>NC_090437.1:620262459-621512459 GCF_031143425.1 Pleurodeles waltl | reverse complement strand
CCTGTTTTATAGTTTGGTGGATGGATTACTCCATCACAAATCTGATGGATATCCAGTCTCTGTGACAGAGTAACCCCCTCTGCCAAACTCTAAATCGGGCACTGAGTTCAGAGTCCTATAATGGCTGCCACCACATCCTTGTAGATGTGGTGACAACCACTCATATCTTATTTTTTGAGCTGTTGGATCCACTGATCCACAGCAGTGTGATGTATACCTAAAAAGTACTGAATGTATTTACAACAAATCACACAAAGCACACTTTCTGGGCCAAGATCTAGCTTTCTGTCAAATTTGGTGTAATTCTGCTCAGCCGTTTTGGCTGTAGCTGTGTCTAATTTTCCTATGAAAAATTGCTTGGGAAAAGCGTGTTTTGGGAGCCCGCCTTATTCACAGCCGTCGCTTGACAGATCACACCAGAACTTTTAAGGACGGAGCTGAGGTGGCTGAGAATTTATTTTAAAGGATTTGATGAAGATTTATCAAAACAGCACCAAACTTATAAATCTCAGTGGCAGTCGCCACCAGGTAACTATGGTTTATCTGCACTTTCCATTTTGATTTGCCTATACTTAGGTTTGAATTAGATCTCAGCGGATGAGCTACTCCATCACAAGGGTGACGGATATCCCGTCCACCGAAATATAAATCCCATAGGATACAATGGAATTTATATTTTGGCGGATGGGCTATGTGTCACTGTTGTGACAGAGTAACCCGTCCCCCAAGATCTAAATCAGGCCCTTAGTCAGGTAGGATGCAGCATTCTAAATTTTTGTGCAGATCTATTCAGTAGGGAGAAAATGTCGAAGGGAGGTGAAAAAGTGTTTTACATTTTAGCTCCCGTAAGAAATTTAGTCCCTCATTATGACATTGGTGGTAAGTACCGCTTACCACCATGCCGACTGCCGCCAACATACCGCTGCCCCAGCGGATTACCGCTACCCATATTATGACACACACATAGCAGTCCGTCACTATACAGCCACACATACAAGTCCGCCAGCCCAAAGGTCAGTGATAAACTGGCAGTAGCAAAACCCACACCGTAACACCAACAGAACTACGCCCACAACATTATGACCCACGAATCACACCGGCGGACAATCAATGGCTGTAAACCATTGGCGGGACATACCGCTGCACTCAAAATACACACACACATACAAAACAACACGACATTGGACAAATAACACGCACATGACACCCACACACACACCACACCCACACACCCACACCACTATAAAACACCCCCCCACATTACCCACAATCCTTTACGAATACAAACAAGTGCCACAAGAGAGATAGCAAGACCACAGACAAGATCACTGCCACACACCACCGCCACCTATACACCATCCACAAACCTTAGATCACACACCCCAACACATCACCACACACACCCTCACCCACACCACTCACATTACATCCATGGCACCACAACAACACCCCAGGTTCTCAGAGGAGGAGCTAAGGGTCATGATGGAGGAAATCATCCAGGTAGAGCCACAGCTATTCGGATCACAGGTGCAGCAGACATCCATTGCTAGGAAGATGGAGCTATGGCGGAGAATCGTGGACAGGGTCAACGCCGTGGGACAGCACCCCAGAACAAGGGATGACATCAAGAAGAGGTGGAACGACCTACGGGAGAAGGTGCGTTCCGTGGCAGCAAGACACCAAATAGCTGTACAGAGGACTGGCGGTGGATCCCCACCCCCTCCCCCACAACTAACAACATGGGAGGAGCAAGTCTTGGCAATCATGCATCCTGGTTGCCTTGCCGGAGTAGCAGGAGGACTGGACTGTGGTAGGTCAAATATTTACTACTTTCACCCTCCCTACCTGCATGCCATCACATACCCCCACCCTTACCCTCACTCCCATCACTCCCCTACCTCACACACACCTCACCATCACAACCCACTCATCCCAATACCAAGCCCTGCATGCAACACCAATGCATGGATACCACTCACAGACCTGCATGGACCACTATCACCACTGCATGCACACTAGAGGGAAATAGCAAGCCCACCAAATCACTACTCACACAAGGCAAAGCTGCCAGGGCACTAACAACCATAGAGGGCAACACACCCATGCACAAGATGTCACACACAGAAACAATAACACTGCATTTACACCCCCACAAGTCCACCAGCCAACGTCACCGGAGAGGAGGTGCCAGCAACATCCAGTCACCCCCCAGAAGAGGCCCACAGTGATGACAGCAGTTCTGGATGCCTGGATCTGGATGACCAACCTGGCCCATCATGGATCTCCAGACAGGCGGTAACCCTGGCACAGTCCCATACCACCACAAAGCCTCCCCCCTCAGGAAACACCAGCACAGTACCCACCCAGCGGGCCCATACCTCTGTCCCCAGGACACGTCAATCAGCAGTGTGTCCACCTCTACAGGGACCCCAGGCCACCACACAAACACAGGACAATTAGGGATCTGGGGTCAGTGGCAGTGGGCACACGGTTCAGGGGACAGAGGCACAGGACAACAGGGAAGCTGGGAGGACTGCTGTGCGACAGGGGGAGGACAGGCCCAGGGAACCGACTCTCCATGAGGCACTCACGAAGATCCTGGGAGCATACCACCATTCCCAGGGGACGATGGGCTAGATACAGGACAAGATGCTGGAGAACCAGCGGCTGCAGGAGGGACAGTACCTGGGGATCAGGGAGGACTTGAAGGACATCAATACCACCCTGGTCACCATTGCAGGGGTGGTGGCAGACATGGCCAACACTATGAGGGAGGCAGTGGCACACCACCAGGCTCTTATCACTAGCCACAACAATGAACAGCCACTAGTGGACAGGAGGCCCCGCCACATGAACAACAGGCCACTAGCATCCCTCCCCCTGCAGAAGGAGAACCACCCCGCAAACGGTCCCTGCGATCCAGGCAGAAACCAGAGACTATTGCGAAGACCCCCGCCAGGAAAGAAGACTCTCCTGATTGTCACCCTTGTGTCCCACTCTGTCACCCTGTCCACCTTGAACTGCCATTGCTCCCCTTCCTATGTCCCCTTGGACACTGCACCTGTGATACAAATAGACTGGACTCTATCCTGGACTTTCCTCCATCATCACCCCAGCCCATTGCACATCACCCTCTACTTATTAGCACTAAAATAAACACCATTTGAAAAAATGCAAGCATGGAGTCTGTCAAATGATTTAACTATGTATTCGTTTAACAAGCTTTAAACACTGCAATACAACTGTACCGTGATGTATACATAGGAATGACCTGTAGCTGGCTGCAGTCAACACACCAGGAGCGATAGTGGGGCACAAATATCTGCAAATGGAGATGCCAAGGGTACAGTAAGTGGCCATAGAAGTGGGAAAATCAGCCTGCCAGTGACAATGTCAAACACAAAACTGTCACTGAAAAGTGAAGTTACAGTGTCTTACCTGTGTGTCATTGGAAGTATTGTCGTATTGTTGCACTTCTGTTGTCCTCATCCTCATCCTCTGCCTCCTCATCTTCACTGCCCACAGGGTTCACTGCTGCCACACGCCCATCCCCAGCCTCATCCTCTTGCAGAAAAGGCACCTGGTGACGTAAGGCAAGGTTGCGCAACATACAGCATGCCACGATGATCTGGCAGACCTTCTTGGGTGAGTAGTACAGGGATCCACCTGTTAGATGGAGGCAGCGAAACCTGGCCTTCAGGAGGCTGAATGTCTTCTCTATGATTCTTCTTGTTCGCCCATGTGCCTCATTATAACGTTCCTCTGCCCTTGTCCTGGGATTCCTCACAGGGATAAGTAGCCATGAGAGGTTGGGGTAACCAGAGTCACCTGCAAATATCGAGGAACAACTGTTAGCCACACACTAACCCTTAAGGCCCACACCATACCCATACATCCAATATCCACTGGGTGGGAACCAGGCCTCACCTATTAGCCACACCCGGTGCCTCTGGAGTTGAACCATCTCATATGTGATGCTGCTATTCCTCTGGATAAAGGCATCATGCACAAACCCAGGATACTTTGCATTTACATGGGAGATGTACTGGTCCGCCAGGCACACTATCTGCACAATCATGGAGTGAAAGCTCTTTCGATTTCTGAACACCTGTTCATTTCTCGGGGGGGGGACAAATTGTCAGGATACTTCAATTCGATTTCCTCAGAAGCAGAAGATAACTCCTCAGTCCCGACCCGAGCTACTCACAATGAATATTAATCCTTCGTGCTGAGTACCCCGGAGGGGGTAAGGGGAATGGGATGGTAGAGAGACTGCCACAGAGATGATGAACGCCAGTACTCAGTCTGCCTCTTCACATCTAAGATTGGATACAGCACCTGCAAGAGTCACAGTCGCAATTACTAGGGACATACAACATCAGTTTTTCACTTTCTACTCTCAACACTTAATTCTCTTTAATTCTATTATTTCTTCACTCACCCTGAGTTCTCTGTAGCCTTGCTTCTCTCTATAAATGATAGCTCTTCTTAAAAAAATGCTTATTACTGATTTTGGAAGAACTTCTCAACCTTTGTTAGAGATTGGTTTTATGTTGCTATATATATATATATAGTTGGTGATAATGCGTTCTTCAAATCAGCTGAGGTTATTTAATTTCTCCTGTCTTATTGTGACTTCTGTCAATACTTGTATTTGTAAATGCTTGTTTATTAAAGTTCGTTTCTCCTTTCTTACTTCGACATTTGTTGATAACTTGTATTTGTAAATGCTTGTTTATTACAGTTAGTTTCTCCTTCCTTACTTCGACATCTGTCGATAACTTGTAGTTATAAATGCTTGTTTATTTAAGTTTGTTTCTCTTTTAAACTCTATTTTGGTTTATTACCATTGAATTTGTAAATGCTTATTTGTTAACAGTTCGTTTCTCCTTTAAACTTGGCCTTTGTTTATAACCTTGACATTTGTAGATACTTGCTCTTTTAAAGTTCGTTTTTCTTTGACTTTAATATCTTAAACAAGAACCTTGTAAACATAAGGTTAATTCATACATTAACTCTGTAGCCTTGCCGACTTCCACGGGAACGGTCTACTATCAAACTCTTCGATTAAACCTTGACAATATTTATCCGTTTTCTGTAATATAATCTTCAAATGTAATTTTACCTCACAGGAGTTTCTGTTCTGAAGCGCGCTCTCTCTCCACACAGCTGATTCCTGTCAGACCTCAGTTGAAGTGCAAGGCTTCCAGCTGGAGAGCTCGTAACCTAGCAACCAACCGATTGCAAGACTAGAACTGTAACTAACCTTCAGGACTCACAGCGGCCATCTTGGATCTTCTCTTCTTGATTCTTCCTTTGAAATAAGCGCAAGATTACTCTGCAAACCTTCTTCCAGTTTGGGCTTTGCTGTCTCCAATGAGGATATCTCTTTGCTTTTCTCATGCACTTCTTTGATTTGACTTGGCAAGTTTGTGTGGTCATGACAGTACTCCCCCTCAAGGAACAGTTCTCCAATTTAGGTTTGCTTGGGTAGGTTCTATGAAAGTTTCTCACTAATCTTGAAGCATGTACATACTCGTGCGGCTCCCAGGATCGTTCCTCTGGACCATAACCTTTCCAATCAATTAGATAATAAAGCTGGCCATTACGGATTTTGGAATCTAAGATTTGATTGACCTCATACTCTTCTGCAGAGCTAATCTGGATAGGAATTGGAGGGGAGTTTTGACGTAAATTTGGAGGACTGTTCTTTAACAAGGAGACATGGAAAACAGGATGTATCTTTAGATGAGCTGGCAACTGCAATTTAACTGCCACTGGATTGATCATCTTGTCAACTTTGAATGGGCCTATAAATCGTGGCTGAAATTTGCAATTTCCTTTGAGACGTAAATGACGAGTGGATAACCAAACTTTGTCTCCTTTCGAATAAATGGGGCTCTCTCTTCTTTTTCTATCAGCCTGAGTCTTATATGAGTCTTTTGCTTGAATGATGTTTTGTCTAGCCCTAACTAACGTGGTCTGCAAATCCCTCACCATCTCTTCTACTGCAGGCACTGAATCATCTTCTTTACCCAACATTACATTAGGATGTCTACCATGGTTCAGATAAAAGGGGGTGAACCCAGTGGTAGAATGAACAGCATTATTGTAAGCAAATTCATCTGCGCACATCAACTCGGGCCATTCCTTCTCTTTATCGAATAAATTGAGTCTTAAATACTGTTCTAACTCTTGATTCACTCTCTCTGTTTGCCCATCGGTTTCAGGATGGTAACTGGTAGAGTAACGAGAATCAATTCCTAATCTTTTACTAAAGGCCTTCCAAAAGCGAGAAACAAATTGGGACCCCCTGTCTGAAACTAGAATTTTTGGGATACCATGGGCGCGTACTATGTGTTGTGTAAACAACTGTGCAACCTGTTGGGCTCGAGGGATTTCTTTCAAAGGAATGAAATGTGCCATTTTAGTGAAAGTGTCTACAAAAACTAGGATAGTGTTAAAACCTTGGCTACTAGGGAGGTCCACTATAAGATCCATAGTAACAGTATGCCAGGCATGGGGTGCAGTGGGCAAAGGTCTTAACAGACCTTGTGAAGCTGTTCTATTTGATTTCCCTCTTTGACATTTGTCACAAGTTGACACATATTGTCTTATCTGAGTTTTCGTTTTTGGCCACCAAAATTCTCGTTGTATTAGATTTTGAGTCTTTTGAATTC
Source organism: Pleurodeles waltl (assembly GCF_031143425.1). Lineage (NCBI taxonomy): Eukaryota > Metazoa > Chordata > Amphibia > Caudata > Salamandridae > Pleurodeles > Pleurodeles waltl. The sequence goes on along the minus strand of NC_090437.1, from coordinate 621,505,779 downwards.
CTTTGTGTCCAGCCAATTGATCGTCATGATAAGCCTGAAGAATTCTTTCTTGCAGCTCCACAGTCGGAACATAGAGTGCACCTTTAAAGTATGGCAAACCTTTTTTGATTTCTCTTCCTTGGCCTTCTTTGGACCACTTCAGCATTCCTTCGAATGTTAAGTTTTCTTGAATTTCTTTGGTTACATTTTCATACAATATGGCAGATATGAACTTCTCTTGTGGAATAATCAATTCTTTTTCTGGAGGCTCTTTAACTGCACCGGTATCAATTCGAGATAGAGCATCTGCTTTCCCATTTACTTTTCCTGGTCTGAAAGTGATAACAAAATCAAAGTCTGCAAAATATAGGGACCAACGCAGTTGTCTAGCTGTTAGAGTTCGAGCTGATTTTAAAAACTGGAAATTTCGGTGGTCCGTGTAAACGGTCACTTTATGCTTAGCTCCCAAAATGTAATGCCTCCACTCACGAAAAGTTTCTTTGACTGCCAATAGCTCCTTGTCCGCAATTGAATAATTTATCTCTGGTGGTGTTAATTTTCGAGAGAAATAGGCCACTGGATGTAATTGACCTGTATCTTTATGACGCTGGGAAAGGATACCTCCTATGGCAACATCTGAAGCATCTGCCTCCACATAATATGGCTCATCTGGATTGGGGTGGAGCAAGATTGGAGCTGAGACAAAGGAATTCTTCAAAGAATTAAAAGCATTTTCAGCTTCTTTTGTCCACTCAAACTTCACTCCTTTCTTCAACAATCGAGTAATGGGTGTAACTGTTTGAGAAAAATTAGATATGAATCTTCGATAAAAATTAGCGAACCGCAAGAAACTCTGGATCTCTTTGACATTGCAAGGAGAAGGCCAATGTTGCACTGTCTTTATCTTGGCAGGATCCATACTAACTCCTTCTGGTGACAAAATGAATCCTAAGAACTCAACTCGTTCCACATGAAATGCACACTTCTCCAATTTTACATAGAGATGGTTTTCTTGCAACCTTCTGAGGATGGATCGAACATGGGAAATGTGCTCTTGTAGATGGTCGGAAAAGATTAAAATGTCATCTAAATAAACCACGGCAATCCGGTCGAGGAATTCTCGTAATATATCATTAACGAAATGCTGGAAGGCAGCGGGAGCATTGCATAACCCATAAGGTATCACTTGATATTCAAATAATCCGTATCGAGTCCGAAAAGCGGTTTTCCATTCATCCCCTGAAGCCACTCGAATCAAATGATATGCTCCTCGCAGGTCCAATTTGGTGTAGATTCTAGCATTCTTTACTTGATCTAATAAAACTGACACTAAAGGCAGTGGGTATCGATTCTTGATGGTAACCTGATTGAGGGCTCGATAATCAATGCAAGTTCGAAGACTCCCATCCTTCTTTGTTATGAAAAATAGTGGGGATGACACTGGAGATTCAGATGGACGAATAAAACCATTAGCAAGATATTGATCCAAATACTCCTTTAAATGTTGATTCTCTGCTTCGGTCAATGCGTATATTCTGCTACATGGCAATATCGCACCTGGCTCCAGTTCAATTTTGCAGTCGTAGGGTCGATGTGGTGGCAATTTCTCAGCCTCCTTTTCATCAAAAACGGTGACTAAATCCTCATATTCTTTTGGGATTTCTGCTGTCTTCAGTGCACAGATCATTGAAGAGTGTGATGATAAACAGGCCGCTTGGGACTTGGTGGACACTTCCACTCCATCATGAAAGCAATTCTCTTTGCAGTAAGAGGAATTCATCTTGATCGTTCTTTTGCTCCAATCAATTTGTGGATTATGTTCTGTAAACCAGGGCAGACCCAAAATGAGTTGAAATTGTGGAGCATCTATCAAATTAAAGATTATCTGCTCCTGATGTCCACCAAAACCTTGCATCTGAATTGGTTCGGTCTCATGGGAAATGAGTCCTGAAGAAAGATTGGTTCCATCCACAGCTCTTACTACTTCCAAAGTAGATTTCTTGATAAATCGAATACCCATTTTACGAGCGTATTTGATATCACAGAAGTTGCCCGTAGCTCCAGAGTCTATCATAACTGAGATCCCTTGAATTTCCTTCTCAAGGGTCTTAACTGATACTGTTTGTACCAAATGTGGCGCTGCGGTTTGTAAGGTATTCGACACTCGTTGATCTAAAGGAGTTGTCTTGGGTTCTGCTTTCATCAGGGCAACTCCCTCTACTGATGAAGCTGGCCTTTTCCCGACTGAAGAGCTTTGGGTTTCTTGGGACAGTTTTTAACAAAATGCCCAGATGCACCGCAATATAAACAGAGTTGATTCACTCTTCTTTTCTCTTTTTCTTCCTTAGATAAAGGACCTCGGATGGAACCAATTTGCATTGGTTCTTCTATCGTTATCCCTTCTCCGGCTCTCGTATGATCATTTCTTACACGATCAATTCTCAGGGGAAATGGTCGATACTCTCTTCTCTTTTCTGCTCTTCGTTCAGTTAACCGATGGTCAATCTGTAACACAAGATCAATTAACTCCGAAATTTCGGTGGGTCTATTTGGAACTTGTGCTAAGGCATCTTTCAATTCATCCCTCAGTCCACGATAAAATATGGCGGCTCTTTTTGACTCCGGCCAGGCAGTCTCTACAATGAGTTTATTGAAATGAGCCAGATAGGCTACTAGATCTTTATTACCTTGCCTGATTTCCAGTAGTTCATTGTCAGTGGCTTGAGCTGCAGTTCGCCGATCAAATATTCTTAAGAACTCTTCCTTGAAATTTTGGAAATTATATAAAACGGGATCATTTCTGGAAATTATTGTCATGGACCATGCGGCTGCATCTCCTGTCAGATAAGACAATATAAATGCCACTTTGGACTGGTATTCGGAAAAAATGACTGGTCTACATAAAAAATGCAATGAGCATTGGGTCAGAAAAATCTGCGCCTTATGTGGATCCTCACCGAAGCGCTCGGGTTGAGCCAAAGGAATAATAGGGGAAACCGCATGAATTACTTGAGTGGATATACCTGCAGACTGTGAAGGGCTAGGGATTTGTGAAAACACAGATTCATTTGATTTAGCGGTGTTCCCTAACTCATTTATTCGCTGTTTTATTTGGACTGTTTCTTCTACGGTGTTATTTAATTGTTTCTGTAACCCTTCCAAAACAGTGGCAAATGCTTTTATATCAATTCCTTCTGCCATTCTGCTCAGGAGGAAATCTGTTTTTTCCCTAAAATTAGGGTGAGTGCACTTCAATCTGTCAGGATACTTCAATTCGATTTCCTCAGAAGCAGAAGATAACTCCTCAGTCCCGACCCGAGCTACTCACAACGAATATTAATCCTTCGTGCTGAGTACCCCGGAGGGGGAAAGGGGAATGGGTTGGTAGAGAGACTGCCACAGAGATGATGAACGCCAGTACTCAGTCTGCCTCTTCACATCTAAGATTGGATACAGCACCTGCAAGAGTCACAGTCGCAATTACTAGGGACATACAACATCAGTTTTTCACTTTCTACTCTCAACACTTAATTCTCTTTAATTCTATTATTTCTTCACTCACCCTGAGTTCTCTGTAGCCTTGCTTCTCTCTATAAATGATAGCTCTTCTTAAAAAAATGCTTATTACTGATTCTGGAAGAACTTCTCAACCTTTGTTAGAGATTGGTTTTATGTTGCTATATATATATATATATATAGTTGGTGATAATGCGTTCTTCAAATCAGCTGATGTTATTTAATTTCTCCTGTCTTATTGTGACTTCTGTCAATACTTGTATTTGTAAATGCTTGTTTATTAAAGTTCGTTTCTCCTTTCTTACTTCGACATTTGTTGATAACTTGTATTTGTAAATGCTTGTTTATTACAGTTAGTTTCTCCTTCCTTACTTCGACATCTGTCGATAACTTGTAGTTGTAAATGCTTGTTTGTTTAAGTTCGTTTCTCTTTTAAACTCTATTTTGGTTTATTACCATTGAATTTGTAAATGCTTATTTGTTAACAGTTTGTTTCTCCTTTAAACTTAGCCTTTGTTTATAACCTTGACATTTGTAGATACTTGCTCTTTTAAAGTTCGTTTTTCTTTGACTTTAATATCTTAAACAAGAACCTTGTAAACATAAGGTTAATTCATACATTAACTCTGTAGCCTTGCCGACTTCCACGGGAACGGTCTACTATCAAACTCTTCGAATAAACCTTGACAATATTTATCCGTTTTCTGTAATATAATCTTCAAATGTAATTTTACCTCACAGGAGTTTCTGTTCTGAAGCGCGCTCTCTCTCCACACAGCTGATTCCTGTCAGACCTCAGTTGAAGTGCAAGGCTTCCAGCTGGAGAGCTCGTAACCTAGCAACCAACCGATTGCAAGACTAGAACTGTAACTAACCTTCAGGACTCACAGCGGCCATCTTGGATCTTCTCTTCTTGATTCTTCCTTTGAAATAAGCGCAAGATTACTCTGCAAACCTTCTTCCAGTTTGGGCTTTGCTGTCTCCACTGAGGATATCTCTTTGCTTTTCTCATGCACTTCTTTGATTTGACTTGGCAAGTTTGTGTGGTCATGACACAAATGCAATATGTGTACCATCAATAGTCCCAATAATGTTGGGGATATGTCCCATTGCATAGAAATCAGCTTTCACTGTGGCCAAATCCTCCACCTGGGGGAAATCGATGTAGCTGCACATGTGGTTAATCAGGGCAGACAACACTCTGGTCAGCACTATTGAGAACATTGGCTGAGACATTCCTGCTGCCAAACCCACTGTCATTTGGAAGGAGCCAGTTGCCAGGAAATGTAGTACTGATAGCACTTGCATAAGAGGGGGGATCCCGGTGGGCTGACGGATAGCAGATATCAGGTCAGGCCCCAATTGGGCACACAGCTCTGTGATTGTGGCCCTGTCCAGTCTATAGGTGAGGATAATGTGCCTGTCTTCCATTGTGGCCAAGTCCACCGGGGGCCTGTACACAGGGGGATGTCTCCATCTCCTGTTCATCTGCAGTGGTTGCAATCTAGGGGAAAACGGTGAGCAGCTGGTCAGTGTTCCATATTTCCAAACACTACACTGCATTGCATGTTGTGACTGTAACAGTATATTGTTGGAGAGGCCCAAATGGTGCCTATGTGTACTGTGAAGCAGTTAGGTGCCATGGCCTGCCTACCCCCCCCGAAATGGCATCCACCTGTCCTGTATGGAGGGACAGGTGGAAATGAGTAATTCCGCTGACGTTGTGCGCCGTTGTGCGCCGTTGTGGGAGGCGGTCGAGAACTGCCGTGCAACTCCTCATTGGATACCATTGGGCCCTGTGGGTTACAGTGGCCAATGGTGATGTACGTCAGCGGTGACAGTACACACTGCCGTTGATGTGACTGCCATTTTCTATCTGTTCACTCACTTGCTACCTGACCTTCAACAGGAGAAGACCTACACTGTATGTGCTGCTGTGACCTGTGTCTGGAACCGACCATGGCTGGTGTCACTGGGGAAAGGCCCCCTGCCTTCACCACTGCGGAGTTAGAGAGACTGGTGGATGGGGTCCTACCCCAGTACCGAATGCTGTATGGGCCTCCAGACCAACAGGTAAGTACACTGTGAGAACGATGCATAGGGCATGAATGCATGGAGTGCTGTGTGTGAGGGCCTCGTGTAGTGGGGGTTGGTGGAAGGGACCTGGGCAGTGTGCTGCATGTGTGGTGGGCCATGTCTGTGTGTAAGGGGATGGGAGGGTTATGGTGGGCCATGAGTGTAACAGGCAGGACGGTCTGACTGATAACTTTTCTTATGTGTATTTCTCTGCAGGTCAGTGCCCATCAAAAAAAGGGTATATGGCGTGCCATCGCCAAGGACGTGCGGACCCTGGGGATCTACGGCAGGCAGAGCACCCACCTGTCGGAAATGGTAGGAGGACCTGAGATGCTGGGCATGGAAGATGTCGGAGGCCCAGCTGGGGATGGGCCTCCCAATGAGGAAGGGATGCCCGTCGAACCCTGACCCCCCTGATTTCGCGCATACTGGCGGTGGCCTAACTGGAGCTGGATGGGCGCTTGGGGGCATCACAGCAGCCACAAGGGGGTGAGTACAGTCCCCCAATATACTACTTGCGCGTGGTGAGGTGGCATGAAGGTGGGGGATGTTGGCCTGTGGGTGACACTAGGCCAGGCCGGACATTGCAGGGTAGGTCTCATGTTGGGCAGAGTCTGATGTAAACATCTTCCAACCAAGATAGTAGGCATCCACTACTCGGAATGGGTCTGTGGGTCTCAGGTATGCTGCAATTGGTGTTAGGTATTCCTGGCCGTGGGCTGGTGACTAGCATTGTGACTGTTAGTGCATTGCCTAGTGCGTAGGGCTGTTCCCTGTGTGTGTGTGTCATGTACGCTAACGGTGTTGTTGTTGCTGCCATTGACCAAGTGTATCCTTTGTCTTCCCCCCCCCCTTTTTTGTTTTGTCACCATGTCCTTATGTGCATTAGTATAATCTGGCGGAGGAGCAGAGGCACCGGCGACGGGGAGAGCTGCATCCCACAGGGCCCAGGAGGCCGAATCCTCCGATGGTGAGGGCACCAGTGGGACGGAGGTCGAGGGGAGCACCATGGCGGAGACTGAAGGGGACAGTTCTGACAGTGGTACCTCCTCCGATGGAAGCTCCCTGGTAGTCGCGGACACCTCTGTGCCTACCCCAGCTACAGGTAAAGCTGCCATCCCCGTACCAGCACCACCCTCCCAGCAGCCCCTCAGCATGTTTCCCGTGCCCAGGAGGGTGGGCATCTCCTTCGCCCCAGGCACCTCAGGCCCTGCCCCAGTTAGCCCTGCTGCCCTGAGTGAGGAGGCTATTGACCTCCTGCAATCCATCACTGTTGGGCAGTCAACCATTGTGAATGCCATCCAGGGGCTGGCAGCCCATTTGCAACAAACAAATGAATTCCTGGATGACATTCATTCTAGCATGGCGGCCCAACAGAGATCAATCCAAGCTCTGGCCTCCTCCCTGATGGCAGCCATTATCCCTGTTTCTAGCCTCCCCCCTCCAACTTCCTCTACCCAATCCCATTCCCCTCAATCCCAACCTTTCCCAAGCATACAGGCAGGCCAGCATGCACCCAGGACAACACACAGGAGTGGTTCGGGCAAACACAAGCACCACACATCATCCCACAGGCACTCACACAAACGCCATCCAGATGCAAACATACCAACATCCACTGCCTCCACTGTGGCCCCTTCCTCCTCATCATCCTCCTCCCTCCCAGTAGTGTCTCGACTCACACCTGCATGCACTACATCCTCACCCACTACCTCCATCACCAGCACATCTATCAGTACACACCCCTCACTGGCAGTCACCACCCCCACATCCATGCACATGTCCCCTGTGTCCTCTCTGACTGTGTCTGTGCCCCCTCCTCCCAAAGTACACAGACGCAAGCACTCAGACACCCAACAGCCATGCACCTCACAACAGCATCCAGCCCATGCACCTGCACCCAAAATCAGCAGACAGACACCTCCTACAACCACTTCCTCTTCCTCTACTCCCAAACCTTCACCCTCTTCCCGCCCCAATGTCCCTAGAAAGCTTTTCCTCTCCGCCCTTGACCTCTTCCCTTCCACTCCACCCCGTCCTTCACGTCGGGCCAGGGTGGTCAGAACCCAGGCGAGCACCTCAGCCACCCAGTCCACGGCCACAGTAGTGTCGACAGCTACTGCAGGTGGGAGAGGATCCCGGGCACCAGGCAGCCACACTGAAAGGGTGCCTGCACCAGCTGCTACAGGGAAGGGCAAGGAGGCACCACCAGCAGCACGTAGGAAGGGCAACGAGGCACCACCAGCAGCGTCTAGGAAGGGCAAGAAGGCACCACCAGCAGTGTCTAGGAAGGGCAAGGAGGCACCACCAGCTGCTACAGGGAAGGGCAAGGGGCCTGCACCAGCAGGCAGGAAGAACAGGAGGCCTGTGCTGGGACTCGTTCAGATCCCCCACCACAAACCATGGTGGTTCCGCTGTCCAAGGCTGCAAGGGAAGGGCTGGAGCCTCCCCCCACCACTGCCAGCACCATCACCAGCACCACTGCAAGCAGCAGCAGCCCCAGTGGGCTGCCGTCTGAGGCTGCAGGGGATGCGCTGGAGCCTCCCCCATCACTGCCAGCACCGCTACCAGCACGGCCACCAGCACCACTGCCAGCAGCAGCAGCCCCAGTGGGTAGCCGTCCGAGGCTGCAGGGGATGGGCTGGAGCCTCCCCCCACCACTGCCAGCCCGACACCATCACCACCACTGCCACCACTGAGCAGCCGTCACTGCCGGCTGACAGTGTGTAGTCCCTCCTCCATGGGCTGTTGTGCAACCTGGCTCCTGCAAATCCTGTGGGTCTGACACCCAGGTGAGAGACTGACACCTTGCACTCCCCAAGATATGCATCACAGGGCACAATGCCCCCTCCAGAACCAGTGGAAGAAGCCATCCACTCACCCCATCCTTCCCAGGATGAAGCACACTGGGCACAATGCCCCCTCCAGAGCCAGTGGAAGAAGCCATCCACTCACCCTATCCTTCCCAGGATGAGGCACACTGGGCACAATGCCCCCTCCAGAACCAGTGGAAGTAGCCACCCACTAGAGAGACTGTGGCCTTGCACTCCCCAGGACAAGTCAGTGGACAAACCACCCACTTGAGAGACTGTGGCCTTGCACTCCCCAGGACAAGTCAGTGGGCAGACCACCCACTTGACAGACTGTGGCCTTGCATTCCCCAGGACCAAGCAGTGGGCAAACCACCCACTTGAGAGACTATGGTCTTGCACTCCCCAGGACAAGTCAGTGGGCAAACCACCCACTTGAGAGACTTTGGCCTTGCACTCCCCAGGACATCGCACAGGGCATGTACCCCCTCCAGGACCAGTGGTGTTGTACCATCTTCCAGCTGAGGTGCCCCCCCATTCCCCGTCACCCTGAGGTGCCTGTGTATTCTTGACCTGATGTCCCTGCAGTGTTCTCTCCGTGTTGTTGCAGGAGTGAGGTGGAGCCTTGGCCTATGTGTTGTGGCCCTGTGGCCCATGGACATTGAGGACGGGGCAGTGTCCCAACATTTGTAAATATGTATATACGTTTGTATTTTGATGCACTTATTCATAGTATTTTATCATATTACACTCACTTTCTTCAAATCATTTTGTCCTTGCATTATTCCTTAGGGACACAAGGTGAATATGTAATGTTTGTGCAGCTGTATATGTGTATGGTGTTGGGAGTGGTCGTGTTGCGTGTTGTGTATGTTTGTCACTCTCTTTTTCCTCCCCCCTCCCTTGTGTTCTAGACGGCAGTACTCACCGTGGACGTCTTCGCCGGCGTTGATGTTCATAATGCAGCCAAAGGTAGACGAGCATTTGAAATATTTGCAGCTCTGGCTCCATGGCTTTGTGGTTGTTCCCTGAGTCTCCACAGGTTAGTCCTTTGACTTCTTTGCAGTGTTTCCGCCAGGCTTTTGATGTTGTTGGTACCGTCCCGGAAAAGGTGGCGGATAGACCGGTCATAATAGTGTGGGTGGTACATTGTGTTCCGCCTGGCTGTTGGCAGTTACCGCCATGGCGCTTTTTTATTCCGCCGTGGCGGTCGGTGTGTTAAAGTGACTGTCTGTCTGAGCGGTTCCCGCCGTGGTCATAATTCCATTTTGGTTACCGCCGGCCGGTTGGCGGTATTGCCGCCGCTTTATCACCGACCACCAGGGTTGTAATGAGGGCCTTAGTTTGAAGCTACATTGAAAATCACTGAACGGATTTAGAGCCTGATTTAGAACCTGACGGATGGGTTACTTCCCACCTGCCAAAATCAAAATCCGATAGGATAGAATGGGTTTTAGATTTCAGTGGACGGAATATCTGTCACCTTGATGACGAAGAAACCCATTTGCTGAGTTCTAAATCAAGCCTTTACTCCAAACTTGACTTGCAAGTATAACTTCAGTCAAAAGGTGTGCTTTTTTTTTAAATTGTGAATCCAAAATTGTGTATCGAACTTTTGAATTTTGATGAAATGTAATTTGCTGGAATAATGTTGAGAAAGCCTTTTTCTTTTGCTCATTTGTGAGCTTTATGGAAAAAACTTTTTGACAGTTATTTGGGCACTTTAAGAGCTGCCTGCCCTAGGGCTGTGGTGGTGAGCACCCCAGGGCACAGAAAAATGCACCAAACCAAGTCATGAAAATGGCTTTTAGCCACTAGAATTGCGATTTTGTAATGCACCGTCCAAATTTGGTGATAACAAAAAGGCATAATTTTGTGGAAAATCACGATTTTCATTAAAATCGCAATTTTGTACTAAAAATAAAAATGGAAATTATGGGAAACTAATGTTCCTACAAACAAAAGCTGTTCACAGCCAGTAAAGATTGTGCACAACAGTTGGCCACCCACTGCATATGGACAAATTCCAGGCATAGCAAATGCTAGGCAAAGACTGCAAAGCAGGGGTTGCCTGCTTGTGGCAGGTTAGTCACGGGACCTTGAAAACGGTAGATTTTACAGACAACCCATATTGCACATAGCTGAAGGCTGTCTGAAGCAGGGGATGCCCACCGGTGGTGGCACATAGCCAAAGCCTATACAAAGTGGATGTTCTCCTGTGGCAGGTTGGGTGCTGTGCCTGGCAAAAGGCCAGGCACTGCAGGGAACTCCTGCTACACATTGTCGAAGGCTGTGAACAGCAAGAGATGACAACCTGTGGTAAGTTGACTGCAGTTACTGCAGCTAATGTGCGTTGGGCACTGCAAATGATGGTGCCTATCAGGTGTTGGCTGCCTGTTATGGGCTAGGGACAGGGTCTGGCTGTAGGCCAGGCCTTTCAGGCGACCATTACTATGTGCAACCAAAGACCTTGGCCAGCAAGGTTTGCCCGTGCCCAGTTAGACACAGTACCCAGGCAAAACCCAGACCTAGTGGGCAACCCCTGTTGTGCACGGCCAAAGTCCATGTGAAGAATAGGCTAGCCGACTCAAGCCTGTTGTGTGTAGAGCATTGGTACTCCCGAAAGTATTCCCGGAGTCCAAAATGTTTGGTCTGTGGTGTGACCGAGGGCCATATTGATGCCTGCAGACTTTGTGAACTTTGAAGAGACATTTTCATGTTTTTCCACTTTTGCTGCAAGATGTCTTTAAAAATGAAGGTCTTCCTAAAGTTAAGTGGTGCTGGAAAACTTAATTGCATCCTTTCTTTAACTTCAATTTAACTTTAAATAAATGCTTGCCAGTTTTTTCAACATTTTTTTAACGTTAGTACTGAGTTGAGTAAAGAGCAGCCCAGTGCTTCTGTTGACCAGGGGGGCACATGCACAGGTCAGGAGGGCCGAATGTGGCCCCCCTGGCCGTACTTTGCATATCACTGGTGTAGAGAGTATATATGCACAGGCTGCCCATCTGCATTTAAGATGACTTAACTGGCCTAATTTTCGCTATTTTTGCTTTTAATGACCCCCAAAATAACCCTGTTATTACCAGTTGACACTGCCTTTTTTAGTTAGTCAACCAGATAACAGGAACATACTCCTAACAATGATTTTTTTTAAACCTTTCTTTTAGAAGATCTCACTAGCCGCTGCTTATTACACTTTCTGTTCCATTTCCACTAGATGCTGGGAAGATTTGAGTAGTCAAAGTCAACAGTAGTTGGATCTCAAGTAAGGGTTGTCTTCACCTGGCTGTAGGAGAGAGAAAGAAGCATTCATTCTTGATTCTTCAGCATTCCTCACGCCAATTCACTTCTGCTGTCTTGAGAAATTTACATAAACTCCCCGCCAACGATAACTCCTCACTAAAGACTTGAATGAAGGAGGGAGAAGGAAGCATTCAACTTTCGATCCTACATTATACTGCATTTTGTCTGTTCATTTATATTGTCTCAAATTAGGGAGAGGGGCCAGATATAACCCTGTGCTCTTGTATGTTATTGGCATTTTCCTACCTCAAGTCCTGTGGGAAAGGTCTATCCTCCTTCCTTTTTGACCCTTCCCTTTTAAATAGTGACACCTGCCTCCTTTTTTAGGTCTCGCCTAAAGTAATGCCCATGCACTGTTGCTTGCAAGAGATATTGTTTACCACAAGTGGCATGGAGCACCCGAATGCTTACCATTTGTTGGATTTATTGTCACTCTTATTTGCTGCTTCCTAACTGGCCAGTGAGTGTCCATGTGGCTTCCTCCCTCCCATCCCCCATCCATGTTGCGTCTTAACATTTTACCCACGTCCATGTTGCTCCTTCCCTCCCACTCCTGTCCACATTGCTTCTTCCCTTCTACCCCTGTCTGTGTTGCTTCTTAGTGTACTTGTTCCCAAGTGTTGCTTCTGCCCTCCCAATCCCTCTGTCCCTGTTGTTTCTTCCCTCCCACCCTCCCTGCGTGTGTTGTTTCTTCCCTCCCTATCTGTTTTGCTTCATAACCCTACCTGTCTGTGTTGTTTCCTATGCCTGTGTAATTTCTTAGTCTTCTGTATTGTTCCATATTCCCTCTCACCCTTCCTGTCTATGTAGTTCCTTCCATCCTACTTGCCCTGCCTATGTTGTTTTTTCCCTCCCACCCTCCCTGTCTGTATTGTTTCTTGCATCCCACCCTCCCTGTCTGTGTTTTTTCTTCCCTCCTGCCTTCTCTGTCTGTGTTTCTTCCCTCCCACCCTCCCTGTCTGTTTTGATTCATAACCCTACTTGTCTGTGTTGTTTCTTATATCTGTGTTGTTTTTAACCCTGTCTGTGTTGTTCCTTTTTTCCTCGCACCCTCTCTGCCTGTGCTATTCCTTCATTCCCACTTGTCCTATCTATGTTGTTTCTTCACTCCCACCCATTCATGTTGCTTCTTTCTTCACGCCTAGGGGCAGGTGTAACTGGCCTGATTCTGTTTAGCTTAATTATTCGAAATTACCTCAAAATTACTTGTAGTTATGCATAATTGTGTGAGAAGCGTAATACAGCATTTAGCGCTATTTTCCTATGTCAAAATGCATTAAAATAAGAAAATAGCACAAAATGCTACAGGATACAACAGCAGCAGCCACTCTCTTTCTCTCTCTTAGTTAATTGTCCCTCTGCTCCTGCATTAGGATTTTTGCCCTGAATGACTCTTAATTACTTAAAATGGAGTAATTGCATAATTTCACTAATTTCACATCACAAGATAATGCATAATTATTGAAATTACTCCGGGAAAAATTAAAATTTCACCAAACCCAACTCTTACCCTGCTGACCATGTTGCTTCTTTCCACCCATCCCTCTTGTTCATGTTGTTTCTTTCCTCCCACCCCATCTTATCCATTTTGCTTCTTACCTACCACCCCCCTGTCTCTATTGCTTCTTCCGTCCCATCCCATCTTGTCCATGTTGCTTCTTCCCTCACACCTTCCACCCTCCTGTTGTCTGTGTTGCTTCTACCTCTCATCCTCACTTTGTCTGTGTTGCCCCCCACTATAAAAAAAACCAGGCATTGGCAAAGCCAATAGGTTTCACCTTTGTTTTTTTTAATTCTATCTTACTAAATGAATTATAAATATTAGAAAAAGGTTATAATAATTGTTTTAAATTAGGTAAACCGTTAATAGTTTTTTATGTTATGATGTATGATGAATTAATATCCCAGGGTTCCAAACTTGTAATTTGTACCTTATGTAATATGGCAATGTATTGGAGTATAGTAATGTGTAGTTAATAAAGTGCCACTGCACCTGCTGCACCATTCAAGTCATGCCCCTTTTAACTGCAAGGATTCGCAATTGTGACTGCCTGTTTTCTGTAAAATACAGCAATATTTGGTATTTAGAGAAGCCATGACAACTTTTGGCCCCTGTGCCACTGCACCTGCTGCACCAGTCAAATCATGGCCTTAATGCCTGCAAGATAACTGCACTTGTGACTGCTGGTTTAGAAGTAAAATTGAGTAATAATCTGTGTTTGGAGGGGTTCTGACACCTTCTGGCACCGGTGCCACAGCACCTGCTGCACCATTAGAACCATGACTCTAGTGACATAATTTGTGTTTAGTGGGGTTTCTAGAGCTTTTGGGCACAGTATAACTGCACTTGCAACTGTCTTTTAGTAGTAAAATATAGCAATATTTGATGTTTTATAGGATTACCTAGCGCTTTCAGCCCTGGTGTCACTGCACCTGCTGCACCACTAAAATCATGACTCTAGTGTCTGCAAGTTAACTGCATGTATGACTGCCTGTTTAGTAGTAAAATGCACCAATAATCTGTGTTTAGGTGGGTTCTGGCATCTTGTGGCACCAGTGCCACTGCACCTGCTGCACCATTAAAACCATGACCCTAGTGCCTGAAAGATAACTGCACTTATGACTGCCTGTTTAGTAGTAAAATATAGCAATATTGGGTGTTTTACAGGAGTTCTGACAACTTTTGGCCATGGTGCCACTGCACTTTCTGCCCCATTCAAATCATGACCATAGTGCCTGCTAGATAACTGCATTTGTGACTACCTGTTAATAAGTCACTGAGAGAATAACAATTCACAATAAAACGTCTTTTCTATAAAAATGACTGAGTGGTAATTTAAGAAACGAACACAAAAATAATTATAATATTTACAACTGTTATTCATTAGAAATGTAATTATTAAGTAGTGAAAAACACAACATAATGAACCCACTCGCTGCTTGCTTTACACCTGCACTTGATACTCTATTGCAAGATGGCTGACATGTTTACACACATGTCAACCTGAATTGACTTGCGTTCAGTTTATCTTTCTGTGTATAAACATTAACAAATAACCAATCACCAAAAACCGGAAGGTGTACTTTGGCCACACTCCACGTGCGAAGAAGGGGTTCTAAGGCCCTTCCAAGATTTCTTTAAGTAACATAAGACTTTGCACGCACAGTGCAAGCTCTATGCAGGCGAAACCTAAAAAGGCATTATGACATGGACATGACGTGTTATAGTGCCCATCGTCTGTGTTGCTTCTTCCATCACTCCCTTGTCTCTGTGTTGCTTCTTCCCTCCCACCTCCCATTATCCATGTTGCTTCTTCTTTCCCACCTCCCATTGTCTGTGCGGCTTCTTCCTTCCCAACTCCCATTGTCTGTGTTGGCTCCCCCCGCTTGCCTTAAGAAAAAAAGCACTATGATGTGGCCAGTGCTGGCCATAACATAGCGATTTTTTTTATCCTCCTGTTGTCCATGTTGTTTATTCCCTCCCACCTGTTGTCTGTGTTGCCTGTTCCTTCTCACTCTCCCTCCTGTTGTCCATGTTGCCCACCTCCTCCTGCCATACGAAAAACAAATCGCTACGATGTGGCTAGGACTGCTTAACAAAATGGCTAAGAGACCAATGCTCATGTTTCTCTGTCCTCAACACTGGTTTGGAAGAGGAATAAGAAAGCGTGATCCCCCTTGAAGCTCAGGGGCCCAAATGGAAAAGAGCTTGGTGATGAAGGGGATCAGCTTCCTCACCACGCGATACACACCGCCAGCCTACTTGCAGAGGCTGGCTGTATCTGTGGCACCTAAGGGAATCCGTAGTTATGTGCGTAATAGCAAAGGTTTAGATGCGGAAAAACAGGGATAGAAAGGGCACTTTAAAAAACCTTGTGAACTGCAATATTTGATCACTGCGAGCCCAACATTTCATGTGCCTTTCTTAAAAGTACCTTGTGCGAGGGTGTAGAGCGGCCTCAGTAATTCGTTTTTTCGCACCTGTGATCTCTTATAGTAATCTCCTATTATGTGTAAAGGTGATCATTTGCATTACTTCTGCCTAAAATGTTGATCTGATTTTCCTCATCTCACCCTACCCCTTTCTGGTGGCTAAATATAAAACAATGTAACAACAGTTTTAGATATTTATTAATATATACACGATTCATTGTGGAGGAGCTGTGATCTTATACATCACTGTCTGGCACTTTAAATATAACCGCCCTCCTTCCACCTCCCATTTCTTTCTTGCCTCAAATGGACCCTACACAAAACTGTTTGTGTTTCTGGATGCTCCCGCGACAAAATACATTTTCACTAAAGCGTTCTACTGCTTCTTGTGGTTCTGGCTGCCCTATATCAAATCCGTTAAATAATAACATCAAGTACTGCCTCACCTGTTAGGAGGACTTTACCGAGTTCAATAACATCTGACTATTTAAGACAATTGACATTTACTTTAATTAAATCAATCTGCGTGACATATTTTAGGATACGAGTTCATTGTATCTGCTAATCCATCTTGAAATACTGTTTTATAATTAGTCTGTGCTACAAGCAATTCCAAGAGAGCGGAGCCTAACATTTTAACCCCATGATGTCCTCCTGGGAACACAGCTAAATCATATACTAGTGTGCAAGACGGTATACATATATTCTATATATAGGTATAGATATATATATATATAGATATATATATATCTATATATATATATATATATATAGTCGCGCAGTCTCCTCGCCTCCAGAGTTATGTCCTCACGAGGTCATAACACCCAGGCGCCATTCTAGCCGGCGAGCAAGTATCCCGGGAGACAGGCCTTCTAATTTGTAACCTGTTTATGACTCGAGGTCTGGTCAGACTCAGCCTCGGTTTCTGTAATAATCTCCCATGACATGAACTAGTCATTTCCTTCTATGGTTCTGACAGAATTAGTCGTTAGCAGAATGTTTGGTATGCGAAAATTAAAAAAAAGATATCTGTAAGAATAGCTAAGAGAGGAAGACGGGAAAATCGAGGCCCAGATTTACTAAGGATGTTTGGCTGCGCGGGTGCTTGCACGGGGCGAGTTTCTGGTGCGCAGTTTTATGCTGTGCCTGCAGGGTTTTTTAATCGTAAGTAATTTGATGCAATCTGTGCGTCACTTCAGCCACATTGGCACCCGTGCAAATCTCAGTAAATAACCCCTAACAGTAATACATATCTAGCTTTTTGACAAAGCAAACTTTTGCAGTAGATGTCACACCTTTAAAGCATTTCCCCTTCGCTAATCATATCCCCTCCTGAACTGCGGTGTTATGAACGTGTGCTGGGACATAGCAGCTGACCTCTTGAGTCTGTGCTAAGCATAACTCTTTCCTCAGCCATTGCATCTTTTAGTTTTAGGCCTTTATATTGCACTTTATCATTATTTGTTATGCAATTTTATATAGCGTGGAGTGCTTTACGTGAGCACCGTTACATTACACAAGGACACCTTCATGATTAGGTTTCGCCTGCACGCGCACGCTTGTGTGCTGTGCTTGTGAAATCTTTTGTGAATAGAAACAAAATCTTAAAAGGTGCTTGGAACCAGCCCCTTCCTTACCTGGACTTACCATTGGCAACATCCATCTCACTCATGTGCTTCGGATTGGCCAGCATGTCGTTTGCTTTCACTTCCTCCTCTCTGCTGCTTTGCCATTCTGCCATCCATGCCATTGGGTGGGCTCTGGACCAAGCACTCCTTCCGGTCACTGCCACTGGTTACAGGCCAGTCTCCTTTCATTAACCACATGCTTCCCAATGTAGTTTGTTTTCACTTTTACAGTGTACGAGGCGTGAAGTACATCCTGGAGGTGCTTGGACCCTCCACCAGGCTGCCCGAGACATTCAAATGGCCCCTCAAGACATCAAATTCTCTTGCTTCAGTGCTCAAGACATTGCACTAGGCTACTTGTTTTCTTTTTATTTCTTTTACTCTCTGGGTGACACATTCCAAATAGCCACAGTTCAAAAAGCTACTTCTGTGGCCCACAATGCTCATATGCATTAATTTCCTTTTTTTGTAAACATGATTGTTAGGCGACTGCACGTTGTTCATCCATTGCTTTTAATTTGTTTATCTTCATAACCCAGCTTGTTTGTTGCTTGCAGGTACACTTGGGAGCAGAAGTTACGAATCAGTCTTATTCTTCCGGTGGCTTTAATATATTTTCTTTTTAAAATAACTAGTTTTTATTTTTGAACGTGCTCTCACCGAGACTGCATGTCTGCCGTCAGTCTCCCACCCCTGTCTCCATCCCTCCCTCCTTGCACCCCCCTCACATTGCCCCCTGTCTATTGTTGCAGCTTCCGGCCTCCCTGGGCCTCTCTTATGTTTTCATTTTGTATTTTGGAGTTTGGTGGAGTTTGTTTAGTTATATTTCATCTATTTGACTCAGAAATATTGGAATGGTTTACTGAAGTATCTTCCTTTTATTCCGTTTGCTATACGGATTTGCGTTGGTGGAGTTGTAACAATTTTAATTACTATTTGGCCTTGCTCTTTTTTCTACCAACTTTGTTGGATTTGCTGATCGGTCTATTTTGACATTATGTTTTCCTTTTGACCTGAACTGTTGGGCTAATGTTCTGTCAGTGTTCTAGTCTGCACTTAAATATTGCCCTGACACTGCATTTATTTCAAAAAACGCTTCTAATGGTTTTGTTCCTCATCCATTGCACATTGTAGTCTGTCATGCTTCCTTTCATAATACTGTGTTGTACGCCCACTCCCAATCCTCCATCCCACCAGCAAATTAACAAACAAAAAACACTATGATATGGCCATCCATGCAGCTGAGCAACATGGTTAATTACATTGACAAAGCCAATAGTTTGCATAGGCGAAACCTATTAGCTTTGCCAGTGCTTGTTTCACAGGATGTTGAGCCAGTGCGAGACTCGAACGTGGTTCCCCAATTCCAAAGTCAGTAGCTTTGGCCCCCTACGCCACACTAAATTACCGAAAAATCAATAAGACCACAAATTATTGTTCTTTGAAGCTGATTTTTATCATTAAAGTTTAAAACAAGTCTGTGGAGCCTCCTTTATAAAGACAGCAAAACTATGGAGCTCCCTGAAACACAGGCAAGAAATATCCAAGACCACTTAGACTCCAGAAAGACTGTAAATACCTCTTTCTTCCACAACAGATGATGACAGAGCACATACTAAGCTACAGAGCTATTTCTCCGAGAATGGGAGCAAATCTGCCCTAATGATGATGAGCATTAACCCAGATGCAGCTATCTACCTCCTGTACCCCCCCGAACCCACCCACTTTCTAACCTAACTCACTCTGCAATTACTACTCAACAAACTGTCATTAGGCTATCCCCTATGTAATGCTATAATGTAATGCTGCAACCGGGCTCAGAAAACCAGAGCTAGGCCTGCATTCTGTTGGGATGGGAATGTCCCCACATTTTTTTGTGGGCAAGCACCAATGCCATGAGTTACCTAACCAGCACCTCCTAGTTGATCTTTGACCTTTTCATGACCTCAGTGCACACCATCATCATGTGTGCAAGCTGAGGGCTGGCACTCTAACAATTTACAACCCACAGCTCATCTCTACGGTTAGAGGGACAACCCAAGTGGCCCCTCTTTTTGAAAAGTACTTTGCTGGACTGTATTAGAGTGACCATGGTGGCAGCTATCTGTTTTTTTTTAACAGGAAAGGCCCTTTTAACTGTGACCCATTCAGGGAGTCAACCATAAACCTCTTTACTTTGTCTTACTTTTGTCGTGCCTCTGTAATTTTTCCTTTGCAACTCCAAGTATGTGTGGGTGTTGAGTATGTCTGTGCACAGTGTGTGCATGGCAGGATGAACTAGGAGTGTACATGTCATGGTTGATTGTGGCCACAGCAGAATGCATTTTGGATTACCACTGTGAGGATTTGGTACTCAATTGTGTTTGGTAATAGATGAGCAGTGTATTGCAGTGGTCCTCAGTATGTTCCTTAAACCTTTGTTAATAGCTACACCTTATGGTGTTGAGGACATAAAACAACTGTTCCTTTTGATGTTTTTAGTTAACTTTGCCAATGTCATACCATTAAATTCCTTTAGAGGTGTTACTGCCAACAGGTCGAGAGGTGTAGGTTGTGAATGCTTCTCTCCTTTATGCCTATGTTTTGGGTTTCTGTAAGCTGGAGACTCCAAGCCCTCCCATTATTCCTGATGACACTAATAGTGAAGTCTGTAGATGACCTGTAGGGAGAAGAACACACGAGGTGGCAGAAATACATAGTCCCAGAGCTGTGCATAAACAATCCACAAACTCTGACTGCAAGTATGATATAAGAAGGGGAGTAAAACCCTATGCCAGTGTTCAGGACTGGTCATTGACCACCTCCAAGGGCCAGGGTGTCCCAGGATTTCTGCTGACGGGCCTAGGAACTACTTGGGTGATAAGCTGCCTTGCACTTGAGAGGGAACACTGGAAATGTTTCTGCATGAGGTAAACTGCTCGGAGGGGAGCCCAACATTAACAGCCTTGTAGAGGTACTGCCCAGAAAAAGGACTTACCAGGTACTACAAGTGACATCTGCACTATGAAGCTCTAGTAAGATCTGTGCTGCAAAGACTTTTAGTGAGCTCCTGTGCCACTACTTGACAAGTGCATTGATGGCCTGTTGGCCTAACTGTGCCTCAAGAGTATCAAGAGTTATATGGTGTCGGTATATTGATGACATCTTTGTGAACTGGAAAGGTGATGAAGAGTCCGCATTAAGATTTGTGGCGGCTTTGAATGTGAATGAATACAACTTACAATTAAGTGAGCAGCATTGTAATGAACAGATTCAATTTATGGATGTAGAAGTTATAGCTCAAGATGACACCTTAAGGTCCAGGTTACATAGGAAAGCCACTGCTGGGAATAGCTTATTGAAAGCTAACAGTGCACACCCACCTAGGTTGATAGGAAGTATTCCATATGGAGATCTTTTAAGAGCTCGCCGTATTTGTAGAACTTGGGATGACTATCAGCGAGAAAGCTTGATTATGTGTAGGAGATTTCAAGAAAGGGGATACAGTAATAAGATTATTCAACAAGCTTAAAACAAGGTGGATAACATCAAGAGAGAGGATCTATTATATACAAGGGATGATGTGCGCAAGCCAGAGGAGAGTTTGAGATTTATCACAACATTTTCTAATCAGGCACATACATTAAAACAGATCCTCATCAAACGTTGGCATATTTTACAAACTGATCCTACTTTAAACATCCATATTTCTAATATGCGTTTGGTCACTTTCCGTAAGGGCAGATCACTAAGAGACAATCTAAGTCACAATGTGGTGACGAGTAGTCAGGATGTAAGAACGTTAACAGGAAATCTGGCTGGATTTTATTGTTGTAAACATTGTAAAGCCTGCAAATATAGTGACAGTTGTATGGATGTGACAAGTGATAATGGACATTGGGTCCACCAAATCAGGGGTCATTACAACTGTAATACGGATTTTTGTATATACTGCCTAAAGTGCCCTTGTAAAAAATTGTATGTGGGCAGCACAATACACAAGGCCAAAAAGAGAGTTTTGGAACATATAAGAGCTATCTGCAATTATGATCACAATTACCCTGTGACTAGACACTTTCATGCAACACATAAAGGGGATGAAAGGTTGCTCAGTTTTGTGGTTATTGATCAGATCAAGCCAAACATACATGGGGTTATAGAGAGAAGAAATTGTGGATTTTGGAATCCAAATTGATTATCAGGTTAAATACTCTGAGTCCCTTGGGTCTTAACTCAAGTGAAGAAATTAATGCTCATTTAGGTTAAATTAATATAAGAATGGTAGTTGGACTGAGCTTTTGAACCTCTAGTGGGAATGTTTTGAGATTTTTTGTACATATTAGGTGTGTTTATTAATTTAATTATTGTGGCGTTTGGTTTTGTTTTGATTTGGCTTTTAATGTTTGGCTGGAGTAAGGGAATTTGGACTGTATTAATCAGGGATTTATGATACGATTATGACAGGGTATTGTAGTTGTGGAAACACAAGTAAATTAGAGTATGTTCACTTGAACAGATATGTATATATTTGCATTACTCTATTTTTTGGTAGGAATGTGCATACCAATATGTTTATTTACTAAATAGTAGGCCTGTTACAGAATTGAATAATTAGAGTTGGTTAATTTGAACATTCATTCACAACACACAATTTGTAGTACCCTAATTTTACCTGGAATGAGTATTTACATTTATTTTTCCACTAAATAGTGGGAATATGGAATGATTTATCGCATATGATTTTGACATTCCAAGATGGCGGTCATTTTCCCTTTGCAGTGTACTAACAGTTGCCCGCCAGTCCATCATTTATGTTTGTATTTTGGATGGTATTTAATATGTAAATCAAACAGCCGTCCCACACGTGATCAAGGCTACGGCTGAAATGTGTTGTGAGGAGGCATAGTTTTATTACATTTATGCGACCACGAATTGTTGTCTGAGAACTTCCTTTTTATTTTGGAGGAGTTGGTGCATTATATATGTGGACTGCTGGATCTATGCTCGGACCACCACTATTCTGAGCTTCAGGATTCCGGCATTTGTGTTTGGGGATATATATATAAATATATCTATATTTATATCTATATATATATATATATATATAGATATATATCTATATATATATATATATATATAGATATATATATATATATAAAAACGTGAGCAAATTGACATTTTCCTAGCCTTGGTGTCTGAAAGTCTAGATTTATTTTGTTGTGCCCGTAGCCCAGGACTGTTGGATAAACTGGACAGCCTCTTCTGAAATTCCCAGGGTTCTCCAGGAAGCCCTGAAACTCTCCAAGCTATGAGATGGAGGGAGTTCTTTAAAACCAGCATGTGAGGAAGACCCTGAGGGTTTAAGAGCAGATTGAGAAAAGGAGGAATCAATTCTGGGAAATCTGAGGCTAGCTCTAATAGGGTTGGATGCCAAGGCTGGGATTGCCAAAATGGAGTGACCAGGACCAAGGATGACTGTTGTCTGCGAACTTGAGCTAGAACCCGGGCAATGAGAAGAAAAGAAGGAAACGCTTAGAGAAGGGAATGAGGCCATGACTGAAGGAAAGCGTCTGTGGCAATGGCTAGTGGATCCGGCCGCCAATTGAAGAAGGAAGGGAGATGGGTGTTGATACGAGAAGCAAAAAGGTCTATTAACATGGTGCCAAAGATGGAAGAAAGATGATTGTAAACAGAAGGATGAAGATGCCAGTTGCTTGAGTCGTAAATATGCCTGGAAAACCAGTCGACCACCACATTCAGTTTGCCCGGGAGATATTCAGCCTTGACTGAGATGTTTCTTGGGAGACAGAATTCCCACAGGCTCCTGGCCAATAAAGCCAGAGGTTTGGATCTTGTGCCGACCAGACGGTTTATGTACCTGACTGCAGAGAGGTTGTCCAGCCTCAGGAGAACTGTGCACTTTACTCTGTCTTTTATAAAGGACTGAATGGCAAAGGAACCTGCAAACATCTCTAAACAATTGATGTGCAGTGTTGACTCCTGAATGGACCATGAAACACCAGTCGAGAGTTGACCACATCTTGCGCCCTAACCTGTCAGACTTGCATCTGACTCTAAGACAAGATCTGGGGTGGCAGAGAAAATCGTTCTTCCGTTCCAAGCATCTAAGTGACTGAGCCATTCAGAATCCAGAACAACTGGGTCTGTGTAAGCTAGACCCATGTGAAGGTTATGGATTTTTAGCCTTTGCAGAGCTCTGTAATGAAGAGGCCCCCAAAAAATGGCCTTAATGGAGGAAGAAAGGAGGCCCACCAAGCGAGCTATCGATCTTAGGGAACAGAGAGGGATAGATAAAGCATGGCGTATTTCCTTCTTTATCAAATCCATCTTCTGATGAGGGAGTTGAAGAATTGAATCAACTGTGTTTATTATGAACCCCAGAAATTCGGGTTGTTGTGCAGGGACGAGGATTGACTTTTGAGGGTTTATGAGGAAACCCAGACTTAACAAAAGGTCTTGACAAAGATCCAGATGAGTCAAGAGGCAAGATCTGTCCTGAGCCATAATAAGAAAATCGTCCAGGTAAACTATGAGTCTGACACCCTGACTTCTGAGGAAGTCTGCTACAGGCTTGAGAATCTTGGTAAAGCACCAAGTGGCTGAGGAAAGACTGAAAGGGAGAGTCTTGAACTGGAAGAAAGAATCTTCCCATTGGAACTGAAGAAACTTCCTGTAGGAGTGATGAATGGGTGTCATGAGATAGGCGTCCTGGAGGTCCAGACGGACCAACCAATCGTTCTGAAGCAGCAGATCCCTGAGATGAACGATAGTCTCCATCTTGAAATGGTGGTACACCACAAAATTGTTGAACAGTTTTAGGTTTATGACCGGTCGATGTTTGTTGTTCTTTTTCCAGATGATAAAGATGGTACTGAGGAATCCTGAGGAAGGGTTGAAAGAGACCCTTTCTATAGCTTACTTCGTTAATAAAGCCCACACCTCCTCCTGAACCAGAAGGAATTGATCCTTTGAAAAATGCAGAGGTTGTAGAAGATGAGTCTGAAAAGGCAGTTGACATAACTCTATGCAATAGCCCTGGACAGTTTGAATAACCCAAGGATCTGAAGTCAGAGATTACCAAGCATTTTAACAATTTGCCAGTCTGCCTCCTATGAGAGGAAGGCCAGAACTGAAAGTTCTTACCTGCGAGTTGGTCTCCCTTGGATCTAAATACCCTTCTGCGGGCTCCCCTGAAGCATCGGGGATAGAACTGGGGCTTATAACTTTGGTAGAAATCCTGCAGGGAGCCTTGATTGAAAGAGCTTCTGTTGAGGAATTGCCCTCATGATGTATAACGGCT
Organism: Pleurodeles waltl; assembly: GCF_031143425.1. Taxonomy (NCBI): domain Eukaryota; kingdom Metazoa; phylum Chordata; class Amphibia; order Caudata; family Salamandridae; genus Pleurodeles; species Pleurodeles waltl. The sequence goes on along the minus strand of NC_090437.1, from coordinate 621,481,231 downwards.
GGAAAATCGACCCCTTCCTTTGCCAGCCCTGCGAAAAACCAGTTGGAAAAAAATTATTTTCATAGAAGACTGAGCCTTGTCAATAGAAGCAAAGGTAGAAACATATCTACTCATTTCTTTAATAAAAGAGTCTCCGCAGAGAAGACCTTCTGCTTTAGGACCCTCTTTGGTTGCCAAAGAGCTCAGTTTCGGGTCAATCCTTAAAAGAACGTTTTTGCATCGTTTTTGGGAGATATAGGCATTAGCGTCGCCCAGCATGCAGAGTGCTCTCTGTGCCCAATTCGAAAGAGCCTCAGGGTCCACTTGGCTCCCCTCCTTCCTTGCCTCCTTAGCCAAATCCAAAATCCTAGTTAAAGGGCCAGCTAGGTCCAGAAGTCTGTACTGGCAATTAGACCAAGCTCTATCAGCCCTTTTCTTGGGATCTTTCCCAAACTTAGTGAAGAATAGCAACATGTTGGGATTGATAGTGGGGGTATCAGCCACCTTGAAAGGAAGGGATGGTCTAAGGCACTCTGATTTCAATTTATTTCTAGAGGATTTATCCAAAGCATGTCTCAAATAAAATGATACATGGTCAGAGACGTGAACAGAAGAGTTAGATTGGTGAATCGACGTAGGGTTGAACAAGGGTTCCCCAAAATGGTCAACCAGATCATCAGACAATAAAAAGGGTGAAACTACACTGGGAGAAATTTTACGCCTTTTCTCCAAAGGCCCATGATCAGAGTTGGCATAATTGATATGTGAACAAGATGCAACATCATCTAAAATATCATCCCCATCACTGTCCGTATCTCTTGCTTTAAGGATCTTAAGGGGGGGAGGAAGGGAGCCCTGAAGGATCCGCCTCTCGGGTGGGAGGCCCAAATTTAATAGAAACGCCTTTGGAAGGCACATAGGAGGGTGCTGCACGTTTCATTCCCTTTTTAGAAGAAACGTCATCAGAGTGTTTGGAGGCGGAACCACCGAACAGAGGACACCGGCTGGAAAAGCTCTCACCGCTTTAGTAGACACGCGGCAATGAAGGCAGAAGGACCTTGAAACTGCAGGGAAAAATGACCGAGCAGAAGGCCCAGCTCAAGGAATGCATGAGCGCTCAAAATAAACGCCACAACGGAACACAGACGAGGCCAGAGTGCCTCAGAAGCAGAAATACAAACATTAATGAACGTTCAAGAAAGAAGCGTGAAGAGCGCAAGACTCGCGGGGAAAGCTGTAAAGAAAGTATACAATATTGATAAATAAACAATGCAAACATATCACAATAATGAAATAAAATAAGTTAGAAATATTAAATGGCGAACAGAATACTTATCTTGACTGCGAGCAGCAAGAAAAGAGGGCTTGTTGCTCTCAGTCAAGATAGTTGTGCCCATGCTCGACGTGCCATTGGTTGTCCCATTGTGATGTAATGTGGTAGTTATTCTCCCAGGGTTTCTGGGATTTGTAGTTTTTCTTGGCTGCTATTTTATTAAAGTAAAAAAAGAACACGTAATATGAGCCTCAGGTCTTGTAATAAAATATACATTTGTTAAACAGGCTTAAAGAGTATGTGTATAATGTATTATTATGAAATAGGAACTATGCATAATTCTTAAAGAACTATACATATCTAGAATATACACATAATCAGATTATTCATACTTGTCACTTGTCAACCCAGGCATATGCAGTCCATTGTTGTTTGAATATGGTGGTTATGAATGAAAGAGCCAACTCTTGATTAGCCTTCTGAAGACAAGATAGTTATCTTTGGATCTTATATTTAGGGGTAATGAATTCCATAGTTTGGCAGCTTAAACAGAGAAGAATGTACCACCTGTTGTCTTTTTCTTGTATCATGGTGTTTTAAGGCGGGCTGCCATTCTTGAGTGGAGGTTTCTTTGTTGAATGCATTTATTTATTTTGTTTCTGATGAAATGCGGTCCTGTTCCATGTATAGCTTTGTGGGTGATACAAAGCAGCTTGAAGGTGGATCTTCTGACAACCTGTAACCAGTGTAGTGCTTTCAAGGCAGGGGAGATGTGGGCTTGTGGCTTTACATGTAATAGTAGCCTGGCAGCTGAGTTCTGAATACGTTGTAGTTTTTTCATAATAGAGATAGATGATCCATGGTAGAGGCCACTGGCATAATCCAGTTTAGATAGTACAAGAGAGATAGTAGCCTGCACTTTGTGTGGGAATCCGAGGTGGGGGAAGATACGTTGCAGAGTCTCCAAGGTGATGACGCTTGATCGTGCTAACTTGTCCAGTTGGGCATTCATTTTTAACCTGGAGTCAATGGTAATTCCAAGGTTTTTAACGTCCTTGGATACTTGAGGAGGTGGTCTCAGATCATCAGGCCAGGCACACAGTAGGTCATAATTTTTCCAGTCGCCACACGTGAGTATTTCCGTTTTGGAAGCATTCAGTTTGAGATGGCTCCAATTCATCCACTGATTAACAGCTTTGAGGCAAGTGAAGATTTGTGAGTTTTCAATGTCTTCGGGGCATTCCAATTTAAGTAGTTTTGGATGACTGTAATATGGGCTATAAAGCAGATCTCTGTTGTTTCTCTGCCTCTTCTCTTGCCAAGCCTGTAAGAGCCACAGTGTGGTGGGACTTATTACTGTGTAGAGCACAGGAGGTGGGTTCAAAATTGCCCATAGTAATAATAAGGTCAACAAAAGACCTAGATTATAGCCACTGGTCAAATATAACCACTAAGTGCAGCAATTCAAGAGGTATTAAGAGCACCAGTCTGGCGACTCACATATGACATCAAAATGTTTCCAACATAGGCTCACAGCAACTACAACACCCTTTCAACTAAGCACTTGCCTTTGATGTACAATTCAACTTGTCAGTGATTTTTTTTCACCCTTCCACACAAATGGGGTATGAAAACGAATGTTAAAATAGGTGCATCACAAGTTGGCACACTGCATTGCATCACCCTTCCATTAGGGTGACCAGAATTTAAAGCCAAAAACCGTGACATTTCATAAAAATAGAAGAAGGACTACAATTTTACTTCAACTGAGAGCACAGAATGACAGCGGTCATCATCTTAGAATTACAGAAGAGTCGATAAGAACATAAATGAAATACAAGTTTTAAGACCAGTATCATGCCTGTTAATTAAACTGCTTCCTGATAACACCTGATAACTAAATCTGCTTTGGAAAACTAAAAAAATCACCTCCCACCGTTTTCCAGTGACCCTCTATAAAAACAGGGAGATTATCTAAATTTCCCAAAATGTGCCAGAACAGCTGGCGAAAAAACAGGACTGTCCTAGGAAATCCGGGACGCCTGGTCACCCTACCTCCCATCCAAATGCATTAATGGCTAATAAGCTCAAGTGCCATATCTCTCACTTGGTTCAAATCAGGCCTAGCAACAAATAATGGCACAGTAAGACCAAAATTACTGTCATCATGCAGGACAAAGATAGACTTTGAAAGAGGCCAAGTTATGCATGAACACCCTTCCAACCCAGCACACCCAACAAAGTAACTTGCAAACTGTCTGAAAAGCTGCAAAGAGCTAACCCAAGCACACCCAACAAAGTAGCGCATGACCTCTCCGAAAACCTGCAAAGACCTAACTAAGGGCCGGCCCATTAGTAGCCACTGAAGGCCTCATCCATGCCTCGTCTTACTCATCCGTCTTTCTTTCCCTCAAATGTCACGCCAAGCAAAACAGCCTGAAATGTGGGCTCTCTCAAGAAGAAATTAATAGACAGCCAGGACATATCTTTAGGCTACCAACATGTTCAAACTTAAAATAAAGCTCGGTTTGGCAGCTGTTCTTATAGAAGTCTGGTAGTGGCCACCTTTACATACAGATTGCCAACATATTGAAACACCATGTATTTATTTCTTGCCCCACAGTTTGGAAATAACCCAGAGGGATATTGGTGCTTTATAGAGAATATATGAAAAGAGGTGTATCTGTAATTTACATTTAGGCTTATCTTTAAGGTTTACCATCAGAGCATTTGACAGGAATATTGATACACATGGGACCAGAGAAAAGAACATCCTAGTGCAACAGCCAATACTATGATTGAGGGGTAAGAGCAAGGAGAAAGTGAGTGACAGAGGTTTCATGAAGGGTAGTGAGAGGAAACAGAAGAGGAAAAGGGAACATGAAGGAGAAAAGAGGGCAGAGTTTTTTCATGAGGGCAGTTATTTACTTCTCAGGAGGAATTTGAGTGCTGAGGAGTCAAAAAATAGTGCCTTTAGTGCTAAGACACTTCCGCATTTGCGTGCTCTGCAAAAGCTTTACTTACTTACTTACTTAGTGTAGCGCAAGACACGTTTTCCAATTCCTCAAAGTGCCATGAGTGTGAACGCAGCACAATCATCAGAAGTAGGTGGTTCATCAGGTGTTTTTAAAGGAGTTAATGAAGGGCCTGGACTGACACAACTGAGGATCTTGTTCAAACCTTAGGGTCAAAATGTGATAAGAAGCGAGCGTTTAGCTCAATGGTCTGTTCACCATCCATGGTTGCCTGAACATTTCTACACTCGATAAACTGTACTGGGAAGACATTCAATTAATTAATTCACAGGTCTTCTGAGGGAGAGCTACTATGGGCTTGAAATGTCTTGAGTTATGGATAAAATGTTGTTTCTATGAAATAATATATGTTTAGCAAAAATAGAACATTAATGCAATTTGAGATAAAAGGACATAGGGCCAGATGTATCAAGCAGTTTTGCCCATTCTGTGTCTATGGGAAAATGTGTTCGTACATATGGCCCATAGTCTCTACTACAGCGTGATTAATAAATACATTATTGACAAAAAGAAATGACGTCACAAATCTTATATCAGATGAGTTATTCTTGATGTAACTATTTGAAGAATCAACAACTAGTCGTGTCCAGACATCCGTTTACCTGGTAAATGTACACTATTCCAAAGCTATCATGCACTATTGTCCCTTAAAATAAAGAATAGAAAAAAGTGATGGATTGCATTAATTAATCTCAGCCACTGGTAAATACTCAGAGTTTCATCAGAGTTCATCGTTTTTTGCACACCATGCCACATAAGATTAAACTAGCCAATTCTAGCCTTGGTCGTGCTCCACCAGGAACAGCCCAGCCTGAACTGCTAAGGCATGACCATTCTAAACCAGAACACAACCACCCCAAGACTGGTTTTAGCCTATTTGAGCCTCTTCAGTCTCTCTTATACAAAGCATTTCTGCTGTGGCTGTGACTCACACTAATTCCTGGTGCCAAAAAACAGATGGCTCCTATTTTAGATCTCTGTTCTCTGAACACATTTCTGTGGAAGAACAGATTCAAGATGCTCACATTGGCCCAAGCTCTATCTGCAATGGGTTTGAGGAACTTGGCAGCGGCCCTGAACTTGCAGAATGCCTAACTTTATGTACCCATCCTACAGCTCCACAAGTCATCCTGATGTTTCAGCCTCAGTCCTGGGCCTTATTGTGAGTGACTCTGAAGCTTCTTGGCATATTGGCCTTCTGCATCCTGTTTGTCAAATCTGCCAGGTGTAATATGGGGGCTCTGCAGTAGGACCAGAAGCCTCAGTAAGCCCAGAACCAAGAGGAGCTGTCAGATTCCATCTAGAATTTGAAGGGGACTGCAAAAGACTTGAAGTGGTGACTCCTCAATCACAATTGGGCAAGCGGTATACCCTTCTCCCTACCCCACCAATGGCTGACAATGGTGACAGATGCATCTCTGCTGGGTTGGGGAGGTCATCTGGGAGAATGGGAGAGATCAGAGGACTTTGATCTCTGGCAGAATCCTAACTTCACATCAGTCTGTTGGAGTTACAGACCACTCACTTGATGTTGAAGGCTTTTCTACTATCTGTTGAAGGGAGATTGGTGCAGGTTCTCACGGACAACACCACTGCCATGGTGTACTGCAACAAACAGAGTGGGGTCCTGGGTCCTGTATCTAGAGGCATGGGCCTATGGAATCAACTGGAGCTTCAGGACATCTCCCTGATGGTGAACAACTTGGTGGCATCTTTAAACACTATCTGGACGAGCACAGCCACAACCCTGGCAGATCAGAAGTAGAGGTTGCATCCTGAGGTGGTACATGACAGTGTCCGACAATGGGGAGAGCTCTGGCTTAATTTTTTTCTGCCACTCTTGAGGATGTGCAGTGTGCCAACCTTTGTGTGTTGGAGTTCCCAAGAGCGCCTTCTGTAGGAGACACATTCAGGCTAGAGTGAAGCACAGGACTCCTGTAGGCCTTTCCATCACTGACTCTCCTACCCCAGGTGCTGAAGAAAATCTGGAATGACCAGGCCCAAGACGTCCTAGTGGCTGTGAATTGAGCCAGGAGAATTTGGTACCCAGAACTTGTGGACATGAGCATCTATCCTCTGATCAGGATACCACTTTCAGAGGATCTTCTGTCAAAGCAGCAAGACAGGGTCCTGCACATGAACCTGATCATCCCGCACCTCCATGTGTGGGGATTGAGCAGCAGCAGTTGACTGTGTTTGCCTCAATGTTGAAAGCTGTGGATGTCATCTTTTTGCTGGGCATCCCTGTTCGAAGTCTGCCTGCGCCGGGTACTGGGTCGAATTTGTGGACCCGATACAAGCTGAACTGTTGGATGTCTTAATAGTTATGTGTTTTTTTAATTTTGTTTTTATTAGCATTTAATAAAATGTTACAGTCAGTCAGCAAATTATACATCAGGAGCATTGTCCAACTGTGGATCACCAGGTGGTAGCTTACTACAACTTCAAAACCACATATTGCACATAGGAATTAGCCTTATCTTTGTGCATGCATCTTAGAATGTCAAATTCCCCACCTTCTCTTTTCCAAGAGGTGTCATTGTGCAGTTTTGCATTACAGCATTTGTGACCCGTTGTCCTATACAGTTAACACACCAGGTAGTTAGTTAATATCTATCGGGGGCAATGTGGATGGGTGTGCCAAACTGTGTTGCTTGAAAGGTTATCATCCTGGCTGGGGGTTGCACTATCTATTAGGGCTTGTGTAGTGGCCTTAATAGTTATCTCTCACCCAGCAAGGAATTCCACTGGGCACTGTTAAAGTAAAGTTGTTGGTCTTTTCGATCTTTTTTCATTTACTGATTAGCCGTCCTTATTTAAATCCCCTATTATGATACAATTTCTAAAAGGTTTGGTACCTCTGTGTCTCCCCAAACTGTTGCAGAACTGCCAACTCAAATGGTGCCACAGTGTGTTACACAATATCAACTGCCATCAAACAGCCACCAGGTGAGTTGATATCACATGGTGACATAGAAGACAAGCTGAAAAACACTGCACAAAGTGAATTTCCAACTCGTTTTTGGAGGCTTTAACTAGCCGATGCTCAATAAGGGGTATGAAAACATCCCAGGACATTGGCATTTGCCTCAGTAAGCTTTTTATTTTTGCAGAAGGGTTTTGGTGGAGGTTGGTGGTAAATATGCCTATTAGGTACTTTTTGGCATAAGGCTGACCCCTCCTTAGATAATGATTTATTTTTTGGGTGGCAGGTTTGCTTTTGTGATGCCTCAGTTGGATCTCAATTTGGTCCTGACTTTCCTCATTTGGTCTCCATTTTAACATAATGCACAGCTGCTCATTGCGTCTTATGACTTTGAAGACTGCTTTCCTCATCGCAATTACTTCAGCTTGTTGCATGAGTGAGCTTTATTCTCCCTCGGTGAAAACACCCTACACCACCTTTTTATCAGACAAGTTGGTGTTGAGGACCGGGGCGTCCTTTTTCATGTTAGGCAATCTATCACCATTCAGCTACCTTTGTTGTTCCACCTCACCCCTTGAAAGAGAATAAGAAACCCCACCAGCTGGACCCTATAAAAGCTTTGAGCTTTTACATCAATTGTAACAAGGACCATCAGGTGGACAATCAGCTATTTGTGGGGTTCGCTGGGGGCAAAGAAAGGTAAGAAGGTGCAGAAAAGGACTTTATAGAGATGATTAGTCCTCTACATTAAGAGTGGCCAAGAAGCAGCTTCTGGAAGGACCGAGGGCTCATTTCACCAGGGCTACGTTCATGAAGCACCAGTGCCTTAACAGCCAGGTCTGACAGGAAGGTAATTTCAACCACGGGTCTTGCAGGACTTTTTGGTCGAGCTATTTCACAGGCCCTCCTCCCTGGGAGCTATTGCTTTGATGTCTGTTCAGAAGGTGAGGAATCTGCAGCTAGAAGTATCCACCAAAAGGACAAGTTACTTACCTTTGGTAATGCTCTGCTTAGTGTATGCACTTTCTAACTGCATGTTTCTCACTCCCCTCCCCCTTCTGTGAAATAGTCTCTTTGTCCATGAAGAAGGTCCCAACACAGGTATCTGCACACTGGTAAATGATTGTTGTAGGCTCCATGTCCGAGAGTGTGGACAGAGTCATGAAAGAAACTGACATCGGTTGTGCAGGGGTGATGATTATATACAGCTCCATTTGTGCCTTCCGGAGAGGAATTAAGTGAGCATGGAGCTTTAGAGTGACACATGGGAACAATGCTGTTTTAAGCTTCCAGATCTAATCCGGCACCTGGGGATATTCTAAAGGTGAAGATTCTGCATTTAGTTAGAGTGTCCGCCAGAAAGCGCGTTACTGAAAGTAATTAACTTGTTCTACTGGAGGATGGGGTACATACTCTACTTGATGGACAATATCCTTTCCTAGACAGGAATGGTTCTTATAATATGCATTTGTAAAGCACACATTCACTCCAAAGAATATCTTCGCCCTGAAATAACAGATGTTCGTTATTACTCGACTCAGTGGCGCTTATTTTACTGAATATGAAAGGATGAAAGGTTGAGTGAACTCACCAGGATTTTAAGTTGTGACCGAGCCAAATACAGATCTCAGGAGCGAATACATTATTCCACTGTGCCACCAGACCCGGGTAGAGAAATGTCTAGATAAATGTCATCCTTTTGGATAGAACCATAAAAGGTTTTGAAAAGGTTCCAGACTGAAAAGTATCTGAGCAGACCAGGGCTAGAAAGCAAGAATCTAAATAGTGCTTTTTTCAAGGAGCTGCTCTATAGGTAATTCATTTTGCCTTTTGAATCAGAAGGGTCTACAATAAGTGAATGAGTTAATATTTGTGTAACTGCATTAGGAACAAAGGGTATCATTCTGTTCTGGTAATACCTGTTTCCTATAACCAACTAAAGGTATTATTTGTCGTCTCAACACAGAGTAATGTGAAAGCGCAGAGTGCTGGATCACTAAACATTTATGACTGGCCCTTTTTTATGTCCTTGGCAATAAGGTAAGGCAGTGCTTGCTCCAAACACATTTTACCATCTGTTAAACCTGACACCTTTGGCGTAGTATTCCCCAAGACTACCTGCCTTCACAACCCTGTTTTGCTTAACCCGTTTTTGTTGGCTTTTAGGACTCTGTGCACTTTACTCTTGCTAACCAGTTGAAATGTGCTTGTGTTCTCTTTTCTAAACGTGGTAAAAGTGGCCTATACCTCATTGATACACTTAATTTACCTATAAATGCCTAGTAAATGATCCTACATATACCCGGACCTGTAAATTGAATGCTGCTAGTGGGATGCAGCACTCATTGTGCCACCCACTAGTACAGCATTGTAAACCATGTCTGAGTCCTGCCACTGTAGCCTGTAGTGGCATTTTAAACTGCTATTATGACCGGTCACAAACATGTTGCCAGGCCTTAGCCTTCCTTTTTAGTACTTAAATGTGAGCCCTAAAAAAGGCCTTAAAGGCTTATAGGGCAGAGTGCATGGTTTTTAAAATGTAGGACATGCACTCTTAAGTTTTACATGCCCTGAAAGTGAAAAACTCCTAAAGATGTTCATTATAGTCTTACAAAGTCTTCCAGTGGGTTACCTTACTAGGCTTACTAAGTGATAACATAATATTACTAGCAGACAGATAAATACTTTTTCCACTTATTTGAATTGTAATTTAAAATCCTCTTTAATGGTTAAATCGGATGTTAAGTTACTGTTCCAAAAAATGCACTTTTAGAAAGTTGTCATTTTCGTACCTAACTCAAACGAGCCTTTCCGATAGTTTCCAGGATCACATGACTGTAATGGCTCTCCTGTGGTCTGAAGTTTATTCCTTCGTGACAGGGGACAAAAGGGCCCTGGGTGTAGGAAAGGGTATTCTTCTCCTGAGCAGGATGGCCTTGAGAGTTATACTTATCCCTTCATGAGCTTCAAATTGTGGCCTGAGGGCTATGCGAACACCCCTCATGACTTCTGAAGCTGCCTTCTCTCTCACTGGCAAATGCTGCTGACACCTGGACTTGCCTGCCATTTGTCAGACTAAACAGATTTAGAGCCAAACCCAGGTGAATGCGCAGAATTGACCAGAACCACTTTAGGGGTAAACAAATAGAGGGTCCCCCACACACACACAGGTTGGCACTGGATATAAAAGTGGAACTCCAAAACGTATCATCAGAACACCATTGGATCTGTGAAAGTTTCAGATGAATGACTTCCCTGCTGTCTGAAGAAGGATATCCCAGCATCAGTTGGCTGGTCTCATGTTTGCGCTACAGGGACACAACAAGCTTTCAGAAGCCTTCCCTGCAACTGCCCACAGCTAAACAGTACCAACTGGACCTGCCTGTGCCCTGCTGCCGGTCTCTGCTGGACTGAATCTGGATCCCCAAAGTCACCCCCCAGGTCCTGGTCCCTGTGATGGCATCAAAGTGATTTCCTACCACTTAAACACAGCAGAGACTGAACGGCATGTGCAAATCCAGATGTTTTGGCCTCTTTCCAATTGCAAGCAGACCCTTAGTGTCAGCAATGACAGTTGAGTCTCCCACCAATGCGAATCTCTGGTGGTAACCAGCTCTGTGTGTCAGCTGTAACAGCACATCTCCTGATAACATTGAACTCCTTGCACCCCCGGCAATGCAAAGCATCAACTGTGGCTCCTTGCACTGAACTAGATTGAGTGGAGGGTAAACTCTCCACTGTGATGAACCTGGTCCCTGTATCAGACCTGAGCTCCATCATGGTGGACCTGAACGTTTGAGTTTTACCTGGTCCAGTGTGACCAGATAACCATAATTGGTGCTTTGTGCTTTTTTTACCTGAAACTTTAAAAATTCATAATGCGGGTTCTACTTTTTTTTTTTTTTTGTCTGTTGGTCTAATTTTATTTATTAAAATATATTCTATTTTTCTTAATTGGTTTGGGTTTTTTCTTGTGTTGTTTTTTCACTTTCTATCTGTTTGAGTGGTGTACAAATTGAATCCTGACTGCTTTTGTGCCAAGCTACCACAGAGTTAAGCACAGGTTTATTTAGTGACTTTTGTGGTTCACACTGACAAAGATTGTGCTTATTTTTAGGTTGAGCGCGCAAGCTCGATGACCTGCTGTAAGTATTGTGGGCCTTTAACCACCCCCACCTCACTCCCATCACTTTCCCTCATTTGTGGGCTTGCCTTTTAAAAATCCCTCGATGTCATTGGTAATTACTTTACGTTTGTTCCGCCTTGGGGTGATTTTGTTACCACCTTGTAGACTGACCCTGTTACATGGATAATTGCACGATTGGCGATATACTTCAGCATGGGTGAACTATTTTTTGCTTTTGTCTCTCCCCTTTGTGATCTATGGCAGCCATGGCCCTCACAGTGCTCAAGCTCCAACAGCGCATACTCCTTCGGCAGTATTGGAGCGCTGTTCACATTGTTCACACTGTTACCTAATTAGAATAATTTATTTTGCCTCTCCCCTACACGCTCCATAGCTTTCCCAAAAACCCTTATAAACTATAAATGTTTTACTAAAAACACACAGACATCCGCAACGTGGCTGTACTGGCACAGCAGGAGAGCTGATACTACAATATCCACTGTACCTAAAGTCGCCCCGTAATTCTTTGCAAGCATTATTTTTCAAAACATTTTTGCCCATAACTCAGCCTGTGATCATCCTAGGACAATGGGACCACCACTGAAATGTTCAGCATGACACACTCTTTCTGTTGATTAGGTCATCTCTGGGTCCCCACACTAGGTTAGAGGGGACCCCAAAATAATAACCCCTCACACCATTCAGTCCCTTTTTAAGCTCTCTTATGGCTGCAACTTTTGTTTTGTAGCTTGCAGTAATTTGTGTTCTAAGGGCTTTAGTATTGCAGTAGGCCTACTATGCCTGAAAATGTGTAAGGCACTACGCCCTCTAGGGGCTAAATATATGGTTGCAGTATATTACTTTGTGACATTCTATTTTCATGTGGTTATGCCCTCTAGGAGCATGATGGTTACTTGACCATGTTTTTACAAATGATATTTTTCTTGTGGTGTCCTCTAAGGGCTGCTCTGGGCATTACGGCCTTTACCCTACTAGCGTAATGTAAACATCCTGAGATAAAGGTGTGGACTGTATACACGTTCTTTGGTCATAGAGCACTCTGAGCAACTGGACCATATCACTGATTGATGGATTATAGAGTTTCTTCCCATCAAATATGAGGTTGGTGACTCCCTCCTCCAGTCTGCAAGTTTTCTTTAGGGACTGGACATGGAAAATACACTCTTGTTGTTCAAACTGCCTCTCAAGAATCCCAGTGAAGAAAGTGGGCCCCCCTCATCCACGTTTACTGAACAACACTAGCAACAGTAGGAATCTGGAAAGAAATGCGTGAAACAATAGGAATGGGATTTGCTAACAAAGAGAACAAAAATGACCCTTATGGACATGGAAATAGAATGTTGTAATGATGATACAGACTTGATATAGAACCCCAAAAATTAAAAGTAAACCAATATCTAAAGTAAATATAAGAGTCAAGGGGCCTAATTTAGACTTTGGTGGATTTAGAAGAACAAACAAAAAGTGGTGAAAGCCATGTATGCCATTTTTAGAGCATATGGAAATCTATACACACAAAATAGGGTCGACAGGACATCCGACACCTTTTGATGTATGCCCTGCATCCTTCACGCTGTAAAGCAAAGTTTCAGGTTCACAATGATTTCAAATTTCCAAGTAGTCTCTGAGCAAGAGAAATCCATGCCTAGTCTCTCTGTAATTTAGAGGCAAAGACAAAAGCAATGAGGAAGATATTTGCAGAATATATAAATACTGCTTTTCGGGGAAAGCTCCATTGCTTGCACATGACGCTCCCCCCAGTGATGCATTGCTGATACACAAATTGTGTGGAATGAACATAGTCTGCCGGTCAAGGCCATCATTTTTTCCCCCAAAACCCTTTTCCCCCATCACTCATGCCATCAACCTTTTTGCAGTCACTCTTCAGGTCTTGTCTAGAACGAGCCGCAAGCGTTTGGACTCTCTAGAACTCTTTAAATCCTGGGAAGTGTGCAAAACTAATCTCGATGTGGTGATCAGGATCAGATTCTCAATGGCTGCTGCACCCACTTTCTTCCTTGCTGCCCCCATGAGTAGTGAGCTGTACAACACGGTGGCTCCCAAGTTATAGGGTATAGCTTGAAGCTGGAGTTTGGGCTTGAGGGTACTCTTACATGATCAGGAGCCGAGGCAACCGCCTTCTGTAGATGGGCTGTGGCTTTTGCTCTCAAAATGGAAGCTAAGCAACCAGCACAGAGAAAGGGAGAAGAGGGGAAAATTACCAGCTGGAGGGATGGGGCATCTAGGGCATTATCGTCCTGCGATTACATGCATTTATTGCATAAGCACTGCTTAAGGTCACGACATGGATGGAGGACCATGGATGGAATGCCTCTGTACACCTCCGTCTATTGACGAGCTCAGCCGTGCCCTTCATCCAAACTCCCAAATGACCTTTTGTTTCTTGCAGTGCAAAATGAAATCCACTGCTTCCAGTGGGATGAGGCCACACCTGCTTCACTTAAGTGACCAGCAGTTCTCTAGAGGCAGGATCATGGTGGTTGGGCAATGGGAGCTGCCATTAACTGGATAGCTCCTCCGCAAACGAAACACAATGCAAGCAGCTGCTACAACCTGCTTGCGACACAGTGAGAACAGATTCACCGAAAACATAGCAGTACTGGCTCCTTCGGCCTTTACTAATCCAGCTGTTCAGAGACTACTTCACTGCTACTAACGAGCAACTCAAGCTTCTTTGGTCCTGACGTTCCCGTTCTTCATAAGCTTGAACCCTCACAATCTTCTTGTACAGTGCTCCACTGCTTGGTAGCTTGGAATGAGCTATGTAAGCCCTAACAATTACATACACAGAAAAAAAAACATAAAACAAAATAAGGCAGGCAGGGCAGAGAGGCCTAATGGTACACAAACTCTGAACATGAAAGAAGAAGGTTGCAGTCATTACCTTGTCAGGAAAATGGCGCGGCTGCAAACTCAAGCTTATTATGGGGCATGGATTTGTAAAGCTTGTACTTGAATGTGGTGGTTGCTGTGCACTGCTTTGAAAACCACTTTGAACTACTTTCTGGTCCAGCCCATGGCGAAGTACCCATTTGTTAAGAACAGAAGAGAGACAGTGTATAGAAACAAGAGCTGGCAAAGCCAATAGGCATGGCTTTGGCTACAAGCCTTTTAACTTTGTCAATGCTCTTTTAGGGTTGAGTGCAAAGGGCTCTGTCCCTGCTGTAATCTCACTATGGGCTTGTGACCACGCCCACCGCACGCCCATGAGTTTGGTTGGTTTGTGGGCTTGCCTTTTAAAATTTGCTTGCTTTCATTAGTGGAAGGCATACGTTATGCCTTTTCCAGTGTTTAGCCCTCCGGCCAACTACTGAAAACATACAAGACTCCGTGTTTTCCGTATGGTTTCTGGACTACTTTTTTCTAGTTATTTCCTAAGCAGCATGATCTTGCAGTAGACCGTGTTACATGGATAATTGCATTTTTGCTGATAATACGTTTGACTGCGAGCGACCTTCTGTTTTACTTTTTATTTTCAATTGATGTGGCAAGAAATGTATGGTTTGAAATTTACAACGCACATAGCTCTTATTCGAGCAAACACGAGACCCATTGCATTGTAAATGCCTGTTTGGTTTGTCATGGGTTTATAAAATGTTATTGTCTGATGAGCAGCAGGCCCTCACCAATACAAAAAACAAAATCAGCTAGAAGGAAAACAGTTGTTTAGTCTCAAAAAACACACATTACCAGAGTAATCCCTGGCACTGAAGGAATCTATTATGTGTGTGGATGTGCTCCTTGTGAAGGATCCGAATGCCGTCACTCACTTTGAAGTTAACCGATGGCTGAAATGGGCTGAACCGTTGCTGTATGCTTTAGTGGACGAAAGGAAAATGTGAATGACATATCAACATACCAATGGATAAAGAGGGCTGGCTTGAAGCCCCTTCGGGTAAGCATATTAACAACATCCTTTTAGAAAAATCTAAATGTCTTGGCCAACTCTAGAATGGTGTAAATAGTTACATTTAATCTCCCCATTTCCCGGTCACCTAGACAGTTTCACGCTGTACTTGTTTTATACTTCAGCTCTTATTCCTCTATGTGAATGAAGGGCTTTTTGATGTTGGTTCTGTTAACGCGTCCGTCTATGTCAATTTATACACATCAGGACTCGTTTTAGGTCGATGAACCTTTTGACCCAGTGGTGAGTCTCCGTAAGACGAGATTACCAAGCATCAAATATATTTCACAATAACCATTAATGAACTTTCGGCGCATTTATTAATTCTTAGACTCAAATAACCACACCTTGAAGGAAGATTTTGTGAATTTATTCCCTATTGATTACAATCTAATAATAAACGTATTAATCTCAAAACCAAGAAGCATCAGAACATAATCGCAAAGTGGCAACTACATTGAACTTTCAACAGTGCATCGATCAGAATCATAGGATAGATACGTTAGCAAAGAATAGATCATAGTGCATGATACCATAGAATATCAGTTCAGTATAGCTACATGTCGGTCACGTCAGTTCCGTCCGTCAAATGAATACCTCATCTAACCACAAATTAGCATTAGCATGTTGGGCTTCATGCAAAACAATTTAGAACATTAATTTGGAAATCATCTAACTAGGATACTTAATTAAACATACAGCAGTTGGTACCTAAAGAGAAAAGCAAATAGATTCCGTTAGCATTAATAATTACCCTCCTCGAGATAGGTCAGCATTCAGGATCAGTCTTCGTCTTCAGGACATCAGTTAGTTCACCGTCAATCTATCTAAATTATAAGTAAGGGACACTCTCCTCTTAAGGAGGAAAGTGTAATAGGCAGTCTATGGGCTAGGATCATTTCGTCTAAGTCTCAAATCACCAAATAGAGTGACAGAGTTTCTGGATGCAATCGATATCAATCCCTACCTAATGCTCCTCGTCTCTCGTGTCATGAGTTTTTATCCCCTTTTTGCAATACATTCCCCCAAAATTCTATTGGTTAATAACTACACCTCACTATTGGTAACCAATCAAATTATACATTAAGTAATCAATTTTTCATTTCTTGATACTTGTTTGTCTTCTAATTGGTCTTCATAATCGACATCTCGTAGGTGGTACGTCCGGGGTTACTTCACCATCTTGGCACATGTCTCAGGTCAAAAGTTCTCTTTCCCTCATCTCATTGTCCTTGTAAGTGTCCATTAATGTTTCGAAGCACATAATTTTATACTAGAAGCTGCTAGCATGCGGATGAGAAAATTCCTTCATGTTTCAAACTAATACAGAGAGAATAATAGCTGGGTCATGGTTATTTGCAAGTCCGCACACTGGAGAAACAGAAAAATACGCTTTTAAATGAGAGATACATAGCTAGTTTGCGACTCATGCTAACTTAAGACATACGAGTTCTAATGAATACAATTTTGATCGTAATAGTACATATAACTGAAGAATTATTATTAATTCAGCATTAGTGTTCGTAAATGAGTAAATCTTATGCATTTATTAATACATTTTAGTAGTGTTTTAGTCATTTGTAAACGTTTCACGTCTATAATATATGATATTTAAACTACGCTCTCTCAGTCCCTCCTCTGATGACGAACGTCATCACACAATTCTTGATCTTCAATTTTTCACCTTACGCATAATGCGCATTTCAACATCTTGCCCTTTATGTGAGCTTTCCCATATTTCATTGAACATTTTCGCTCTTTCACTTTCTTCATTCTGCTTTGCTCTTTTGGACAGGTTTCTTTTAATTTTGTCATTAATTTTGCATGCTCCCCATAATCCTAATAGGCAAATCAAAACAATTAGTAAGCCTAACATTATTTTCGCAAGAACTCCATTCCAAATGTTGGTAAACCAGTTTCCTACCCGGGCAATTCCTTTTCCAAATTTTTCCCAAACTCCAGGTCCTTTTATATCCTTCAAATCTGTACTATCTCTAGTCAGGTTAGTAAGCATGCTTCTAATTTTCTTACTGTTATCAGGTATGTAAGAGCAGCAGTGACGTTCATTAAGCATTTTGCACACACCTCCATTCTTTGCTAAAAGAATGTCTAAAGCAAGCCGATTTTGAAGAGTCATAGCTCTTTCTGCAGCAAGTTCAGTATCCATCAATAATATTGCTCCTGTAAAATTTGTCAGCATGTTATCCACAATAGTAGACAACTTTTGAATTTTCATAGAATTTAAGATAACCCCAACTGATGGGATTATTGCTCCAAATATGTCACCAATGACAGCAGCCACTGATTCTCGTTTCTGTCTAGAATGTTGTATTTCAGAAGATTTAGGTATTTGTTTTAAGTCATCAATCTGGTATATCTTTGGGAAAACTATTCCCAAATAACATGTCCCATACCATCCCTTTGGGAGACGATAATATGCATTTAACCCACAGATGTAATAGATTCCAGGAATCGCTGGGTCTTGTCCATTTAACATGAAGGTCCATTTACTCTGAAACAAAAACACATGTCTACATTCACTCGTACCCACAAACAAATTGTCTTGATCAGATTTTGGTCTGTATATACATAGTCTACCTACGTGTAGTGCATCTATAGCTAATTTGCCTTGTGTTTTAATTGCAGTATAATCGTAATCATTTGCATAAGTGCGTTTTTCTAAACCTTTTTCTAACTTTTCCTTTAATGCTTTGCGTCTATCATCTGTATGATCTAAAAAGCTTTTCTCCACAGGAGACAGTAAGCATGTTAAATTATTGCGGTGTGCATAAGCAGTCCCAAATGTTAGTGTTGGCTCAAAGAATCCTCTAACTAATTTTATATCATGCTCCGTAGCTAGCTTATTTAAGAATTCAATTACAGGCACAAAAGAAAACACAACATCCAAATTTGAGTAAAAGTATTGTACATGCTCTTGATTATAATATCTTGTTAGTAGCAAGCTGCAGCTAATCCCATAAGTAAGAGGGAGGCTATGATAAGTAACTCCCTCCTGCACAGATGAAGGAATTTTAGTACACACATAACAATCTTTCGTATCCATAGTTTCCACATACTCATTTAATAAGCAATAGAAGACATTAGTAGAAAGTTCCCCTTTTGTATCAGTTCCCTCATGAAGATGTCTAGCATCCTGTTCAAATTTCTCCCATGGTGATAGTTTATTAGGTGTAGTGGTAGTTTCAGGTTTTAAAGTTGCATTAATAGTTTCACTCTCTCTCTATGGCATTCCCACAATCACTCCCACAATCATTATTGCACATACAACACCTATCATAAGTCCTAACCAACCACACACCTTACTTCCCTTGTTACTATAAGCCATGTTTGTATAGAATCAGAATAGTAGATCGGCAATCAACTTAAGATGGCAAACTCTTTCTGCGTATTTACAGCGTCTTCTCTCACTCCAGGACCTTTTCTTGTCAATTCAGGTTTAGCAGCTTGTCGCAATCAGGTTTCTATAAGTCAAATCCAGGTTTAATTGTCTCTTTCCGGTAGGTGAATAAAGTCTCTTTCCTTTTAATATATTTTTCAAGATTTTCTGTTGTTGTTTTCCTTCAGGTACCGTAGTATTGGCCTGGCACTTCTCGATCAAAACAAAATGCTAAGAATTCTTGTTGCCATTCAGAGGTTGTAGCATATGCCCATTCAGGACCTGTGTACCTTCGGTTTGCTATTCTCTTTCTTTTTAATCTTCGTTTACCTTGCTGTTCCCCTTCACTCAGATCATCCACCTGTGAGGTATCGCTTTCTTCTATTATTGTCTCGTTTGTTAATTCTCTTATTCTAAAGGGTGACTTTTCCGGTCATGTATCACCTCTATGTGTCTTGTTTCGGCATCTTCTTTCAGGACACTGGACAGCACCCTCCTCTTGTGATATGGTGTTTTCTCCTGATAAGCTTGGAACTTGATCAGAGGATTCTGATTCGTTCTGATTTAGATTTACCACTTCTCCGTCTCTCTCTTCTTCCTGTTTGATACTGTATTCAGGCTCTGAATTGTATTCGTCTGCTTCTGGGAGAACCTCTCCTTGCCTTTGTTCTCCTGCTGCCTCCACTGAGATTGGCACTCCGTCACCTCTCTCGAACTCTCTGATAGTGTGAGGGACGCGGCTGTTCTCAGCGGGCTCTCCTGTAGTCTCAGGTCTTTCTTGGCTGATCTCGGACTCTGAGACTTCTCCTCTCGAAGTTGCTGTACCGGAATTTTCGAGTTCCTCTTCAACAGGACACGTTACCTTTTTTGTATGGCTGGCATGTATCCAGTTGGGAACCCCGGCACACTTCACAGCAGTAGTGGTCGTCAATATCACTTGATATGGCCCTTTCCAACGCGGCTCAAGACACGATTTTCTTACGTGCTTCTTGACAACCACCCAATCTCCAGCTTGCAGAGAGTGTCCTGGTTCGCCGATTAGTGGTAACGTGTTAGCTTCCACCTGGTGAGAGAAAGAGCGTATCACGTCAGCTAAACTTTTGCAGTAATCCAACACCATATCATCTGTAATATTCACTAGAGCATTTGCAGGTACCGCTGGCAACCTCATTGCTCTACCCATGAGGATTTCATGGGGGGACAGTCCTGTTTTCTTATCTGGTGTGTTTCTCATGGACATCAATACTAGTGGTAATGCATCTGGCCACTTCATGTTTGTTGCTGCACACATTTTCGCTATTCTTGACTTTAAGGTACCATTCATCTGTTCAACTAGTCCTGATGCTTCAGGGCGATAGCTACAGTGTAACTTCTGCTCGATGTTGAGTGCTGCACACAGAAGCTTGATCACCTCATTGTCGAAGTGTCTTCCCCTATCCGATTCTATAGAAACCGGGAACCCGAATCGTGGTATTAGTTCCCTCAGTAATAGTTTTGCAACTGTGAGACTGTCATTTCTACGTGTAGGGTATGCCTCAATCCAATGACTGAAAACACACACAATCACCAACACGTACTTCAATCCTCCACAAACAGGCATTTCAATGAAATCCATTTGTATTCTATTAAATGGACCTCCAGATCTTCCAATGTGGCTCAAATTTACCACTGTTCCTTTTCCAGCATTCATCTGTTGACAGATGATGCACCTGTGACAAGTAATTTCTGCGGCATGTCTGAATTTTGGATTAAACCAGTCAATTTTAAAAGATCTGATCATCGCGTCTCTTCCTAAATGTGCTTGCCCATGATATAATCGGGCAAATTGTGACAGAAGACTATTAGGTAAGACCAACTTCCCATCATCTGAGACCCATATATCATCTGCTCTTTGTACACATTGCATTTTCTCCCAGGAACGTTTTTCTTCTTTATTAGCACGGTTTTGTAGTGTCTTTAACTCGTCTAAGGTATCAACCACTTGTAATTCTAGATTCAAAGTTGTATCATTTTCAGGTTGAGGTAACAATTCCCACTGCTCTTTGAATGATATACAATTCAATGCACAGAATCTTGCAACCTGATCTGCATAACCATTCCCCATTGACACAAAGTCTTGTGATCTGGTGTGAGCACTGCACTTTACCACGGCAATTTCAAGAGGTAACTGAATTGCATGTAACAAATCTCTTATTTGTTCTCCATTTTTCACTGGTGATCCGGAGGAAGTCATAAAACCCCTTTGTGACCAGATCTGACCAAAATCATGTACAATTCCAAATCCGTACCTGCTGTCAGTATAGATTGTAACTTTCAAATTCACAGCAGCATGGCAGGCCTTTGTAAGAGCTATTAATTCTGCCACTTGTGCAGAAAATACCTTTTCAAGCCAAGAGGCCTCAACTATGCCAGATATTGTACATACTGCATAGCCGGCTCTCAATGTCCCTGTTGAATCTCTTAAACAGGACCCATCCACAAACATAATGCAATCGTTTTCTTTTAATTGGGTGTCCTGTATGTCTGGGCGAGGTTTGGTACAGAGGTCAGTCACCTCAAGACAATCATGCTCAAATTCTTCCCCCTCTTTGATTTCTATATTCTCATTGGGAAGTAGAGTTGCCGGGTTCAGTACTGTGCATCTTTTCAGTGTAACATTTGGTGATCCCAAAATAATCGTCTCATATTTGGTAAGTCGTGCATTTGTCATGTGTTGTGTTTTCGTTCTTGTCAACAGGATTTCAACAGAATGTGGAACCAAAACTGTCAAAGGGTATCCCATGACTATGCCTTCATATTGGGAAAGGCTTTGACCAACTGCTGCAACTGCTCGCAAACAACCCGGTAGGGCTGCTGCGACAGGGTCCAAGGTAGCTGAAAAATATGCTACAGGGCGATTTGCATCTCCGTGGACCTGTGTTAAAACAGACAAAGAACAAGCATCACGTTCATGACAAAACAACAGAAAAGGTTTCTCATAATCAGGCATTCCTAATGCTGGGGCCCTGCACATGCATTCCTTCAGCTCTAAGAATGACTCAAGTTCTTCTTTTGTCAAAGTGATTGTGTATGGTTCATCTTTGACATCTTTCCCTGTCAATTTTATTAAGGGCTTTGCAATGATTGAGAAATTTGGTATCCATTGACGGCAATACCCCACCCTTCCCAAAAACATCCTGACATCTCTTTTTGTTGTTGGGGGATTCATTTGTATGACAGCTGTTATTCTCTCCTTTGATATCCTTCGGGATCCTTTCTCAATTAGATGCCCCAAATATTTTACTTCTTTCTGGCAGTATTGCAGTTTCTTAGGTGACACCTTATGCCCGTTCCTTCCCAAATGGTTCAACAATGCAATGGTATCATATTTACAACTGTCTCTGGTTTTGGATGCAATTAACAAGTCATCAATGTACTGCACAAGAGTTGAATTAAAAGGCAGCACAAGGGGTTCCAAATCCTTCTTTAATATCTGATTAAAGATGGATGGTGACTCAGAAACCCTTGAGGGATTCTGCACCCACTGTACACCTTATCCAGGAATTTGAAACTGAACAAAAATTGGCTGTCCTCATGCAGCGGTATTGAGAAAAATGCTTGTGATAGGTCTACTACGGTAAACCATTCGGCATCGCAAGGAACTTGGAACATTATTACCGCTGGGTTAGGAACCACAGGGCAGCATTTTATCACGATTTCATTTATTTTTCTCAAATCCTGCACAATTCGAACTTTCCCACAGGGCTTTCTTAAACCCATAATAGGTGAGTTACACGGACTGCTCAAAACTTCTTTCAAAACTCCTTGCCTGAGAAAATCTGCAATTATCTGTGTCACTTCAATGAGTACGTCTTGAGTCATGTGATATTGTGGTACTTGTGGGAATACTGCATTTGGTCTTATTTACACCTGGACTGGTTTGACTCCTTTAATTAATCCAACCTCTTTTCCTGTCAAGTCCCACACTCTCTCCGTTACGGACCCTTGTAGGTCAGCAGGTAAGTCAATTAGAGTGAACACTGGGAATAAAGTAATTAGAGGGTAATCTTCGCTCATTTCCCCTCCTTCTATGAGCTGGCCCTCATCTCCTTCATCATCACTGTTTGTCTGAACTTCTATTCCATCGTTGGAACAGGTAATTGAACATTTAGTTTTACATAGTAAGTCCCTTCCCAGTAGGGATACTGGACTTGAGTCGCATACGACAAACCTATGCAGGCCTTGGAAATTTCCAATTTCAACCTGTACTGGGTCAGTAATTGGATTTGTCAAATACTGGTTAGCCACACCAACCACTCGTATAGTGCGTCCCGATAAGGGTAATCTCGGTACTTCCACACTGCGGACTGTAGAGCGTGTAGCTCCTGTGTCAACCAAAAATGAAATTTTATAGCCCATTACTTTTCCCTCTACATATGGGCCTCTCTGATCTACTTCTAATGAGGCTGCAAGCCTGCACTCTTCACTGTCTGAACTGTCATCTGACCATTCTTCATTTATTTCATTTTCACCTCGTAATGGGAATTGTTGTACAGTATTGTTTTGACTCGTCACCTGACCTGTGACCTGCTGAGGAAGCATCACCTGTTGCTGACCCATCGGTGCTAGGGGTAACTGCATTTGCTGTCTAGGCACCATAGGAATCTGCTGTTGCATTGGTTGTACTGACACAGTTTGGAAACGTGGCATTTGCATTTGCTGCATGGGTTGCACCCCTGACATTTGCACCAAATTATTCTGATAGTTCTGATTCTGTTGTCTCATTCTCGGACCTCGCGGATTTTGCTGTGCACCGACACTCATGCCTTGCTGAACTGTACCATCATGCACTATATTTGGACAATCCCGCTTCCAATGTCCCATGCCCCCGCATGCATGACATGGTGACATCCTCTTCACTACTTGCCCGTCATTTTGAACGACAACATTGTTCATGTCCAAACTACGATTCACAAAACCTCGACCTCTACCTTTCGACTGTACCTGAAACCCGCCGTTCATTTGCGGTTGCTGATGCATCATCTGCTGAACACCATTTCCCTGAATTCCAGCTTGTGCAGCTCTTATTTGCATCACCATCACCTTTTCTTTCAGCTTTTTCTGTTTTAACTCAATTTCGTCACTACAGTATTTTGCATACTGCAACACCTCATCAATTGGTTTAGCTTGCCAACAAATCAAGTGGTTCTTAATCATCTGACCAAACCTCTGGTCTCAACCCTTCAACAAATCTGAACACAAGATGATTCATGTCTTTCGGCTCGATCGTCTCAGTACCACTGTAATGTTTAAATGCTTTTAACAATCTCTCATAATAGGCATGTATTGACTCCTTAACTTCTTGCGAAGTCCGGTCGATTTTCTGCCAATCGGTCACCTTCGGTGACACCTTTTGTTTCAGAAATTCAATGACTTTATGATAATATTTCATCACCTCTTCAGAAGGTGCTCCAGTCGCCTTATCCCTTGCCGGTTCCTTTGTGGGCCAATCTACCCCTCTTTTGCACTCAAGCCACAAATCCGGTGGAACAATAATCTCAAACAAAGTATTTAAGTCCTCCCAAAGACATTTTGCAAGCTTCACAAATCTATCTGTCTGTTGATACCACTCGATCGGTTTTTCTCTCAACCTTGGGTAATCATTCGTAAAGGACAAAATATCTCCCCTGGACCACGGCACATGGACTAAAACACCACCAGCTGTTTCTCTCATGGGCAGAATTTTTACTGAATCCAGATTGGGTGTAGTCGCTGTTTCAATAGACCCTGGGCTATCCCTCTTCCCTTTGTCTCTTTTCTTTGCCCATCGGTTTTCCCATTTTTCTAAATCTCCCCAGATTTGCGCACTCTGCAGCAATTCTTTCAGGTGTGTCTTCATGCCTGCGGATCTCATGTGTTCAAAATCTTTCGTGTCAAAATCTAATCTGTAACTTCGTTTCAAATGTTTTGTGTTCCCAATGTTGATATTGTATTTATCTGCCAAAGTCGTTCTGGTGTATTTTCCCTACTTCTTTGGTAATCTTAGGGCATAAGTATCTCAATTCTGCCTCAGTGTAGGATTCCAACCTATTCACCCCCAATGTTCCTTCCACCAATTCAGCAGCTTCTGCTCCTAGTCTTACAAGATTCAGATATTCATCTTGTTTTTCCTTTTCGGGATTGGCTTCGGTCATTGTAGTCGCTGTAGTCTTTTGTGATGTGCAAGTTTTCTCTAACCACTCATTTAACTGTTGTACTGTAAAACCTTGCGGGGAAATGTTCCCTGCATGTATCATTGGAGTATATGAGGTATTTGTACTCAAAGTTTGGGAAGTCAAGACTCCC
The DNA here is from genome assembly GCF_031143425.1 of Pleurodeles waltl. Lineage (NCBI taxonomy): Eukaryota > Metazoa > Chordata > Amphibia > Caudata > Salamandridae > Pleurodeles > Pleurodeles waltl. The sequence continues at coordinate 621,456,222 of NC_090437.1, read as the reverse complement.
AACCCTGCTTGTCGAGTAGCCTCAAGAGGCGCCCCTATTGGACTGAGGTCCATTAAGGGTCTTGATTGTTCGCAGACTTGTCCTGCCTGGGCCATTATTTGTGGAGTTCTAATAGGCCCTCCTCTTATCATTTCATTAGTCATAACTCCCTGTTCGCATGTCCCTGTTTCCTCCTGCGCATATAATGGTACTGGGGGACCAACAGTAATAGGTAGTGATATAGCGGCAGGTGTCTGACCTGATCCCAGGCTTCTAGGAGCTGCAACACCATAAGTCTGCTCTAATAATCCTGGTGCAGGTTCTTTCAAAGGACCCGCTACTGGGTTATACCCCGGTATCAGTCGTGGCGGTTGTGACACTAACTGTGGGGTTGACTCAATCTGTATCAGCCTTGGCTTTGTATATGTCGGGTCTGGCGGCACCACCATGTTTGTAGTAGTCTTGAGTACTGGAACATCGGGGTAAATTATTTTTATCTGTGGTGGAGGCTGTAACTGTATCGGTACGTCTGGTGCAGTAGGTACACTGTCACCATTCTGTATCAAAGCTGTATCGCTAGTCTGTACCGTATCAGTAGCTCCCTTTTCCCGCGTCTGGTTCCCAGGATCCAAGCTAGTGCTCGGAACATCGTCGCTCACCGCATAAGGTGGTGGTCGATCATGCAACAATCTATCCATAAACTCCTCATCCTCTGAATCATCCTCTTCTTCCCAAGACCTTTTTTGTTCTTTAACTTTGTCTGAGTCTTTGTTAGTTTTGCAAGAAGCTTTCTTTCCCTGTGTCTCTTCTCCCTGTGTTATCGCTGGAAACAGCTTTAACCCATCCACTATTCCTCGTCTCCACATTTTGTTTTCATTATCCCACCTAGCCTCTGCATAGGATTTTTCTGCTCTTGTCAATCTTCTGTGAAACCTTTCCTGCCTATGTTTAAGAGCCATCAGATCCCAGATCGCTAGAGCCTCGTATTGTGCCGGTCTCGGAGGTGGTTTCTGCGTACTTAACATCCACCTCAAGTTCTCTAATACCTTTTGATTGAATGTCCCATGTTCCGGAAACGCTAGACACCCTTCTTTTTCTGTCAACTTGCGCCATTGTTTTATCCAAAAACAAGGTGCAACACCCTTTTCCTCCATAACTGTATAGGCTGGAGTACCCTCGGGTGGTGTAGGTTCCCCGTCGGTTGCGACAATGTACACATCTCCCCTCAAAGCGCTTTTGAATGCCTTAACAAAATTCATTTTATTTTATATTTAATTAGAAAACGGCTTAGTTTCCAGGACACTCTTCACCTGCCTTTTGCTCACCCTATTGCCTCTTACGGACAGCAGCCAATCCGTGCGCGACCCCTCTCGACATCTGACCTATCCCAGCGCGGCACCACTGACATCACACCCACACACACTGCAGCTGACAAAGTCTTGCGGCTTGTCCACACCTCGCTAAATTCTTATAACTCATACAAACTAATGCGATTCATTGCAGACACTTTAAATGACAACACAAATCTGCCGATTTACTACAGGAAGGGTAACACATTCGCTTCAGAACTTTACAGAGATTTCACTTGAAGCCTCGGCCGCTACTCTCTCTTTCTCAGATCCCACAGGTGCAAGCAGAATTCGACCCGCAAATCCTGCTCTCGACTTGTCAATGACTCCCTCTAGTGCACTTTAGAGCTTGTCAAATCTCCATCAAAGGTTTCATACATACGTTATGACTCAAACTTGACTTGTCAACCACGCCCGATTGACCTATTGAATCGCACAGATTACAACATAAACCATAATTTTCATCCTACTCCGGAGTCTTAGACCTCAACAGATCTGTATACTTTAACCAACCACGTGGATAATTTTGAACAATAAGCGCTGCATTCACATGAAGTACGCCGACTTCCCTACTCTCATACTGTGGAGTACGCCCACTCCTGCTAAACACTTAATTGGGCCTAAATGCACACAAATCTACACAATCTCCTGCAAGAATGCATAAGCTTTAAGCAAGCGCAAAAGACCCTAACCACATATACTATGGCGCCGAGAACATTCCCAACTCATCTAGACAGGCTCCGAGATCCCGGGAAAGCCCATAGCGAACCTAGCCACTCATCGTTTTGCCAAATTTCATTATCACAGAAAACAAAATTAAAAATGAAAACTCCGTCCTAGGGCCCCCAAGGGCCAAACCGTCGCTCTGCTACCAGAACTGTTAACGCGTCCGTCTATGTCAATTTATACACATCAGGACTCGTTTTAGGTCGATGAACCTTTTGACCCAGTGGTGAGTCTCCGTAAGACGAGATTACCAAGCATCAAATATATTTCACAATAACCATTAATTAACTTTCGGCGCATTTATTAATTCTTAGACTCAAATAACCATACCTTGAAGGAAGATTTTGTGAATTTATTCCCTATTGATTACAATCTAATAATAAACGTATTAATCTCAAAACCAAGAAGCATAAGAACATAATCGCAAAGTGGCAACTACATTGAACTTTCAACAGTGCAACGATCAGAATCATAGGATAGATACGTTAGCAAAGAATAGATCATAGTGCATGATACCATAGAATATCAGTTCAGTATAGCTACATGTCAGTCACGTCAGTTCCGTCCGTCAAATGAATACCTCATCTAACCACAAATTAGCATTAGCATGTTGGGCTTCATGCAAAACAATTTAGAACATTAATTTGGAAATCATCTAACTAGGATACTTAATTAAACATACAGCAGTTGGTACCTAGAGAGAAAAGCAAATAGATTCCGTTAGCATTAATAATTACCCTCCTCGAGATAGGTCAGCATTCAGGATCAGTCTTCGTCTTCAGGACATCAGTTAGTTCACCGTCAATCTATCTAAATTATAAGTAAGGGACACTCTCCTCTTAAGGAGGAAAGTGTAATAGGCAGTCTATGGGCTAGGATAATTTTGTCTAAGTCTCAAATCACCAAATAGAGTGACAGAGTTTCTGGATGCAATCGATATCAATCCCTACCTAATGCTCCTCGTCTCTCGTGTCATGAGTTTTTATCCCCTTTTTGCAATACATTCCCCCAAAATTCTATTGGTTAATAACTACACCTCACTATTGGTAACCAATCAAATTATACATTAAGTAATGCATTTGTCATTTCTTGATACTTGTTTGTCTTCTAATTGGTCTTCATAATCGACATCTCGTAGGTGGTACGTCCGGGGTTACTTCACCATCTTGGCACATGTCTCAGGTCAAAAGTTCTCTTTCCCTCGTCTCATTGTCCTTGTAAGTGTCCATTAATGTTTCGAAGCACATAATTTTATACTAGAAGCTGCTAGCATGCGGATGAGAAAATTCCTTCATGTTTCAAACTAATACAGAGAGAACAATAGCTGGGTCATGGTTATTTGCAAGTCCGCACACTGGAGAAACAGAAAAATACGCTTTTAAATGAGAGATACACAGCTAGTTCGCGACTCATGCTAACTTAAGACATACGAGTTCTAATGAATACAATTTTGATCGTAATAGTACATATAACTGAAGAATTATTATTAATTCAGCATTAGTGTTCATAAATGAGTAAATCTTATGCATTTATTAATACATTTTTATAGTGTTTTAGTCATTTGTAAACGTTTCACGTCTATAATATATGATATTTAAACTACGCTCTCTCAGTTCTTTTCTGATCGCCGCTTGTTCATGTTCAGTACTTTTGCACATAGAAATCGTTTTCTGTTCTTGCCATAAAGGGTTACTCTTGAAGCCCCTCTGATCCTCTAGAAACCTCTCAGAAGTCGTCAGAATGTCTCTGCCCAATGCCACAACTGGGGTGTTAGCATGAAAATGAGATGGTGAATTTAAAGAAGCTGAAAGGGTCTGAAAGCTAAGGGAAAACGGCAAACCAAATCTTTGTCTGAGCATCCAATGAACACCTCCTTTCTCACCTGTCGCCCTACAAATCTGTCAGTATAGTATTTTCTCCTAACAAGTCTTTGGGGCACATTTACCAAAATTCGCACAATGCAATCATGCACGGAAATCTCCAACACCGCAGGAATAGCCAAAGTTTTCACTGGTCATATTTAAATACATGCGCTTATGATGTAATTGATATTGTAAACACAAATAATGCGTATTCTTAAACACAGTTTAGCGTTGTGTACAACACAAAGCTTGAGTTGTGTTTTGCATCGGTTGTGTACTGAGGGCACACCTTCAGGACAATTCTCTTCACACAGATGACTGCCCAAAATCTTGAAATGTGTGAAATTTCCTTAAAAAGTACACATATTACAGGTGAACATATCACATGATTTCCTTATGCTCATTGTTTGCGCTTGTTTCCATTGGATCTTGTATTCAATGGAAAGCTGGGTCAGTGTTTGAATTCCCCCTTGCCCCCAGAGCAATCTACTCAAACAACCTGTAATGCAGCCTAGTGTGAAACATGACATCATGTTAATGTTGTTGTGGTCTATACTGTGGAACCCCCATAGCAATCATGGGTTCGATGTCTCATAAGGCAAGCAGCCTCAATCATATAAAATGGATTTCCACAATGTTTTGCACTGGTCCGAATCCTAATGTAATATGACCTTCAGGGAGCCAAATTTCTTAGCACCAGCAACTCTGCCCCCATTTAGGAGAAGCACATCTAATGTTGCTTCTTTGCAAGTGGCTGTAGTACGAGTGGGCTGACCTTCACACACACCCCCCATGGAAGTCTATACTTTTCCCTCTGAGGAAGTTTAGCTTCTGTACCAGTAGGCACAGGTTGAAATTGTCGTGTTATGAACTAACACATTGAAGGCCTTCTTCTCGTGCAACAGGTTAAATATATTTACACTGAGCAAGATTTGTGAAAAGCATGTTTCTGTCTGTGGATGCACTCCTTGGTTAGTGATCTGTATAGTGTGTTCCCGCTACGTGGTGACAATTAGAATTATCATTATATCCACTGACATCCACAACACCATCTATCGACCTTTACAGTTGTACGTGCTATGGACCACTGCACCAACCATCGCCATTCATACCCATTAGCACCCATTGCATCCACTATCGACCATTGCTCTGTCTATCAAGGTTTGCGAGCACTAGCAGCTATTGCATACACTTTTGACCATTGTACATACCATTGATCATTGCGCTGACTATCATCATTTAAAATCACTATCACCTATTGCATCCACTGTCAAACACTGCACTGGCTATTGACCAATGTACTTGAATGTAAAATAAGCTTCTAAAGTGCACTGCTACCAAAATGGTGCCCTGGCACTGAGAACTACGTACTGTGGTATATGCCATGGTGTTTAGAGAACAATCAAGTTTTTAATGCCTTGCAAAAAGACAGCAGTTTAATAATAGTGCAGAGATGGAGTGCAGCAATTTCCAAGCCTGGCTACCATAATCGAGAAGGCTCCGCCTCACGTGTTGGAGTAGAGTGTACTAGGCATGAAAAGGGCATGTGCATCAGAAGATCTTAAGTTTCTGAAGGTTGAAGAAGATGGAATTTCTTCTGCAGTTAAGTAAGGCCAAAACAATGAAAGGCTCAAAACACACGGCACATTTCCTTAAAAATAATCCTTTTAGCAACTAGAAGCCAATTATGTAACTTCAGTCAAGACGCAGAAGAGCAGCGAGGATGATTTAACCCTAGTCAAGCAGCTTGATTTTGAATGCTTTTTAACTGATGCAGAGTAGAAGCAGCAGACAAAGCCAAGAATAGAGAGTTACGAAGCAAATGAGAATATTGGATTGAACCACCAAAAGTCTGGTCTAAGCAGGAAATATGAGGTAACATTTTTCAAAGAAACATCAACAAGGAAACGCATGTATGAGATAATTTGGTTACCGGATTCGCCCAGTCCAAGACAAATTTTTGTCAAATTGGAAATCCATATTGTGGACAGAAGACACAGGAGCAGAAAAATGACTTTACCTGGTAGGGTCAAAGCTTCATATGAAGAGCACTTCAGGCTTGAGTGTATTCTGTTTGAGAGAGTTAGGACTCATCTAGTCTGCAACTGCCACCATGCAACTGTCAACAGCTGTAATAGCATCACAAGAGCTATCACCAAATACAATCAAAATCTGAGTGTCATCTGCGTAAAAATTGACTTCAAGCTGAAAAAGCAGATGAAAAAAGCCAAGGGGCTAACAAAAACATTAAATAAAGAAAGGCTAAGTGATTAGCTCTGATGCACGCCCTGAGATGTAGATTTCATCTCAGATTGGAAAGGACCAAGCTCCACAGTTTAAGCTATGTCTTATAAGTAAGACTTGATTCAAGACAATGCAGAGCCTTCTATCTCAAATTACAGGAAGGTAAACAGTAGGCGGTCCTGGGAGACCTCGGGAACTGCCGCTGATACATCTAGCAGAGCTAGGATAGAAGAAGTCATATGTCATCAAGGAAAAAAACCAGAGCAGTCTCCCAATCATATAACAGACGAAGCCATGACTAAAATTCATCCAAAATTGTATTTTATTTCGTTTATTACGTTCCAGAAAAGGACACTGTTTTTTGTTGATAGCCTTCTCCAGAATTTTTATAGGCTATAGAAGCAATGGAATTGGGTTACAGTTACACATTACCTTTTTTGGAGCGAAAGCAAAACAAATGCACGCCTGCACGGTTTTGGACTGTCTCCTTTGTGAGTGATTTGCTGCTTATGGCTAGCAAGATCTTGAGCAACACTAAAGTTCCATTTCAGAAGAACTGAGGTGGGTAAGGATCAGAGGACACCCTGACCGAATATTCAACAAAAAATGAAGATGGTCCTGCATGAGAAGCAGATTGAAATTACGACCGGGCTGAGTAACACTGTACTCTATTGAAGATGACATACTAGCTGAATAAACTTCCAAAGGTGGAGTGAACCATAGATGTCTAGTCTTGATTTTGTCTTCAAAATGGTAAGACAGGCTGTCACAACGGTGTGGAAAGCCCTAAGGAGAATTCCAGGCACCTAGTATGTGAAAGCTTGCTGACAATCTTTAACACCGACTATCATTATTTGTAAGCACTAGCATCCATTGTATTCACTTCCAACCAATGCACTGGCCTTTCACCATGTTGCAAACTATCACCATTTACGATCACGAGCAGTCGTTGCATTCACTGTTGACCTTTGCACATGCTATTGACCATTGCGCGGGCTATAAATCACTAATACCCATTGCATCCACCATCGACCATTGGACCAACTATTGATAATTGCACCAACATTTAAGATCACTAGAAGCCATTCCATAAACAATTGCCCATTTCACGTACTAGTGATTGATCTCACTGCCACCATTTGCAATTACTAACACCCTTTGTGTCCATTATTGAACATTGCACTGGCTATTGAACAGTGCCTGAATTATCATCTTTTGCAATCAACAGGGCCTGTTGCATCCACTATCGATGACTGCACCGGCTGTTGGCCATTTCACTAACTATTAACATTTACGGTCACTTACCAGACATTGCATACACTATCTCCACTTGCACGTACTAATGACCATTGCACTGACTATCACCATTTGGAATCAGTAGCACCTATTGCATCAAATACTGAGCATTGCAGCAACTGTTAACCATTGCACCGACAATCACCATTTGGAATGAGTAGCATCCATTGAATCTATTATTGATCAGTTCGCTGACTATTACAATTTGAAGTGGCTTGTATCACATGCATCCACTGTGGGTCATTGCTCTTACTTAACCATTGCACCGACTATCACCATTTGGAATCAGTAGCATCCATTGAATCTACTATCGACCATTTCTCCGACTATCACAATTTGTAGTCGGCTGTATCCCTTGCATCCACTGCGGGTCATTGCTCTTACTTAACCATTGCACCGACTATCACCATTTGGAATCAGTAGCATCCATTGAATCTACTATCGACCATTTCTCCGACTATCACAATTTGTAGTCGGCTGTATCCCTTGCATCCACTGCGGGTCATTGCTCTTACTTAACCATTGCACCGACTATCACCATTTAGAATCCCCAGCAGTGATTGGCTCTGTTAGCACCCATTCAACCTCTTCCTCTCGTTGTACCCGCTAGCCACCATTGCACCGACTATCACCATTTGTAGTCGGCTGTATCCCTTGCATCCACTGCGGGTCATTGCTCTTACTTAACCATTGCACCAACTATCACCATTTAGAATCCCCAGCAGTGATTGGCTCTGTTAGCACCCATTCAACCTCTTCCTCTCGTTGTACCCGCTAGCCACCATTGCACCGATCCTCTGCCATTACATAGTGCTGTCTGTTAGTGAAACGCAATCACAATGGAGCAGTGGTCGGTGCGCATGACCAGTTGTACGGATTCACTGTATAGATGAGCATTTGGACAGTGCCTTCTGCCATTAGTATTGCACCTGGACTCGTGCCCTACAGTTATGGCATTTCCGCCTATCAGTTGTCATGGCTGTTTGTGGATAGCTGGCAGAGATTACTTAGTGTAGGTTTGTGATGGTTAATGTAAAACTCAAATGAGTTCGTTCCTGACAAATGTTTTGGCAGTGTGTTGTATGGATGGATGGATGCCCTGAAGAACTTTGCCATTCTTCGTTGCACCAACAACACAGTCCATTTCCGCCTTGCGACCACTCAGCGCCTCTCTCGATGATGGCGGAAAGCCCAAAAGTGCGCTCATAATTCCACACCACGGTGAAGCCAGGCGGGGGAGGCGTACCTGCTGGTAACGCTCCTGCCCGGTCTTTGTCGACAGGGGCACGAAGCACGGAATTACTGTTGACAGCTGAACACTTTATTATGGGGGGAAAGATCCTCTCAGGAATGTAAGGTCAGCGGTCCTCCCACAGGAGAATTTCTTATGCACATCAACGCACATATGTTTGATGCCTAATCCTTTAATATGATTTTTGTGGAGTGATTTCAACAGGAATTCAGTGAAACGCTTTAAGTGGCAGAAAGAGCTTCCAGGCCGGAATTTATTTTGTCGGACGTGTGCTCCGGGGTGGACCTGCGCTAAGTCTCCTGATGCTGCGTCACGCATCGAGATGGATTCCACGGCTATCTTTTATGTCGGTGCCTTCGGCGCTTAAGCGTCACGGGGGCCCTTTGATGATGGCCGCCCTGCTGCCACGTCTCCTGAGTAGCCAGGGGGAGCCTGGCCTCCAGAGGTCACTGCACACTCCAGTAGCCCTTGTCAGCTCGTAGATCCTTTCACCAGCGGCTAGAGCTTCACCTCTAGTGACTTGTACTGCATGTCTGTGTTCTAGAGACCTCTAAATAATACATGGCAGCCTCTGGGCTTAAACCTGCAAGCTTTCAATTCCGTCTGCTCTGGGGAATTCACAGCTTCATTTTAGACTAAGGTCTCAAAACTCTGATACAAGCAAATCGTGCTGTCAAAGAATTGACTAATGCAATACTTTCCTGAGTGGACTTCCTAAAATACGTCGCTCTAGTAAAAGGAGTTCTACTCGCTGCAGTATGTTAATCTCTGGGCCAACAGGAATGACAATATTTCACTGGTACTGTTAATGCTCCCTTGGCTTTCTGTTGAAGCCAGGGCCATTTACAAAAAGTTCTGCATCACTTGCAAAGCACCTTACAACCCAATCCACATTACCTGGCTGCCATGTTAAAGATATTTGGAGCTCTTGACCACCTGAAAATGGTGAATCCCTACTTCTGGAACTCCTGACCCTTAACAGGCATTGGCAAAGCCAATAGATCTCCGCAGTAGGAAACCTATTGCCTCTGGCAAAGAGGTTGTGGGTGGTGAGCCGGAGGGCGAGTGGGTGTGATGAACGTGAGGGCAGGCGAGGTGGGAGAGGAGGGAGTTGAGAATCCGGCAGCCCACGTCCTTCATTGCTGAGAGCTCGCTTGGGGCAGAGCTGCAACAAGACCGCACCTGTATTTAGGCTCCAAAGATAGTTGCATTGCTTGAGTAGGTGCTCTCGGGTCACTGAGAATGGCACATGTAAAACAGGAGCGTTTGTGAAAAGCGCTCCTAAAGTGGTATATTGTTAGCCACTGAGAAGACTGTGAGTAAAAACAGAAGCGCTCATGAAAAATGCTCTCCAAGAAATGAAAAAGTAGCCCTGAAACAATGCCTTAAACTGGCCGCTGCATAGGTTTAGGAGTAATTGGTTGGTGCTCTCGAGGAGGGCTAAGCCCTGGAAGACTGGACAAATGGGGAGAACGCATAATGGAGCGAGGAGGGAGCCAGCAAATGGAAAGCCGATGGGCAGGTTACGGTATAGTTCACTATCCAAGAGGGTGAATCGAAACATGGCCAACAGCCCTACGTTCACAGGAGGGGTCTCTTTTTGCTCTGAGGTGGTTTGGACGGTGGTGTGTTGTCTGCTTTTAGCTAGATTTGACCCACCAAGGCCCTCTGAGAGGAAATACCATGCAAAATGCTGAATGTTTTACAGATGTATTAGTGCCACTCATTTTTGGGTTGTTGTGCATTCACAGGTACTTTCATCCAGGGAATGACTCACTGTGAGGGCCTGGTAGCCTCTTGCCAAGTCCATATAGAGAAAGGTAACTTAGCCTTAACCACTCTTTTCCCTGGCTTGTTCTCACGCTGAGCTATCAGACTTTACTATCTGTGGTTCTAGTAATGTCCCTTTAGGGATCATTTGGACTCTAGAGGAATATTGACAGCCCCATGGGATCTGTAGTCAAATAAAGTGAATATTCTATTCTCCCCACCCTCATCGGAGGTAACCTGCATGGAAAAGTCTGCCTGGATCCCTGACTCATCTCTATAGAGGGACATTAAATAGATGTCTGCAGGTACTAGGGTTTAGCATCTGCATAAGATGATACAAAGGGCTTAGCAGGTAGCTTGGGCCCACACAGTGGGTTGGTGGCTGTGTGAGGTGACCCTCACATTCTTGCACACTTGCTTTACTCTTTTACATGCCATTGCATTGGGTTGAAACACAGAGCAAAGCCACTCCAAGCCTGTGAAAGTAACACTGAGGTGAATTCCCCAAAGAAAACCTCTGTATTCACATATTTTCCATCTTTCCAGCTCTTGGACTATCCCTGTGCATTTCCATTGTACTTTATTTATATTCTTGGTATATGGACCTTGACATTTTGTCTTTCATATTCTGGTTGAAAACGTCCAAAAAGGTTATCACCATCAAATGTCATAGCTGCCAGCAGCAGAACCACTACCAAACACGTTCCACATCTGTGTGTCTCCTATCCAATAGGAATAAACCAGAAGGAAAACGCAAGGGAAGATGTTGGTCTGGATCCAGAAAAGTGTGTCTGGTGCGACTTGAGGTTACAAGTGTGAATTACGGCGTGGCCAGCTTAGCTGTTCAAGATTCCAAGGTCGATAAATGTAGCATCACTAAATTAGAAATAGTAACGCTTGTAATTTACAGCGCTCAGAAACAGCAAAAACAAATGTGGCGATAAGCGCTTTGTAATTATTATTATTATCCTTATATACAAACATATATAGGCAACAATCGCTGGCTCGGTGTTTACATCATTGTGATATGGTTTTTCACACTTTCTGTAGATGAAACAGCAGCACCAGTTTGAGCCAGCACTGCAGATGATGTCTTTGAGAATATGTATACCAGGCACGTGGCTTTTCATATGTGTGCACTGTTATTTCCTACAAGGCCGCGCTGCAGTACTGACTCAGGTGAGCCCTGGGACCCAGCGATGGGAAGGTCTCTTCTCAGCAGGAGAGTAAGTGCAAGCCCCGCGCATTGCTAGCAGGCACAGAGATGATAATGACACGGGAGCACGGCAGCTTGCATTCTGGAACGGTTTATGAGGAGGAAGTCCGCAATAACATATTTCTGGGCAAACATTAACCAAGACTGAGGATGGGAGTTGCAGAAAAACAACATACGGCATCCTCCGGTGCAGGATCCAGCTGCCAGCCAGGCAGTGCTTGCCTCACCGTGTCTGAGAGAAGCAGCATTTTTTCTTATTTTCTGAAGAATCGGGGTTATTGTTTTCTGCTTGGGGGTGCGCTGCGCCCACGGGACCGCGAGAGCAACAAGCTTCATTAGACATGACAGCTGATTTTATTTTTGTGGTTTTATATAGCGCGGACGTGGTTCAAGGGCATCTTAGCGATTGAAAAAAGGACAGTTTCCAACAATAATCGCGAGAATAAATTCGAGATACATCACAGAAAATGTGAATAATAGACATTTGAGAGTGTACAGGACATTGTCAATTTAGCCGAAGAGTCTTTCAAAGTGAAGAGACCTAGGATCCTTTATAAAGGCAGCATGGCATGCGTGATGCAGAGGGTCCTGGAGGAAATGAGGACCCGATTTTTGTAGCGCTTCCCAAGAATTATTAGTTCATGTCTTGTTCTTGTTTGAAGGTGGGGGGTTCCAGGAGAAGGGATTCTGCGTTTCTTGAACGCTGATTTGCAACCGAAATTTAATATTTTCTAGTTAGGTAGATTGGCAAAGAGGAATACAGGGCCCTGTGTGTGGTGCAGACATTTTTAAATGGAGCTCTCGTCTCAGTGAGTAGCCATTAGAGGAACAGAAGGATAGGCGTGACAGTCAAATTTCTTGTGTCCAGTAACAAAGTGAGCTGCAGCAAGTAGAACTGGTCTGAGCAGAGTGAAGTGTGCCTTAGGGATGTAAGTTCCCATAGTCTAGTCTGGAGGGAACCAATGTCTCGACAAGTGATTTTAAGTCCTGTTCTGGAATGAGCTGCCTGATCCCCCACAGCAGCCTTAGTTGGAACCGGGAACTCTTGTGCATGGCTGTGATTTGACTTTGATGGTTAAGCCGGTTATTGAAGATGAAGTCAAGCAGCTTGGCATTCTGAATAATGGCGGATTGGCACTCCAGGCAGAGAGAGATTCTCTCCATTCTTGAATGTGTAGATTGAATTTCTTCAGAGATATAAGAACACATTCTGTTCTCACTTGGTTAAGTTTAAGGTAGTGAGCTGACATCCAGGTTTGAATTCTTGCCAAGATGTTGGAGAGAATGGTAATGTTGTTCATGGATAACATCTTCGGGTAGATCTGGGTATTGTCAACATGCAGGTGAAAGAGGATCCTGGAGTTTCTAAGAGTCTCAAAAAGTGGTTAGATGTTGATAGAGTTTTGAGGAACTCCTTGTTGCAGGCTGATGTGATCAGAGACAGAGCTCCGTATTATTACTACTTGTGAACTGTTTGTCAGATAGTAGGTAAACAGTCAAGAACTACCCCTTCGATACCCATTCAAGCCCTCAGGATGCTGAGCAGAGCCCGGTGGTTGACTGTATCATAGGTAGTCAAGAGATCGAAGAGAACAAGAAAACATGGGTTTCCAGTGCCAAGTTTCCATTGTCAAGGATGCAGATCTGCAGAATTGTAGTCTTGGTGCTGTAACCCTGTCTGAAGCATATTGGAGAGAGTCTGCAAGGTTATGTACTTGAGGCAACATTTAGGAAGTTAAATAACTTTCTATCACCTTACCAAAGAATAGAAGGGCGGAAACTAAACAGAAGTTGTTTAGGTCATCAGGGTCCAGTGTTAATTTATTTAAAAAAAGGAAAGACTTGACCAACTTTAAGACAGTTTGGAAAAGTATCTTGTTTGAGGGAAGAGTTGACCAGTGTGGACCAAAAGCAGAGGGACTGTTTGGCGAGATCTTTGGTGATAGAACCAGAGATAGTGTTGGAAAGGTGGTTTTATGGTTTCACCTTAGTGATGGTCTTCAGTGGTTCTGACTCAGAAACTGGGGCAAAAAGAGATCAGCATTTTATCTGTCTAAAGTGGGTGGTGCTACCAGTAGCACAGCATGTGTGGTGGCATGCAGCCAAGGCGCATAAGGGCCCCATAGCCCACAGTTATGATTGTCTTTTATTACCAAACAGTGGTGAGGGGGGCCCATTGTGTATTACTTGCATTGTGATCCATGGCACCTTTGCCATGCCTCATGGCCAATGCTGAGTCATCAGTCCTCACTTAAGACTTTGGGACTGCTCACTGCTCTTTAGGCTTGCTTCACTACAGATGTTCAAATTAATTCTTCTTTATCATCTCTACAACTAAACCTGCTCCCAAACTGCATTGTTTAGGAAACCTTCTGAATGGCCATCCCTTCCATCACCATGTAAACAAACACCAGCTCTTCAGGCATGTCTCTGTAGAGCTCATGTTCACAGCATGCATGGCAGTAAAAGAGACTTTCCCCAAGGCTCCTTTTGTCATCCCACCATTTCATTCTGTGCATTCCAGTCTACACCTGATTAGACACTAGCATAACATATTATTCTCAGCTATGCGAGTGATGGGATGGTTGTGGGATGCAGTGTTTGAAAGTACTTGCACTCATTTTGCTTATGACTATATCAAGAGTGCAATAGTTGTTGCAACACTAGCCCCATTCTAGAGTTTTCTTTGCAGTTGCATAGTTCACTACAGTACTCATCTAACACCAGTTAGTGCTCAGGGTTTGGTGTAGGCTGCAGGTGCTCTACAGGCTGAGGGTTATTCCTCCTGTGTGCTATGGAATGTATGTTGAGTATTACTGAGGTCTGGAGTGCAGCTGCAAAGCTGTTTCTGTGTCATGTGATCCCAGTGATCTCACGACACGAGGTCCAGGCTGCCTCAGCCTGGTTCCCTTCCATGACAGAAGTGCCAAAAGAGAGGTTGAAGCTGGTGGCAGGAGGATGACATGAGTCACAGTTCTTTCAAAAGTATAGCAAAGGACCCTTCATTTAGCAAAATACCCAGGGTAGCTCTTGCTTAAAGTGCGACATGGGGCTCCTTTCACACTTAGAATGAGAGGGGTCCTAGGCTTATGGTGTCAACCCTGGCCAGATTAAGTAATTTTCTTGGAGATGTGAATTGCTGTTGGTGAGTGGTGGAAACCGAAAAACATTAGGTTTCTGGGTGGGGTGAATCAGCAAAATATTGATGGCTCTCAGGGCTTCCCTGTGATAGACAAGCAAGTGCCAGCAGGCAGGGTGGATGAATGGAGGGTGGGGGATTGCTTCTGAAGACGTCCAGCGTGTTCCAGCACTAAGTTAGGGCAGAACCCAGAT
Organism: Pleurodeles waltl; assembly: GCF_031143425.1. Taxonomy (NCBI): domain Eukaryota; kingdom Metazoa; phylum Chordata; class Amphibia; order Caudata; family Salamandridae; genus Pleurodeles; species Pleurodeles waltl. The sequence goes on along the minus strand of NC_090437.1, from coordinate 621,441,195 downwards.
AGGACCAGCATAATGTTGCCTATGGTAAATGGTTACTCGCTTAGTCTAGTGAGATTAGTTTTCTCCTAAACAATCAGTATGGATCCTGTACTCTGTTCTATGGAGAGCTGTATATCCTGAGTAAGCAGGGCGAACTAGCTTAACAAGGACTCCATTGGGCCTACAGCACCACTGATTGGAAAGGTTGGTCGAGGAGTTAGATCGACACAGTGTTTAGGTAGTAATGAGCTTCAGTTTTCATGTTACTCATGGAAGATCTTTACGTAATTAAGGGCAGGTTAAAAACACCATAGGGTGTTCAGTCGATGTTTGAATCCAGACAAGGCAAAAGGGAAAGGGTAAGAAAGAGAAAGGCAACTAACAAGACTTTAAAGGAAAAGACCCTGTACTAGGGAAATCTCCTCCAGATTGAGAAGATAGTCAACCAGACACAGATGATTTCACAGTGCACGTCTGTTAACTGGGTTTATTAATAGTACAGTGCCAAATCCAGCAGCATACATAGACAGCTTCAGCTGCCTTCCCCAAGTTTCCAACTCTTGATACTGTTGAAGGGCAAATTTTAGTAATGCTTTTAGTGCACCAGACATCAGTTGCTGGCATCATTTATATTCACATTTAAAGGCCTAACAGAGCTAATCTGCACTGACACGTATTTTAAAAGTGTACATGCTTATAAAATATGATGGACATTGTGCGTACCATGGCAGACGTTGTACCTACCACAGCGGATAATGTGCTAACATGATTTAAACAATGTTGAAATATATTTTAATCATTAGAATGAATTATTATTAGTAGAAATGAATATGATTTATAATGATTTATGATTTAATGAGTTTGTTACATGTGCTCAGAAAAATAAATATACGTCTCTGTCATACTTAATGTGATGTTTTAATAAAGTCTGCAATTATTCATGAACTCCCTTTACATATTCTGATGAGATATTATTAATGTTGAATGTATACGATTGCATATTATGGGCCAGATGTACGAAAATGCAATTTTGCATTTCTTAAATAGCGACTTCATAGAAATCGTACATTTTAGGAATCACTATTAGGAAATTGGCATTAAGATGTCCCATTGCATTTTAGTTAATGGTCCGGTTTGGCATTTCCTAAATAGCGATTTCTTATTAAGAAATCGCTATTTAGGAAATACAAAACCAGGGATGGCAATTGGAAAAAGGCTCCCCTTGATGAGCCCCAAAAATGGGGGTGCACCTGTAGTGCACACATATGCCTAATGGGCATGTGTGTGCTCTATTGCAATTTGAAAAAAAGCACCTTGAGGTGCTTTTTTTAAATTGCACCTGGTTACCACAGAATCCAAGTTGGTGGTAATTGCATCTCCAAAATACCCAAATCCCATTTTGGAAATGCATAGTACATAAGAATAGGAAATGCAAATAGGAAATCTCTGTTTACATTTCCTATTCTGGGAATCGCAAATTGCAATTTCTACAGGGTAAAAATCTGAATTTGCGATTCCTTAAAGGGCTTTGTACTTTAGAAATGCCCAGTTTGCATTTCTTACCAGCCCGAAATACCGATTTGGACTATTAAGAAATGCAAACTGGCTTTGTACATCTGGCCTTTTGTATGTTTTATTAATGGCAATATTAATGCATTGTTTTTCTTGTATTAGCCTAACTAGGTCTGATGTCTTGACATTTGCAGCAGCATAAAATGTCGAGTCATTTCTTTCTTCTAACATGATTTTTTTCATTAGGTTGTTTCACACAATTAGTAAAGAGTCCTATTGTATTATTTGTAAGTTTAATTTACAGCGACCTTGGATATTGCTACAGTAGAAGGTGAGGACTGGAAAGTAAAGCAGTACCATTGTTTAACTGCTTGTTCCCATGTGAAATGAGACATGTGTTATGTACCATGGGAAGGAACATGGAGTGCAACAAGTGATGTACAAATTGTTAAACTATTGGAGTCACAAGGAAGGTGGAGATGACTTCACTCCTATCAGGAGAAAATACTCTGATGTTTTAAATTCAACTTGTGTTATGAATTCTATTGGTCATTGCCCTCTTTGTGTAATTTGGACTTATCGAACTGACCAATCAAACTGTTTTGCGTATTTCAAAATGGGGATGGGCATTCTAATTTAGAGTGAGTTTCCACTTGCTTTTCGCTCTGCTAAGAAGTTCCCCACTTGTTCTTGTTGTATTAACCTTGGGTGTTTCTTGATTCCTGTGTGCAGCCCATGTTCTGCACTTTTCCCCCTGATGGTGCTCCTAACGGACTTTGCTGATGATTTACATGCTTTTCTGGTGAAACTGAATTGATGCTGAACCCAGCAGAGGTATATTCTAATGCAAATGTTATTTTCTCCTGACCTGCTTTTTTGAGTAGAGTTAGCATGCTGACAACTGCCTTTTTTGTTTTAGTTAGCGTACCTTAGCCAGAGATAGATGATTTCTCAAATTATTTTTGTCTTTTCTGTTTGATTTTTGCCTACATGTGTTAGCCCTCTTCCACACATGCTTTTCCTAATTTGGTTAGAAGAAGGGAGAACCTATGTCCCAATCCCTGTGATCAGAATTTGTTCATTTGAGTTGACTAATGTCTTTAAATACTGAATTGAAACATGTTTCTGTTTCACAAGTGAGAGCTTTATTAATAAGTATTAATGTTCTTCAATACCTATTGGTGTTGAGGTTGAATAGATTAAACTTGTTTCATAGATTTGGACAGCCTATGGTGTTCATTTATCTTTAAAACTTAATTGTGCGCACAATTTATGTGACTTTGGCTTTGTGGTTATAAAATAAAGCTTTAAAACTTTTCATTGATTGGAGTTTTTTTCCATGGCAACATGGGTCATGTTGTTTAAATTGTTGTTTGAGATTGAACTGAATATTGATGGTTACCACACTCTTCACTGAGCGAAAAGATCCTTCGCTCTGAGGGAGAGAATGAGTTTTTTTTAACCCTGCGAAGGGTGCAGGAAAAACATGTTAACAATACCTCTTAATAAACTCGTAGAATGGAATCTTCATTAGGGGAGATTCCATACAGTCAAGCAAGAAGTTACACATCTCCCTTCTATTAAAGCAGAAAAGCAAGAAACTTAAATGTATGTGCAGATTATTAAATGGAAGCTGTGCATCAAACCAGCTACATCATAAATGACCAAAATGAGATACCTTTAACACAATCAAAAACAGTGCATTTGATATAATAGTCAAGAGAGTCAACTAAAACATGCAATCTTAATTGAGCACATTACCTTGAAAATATGCAGGTTTATTTTTTTCTCTCCTTTTAGGAGCAACAACATTGGAAGATGCATAGGAGAAGATTTCCATCAGTTAATCTTCTGTTGTTAAGGACTGCTTTCCTTTAGCTTTCCCATTCTTTTTTATTATCAAATCCTTTTATTGTTTTTGAGTCAGTATCATACAACATATAATAACAAAGTACTGCGTCATACAATGCAATGTGTTGGTCGTGACTAATGAGATGAAGGGTCTATCACTCAATAGATCTTTAAGCATCCTTCGGTCCGGATCCCCCCACCCACACATTCCCTCCCAAAAAACACTTCCATTTCCCATCATGGAATCCAAGCCCTGTTCAGTCATCGCTGTACACAGATTTCCTCTCTTGCTATTCCAATTTCCCCACACTTTCATCCATTTGCGTGAGCTCCCCCTCCCTTCATAAATCACCTTTTTCGCCAGCATGCAACAATCCATATCAATGTTCCGGTCTTTTAGTTGTGGTGGTGTCTCAGCCCCTCAAAGCCAAACAAGATTGCGCTTCGCCACCATCAGTCCTAGGGTGACCCAGGTGCGGCCCATGTGGTTCAGGTCTGATTCATCCCACACATTTAGGAGACAGCATTTGGTATCCAATTCCATATTCTGTTCACACACTGCAATTAATCAGAGCCGTCCAATATTTCTGCAACACTGGGTAGCTCCACAAAGTAAGAATGAAGGTACCTGGCTGGCCACAGTGCCTACAGCACTGATTGTCAACTACTCTGCCCATTTTAACCAACATAGTGCATGAAACATAGGCCCTGTGTAGGATTTTAAGCTGCACTAGCCTTAATCTGGAGTGTATAGCCACTTCTCTAGGTGATTACTGTCCTTCCTGCCACTCGTCATCCTCCAATATCATCAAGTCCCGTTCCCACTGCTCCCGTAGATGAGTCAGAGTGTTGGGGGAATTGTTGATCATTTTTTGGTAGGTGAGTGATATCGCCCTCTGAGGCATGTAGGTATCCAGGAGTCTATCTTCAAGGGGGGAGGACTCTGGGAGCACAACACCCCTTGGGAGTGAGGTCAATAGGACATGTCTGATTTGTATGTAGCCCGGGGTGCATATCCCTCCTATCGATTGGGTGAGCGGATTCGGTTGGTTGAAGGTGCATCCAGTAATGGATCGTCAATTGTGCAGCCCAATAATATTTACTGATGTGAGGGAGAGCAAAGCCTCCGTCATACCAGGACCGTGACAATTTGGATTAGCAGATGCAAGATGAAGCCCCACTCCAAACCAGTACTCTCCCTTCACTTTCAATGTCTGTAAAGTAGGAGTCTGGTACCAGGTATAGGGTATTAAGTAAAGTGTACAGGAAGCAAAATAGAGCCATCATTTTAAAAATGGCCTCTCTGCCCAAAAGCAAGAGTGGCAGCGTCGTTCAATGTTGGACATCCGGTTTAAGCTGGGTTAGCGGTGGGGCGAGATTATGACTGTAGAACTAGGTTGGGTCTCTTGTAATACAGATTCTCAAATACCTAAAGCCCTCCAGAACAACCCTAGACTCATGTCCTAAGGTAGCCGTGGCTCCTTCCCATGAAGTAGGTAGATGAGGGATTTGTTCTAATTGATTGAATAACCTTAATCTAAAAATCAAGGGATCCTGTCTGACCCAAGAGGCCAGTGGTTTTAGAATAAGCATGAATATTGAAGGTGAAAGTGGACACCCCTGATGAGTGACAAACCTCCGTTAACTGCAACTTGTGCCCGTGGTTTTGTGTATAGGAGCTTAATCCAACTCAAAAAGTGCGGGCCAAATCCCATCCTGTTTGCACCTCAAACAAATATTGCCATTCCACAGTATCAAAGGCCATCCTAGCATCTAGGGAGAGTACCAGGGCATCCTCCTGTAAGGACCCAGCCTGTCCTAAGACAACATGCATATACCCTAAGTTGCGTGCCGTATTTCTTCCTTGCATAAAGCCAGATTGGTCAGGGTGTATGAGCGTTGTGATGGTCTGTAATAGTAGAGAGGTCAGGAGTTTAGCTAAGATTTTGACCTCTGCATTTAGTAGGTAGCTAGGTCTATATGAAGTGCAATCCTCTGATGGCTTGCCATTCTTATGTATGACAATTATGTTAGCTAACCATTGATCTTCAGGCACTACTCCCAAATCACAACTCTACTTATACATTCTGAGCAGATATGGGGCAATTTTGGGTGCCGTAAGTTTATAAATTTTGATGTGGATCCCACTGGGTCCTGTTGCTTTCCCTGAATTTAAATCCTGTTTTGCCTTAACTATTTCCTTCTCTGTCAGGTCAGTCTCAAGGAGTTCCCTGTATTCTCCAGACAGTCTTGAGAGTCTTATATCAGTTAGTAATTTGGATGAGTCGGCTGCAGTTGCAGTAGTGACTGGCGAATACAAGTGGGCATAGTAATTAGAAAAAACTGTAGCTACCTCCTGTTTACCCCTCACCTCCTCGCTAGTGTTAGCTTCCTCATTCTTAAACCACTTCACTTTTAATAAAGGGAGAAATGCTTTGTAAGATCCAGACTTGACCATCTTGCGCTTTAACAGCATAATGTTAATTTAGTCACATCAAGTACTTTCAAATATTTAGACCATTTCTTGCTTCCCATAGGAACTTTCACCACTACTACTTCTCTTTCTTTTGACAGGTGTGGTGTTAACAGATTTCTTGTGATCAAACTCAATTTTTCTTTTCATTTTTTTCTTCATTGCCTCATCCTCTGTTCTCCTCCAGTGCTCACATTCACCCATCCTTATTCCATTTCATTCAACTAGGACTAATGGTAGAACTGGCCTTCCTTCCTCTGACTAACTTGAATGGACACTTGCCTGTGATGTTATGTTGAGAGAGACATTAAGCAACAATTCTGTTCTTTAACTCCTCCTTGCAGTTCATCCCACTACACTTTGCTAACTCAATGTCTTCCTTTATTGTCTTGTTAAATCTCTTTACAATTACATTTGCTTCTAGATGATAGAAGTCACTTCTATGGTGCTTTAAGCACCTTTCCTTCAAGAACATCCTCATGTAATTCAAAGCGAGATAAGCCCTATTAGTTGAAATTGAGGAAGAAACACATTTCCCTGTTATAATCCTCATCTAAAACACACTTCTGGTTGTGATTTTATTAAGACTAATAACTTCATGTGCAGTAAAACAATTATGTGGAAATGTCCACCTTCCCTGCTAATAAGAACAATTGTGTCCAAATATATTTACTCCCACTGTCATGTTGGCAATTTCCTACACACAATTGTGGGTGTTCTATCTTTGTGTTGTGTTGTATCTTTATATTGCTGCTCTGGCATTGTGACACTCTATGATCATTCTTTCAACACCCCAGTCCACTCCTAGCCACCATTAAATGCTCCAGTTGGTTACCTCCTAACATGCCCAAGTGTCCCTCATGAGGTACATTGAGTAGGCCTGCCTTGAATATATTGGGTGGCTGTTAGACCTGGCATCCTTAGGGTGGTCTTACCCCAGACATTTTGCCTTTACCTCCTGTTTTGTTGCTGTATCTTTTTGTTGGCCTTAGGACTCTGAGCCACTTACCACTGTTAATAAGTGCTAAAGTGCATGTGCCTCTCCCCTAAAACATGGTAACATTGGTGTATCCACAATTGGCATATTTAATTTACCTGTAAGTCCCTTGTAGATTGGTATACCACATACCCAGGGCCTGTAAATTAAATGCTACTAGTGGGCCTGCTATAAAAGCACACAATGTTCATGGAGGAATCATTTGCACACAAATATTTCAGTCATATTAAACACTATTAATGCTGTAATTAACCATAAATCTAATTCCAAAAATGAATAAATCTATCTTCAAACAGCGTGTTATTCATTATGAAAAAATGAAAATTTTTGTATGTATTCACTAATAATATATTCATCAATATAGCAAAGCAACAAAGAGAATTTTTAGTGTTTTTATACAAACGCATTTTTGACCCCCTCTGGTCCACAATCCCTTTACATCCAAGGGACAGAAAGAAAGCACCAACCCTCCTGACTCTCCAACCACAAAAGTTTTGAGTCCTATATTCAGTCTTTCAAACAATCACAAATCACTCCTAATGGACTCCAGCAGCTCATGCGATGAATTGTGTCATGAGGAGTATAAGGTAGACTCTTCGGTCTCCCAAGACTCAAACCTTCCATGCGACCATCCTCAGGACAATGTTTCAAAGTGGATAAAATCACAATAATTGTTGCTTTCAACGTAAACTTACTGGAAAAGCACTGCTTAATCCTTTTCGTCTGGTACATCCAACGCTATTGGATGTACCAGACGGATGTTATTCCAGTATAAAGAAAGGACTAGTATTGGCTACTTGTGGGCCTGAAGCACTGTTTGTGCCACCCACTTAAGTAGCTCTGTAAATATGTCTCAGGCCTGCCACTGCAGAGCCTGTGTGTGCAGTGTTACTGCCACCCCATTCGCATATAAAATCTCTTGCCAAACCCAGAACTCCCCTTTTCTTAAATATAGGTCACCTGTAACGTAGACCTTAGGTAGCCCATAGGGCTGGGTGCCATGTAAGCAAAAGGTAGGACATGTACCTTTAAGTTTTGCATGCCCTATCAATGAAAAACTCCTAAAGTAATTTTTCATTACCTGCTCCTCTCGTAGGCCAGCACTGGGAATTCCTTATAAAGGGGGTCATTCCTACCCGCCGCCCGCCAAGCGGGAACCGCCACCATTCAGACTTTCCCGCTAGGCCGGCAGGCGCCCGCCAAGGGAGCACCCGCCGGCCCAGCGGGAAAGGCCCTGCAACATTGAAGCCGGCTCCGAATGGAGCCGGCGGTGTTGCAGGGGTGCGACGGGTGCAGTTGCACCCGTCGCGATTTTCACTGTCTGCTATGCAGACAGTGAAAATCATGCTGGGGCCCTGTTAGGGGGCCCCTGCACTGCCCATGCCATTGGCATGGGCAGTGCAGGGGCCCCCAGGGGCCCCACGACACCCGTTCCCGCCATCCTGTTTCTGGCGGTGAAAACCGTCAGAAACAGGCTGGCGGGAAAGGGGTCGGAATCAGCACCGCCATGGAGGATTCCCCCAGCCGGGGGTAGTCTGGCGGGAAACCGCCGGACCCGGCTGGGCGACCGCGGCTTTACAGCCGCGGTCGGAATGCCATATGAAACACCGCCAGCCTGTTGGCGGTGCTTCCGGCGACCTCCACCCTGGCGGTCATAGACCGCCAGGGTTGGAATGAGGGCCAAAATCTTTAAGCTGTAATTCCTGTTCTGAGTGGAGTAGCAGCGTCGTGTTTAGTACAATTGGAATGGTAATAATGAATCCTCTTTACTTATAAAGTTAGATTTATTATTACTATTTTAGAATGCCACTTTTAGAAGGTGGACATTTCTCTGCAATCTCTGTCCTGTGTGCCTAAGCCTATCACCAATACATGTTTTGCTTGAGCTACGTGACAGATACACTTGTGCATTCCCTTCAGAGACCCACAACACAGGATACTCAGCCACATCTGCATTCATCTGCATACTGATGGGTCTTCCTTGGGAGGAGGTTGGGAAGGGCTCACACTTCCACCTCAAAGGGTAAGGACTAGAGTTCACACAAAGCGGCTGATTACATTCCACTGCTGCCATGCATTTTAGAAACGGAGCTTCTGGTTGGCTGGGGTATGCACCTAAGCCAGGCAGAACCCACTACTCTAGTCAGGGCAAGTAAGTTACACACTAAAGGTAACCTGTTCTCACCCTCTGGTAGCTTGGCACAGAGCAGGCAGGCTCACCCTCAGAAGCAAAGTGTAAAGTATTTGTGTAATATGCTCACAGCAACCCGGTGACACACCACAAAAAGACTCCACACAAGATTGTGAAAACAAGGGTCTCTTTATAGAGAAAACATAAGATGCAAAAACTATAAGAATCCAGTAAGTATTGTGTACGATACTCTTGAGGAAAGGAAATTAGCACATGAGCTCAGTTTGAGAGAACTGGACATAACAGCCCTGGAAGTAGGGTCCAGCAATGGAAATCATAGTAGCATACCAGCAGTGTCTTCAAGTGAGTCCAGAGTCCACATTCCAAAAAGTATGCCACCCAGTTTCAATGTGGGGGATGACATAGATATGTGGTTGGCAGCCTATGAAGTGGCATCAAGAGTGCACAGGGTCCCAATGAATTCTGGGGAGGTTATCTGTATAAGTACATGCCCCTGGTGGCAAGGGACACCCTTCTTACTTTAGGGGTGGAGAACCAGACTCACTAGCCTCCCATGAAGACCGTCCTAGTCAAGATGTTTGGTCTGACACCTGAAAGATATAGGCAAAGTTCAGGGCCTCAGGGCCAGTCTCAAACTCAACACACAAACTAGGGTATATTTTCTAGATTATGCTGGTGAGGCTCTGAAGGGCTGGGTGAAGGACAGCAATGTGAAGGATTTTGATGGGTTGTACAGCCGGTTTTTGAAGGAGCACATGATTCGTAGTTGTTTTACAGAGCTGCACTAGCAACTGGTGGATAGAAAGCTGAATGAACCTAGGAAGCTTGCTGAGAATGCAGACACCTGGGTCAGCACCAGGGTGTCCACAAAGGTATCTGGGGAGACTCTCAAAAGGATGGTCAGGGTTCCCACCAGAGGAGGGGGGGTAAAAAGAAGGAGTTCTCCAAAGGTCCCCACAACCATCCTCAAGGGAAAGGGTATAGTTCATATTTCCAATTTAGCCATCAGAAACCTAACTACCCTGACAAAAGTCAGCAGCCCAAAATGCCCAAGTGCTATGAGTGCGGCAAGTATGGACACTACAAGGGGGACCCCAAATGTCCAAAAAGAGCACATCCTCCCACTGGAGGTAAGAACCTAGGGGTGGCTGATTTAGTGCTGGGGGAGGAGTTTGTCCCAGGTGATGGGGGGTGAGGGGGTTAGTGGGGCTACCCTAGTGTCCCTGGGTGACCGGGAGAGTGTTCCTAAGATCCATGTACTATCAAATACTACTAAGTATAGGCAATGGGTCACAATCAATGGCCAAGGTGTTGAGGCTCTTGGTGGTTAGAGGTTCCTGTATGACTATGGGAAGGAGTCAACTGGTGTCCCCAGAGCAGGTGATTCCTAAGACATTCAGTGGCCCTGGTTCCATTTGAGTGGGGATGGGTTTTAGGCCATCTGAGAATTGCTGTGAGCCCTGTGATGCCTGTGGACTGTTTGTTAGGAAATACTTGTTGCACTCATAGCACTTCTGATTGGAAGGAGGTAGAACTCAAGGCTGTTGTGGAGATGTTGGGGTTACCTGACTCGATCTGTGCTACCACAAGATCTATGGCTGCTTGGGAGGGGACTTAAGAAGGGCTGGAGCCTGGAACAATGGCCCAGCCAGTTGCAGAAACGGGGAAAGGCAGAGGGTGTGGTAAGCCGGCCCCTGAGTGTACCCCTAGTGAGATGGATTGGGTGCCCACTGAGGCCAAACCGGAGTCTAATGAGGATTGCACTGCTTTCCTAGGCAACCTACCTACCCCTGCAGACTGGCAGGCAAAAGGAGGACTCTCCAAGGAGGTGTTCTGTAGGGCACAGAGGAAGGGTCCAACCCTTGAAGGCATGAGGCGACTGGCTGAAGCCCAAGAAGCAGGTGATGTGTCTGGGAACTATCACATTTACTGGGAGGATGACCTCCTACATAGTGAGCCTAAGGGTCCTGTGCATGGGACAACGCTTCTGGTGATCCCTCAATGCTACATGGTCTTCCCACTGGAGTTGGTTCATGAAATACCCCTGACAGGACACTTGGTCCAAGACAATACATTTGCAAGGCTTGTCCCCCACTTTTATTGTCCTAAGATGAGGAGCTCCTCAGACACGTTCTTTAGGACCTGCGTGACCTACCAGGCCAGTGGGAAGACAGGGCAGAAGCTGAAGGCTCCCCTGGAACCACTGGCAGTCATTAGCATCCCCTTTGAAAGGGTGGGTATCAATAATGTTTGACCTATAGATCCCCTAACCACTTCTGGTCACAAGTTCATCCTGGTTCCGGTGGATCATGCCACAAGGTACCCAGAGGCCATACCACTGGGGACCACCACAACATCTGTAGTGGCAAGAGCCCTTATGGGGATTTTCACCTGGGTGGAGTTCCCCAAGGAGGTGGTGTCTGACAGGGGCACCAACTTCATGTCTGCATACATGTAGTCCATGTGGAAGGAGTGTGGAGTAACCGACAAGCTCTCCACACCTTACGACCCCATAACCAATGGGCTTGTTGAGAGATTCAACAAGACCCTTAAAGGCATGATCAGAAGTCTGCCTCAGAAAAAGTGGGATATTCTCTTGCCCTGTTTGTTGTGTGCCTACAGGGAGGTACCACAAAAGGGAGTGGGATTTACCCCATTGAGCTTCTGTATTGGCGCCCTGTCAGCAAGCTCCCAAGAAAGTCCCCCAAGATGTGGTGAACTACATGCTCGTCACCCGTAGCCAAATGGCAAAATTATGAAAGCAAACTTCTGACAACTCACAGCCAAGCTGTAATGAAGGAGTGGTGTGACCAAAACTCTACAACTGTAGAACACCGCAGCTAGGACACCATCTTTGCCACAACGGCACTGCCCATTACCAAAAGAGGTAATCTGTTCCAGAACAATACTGAACGTGCCAGGCCGGAAACTACTCGCTCGCCATTATGCTTATCATGCACATGCAAAGTATGAGTAACCCATATGCCCAGATACCGGAAACTCTCAACTTCCCACCTAAGTCCTGCCCTGGGTAAATCAGCCTGTGGGACACTGCTAAAGGACCCCAAGGGGAACAGGAGTGATTTTTTCCTATTTACCTTGAGACCAGAGACGACCCCAAAAACATCCAACCTCTGTAACAGCATTAGCACTGAGAGACGGGGTTCCCAAAGATAAACCAATGCATCATCCGCATACAGGGAAACCACATGTTTGGTCTGCCCCACCTGAATACCCCACGGTACCAGCTCCTCTCGAAGCCAGATCGCTATTGGCTCCCCCGCCAGAGCAGTGAAAGTGGGCATCCCTGTCTCGTGCCCCTACCGATCTCCCAGGAGTCCGATAGCTCTCCCCCCACCTGTACTTGTGCAGTGGGGGCAGTATACAGTAACAGCACCCAAGCGCAGAAATCGGGGCCAAACCCCATGCCCTGCAAAACCTCTGAAAGATAGCCCCACTCAACCGTGTCAAAGGCGTTCTCCAAATCCAAGGACACTAGCGTCAATTTAGTTTCCTTACCTTCAGTCTTGTGCAGAACATGTGTTAAACGACGCAAGTTGTAGGACGTGCTGCGACCAGGAAGAAACCCACATTGATCATCGTGCACCAAACCCCGAATCACACCGTGGAGCCGAGTGGCCAAAATCTTACAAAGTATCTTGACATCGCTATTTAACATGGTAAGCGGGCGATACGAGGAAGAGTCACCAGGATCCCCTCCCGGCTTGAGCATCAAGCACACAATACCCTGACGCATAGTTTCTGGCAACATGCCACACACTCGGGCTTCCTCCAACACCTCCAGGAGCTTCTCCCTCAGAGACAGGGAAAACGTCTGATACAACTCAACGGGAAAACCATCACCACCCGGGGACCTAGGCTTGGTCATCGCAGCAACTGCCTCACTCACCTCTCACAGTAATCGCAGTCTCCAAAGCATCCCTACTCTCTAATTCCAAACGCGGAAGCTGCATCTGCCTCAGGAACACCCCCACGCCATCCTCTGGGGGTGCAGCACCAGCCCTTGATACCCTTTGCAGATGCTCCGTGAAAAACCTGCAGAATATCAGTGCGCTTCGTGAGCATTTTGCCGGTAGTATTCCTAATGTCCACAATAGGAGGAGCCTCCACCTCCTGTTTCATAATCCATGCAAAAAGTTTGCTAGATTTATCCCCCTTCCGATGCAGTCATTGCCTGTCTGCTCAAAGTGTGACCCGTCTCAGGGTATCCCAACAACTGTCAACCTCCTTGTATATTCTGAGGTCCTCCCTTTCAGCCATTCTCGTGTCTGGTAACTGCTGCTGCAAATCCCCTAATTTCTCCTCCAGATCTGTAAGTTCCTGCTGCGTACCCCACACGCCGTACCTATACACCCCCCCTGCACTACGGCCTTCATAGCAGGGTCATGTGGGTTTCAGATGTGCAGCTGATGACGTTATGCCATGTCCGCTATGGGCTGGTGACTAGCATTGTAACTGGTAGTGCATGGCCTAGTGCATAGGGCAGCCCCCTGTGTGTTGTCGACGGCAACGGTAGTGTTGTTGCTGGCATTGACCAAGTGTATCCTCTGTCTCTCCCCCCCTTTTTGTTTTATCACCCTGTCCTTGTGTGCATTAGCATCATCTGGCGGAGGAGCAGAGGCACCGGCAACGGAGGGAGCTGCATCCCACATGGGCCTGGAGGCCGAATCCACTGAGGGTGAGGGCACCAGTGGGACGGAGGGCGAGGGGAGCATCACAACAGAGACAGGAGGGGACACTACAGACAGTGACTCCTCCTCCGATGGAAGCTCCCTGGTGGTGGCAGACATCTATGTGCCCACCCCAACAACAGGTACAGCCGCCACCCCCCTACCAGCACCGCCTTCCCAGCAGCCCCTCAGCGTGTTTCCCCTGGCTGCTCACCCAGGAGGGTGGGCATCTCCTTTGCCCCAGGCACCTCAGGCCCTGCCCCAATCAGCCCTGCTGCCCTCAGTGAGGAGGCTATTGACCTCATGAGATCCCTCACTGTTGGGCAGTCAACCATTCTGTATGCCATCTAGGGTGTCGAGAGGCATTTGCAACAAACAAATGCATACCTGGAGGGCATTCACTCTGGCGTGGCAGCCCAACAGAGATCATTTCAGGCTCTGGCCTCCGCACTGATGGCAGCCATTGTCCCTGTCTCTAGCCTCCACCCTCCAACTTCCTCTACCCAGTCCCAATCCCCTCAACCCCAGCCTATCCCAAGCACACCTTCAGGCCAGCATTCACCCAAATCAACACACAGAAGTGGCTGAGGCAAACACAACCACCACACTTCATCTCACAGGCACTCACACAAGCACCATCCCCATGCAGACACACCAACATCCACTGCCTCCACTGTGTCCCCCTCCTCCTCGTCATCCAACTCCCTCCCAGTAGCGTCTCCACTCACACTTGCATGCACTACATCCTCATCCACTACCTCCATCATCAGCACGCCCATCACTACACACCCCTCACTGGCAGTCATCACCCCCACATCCATGCACACGTCCCCTGTGTCCTCTCCCACTGTGTCTGTGACCCCTCCTCCCAAAGAACACAAACGCAAGCACACACCCACCCAACAGCCATCTATCTCACAACAGCATCCAGCTGCACCCAAACACAGCAGACTGACACCTCCCACAACCACTCCCTCTTCCTCTACTCCCAAACCTTCACCCTCTTCCCCAATGTCCCTAAGATGTTTTTCCTAGCCAACATTGACCTGTTCCCTACCCCTCCCGCCCGCCCTTCCCCTTGGGCCAGGGTGGCCAAAACCCAGCCCAGCACCTCAGCCACCAAGTCCGCATCTGCTGTGGTTCCTGCAGCTGTCAGAGGCTCAAAGGGAGCACCCGTCAGGCCAGCCAGTGTGCCACCAACCCCTGCCAAGGCAAAGAACATTCCACCACCCGGCAAGGTGAAGAAGGGGACAGCATCCAGTAAAGGGATGGAGCCACAACCACCCAGCAAGGCCACCTTAAAGACTCCAGCTGCCAGACCCAAGGTGACACCACCATCTGCCAAGGGCAGGAAGGGCCACAAGACACCAGCCAAGGCACTTCAGCCGTCCGAACCTGCAGGTGAAGGCCTGGTGACTACCAGCACAACCGCCAGCACCGCCACCTGCACCACCGCAAGCAATGCCACCTGCACCACCACCTGCACCGCTGCAAGCACCGCTGCAAGCACCACTACTATCAGCAGGATCAGCCCCAGTGGGCAGCCGTCCGAGGCTGCAGGAGAAGGGCTAGAGCCTCCCCCCACCACTGGCAGCACGGCACCTCCACAGCAGCCAGCACTGCCACCTGCACCGCCGCAAGCACCACCACCTGCACCGCTGACAGTAGCACCACTGTCAGCAGCAGCAGCCCCAGTGGGCAGACGTCCGAGGCTGAAGGAGAAGGGCTGGATCCTCTACCCACCACTGGCAGCACCCCCACCAGCACCGGCACTACCACCACTGTGCAGAACCAGTGGAAGAAGCCATCTACTTCAGAGACTGTGGCCTTGCACTCCCCTGGACCAAGCAGTGGGCAAACCACCCACTTGAGAGACTGTGGCTTTGCACTCCCCAGGACCAAGCAGTGTGCAAACCACCCACTTGAGAGACTGTGGCTTTGCACTCCCCAGGACCAGGCAAACCACCCACTTGAGAGACTGTGGCTTTGCACTCCCTAGGAGCAAGCAGTGGGCAAACCACCCACTTGAGAGACTTGAGAGACTGTGGCTTTGCGCTCCCAGGACCAAGGAGTGGGCAAACCACCCATTATAGAGACTGTGGCTTTGCATTCCCCAGGACCAAGCAGTGGGCAAACCACCCACTAGAGAGACTGTGGCTTTGCACTCCTCAGGAGCAAGCAGTGGGCAAACCACCCACTTTAGAGACTTGAGAGACTGTGGTTTTGCACTCCCCAGGACCAAGCAGTGGGCAAACCACCCACTAGAGAGACTGTGGCTTTGCACTCCCCAGGACCAAGCAGTGGGCAAACCACCCACTTGAGAGACTGTGGCTTTGCTCTCCCCAGGACCAGGCAGTGGGCAAATCACCCACTGGAGAGACTTGATACTGTGGCCTTGCACTCCCCAGGACATCGCTGTGGGCATGGAGCCCCCTCCATGAGCACTGGCATTGTACTATCTTCCGGCTGAGGTGCCCCCCTTCCCTGTCCCTCTGAGGTGCCTGTGTGTTTTCAACCTGATGCCCCTGCAGTGTACCCTCCGTTTTGAGGCATGAGTCAAGTGCGGGCTTGGCCTATGTGTTATGGCCCAGTGGGCCACGGACTATTTTTGTGTGGACATTGTTCCTCATTTTGTATATATTGTATATATTGTACATACTGTTTATTTATTTATGAACGTATTTCTCTAAAATTCTAATATTACACTAATTTGACTCAATTCCTTTTGTCCTTGCGTTATGCCAGGGGGTTACGGGGTGTATATGTAATGTTGTTGCATGTGTTTGTGTGTATGCTGTTGGGGTGAGGGTAGGGGTGGGGATGTTGCGTGTTGCGTGTGTGTCATTCTCTTCCCCCCGTCTACTAGGTGGTGTACTCACCGTGGTGGTTGTCGCCGCTGTTGGTACTCCTGATATATGAGAAGATACACCAGCATGGGCAGGACGTGCAGCTTGGGCTCCCTTGAGTGTGGAGAGGTGAGTGGTTTCCCTTCCAAGTACTGTTTCTGCCGTGTTTTTGATGGCGTTGGTACGGCTCCGGAAAATCTGGCAGATGGGCGGGTTGTAATGGGGTGGGTGGTACATTGTCTTCCGTCTGGCTGTTGGTGGTTACTGCTGCAGTGTTTGTTGCTACCGCCGTGGTGGTCGGAGTGTTAAAGTGGCTGTATGTGTTGGCGGTTTCCGCCGTGGTTGTGATTCAATTTTTTTTACCACCAGCCTGTTGGCGGTATTACCGCCGCTTTAACACCGACTGCCAGGGTTTCTAATGAGGGCCTATGTCTCTTTGGAGAGAAGTGTACCCTATAGGACTTGGTGTATCTCTTCAACCCTCTGACATTCCACGTCAACATATTAATCTGACGACCCATATTGGTACTGATACCTCCCACTTTATCACCACCCCTTACCTCCCACCCCACCATGGGGAGACAAGGAAGGTACACATTGCATATCTCGCCATTATACCTGCACTGTTGGAACAACTTCAAACATTGATGAACGTTGCCAGTCAAACCCCTCGACTCCCCAACCCCCACCCCGGATATACAGTAAAACAACCGTAATAAACCATACTGTGAATCCATGCTACAGATGCTGCCAGGACAACAGCCTAAACCCCAACTACCCAGATCTGAAGTCCTACCACAGCTGTGGAGTGGCCAACCCCCACTCCGGCATCAATCTGCAAATTGACTGAATACCACTCAAACGTAGCTAAAGATTGTCATGAGCCCCCCAATGTCCAAAATATTCCAGCGCTTAGGTGAGGCCCCATCACGACCTTATCCGTGTTCTAGTTGCATCTCTCCTCCAGAAAGGTACTCCCACTTTGACACATGTCCCACAAGCAAGGGCGCAACAGCCATCCTGGATCATTAAGAACACACTCAGACCTTTGTGGAGACCATCTCAGCTCCCCTCTCAAACTCCCCAGTCAAACCCCCAGCCAATCCAGTAGGCACCACCACCATTGTCCCATCCCTGTTGTATCTCAACTCTACGAGTAGAGTCCTTAGCCGACCGCAAGCCCCAGTACCCTCCAGCTGACCATCGTCCTACAGTCCAGACCATCTGCTCCAGAGGCCCCAGGAGAGGCCCCTCCAGTCCTTTCAGGTCTCCCGGGGTCACCTTATCCCACATTTCCAGACATCTCCATACTTCCTCCGGACGCTCGAAGAAGTGTGAACTCCCATATGAAAGCACCTGTAAGCGCGCCGGATACAGGAGCATATATCTGATGTTCATGGCACAGAGTTTCGCCTTCACCTCCATGAATCCCTTTCGAGAACTCTGCATCTTGTTCGTGTAATCAGGATAGATGGATATTTTGCAGTTCTCAAATATTGCCCTGTCAGTTTCGCGGGCAGCCCGCAACCCATCTTTATAGTTCAAGAGACAGGCAATGATGGCCCTCGGCAGGGCAGGGAGGTGCAACAAGGGCCTAATAGGCACGCTGCACTACAAATACCCTGGAGAGCCCGGTCGGTTGCAGTACATCTCTGATCCAATTCTCCTCAAAAGTTTCTGCTGCGGACCCCTCTGCACGCTCTAGGAAACCCAGCAGTCTGACATTATTCCGCCGGGACCTCCCCTCTGCGTCCTCCAGCCTCACCTCCAGCCGTCCGACCGCAGCATTGGCCTGCACCACTTGTTTCCGCAGGACCCCCACCTTCGTTTGCAGCTCCACAATAGAGCCCTCCCCCGCTTTGACCTTGTCAGACACCTTCCTAAGGTCCACCCTGAGTAGGTTAACTTCTACTGCCATCGTTTCTATCTTTCCCTCCCGGGCCACCCTAGAGCCCCTGATGGCAGCAAACAATCCGCTCGCAAAGGCTTCCCAGGATTCGCCAGCACGCTTAAACCATCTTCACTC
Source organism: Pleurodeles waltl (assembly GCF_031143425.1). Classification (NCBI taxonomy): domain Eukaryota; kingdom Metazoa; phylum Chordata; class Amphibia; order Caudata; family Salamandridae; genus Pleurodeles; species Pleurodeles waltl. The sequence goes on along the minus strand of NC_090437.1, from coordinate 621,422,668 downwards.
CTCTCCAATCTGGCCTGACGTTGTGGCAAGGGCACCGGAGTGGTATATTGCTTCATGGTGTTAGCTTGTGATGCTTTTGTCTGCCTATACCGCCCCATATCACTGCATTCCCGGATCAAAACTATGTTCCAGTTTCAGCTGCTGCAGTGATATGGCAAAAGTGTCCGGTGCATGAGGCACCGCAAGGACAGGATCCGCTGCTCCTCCCGCTGCAGGGCACCACTGTACACTGCTACTCCACAGTCTTATCAAAGTAGAACTCTTAGGTACCCCCAAAAAGAGAGAACCACTCTCAAGGAGTCCAGAGCCAAAAGGGTTAGAGAGTCAAAACATCTAGGCCCAGGGGCCGCCGCGCGCGGACCCGCTCCAGTGTGCGCCAGCCAGCAGCCCCACCCCATCACGCCTCAGCATGGTTCTCCAGGGCGGGCCCAGTCGATCCTACCGGTGCCCTCTCAGGATGCCACTGCCTGTCCCAAGGCCCGGGAGTACTCCACCGTGGGCCGCGTAACCAGCAGGCCGACCAACAGCCCAGCCAGACCAGATCGGCAGTGCGGCTGGCACCGCCTGCACACTGCCACCACACAAGCCCTCGGGGCCCGGCACCCACCCCGCACATGTCCCGGGAGAGGCCGCAGACATGGCCTCGGCATCTGCCAGCGCAACCTCCAAAAGGGGATTCTGCTGCACTGGACCCATCAGAGTGCCGTCCCACAGGAAGGGCAGGCACCATCCGCCTCAGGCACCACAGGATAATAGAAGGATTCAGTCGGGAAGCGGGAGCTCACTAGGAGGGCGTCCCGCCGGCCATGTTGCTTGGTCATGCCCCGTGGTGTGTCATATTTGTGAAAGTAATGCCCATTTCAAAACTTTTAAAGTTCCTAATTGTTGAAGACCAGCCAAAGTGACTCCCTCAATTATGGAATAGTTGTATCAGCTACTTGTAAAGTGTGCCATGCAGATACTATTGTACTTTAATTTAAATCCATTTTGTACTAAAACTCCTCCCAAACCCATATTGCCATTCGATTTAGCAGATCGAAGTAACCATATTACTTTGATCTGCTAAAATAGTACTTTTGTATTTTATATCAAAACAGTATAGCTCTAATGCGATAGACAAATCCTTTTTTTTAAGTTATGATTTCTTTAATACATTCTTCAACCCATGCAGAGTTTCCATTTTCCTTTAGAAGTTGCCTTAGTTTTGCTCATCAAATTTCTTTCAAATTTTGCATAACAATTTTCAATACTTAAGAATGATTATATTTCCTTCTTGCTTGTGTATATGATATCTTGATAATTGCTTTTATGTTTGTTTCACTCCACCACTAATAATCAGATTTCCCATGTACTCTGTTTCATTGCACTGAACTCTGCATTTTTCGTTTCTCAGACATACCATGACCTTGCAAAAAGAACAAAACTTTTGTAATCTTCTCATTATGTTTCTCCTTATTATTTCTACAGCTCTACACATCTTCCTGAAAAGAGTAAACATACTCTCTGCTGCCTAGTATGTTAGTCATAGCTCTCTGGAATAAAATGCAACTGTTAACACCAGCCCAAACTACATTCTCAAAAATCTCTATGCCTTCATGGGTGAAAGCAATAAAGTCCCCAGAGTCCTCGAGTAATTTAATCTGATGGTAAAAGCATGACAAATTGATAGTGGTGAAAAAATTCACTCCGTGAAGAACAGTAACCATTTACCCTATGTTTGGTAAAGGAAATTTCCCCACAATTATACATTTATTAAGTTCTCTGAGATCAGTGCAAAAATTAATGTCACCACCCATTTTTTCAGTATCACAACACGAGCAAGCCATTGTGAGTCTTCCATCTATTGAAAAGCATTAGTTTCACATAGCCTTTTCAGTTCTGTCACTATGGCTTTACTTACACTAAATGGAATGTTACGTTATGAGCTTATTACTGGAGAGGAATCACTCATTAATTTTATCTTCTATTTATAGTCTTTCAGCGACCTCAGCTTGTTCTATACCACGTTTTGTCAATTCTACTTTAAAATCAATACATTTGCAACTATCCCATTGACTATTATTTATGGATGGCATGTGGGGTCAATCTCACACTAAATATTTTCTGAAATGGCTGTTCCAAAGTATTGTCACTCTTTACCTACTATAAATATTTCTTTGTATTTTACAGACTTTAAAACATCTTGTATTTTTTATTGGTTCACCACCATGACCATATCCTTTGATGGCTAACATTTTCAACTTGCATTTACTCTTGAATTCACTTTCAAAAATAGCTCAAGAAATAATTGTCAGGCTGAAACATGAATTGAAAAACACTTCCACTGCACGCCTATCAATCTTCACGACAACTTTGGATTCCCATCACCTTCACACACAACTTGTAGTACTATTTCATTACAATCACTATAATCTCCTTAACTTCCTTGCTATGTCTGATACTTCTGCAACATTTACCCAAATGTCTTTCTTATAACAGGTCTTACAAAATTGCTTCATTGCTGGACAACCTTTATTGATAGCAATATGTCCCAATACTGACACACCTGAAACAAGGTCCTTTTATGCCATACTCCTTTTTATTCATAGTATTAACATTTTCATTAATGTAACTGTTTACAACTTGCATGGGAATGGTATGTGCCCCACCTTTCTTGATGTCCTCCACACAGACCATTGCATGCTCTAGCCTGTTTGGTTTTGGTACTATTTGAACATCCTCTAACTGAATATCATCCTTCACCACAGTTCTTCATGTAGTTTCTCATCCCAACCATGTAACATGAACTGATCTTGTTTTCACTCTTCAGTTTGTCTTCAACATTTCCAAGAGGCAGCTAAGGGTCTTAATTCAGTGAAGTAGTCCTCTATACTCTTGTCTACTCTTTGACGTGTCATCCTGAAATGATATCTCTCTAAATTATGCTAACGTTTGGGAGATAATGCAAATCTATTTTTTTCCTCACAAATCTCGTGCTTGGCATCAGACAGTTCTGACTCTCTCACATACGCCTTGGCCTTCTGCACCAAAATAGATAATGATAATAATGTTTTTCTTTCTGTGCACTTGTTAGCACCACAAACTCTTGTATAATGAATAAACGTTTTTTTCCATTTCACTCACTTCAAACGTGGTTCTTTTAAAATATTAGATAAAATGGTGGGCCTGTTAAGTTTTGCTTTTTCCTAAAAAAAATGGTTTCAAAAATCCCCAACATGCAATAAATGAAAATAAAAGAAGTGAACAAAGATTAAACATGGTTAACAATGAACATGTAAAATCAAAATCTCACCTGTGTTTGATATGATGCCTGAGAATGTGTCAACTCTTTACCTGGATGTATCCTATGGATGATAATCGCTTTATCAAGTTGTACTTACAAGATATATATTTTGTTCTTTAAAACCAATCACATTTTATTGATGCCTGTCTATATGACATACATCATCTTTTTTTCCTTAAATGTCTTTTCGCAGTCCATTATCCCTTTTTTAAAGATAACTTCAAGTAATATTTCCACTGTGAGTTAGTTGCTTAACGGGCATGAGCGATTTCTAAGGATTTTTGCTGTTGTCTTTAGATATCCATTCCAACATGCAGACATCAGAACCCAGCAGAGTGACAAGGCAAAGGTTGATATCCAGTGTCTATGTTTTCTAACTTATCTCATTCCTTATTCCCTGCTTCTACTTTTGTCTTACAAATATTGCTGTGTGTGTGATCAAGACAGAAGAGTGCACTGCTCCATGTTGGATCCAGAGTACAAGCTGTCAGAATGCGGAGTTAGATTCGCTTACCTATACATAGTGGTCCAGTGCAGCATGCTACTTTAAACTTGCATGTCTTCAGGAGCCAACAATGAAGAAGGGCTGCACAGCTTGTAGGCTCCATCAGGACAGAAGCCGTGCATCTCAGCGGCTCTCTCGAGACTTACCAATGGTAGCAGCCATCTTGAATGCCTAGATTATAAATTCATTGTATTTCATAGTGTCCTTACTGGACAATTGTGGTACAAAGTTGCAGAAGTTGAGGATTGCTGTTGGAAGTTATAATCCTTGTGACCTGCTATTCCGAGGTGACGAAAGACATCAATGATGTCACAGAAGTATCCTAGCCCCCCCACTTGCAAAGAATGTAAAAGTTCGTCATTTTTTACAGGTGTCATCTGTCAGGATTACAAAACGGATTTGCTCTTGTTTTTTAATTGGGAGTCACCCATTAGGATTATGAACTTTATTGCACTTGCTTGCACCAGGAGTCATCTGTTAGGATTAAAAAATCTTTCTAGCATCACAATTATCCTGCAGAGTCACCCATTTGGATTAATAACTAAACATTGTTTACAGATGTTTTCATTGGTGAAGTTGCTAGAATTATTGTACTGAAACTGTTGTTGTGAGGCAGGTATTGTATAAATATATTGATTATAACAATTATATGATTACCCAAAGTATAGGCAGGGCCACTGAAATTATGTGACAGGTTAAGACTAATGTATGCAGCAGGATTGACTAAATTATGCATCAAGAAAAAACAAAGTATTGTATTACTTCATTATTTCATTATTTTGTCACTGTTACACATGTTAAGATGGTCTGGGGAAAGAGATCACCTAAATATTATCAGTTTGGCACCCAAATACAACAATAAGCAACTGAAGGTTAACCGGTCAACCTTTGTGAAGACCTTTCACTTCACAGAAACATGTGTAGGTGTACACTTAGTAAGTTTGATCCATCTGAGATATTTTTGTTTTGTTAAAATCTACAAATTACACAGTAGGGCCCATATTTATACTTTTTGACGCTAAACTGCGCTAACGCAGTTTAGCGTCAAAAAGTTTTGCGCCGGCTAACGCCATTCTGAAGCGCCATGCGGGCGCCGTATTTATTGAATGGCGTTAGCCGGCGCAAGCAGACCGGCGCTGCCTGGTGTGCGCGAGAAAAACCACGTACACCAGACAGCGCCGGCGTAGGGGGAAAATGGCGCATGGGCGTCTTAAAATGGGGCAAGTCAGGTTACGTCGAAAAAATCGTCGTAACTCGACTTGCGCCATTTTTTTTCGACGCCCATCCCCCATCAACATGACTCCTATCATTGTAAAGATAGGAGTCATGCCCCCTTGCCCAATGGCCATGCCCAGGGGACTTATGTCCCCTGGGCATGATCATTGGGCATAGTGGCATGTAGGGGGGCACAAATAAGGCCCCCCTATGTCACAAAAAAAAAATGAAAAATAACAAAAATTATACTTACCTGAACTTACCTGTACTTCACTGGGATGGGTCCCTCCATCCTTGGGTGTCCTCCTGGGGTGGGCAGGGGTGGCAGGGGGGGTCCCTGGGGGCAGGGGAGGGCACTGTGGGCTCATTTTGAGCCCACTTGTCCCTTAACGCCATCCCTGACCCAGGCGTTAAAAAGCGGCGCAAATGCGCCGTTTTTGGCCACGCCCACTCCCGGGCGTCATTTTTGCCCGGGAGTATAAATACCACGTAAAGGCCTGGGAGTCATTTTTTTAGACGGGAACGCCTCCCTTGCATCTCATTAACGCAAGGAAGGGGTTCACGCTAAAAAATGACGCTCACTCTGGGCACTTTGGCGCCCGAAGCGTCTAACGCCATAGTATAAATATGGCGTTAGTTGGCGTTAGTTTAGCGTCGAATTTGCGTCGAAAAAAACGACGCAAATTCGGCGCAACCAGAGTATAAATACGGCCCTAGATGTGGCAAAATCCATAATAATGCAGAAGGCTCAGCTGCTCTAGATATTTACAGTGTCCTAGGGTATAGATGAATTGTATTATATATATAAATTACTTTTATATTACAGTTATCAACCTGCTACCTTGATTATAAAGAGAATCCCAGAGAGGTCCTGCATAATATTGAAGGTAGCTTTCTTTAGCAGACAGCATAAAAGAACTCATTGTTGAGGACGGTGGGATTTCATAAGTGCAACGACTACCCAATTGTGTCCCAGTGCTAACACATGCCCAGCTGTCCTCAACGTATCCAATTACAACAGATCAGATGGTGTAGAGCCATGTTTTCAAAAGAGTTTGAAAAGACAAGAGAGTCTTGCTTGATATAAGCTCCTTCAGGAGCTTGTTCCACAATGCGGGTACTATGCTATCGAAAGCTCTACTTCCCTGCCTTGCACGCTTGGATATTGGTACAGCTACTAACCCTTTACCTGCTGAGAGTAAGATTATTCAAGGGACATATTTCTGCATTTGTCTGCTAAGGCAGACGTCCTACACCATTATTGGCTTTATATGATGGACATAGGATCTTAAACCTAATTCGTTTCCTAACTGGCAACCAACGCAATTTTTTCAAGTGTGCAGATATTGATGTGAATTTAGGGAGACCAAAGATTAGTCTCACAGCCACATTCTGAGACAGTTGTATTCTTTGTAGCTTGTAATGCGGACATCCAACAATCAACGTATTTCCATGTTCCAGGCACAAGCCAATTCGCGCTTGGATCCCCGTCTTTCCCAAGGTTGGTAGGCAGAAGGGGAAAGATTTTATAAAACATTCATAGGCTGGTAAAGCATAGCAAGACCTTCTTTTTCAGATGTGTGGTAAAAGTTAGCTGACTGCCAAGATTGATCCTCAGATTCCTGACACTAGGTACAAGCATAAGGGAGTTTCCTAGCCAATCTGGCCACCATTTAGGGGACCATTCTGGCACCTACCAAAAACAAGTAACTCTTTTTTGCACCATAAAGTTTCAGACAGTCTTCTTTCATCCAGATTGATATTTCAGTTATACAGACTTAAAACGTTTCTTCCTGATGCTTTAAAATTCTGAGATTGAGACACCACAATTTGGATGTTGTCAGCTTATAACATGTTTTGGCCAAAAGGGATATTTTTATGCATGTATTAAAAAGCTTGGGTCTGAGTGAAGCCTGTGGGATGCCACACCCAATAGTATAGCTAGTATATTTAAAGGAAGTGCATGTTACCATTTGAATTCTATTTTCAAGAATGGATGCAGCCCATTTTTCAACTGTGTCCTTGATCCCACATTCCCGGAGTCTATTCAGGAGAGTAAAGTGGCAAATTATGTAAAAGGATGCAGAGAGGTCTAAAAGGCCCAGAGCAGCCATGCTTCACTGGTCCAAGATTTCTCTCAGCTTACCTACCTCCGCTTTGAGGGCGTCTTGGTGCTGTAGTGCATTCTGAAATCTGACTGTGTATAATCCAATAAAGAATTATCTTCCAATAACTTGGAGACTTTGTTATTCACTGACTCTACTATGTTTATGTGCAAAGGAAGCATTGCTGTTCACAGTTACCATACCTACTTTAATTGCACTAGACCTCAGAAGAAATCATTTGTTTCATTTCATCATAAGGAGTGGTAAACACAGGATGTGTCTGAAATATAATCTCAACAGCTAACTACCACGGTCATTACTATAGCTATACTAAGGGGCAGATTTAAGAGCTCCTTGCACCACATTAGCATCATATTTTTTAATGCGAATGTGGCCCAACGAGGCCTAAATTGCAGTGCAAAATGTACAAAGTGGGGCAGTACATGCATTGTGCCACTTTATAACCCTTTACGCTACATTATGCCTGCGCCAGGCATGATGTATGCACAGAGGGCATTACCCAGTTAGGGGGGCTGAAAAAAAGACACAAAGAATTCTAAGAGATTTGTTTGCGTAATTTTTTTCTGCACTTTTAACACCTGCTCAGAGCAGGCACTTAAAGGAAGCACACCATTGTTTACAATGGGTCTCTATGGGCTTTGCAGGATTAACATAACAATTTTTTATGCTAATCCTGCAAAGTTCTGACTAACGTCAAAAATGTGGACCAAAGTTCCCTAACTACTGCCATGGTGTGCCGTATCTTAGATAGTGCACACATGGTGGTAGATAGGGGGGCGCCAAGGGGTGCAAGAAATGTGGCACTACACTGGGTGCAGCACGACTTTCCTTAAATCTGGCCTTAAGAGTCCTCTCTTTTTTTTGTTGATTTTTGATGGATACTTCTGACCGCAGACTCCCCACCTATAGAACATTCCCCAGGCACCAAGTAGATCTAGAAAATGTTCACAGCAGTGCTCCCATGAGCCGGTAGGTGGTGCCAGGCAGCTCCACAGTGACTTTGTTTTGCCCTGAAAGTGGCAGAACAAAGTCACATTTAAGTTCCACCCGGTATGCTGAAGTCAGTTTCTTTCTTTCCGTGCCTTTGAACACAGATGCAGAGCTCTGCTTCCCCTTTGCTCTAGTTGTTTCTCAAAAACTTTCACCAGTGTGCAATGAAACAATGTCTCCTCCCAACAGTAAAGGATTTAAACCTTGTCATAACTGTTCAAAACAAATGTTGGTGACAGATCTGCACAAATGATGTCTTTGGTGCTTGAGACACGACTCCAAGTCATGTGAGGAGTGTGCTTTCATTAGCCTGAAGGAAACCCGGGATTGTGAAGCAGAGCTATGCATCACCAAACATCAGAAGAAACCATGCAAGTCCCACTCCCACTCACAGTCAAGAGTGCAGACTTGTTCCCGATATGAAGGCTGGTCACACAAAAGATCCTCTTCAAAGTTGAAGTCTACTGGTAAGTCAATATTAAAACAGAAGCACAAGAAAACCAAGAGAAACTAATCCCCATCCTGGCACTCTCTGTCTTCAGAGAAGTTGCGAGGGCATCAAAGTGTCACTCAGCCTCTTTCCTGATCGAGCAGCCAATTCCACAGTTGGTCCAGATGCATCCAGACTATCCTGGGTCATTGGTGATGCCACAACAGATCGGGCCTTAATGGAGGCCATGCTGTAGATCTTTTTGCCACTTTTCTGATCCCCTGTGGCACGCCTTTGGGTTCACAGGGATCCGCAGGGGCCTCCAGTCAGGTTACCACCTGCAGATCCATCATCGGCACCCTCTGTACCTCTCAAACCTGTTTTGGGTTCTGCACTGACTCCGGTGCTGACTTTCACTCCATTTAATTTTTATATAGCACAAACTTGGCACAAAGGCATCAAAGCATATTACATGAGAACCAGATTACATTACAAAAGGCCAGGACATTTTTTTAAGGCACAAGGAGATAAAAGTGATTTGCCCAGAATCACATGATGTTGAGCCGACGCCTGGACCCAAACCTAGTCACCCAGTTCCAAAGTTGGCAGCACAGGCCGTTAGGCCACATCTCAACCATTTGATGTAAATGTTGACCCAGATGCCACCAGCGCTGGTGGAGGACCATTTACAAAAACGGGTGCCTGACTACAAGCCAAACTCATCTTAGCCACGACCAATGTTGCATCTCAGTTTTACCCCAACACACACACACACACCTGCTCCACATTAAGTCAGATTCAGTCAGAATACAGCCCCTACTTTGGGACTGCTATCAGGTGCTCCAATATGATTCCTCTCACATTATGATTACGAAGACAACCTATACATAGTTTTCCCTTGACACTGGTTTGATTCCCTCCGCCCCCTCAGCCACTAACAGAAGAAAGTTCTTCTTTTACTATGGTAATTAGAGGTGCAGCTGAGGTCTTGGCACTACAACTCTTCTTTCTGGAAGTTAAAACTAATGTACTTACAAAAGTGTTGCAGCTTGGGCCAGTCTCATCTGAGCCCTTACAACTGCTTAATGAAGCACTGACTGACACATTAATGGGCACCTGCCATAACCTCTGTTCTTACCCACTAGGGAACAGGCACATGCTAGAAGCCATAACTGGGCCAGATGACCCTGTTTTTTGACTTAACACCCTGCTCCAGATAGTCTGGTAGCAATAGGATTGAAGCCTTCTCAAAATTGATGTTTTTGTCTACCAGCGTGGCCTTGAGGTCAGCCAATCCTAGCTGCCTTCTAAGGCGTTACACCCATTTCATCTTGGACTTGGTTGGCAAGATCTTGTTGGCTGCCTCGAAGGAGCTTCAAGCCTTCCAGGCTCAAACCATTCAGGATGGTCAAGGATGTGGCCAAATATGTAATTTATTCTGGTCTAGACAGCACTAATTATTTAGGAAGAGCGGTCTGCATTAGTGTGGTGCTCTGTCACATGGTTTGGATGAGGTATATAGGTCTTTCTGGCAATGTCCAGGTAGCCCTCATGGATATGTATTTTAACAGATCTCACCTATTTAGTGATTCTGCCCAGGGATGCTTCAAGGAGAGCTGAGGTACAGTGTATTCTTTGTGCCTTTTGACCCCTGTCAGACAGTCCCCTCAACAATTTCAACCCTTTCAGGCTATTCACGAGGCCTGGCATGGACGCAACACCAGGGCTCACCCCCCCCCCCAACAACAATCAAGCTGTCTTTTAGGGGTCATGAATGAGGATCAGTCAGGAAAGATGCAGGTCTCCAGGGAGCACAGATCTTCCCGGTCCCCCTCCTCTGCGGTATCAGCATCCAAATTACTTTAGTTTCCCCTTAGTGGCACCCAACCACGCTCTGGGATTGACGAAGAGAAAGGTCCTGCAAGGGTGGCAAGCTATTACATCTAACATATGGGTATATCAGATAGTTCTGCGGGCCATGCCCTTTAATTCCTTTCTGACTCACTGCATCCTCCACCCACATCAGAGCAACTTTAAAAAGAGCACCTGTCAGTATTGTAGCAAGAGGTGGCATACAGGCTATAGAGAAGATACTGGATGCAGAAATCAGGGCTGGTTGTTACTCCTGCTATTTCCGCATTTTCAGTTTGCTGTGCTCACCTTCGGCCTTACCAGTGCCCCTCGGGTGTTCACCAAAGTGTGGTAGTGGTCACGCATGTCCTGAGAGGTTGGGGATTCTATTTTTCCAGACAGCTAGCTGCTTGACAATGCTGGGGTTCATGATGAGTGTTCCAAAGTCACACCTGGCTCCTACGTAGAGGCTTCCTTTGAGGGACCGTCTTCGATGCAATACAGTTCAGAGTTTTCCTTCCATCATGAGTCCAGAACATTTGGGCTGTTATCGCTGTCTTTCAGTCTCGGTCCTGGGTCTCTGTGAGACCTGATCTGAGGCTTCTTCACCTTTTGGCCTCCTGCATCCTGCTTGTTCACTATGCACGGTGGCATGAGTGGGCTCTGCAGTGCAATATAAAGTCTCAGCGGACTCAGCACCAAGGGAACCTTAGAGAAGACTGACAGTACTGCAGTAGTAGCTACTTGACCACAACTGGATCAGCAGAAGACCCCTCTCCCTATCCCAGCCGGAGCTGACAGTGGTGATGGATGCATCATTGCTGGGTTGGGGAGGTCATCTGGGAGAGGTGGAGACCAGAGGACTTATCTCTGACAGGAACCTGGCTCCACATTAATCTGTTGGAGCTGTGGGCAATTCACCTGGTGTTGAAGGCCTTCCTGCCATCCATCAATGTGAGGCCACTACAGATTCTCATGGACAACACTACCATCATGTGGTACTTCAACAAGCACAGCAGAGTGGTTTTGTTAGTCCTGGACCTAGAAGATCTACTCCTCTGTTCTTGGACCTGATCATGAACCACCTGGCAGGATCTTTAAATGCCAAGGCAGATGCGCTCATCCAGCTGCATCTGGAGGATTACAAATTAGGATTACTGCCTGAGGTGGCACAAAGCTTCTTTCAGCAGTAGAGAGGACCCTGGCTAAATCTTTTTGCCACTGTCAAAACCTTTTCCATGCTGGAGTTTCCAAAAAGGGTCTTTGGGAGACGCCGTCTATCTAGAGTGGGCCATGAGACTCCTGTACGCCTTTCTGCCTGTGCCTCTCCTGACAGAGTTCTGAAAAATATCAGGAATGGCCAGGCCCAAGTCATCATAGTGACTTTAGATTAGGTCAGGAGAGTGTGGTACCCAGAATCTCTGGAAATTAGCACCCGTCCCTCAATCAGGCTTCCACAATGTGAGTTTCTTTGGTCATAGCACCTGGGTCTGCACAATCTACACCTCCATGCATAGAGATTGAGTGATGACAGCTAACTCCATTCAACCTAAATCCTGAGGATGTGGATGTTATCCTTGCCATGCTGCATCCTTCCACAAAGTCCATCTATGGCAGGTGCTGGGCCAAATTTATGGCTTGGTGTGGCACCTGCAACATCGACCCGTTCTAGGCAATGGTCAATGTATTATATTTGGCCCAGCAAAGACTGTCAGTGAGCACAATTAAAGGTTATATTTGACAGCCCTTTCAACTTTTTTTGCATTTGCCTTACTAGCCGTCTTTGTTTAAATCACCTGTGGTGATAAGGTTTAAAAAAAAAATCTTTTATTGAGATTTACAATTACTGAACACCATGCAGTGAAACGTTGCCTTCAGTTTTTGTCATCACATTTTGTAATACTGTTTATAAAAGGTTTAACCCATATGTTTCCTCCAAAACAGTTTATAATACCAGAGTGTGGCCTCAGTTTGGTCCTGATTTTCCTCATGCTGATGGATGTTTGTTTGCGTCTGTCTGTAAAGATGGTCTCCCTAGTTACGTTTACTTCAGCTAGTCGCATCAGTGAACTCCGAGCTCTCCTGGTGCAGTCATCCTTATACCACCTTTTTCCCAGATAAGCTGGTGGTGAGAACCAAAGCGGTCTTTTAGCTAAAAGTTGTGACTTCTTTTCATGCTGGGAAATCTATCACCCTCCCAATATTCTTTGCTCCAACATACCTCCCAAAAGAGGGGCGACGCCATCAGCTGGGCCCCAAGAGAGCAGTGAGTTTGTATATCAATTTCGCCAGAGTCAATCAGCTGTTTGTGAGGTTCTCTGGGATAAAAAAAAGGTAGATAGTTATTTCCATTAAGACCTTCTGTGCATTGGCCAATAAGCAGCTTCTATAAGAACTGAGGGCTCTTCCTCCATAACCGCCACATTATTGGCATGCAAAGTGCCTGTTCTTAGCATCTGAGTGTCAATGCACACGTTCACAAAGCACTATTGCTTTAAAAGGCAAGTCCTATGGAAAGGCATTTTGCCCATTTGGACCTGGAAGACTTTTTAGTCTAAGCCTATTTCACAGACCCTCTCTCTTGGTGGGTACTGCTTTGGTATCTATTCTAAATGGTGTGGAGTTTGCAGTTAGAAGTATCCATCTGAAGAACAAATTAACTTACCTTTGGTAACACTTTCTGGTGGATACTGCACCTAACTGCAGATTCTTCACTGCCCTCCCACCTCCCCATTCTATGGAATGGTCTCTCTCTTTCAAAAGATCCCCAACGTAGAGATTTGCACACTGGTATCTCTGATTGGATATGAACTCTGCGTCTGATGCCACGGACAGAGTGAAGAATAATAATGGCACCAGTGCACAGGGATGGCACTTATATGCAACTTTGCTTCATCACTCCTGGGAAGGAATGGTGTCATCGTGGAGCCACATGGTGCCACCTACTGTTGCATGGTACCACTGCTGTGACAGCTTTCCAGATTAGTCTGGCACCGAGGAATATTCTTAAGGTGAGGAATGCATGGTTAAATAAAATATCAACCAGAAAGAGCGTTATTGTAGGTAAGTAACTTATTCATCAGTGCTCCTGTAGGACAGATTCAACACAACTGTGCACACAGTCTGATTGTATCCGGTGCTTGTTTCTCTCTTTTGTTCCCTTCCTCTTTTCCTAGGTATACTGCTAACCATCACTGTAAGAGTGTGGGGCAGGTGAAGTGTGAAACCTGCCAATTGGATTATTCCTTTATTATGAAATAATGATCCTAAGTTATGTAACTTTTTTTGCCTTCTGCATGCAAATATAGAAGTTGTTTGATAGGAAATCACATGCCATTCCATTGGACATGATATTGAGTTTAAAACAAGGTTGTCAAGAATTACAGAACCACCTTTTGGGGGTCATTCTGACCCCGGCGGTCAGAGACCGCCGGGGCCAGGGTCGGCGGGAGCACCGCCGACAGACCGGCGGTGCCCCGCAGGGCATTCTGACCGCGGCGGTTCGGCCGCGGTCAGATGCGGGAAACCGGCGGTCTCCCACCGGTTTCCCGCTGCCCTGCAGAATCCTCCATGGCGGCGGAGCGCGCTCCGCCGCCATGGGGATTCTGACACCCCCTACCGCCATCCTGTTCCTGGCGGGTCTCCCGCCAGGAACAGGATGGCGGTAGGGGGTGCCGCGGGGCCCCTGGGGGCCCCTGCAGTGCCCATGCCCATTGCATGGGCACTGCAGGGGCCCCCGTAAGAGGGCCCCACAAAGTATTTCAGTGTATGCTATGCAGACACTGAAATACGCGACGGGTGCCACTGCACCCGTCGCACCTTCCCACTACGCCGGCTCAATTCTGAGCCGGCGTCCTCGTGGGAAGGTTGATTTGCCCTGGGCTGGCGGGCGGCCTTTTGGCGGCCGCCCGCCAGCCCAGGGCAAATCCCAAAATACCCTCAGCGGTCTTTCGACCGCGGAGCGGTATTTTGGTGGGGGAACTTTGGCGTGCGGCCTCCGCCGCCCACCGAAGTTAGAATCACCCCCTTTATCTTTTAGTAATTGAGTCCCCTTGGCCTAAAGAAAAAAGATCTACTTTGTTTTACCAAGGGTAACTATGGGACTCAAAAGACATACTGGCACACCATAGTCAATCACTTTACAAAGTTTTAAGAGGTTATAGTCTCAGTGGTACAATCATATCTTTGTTTGACTGGGCATTGTTAAGAGGAAAAGTGCACTGCTAGTAATATGGCTGCAGTATTTTCAAAACTAGAAGACACTAGCAATTTTGAAGTACCTGAGCTCATGCAATGAAATGGTGTTACAGTACTCTGTATAATGAAGAAATGGAAAGAAGACACACACACAACCTAGGTATGTGTAACAGGTTTTATTAGACAGAACACAAGTCAGTAGCTGTGGTATCTTGTTTCTTTATTGGGCACCTGATATAACAGTATAAGGAGTATGGTATTTTTGGAAATAAAGTAAATACGTCAATCAGAATTCGTCACAGGGTTGTATCACTCTTGTCTTCCTGTGTCACCTTGGACTTTTTCCCTCTCTGTCTCCTGTTCTTCTATGCCTTCTCTGGATACCATCATCATCCCTATGAAACAAGAACAGACTCTGAGCATCAGTTCTTATTTCCACTCTTGTCCCCTTCACTGATCACCACCATAGTGCTCACAAGACCGCTGTGTTTTACCCCCTTGTCTTTCACAACTCAACAGGTGCAATCCAGCCACATCTTTAGGGTTCTTACCATACCCTCAATTAGAACCCGGTGCCAACCTGAATCCACTACTGGTGCCACTCAGTGATTGAGTACAGAATCACTTGCTTGATGCCATGGCCCTGAGCCCGGGCCGTAGCGGTTGGGACCTCAGTGCCTTCTTTACTCAGGTTGCTGGGTGTGTGCGGGGTTAAGCCGTGTCGTTCCTTTCTGTCGAACACCATCTGCTCTGGACTACGCCGAGGTGGTTCCCCACAGTCGTCTCCTCCAAATGCAGCCAAATCATCTGTGCTTCTCTTGTCCTCTTCTCCCATGCTTCTCCTTGTCTCCCCAGTTCTCTCCACCTGTTTGGCATCTTCCTCCTCGCTGCTTTCCTTGTTCTTCCTCGATTTTGTGTCTTTCTCAGGCAGTGACATCCCTGGATGACGTTCCTCATGTGCTTTGATATCTAGAGTTGCACGGTCCTTGTCATGGTTGTATCTCTCAGCAGGAAAACATCACTTACAATGCGGCAAATGCAATGAGATGCATTTACCACAATGCCTTTACCATGCATATGTGTTTACCATGCATGGCTCTAGCACGCACACCTTTACCACGCATGCCTTCACAACAAATGTTGTTGTAAAGATATGAATGGTAAAGGTGTATGCATAGTAAAGGTTTTAAACTTAAGTACAGGTAAGTATTAAGTGGGTTGAGCGATATATATTATCATAAATATATATGATATATATATATATATATAGATAGATATAGATATTTATATCTCTCTCTCTCTCTCTCTCTCTCTATATATATATATATATATATATATATATATATATATATATATATATATATATAAATATATATATATATATATATATATGTAGATATATTGTGTTTAGGGTGGGTAAGGTGGGTAACGCTTATTGGTGGTAAAGGCATTTTTAAGTTTTTGGGTGGGTATGGAATTTGGGGTGGTAAGGGAATTTTTAGGTTTCAGGGTGGGCTTTTTGGGTGGTAAGGGCATTTTTAGGTTTTAGGGTGGGTATGAGTTTTTGGGTGGTGAGGAGATTTTTAGATTTAAGGGTGGTTATGGGTTTTGGGGTAGTAAGGACATTTTTAGGTTTTAAGGTGGGTATGGGTTATGGGGTGGTGAAGGCATATTTAGGTTTTATGGTGGGTATGGGTTTTGGGGTGGTAAGGGCATTTTTAGATTGAAGGGTGGGTATGGGTTTTGGGGTGGTAAGGACATTTTTAGTTTTTATGGTGGGTATAGGTTTTGGGGTGGTAAGGGCATTTTTAGGTTTTAGTGTGGGTATCGGTTTTTGGGTGGTAAGGGCATTTTTACATTTAAGGGTAGGTAAGGATTTTGGGGTTGTAAGGACATTTTTAGGTTTTAAGGTGGGTATGGGTTTTGGGGTGGTAAGGGCATTTTTAGATTTTTGGGTGGGTACAGGTTTTGGGATGATAAATGTATTTGTAGGTTTTAGGGTGGGTATGGGCTTTGGGGTGGTAAGGACATTTTTAGGTTTTAGGGTGGGTATGGGTTTGGGGTGGTAAGGGCATTTTTAGGTTTAACGGGGTATGGGTTTTTGGATGGAATAGGCATTTTTAGGTTTTAGGGTGGGTATGGGTTTTGGAGTCGAAAGGCCAGTTTTAGGTTTTAGGGTGGGTTTGGGTTTTGGCGTGGTAAGGGCATTTATAGGTTTTAGGGTGGGTATGGGATTTGCTATGGTAAGGGCATTTTTAGGTTTTAGGGTGGGTATGGGTTTTAAGGTGGAATAGGCATTTTAAGGTTATAGAGCAGGTATGGAATTTGGGGTGGTAAGGACATTTTTAGGTTTTAGGGTGGGTATGGGATTTGGGGTGGTAAGGAGTGTTTAGGTATTAGGGATTAGGGTGGGTATGGGATTTGGGGTAGTTAGGTAATTTTTCAGGTTTAGGGTAGGTAGGTTTTTTGGATGAAAAGGTGTGTTTGTATATATATGTATATATATATATATATATATATATATATATATATATATATATATATATATTGTATGTTATACTTACCTCTACTTTTTACCATACATATGGCTTTACCAACTTTGCCTTTACTATGAACTTTTCATGGTAAAGTCATGCATGGTAAAAGCATATGCATGGTAAAAACATTTCGTGGTAAGTGTGTGCATGGTAATGACCATGCGTTGTACTTACTGTGTTGTAAAAGCATGCGTGGTAAGTGCATGCGTTGTTCCATCATACATCCCTCTCAGCGCCCATGTTGGAATATGTGCAACTTCTCCCATAGTTTCTTTCATAGTGTGTATTATTGTAAATCTGGGATTTTGAAAGTTGCATTATGATAAAACTGGGCATTTTGAAAACCGTATTGGATTTCTACAGAAGTGGTATGAAATGCACACTTATCCATTTTAGCGAAACGGAGATGTTCTCTTAACATCTGTGTTTCTGCTTGAATATGTTGTACATGTGTTTCTGGTGAATCAAAATAAAATGTCACCTAAATAAACTATACAAAATACACACAAAACCCTTTCAGAACTTTATCAGTAAATTATTATAGGATCACTAAAGTATTATAAAGTCCAAAAAGTATGACTTAGTATTCCAATAAACCAAACTTAGTGCAGAATGCAAGTTTTCACTCCTCCTCCTCCTCTTTACTATAATCAAATAGTAGACTTTCTGAGCTCAAGCTTAGTAAAAATATCTGCATGTTTGAACTCGTCTAAAAAGACAGAAATCAAAGGTAATGTGTATTTATTTTGTATGGTAACCTTGATTGCTTTGTAGTCAATACTTGTTCTTACTTCACCTCCCTTTTCTGTTATATAACAGAGGTGAAGAAGCAGGGGGCTGTAATGGCCTTATGAACCCATTAGCTAAATATTCATCTACATACTTTCTAAGGTGCTCTATTTAGGACCCTGTGAGCGCATATTCTCAGTTACAGGTTACATCTGCTCCAGATTCTAAACTGATGTAAACATAGGACCTGATTTAGACATTGGCGGATGAGTTACTCCGATGCAACAGTGAATGATATCCCATCCGCCAAAATCGAAATCCCATTATATCCTATGAGATTTAGATTTCAGCAGATGGGATATCCATCACTGTAGTGCCAGAGTAACTCGTCCACCAATATCTAGATCAGGCCCATAGTCTCTTTGTGGAAGTAAGGTACTTGCTTTCTTTTTAAAAAACACATGAAAACTTGTAACAGTCAGTGAAAGAGGTAACAAAATTAATGACATGAGATGCTGCAATGCCTGCTTGTGCCCTATAAGGAGAACTACAAGCTGATTCTTTATAAGGTAAACAATGGCTGTTACAATAATCAGAATTCAATGGCAAGGCCTAGCAGCCAAAATAATATGAGGACTATGCAGTGTCAACCATAGCACACCCAAAATCACTTTAAAGTGAGTTAGAGTAACAAAATCAAAACCAATCTTTCCATGATAACCTCCAAAATATACAAAAGGAATTGTGTATGAAAACGAACAGGCCCCGAAGATAACACTGAACCATCTATTGCCCTAACCTCTTAAAAATCCTTTTTTTTTTATTATGAGTAATTGTAAGGATTTAGAAACTGGAGTCTCCATGTAATTTCCAGGAGCTCGTGAATCTAATATGACAAGGCTTGTGAGAGTCCTGAGAGCTCATGTGACATGTAGTTCTTTTTTTGTACTCAGGTGCACATCGTTCTGAGGCACAAGGCTTCAGTCCAGGCAACACCAAACCATGTGCACCCTTCCACCCTTCTCCATTCCTGAAGACATGCACTCTCAAGAGCCTCAGAGTAGTGCACCGCTAGTGACCAGTGTGGAATGGTGTGTCCCGCTCTGCATCCTGTCAAGCAGACAACATAGAGGTGCCTCTCAAAAAACCATGACAGGTTTTGGAGATGGAAGGTCCCCTCCATGGCTGTAGAGAGCTGTGCTGCCATGCAAGTGTCTTTTTGCAATACAACTCTGTTGCTTTCCACCCAGTGTGCTCGACAGTCATGCAGCTCCATTGAGCTTTCTTCTGTGTTTCTGGTATGAGACCACAGAGCTTGGCTCTGAGGTCTTTCAAAGTACATCCCTCCTTGGCAGAGTGGCTTCTGCTGCCTCTACCTGTGTTGTTGTAAGAGACAGGGGTGGCAGACTAATTATAGTGAGCAGACTGGCCTTTTTACTTCCTCTGAGAAACTGAACTGACTACTGTCTTTCTTTGGTGAGAAAGCTCAGGTCAGTCCCACTAACCGAGGTCCTTTACCTCTATCACATCTGTTAGATGCATGGAGGTTATGTGTGCTGGTAGATGAGGTCAAGGTCTGTGTATATGCCCGTTTGTTTGGATGGTAGATTCCAGTGGGTTCTACATGTGTGCAAATAGTGACTGGCTTTGTGCAAAGGCTGCCTTATCCTCCTGTCCCAAGGTATCTGATCCTTGGGAGATAAAGGACCCCCCTAGCCCTGAAAGAAGCTGCATTTGTATACCAAATTGACCCCAGGTGCTCCCAATCTTCCTGCCTATGATCTGTATCCATTAAGAATTTAGCCTGCCATCTGGGGCCAATAAAATTCCTCCTGAAGTAGCCCAAGCTATTTAAGGACAGGGTACAATGTGTCCAGAACCAAGATTGCGCTGAACACACATTACCATGTCCTTCTACGTTTGGAGGGAAATCCCATATTGAAAAGCTGCAAATAATTTAATTGGTCAGGGAAGACCACAACTGGTGGGCCTCTTGACCAGTACTTTATCCTACAATATCTTATCACCCATGAAGGAACCTGCACACCTGTGTAACTGAGAAGAATTATGAGCAGAGGATAGAGCCTTAATGGTGGCTTTCACTTCCAAGTTAGGATATTCTCTGGGCCAAGATCCTGAGATGAGTGCTGCTGTGACTGACATGTGAGGGGAGAGCCCTGACTGGCAATGGAGAAAATAGTAAAGTGCATTTGTCTTGAAGTGAGGCGCCTGCCAGTGAAGTCCTGAGGCCAGATGACTGAGAGGACCTGTGAGAGCCAGCTGATCAGAAAGTCATCTGACATCATCGTCTACTGCTTCACATTACCTTCTGCTGCTGTTCATTACCATCAGGGCTGAGGATAAAGAGTTGTCACATGCCACTGTCATGTGAGTGATAACCACTAGGAACTTCACTCATTAATATCTCTTATTAGGAAACATGAGGTTCCTGCACCCACAGGGCCCAAAAGAAATGGACCTTTGACACAAGTGTAGAATTAATCAGGAGCTGCAAATCACCAATCTAGCATCATAAATAACAATTGCATGTTGTGGGAGTCAATAATAAGTAATTGCTGTGAGTTTTCAAACTCTACCCTGGCAGCACGCAGCTTTATTAACTTCTCATATCAACAAATACAACAATGGTATTATGCTCGAACTGTAGCGAGACCCTTTTCCCACTAGTGTCCTGAGGCTTAAGTGTACTATTGTACACAAAACAGAGCACCAAGGACACTCAATAGCAGTTGATCCTTAGTGTCATGTAGTCCATGACTTACTCACTGGTGAAGTGGGGAGTGTCTGTGTGACAAATTTTTCAAGAGTTCTGAGGCAGACAGAGTTTAGTAGACTCAAACTGAAGCAACAAGAGCCTTTTCCCACTGGTGTCCTGTGGCTTATCTGAACTACTTGACAAAAAACTGAGCAATAAGGACACCCAATAGTACTTGATCCTTAGTGTCAGGTACTCCATGACTTACCAGTCTGGGAGGAACATACAAAAGTCAGAAATCGCCTGAAATTGGTCCACAAGTTGTACTTTTGAAATACACAAAGCGCCTTATTACGAGTGTGGTGGTCTATAGACCGCCACACTCACGGTGACGGTCTGGACTCCCGCCAATTTGGTGGTCTGACCGCCACTTTACAACCCGGCGGTTGGACGGCCAGTTCCGCCATGATCTTGGATCCCGGCGATCTGGCGGTGGTGGAGATCCTAATCCTCCAGGGGATTACTACCTGGTTATCTGCCAGCAGTTTCATGGCAGTAGCACCACCATGAAAAGGCTGGTGGAGGACAGGTGCAGGGGGCCATGGGGGAGCCAAGTGCATGGGCAGTGCAGGGGCCCCCCTGGCCAGCACCCTCGCAATGTTCACTGTCTGCTTAGTGGACAGTGAACATTACAAGGGTGCTGGTGCACCCTGCAGGCAGCAGCATTGCCACCGACTCGATTACAAGCCGGAGACAATACTGTAGCCTGTTTCCCGCTAGGCCAGCGGGCTGAAACTTAGGTTTCTGCCCGCCAACCTAGCAGGAAACCCATAATAGCTCCAGAGGGGAGGCGACGGCCATCCTGTTGGGAGTTTGGCAGACTGAGTTTTCTGTACGCAAAGCTCATAATGGGGCCCAAACTGTCTGGAAGCTAGATATATATATTTCAGCAGAAACCACTAGGCTTTTAGCAGGATGTCCAAAGCTATAAGTACTAGGGTCACTCACCACTGTAGAGCGAGAAATACCTTTGGGCTCCAGGGATGGAGCAGCTCACTTCCAACTTCCTTTTGGCAGGTTCTGGAATAGAAACATAGAAGCTCTGCATCTTGCAAAGATCTGCCTCGCAGTAAAGAGTACACTGAGGAGGCGTACTGGAGGTGTCCTTGCACAAAGAGAACACTGCCTAGATGATTTTGAGAATCATAAACAATTCTTAGGTCGGGGTCCTAAGCTTCTAGAAATGACTCTCTGGGGATCCCCTGATTCGAATAGTGATTTTGTGGGGTTCTCTAGATTCCAGTAATGATAACGTGGGGTTATACAAAGCTCAAAATGTTAAGAACCACTTCTCTAGGTTGTAATGCATTTCCCAGTTGGCCCCTATGTCCATGCTTGATTGTTGTGTATGCTGAGGCCAAATGTCACCAAAGATCTGTAATGGGGAACTAAGGGCAGGGACACACGCTCTTTCATCCATGTAAGGGGCCTTATCCGTCACAAAGGTGAGAGCATCTGTTCTCCTGTTGTCTCCAGTGATGTTGGGACCTCTGGACTGGGGATTCAAAGAGGTAGTTAGAGGAAGTCACCTTCAGACGTCACTGAAACCATCTTTGAAACCCCAACTGGCACCAGATGTATTCATGTTTTAATTTGGGGTCCATGCTCCAGCGGGTACATTGGCTCTAGCATTGTCCTTGCTCTTTTTTTGTCTGGCTCCAACACCCTATGATTTGTAGAGACTCTCCATGGCTGGAACTTTTTGACAGCAGCTGGCGGGTTCTTAGAGACAGGCTCCTGACCTTTTATGGCATCTGTTGTTGGTAATCTGGTGTATTAGCACGAGAGCTAGCTATTACCCCCAAGGACTAGGCAGTGGCTAGTTGGACTCCCTAATACTGGAAACTGGATGCCAGTTGTTGCCTGATGCCAGTACACAGCAATACCAATGCTGACAATTAGACTTTGATAGTTCGGTATGCCAGATTTTGGAAGGCACTTTGGGCCATATGTACGAAAGCTTTTTCCCATAGACACAGAATGGGTAAAATCCTTTGGTACATCTGGCCCTTTGTTCTTTGAACAGGGTCCACAGGTAGTCACGGGTCCAGAAAGGTATCCTGGGACACGGAGTTAGCTTTAGTGCTGGTGGTGCCCGGTGCGACAATCTTTGTTGGCCCCCTCCGTTACCTCCACCTTGGATTTCCTCACTGCCACTTGGCAAAAGTGGCCCTCAACTCTCTCTCTCACAAACATTTTATTTGTTTCAAAGCACAGAGAAAGGCTGGCTTTACTAATCCACTCAGCTATCCACATAAAATACAGATCTGTTGTTTGCAGCAAGCATATTGTGAGTCAAAAGTGACACTAGACAAAACTCTGATTTCTCTATCCAGCAGGAACCTTAATCACAAGAGTTATCTTGACATTTATATTGCTGCCTGAAAGCGGGACGCACAAGGAACTCAGAAGCAGGTGTTTTAAAATCGAAAGTTGCTGCCCAACACAGCACCCCCCCAACACCCCTCCCCGCCCCAATGCCAGTACCCAACCTCCAGGTCAGTGTCCACTGTGGCCGCACCAGTCGCACCCACATAAATCCAGACCTGCTGGTAGGTGGGGAGAAATCTAACAATATGCCTGTGAGGGTAACAGAAACTAGAATCAGAGCTGCGCTAAAAGACTGATAAATTTTCTCTTCGAAGTGTAGCAATGTCTTAAGCTTTGAAGTGTTCCCCTGAGAGATTAAGATTCACTGCTTCTGATTCCCTTTCCTAAGCAATGTTGCTGCCTCTGGTATTCTGAAGTTGTAAGCTTGGACGTAGTGAACTCCTTCTACTGAATAACATTGGTCATGGGCCTTCATGCTAAGTCTTAGCAAGTCAGTGTTAGAATAATGTTAGTTGTCAAACCTCTGACCAGGAATGAGCTAGAGACTTCTGGTTTTGTTTGAAAACTATTTAAGGGACTTTGTACCATTCTTGTGTTTAGGAAAGTACTTTTATTTAATGGAATATAATATTGGCTGGGTAATGAGTTATTGAAGTACTCTACTGTGTTTTGAGTGTCTAAAATCCACATTACTTCCTTGAGAAAGCTGTGGAGTTTTCTGCCTTGTTACCATTTGTAGAGTTGTGTGCTAAAAGGGTGTACTTTGTCATTCAGTTTGGGGTCCAATAGTACGTTGGCCTTGAGAGACCAGTGATACAAAACATCAGTTGTTACAGATGGATCCCAGTAACCACTGTATGCCCGGGTACATCAAGAACAAGACCTTATGCAGGCTGAGGTAGAGGGAAGAATTAAAAGTGGAACGAGTATTTCAGAAAAAGATGAAACTTGTGCTTGAGGTTACCAGATGACTCCATGACATTGGGGACACCATTTTCTTGCTCAGTTTTTCCTTTTACACATGACTGAGAATTAGAACTATGGCCCAACAGTTCAGTTGAGATGATAGAGGATGACAACTCTCAGCGTGCACTGGGTTATTAAATAAAAGACTGGAACTCTTAACACTGGAGAATTAAAGTGATTTATTGTATTTGGTTGTTATGCCTGTAATTGTGGGCATTGAGTAGTTTTAAATTCTGAATAGTGGTTTACTAGTTTGATATCTGTATTTATTTATTGCATTTTGTTGGTTTTAATTACATGTAGGCTGTAAATTGCGTGGCTGTTTATGGTGATTTTGACATTAGTCATTCATCATTTATCATCGAATTAAATATATTTTTAAATGATGAAATTTAAAATGTGCCTTTTATGAGTTTTCTAAGGAGACGAATAAAAAATAATTGATTGATTAGAACATGCTGCTCCTGTTACATGGAGCCTGCTGGTTAGCTTTCTATGCTGTTTGTACAGTGACCTAAGTTGAGCTTTTTGTGTGAAAGGACTACCTTAGCAGTGACTCAGGGCCTGATTTAAATCTTGGGGGATGGGGTTACTCAGTCACAAACATGATGGATATCCTGTTCCCCGTTTAATGATTCCATTATATCCTATGGAAATTGTAATAAGGGAGACGTAACAACCGTCACGCTTATGACAGAGTAACCCATCCGCAAAGATATAAATCAGACCCTTAGTCTGGAAGCTGATCTTTTTACAGGCGGTCTCAGAGAGGGTGGTGCCTAACTTAAAGGCATATTTTGTATGGACAGCCTGCGGAGCTGCCGCCATGTTGCGCCTTTCCTTCTCGGCCAGAGCACCACACCCCCTTTGAGACACAAAGAGGAGAAGTAAATGACATTAATCATTAGCAAATGTCTGCCTTTTTTCTTCCTCCCCATCTGTTTTCAGTCCTGACAGAGGAAACCCTGATGGATTTCTCCATTCAGGTATAATTATCCCCGAAACAGATTGGCCATTTAAGTACACACAACTCTGCCTAACGTTAATTAGGTTAAATTAGTGACATTGTGTAACCGGTTGTTTGAGGCCGTTCGATGCTTGTAAGCATATTTTGCATATCACTTCCTGTCCAGGCTAAAGACCAAGAGGCCTGTAATCAGCAAAAATCCGTCACAAATTGCAGGGCTAGGAACAGGAAGCGTGCTCTCTTTTCAAAACGGCTTATGGATACGTTGACGAAAAACATATTCACATGATTGAGGATTTGTATCTTAATAGTTTCCAACGGTTTCCTGTGTTGACGTCGTTCTCTTAAGCCAATTAGCGAATGAGCCCTGGAGACTGCTATTGCTTCTAACGAACGACCTATATTTGTCCATTTCTGTCACTTAGATTTCCACTTCTCCTGCAATCCAATTGGCTGACCATTTGCTATTGTCGGTGACTTGCGATTTACTGTGTTAACGTGTCTTCAATCATGCATTCTTTCTAGATTTGTCAGTCCTGTTTTTCGCATTGAGTAAACTTTACATGAAGTGCATAAGATTCATAAGCATATCGTGCAAGTGTTGCGTTGTGCAGAAGTTTGAAGTCAATCAAAAAGCCGTGAATTCTGGTATGCACTTTGACTAATCTTTCACAATTTTACACTTGTGGAAGGATCCTTTTCTTGGGATTGTAGATTTACTGCGTGTATTCATTCTTGAGTAGTGAGACAAGTCTACAAGTTTATGGAAGGCTAAAGAAAAGTGTGTATTTAGTACAAACAATTGTATGCCCAGCCAGTACAGTAACAACACGGTGGCGATTCGCCAGACTCTATGTATTGGTTCACTACTGGATATGTTCTAGGAGACTATATCAAGAAATTACCGTCCATTTTGATTTAAAAGGATCCCTTAATTTTCTTTTTAAAGCGCACATTTTGTACTGATCCACCAAGGGAAACACTGTGGAAAGAATTTCACGTTTCATTAGAGTTCATGGAGGTTGTCCGGCTGAAATCTTCCTTCAGCACTGGGTTTAATCTCTTGCTTTAGAAATAATTCGCTCTGATAAACAAGCATTGCCAAACCCAATATATTTCACCTGTTTAGCATTGGCAAAAAAGTGATTTATGGCCTATGTTGACAAATGACAGTCGCCCCCCCTCAAAAAACAGAACAAACCCAGAGTCAATGCTTCTTAATTTTTTCGTGATTTTTGTAAAACGTTTTGGAGGAGGAGCTTCTGGTCCCTCACCAATATAAAAAAAATTGGCTAAAAGCAAAAATATTTTTTTGTGCTTCACAAAACATATATTGACATTCTAGTTCCTGGCACTGAATGGACTACTTTGTGTTAGGATGTGCCCCTTGAAAAAAAGCAGAATGCTTTTAGTCACAGTGAAGGTCGCACAAGTGGGCTGAATCATTACCCTGTACTGTATGCGGGAGTGGGCAGAAGATAGATGTAAATGACACAACAACCGGCCAATGGACGATGAGATCTGACTAAATACCGAGCTGCTTAAGTAGGCTATACATATAAGTTTAGTAAAATTCAAAGGACATAGCTAATGCCAGACCTAAAAAAGAAAAGGAAAAAAAGCAAGGCCCAGCACAATACAGAATGCAGGCGCTTGCACACTTATGCGTCATTATGCTACGGCAACCAAGTGTGATGAATTATACACACCCATGTGACACAGTGTATGAGCACGTAGGTGTTATGATACTACGACTATTTTTTTAAATTTACCATTCCAAGGTGGCAGATGCCCATCTTGGAACAGTAAATTAAAAAAGTTTAAAAAGTGATTGAAAGTAAATACTGACAAGTAATGGCAGTACCAGGGTGCAGGGGGGTGAAAGAAGAGCAATGGAAAAGCAGGGGAAAGTTGAGGTGTGCATTCAATGCTGCACAGGAGAACAAGGATGAGAGAGAAACATAAGAGCTTGGTGGGGTTAAAAAATAAATAAAGGCAAACGGGGAGGCACGAGGAAGATATTTATGAGTTGGGAATGAGGGAGAAACACACAAAGCGTGGAGGGCGGGGAATTGAGTGGAGAAGCAGCATGCTAGAAAAAAGCAAGAAACCATATATTCTCTAAAGAAGTGCTGAAGTAAAAGAAAAAATAGCCCCTCAATATGTAAGCAGCGGAAGGATACAAGTCACCTAGCCTAAAGAATGGTGAAGAAACTTTGCTCCCAGGCAGTGGCAAACACAAAAAGGAGAAGGAAATACAGTGAATAAGAAGTAATTAAATGAGCTTGACAAGAAAGCCAATCAATATTAAGCTATTGGCTGACTCAAAGCCCACTACAAGTATTGGTACTGCCCACATTTGCTTCATGACAAAAACAGCTCAAAGCTGTCTGTAAGCAAGACTTGAAAAAGAGGACAAAGAGCCTTTTTGATTGCCCAGGGTGGTACAGTTTCAGAAAATGCCTCCTGTAATTGTACAGCCAGGGTTTCCAGCTCATGCAATGGTCTGACTTGCATCTTAAACAGGTTAGTTGGAACCACACCTTGAAGCCCAAGGAATGACTAAGTAAAACTCTGTTTTTTTATCTGATTTTTATAACTATAAATCTCATTTTATAATCTATTGTCTGTCTTGAGGTGCACTAGCTTGGCACCCCACTAGGGCATTTCCATAAATATTAAAATGTCCCTATTTTTCTTCCTGTAGCACTGCACTAGCCATGGTATTTCCTTCTAGAAGCCCACCTCTTCAGCCTTCTTCTGAAGCGCTTTAGTGAAAACATATCTTTTAGTAATTTTCATCAGGTTGGTTCACAGAAGAAATTACACTTAAGGACGGTTGGAGTTTAGGCATCTATGGAAGTGGAGCCGAACACCTCCACTTCCAGATTTACACGGACCCCAACACTACCCTCAGAGGAACCCTCATATACCGTCCTCCAGGACCAAGAGCCCCCTTCAGCGACACCATCTCCGACCTCGCAAGCACCCACGCCCTCGCCTCTTCAGACTACATCCTCCCGGGAGACCTTAACTTCCACCTGGAGAACAACAATGACGCCAACACCGCATCACTGACCACCAACCTCTCCAACCTCGGACTCCGTCAACTGGTCAACACACCCACCCACATCGCCGGCCACACCCTTGACCCACTCTTCACTGCAAGCAACCACATCTCATTCAGCCACACCTCCGAACTCCACTGGACCGACCACCTCTGCGTCCACTTCACGTTCAAGAAAAACACCGAACACCACCGCACCCCTCTACCGCCTTACCGCCGCTGGGGAAAAATCACCGAAGATCAACTAGCCAGCACCCTCGCCAAAAACCCACCACCCGACCCCACTGACCCGGACTCCGCCGCTATCAACCTCCAACAATGGATCCTCAACTGCGCCAACATCCTAGCACCACTCAAGAGACCCACTGTCAACCAAGAAAAGAAAAAAACAGCCTGGTTCACAGATGAACTGACCACCTCCAAACGCACCTGCCAGAAACTCAAGAAAAAATGGATCCTCGAGCGCACACCCGACAACCTTGCTACTCTCAAGGAAGCCAACCGCGAACACCACCAACGGATCCGACTCGCCAAACGCTCCCACTTCACAGAACGCCTTAACAACAACGCTCACGACTGCAAGGAACTCTTCTGCATCGTGAAGGAACTCTCCAACCCCAACGCCAACGTCAACGACGTCCCTCCATCCCAGAAACTCTGCGACGACCTCTCCACCTTCTTCTACCAGAAAATCGCAGCCATCCACAACAGCTTCAACACCACACCTCCGCCAGACCCCACCCCCAACAACTCCTCCCACGCCGACCGCATCACCACCTGGACCCAAGTAGACGACACCGAAACCCTAAAGACCATGAACTCCATCCACTCAGGATCTCCCTCTGACCCCTGCCCACATCACGTTTTCAACAAAGCCGACGTCACCATCGCCCCCAAACTCCGCAAGATCATCAACCTTTCCTTCAACACCGCTACCTTCCCGGACAGCTAGAAGCACGCAGAAATCCAACCCCTCCTCAAGAAACCTAAGGCTGACCTCAACGACCTCAAAAACTTCCGTCCGATCTCCCTCCTCCCTTTCCCAGCGAAAGTCATCGAGAAGATCGTCAAAGCACAGCTCTCCCACTACCTCGAAGACAACTCCATCCTAGACCCTTCCCAATCCGGTTTCAGACGCAACCACAGCACAGAGACTGCACTCCTCGCCGCCACAGATGACATCAGACAACAAATGGACAATGGCGAAACCTCAGCCCTCATCCTCCTAGACCTCTCCGCTGCCTTCGACACGGTCTGCCACCGCACCCTACTAAATCGCCTCCACGAAGCCGGTATCCAAGACAAAGCCCTCAACTGGATCTCCTCTTTTCTCTC
Source organism: Pleurodeles waltl (assembly GCF_031143425.1). Lineage (NCBI taxonomy): Eukaryota > Metazoa > Chordata > Amphibia > Caudata > Salamandridae > Pleurodeles > Pleurodeles waltl. The sequence goes on along the minus strand of NC_090437.1, from coordinate 621,393,363 downwards.
CGACAGAACCCAGAGAGTCCGACTCTCACCCTTCCGCTCCGAAGCCACCAACCTCATCTGCGGCGTCCCCCAAGGCTCCTCACTCAGCCCAATGCTGTTCAACATCTACATGGCCCCCCTCGCACAACTGGCCCGCCAGCACAACCTCAGCATCCTCTCCTACGCCGACGACACCCAGCTCGTCCTCTCCCTGACCAAAGATCCTCTCACCGCCAAAGCCAACCTCCACAAGAGACTGAAATCCATTGCCGAATGGATGAGCAACAGCCGCCTGAAACTTAACTCCGACAAGACGGAAGTCCTCATCCTCGGTCGCACCCCCTCGGCCTGGAACGACTCTTGGTGGCCCACCGCCCTGGGCCCCCCACCCACCCCAGCCAGCCACGCACGAAACCTCGGCTTCATCCTGGACTCCGCTCTCACCATGTCCAAACAGGTCAACGCTGTCTCCTCTTCCTGTTTTAACACCCTCCACATGCTCCGCAGGATCTTCAAGTGGATTCCAACAGGAACCAGAAAGATGGTGACCCAAGCCCTCATCAGTAGCAGACTCGACTACGGCAACGCACTCTTCACAGGCATCCCAACAAAAGACATCAAACGACTTCAACGCATCCAGAACGCATCCGCCCGCCTGATCCTCGACATACCCCGCCGATGTCACATCTCCCACCACCTGAAGGACCTCCACTGGCTCCCCGTGGACAAGAGGATCACCTTTAAACTCCTCACCCACGCACACAAGGCACTACACAACACCGGACCCACCTACCTGAACACCAGACTCAACTTCTACGTTCCCTCACGCCAACTACGCTCTGCCAACCTTGCCCTCGCCATCGTCCCCCGAATCCAGCGCAAGACCTCTGGCGGCAGATCCTTCTCCTACCTCGCCGCCGAGACCGGGAACTCACTCCCGACCTCACTACGCCAGACCCAGGACCTCCTCACCTTCAGGAGACTCCTCAAGACATGGCTCTTCGAACGATAGCAGCTTTCCCCCCCCCCCCAAGCGCCTCGAAACCCTAACGGGTACATAGCGCGCTTTATAAATTTAAGGATTGATTGATTGATGTGTTTATGATTTTCATAGATCAGCACATTTACCCCTAGACCATGAACACTCTTTAGAGTTAACTGAAACCACAATCCAGTGGCCTCTAAATTCAAGGAGCAAAGTGTAAGTAAGAACAGGAAATTCAGTAACTTTTAAAGGACTGGAGTGTGGTGAGGGAAAACAAGGGAGACGGGAAGGACAAGGTTCTATTGAAAAAACAAAAATATCAGAGATCAGATGCAAGGTGGGAAGGATATGGAAACAAGATCGACAGGGGTCTGTTTTCTTCATAGACAAGGCATCCTTCTCAGTAATGAGGAGGCAGTAATTGATGGCTTACACCATGCCAGCTATGTGACTGAATGGCAAGTCCATTCAGCCATAGCTAAAGCTGCATATTCATATGTCCTTTCACTAGCTGTGGTCATGTGTCTCCTACTAAACTCCATTTTATATCGGGGGAGACATTCTAGTTATCAATGAAGACACATGCAGCCAACAACTAGTAGAAATCATTGGTGATAAAATGAACACCTGCATTACACTATTCAAATCTAACTATTTAGGTGTTTCATAAAGTGCTGGTTGTCATCCTGCTATTAGTTCATAGGACTTGTGTATGGACATAAACGTTTGAAAAAAATCAACCTACAGCTGACAGTGGGTTTTTGTAGTTCAGCAGGATGAAGTGAAACCATTAACCAGGGGTGGCTCCTCCTTTAGGGCAGATGAGCATTACCCCCGCCAGCAGCAGAAGCTGCAAAACTTTCACAACGAGGGGATAATAAACTATGTTCATTAACCCCTCGTTGTGAAAGGGGCGGGCGTCTGGGGTGAGGAGCTGTGAGGGGGAGTGCTCAACACTCCCCCTCACTGCGCCTGTATGTTTGGCCGGCCGGCTCGGGCCGGCCAGACACAAATGCGCAGTGTGCTCTCTCCAGCCTGGCAGCACAGTTGCCAGGCTGGAGAGAGCCTGCACAGGCTCCCAGTCTGCCTGGGAGCGCCCATCCAGGGCCAGAAGTAGTGCCAGAGGGAAAAAAAACCCTGAAAGGGGAAAAACCTTTAGAAAGGATAATTTCCTGGAACAGGAGCATAATGAAAAATTAAATACAAGATCAAAAAAGGAACAGGAAAAACACTGGAACAGATGTGAACCAGTATCTGACACAAGGAATTAGGAGCGAAGACACCATCCAAACAGAAAGTGTTGCAGCGCAAGAAGGGAAAGAATCACAGTCCTTAAATACCAAAAAACAGGACGCGACCAACAGGAAGTGCAAGGACACCATCTTAAATAGGGAAAAACACATAGAACGTAATGGACAAGGAACCATAGAAAGTAGGGAACTAAGGCATGCTGGGAAGAGAGGGGTAATATGGGAAGAAGGAAAAACATAAAGGGAGGTACAATGAAAGTGAAAGAAAAAGAAGTCAACAAGAACAGGAGAGTGGGGGAGGGTTAGACCTGCCTGAAAGCACGTCGCGCTATGAAGGAACGAGGCCCATGCCCAATTTGGGGCCTCGTAGGTTGCACAACAGACTGGGGGTGCGGCGCGTCTCCATGCTGCGCGCCGCGGCCCGACCCAAATGTTTGGCTCGCGCCGCGCCTCGCGGCGCAAACGAGGGTTGTGTTATGGGTACAGAGGCTGCCTCAAACTATGTTTTCGTATTAGATGTGGGAGGATGCAAAGGTTACCAAAGTACACTTCCCACACACACAAACACACACACATACCAAACCATAAGAGCCCATGTGTAGTGTCGCCAAAGACTTTCAACATATTGAAAATGCCCAAAGAAGTGTTGGCCCCCGGAACTTTTACATTTCACCTGCTAGCTAATAGCAAGTGCCAGGCATAAAAGTGGCACCTCCAGGCACCCACTTCAGAACACTTACTGGACCTGTGGAAGATCAGAAGAGAACTGGACCTGCTGTCTGCGAGATGAGAGCAGCTCTGAAGGACTGGGCCTGCTCCCTTCTATACACAGAACAAAGATTTTGACTTCAAGGGTCAGTTGGCTGACCTCCTGTTTGGCTACAGGGAGACAACAAGCTGAAAGAGGCCTTTTCCTGGAAGTACCCAGCTGACCAGTGCCAAATGGATCCTGCTGTTGGCCTCTGCATGACACCCTGTGAGTCTCTAAGTGCCTCCCCTGAGGTAGTGATAAGCTTTACATATCTACTCCAGTGGTGGATTGGGACTTAAAGGACTGAGTCAGGAGGTAAAATCTTTGACCAGGAAAACCTGGTGGATGTATCCCACCCGCACTCAATTGTGGTCAGCATCAAAGTGCACTTAGGCAGGGTTGGATTGAGAAGGCAGCCACTTGGGTATTGGGGGATGGGCTGGTTCCTAAAAAGGACGTGTGAGCTGAAATCTTTAAGGACCTCTGCTTAATTTTTCTGCTGCCATGTGTTTGCACTTCAGGTGGACGTAGGGATCAGGTCTACAAATTGTCCTCTCTGGGGACCAGGTGTTGCTCTGGCTGCAGGGCCATTCTAATCTTGCCCTCCCCCCCTCGACAGGATCCACCCCGGGGACGGTCTGGCCCAGAAGCAGTATCATTCACCTGACCCCCTCCCTGGCCAGGCCACTGTATTCAGGCAGTGGTGAGCTGAGGGGTAGGATTATGCAGGAGCCTCGTTGGGGGGGGGGAGATGATTTTGGGGTCATGGGCCATTTACACCTCAGCCCTTCTGGAGCAGCAGCAGCTGTGTGCTTTTTCTTATCCCTCATCTGCAAGGCCATCACCCTGAGGCTATGGTGGGCTGGGGAGGGGGTGAAGACACCTTAGCCCCAATGTCTTTCAGGCCTTCTTGGAGGATGTGTTTATTTGCATAGGCCTCGCTGAGGGCAACCTATATTAAACTTTTATTAATTATGGCCAAAGCTGACAACTTTGGAAATGGGCCACCAGGTTCCATTCCCAGAGTTGGTTCAACATCCTGTGCTTCTGGGAAAATCACTTATCTCCCAAGGCCTAAAGTAAAAATTAATTTGATCTTGTGCAGTGTAACTGGTAACTGGTGCTCATGTAAATTTCTCCAATGTCCTGTCACTGAGTTCACCCCATATAAAACTACAAAAAACAATAAAAATGGCAATTTATTCAAGCTTTAAGATTCTGCAAAGTCCGGAGCATAATAATGAAAGAGCACTCTTCCGATAAAACGTCTATATTCTTATTTTAACATGGCTTTTCTGTCCTTATTTAATTTATCTGTTAGTCAGGGATGAAACCACCAGCTATAGAACACATTTTAAATTGTTTTCACCCTACATTCACTGTTTAAAGTACATATTGATTACAGGAAAAATACTGACTTTGGATGATTTTCTTAATTTTTCATACCGGCCAGGATATTAAAATACCAGTCATGCTGGTAAAAAAATGGACAAGTGGCACCCCTACCCAGATCAGGTATTGTGGCCCATGGGCCATTTTACTTCACCTCGCTCGACCAGACAAAATGCAGTGAGTTTTCATCAATCTCACTGATTCGATAGGCTTTAAAGTGCTTGCATTACCAAAGATTTCTCTAAATATTAGTCCAATGAGACTAACCAAATAATGTTTCATGAGAAGGCACGATCTGTGAATGTAGGCCACTTTTTTTTGGGACTGCCCGGGCCTAATTGCAATCCCAATCCGATCCTGCACTTAGGTCCCAAACTACAGTGACCACTGACTATCGTTGGCGCTTTGAGCTTTTTGTGCTATTTCTATTTAAAGTTTTAAAAATTCATATCCCTAGTTCCACTTATTGGATATTTGTTATTTTGTTGTCATCTTGTTTATTAAATGTTACTCTCTTTCTCTAAATATGTTTAGGACTTTTGTTGTTTTACATGCTGACTTTATTACTATTTTGGTACTGCATAAATACTTTACACAATGCCCTAAGTTAAGACTGACTGTTCTGTGTCATAGGTATGAGGATGTTGAGGTCAGGTTAATTTAGTGACTTTGAAGGTTCACCCTGACAAGGGTTTTGATTATTTCTTGAGGCGGATAGTCACCCGCTCCAAATAATTATCTAATTTCTTACAAATGTGGCCTACATCTAGGTGATAGAAGCCTACTACTCTTTATTTGGAGCTACCGTTTTTCACTCCCTGAATGATTTGCTCATGTATCGAAAGAGAGTTAGGAAACAAAACTGACAGTGTTTCCAGCCTGCATTTATCTTTTACCATTATGATGAATAGTGGCCTAACCACCTTTATGCTCAACACAGGGACCTTCTGTATTCTTATACTTTCCTTGTAATGGATAATTTCCCTCTGCCTCTCTACTAGCATCAGAAGGCAAATTCCATGGTGTTCCACACCCAACACTGCTGGTTAACTTTCTCAAAACCAAAATACTGCAACACAATCAGTCCCGATTCTCTACCTCTGTTAAGGACTACAAACAGTCCTCCTAAACTTCAAACGGCATTGAAGTACATAATTGGAACCCTTAACACTATCACAACAACCAACAAAACAGAAAACTATGGCTAAAATATGTAACATGTTTTTTGTTGTGACGACTTTGTGGAGTGCCTTTTTCTCCTTGCACCAAGAAGCCACTTACAGTAGCAAAAGTAACGTCACCATAACAGTGGCATTCTCTCCCTTAACAACCAAATACTTCAGTCACACCATCACCACCTTTGAGTTTGCCGAGACTCAAGCCAGCATTTCATTGTGGGGGCATTAGACAAATAAATCTGGATCCTTGTGTTAAGGAGAAGCTCCAACCTCTTTCAGGGTAGAACACACTCTTTTAGTATCTTCAGAAGTAGTAAATCTTTCTAATAAGGGTGAATGCAGGATAGAAATAGAAGTGACTGCAAAATTAGTCATTCCTTCTCCATCTTTGGCCCCTGAACTTTCAGCCCCCTCATTAATCACTTATTCTCCACTGATGGGTATAGCGGACAGACAGTCAGGAGGGGTGCCCTTCGCAGAGTAAAATGAATCCCTTACTTCCAGCTCAGCAAAAGCAATTAGGAGGTCACCCCTCACAGAAGCTAACTTCAAGGTGTATGGGAGGCAGAATTTTGGAGGCAACTCAAGAAAGTGCACTTAGTAAAGGACCTAGTGAACTGCCTGATGCAGTTGAGTGTGCCTGTGAGCAAGAGGGCATAGCTTATTCGAGGTGCCGATGTCATCCTCTGATTTTCCTTCAGTAAAGCAAAATTCTGTTGGAGGCGGAAACATTTTTTCAGTTTTTAGTAAAGCAGGCAAGTCCTCTGCAGCTTTTGCCAATTGCTGCCATATTGAGGTAACTGTGGCGAATAGAGAAAGCAGCACTTCAGTGATTAGGGATTCACAGATTATTCAGCTAAATCCGCCAGACAGCCTCAAACCTCCCTCCTAAACCTAGAGAAGGTATGACATGCCTTGGATGTGGAAATTGCTGAAGTAGCCCACACTCCTCTGAAAAATCCCTATTCTCTAATGCAGCTGGTGACTGAGGGAGTTGAATGCCGCCTAGCTGGAACTAAGATTGAATCATTGTTGTTGAAGAGCCTGGCAGAGGTGCAGGCGGTACAAATTTCTCAAAGTTCTTTGGCATACACATTTGGGGTCCACGTGTTAGAGATGGAAAGAAAATGTGAGTCTTTGAGGACATTAGTGAAAGGAATGACAGTTAGAATTTCAGATCTCGAAGATACCCAAAATGCTTTTGCTTAAATTAACTCTGCTTTACTAAAGGAACTTGCCTCTATGAAGCAACAGCTTGAGGATCAAGAAAACCATTGAAGAAGGTGTAATCTTAGATTTTTTGGAATACCAGAAAGGGAGGAGATTGAATATATGGATGAGTTCATTAGCATCCATCTGCACCAGGAAATATGGAGGACTTGTCAATAACATGTGCTCATCCTTTCCCGTTTCAGGAATATCCTGATATACCCTACTTGTCAATTTTGGGGATTATATGGTGCGCCAGAAGGTGCTGAACTGCACAATCAAACTGAAAGGCATCAAAATCACAGGGACAGGTTATCCAGGTTTTCCCTGACATGACATACAAGACTTTGAAACGGCAGAAGGAGTTTTGACAAATGATTTCTTTGTTCCAAGCAGCAGGCGGACAAACTAGAATTCTGCAACTGGCCAGACTAGGAAGTTTGGTGAAAGGGGAACTTATAATGTTTAATGATTTCCAAGCAGCTCAGAATTACTTGCATGGGATACACGCTAAGGAAAAATGATGTGCTATTGATTTATTGATTTATTCCCTTTTCGTATTTTTTGTTTATACTGTAGGATCGAAGTTTGGGTAGGTTCAAGAAGGGCTGGGTTCCAGACATTAGGGCCTTGTGTAAGGTGCATGTAGTGCACCGGATGGGAGAGGGGGAGTTTGTGGCAGGGCGAGAAGGTCACAACAAAGGGGAGAGAGTTGTCTGGGTGTGGGTGGGTGATGGGTTTGGATTGAGGATGCTGGTTAGAAATTTTGATTGACACAGGGGTGTGGGTGAAGGGGGTTAGGGCGGCCTATAAACCCCAAAGGGAGACTGGGCTGAGTGTGTTTTTGGGGTGGGGAGGATGGTTTTTTTGCACGGATGTGCTCACTAGAGTGGAGAGTGCGGATTGTCGGTATGGCAGGGATGTGCTGTTGCTGTGTAGTTTTGAATTTCAGATGTTGGTCTGCCAAGCAGGATTGTAGGGGGGAATTGTAGGGTACTCTTTGTGGATATAAATGGTTTAAATAACCCACGTAAACGCCAAGCTGTTTTGGATTGGCTTGTAGACCGAAGGGCTTCCTTGGTTTTATTGCAGGAAACGCTTATCAAGAAATGTAAAATGTCTTCATTTATTTGATCTTCTTTTTAATTGTTGTGTCACTCTTTGGCCTCAGCTTCACATAGAGGGGTTACGATATCGGTTCATAAAAGCTTTAAGGTCCGACTCGATCAGATGACTGCAGATTGGTCAGGTAGTTGGGTCGTGGCTGAAATATGTATTATGAAATAATTATAGGTCAACTTCAGATGGTCCTCAGCCATTGTAGGAAATGTCTCTTCCATTGGCTAATTGTGCCATAATATTGATAAAAGGCAGTGATTTAAATTTTCACCAGAATTCAGAGTCAGTTATTAGCAAGAGAACCATCCCTGAGCACAAATCCAAGATGACAAGGGCAGTTTATAGGATTGAAGAGAAGTATGGGCTGGTATATCCTTGGCAAGCTCTCTATCCAAAGGTAGGATGTTATATTATGTTTTCTTCTCTGTATTGCTCTGCTTCAAGGATAGATTTTTTTTCTTATTTCAAAAAGATATTCTGGTCTCAGCTCCCTCAATTATTTCAAACTCCCTATTGGCCATGCTGCTATAAGCTTAGATTTGGGTCCCTGTAATAAGACTCCCTCAGTTAAGCATTGTTTTTTTAATAGAGCATTAATTGCGGATGAATCCTTTGTTTCACAAATAAGGGCAATGACATCTTTGTTTTTTAAGGAAAGTCGACTCACTTCCTCATTAGAAAATATCTGGGAAGTGTTTAAAGTCAATATAAGAGATTACTGCCTTTTAAATTTTCTCCAATAAGCTAGCAAAAAGTGAATTTAAGACACTGACTTTGGATTTCCAATTACTAGAAGTTGAACTCTCCCTGGCCCCCAATGTATTAAAGTTTAAAAAGAGAGAGCTGGCAAAGTATATGCTGCAGCAGTTTCTTTTGGAGAAGCAAATTATCAGTGCTAAAACTTAAAGGCAGCAATTATATGAGGGAGGAGAAGTGAGTGGAAGGTTTCAGCCTGCAGGGTCAGAACCCAACAAGTCAAACATGTGGTAGATAAAAAACGGGAGCCACTAGCGGGTTCCTTGGTGAGGGAAGCCCTGCTAATTGAGGTGTTATTCTGTTACCATTTTGCAGCTACATATGTACCTGGCCCACTTTCTGATAGGAGAGAGATGCTTGGCTTTTTAGATGGTATTTCCCTTCCAAAGTTGCCCAGTGATATGGCCCTAAGCCTCGTCAGTCCTATATCAACAGCAGAAGTAGAGGCGGCTGTGAGAACGTTGTCAAGAGGGAAGGCACCAGGAGATGATGGGTTTCCTGCAGAGTGGTACAAGGCTTTGATCTCAGAGGTGAAAGGCCCTGTAATGGCCACATTTAACAACATATTGATGGGTGGATCTGTCCCATCCTCCTCTTGGAAAACCTTGCCTACATGTTTTCCTAGGAAGAATAAAACCCCGGAGGATATAAAATTGTTCTGTCCAATCATGCTGCTCAACTCAGATTATAAAATTTTGACCAAAATTTTAACAGCAAGTTTGCTGGAAGTTATGCCTTCTTTAATTGCAAATGACCAACCTGGGTTTAATCCTGGCCTACACACTATTTAACTGAAGCAGTTAATTATTTTAATCTTATTACAACTCCTTCAGTGGTTTTGTTTTTTGGCACAGAGAAGGCTTTTGATCTTGTGAGCTGGAATTTATTTTTGTAATGGAGGCCATCGGGTTCACATCCCAGCTCACAATGTCAATCACAGCATTGTATCAGGCAGCATCTGTAGCAATATCTCTTAATGGTAAGGTTTTGGATCCTTTCCAGATCTCCAGGGGTAGTAGATATGGTTGCCCTCTGTCTCCAACTCTTTTTGCTCTTTATATTGAGCCTCTCACTAGGCGTATTTGTCAGAGCATGGGAGTAAAGGCGGCAGCTCCTGGGATTTTGAAACTCAAATTATATGTGGTCGACCTTGTGTTATATCTTGCACCTGAGAGGGGGTGTTTCAAGAACTGTCCGGTATTTTTTCCCAATTTTCAAGGTTTTCAGGATATTGTGTAAACATCTTCAAGACAGAGATTCTTGTTTTCAACACTGATGTTTCCTCCTTACCTTTGAATCTTCATAAAATATATCAGCAAAAATGTGATATTTGGGTATAAGGGGTTCTGAAAAGAATGAGGATGTATATTCTTTTAATTACCCTGCCTTGCTTGGTAAGGTTCATGTTTTATTGGAACAGTGTGGAAAGATGCCAATTTCAATCATTGGCAGGGTGGTGTTAGTTACAATGCATATCTTGCCCTTCGTAAAGTTTTTTCCATATCAATTCCCTGTGTGTTTTATAATATTTTTTTTCAGAGGTTGAATGGATTGATTAGTGCCTTCATATAGTATAAAAGTACCCCGAGATTAGTATGAGGAGGTTGTCTCTATTGAGTGATAAGGGTGGGTTAGCCCTACCAGATTTTAGAATTTATTATCTAGTAGCCCATTTGTTGAATTGTGCATGGCATGTTGATTTGGCCAACTGCAAAACTTTTGATAACCCTTTTCTTTGTGCTATGGTTGAAGGAATTTTGTTTCACTTAGATCCAAATATATTCCCTTGGAAAAGAACCCCAAAAAGGTTAGTATTGTATGCTTTTGGTTAATAGAACTAAGCAGAACCAACTTTTTGGGGTGGTTACCAATTCTTAATATTCATGCGGAGAGGTTTGTCAAGTGCTTTTGCTCTGGTGAGTTGTCAGGGGTAGCGTCAAGATTGGAGAAATATAAGGTTGAGAAAGTTGGGGAATGGATGATGAATGGCACGTTGATGCCATGGGAAATTGTTCAGCACCTTTTCCAATCTTCTGGAGGCAGAATAAGTTGGTATATTATCAGATTATGCCCATTTAAAAAAAACTACAATCATTGCAAATTGAAACAAATCTGGAGGTAGTTGGGACTCTATTTTATTGTGTCAGGTCTATATTTATAAAACACACCCAAAACGTACAATGGGTGAACTTAGTGGGAGCTAACCCCCAGGCCCAGTTCCGAACTATGCAAACCAAATGGTCACAAGGGAATGGAGTGAATTTAACTCAGGCCCAGTGGTTGGAAGCTTCTGTCTTAACTCCAAATTTTTATATGGCCTAATTTTCGTAAAATCCAATTATATGCCCAATTGATGGTATATTATAATCCAGCTTTGTTTCATAAATGGAATGTTCATATATCTGATCAATGTCCCAGATGCCCTAAATCAGGCACCTGGATCCATATTATTTGGGAATGCAGCAGTGTTCAATCCTTTTGGGACGATGTGTTGAGAGTGTTGTGGGTATCTTTGAGGAAGTGTTATTCAGTGGATTTCAATTATGTTTTATCGGGCTGCTCAAAGTATTTAGGTATTAGCCAGTTTCAGCCGGTTGCTGGTGGTATATTGCAATGCTGTTGGCAAGGTCGACTACTACGTCACTATGGAACCCTGCCGAGCCACTTAGGCAGCAAATGTGGCTAGTAAAGATTAATAAAGCATATTTAAAAGAGCAGCTATATGCAAAACGAGTTGGGAAAGGTAGAAGCTTTGCTAGAGTTTGTAACCACTCTGTCCCATTGGTACAGACTTGAAATAAGATGGTAATAGGCACATAGGGGCTGGGAAAGGATCGGGTTTAGCTACTCACAGACAGTTATTAAAAACTGGCATGTAGAAGGAACACACGGAGGGTGGTATCTAGGGTATAATCGTGACGTTTATTACTGAACCCTTGATTAAAAAAATAAAACAAAAAGAAGAACCCAAAATGAATGCTTCTTCTCGCAATAGGTCAATGTTATTGGTTTTGTCTGTTCTCTCTCATTTCTTCCAGCTTTCTTATGTGCGGCGTCTTTCATCACAGTAATGTCCCAATGGCCTCCAAGTTCCTCGTCACCCGGGATCACAGAGGGGGGGGGAAAAACAAAACAAAAGTTCTGGTCCCGGTAAGTGTTGTCTGGAGTTCGTATTTGTGTTTTCTTCTTTTCTTAGTGGCATGCAAGGGTAACAACATGCTCCATGAAAACAAGAGGGAAAAAAAAAAAACCTGTGTGCTGAAGGATTGTTTTTGGGGGATCACCCTAGTGCCACCTTTTCTTTTAAGCACAACCCACTTTTTTTGTATCAGTCTTTTTGGGGAATCAAAATAGTGCCCACTGTGTCTCTCTCTATCCCCCTCTAAACCTCTTGTACCCAATCCTGAAATCGACTGTGTAACCGATCTCGTACCTGTGACACCCACGCCCTCCAGGGACGTGGCAGGCTTCAGCGTTTCTCCTGGGTGTTGTTGGCTGGTTGCCTCCGCTTATCTGGCTTTCTTCGTCTCTTCTCCGTGGTCTTTCCGCTAGTTCCTTGGATCTCTGAGGGCACTCTCCTCGCTGCTCGTTGTTATGTTTGGGACTTCCTAAGTATGCCCGGCGGGCAGGGGTGTTCATTTACGCAGTATGTGTTTTGTCACTGCCAATGTTGTATCCCCCTGTTAACTGGGGGACGGGTGGTTTAGCCCGGACGCCGAGGACGTAAAAAATAAACGGGCTGTTTTTGGCAAGGCGGCAGCAGTTCGGGAGAGAGCAATTCTAACGTGAGTCATGTGTATTTATTTTCTACTGGGACATTAGCTCTAAGCGCGCGGTGCTGCATAAATGATTTATAATTCAGCCGCCCCAAATCCTTAACAAATTGGCGACGACGAGGGACAGAAAACCCACGTAAAAATATATTTTTTTTTTAAACGGCGCTCGCGGCCCCGGCACATCGGAGACGCACGCCGTGACTGAAACGCCGGAGCGTGCATATGAAGACTCGTGTTGGAGAAGACGAGGGCGACGCGTGTCCCGAAGAAACACCTCGCCCTGCCCCCACTGGCCCCGGGAGACTGGCCGGCAACCACGCAACGTGAAGAGGTGAGGAAGAGAGGAGTACGTGTCCTGGGAGAGTGAGGCCTGGACAATTTGTGCACGAGTAATCGGGCCCAACTCACACACATAGCAATATCCAGAGAGGAAAAAGGGGGCACACAAAAAAAAAAAAAAAAAATAACTAAATAAATGACTCAAATCAATATTACAAGAAGGATATAACCAATAAACAGGCCAGCATTGCTAAAACAGACACAGCTCAGACAGAGGTCAAGTAAAGAAAGAGGAGATAAAAAAAAAAATGGCCACTTTTCCGGTCATAGAGCCTTTTGTCATGGAAGGGACCCCATCAGCACAAGCTGCTAAATGGAAATCCTGGGTGGAACGCTTAGAGAACTATTTTGCAGCTGTCGCACTAGACCCGGATAGACAAAGACCGATGCTTCTTCACATGGGGGGAGTGATGCTGCACAGAATCAGCAAAACAGTGGCCGAAGAAGGACCCCCATTCACGTACCGAACTCTTAAAAGGGCAATCACAGCATATTTTGAACCCATGGCAAATCCTGACTACGAACGTTTCCTCCTGCGACAAGCCAGACAGCACTCAGACGAGTCGGTAGACACATACTATGCAAGACTAAAGGAACTAGCAAGCACCTGCACATTACCTGACCCGGATGATGAAATAAGAGCGCAATTTATCCAGGGATGCCACTCGACCAAACTAAGAGAACATATCCTTCAAATCCCAGGCATGACAATGGCTGACATGCTGACGATGGGCAGGTCAAAGGAGTTGTCCAGGGTAAGAGCAGCACACATGGAATCGGCGCTCGCACAGACCATCAAGACAGAACCGATAAATGTCATCGCCTCAAGCAGCGCGACAAAAACAAAGGATAAGACAAGACCGGCCGGGGCACACCGATCATGTTACATGTGTGGAGGAACATTTCCACATCAAGGCAAATGCCCGGCATTGGGAAAACAGTGCACAAACTGCCAAAAACTAAATCATTTCGCAAAAGTCTGCCGTTCAAACACAAGAGCAAAAGGTGACAGACAAAAAACAAGTCAAGGAGCAAAGGCAGTACAACCTCCAGATCTAATCCCCGACATGGATGACGATGATGAGCCAGAAGGAACGGTGTACATAATCCATGCAACTGAACCAGGCTGCCAAAGCCGAAAGAAAATTCCAAAATGTAAAGTCAAAGTGGCAGGACACCAAGTGACAGCCCTAATTGACACGGGGGCTTCAATTAACATACTGGCCCAATCCGCTCTTGACCAAATGCCGCATCATCCCCCTCTACGGCGCACAACAGTACAAGTATTCGCTTTCGGATCAACAAGACCCCTCCCAATGGCAGGAGTGTTTGTGACGGATATCAATCATGATGATGTAACTGTACAAACCAAGGTATACGTCACCAAGATAGGAACAGGGATGCTGCTCAGCTGCCGCACTGCAGAAGAACTGAGACTGGTGACTTTTGCGTTCAGCATACACGTGGGGGAGCTAGAGACTTTGCAGGAAGAATACGCCGATCTGTTCCGAGGCATTTGGATGCCTGAAGGATCGTCAAATAAAACTACATATTGATAAGTCCATAGAACCAGTCGCGTTGAAGCACAGATGCATAGCGTTTCATCTCCGTCCACAGGTGGAGGCAGAACTACGGAAACTGGAAGAAGCAGATATCATCGAGAAGGTAGAAGGACCAACCCCATGGGTATCACCCATAGTAGTCACCAGGAAACCCAAGCAACCAGGGGAAGTTCGCATATGTATAGATATGCGCCTCCCAAACGTGGCCATCCGGAGAGAACGTCACCTCACCCCCACCGTGGATGACATAGTGGCGGAGGTCAGCGGATCCAAATGGTTCTCAAAAATGGATCTGAGAGCTGGATATCATCAGATCATGCTGGCTCCGGAGTCTCGAGCAATCACCACTTTCTCCACTCATGTGGGACTAAGAAGGTACCGACGCCTGAGCTTCGGAATCGCCAGCGCAGCTGAAGTGTTCCAGGATACCATAAGAGGCGTTTTGGCTGGCCTGGAGGGAGTCATCAATGTAAGTGATGATATTCTGGTACATGCGCCGACGGTAGAGACACACCTACAGAGGCTACGAGCAGTGTTCCAATGACTGCACACAAACGGACTGACTTTACATCGGGAGAAGTGTGAATTTCTGACAAGGGACATTGCATTCTTCGGATACCATTTCTCTGAAAGAGGGGTCCGACCTGATCCAGAGAAAGTGGCGGACATAAAATCGGCGCCCCCTCCTACCTCAGTCACAGGCGTTCGAAGTTTCTTGGGAATGGTAACATATTGCGGGAGATTCATTCCCAATCTGACCTCCCTCACTGCCCCACTACGGGAGCTAACAAAGGCTCACACTCCGTGGGAGTGGAATGCGACGCACAAAAGGTCGTTTCAAGACACGAAACAGGCACTATCAGCAGAGACAACTTTAGTATTCTTCGACCCAGCAAGAGAGACAGAGCTATCAGTGGATGCCAGCCCAATAGGTCTAGGAGCAGTGCTGTCTCAAAGAAAAAATGATGGTGAGTGGGCACCAGTGGCGTATGCCAGCCGAGCTTTGACGGCGACAGAACAAAGATATTCACACATAGAGAAAGAGGCGTTAGCAGTAAACTGGGCTTGTCGCCACTATCATCTATATATATATGGTCACCCTTTTGTAGTATACACTGATCACAAGCCACTGATACCATTGTTCAATAAAACAGCCTCCCAACCTCCCCCGAGGATTGAAAAATGGATTCTTCAGCTACAGGGGTACCAATTCTCCGTGGTATACCGTCCAGGTGCCCAGAAACCAGCAGACTATTTGTCCCGTCACGCCAGGCCGTTCACCATGCTTGAAGAAGAGGAAACTGAAAATACGGAGGAGTACGTGAGGCTGATAGTAGAGAGATCCCGACCACTGCCAATGTCCCTGAAGGAAATACAGGACGCTACAAGAGAAGATGAGGTATTGCAGTTGGCAATGTCCTGCGTCAGGAACGGAAGATGGCACCTGCTGAAGCACAATCTGGCTCTGAGGACTGAGGAGGCTAACAACACTCTACAAGCTTTATTCCGAGTCCGGCACGAGTTGGCGGTGTCGTCTGAAAATTGTCTGTTGCAAGGAAGTCGACTTGTCATTCCGGACAGTATGAGGCAAAGGACGGTGGATTTGGCCCATGCAGCCCACCAGGGCATGGTAAAAACCAAGGCCAGGCTAAGAAGCAAAGTGTGGTTCCCAGACCTTGACGCCAGAGTGGAGAAGACCATACAAAGGTGTCACGTGTGTCAGTTGGTGGGGCCGACGGATCCACCACCCCACATCATCACAGAATCCATCCCGTCAACACCATGGCAGAGAGCAAGTGCAGACTTGGGGAGTTTACCGGATGGGAGACACATGCTAGTAGTGATTGATGATTTCTCCAAGTATCCGGAGGTGGACCTCTTAGAATCCACAGTCACGGAGAGAGTAATACCCTGTCTCGAGAAAATAATGGCCACGCATGGGATTATACAAGAACTAAGAACCGACAATGGTCCCCCATTTTCCAGCCCATGACTTTGCAGCATATTTGGAATCACATGCAATCCAACACAGGAAAATTACTCTGCGATGGCCTCAAGCCAATGGAGAGGTTGAAAGATTTATGAGGACCCTAAACAAAGTACTGAGGATTGCGGTAGTGAGAGAGAAGAATCTGGACTGTGCCATCTTTGAATTCTTGAGGGAATACCGCCTGACACCACATAGCACTACCGGGGTATCCCCGAGCCATATTTGCATGCAACGGGCAGTAAGAGACACTATTCCCCAATCGGAAAGCCTGACAGAGATGCAGGAACAGGCGAGAACCAGGCAAAAGCAAGTGGAGACAAGGCTACGACAAAGACGTGTCTACAATGAGCGGATGTCACGAAAGAGGAGAGCTCGCACAAGAAATCTGATCATAGGAGATGTGGTACTGATGAAGAATCGACATCCTGGGGGAAAATTCAAAACACAATTTGAGTCAGGTCTGTGGACAGTCACTCGAGTAAAAGGAACACTAGTGACCGCCACCAGAGGGAGCGAGGTTGTGACTAGGAACATTTCATGTTTCAAAGCATATCACGGAGACCAAATGGATCGTCAAGGGAGCGAAAATGACCGGGGCCCGGATAGAGAAGATGAGGAGTTCAGGAGACCAGGTCCCTCTGCGGAGGGGTGTTTGACGAGGAGTCCCTTGCAAACCCAAGAGGAACTGGAAGAAAGCAAAATCACACGTTGGGGCCCCCTGCACAGATTGAGGAGGGCTAGCTGACAGAAGTGCCAGCTGAAGATGGCAGACATGAGATAGTCCGAAGACGAGGGATGGGCAGGTATGATTTGCGATCCCGCACTTCACCCCCAGAGAGACTGAGGGACTATATATGTGAGTAATCGGACACTTGATATTCTTTAACCAACATTTGATGTCCTTCAACCGCAGTTGGGGAAGGTGAGCAAAAATGTTTGGGGTACTGGGCATTATTTTCAGGGAACTCGAGAAGATGGACTCTGAACATCATGGACTAATATGGTGCGTTTATTTTTCACTGTTAGTTTAAGATATTTTATAGTTGAGGAGGAATGTTATGTTTGGGACTTCCTAAGTATGCCCGGCGGGCAGGGGTGTTCATTTACGCAGTATGTGTTTTGTCACTGCCAATGTTGTATCCCCCTGTTAACTGGGGGACGGGTGGTTTAGCCCGGACGCCGAGGACGTAAAAAATAAACGGCCTGTTTTTGGCGAGGCGCCAGCAGTTCGGGAGAGAGCAATTCTAACATGAGTCATGTGTATTTATTTTCTACTGGGACATTAGCTCTAAGCGCGCGGTGCTGCATAAATGATTTATAATTCAGCCGCCCCAAATCCTTAACACTCGTGACCCCGTCTGTGTGATTCTGGCTCCTGACTATTCCGTCTCTCCTCGCCTTCTCCCGCCAGTCGCTACCCTTCTTCCTCTCCAGGCTCCGTTTACCGGCGACTTGGTAGTAAGATGTATTGTGGAAATTTTGAAACGCTGTAAAAAAAAAAAAAAAAAAAAAAAAATGTAAAAAAAAACACCTTCTGCAGCTACAACTCTTCAAATATGTAGACAAAGCACAAGCAGACCAAGCTACTCTTTGACTTCATAAAGACTAGATCACTAGTGAGACACAGACAGATCTCATCAACCTAATAGCACAATCGAGCCTGCATTACACCTTCATCACTGATATCTGAGAAGAAACAGCACAGTGGCCTGTGTGAGCTGCCAAAATGCAATTTCTATCTCGCCCCACCATACCATAGTATCAGTAAAACTGAAACACTTCACCACTTTGTGTTGCACCTTATATAATTAAATTGGTACTGGATAAAATATGTAAAAAAGTGCATAAGTGATAATAAGTTGAACCCACATCTTCAGAGTCGTTGTCATCCTACAAGTCCAGCAGCTGATAGAATGCACATCTCTGTGGGTACAGCACAACTCAGTCATCTTCGCCACACGCTTCCATGCCATCCAGTCTATTCCAGCAGCTACTCAAATGAGTCTTCTAAATGTACCCATCCAGTTACTCCATATATGTGAATGAATTACACCAAGTGCCCCAACTAAGTTGCATTAAATCCTATAAATTGTACAATGCAAAATTCTGTACATAACCCAACATGTAGGGCACTGTGGATGAAAAATGCGTACCAAACTTTCGTCTTCTAATTATGTTTGTGACTTGGGCACTGTTAACTTTTGAAGCCCTGTTGAGATGCCTGGGATTGATGAAGCATGCTGTAAAGGAAGCACTGTGGTGATTTCAGTTAATTCTTTTTGAGTTGCACAAAACAGAAACTAAAATTAGTATAGTTCATATAAAAATGTACCTCTTTGTGGTTCGGTACATCATGCGCCCCTTCCCAAAGTTCTTTCAGCAAGTCTGAGGGTTTTTAATTGTTCACCCGAACACATATGACAACTAAATATGTGTACTGAGAGCTTCTTTGAAATGGCTTGTAACCAAGAGCAAAGCTCTGCAGTATGGAGAGGCAAACCAAGCACACCCATCTTTTCTGAGGGTGGCTACTGTCCTCTGATTAAGTGGAGAAGAACTGGAATTGGTGGAAGCTACTTGATTTTAGTGGACGGAGAAGGCCTTTTTACCAATTGCCTTTCTTCCATGTTAAAGTTGCCCTTCACCCTCTTCTGTTCAATCAGTTTTGCTTGTTCTTTTTAATTGGGTTCTTCACCCCATCTATATTGATAGCACAGACATATTTGCTATATATGTGTGCAGCAGGGCATATGTCAGAGGTGCTTTACTATGTGACTAGATGGAATTTAAAGGTGAACCTGCCAGACAGCAATGTGATTTAATAGAACATGAGGGAACATTAATAGGCCCATTGAAGTGAGCTAGGTTCAAATCACAGAAGCCCCCTTTTGCAGTACAGGGAAAACACCTGCCCCATTTCTTCTTCATAATTTATTTCCCAGCGGTATGCTGCAGACACTTTTGTGTAATACCAGGCAGGGAAGATCCCTCTTCTTTTGTCCTATTGCATCACAGCCTCTGAAAGGAAACCCCCTTCACTATCTCCCTTCCCGACTAGGCTGCACATCAAAAGGAATGTGGACGAGCAGCTTGTGTGGAATCACTCCACTACTATGAAACCAACCCTTACTCAAAACAACTGGCTGCTCAGATGCACACACGCATCTGCAAAACACAGGCAAATATTGAGGAGATATGCTAAGCCTGTGTGCTAAGGATTTCACATTGACCAGTACCAGGGTCCCCACATAAGTGAAGGATGAGAAAGACTTATGAACTCCGATGATTTTGGTTTTTGACTGCCAATTCCTGGAGGTCCTGCTGGAATAAGCTACCTTGTGCCACCTTGAAGGATGGAGCCCACTGACTACAGGGGGTGGGTAATATTGGAGGTATCCTATGAAGAAATGGTTGTCTAGTACACTGGGGTCTTGAGGAGCTGTGCAAGAAGAACTAGATGTTGGTCCACCATAGCGCAGAGAAGGATCTGCACTACCAGGCGATGTAGTGAGACCTTCTTTCCACTTATCACCCTGCAGTTATCTGCTCCAAAAGTATGATAGCCTTCTTACAGGTCCATAAATATATGCATATCTCGTTACTACACACCACATCATTCCCTACCATGTCATATTACAACATATTACATCATAACTTACCATAATGTAACGCAACAGACTTTTCTTTAATGCTGCACTAACTTACATAACAGAACATGCTAGATCAAATGTTACCACACCACTCTCTCAGGTTTCCTGTTCCATGCACGAGCTGCTCATCCAGTCACATTACTTTTGCATTATGGAATGTGTGTTTTTTTTCCTTTTTGTTATCCTTTGTAAAATCAAGAATACAGCAGTTCACAGAATGCAAAAGATACGACTGGATGAGTTACTTGTGCATGGACCTTCAAAACGTGATCGCACTACTTTACAACTACACTGCATAAAACAATAATACAGTACTGGAAACACTTTCTGTCTCCATTGTAACGAACACTGTTAGTTTAGCTGACAGGAGGTCACCTCAGTGGCCATAGTTGTGTTTCAGGCAAAAACATCATGATATGAAAAAGACTGATAAGCCCTGTGAAGCTACCCTAGGGCTGAATGAAATACTTTATAAGTAACTACATAACATAACAGGACATGATATTACACTTTGAGGCAGTCTCAGGGTTACATTAAGGCTAGAGTTTTAGAAGCTACGAACAACAACTGCAAACAGCAAATCGTACACCAGCAACACTCTGACAGATTAAAAAAATCTGGCCCCAGCACTTAACATTGTTCAACATAATAGAATCACGGCTCACACTACAGGAGCTACAGACAACTTGCCCCTATTTTTCCATTTCCGGGGCTAGGCTGGAGTCAAACTCAGGCCCATATTTATACTCGGTTTGCGCTGAATTAGCGTCATTTTTTGTTACACTAGTTCAGCACAAACCTAACTCCATATTTATACTTTGGGGCTAGACACGTCTAGCGCCAAATTTATGGAGTTAACATTGTTTTCTGGACGTGAAAACCTACCTTGTGTCAATGAGATGCAAGGTAGAAAAATACGATATGGCCTTAGCGCCATATATCCCCCGTGCTAAATTCCAGCACGGGTGGGACCTTAACTTAGCGCCATTATTTAACGCCTGGGTACGGGCAGGCGTTAGGGGACCTGTAGGCATATTTCCAGGGTCAGAGACCATGGGAAGAGCCCACAGGTGCCCTTCCCTGGCCCCAAGGACACCCCCCCATCCACACCAGAGGGACACCACAGGATGGGGGACCCATCCCAGGTAAGTCCTGTTAAGTATTATATTTTTTTTCACGTCCGGGGCACTGACTTGGGGCCTCCTGCAGGGCCTTTGTGGTGGTGGGCATGGCTCCTGTCTTTATTATGACAGGAGCCATGTCCAGGGGGGTTGTGCGCCAGAAAATGGCGTTACACTGCTTAGAGGCATTTTTTTGCCTCTAAACAGTGTAGTGTCATAATTTGGCAGACAAGCTCCTGTTTCCCCTATGCCTCCCCCACTGTGTTAGTGTCCTTTACAAGGACGCTAACAGGGGATTAGCGCCGGCTAGCGCCATTCCATAAATATGGCGCCCGGCCGGCGTCCAGGAATGGCGCTAGCTGGCGCTATACTGTTTCACGCAAAACTGCGCTAGCGCAGTTTTGCATGAAAAAGTATAAATCTGCCCCTCAATGCCTCTAGCAGGGGGCGCTAACAAAGAACAGCAATAATTTTCTTTCCTTTTCGAAGGATGCCAAGCCCTAGAAAATATTATTTTCGGCTGTGGTGACCTCTACTTTGGCGGGAAATGGCTTTTAGTCCACTATGCATCTGCATTTATAGACTGAATAATAAAGCGCTGTTTTCTTTGGGGGGAAGCTGAAGGGAAGGCATAAATGTGAAGTGGTTAAAGTAGATGTGGGAAATTAGGAAGGATGTTTACATTGGCTCAGTTGGATCGAATGAGAGTGTCTTCAAGGGAGGCATTATAGGAGGTGATTTACATCCAGGCAGAGTATGTTATCATGATCTTCACCTCAATTGAAAATTTGGGTCATTTCCTCCTCATCCGGCCCTCCCACAGGAAATCGAGAGTTGTCTGTCTGAAGCCATGGCCGTTTGAAAAGGGCAAAAGGACTCACGAAATATTGCGACATCCTTTCAAGCTAGTAGATATGTTTCATTCTAGTCAATTAGCACATTGCAGAAGGGTCACTGCACTGGGCTTTAGTAGCACAGAAATTAAGACTATTTTACCCACTTTGTAATTTTATTCAGTTTGTCACAGCTTGTGAAAAAGCATGACTGTTCAGAATATATTTATATGTGCCTAAGTGATCTCTGTTTGTTATGATGACTAATGTATTTTTTTTTATAACAGTGTCAAATCCAGAAATGCATTTTGCTTTATTGGGGAGGGGACCCGTTTTGCTTTATTTTATTTTTTATTGTTAGTCTAATCAAACTTGGCTAGCTGGTTTTCAACAATTCCTGTGATAGAAAATAGGTCTATCCAGTTTAGGCTGCATAATTTCACATTTTCTTCGGGGTGACTGAGTGTATTATTTTGTGTTATCAAAACATTTTGTTCAAGCCATCTGATCACATTTGTTTCCTCTGAGCATTTACGATTAGTAGACCGATTTCTCTGTGATACTGCGCATCTGCTAGGCTCTCAAGCTTTCTAGTTCCATCCATGAGTAGCTCATTCATTACAGGTTTTTAGGGGAAACGTCCTAAACAAGGCCTAGCAAACAATGCAGATGTTTCCTACGCAAGCAAAACAACGCTTGTCGGAACAATGCATGCCTTTTCCTCTGCCTTAACCACACATGTGCCAAACTACGCTATATGCTGTACGCAGTTAAGGCAGAGTAAAAGGCAGAGAGCAGTCTAGTGGATCGGGAGAGGACGCAGTGAGGTAAGTGGGGCTGGGGCAGGGTTGGGGGTAGTTTTTAGGGGGGTGGATTAAGGGCTTAGGGTGGGTTTGGGGTCGGACAATTTTTTTGTTAGGGGTAGGGGTGGGTTTTGTTTAGGGTGGGTGGGCGGCTGTGTAGTTTATTTTTAGGGGCGGGTGGGGGTTGGGGTATTTTATTTTTTTAGGGTGGGAGTGGGGTAAGGGGAGATTTAAGGAAGGGCGGGAGGAGAAGAGGAAGGATCGGGAGAGGACGCGGTGAGGTAAGTAGAGTTGTATTTAGTGCTTAGGGTGGGTGGGAGTTCAGGGTCGTTTATTTTGTAGGGGTGGGGTGGGGTTGTTGGTTTAGTTTATTTTTTAGGGGTGGGGAGGGTTTAAGGAAGGGCGGGAGGAGGAAGGAGAGAAGAGGAGGAAGGATTGGGAGAGGACGCGGTGAGTTAAGTGGGGTTGGAGCAGGGTTTGGCGGTAGTTTTTAGCAGTGGGCTGGATTTAGGGCTGGGGGGTCAGGGTAGTTTATTTGTTAGTAGAGGGAGTGGAAGGGGTTGGGTAGTTTATTGTTTAGGGCTTAGGGTGGGTTGGAGGGGGTTGGGGTAGTTTACTTTTTAGGGGTGCGAGAAGGTTTTAGGGCTCAGGGCGGGTGGAGGTGTTGGGGTAGTTTATTTTTTAGGGGTGGGGTAGTTTTTTTTTAGGGCTTAGGGTGGGGGGTCAGCATAGTTTACTTATTAGGGGTGGGGAAGACTTTAGGGGTCTGGGCGGGTGGGGATGTCAGGGTAGTTTAGTTTTTAGTGGCAGCTGTCGGGTTGGGATAGATTTTGTTTAGGGCTTAGGGTGGGTGGGGGTACTTTAGGTATTAGGGGTGGGGGAAGTTTTAGGGATCCGGGCAGGTGGGGGGTGTCTGTGTAGTTTCCTTATTATGGGTGGAGTAGTTTTGGGCCTCAGGGCAGGTGGTGGGGTTGGGGTACTTTTTTAGGTTAAAAGGGGGATTGTATGACAGAACCACAAGTGACGTTTCCACATATACCTTTACTAAGCATGCTTTTTCAACAAAATTTGTTGTAAAGGCATGCGTGGAAAAAATGTGGTTGTTAATCCATGCGTTGTTCCGGTATGCGTGGTTCTGTCATATAACTGGTTTTTAGATTTTGCCCTTTGACAGCTTTTAACTACTTGTTGTCGAAAACCCTATTTTGAACAATGCCAGTATGTACAAAGGGCATTGGGTCACCTCATTCATTACATTGGTTGGCTTTCTTGTAAATTTCATTTTTTGCTTCTTATTCAATGGCTTTCATTCCTTTTCTTCTGTTAGTGTCTACACTGCAACATAGCTTTTTACCACCCATTTGCTCAAGAGATATATCCTTCCACTTCTCATATTCAAGGAGCTACTAATTTATTTTGCTTTTAGAAATAAATTGTAGTGGATGTTTCCTTGCTGTCTCTCTCTCCCCTTTGGGCTGCTTTCTCTTTGTCGCTCTCTTCCCAACCCTACCCTTCCCTATTCTGTGTGAATTTATTTTATTACCTACCATCCACCCTCACTCCCCATTATCCTTGGTTGCTTCCTCTGCTCACCTCCGTGTACTTTGTACACCTTTCTTTCTAATTTACCACTGCATGGTGCTTCTGCCATTCTGCATACATAAGCACCCACATACGTCATCATGATGGGGCCACCCCAGCTTCATTAAACATATGTGTGTGTGCACATACATACGTCATCATGTTCATCTTCGGCAATAATACATTTTTTCTTCGTGCCAATGCTGAACAGCATTGGTAAAAGCATGGGCTATGCCGAAAGGTGAGGCTTATTGCCTTTGCTTACCTTCTTTGCATTTTGGAATTTGTAGTTCTCCTGATCCAATTATATGACTGCAGTCCACAGTGCAAAGAAAGCCCTGGACAGGATGAGCTACTCCTGCAAGGATCTGGAAAACTTTGGAGCTCTACATTTGGATAGTGTAGTCACTATCAAGCCAAGAGCTTTAACAGTTCCGCAGTGCTTAAGTTAATGTCTAAAGTTGTATTCCCGCTAAGATGGAAGCACTATAAAAGTTAATAATATACGGTTTTAGTATTTACAAAATAAAAGTTACAAAATAAAAATGTATATGTACAACTGCGACAGAAGTACTTCAGGTGTTAACCGTGCTTTATGGAAACTAATCTTGATTGATAGCTGAGTGGGGGTACTTTTCTTTGTACCTCAAGTTCGTAAAGTATTCTTCTATCAGTTAGAATTCAGTAACAGTGTCCTAGGCTTCAGACATCTGTTTATTTAGATACTGAAGATTTTCAACAAGTGTACTTGATTGTGTCCAATGGCATCTCGCTTTTCAAGTGCAACTAAATATTGTACTGTACAAATAAAGTTCCTTTTTTTGGGGAGCCCTTTGCGGAGGGAAAAGCCATTGCATGGACAGGTATTGATGTAATTGTGAACAGGGGCTTATGTTAATTGATTTACAAGGGACCGTTGTAAACTAGGTGTACCAAATTTTAGGTAAGAATATGTTTTCATTAAAGTTATATAGTATTATAGCAACAATTTACATCTATGCATTTAGGAAGATCAAGAGATAAATTAATAAGCAACAAAATGACTCACTAAGTTCCCTCCCTTGAAAGGAAGTAAGGCCACGCCTGCCAGCTGTCCTGTCCCATACATCCAATACGGCCTTGTGATCGCTGATTTGTTAAATGTTTTTATTCACTCAGATTTAGGCTGCCCTGGGACTTTCCATAAAGGTCCAGCCACCATCCTGTGGTCGATCATACACCACTCTTTCCCTCCAGGTTCCCTCCAGGTCCAGTGTATCGGGAAACGGACGTGGGCCACCGCATAACAAGATACATCTGGGATTCCCAGTCCCCACTTATGTGGTCATTTTGCGCCTTGTCTCCTTGCGATTTTCTGTTCCTTACCCTGCCATATGAAACAGAAGCCCATTGACTGGAGGTCGACAATGTAGTGGGATATGGAAGACCAGAGTCTGGACACATAGAGGATCTTGGGCAAAATTGACATTTTCTATGCCACAATTCTACCTAGTAGGGACAGTGGTTTGTATTCCAAGCTGCTGAGCTCATACTTATCTCTGGATCAAACCATTGCAGATTAATTTCTTTAGTTTTAGTCAGGGTAGTGCCAGTACCTGCCTAGGTAGTTTATGGTAGAAGTTGCCCACTGTAAAGGGGATATTATCTACACTTATTGAGCCACTATATTAGGGGCTGAGTCATTTAAGATCTCTGATCTGGTGACAATAATTTTAAACTCCTGTTTTCTTTGGTATTTTATAAGCTCATCATGTATCTGGGCAAGGGAGTAAAGAGGATTTGTTAATGATAAAAGGATATAATCAGCAAACATTGTTAGTTTTATCTGTTGCTGACCAAATCAAACTCCCTTGATTTGGGGGTTAGCCCAGGTGTGCTTGGTCAGGGGGTCTTAGCTTGAGCGCAAAGAGAAGGGGTTAAAGTGGGCACCCCTTTCTTGACCCTCTGTTGATTGTCACCTAGTTTGAATAGAGCCCATGAATTTGGATTCTGGCCTTTGGGCCATGATAGCTTGCTAGAAGCCAGGATATAAATATGTCTCATGCCCTAAGGTAACTATAACTCACACCCCGGCCATGCACAGTTTTCTCCTCAATAATTTTACTGCAAATGTTACATTGATATTATCAATAATGTTATCAAAGATGTCATGAATGATGTAATATGTGGGGTAATTAGCAGTGCATGTCGAGGGAGTGAGCTATAGTTAACTTAGGACACAAGTTATAGTTACTTGAGCTAACCATAACTGCTGAATTTTTATGCTTTTGTGAGAGTAAATTTAGAACCTAACTATAACGTCCCTGTAGCCTTTGGTTTTTTTAAGTGAATTGCAATGTTTTTTTAAATTCTGTTTCCTAACTATAATGTTCATGTAACCTTTGGCTTTTTCAGCGAATTTGTATGTTTTTTTAAACATAAAGTAATTTGAATTACTTTATGTTAATGCAACCACCACAGAGCACACAAAGGCCGTGTGCGTTGGGGATTGACTGCAGAGCCCCTATAACCACCCAACTCTGTGCCACGCACGGCCTTTGGCTATGTGCAGTGGAGATTGTCCTCAGGGATCCCCTATAAATACCCAACCCCATGCCAGTCATGGCTTTTGGCCGTGCACAGCAGGCATTGTCCACAGGGCCTGACCACAGACCAGGCCCTGCAGCCAACGCCCTGTAACCACCTATCCGCACACCAAGAATGGCCTTCGGTGGTGCACAGTAGGGATTGTCTGCAGTGCCTGCGGCCTACGCATTATAACCACCCAAGCCTGCGTCGTCCACGGCCTTCAGCTGTGTGCGGCTGGGATTGTCCGCAGGGTCTAGCCTGTGGCCAGGCCTTGCAGCCAATGCCCTATAACTACCTAACCGCATGCCAAGCATGGGTTTGGGCAATGCACAGCAGGGATTGTCTACAGGGCCTGTGGTCAACCCCCTATAACCACCCAACCCCATACCAGCACGGCCTTTGCCCATCCATGGCAGTTGTTGTCCACAGGGCCTGGCCTGTGGCCAGTCCTTGCAACCAATCCCCTATAAACACCCAACCTGTGCCACACACAGCCTTTGGCCGTGTACATCGGGGGGTTGCCCGCAGGGCCTGGCCAATAACCATCCAACCCCACGCCACTCATAAAGTGTCTCTTTGTTTGACGGAGATGTGATCATATTCCTGTGCATCAAGAAGGATGTTCCAAAATCATCGGGGAACACGCTCCGGTGGGGGGAGAGGTCTTTTTTAGTAAGACACCCATCAACATGGAAAAATGTCAGGAAGATGTTGCATAACACTAATGTATATAGGGCAGGGTCAAATAGGTAGGGGTTCTAGGCCATTTTACATACTTGTAGTTTTTAAAAGGGAGAACACAATCTCTGGTCTTAGCAGCAGATGACTAGAAAGAACCCACTGGTTGTAGTCTCTACCTAAGAAAATACGTTGAAAAAAAGCAAGGATTCAAACAGCTCCATCCAGGATTACAAATAACTTTTAAAGGTGGAAATGTAGAGAAGAAGTTAGGATGATTGGTACTTTACAGAAGTGGAGCTTCAACTTGAGCACCTTCTTTGTTCATATCTGTAAGTGCTTCCTGTTGAGGTTGAATTTCTCTGAAATGAGCTGAAATGAGCTTTGTGCCAGAATGAATCCTGCCCTGCATATTTATCCAAGAAGAGGGCACTGTTTTAAAAAAAAACATGTCAGGGACAGCTGAGGAAGCCAGCATTGCTCACGCATGCAGGGAGCTGTTGGAAATGCTGCTCCCTGTGTGCAGTAGCAATACTTTCATCTATTTCCCTGCCCACATGTCTGAGGGTAGGGAAACAGATGAAAACTCTGCTTCCAGCAAGTGGGAGCATTTTGACAGCTCTCGCTTGCTGGAAGAGAGTGTTTGCTTCTACGTGGCAGAAGCTGTCAGAGCTCCCACTTAGCAAAAGCAAACAGCTGTCTCCCAAGGGTGGGCACCACGGGGATAGTAGGAACCAGCCCTGAGGAATGGCGGCCCCCAGGACCACTGACGGCTCAAGGGGGTGTGCCCCCATCCTTTCTTTTGAACAGGCCGGACCTGGGGAGGTGGTGGTCCCAAGGGCTGGGGGTCTGTGCGGACTGCCTACTAGATGTAAATTTTAGCCCGGGAGGTGGTGTTCGCTGGTGCTTCTGAAAGCATACCCCTCCTTTTCTTTTTTTAAACCCAGGGAAGTGGTGACCCCGTGGGCCCATATATATTTTTTTAATGGAGCCCTTGGGAGGTGGTGGTCCCGGTGCTTAACAAAGCACTTGGAGATGGGCTCCGTGTGCCCCCTCCATTTTTATAAAATATGCATGCCCCCAGGACTCGGCCCACCCAGCCCCAGGAGACTGTGCTTTTGAAAAAAAATATGCCAAAATTCAGGGAGCTCCACGAATCTCACTGTAAATTAAAAACAAAAATGTTTTTTGCCCTGGGAGGGTGCCAGGGGGACCCCAGATCCAAGGTTAGGGGGTTATTTCTACCCTGCCTCCTTTTCCTTTTTTCTGGTTTTTTTGGGGGGGACTCAGGCCCTGCCATGCAGTTTTTTAATCAAATATTTTGTTTCAAATACTACATTGATATTATCAATGATGTTATCAAAGATGTCATGAGTGCTGTAATTTGTTGGGTAATTAGCAGTGCATGGCGAGGGTGTGAGTTTTAGTTACCTGAGGGCACGAGTTATACTTACTTGAGATAACTATAACTGTAACAGGGGAATTTCTATGGCTGTGTACATTTACAATTTGAGCCTAACTATAATGTCCCTATAACCTTTGTTTTTTTAAGTGAATTTCAGTTTTTTTATTCTATTTACTAGCTATAACGTCCCTGTAACCTTTGTTTTCTTTTCAGTGAATTTCTATGTTTTTTTTAACGTCCAGTAATTTTCATTACTATACGTTGATCCAACCATGGCGGTTGGCCCTGCAGCCAACCCCTATAACAACCCAACACCACGCTGTGCCTGGCCTTCGGCTGCGCACAGCAGGAATTGGCTACAGGCTCAAGCAGGCCAATCCCGATAACCACCGAACCCCATGCTATGCATGGCCTTCTGCCTTGTGCAGAGGGGTTGGCCACATGGCCTGGCCTGCAGCCAACCCCCATAACCACGTAACCCTGCACCATGCTCAGCTGAAAAGTCTGTCTCTCTTCATGTGAGAATAGGTGTGAGAGGGTTTCTCTGGGTCGGAGAGTGCCTGTCAGGTATGAAAGTGGGTGCGTGAGGATCTGAGTGGTTCTTTGAGTGGATGCATGAGAGTCTGAGTGGGTCTGTGAGTGGGTGCGTCATTGTCTGAGTGGGTCTGTGAGCGGGTGCATGAGGATCTGAGTGGGTCTGTGAGTGGGTGTGTGAGTGTCTGAGTGGATCTATGAGTGGGTGTGTGAGGGTCTGAGTGGGTCCGTGAGTGGGTGCGTCAGTGTCTGAGTGGGTCTGTGAGTGAGTGCATCAGTGTCTCAGTGGGTCTGTGTTTGGGTGCATGACGGTCTGAGTGGGTCTGTGAGTGGGTGCATCAGTGTCTGAGTGGGTCTGTGAGTGTGTGCGTGAGAGTCTGAGTGGGTCTGTGAGTTTGTGTGTAAGTGTCTGAGTGGATCACCTGATGCGTCAATGACTGATTGGGTCTGTGAGTGAGTGCATCACTGTCTTAGTGGGTCTGTGAGTGGGTGCATGAGGGTCTGAGTGGGAGCATCAGTGTCTGAATGGGTCTTTGAGTGGATGTGTGAGGGTTTGAGTGGGTCTGTGAGTGGGTGCATCAGTGTCTGAGTGGGTCTATGAGTGGGTGCATGAGGGTCTCAGTGGGTTTATGAGTGGGTGCATGAGTCTCTGATTGCATGTATGAGTGCATGAATGAGCGTGGATAAAAAATTTTTTTTGCTTATTTGCGATTTATCTTGATTATTCGTGAATATCACGCCTGGTGAAGAAAAATCATCTTAAACTCATAGGTTGACCCTCAAACAACCCTCTATCACACTCATGTGGTCACCGTACCTCCACCTTCACCCCTTATGCTACTTTTCATTTTGTTTTTCAGCCCAAGGGGCCATGACCCGAGACCTTAAAAAGGCAGCAGCAACTTTCTTTTCAGGTTGTAGCCAGCCAATTACAGTGCTTCTATTTGTGCACGCATTCACAAAAATTCACAAATATTTGCAAAGTATTCGCGACCTCAGATATACAAATTTGGATTTTCTTTAATATCTTGTGAACTACTAAACGGATTTACACTAAATATGCAAAAGCGTAATCTGTGTACCAAAACCTACCTTTCAGCCAAATTTTGTGTCATTCCGTCCAGCGGTTCGGGCTGTTGTTGTGTCTAAAGGTCCTATGGGAATTATAATGGGAAATGCGACTTTTTTTTACCCCCCTTTCCCTCGGCCCCTGTTTGACAGATCACCCCAAAACTTTCTGTGTGCAACAAGAATCACAGGCATACTTTTAAAAAAAACAAATTGGTGAGGATTCATCAAACGGTGCTAAAGATATAGGCAAGTCAAAAAATAATTTTTCAGGGCAGGTGTCACCGCTCCATTATAACAGTGGAACCACGCTCACTCGACTGAAGGATTCTGGCTGGTGTGGCTCGTTTTCTGCTCTTGGCATGAGAGTGTGGTTCAGTTTATATATATATAACTTGTTTGAAATGAGGTGGGCTATGAAGAAGACCGTTCAGGTTGAAATGCGTTGCCCGTAGCCTTGAATGTTACTTTAGGTTCGAGTTACCGGTTTGGAATAAATCTACGATTTTGCAGTAAAAGTACAGAGTGCCGGTGTTCTCCTTTGATGGTGGATTGGGAGAAACATTCTTTAATAATCACGGAGCCTGCATCCGGAATCGTGCACTGGCCCCGCTGGTGGTTGTAGTCAGCTGCTGTAGGACTTGCTTTCTTATATATATATATATATATATATATATATATATATATATATATATATATATATATATAACATGCAAAATCAGGAATAATGCCAAGCGCTTTCTTTCAGTACACTGGTGCCCAACCAGTGTTGGTAAGTATAATACAGTAAATATAGATGTGAGATGAAATAATAATAATAATGTCCAAAAGTTGAATCTTTTCACAACTTCATTTATTCTTGTAAAAAGTTTTCCAAACAGCCAACGCGTATTTTATGCACTCAGCACTTCTTCAGGGCTGTTGCAAATACAGAAACGGTAAGTATTGATAACAGTGTATCGTTTGAAACAAAACAGCACTCTTATAGTTCCTACATATCATACCTTATACATACAAACATAAGATCTTGTATGTATTTGTAATAAAGCGTAATATACAGTCATGATCCAAACATTACAATGTTCACGATATCTAAAGTCCTAGTCAAAAATGGTTATTTTGAAAACAAACACAGAGATAGATATGAGATAAACCTAGGATATTAACTGTTTTCACATCGTGCATAAAACATAGATAACAAAATTCTATGACCCTTTCTCTTTCGTATAAGCAAAAACATTTGTACTATCCTCTATATTTTAACCATACCAGCCAAGTTTTGATCGTAAAGCATACCGCAATGATAATGTACCATGTTTTTTATTTGTGTACCATGTGTGCATACACATGTGTACAGGAGTTCATGTCTTGTTCAGGGTGGAATGAAGAAGAATCAATGGTGTATTTGTTTTACCTGGAAAGAGAGAAATGAATTCAAATTGGATACCTTATTGCCAGGCTTTCTTTCTATTTTTGCTCTCCACAGAGTAACTTCTTTATGTATTGACCTAATTAGTGTTCCTTTGCTGTGGTTTGTACTATCTGATTTTTTTTTTATAGAAATAACTTACTTGTATCCTTATTACCGTCTTTACTTAATTGTATTTATTCTACGGGAGTATTATAAACATTTCACTCCAGGGTTCAATTTGTACGTTATAGACACGTCATTAAATTTCTTTGGTGTGGGAAGTAATGCAAAATATGCAGTGTGCTGTTTAGATGTAGACTTTGTGATCACATTTTTGGTATGCACAAAAAACCCCAGAATATGCGGTGTGCTTTTTAACTTTTTTATC
The DNA here is from genome assembly GCF_031143425.1 of Pleurodeles waltl. Lineage (NCBI taxonomy): Eukaryota > Metazoa > Chordata > Amphibia > Caudata > Salamandridae > Pleurodeles > Pleurodeles waltl. The sequence continues at coordinate 621,361,037 of NC_090437.1, read as the reverse complement.
GTGTCGATAGATGACAAGGGAGAGGTTGTTTGAAATTTAGGACTACGTTTGGCCAGTTGAAGAGTACATGATTACCTTTCTTTGATGTGCGAGTAAAACAGAATGTGCGGTGTGCGATTTTGTTTTGTGTCGTGCTGACAGGTGGGAGGGTTCGTGGAACAGGCTCGTGACATCGCCCCTCGTGAAGAAGATACTTTCCATTAGGAGGAACTGAAACAGGTTTGAACAATGTTTGGAAGTTGTGGGTTCATAGAGTGTTATGCAGTAAAAGAATGAAGACAAAGCTCGTGACTAGATTGATTGTAATATGTTCTTATAGATCGCTGTGTCATGGGGCAGTAACGATTGCATGTGTCACGCTATGATGTGTGTAGCAAGATCATTTTTGGAGAGCGAAGAAAATTCAAGTATTCAGTGTGGTATTCGGTTCTTTACAATGCTGACATGTGAGAGGATTAGGAGAAGAGCTCACATTGCTTCTTTTTGTGTTAAAGGTATCTTTTGGAGGAACTTAGCCAGTGATTATGTATTGTTGCAGAATATCATATTGTAGTAATAAGCATTGTAGAACGATCGAAAACGTTGTTGCCAATTGAATAAGAAAATCTGATCTGAGGAGCATTCGCCTCTAGAGGTTACAAGATTAGGATTCCATCAGAAACAAGACTATGAAAATATTATATACCCCTGAATTAAGTGGAATATTCTTTTCTAATTTAGTACCTTGACAGGTGAAGTATTAGTATTTGACAAGTAAGGGTCATATTTAACATCCAACAAGGAGAGAGCATTGGAAACAGCAATACTTCTATTTCTGGCTTCCCAGAAATTGACCACCAGTCTCGTGGAAAGTTATGACCACTTCCATCCATTGTTCTACCAGAGGTTTTTTAGGCATACCTTGGCCCTCTTCAATGTTCAGGGTGGCATCCTCTGCTATTGTCCATTTCTCAACCTGTCTTTTCCACCGACTATGGCAGTCCATCAGGAGAATGCCAATGTATTGCAACATCTCTGCGGGCAAGGACCAATGCCAAAGCTAAAATCTATTACCAACTTTCCACTCCAATTGTTCTGACATATAAGCCGAACAGGTATGTGTCTGTTGTAAGCAGTGCCCTCCTATTTAGTGTATATTCCAGATCACCTGAAACCCTTAAGTAAAGTGGGCTAACTCAGGGCAGCTCCAAACCATTTGAATAGATCCTGCAGCTGTAAGGCTGCATCAAGTGTCTGCGTGCATCATTACATTCACACATGGGATGTGAGGTATGTATGAGGTAAATATTTAAACTGCATATCAAGTGTTGTCTTTTAAGACATACCATGTGGAGCAATGGTCAGAATTCAAAGGAATTTCAGTGAAGAGGGAAATGACGAGGAGGATATCCCAGACTTAAAATTTCAGACTTATACCTAGAAGCTACAGTTATTATTGGATCAGGCTTCGTCAAGCTGATAGAAGATTTACACTACAACAGAGAAATAAATGAAGTAATGATGAAAGGGTAGCTTTTCTGATTATGTACAATATGGAACACAATTACATATATAGGATATTTTTAAACCATCGGCATTTATTGATAGGTGTACCAGGCCTATGTGATATTGTATCTAAAGACGTCTTGTTAGCTTCAGAAAATAACACACAAATAGGGATAGGATTACGACAAATTACTTGTTGCCTGTTAGAAATATTGCAGGAAATCCACAGAAATTGACTAAACGTTTTTATGTTTGTGTAAATTGTAACATATGTACATTTGGAATTAATGGTTTAAAAAAGTTGAAATACAGTTCAGGCAAATAGTATTATATTGATCAATTCATTAATTGTAATAGTACATTTGCTGTATATGTTATATTTTGTAGTTGTCGAACATTTTATGTTGGAAGTACTAAGAGGCTGGTCAAGAAATGTATACAGGAACATTGTAGAACTATCAGAAATGCTGATTTTCACTCTACCCTAATGCAGCAGATCATGGAACAACATATAGATGAGCTATGCTTCACATTTCATGGGCTCCAAAGAATTGTTAGTGGACCCCGTGGTGGGGTGTCGGAGGGGGGGTTCAAGAAGTATTGTTACAACAATCTGAAGCAAGGTGGTTTAGTATATTATGATCCTTAGAGCTTGGGTTTAATATTGAGAATGATCTGCAATATTTTCTATAGTCATTTCGAATAACATATTTGCCTTTGTTCAACATTGTTGCAATATGAGATGGTCTTTTATTCAACTCAAACTATATTGGATTTTTCTGTAATCATTATAGGTAACATATTTGCTTTTGACGAGCATTGGTTTAGTAGAAAATTGTATTTTACCTATCCTTGAATAATTGTGAGATATGGTGATGGCCTATGGAATAATTATCAACCTTATTATTTATGGATTACGGTGATAACCCCTTTAAGATTATGTGGAATGGTCAGGTTGGAAATGAGACAGCAAATGATAACATGATGGTTCTGTGTCTGAAATATTTTGATGGATTGTGGTTTTTATGTTCTGGATATCGGTATTAGTTCACTAGGGTGATGTATAACAATATAATAAAGGTTAGCGCTCTAGTTTTTCTACACAGCATTTGAATGGATAGGATTGACATAATATGACTGCAAATGGAGACATGCCAGTATGCATTCATGCTTTCGTTTTTTGCCTTACTTTATTTAGGCAACATAATGTGAAGGCCTAGGAAGTAATGTTCCAGTTATTTGTGGTTAACTGATGATCAGGGTTGATGATATAAAGTTGTGAATGACAATATGGTGATTTGTGAGAGGACTGCTCAGCAGGTAAATGTTTTGTTTGGATGTTGGAATCTAGTGAGTTTGTAGGATAGTAGAATTATGATACTAATGGTGTAAGTCTACATATTGAGGTATAACGCAGTGGATGGTAAAGTGTTAATCTTGAAGTTTCTTAATTGGACGTAACTTTTTAAGGTTACATACTGAGGTAGAACACTTTATTTGACAGAGCATTGAAGAATGATCTGGATTTAGATAACGAGATTATGTATGATGACTTGACGGTCTCTTTATGGATATACAACTTTGCAACACGTGGGACGTCTGTTTAGAAGAGAACATTGTATATGGATGTGGCTAGTGGTGTTAAAAGTCAAGTTTACAGCCTTGCACCAATTAATAGAGTTGGTTGCTAGAAGAGTGTTACTTTAGAGTACACAGTGGACTGTATGGCTTATATGTGGAGGTGTATGATTGAATGTTTAAGAGATTAGTTAGGGTAAATATTTAGGTGGTCATTACAACCCTGGCGGTCGGTGTTAAAGCAGCGGTAAGACCGCCAACAGTCCGGCGGTAAAAGAAATGAAATTACGACCGTGGCGGAAACCGCCAACATAGACAGCCACTTTAACACTCTGACCGCCATGGCGGTACAAACAAACACAGCGGCGGTCACGGCCAACAGACAGGCGGAACACAATGTACCGCCCACAGAATTACAACCCACCAATCTGCCACCTTTTCCGGGGCGGATTCACTGCGAAAAAAAACACGGCGGAAACAGGACTTCGAAGGGAAACGCTCACCTCTGCACACCCCACGAGGAACCAGGACGCCATGGAACCAGAGCTCCAGATTTTAACAGCCTTTATCTTCCTGCTCCTCTACCAGGAGCACGAACGCCGGCGGCGAAGACCACGGTGAGTACTGCACCTACGACACAGGGGTGGGGGGAGGGAAAAAACAGTGACACACACACACAACACCCCCACCCTCACCCACTACAACACACACGCTAATACATCATGATACATCACAGTTACACCCCCCAGTCCTCCCTGGAAGAATGCAAGAACAAAAGGAAATGAGTCGAATTATTGTGATATATTCAATTACATACATCCAAAATATTTACAAATATATACATTTATACTATATACAATTAAATACACCAAGAACACAAGTCGAAGGGAGTCCACCATCATAGTCCCTGGATCACTGGGCCTGCAGGGGCATCAGATAGAAATAAAACAGGCACCTCAGAGGGAAGGGAAAGGGTGGGCACCTCAGCCGGTTGAGTGCACGACGCCAAATCGACGAGGGGGCTCGTTCAGTCCTGGGGAGTGCAAAGCCACAGTCTCTCGCAAGTCTCTACAGTGGGTGGTTTGCCCACTGTTCAATCCTGGGGAGTGCAAAGCCACAGTCTCTCAAGTCTCCACAGTGGGTGGTTTGCCCACTGCTATATCCTGGGGAGTGCAAAGCCACAGTCTCTCAAGTGGATGTCAATCTCCACTGGTTCTGGAGGGGGCTTTGTACCCAGAGTGCTTCATCCTGCCAAGGACTGTGGTAGTGGATGGGATACTCCACTGGTTCTGGAGGGGGCTTTGTGCCCAGAGTTCTTCATCCTGCCAAGGACTGAGGTAGTGGATGTCAATCTCCACTGGTTCTGGGGGGGGCTTTGTGCCCAGGGTGCTTCTTCCTGCCAAGGACTGAGGTAGTGGATGTCAATCTCCACTGGTTCTGGGGGGGGCTTTGTGCCCAGGGTGCTTCTTCCTGCCAAGGACTAAGGTAGTGGATGTCAATCTCCACTGTTCCGGAGGGGTCTTTGTGCCCAGAGTGCTTCATCATGCACGTGGCGGCCTCAGTAGCGTCAGAGCTTTTGGCGCTTTTGGGCCTGCGGTGCTTGTGGCGGCGGTGTCCGTGGCAGCGGTGCTTGTGGCGGCAGTGGCTTTGGCAGCGGTGCTTGTGACGGTGGTGTCCTTGGCAGCGGTGCTTGTGGCGGTGGTGTCTTTGTCAGCGGTGCTTGTGGCAGCGGTGCTTGTGGCGGCGGTGTCTTTGGCAGCGGTGCTTGTGGCGGCGGTGTCTTTGGCAGCGGTGCTTGTGGCGGCGGTGTCCTTGGCAGTGGTTCAGCTGCTGGTGGTCCGCTCTGGGGCAGTGTGGCTGCTGGCGGTCGCCTCCTGGGCAGCGGGGCTGCTGCTGGCGGTCCTGTCTGGGGCAGTGTGGCTGCTGGCGGTCGCCTCCTGGGCAGCGGGGCTGCTGGCAGTCGCCTCCTGGGCAGCGGGGCTGCTGCTGGCGGTCCTGTCTGGGGCAGTGTGGCTGCTGGTGGTCACCTCTTGGGCAGTGGGGCTGCTGTTGGCGGTCCTGTCTGGGGCAGTGGGTCTGCTGGCAGTCGCCTCCTGGGCAGCGGGGCTGATGGCGGTCTTCTCCGCCGTGCTGATCTTCCCAGACTTGCTGGTTTTCTTGTGGCCCTTCTCCACCTTGGAAGGTGTCGCAGCTGACTCCACCATCCCAACTGTACCCCTGGGAGCGGCTCTGGTGGCTGGTGTCTTCCCCCTCTCCCTCCGGGCACTGGCCAACTTTTGATGCTTGACAGGTGGGGGACTGTCCGTGCTGTGGCTCCTTGCTACACTGCCTGCCCTGCTGCCTGGTGCACTCCATAATCCGGTGACTACTGGCACCAATGGTCCCGCCGATGTTGTGGCTGAGGTGCTAGGTTGGGACCTGGAGAGTCGGGCCCTAGGAGACTGACGGGGTGGGGGAGGTGAGGGAAAGAGGTCAAGGGTGGCCAGGAAAAGTTTCTTTTGAACACTGGGACGGGTAGATGAAGGGGGTTTGGGAGTGGAGGAAGAGGTAGTGGTCGTAGGAGGTGTACGTTTGCTGACTTTGGGTGAAGGTGCCTGGGCTGGAGGCTGTCGTGAGGTGGATGGCTGTTGGGTGGGTGTGTGGCTGCTTTTGTGTACCTTGGGAGGTGGCCTCACAGACACACTGGGAGAGGACACAGGGGATGTGTGAATGGTAGTGGGGGTGGTGACTGCACGTGAGCGGGTGTGGTGGTGGGTGTGCTGGTGATGGACGTAGTGGCTGAAGATGTAGTGCATGCAGGTGTGAGTGAGACGAGACAGGGAAGTATGAGGGAGACGAGGAGTAGGGGGACACAGTGGAGGCAGTGGCTGTTGGTTTGTCTGCATGTGTGTGATGCTTGCGTGAGTGCCTGTGGGATGTGTGGTACTTATGTTTGCCTTAGCTTTCTTTGTGTGCTGAGGTGTGTGCATGCTGGTCTGATGGTGTGCTTGGGATAGGCTGAGGTACAGGGGTGTGGGTCTGGGTGGAGGAAGTTGGAGGGGGGAGGCTAGAGACAGGGACAATGGCTGCCATCAGTGCTGAGGCCAGAGTCTGAAAAGCTCGCTGAAGGGCTGCCTGACCAGAATGAATGCCCTCCAGGAATGCATTGGTTTGTTGCAACTGCCTCTCTACACCCTGGATTGCATTTAAAATGGTAGACTGCCCAACAGTGAGGGACCTGAGGAGGTCAATGGCCTCCTCACTGAGGGCAGCAAGGGTGACAGGGGCAAAGGCTGAGGTGCCTGGGGCAAAGGTGATGCCCACCCTCCTGGGTGTGTGGGCACGGGGCAAAGGCTGAGGGGCTGCTGGGAGGGTGGTGCTGGAGGGGCGGTGGCGGCTGTACCTGTAGATGCGGGGGCACAGATGGGCCCGCCACCGCAAGGGAGCTCCCATCAGAGGAGGAGTCTGTATTGCTGGTGTCAGCTCCTGTCCCTGACGTGGAGCTCCCCTCGCCCTCCGTCCCACTGGTGAATTTGGAGTCCATAGTCTCGCCCTCCTGCTCCGGTGCCACTGCTCCTCCGCCTGATGATGCTAATGCACACAAGTACAGGGAGACCACAAAAAGGGGGGGGGGAAGACAGAAGAAAGACATGTTGAGTGCATGCAATACCGCTACCGTTGGCGGACACGACAGACACAGAAGCCCCCTGCACTACGCCGCGCACTTGGGGCCCACTATTCAATCCCTGGGAGATGGCTTACAAGGCTATGGCCGATTTCTGCACACATGGATGCCACAGGAGCCTGACTAGGTGTAGTTGGCACTGTACACAGGTGGGGTGGGGTGCTACAGGGTCTGCCTGAAAAAGGGGACTTAACTAGCAAACTCGCCCTGGCCTAGGGGAACCCACAGCCCACCTCCCCCACCCAGACACCTCCAATGCGCGCTGAATCAGCAGAATGAGAGTGTACTCACCCCTTTGTTGCTGCTGTGATGCCCTCAAGCGCCCATCCAACTCCGGGTACGCCACTGCCAGGATCCTGAACATCAGGGGGGTCATGGTGCGACGGGCACCCCTCCCACGTTGGGAGGCCATCCCCAGCTGGGCCTACGCCGTCTTCTTGCTCCAGCGGCAAATGTCCTCCCATCTTTTCCGGCAGTCGGTGCTCCGTCTGTGGTAGACCCCCAGGGTCCGGACTTCCTTGGCGATGGCACGCCAAATATCCTTCTTCTGGTGGGCGCTGACCTACAGGAATTGTACAGGGGAAAAAGAGAAGTTATTACCGACTGCACCCTCACAGTCATTGACCCGCATCCCTACCCTTGCCATGTGGCACATGCACTCACCGTCGTTTAATGTACGCCTCATTCTCCCCCCCCTATCTTTCATCCACACCACTCCACACAGGCATTGCCCATACAGCATGCTCCCAGAGTACTTACCTGTTTGTCTGGAGGACCGTAGAGTAGCGTGTACTGGGGAAGGACCCCATCCACACGTTTGTCCAACTCCTCCATGCTGAAGGCAGGGGCCCTCTCCCCAGACGCACGAGCCATTGTCTCTTCCAGACTGAGGTCACAGCAGCACTTGCAGTGTAGGTCCTCTCCTGCCAAAGATCATGTATCGAGTGATTGAACAGATAGAAAATGGCGGTCACGTCCGTGGCGGTGCGTACCATCACCGCCGGCGTACATCGTCATTGGCTCCTTGGACCGATAGGGTCCAATGTTAACGAATGCAGAATTGCGCTGCGGTCTTCGACCGCCTACCGCGACGGTGTACAACGCCAGCGCAGTTACCTCATATCCCATTGTCCCACTTTACAGGTCAGGCAGCCGCCATTTCAGGGGCCCACATGGCTTTATTTTTAACTGTGTCACACATACCTAGGCCTTGGCTCAACACTCATACAGGCAAATTTCGGTTTATGAATAGTTTTCTGAGTAAGCTGTGTTTACGTACCTCAGAGTTGGTTGACTCTGTGCTCGCTGTTTTCCTCCATAGGCACCGTCCGGTGGGGCATGTGAGGAGATGGCGGCATCCTCCTGTGTACAGACCGCTGGTGGACCTGTCGACAATGTAGGAATGGTGGACCTGTTGACAATGGAGGAAAGACATGTGATCATCACCTACCGGCTTGATCGTGCCACAGTCCTGGAACTGTGTGCCCAGTTGGAGCCAGACCTGATGTCAGCTATCCGCCATCCCACAGGAATCCCCCCTCAGGTGCAGGTCAGTACTCCATTTCCTTGCAAGTGGGTCATTTCAAACAACAGTGGCCATAGCCTCAGGGATGTCCCAGCCTATGTTTTCCAACGTGTTGTCCAGAGTGTTGTCTGCCCTGCTGAAACACATGCGGAGCTACATCGTTTTCCCTCAGGTGGATGATTTGCCTACTGTGAAAGGTGACTTCTATGCCCTGGGACATATCCCCAACATCATAGGTGCCATTGATGGGACACATGTGGCCTTGGTCCCCCCCACAGGAGTGAACAGGTGTACAGAAACTTGAAGAATTACCATTTGATGAATGTGCAGATGGTGTGTTTGGCAGACCAGTACATCTCCCATGTTAATCCCAAATTCCCTGGCTCAGTGCATGACGCTTACATCCTACGGAATAGCAGCATCCCTTATGTGATGGGGCAACTCCAGAGGCACCGTGTGTGGCTATTAGGTGAGCACCTGGAACCAAATCAGTGGGAATAGTTGTCTGGGTCTGGGGATATCCCTAAGAGTTAGTGTGTGTCTAACAGTTGTCCCTCGCCATTTGCAGGTGACGCTGGTTACCGCAACCTGTCATGGCTACTGACCCCAGTGAGGAATCCCAGGACAAGGGCAGAGGAACGCTACAATGAGGCCCATGGGCGAACTAGGAGGATTATAGAGCGGTCCTTGGGCCTCCTGAAGGCCAGGTTCCGGTGCCTCCATATGACAGGTGGTTCCCTATTCTACTCACCAAAGAAGGTGTGCCAGATCATCGCGGCCTGCTGTATGCTTCACAACTTGGCTTTGCGACGACAGGTGCCTTTTCTGCAGGAGGATGGTCCAGATGGAGGTGTTGTGGCAGCTGTGGAGCATGTGGACAGTGAAGACGAGGAAGCAGAAGAAGAGTACATCGACAACAGGAACTCGGTGATCCTGCAATACTTCCAGTGAGACACAGGTAAGAAGATAAACCTGCCTGCTACATGTACTTTAACACTACTACCTCTCTACTGTCTTTCATTTTCACCCAGTGTGTGGTCACTGAGTTTTCACTTTCCCTTACGATTTCACAGATGTGGGTCCCACTGTGTGACATCTGCTTTGTTTCCTCATGGCCTAGAGCTGTGTGACATAGGTATGTTTACATTACATTTAAAAGAGCATTTTGTCACTGTAATTGCTAATACACTAAGTCAAAATCACAGACAGACTCCAGATTGTTTTGTGCTTTAAGTGCTCAATATTGGAGGGGGTTGTAAAATGGTGAGGGTTGATGGTGGAGGAATGTCCATGGCAGAGTCCAGTCTATTAGTCTCACAGGTGCATTGTCCAAAGGGGCATAGGAAGTAGAGCTGGGGCAGTTTGAGGATGGACAGGGTGACAAGGTGAGACAAAAGGATGACAGTCAGGGTGGTCTCATTTCTTGGCGGGGGGTCTTGGCATCGTTCTCTGTCTTTGTCCTGGATCTCAGGGACCGTTTGCGGGGTGGTTCTCCATCTGCAGGGGGTGGGGTGCTGGTGTGGTGGTCCTGTGGCGGTGCCTCCTGTCCACTAGCGCCGGCGGAGGTGGTGGGCAGTTCATCGTCCAGGCTAGTGTCAGGGGCCCTTTGTTGTGCCACAGTGTCCCTCCTGGTGTTGAGGACTTCCTTCAGCACCCCTACGATGGTGCCCAGGGAGGAATTGATGGATTTGAGTTCCTCCCTGAAGCCCAAATACTGTTCCTCCTGCAGCCGCTGGGTCTCCTGAAACTTGGCCAGTACCGTTGCCATCGTCTCCTGGGAATGATGGTAAGCTCCCATGATGTTGGAGAGGGCCTCGTGGAGAGTGGGTTCCCTGGGCCTGTCCTCCCCCTGTCACACAGCAGCCCTCCCAGTTCCCCTGTGTTCCTGGGCCTCTGTCCCCTGAACCGTGTGCCCACTACCACTGCCCCCAGGTCCCTGGTGTTGTTGGGGTGGTGGGTTAGCCTGGGTTACCTGTAGTGGTGGACACACTGCTGATTGATGTGTCCTGGGGACAGAGGTATGGGCCCACTGGGTGGGTGCTGTGCTGGTGTTTCCAGAAGGGGGAAGCTCTGTGGTGGCCTGTGACTGTGTCAGGGGAACCGACTGTCCCGAGGTCCCAGATGGGCCGGGCTGGTCGTCTAGATCCAGCTGGACAGAGATGCTGTCATCACTGTGGGCCTCTTCTGTTGGTGGTGTGGACATGTCTGGACCCTCCTGTCCGGTGACGTTGGGTAGGGGTCCTGCAGGGGTGTAAAAGCATGATTATTGTATCTGTGTGTGCCATGGTGTGCAATGGGTGGGTGACCGTGTACCCCAGTGCTTGCATTCCTGTGTGGGACCTTGTGTGATGATGGTTTAGGGGGGTGTATGGGTATATGCAGTGGCCATGCTTTGGTGATGGGTGTCCATGCTTTGTTGTTGCATGCAGGGCTTGGTGTTGGGATGGGTGGTTTGTGATATTGGGACATTTGTGAGGAGTTGGAGTGATGGGAGTGAGGGCGAGGGTGGGGGTATGTGATGGCATGCAGGTAGGGTGGGGGATGAATTAGTTAAGGATTTGACTTACCAGAGTCCATTCCTCCAGCTACTCCTGCGAGGCCCTCAGGATACAGAATAGCCAAGACTTGCTCCTCCCATGTTGTTAGTTGTGGGGGAGGTGGCGGGGGTCCGCCGCCAGTCCTCTGAACCGCAAGGTGGTGTCTTGAGACCACGGAACGCACCTTCCCCCGTAGGTCGTTCCACCTCTTCCTGATGTCATCCCTATTTCTTGGGTGCTGTCCCACTGCATTGACCCTGTCCACTATTCTTTGCCATAGCTCCATCTTCCTAGCTATGGAGGTGAGCTGCACCTGTGATCCGAATAGCTGTGGCTCTACCCGGATGATTTCCTCCACCATGACCCTGAGCTCCTCCTCAGAAAACCTGGGGTGTCTTTGCTGTGCCATAGGGTGGTGTGGGTGATGTGAGGGTTGGTGTGTGTTTTGATGTGTGGGGTGATATGTAGTGGTGTGTTGTGTGAGGTGCATGGATGTTATGTGGGTGATGGTTTTGAGGGCCTGAGGATGCTTGTTTGTAGATTGTGGTGTCTCTCTCTGGCCTTCCTTCGGAAATTTTGGTAGTAGGGGATTGTGGGTGATATGGGTGTGTGTTTTATATTGTATTGGGTGTGTGTTGTGTGTATGTGTATCAGATGTGTGTATTTGGAATTGTTCAATGTGGATGTGTTTTGTAAATCTTTGTGTATTTTGAGCGCAGCTGTGTGTACCGCCAATGGAATACCGCGGTTGAAAGACCGCCGCATGGATTCATGGGTAGTGATAGTGTGGGCGTATTCCTGTTGGCGTGACGGTGGAGGATTTCTTATCGCCAGTTTACACTGACCTTTGGTGTGGCGGACTTGTGTGGGTGTCTAAATTTTGGCAGATTCCGAGCTGTGGGTCTTAATGACTGTGGCAGAATTCCACGGCCGCGGCGGTGTGTTGGCGGTCTTCTGCACGGCAGTAAGCGGCTTTTACCGCCAATGTTGTAAAGACCACCTTTATTTCTACTTTCTCTTTAGGAATTGGGATAAGTTATACAAATGAGCAATGATTACACTAAAGGAGGACAAGTATGTCAATAATAAAAATTCACCTGTGATATGTGTATTATACATGCTCTGTTTCGAATGGTATGAAAAGTATTCAATGGCACATGACAATATGTATTGTATGGAAATTAATTTTATTATTTCCAATGATGGAGAAATGGCTGTTAAGACCATATATAAGATGCAAATGTGAATAAATGTTATTGAATGATTATGTTTGGGTTTATTAAGGCCCTCCTATAAACTGATGAATGTTTAACATATATACGAAAGTGTATGGATGATGTTTAGTTATGAATTTAATATAGAGTTGTTGGGTAATCATGTGTATAATAATGTTGTTGTTTATAATTAATGAGGGACACAGATACCTTTATATATTATTGTATTGTTTTTTTACAGCCCTTATGAAGTCTCGTAGTGAGACAAAACACATTGGCTGAGCTGCAGATGGTTTGTTTTTATTGTAGTGATGATGAAGAATAAAATTGGGAAAATACTTTCAATTGGTAGAATCTTGGTCTCCTTGTTGGATGTTATCAGAGTGGACATGTGACCTCTTTGAAAGAATTATTGGAATGAGTCCAGTAGAGCACATTTAAAAATGGACTAGAATTGATTTTGAATTGATTCAGTGCTTCCCCTATAAGCAATTGTTTTCAAGTGTTCTGTGAGATAGTGTTCATGTTCCAGCACTTGTTCCCACCTGTTCACTCAAAACTGCCTACCAATTGCTTTTTTCACCCCTAGCACTCAAAGTCAGCAGATTATCAGACTCTGATGCAATGGATTTGCAACACAACATAATGCATGGTGCAGAGTGAATTTGCACCATGCAGAATGTTGAAAACTCAAGTACAGACTGGAGTCAAGCAGATGGGCCTTTAGTCCCAGAATGAGGCATAACAACAACAATTCAACAATAAATGAGGCACTGTGAAGCTCATTCAGCTCCACAATAATAACATAGAATAGTAGATTTGCAAACAATTGAAGTTTATAAGAAGATTAGCAAAGTTGCACACTCAAATCATTCAATTATTTCAAAAGTCAATAGTTAATACCTGAATATATCCATAGTACAATTCAAATTATTTCGAAAATAGCAAATGCAAAGACAAAATACTAAGGCCCTCATTATGACATTGGCAGTAAATACCGCTTACCGCCACGCTGACGGCTGCCAACTTACCGCCGCAGCAGCGGATATCCGTTGACCATATTATGACACACACACACCAATCTGACAGAATTCGGCCACAGACACAAATCCGCCAGACCAAAGGTCAGTGATAAACTGGCAGTGTCAAAACCCCCACCCTTACGCCAACAAAACCACACCCACCACATTATGACCCACAAATCATCACAGCTGACATTCAACGGCGGTAAACCATTGGCGTTACACATCGCCGCACTCACAATGGACATCCACAGACAAAACTACACCACATTAGACAATTCAAACAACACACACCTGACACCCATACACACACCACACCCACACCACTATAAAACACACACCCACATTACCCACAACCCTTTACAATTACAATTCATTGGCACAAGACTGACACCAAGACCACTGACACAACTACATACATACACCACATACATCCATACATCCCTCATGCACCCCACTTCACACACCCCAACACATTGCCAAACACCCCCTCACCAACACACATCAGATAACACCGATGGCACCACAAAGGCACCCCGTTTCACTGAGGAGGAGTTAAGGGTCATGGTGGAGGAAATTGTAACGGTAGAGCCACAGCTATTTGGAGCACAGGTGCAGCATATATCAATAGCCAGGAAGATGGAGCTATGGCGGAGAATCGTGGACAGGGTTAATGCCGTAGGACAGCACCCCAGAACAAGGGACGACATCAGGAAGAGATGGAACGACCTATGGGGGAAGGTATGTTCTATAGCAGCAAGACACCAGCTCGCTATACAGAGGACTGGCGGTGGACACTCACCTCCTACCCCACAACTCACAGCATGGGAGGAGCAAGTCTTGGCAATACTGCATCCTGACGGCCTAGCCGGAGTCGGAGGAGGACTGGACTCTGGTAAGTCAACTCTCTACTATCATCACCCCCCTACCTACATGCCATCACATACCCTCACCCTCACTCCCATCACTCCACTCCATCCCACACACCCCACCATCACATCTCCCTAATCCCAATGCCAAGCCCTGCATGCTGTACCAATGCATGGACACCTCTCACAGCCCTGCATGGACAATCATCACTAAAGCATGCATAGCATAGACTAACAATCCCACCATACACCAACATACACAAGTAAAAGCTGGCAGGGCAACACCACCCATAGAGGGAAAGTCAGGGATGTACAATATGTCATACACATTAACCATAACACATAACTAACATCCCCACAGGTACCCCAGTCGATGTCACCAGAGAGGAGATTCCAGCACTATCCAGTTCCCCAACAGAAGAGGCCCACAGTGATGACAGTAACTCTGGACTTCAGGATCTGGATGATCTGCCTGGCCTATCAGGGGCCACTGGACAGCCGGTTACCCAAGCCCAGTCACAGACCACCACAGAGCCTCCCCCATTAGTATCCAACACCACAGCACCCACCCAGCGTACCCAAACCTCTGTCCCCATGACACGTCAAACAGCAGTGTGTCCACCTGTACAGGGACCCCAGGGTACACCTGGCACCCAAGACAATCAGGGACCTGGGGTCAGTGGCAGTGGGCACACTGTTTAGGGGACAGAGGCACATGCCACCAGGGACACTGGGAGGACGGCTGTGCGCCAAGGGGAGGACAGGCCCAGGGAACCGACTGTCCAGGAGGCACTCTCTGAGATCCTGAGAGCTTATCAACATTCCCAGGACACAATGGTCAAGATCCTGGACAACGTGCAGGAGAACAGGCGGCTGCAGGACGGACAGTACCAGGGGATCAGGGGAGACTTGCAGGCCATCAACAATACCCTTATCTCCATAGCAGGGGTGCTGACAGATATGGGCAACATTATGAGGAGGCAGTCTCACACCAGTGGGCCCCTGCCACTAGCCAGTCATCTGGCAATGACCTGTGTCTGTAACTTACATGGCCTGTGTGACTGGGGAAAGGGCCCCAGCCTTCAGTTCAGAGGAGTTGGAGAGACTGGTGAATAGGGTCCCACCCCAGTATGGACTGCTGTATGGGCCTGCAGACCAACAGATGAGTACACTGTGGGCACGATGCATGAGGCATGCATGTATGGAGGTGTGTGTGAAGGCATCATGTAAGGGGGAGGGATGTCCTCCTGGCTGGGTACACACTGAGTGCTGGGCTATGTGTGTGCTAATAGTGCTGGAAACGGGAATGGTGGGCCATTTGTGTAACTGGCTGGACTGTTTGGCTAATGGTGTTCTCCTTTCTGTATTGCCTAAGCAGGTCAGCACCCATCCAAAGATGGGTATATGGCATGCCATCGCCAAGGAGGTGCGGACCCTGGGGATCTATGGCAGGCAGAGCAAGCACTGTTGCAAACGGTGGGAGGACCTGAGACGCTGGGTACAGAAGATGGCATAGGCACAGCTGGGGATGGCCTCCCAACGAGGAAGGGGTGCCGTCGAACCCTGACCCCCCTGATGGCCTGCATACTGGCGGTGGCCTATCCAGAGCTGGATGGGCGCTTGAGGGTAACACAGCAGCCACAAGGGGGTGAGTACAGTGGCCATCATTGAAGGAAACGGCCAGAGGGGTGGTATCTGGGTGGTGGTTGTGTGTCAGTGGGTGCCCCTACCCCTTCCCAGTCCCATTCTCCTCAACCCCAACACATCCCAAGCACATAGTCAGACGAACATGCACACAGGACAACACACAAAAGTGTCACAGGCAAACACAAGCACCACACTTCATCCCACAGGCACTCACACAAACACCATTCAGTTGCAGACACAACAACATCCACTATTTCCGCTGTCTCCCCCTCCTCCTCCTCTTCCACCTCCCACCCAGTTACGTCCACATTCACACCTACATGCACTACATCATCATTCACTACCTGCATCATCACCATACCAAGCAGAACATACACCTCACTGGCAGATACCTCCACAACATCCATGCACACGTCCCCTGTGTCTTCTTCCACTGTGTCTGTCCCCCCCAAAGTACACAAACACAAGCACTCAGACCCCCAACAGACATCCACCTCACAACAGCATACAACCCATGCACATGAACCCGAATCCAGCAAACACCTCCAACAACCACTCTCTCATCCTCCACTCCCATTTCTTCTCCCTCTTCCCACCCCAATATACCAAAAAACTTTTCCTTTCCACCATTGACCTCTTCCCTACCCCTCTCCCCTAGTCCTGCACGTATGGCCAGGGTATCAAGAACCCAGCCAAGCACCTCAGCCAAACAGTCCACGGGCCCAGTTCCATCAGCACCTACATGTGGTAGAAAGGATTCCAGGCCACAAATACTGAAGGGGAAGGAGCCTGCACCAGCCAGTAGAAAGGGGAAGGAGCTTGCACCAGCCAGCAGAAAGGGTAAGGAGCCTGCACCAGCCAGCAGAAAGGGGAAGGAGCCTGCACCTGCCACGAAAAAGGGGATGGAGCCTGCACCAGCCATCAGAAAGGGGAAGGAGCCTGCACCAGCCATGTAAAAGGGAAAGGAGCCTGCACCAGCAGCTGTCAGAAAGCCCCTACTGCTTGCCGTGGCTGTGCAGCCATCAGTGAGTGCAGGGGCTGAGCAGGAGCCTTCCACTACCCCCATAGTGCAGCAATCGGAGGGTGCAGGGGCTGAGCAGGAGCCTCCCACTACCACCACAGTGCAGCCATCGGAGGGTGCAGAGTCTGAGCAGATGCCTCCCACTACCACCACAGTGCAGCCATCGCAGGGTACAGACTCTGAGCCGCTACCTCCCACTACCACCACCACCACAGTGCAGCCATCGGAGAGTGCATGGGCTTAGCAGGAGCCTCCCACTACCACCACAGTGCAACCATCGGAGGTTGCAGAGTCTGAGAAGATACCTCCCACTACCACCACCAGCACAGTGCAGCCGTTACTGCCGGCGGACGCCATATGATCCAGCCTCGATGGGCTGCTGTGCAGCCTGCCCCCACCAGGACCATTGAGCAAATCACCCACTCGAGAGACTGTGGCCTTGCATTTCACAGGACCAAGCACAGGGCATGGTGCCCCCTCTAGAACCAGTGGGAAAGTCACCCACTCGAGAGACTGTGGCCTTGCACTCCCCAGGACCAAGCACAGGGCATGTTACCCCCTCAAGAACCAGTGAGCAAGTCACCCTCTTGAGAGACTGTGGCCTTGCACTCCCCAGGACCAAGCAAAGGGCATGTTGCCCCCTCCAGAACCAGTGGGCAAGTCATCCACTTGAGAGACTGTTGCCTTGCACTCCCCAGGGCCAAGCACAGGGCATGTTGTCCCCTCCAGAACCAATGGTCTTGTTTCCACATCTGGCTGAGGTGCCCCCCCTCCCCTTGAGGTGCCTGCCTATTTGCCAACTGATGCCCCTGCAGTGTTCTCTCCGTATTGGTGCAGGGAATGAGTGGGGCCTTGGACTTTGCCCTGTGGCCATGTGGCCCCTGTGAACTGAGGACTGGGCAGTGTCCCTTTTTTTGTATATTTGTACATATCTGTTGCATTGCCAAATCGATTTATTAATTTTCTGTTGATCTTATTACAATCACTTTAGTCAATTCCTGTTGTCCTTGCATTATTCAGCTGATTTACGGGATACATTGTTTTCTTGTGCAGCTGGTTGTGTGTATGGTGTGTGTGTATGTGGTGTGTGTTGCTGTGTGTGTGTCACTCCTGTTTTTCTCCCCCCTCCCTTGTGTGCTAGGCGGTTGTACTCACCGTCGTTGTCTTCGCGGCGTTGGTATTCGTGGTGGAGCATAAAGTAGAAGATCATTGGGAATACTTGCAGTTCTGGTTCCATGGTGGCGTGGTTCTTCCCTGTGTCTCCAATGGTGAGTCCTTTCACTTCTGTGATGTGTTTCTGTCAGGCTTTTGATGTTGTTGGTACCGCCCCAGAAAAGGTGGTGGATTGACATGTCATAATATGGTGGGCGGAACTTTGTCTTCCGCCTGGCTGTAGGCGGCTACCGCCGTGGTGACTGTTGTTTCCACCCTGGCAGTCGGTGTGGTACATTGGCTGTCTTTCGGAGATATAACCGCCAACATCATAATTTGGCTGTAGTTACTGCCAGCCTGTTGGCGGTAATACCACCACTTTATCACCAACTGCCAGGGTCGTGATGAAGGTCTAAATGTTTTCATAAAGCAAATCGGACAAATTCCTTTTTCCATGGAGCAAAGACTCCCTAGCGTACTAAACGGGAGAAAGTCTGGAAATTTGTGAGACAAGTCAGGCAGGAGGTGTCAGCAGTAGAGCCTCTAAAAGGTAAAATGAAATAAAGACTCAATCGAGTAAGTGAGGATATATTTGCTCAGGAGCAAAAGAAGCCTCTCCTCTAAGGAGAATGGAAAGGGCATCTGAATCTAACTAACTCAGCAATACACAATTAAATCATACAAATGTTCACACTGTAGAACGACTCCCTACAGTTCCCATTAAGAAAAACAATCAGGATCAAATACTCTTTGATAAGACAGTTTCAACCTTATTCCCAGCCATCGCACAATGGAAGTCTTTTCTGCATGACCTTCAAGAGATATATCGTAGCCGGATGATACATTTCAGTCAGTGTAATCTCAGTGCAGGTGCAGTGATTCATTGTTCAGGTCTCCACAGAACATATACAGATAATCATTCTCACAGAAACTTCAAGTAAGAAAACACATTTAATTAAAAGTTGGCAGTTACAGCTTGGTTCCCTGAAATGAGGGAAAGAGAAAAAGTGCACATCAGCCAAAATAACTTTTCACGTTAGTGTGAATCATTTAAACTGAGGTCCCTGTTAACTATGGTCAACTTTTTGTTTTTAGTTTCTTTATTTATACTTGTGCACAACAACAATATACATCATCGACATGTGAACATAGTAACTCTGACTCTTTTCAGTGCTTCCTGCTAGTGTACATGCACAGTTACGGTGACATTGCCCACTCCTGAGTGCTCCCCTCCTATTCTTCTCTTGAAGCTCATCTCTTGTACCTCTCCATTCTTCTCATTCAAGGAAGTATAATTTCTTTTATCCGTGGATATACCATGTCCCCACAGACTCTACTGTACCAGGTCCAAGTCACCTCAGGGCTTTGGAGAAACCCTCTTGGGTGCACTGATTACCTATAGTAGTTATTCCATTAGGATGAATTTGAATGACTGATAAAAGTCTATTGGGAAGTCATTACTAACCAGAGCCTTATTGAAAGATAATGCCCCAACGGCCTCCCACAAATCCTGCCAGAAAGCCTCGAGTATTTGCAAGAGTTCTACCCCAGTCAGAAAGGAGGATGTGGCCTTCAGGTTAGCCAGCTTCTTGCTGGCTGTAAAGTGGCCATGCCTCATCAGCCCTCCACAGTATAATTACCGGTGCTACTGATGCCTCCCTATTTAGAATCAAAACAATTGGCTTTCTGAGTTTGCCTTCCTCCCTGGGAAGGAGCTACATGTAGTCCCACCTGGTCATCCTATCTAGACTGTCCAATAATTCTCCCAGGGACCTATGCACCTCTGTTAGTACCGACCCTTTTGCTTCACCTCTCGAATCTGTCTGCTGCAGGTCTGCTAGCAGGGATTCCTATATGGCCAAGTCCTTCTGTAAATGTCGCTTAACTCTGTACACCTTCCCCAGGCACACCCCCTAGGCCTCTGCTTTCATCGCCTCATATTCATTCCCTCTTGTGGTGGTGGATTCCCAGTTAGTCATCAAGTAAGCTACCACTGATGTCCTCCTGACACTCAGGGTCCAGTAGGACCCCTGGCAGCAACCTCCATGTAGAGGGTTCTTCCCCTCCACTGCCCCATTCAAAGCTCACCATCAGTGGGGAATAGTCTGATGCATACCTTCCTCCGTACTATGCCCCATAAGCCCAAACATCCATTATTTGGTGCAATGCAGTCACCAGGTGAGGTTTTGTGTTATGTTTCAGGGGTGTATATTGAATGCCCCATCTAGAATTTAGTTGAATTCTCCCGGCCATATTATCGACACATCAAGAAAGTTTGTCATAAGATCCTGCAACATAAAAAATAGTTCCTGACGTCCGTGTTAGATGCATATAAGTTGATGATGCTGAACTCCCTCCCATCTAGCGTCCCATGCATAAGGGGCCACACACACTTGTGTATGCGAAGTAAGTGGACAGATAATGCTGCCCCCTCCATTTCTTTTTTAATTTCTCACCTTCTGGGGCAATCAAGTGTGTCTCCTGGAGACAGGCTTTGTGTATTTTGTGTTGATGTAGGAAGGTCAATACCCTGTGTTGTTTCACATATGAGTCAATCCGTGGTCTTTGCAGGTAAGGGAGTTATACGTATCCTGTGGCATGGGTCTGGTGGGTTGAATATATTGGGTGGGAGACCCCCACAGCCTTCCCTCCCAAACCCCTCCACCCCTTCCAGCCTTGAA
The DNA here is from genome assembly GCF_031143425.1 of Pleurodeles waltl. NCBI lineage: Eukaryota > Metazoa > Chordata > Amphibia > Caudata > Salamandridae > Pleurodeles > Pleurodeles waltl. Next base: position 621,340,642 of record NC_090437.1, on the reverse strand, counting down.
GTGCACCTAGTTATTAAGCAGGCCTTACAACCACACCACTAGCCTTTCCTTTCCCTCCCCAAATAAACACCTACAAGCATCATAACTTGGCATCTGCCCAACTCCCTCCCTCCTCGACTCAGTGATCAATGTTAACTCTCACTGAAGTATTGGAGCACATCTATTGGTAAGTAGAATGAGTGGAGCGAGGCCCTACCCTGTGCACCTCAAAACAAGAAATTGTCGTGGCACTTCAGAGCAGGCTCCGTTAGCTGCTGTACCCCGTCCCTAATCAGCCCATAATCAAATGTCACTTCAGTTGATTTTGACACCATAAAGTTCACATACCCTAATCGTAACTGGGACCATCGATCCCTGTCTGACCACTATGTTACTTTTTGACCCCCAAGTGCCAAAATGTCAAGAATCTCCAATCATGCTATTTCATCCATGTCTGTCAGATGTATTCCCCTCTTTTGGCAATGCACGATTTACTTGGTGGGGAGCACCAGAGTCACCAGTGAGTCTTCAATTTGTTCCAGGGACTCGTCTCCAGATTGATCCCTTGCAGTTGCAGGTCCTCGCTCTACTGCCAGTTTGTCGTCTCTCTGGACCATTACTTGCGGTGTCTGCCAAACTCTCCTGTCACTAGATCTGGAGGGTGCCTGGGCCCACTTCTGCCAATGTCTCTCTGATTCCCTGCATTGATGTGTCTAGAAAGTTCCACGCTCTGACTGCGGGACTTTGTCCCAAAGTTCCAGCCCAGACCACACCACCACCGGGTGCGCAAAAATGTGTTTTGACTAGAGCAACAACCTGCAGTTTAGCCATGTATAGAAGCATGTATGGTAGTTTCATGGTCCTGAGTTTCCGCTTCACATCAAAGAATGTCCTTGTTTTAGCTTGAACCTTCCTGGTGTAGTCAGGGTAGTTGGCAATGTTATGATTGTCATGGTGTACGGTTCCAGGTACTGTTCCCACCTTGAGGATAGCATCACTATCCTTGCTCTTAGGGCTCCGGAAGGGGTTCCCGATGGCGGTTTCACCGCCAAAACCCCGTGTGTTCTCTCCAAGGCAAACATCTTTGACAGGCACTGGGGCATTCGTACCTGGAGGATCCAGTTCTCCAGGAAGTGCTGTGGTGTAGCATGTTCCTCATCCTCTGGAAAGCCCAAAAATATCAGATTGTTACGGCACGACCACCCTTCCATATCTTCCACTCTGTCTTCTAGCCCCATATTGCTATTCTGTTTGTGCCGAATTTGCATAATTTTTTTCTACGCAAATCCAGCGCAAACTTAACTCCATATTTATAGTTTGATGCTAGACCCGTCTAGCGTGAAAATATTGGAGTTAACGTCATTTTTTGTCTGTGGAAAACTACCTTGCGTCAATGAGTTGCAAGGCAGGCGTTCCTGGGCAAAAAATTACTCTAAGGCCCTTGCACCTTATTTATCCTCCCATGCAAAAATCACCCACGAGAGGAGGAGGGCCTTAAATAATGGCGGTAAGCCTGCTCAGCACCAAAATTTAACTCCTGGGTCAGGGCAGGCGTTAGGGGACCTGTGGGCCATTTTCCATGGTCAGAGACCGTGGAACTAGCCCACAGGTACCCTTTCCTGCACCCAGGGACACCCCTACCCACCACCACCCACACCTGGAGGACACCTAAGGTAAGTCCAGGTAAGATTTTTATCATTTTTTTTTAAAAGGTGTCATGGGGGCCTCACTTGGGCCCCCCTACATGGCACTGTGCCCAATGGCCTTAAGTCCCCTGGGCATGGCCATTTGGCTGGGGGGCATGACTTCTGTCTTTACTAAGACAGGAGACAGGAGTCATGTCCATGGGAGTCGTACGTCAAAAAAATTATGCTAGTCAGGTTAGAGTAATTTTTTTTACTCTAACCTGACTAGCGCCATTCTTTCACGTACAACCTCCAGTTATGCCTACTCCTCCCCTACCCGGTTAACGTAATTTATTTTGACACTGACCGGGCCTTAGCACCGGCTTGCACCATTCCTTAAATATGGCACCCGGCTGGCGTCCTGGAATGGCGCTAGCCAGCGCTACACTTTTTGAGGCAAGCCTGAGCTAACACAGGTTTCCGTAAAAAAGTATAAATCTGGGCCCTAGTGTCTTTGTCACAGCCATCATCCTGGGCATCTAGGGCCAGCTGTAGGTAGTATTTTGCATGGCGCAAACTGCAAAAATCGCAGTTTGTGCCATGCAAAACGCGCATCGCGATGCTCATTCCCATTTTGCGAGTCGGTACCGACTCGCAAAATGGGAATGCGACTCACAAATAGGAAGGGGTGCCCCCTTCCTATTTGCGACTCACACCGCGATGCTAAATGCCTTTGTGACCGCGAACGCGGTCGCAAAGCAATTTGCAGTTACCGCCAGTGTCACACTGGTGGTAACCCATTCGCAAAAGGGAAGGGGTCCCCATGGGACCCCTTCTCCTTTGTGAATGTTGCCATAAATTTTTTTTCAGAGCAGGCAGTGGTCCAATGGACCACTGCCTACTCTGAAAATACGAAACCAAATGGTTTCGTTATTTTTTTTGTATTGCAACTCGTTTTACTTTAAGGAAAACGGGCTGCAATGCAAAAAAAAAACTGCTTTATTTAAAAAGCAGTCACAGACATGGAGGTCTGCTGTCTCCAGCAGGTCACCATCCCTGTGAGTGCAGGGGATCGCAATGGGGTCACAAAATGCGACTCACCTCATTAATATTAATGAGGTGGGACTTTGCGACCCCATTGCGATTCGCAGACGGTGTCTGAGACACCGTTCTGCATTCGATTCTGTGATTCGGAAATTGCGAGTCGCACCGACTCGCAATTTCCGAATCGCAAAATCGAAATTGCTACATCTGGCCCCTAGTGATTAAGAGTTTTTACTTCCAGTTGTAGTGTTCTTATTGATTACTCTGCTGTTTTTACCTTATGGGCTACCTTATGTAAGTCTTTGCAAGGCAAACTGACCTCAATGCAGACCAAGTCAATCTTACCCTCTAACACCAACATGGAGCCCTTCAAGGCTGCCATCAGTTCCCATCAGTTTCACCCTCGTAGGTTCTCCCTGGGGGCCACCTATATCCCTACGTCTTCACCTCAGTTAGTCCTCCTGTGTCGGGAACGCATCTCCTCAACACTTGGCCAGCAGAGATGACTCTAGGTGGTGATCTATTGCTAGGTAAGGTCTCTGCTGTGATGTGTAGGCTGTACGTAGCCCCGGTGGAGGCTCAGATGCTATTCCCTCATTCCAGCCAATGTTCAAGATTCTATCATGGGGGATTGCTCATTAGCTTCCTATGATTTCTATGTGGCCACTGTTAAATTCCTACCAGCCCCTGGGGTCCTCACTCCCCAGCACCCTCCTTATCACAGTCTAGCTCAAGAGCTCTCCTTCAAGTACTCCAGGTCAGCTGAGTCAAGTACAGCCCTCAGGATTACTAGCCTGGTGTCTCCATCAATTCTCCAGGCCATCTCCATGAGTGCCATAGGCCCAGAGCCGATGAAAAGAGCTTTGCAGTAAGAGCGATTGCTTGTCTCCTCAACCACAAGTTGGGGTTGTGGGGGGTCTTCCACGCCCTGGGCCTGCACAATGTTGTCTAGACCCTTGTGTTATTCCCAAATGGCCACCTCACCTCGCAGACCCTCTATTGCTGGAGGCCAATCCAATATGGCCACCACTGCTCCACTCCGACACTCGCTGAACCTCAGGTGCCTGCTAGGGATGGGGCTCGTCCCGATTGTGGTCCTACACTAGAACAGCTTGTTCTATATGATGGCTCTGCAGGGCAGCCCAGTATGTCTGGCACTCTTGCGCCCGCAGCTCCTGACAAGGGTACGCAATCAAATATGGCTACTGTCACTTCCCACCAGGCCTGGTGCCTGTGCGGCTAGGCCAATCCTCACAAGGTAAGCAAGGATGACTCGCCTCCACTCAGGCTGCCGTGAGGGTCTCTATCTGATGAGCCCCCATCTTGACGAGTGCTGTCTGCCCCGTGGCAAACCGCTAAGACCACCGGCAATGCAGGCTATAGTGCACCAATGGTGTCCCCGCACCGTTTCCTAGCAGTAGGGTCATAACTCTGCTCTCTCCTATTCTTCAGGTAGCAGAGGCAAAGGTACAGTTTTGTGTGGGGCTTGGCTCAATTACAGGCAGGATTCTGTAGGATTTTACTTTAGAGCGATGGATCTCACTGGCTGTGCATCCATTTGGTAATCTTGCTTCACCATGCCCCCAACTATGGTCAACTTTAAATTGAAACTCACACTTTATATACTTTTGCATGCAATGCAGATTAATTAAAATACTGTGCAAAGCATAAAATAAAGACAGTGCATCACCAATTCCACCCTCAGATGACTCAAAGGGTCATCACAAAATACATTCACATGTCGCCTGATGATTGGATTTCTAATGCCAATTGGTGATTTCTTTAGTTTACCTCTAAGCTCTTCCAAAACCCTTAACTCATCGTAAATGTGACTCTACAACTCCTCAAGCTCCACTTCTTCTCTCTTTCATTTTCTCCCATTTCCCTTTGTCACTGGCTCTCCTACTTTACATTTTGATCCATTCCTCACAGTCATTAGTCTAGTTCCCCTTATAGAAAGAAACATCTTGCAAGAATACCTATGAATAATATGGGGTCAGTATATTCCCTAGTAGTCTACTCTCATTGCTACTGAGCCATCTACCAAATGCACAAAATCCTTTTGCTTTCAACTGCTTAAAATCTATGGAAACATCAGAAATATTACTAATAAACGTGTTAATCTCACCACTGTTGTTAGGCAAGTAAGTACAGCATTGTTAGAAGCGTGCAACAGACTCCATCCTCTTTTGTGAGAAAGATACCTAAAGCAAGCCTGTTCTGCAAAAACATTGCTCTAATTGCCATAATCATGGTATTTATAGTTGTAAGTGTCCCCGCTGTATTGGTGGCAAGATGATCTATCATTGTAGAAGAGCTCTCCTTCAAGTACTCCAAGGTCAGCTGAGTCTAGTTCAGCCCTCAGGACTACTAGCCTGGTGTCTCCATCAATTCTCCAGTCCCGTACCATGAGTGCCTTAGGCCCAGAGCCGATAAAAGGAGCTTTGTTGTTAGAGCCATCAGGTAATTTAAAACTACTTGTAGCACCAATAATATCACCAACTACACGTGAAGCATGTTTGGCGCTTTCATGAAGTGGTACTCCCTTATCATCTACCCCATATACATAATAAACTGTAGGAAACACTAAATGAAGGTAGCAAGCTGCCTATCCAATTAGCTTGAAGCTGAAAATAGGCATTCTTCATGCACACATATAACACTCCAGGAACAACATGATGCTGTCCAGAAAATACTTGATCACTCAAAAGATCACATTTCTGTACACATTCACTCCAGTCCTTCATCTGAGGATTTTTAAACCTTTTCTCCCTTCTCATAAAACATAGTAAGTGCAAATGTAGTAGTCCTGATTGTGCATACATTTGTGTATGTATGCTGAAGACTGAAAAATACATAATCGGAAACATTTACCTAAGAACCATCTCTATCAAACATGTGTCATATTAAATCTATTCTGTTCTTCTAGGTGAGTAGAATTAGGCTTAGTTGTAATGGAAGCATGCTCAATAGGACAATCCAGGTCCACTAACAGACCAATCATGAAAGTGACTAAGACGATTGCCACTACAGTTACTATCAATCTACATTTGTTTTTTAAATTAGACACCATGGTTTCTCTTGAGTCAGATTTTCAGGGAACACAAAATAAAAAAACAAATTCTTCTTGTCATCTTCTACTTGTATGAATCAGCAAAACATTGATTAGTTAAAAAAAGATTACATCACTTGGATTATTTTTTTAAATTATCCCTAATCTTATGTCAGCTTCATTTAATAATGACAACTCTAATCTTCTATTGGTCCTAGACCCTAAGAAGTTTCAAAGTTTCAGTTTGTCTCTACAGTTCACTTGAATTTAGTCAGTGAAAAATCAGGAATCAATCATTCTTCACAGTGGTAGCACTTATTCACATGCTTGATCCTCAGTCTGTCACATCCTCGAGTCTGACCCACTCTCAGCAAAGTATGTCCATTCTGGAGTGAAGTACCTTTGAATAGTCACCTGTCTTCTCTTTAATACTCTGACTACTGGCTGTTCACTCTCACTGTCACTTTGCTCTCATGTCTCTTTTTGTTTACTGTCTCTATGATGCTTTCCCCTGACGCAACAGCTCTTAGTCTTTCAACTTTTCGTGGCCACCTTTCCTTTCTTAGCCCCCATCATGCTGCACTGCTGGGGCTCTTCTTCTGGCTTAGTGGTTCTTGTTCACAGTCTCTTCAGTTTGGTTAACAGTGGCTACTCTTTGATCATTCACCACAGGTTTAGCACTTGGCACAGATCGACTTGGAGACTCTTGGGCACAGTCTTTTCCCCCCTCTGGTCATTCGGGGTGTACTGGATTTGACTCTGCAAATCAGTGTTTTTTGTTGCCACATCTTCACCAGCTTGTCTTACTCTCCTGGTATGCAATGCATGTTTCCAGTTTGGAAGGCCACTGCACATCACAGCAGTGTTTGTCACAAAAGTGACTTGAAAGGGGCCACACCAACGGGTCTCCAAGTAGCTCTTCCTAATCTGTTACTTGAGTCATGGCACTGTTCTTGGCCTGGAAGAGAAGTTGCTGCCTCAGCCTGGTGAGAGACAGAATGCACCACGTCACCCAACCCTTTGCAATAGCTGAGAACCATATTATCTGTAATATTCACAAGTGCAGCTGTAGTCACGGTAAGAAGTCTCATGGCTCTCCCCGTTAGGATCTTGTGGTAGGACAGTTCTGTCCTCCGATCAGGCATGCTTTGGAGACTCAGCAGCACCAAGGAAAGTCAAGTTGGGGTATCAGATTCCCATTGATCTGTTTGACGATGCCAGACGCCTCTGGCCTGCAACTACATTAACATTTTTGATACATCAGCAGGGCTACACACAGTAGACGAATAACCTCATTATTGCAATGTGTCCAACAATCTGACTCCAGAGAAACAGATAGGCCAAAACAAGGAGTCAACTTCATTGCTAATAGCTTGGTCTGTCATTCCTCCTATTTGGGTATGCCTCCACCCAGTGGGAAAAGATACACACTACCACTAAGATGTATCAGAGCCCAATGCACACATGCATCTCGGGAAAAGTCAAGCTGATGTGATTGAAAGGACTTTTTTTCATATATGTTAATTGTAGCAACCATTTGTCTGCCCGGATTTAACTGCTGGCAGGTGACACATTGATGGCACAGATTCTGTGCAATGACATGAAAACGGGGATTAAACCAATATGTTTTGAACAGACCACTGTACCTCTTCCTATATGGGTTGGGCCATGGAGGTGTCTAGGTATTGGTGACAACATAGTATCCAGCAAAGCAGGTTTCCCATCTTTTGAAACCCAAATCTTATCCTGATTCTTCACACATCTTTTTCTGGTCCAGCTTTTCTGTTCACTTTCTGGGACTTCTTCCTGCAAACGTTTGATCTCTTCCCCTTTATCCGCAACAGTCAACAAAAAGGCTTGTAGTAACTTCAGACTCAACCGAATGATCTCTATTTGGTTTGCAGAATTTCAGAGCACAGTATTTGGCCATCTTAGCCCACAAAATCACATGCACTCCTGTGCGCTGCACATTTTACAACTGCTATTTCAGTGAGCCACTGTAAAGCCTCCAACAGATCCATAACATAATTCCTGTTGTGAAGAGGAGAGCCAGGGGTAGTCATAAAACGCCTCTGGGACCATAACTGCCAAAAGTTATGGACCATACCGAATCAATTGTGGCTTTCTGTGTACATGGTGACTCTCAATTGGTTAGAGACACAATAGGCTGTAGTATTGGCAATCAGTTCAGCCACCTTTGTGGAGATTACATTGCAAATGGTGCAGACAGCATAGGCTGCCTTTAAAATTCCTTGTCTATCTCTTCAACAATTGCTGTCCAAAAACAATATATAATCAAGCTCTTCCAGAGGATTGTCGGGTCTTGGCTTGGTTTACAGCTCTGTAATGCCCAGGCAGTTATGGTCAACACCATCATCATTTTCATTAGACACAGTGTGGCAGGGTTGAGACAGGTGCACTTCCATAATGTGATGTTATCAGCAGTAAGAATTAACTACTCATAACAGAGTTGACCTGCTATGTGCTATGTGTTGTGTTTGCTTGCGGGTAAGATCTCAACAGAATGAGGAACCATTAGGAGGTATCCCATAACTATGCCCTCACTTTGCTGATTGCTGACACCAACTGTAGCCCCTGCCTGTAGACAACCCTACAACGTTGTGAATATTGGGTCAAGAATTGATTAAAAATACACAGCTGGGCATTAAGAATTTCTGTTGGTCTCTGTCAACACAGTGGGGCATACCTGTCAATTTCACAGCGGTAAAAAGTAAAGTCCTTTTCATAATTAGGCATTCCTAGAGCTTGGGTGCAACAGAGACTTTCTTTCAGCTTGAGGAAGGCATTCAAGCAGTCGTTGACCCAGGGTAGCGGATCAGAGACATCTTTCCATGTAAGCCTCTTTAGAGTTTTTGCCACTCGGAAAAGTTGGGAATCTACTAATGACAGTAGCCCACCATTCCCAAAAACCTCTTGACTTCTCTTTGTGTCGTGCGAGGGTTCATTCTGGGAATGTTAGAGATTCTCTTTTGAGACATCATTCTAGCTCCCTTCTCAAAACTGTGTCCCAACTACAGGACTTCCTTTTTCACAATACTGTAATTTGGTTGGGGATACTTTGTGATTGTTCTCAGTCAAATGATTCAACAGGGCAATAGTGTTTTGTCTGCAGGCATCTTGTGTTGTTGACTCCACCATTAGGTTGTTGATATATTGGACCAGGACTGATTTGCTTTGCAGCTGGGACGCCATATTATTCTTCAATATCTGAATGAAGATCGAAGGTCTCTTTGTATACTCCTGTGGGACTCGGCACAATGCCAGGACCTTATTTTGAAATCAGAAAGCAAAGAAAAACTGGCTTTCCTCATGCAGAGGAACAGAGAAGTCTTGACACAAATCAGTATCTGTGAACCACTCAGCATCACAAGGTATTTGGAACAGTATCACAGAAGGATTTGGTACCACAGGATGACAATATTGTTGACCTTTGGTAGGAACTATAGACTTTTCCACTTATTTGCTTTCTGCAAACCTATTATAGGTGAATGGCAGGGGCTCTCTGGTATCTCTTTTAATATGCCCTGCTCTGTCATGGAATCAATTACAGGGGTAATTCCAGCTACGGCCTCTAGTGAGACACCTACAGGGGCATTCTAGGATACTCTGCATTCTGTTTGATTGTTATTCTTAGAGGTTCAACATCTTTCATCAAACCATAATCTATACCCGAAAAAAAAACAGAATTCCTTCTTCACAGAGTCCTTTATGACAGGGGGTAAGACTTCCATTGTCAAAACCGGAAACAATCCAACAGTTGACTATTGTGTGCTCAATTTAAAGCCTGCATCTCCATTGTGTGTCTAAAGGTAAACAGTATCTGTTGCAAATTAGACCAGACAGATGAAATTGCAGAGTAAATCCCTGCCTAATAGATCAACTGGACTTGATTTGGATATTACACACTCATGGTCCTCTTTAAGAAGCCCTGTCTTCACAGGGACTTTAACTGAAACATGATTCACAATGTATTTATTAGAAATGCCTACAACTTGTATTTGTTTTCAACAAGAAGGGGAGGTTTGGCACTTCTACAGTTCTTACTTTAGAGCGGGTAGAACTGGTAATGATCAGAAACCTTGCGGGATGGTGGTTCACCTCTCCATCCACTTTGGTCTACTTCAAAGATTGTGCCAAGCATGCAGTCTGTCTCCACTCTCAGGCACCGTCATTGTGATTGATCAGAACATGGATCTGCAAATGTTGAACACCCGAAACTATTGAAAACGGTCAGGTCTCATAAATGTGCTTTGCTGAACTCTAGAGTTCGGATTTGTATTAAGCCCCTGACCACTCATTACAAAGTTTGGGGCATATTAGCACTTTGAGGTCATTTGCATATTTGGCACTGTCATCGCTTTTATGTTTGACATCTGACCATGAATTTTCAATCAATTGGGATCCAGCCTACATCCCCACTTGCAGTGGCCCACCTTGTTACAATAATGACATGACATAGGGGGCATTACAACATTGGCGGTAAAAGCCGCTTAGCGCCGTGCAGAAGACCGCCAACACACCGCCGCAGCCGCAGAATCCCGCCACAGCTATTATGACCCACAACTCGAAATCCGACAAAAATTCAGACACCCACACAATTCCGCCACACCAAAGGTCAGTGATAAACTGGCGAAAACAAAACCTCCACCGTCACGCCAACAGAAATACGCCCACGCTATCATGACCCATGAATCCACGTGGCGGTCTTTCAACTGCGGTATTCCATTGGCGGTACACACCGCTGCGCTCAAAATACACACACACATACAAAACACCGCCACATTGGACAATTCAAAATACACACACCTGATACACATACACACACCACTCCCACACACCCAATACAATATAAAACCCACACCCACATCACCCACAAATATCACCCACAAACCCCTACTACCAAAAATTCCAAAAGAAGGCCAGAGAGAGACAGCACCAGCAAGAACAACAGCATCCACAGGCACTCAACACCATCACCCACACAACTTCCACGCACAAAACACCACACACCACTACATATCACCACACTTATCACCACACACACCACCCCACACATCACCCACACCACCCCATGGCACGCCAAAGACACCCCAGGTTCTCAGAGGAGGAGCTCAGGGTCATGGTGGAGGAAATCGTCCGGGTAGAGCCACAGCTATTTGAAACACAGGTTCAGCACACCTCAATTGCAAGGAAGATGGAGCTATGGCGAAGAATAGTCGACAGGGTGAACGCAATGGGACAGCACCCAAGAAATCGGGACGACATCAGGAAGAGGTGGAACGACCTACGGGGGAAGGTGCGTTCCGTGGTCTCCAGACACCACCTGGTGGTACAGCAGACTGGCGGCGGACCCCCACCTCCTCACCCACAACTAACAACAAGGGAGGAGCAGGTCTTGGCGATTCTGCATCCTGAGGGCCTCGCAGGAGTCAGTGGAGGAATGGACTCTGGTAAGTCAAACCTTTAACTACCATATCCCCCACCCTACCTGCATGCTATCACAGACCCCCACCCTCGCCCCTCCCTTATCACTCCAACTCCTCACTAATGTACTAATAACACAAACCACACATCCCAACACCAAGCCCTGCATGCAACAACAAAGCATGGACACCCATCACTAAAGCATGCCCACTGCACATACCCATAACACCCCCCTCAACCATAATCACACAAGCCCCCAAACAGGAATGCTAGCACTGGGGTACACGGTCACCCACCCATTGCACACCATGACACACACAGATGCAATAATCATGCTTTTACACCCCTGCAGGACCACTACCCAATGTCACCAGACAGGAGGGTCCAGACATCTCCACCCCACCCACAGTCCAACTGGATCCAGATGACCAGCCCCGACCATCGTGGGCCTCGGGACAGTCGGTTCCCCTCACACAGGCACAGCCCACCACAGACCTTCCACCCTCTGGTAACACCAGCACAGCACCCACCCAGCGGGCCCATACCTCCGTCCCCAGGACACGTCAATCAGCTGTGTGTCCACCACTACAGGGAACCCAGGATAACTCACCACCCCAACAACAACAGGGACCTGGGGGCAGTGGCAGTGGGCACACGGTCCAGGGTACGGAGGCCCAGGAACACAGGGGAACTGGGAGGGCTGCTGTGCGACAGGAGGCAGACAGGCCAAGGGAACCCACTCTCCACGAGGCCTTCTCCTCCATCATGGGAGCCTACCACCACTCCCAGGAGACGATGGCAACGGTCCTGGCCAAGTTTCAGGAGACCCAGCGCATGCAGGAGGAACAGTATTTGGGGTTCAGGGAGGAACTCAGAACCATCAGCTCCGCCCTGGGCACCATGGTAGGGGTGCTGAAGGAAATACTGAGCACCAGGAGGGACACTGTGGCACTCCAAGGGGCCCCTGACACTAGCATGGACGATGAACTGCCCACCACCTCCGCCGGCGCTAGTGGACAGGAGGCACCACCACAGGACCACCACACCAGCACCCCACCCCCTGCAGACAGAGAACCACCCTGCAAGCGGTCCCTGAGATCCAGGAACAAGACAGAGCACAATGCCAAGACCCCCGCCAAGAAATGAGACCACCCTGATTGTCAAACCACTGTCCCACTTTGTAACCCTGTCTATGTTGGAACTGCCCAAGCTCCACTTCCTATGCCCATATGGGCAAGTCACCTGTGAGACTAATAGACTGGACTCTGCCATGGACATTCCTCCACCATCCCCCCTCACCATTTTACAACCCCCTCCAATATTGAGCACTTCAATAAACACCCTTAAAGCATAAAACAATCTTGAGTCAGTCTGTGATTTCGAAATGGCATATTAGCAATTACAGTGACAAAATGCTTTTTCAAATGTAATGTCAACATACCTATGTCACACAGCTCTAGTCCATGAGGAATCGAAGCAGATGACACACGTTGGAAACCACACCTGTGAAACCGTAAGGGAAAATGACAACTCAGTGACCATACACTGGGTGAAATCGACAGACAGGATAGAGGTAGAAGTGTTAAAGTACTTGTAGTAGGCAGGAATGTTTTCTCACCTGTGTGTCACTGGAAATATTGCTGGATGACTGAGTCCCTGTTGTCAATGTCTTCTTCCTCTGCTTCCTCCTCATCACTGTCCACAGGCTCCACAGCTGCCACAACAGCGCCATCTGGACCATCCTCCTGCAGAAAAGGGACCTGTCGTCGCAAAGCCAAGTTGTGAAGCATACAGCAGGCCACGATGATATGGCACACCTTCTTTGGTGAGTAGAATAGGGATCCACCTGTCATATGCAGGCACCTGAACCTCGCCTTCAGTAGGCCGAAGGTGCGTTCGATCACCCTCCTAGTCCGCCCATGGGCCTCATTGTAGCGTTCCTCTGCCCTGGTCCTGGGATTCCTCACTGGGGTCAGTAGCCATGACAGGTTGGGGTAGCCAGAGTCACCTATTAGCCACACCCGGTGCCTCTGGAGATGACCCATCACATAAGGGATGCTGCTATTCCGCAGGATGTAGGCGTCATGCACTGAGCCAGGGAACATAGCATTTACCTGGGAGATGTACTGGTCTGCCAAACATACCATCTGTACATTCATGGAATGATAACTCTTCCGGTTCCTGTACACCTGTTCACTCCTGTGGGGGGGGGACCAAAGCTACATGGGTCCCATCAATGGCACCTATGATGTTGGGGATATGTCCCATGGCATAGAAGTCACCTTTCACTGTAGGCAAGTCCTCCACCTGAGGGAAAACAATGTAGCTCCGCATGTGTTTCAGCAGGGCAGACAACACTCTGGGCAACACGTTGGAAAACATAGGCTGTGACATCCCTGATGCCATGGCCACTGTTGTTTGAAATTACCCACTTGCAAGGAAATGGAGCACTGATAGCACCTACACTTGAGGGGGGATTCCTGTGGGATGGCGGATTGCTGACATCAGGTCAGGCTCCAACTGTGTACACAGTTCCTGGATTGTGGCACGGTCAAACCTGTAGGTGATGATCAAACTTCTTTCCTCCATTGTTGACAGGTCCACCAGCGGTCAGTACACCGGAGGATGCCGCCATCTCCTCACATGTCCCAGCTAACGGTGCCTATGAAGGACAACAGCGACCACAGAGTCAAACAACTCAGAGGTATGTACCCACAGTCTACACAGAACACCATTCATACACAAAATGTGGGCTGTATTTGCGTTGTGAGACAAGGCCTAGGTATGTGTGACGCAGTTGGTAATTAGGCCATGTGGGCCCCTGAAATGGCGGCTTCCTGACCTCTAAACTGGGACAATGGGATGTGAGGTAACTGTGCTGGCGTTGTACACCGTCGCAGTAGGCGGTAGAAGACCGCGGCGCAATGCTGCATTGGTTAACATTGGACCCTATGGGTCCCAGGAGCCAATGACGATGTACACCGGCGGTGATGGTACACACCGCTGCGGACGTGACCGCCGCGGACGTGACCGCCCTTTTCTGACTGTTGAATCACTCAATACCTGATCTTCGACAGGAGAGGACCTACACTGCAAGTGCTGCTGTGACCTCGGTCTGGAAGAGACAATGGCTCGTGCGTCTGGAGAAAAGGCCCCTGCCTTCACTGCAGAGGAGTTGGAGAAGCTCGTCAACGGGGTCCTCCCCCAGTACACGCTACTCTACGGTCCTCCAGACCAATAGGTAAGTACACAGGGAGCATGTTGTATGGGCTATGCCTGTGTGGAGAGGGCTGGTTGTAAGAAGGAAGGGGGCACAGTTCTGTGTGCATGAAGGACTGTGAATGCATGTGCCACATGGCAAGTGTAGGGATGTGGGCCACTCACTTTGACGGTGCAGTTGGTAATGACTTCTCTTCTTCCCCTGTACATGTCATGTAGGTCAGCGCCGACCAGAAGAAGGATATTTGGCGTGCCATCGCCAAGGACATCCGGACCCTGGGGGTCCATCACAGACGGAGCACCCACTGCCGTAAAAGATGGGAGGACATTCACCGCTGGAGCAAGAAGACGGCAGAGGCTCAGCTGGGGATGGCCTCCCAAAGTGGGAAGGGTGCCCGTCGGACCATGACCCCCCCTGATGTTCAGGATCCTGGCGGTGGCCTACCCAGAGTTGGATGGGCGCTTGAGTGCATCACAGCAGACACAAGGGGGTGAGTACACTGTCATTCAGCGGACTTTGCGCGCAGTGAAGGTGTCTGGGTGGGGGAGGAGGGCTGTGGGTTTCCCTAGAACAGGGCGAGTTCCGTAGGCAAGGCCCCTCCGTAAGGCAGCCCATGTGGCACCCCACCCCACCTCTGTAGAGTTCCAAGTACAGGTATTCATGCCCCTGTGTCATCTATGTGTGCAGATGTCGTCCATAGCCTTGTAGGCCATTTCCCAGGAATTGCATCTGTAGAGCCCAACAGCGCGACGTAGTGCAGGGGGCTGCTGTGTCCATGTTGTCCGCCAACGGTAGCGGTAAGCCATGCACTCAACCTGTCTTTCTTCTGTCATCCCCCCCCTTTTTGTCGTCTCTTTGTTCTTGTGTGCATTAGCATCATCAGGCGGAGGTACAGTGGCACCGGAGCACAAGGGAGCTGCATCCCACATGGCCATGGAGGGCCACACTACGGACTCAGAATACACCAGTGGGACGGAGGGCGAGGGGAGCACCACGGCGGTCACAGGGTCTGCAACTAGCGACACGGACTCATCCTCTGATGGGAGCTCCCTTGTGGTGGCGGCAACATCTGTGCCCCCCATTTCTACAGGTACAGCCGCCACCCCCCTACCAGGAACGCCCTCCCAGCAGCCCCTCAGCTTTCGCCCCGTGCCCGCTAACCCAGGAGGGTGGGCATCACCTTCGCCGCAGGCACCTCAGCCCCTGTCACCTCTGCTGCCCTCAGTGAGGAGGGCATTGACCTCCTCAGGTCCCTCACTGTTGGGCAGTCTACCATTTTGAATGCCATCCAGGGTGTAGAAAGGGAGTTGCAACACACAAATGCATTCCTGGAGGGCATTCATTCTGGTCAGGCTGCCCTTCATCGAACCGTTCAGACTCTGGCCTCAGCACTGATGGCAGCCATTGTCCCTGTGTCTAGCCTCCCCCCTCCAACTTCCTCCTCCCAGACCCAATCCCCTGTACCCCTGTACCTCTGCCTATCCCAAGCACACCATCAGACCAGCCTGCACACACCTCAACACACAAGGGAAGCTCAGGCAAACATAAGCACCACACATCCCACAGGCACTCACGCAACCATCACACACATCCAGACACACCAACATCCACTGCCTCCACTCTGTCCCCCTCCTCCTCGTCTCCCTCCTCTATCCCAGTCACATCTACACTCACACCTGCCTGCACTACCACTACAGCCACTACGTCCCGCACCAGCACACCCACCACCACACCCCGCTCACGTGCACTCACCACCCCTACTACCATTTACACGTCCCCTGTGTCCTCTCCCAGTGTGTCTGTGATGCCCCCTCCCAAGATACACAAACGCAGGCACACACCCACCCAACAGCCATCCACCTCACGACAGCCTCCAGCCCATGCACCTGCACCCAAATCCACAAAAGTTACACCTCCTACAACCACCACCTCTACCTCCACTCCCAAACCCCCTCCAGCTACCCGTCCCAGTGTCTCCCAAAAACTTTTCCTGTCCACCCTTAACTTATTTCCCACCACCCCCCGTCCAACTCATAGGTCCCGTACTAGCACCTCAGGCAAAAAATCTCTGGGACCAGTTGTGCCTGTTGTTACAGGTATGTGGAGTTCACCGGTCACCAGGCCAGCCAGTGAAGCACCAGAAGTTGGACAGTGCCCGGCGGGAGAGGGGGAAGACTCCAGCCAGCCAAGCCGCTCACAGGGGTCCCCGGGGGAGTGTCGACTCAGCTGTGACTCCTCCCAAGGTGGGGAAGGGGCTGAAGAAATCTCCAAAGTCTGGGAGGAGCAGCACGGCGGAGAAGACCGCCATCATCCCCGCTGCCCAGGAGGCCTCCGCCAGCCCCATCGTCACTGCCCAGGAAGCCACCGCCAGAGTCACTGCCCAGGAGGCCACCGCCAGCCCCATCATCACTGGACAGGAAGCCACCGCCAGAGTCACTGCCTAGGAGTCCACCTCCAGCCCCATCGTCACTGGCCAGGAAGCCACCGCCAGAGTCACTGCCCAGGAGGCCACCTCCAGCCCCATCGTCTCTGGCCAGGAAGCCACCCCCAGAGTCACTGCCCAGGAGGCCACATCCAGCCCCATCATCACTGGCCAGGAAGCCACCGCCAGAGTCACTGCCCAGGAGGCCACTGCCAGAGTCACTGACCAGGAGGCCACCGCCAGCCCCATCGTCACTGGCCAGGAGGCCACTGCCAGCCCCATCGTCACTGCCCAGGAGGCCACCGACAGCCACAGCCCAGGTGACCCATGAAGGACCGCCAGCCACAGCCCTGCTGGGCAATGACGGACCGCCTTGGCAAGGACCGCTGAACAGGGCAAAGACCGCCATGGAAAGCACCGCTGAACAGGTCAGACACTGGCAACTCAAGCACAGCTGAACAGGCCAAGGACCGCTGAACAGGGCAAAGACCGCCATGGAAAGCACCGCTGAACAGGTCAGACACTGGCAACTCAAGCACCGCTGAACAGGCCAAGGACCGCTGAACAGGGCAAAGACTGCCATGGAAAGCACCGCTAGCCCATTTGCGGCACGGGCAGTGATGCAACAGGGACCGTCACGGGGTGAGTGCTGCACTCTGGGCACCAGTCCCCCTCCAGAACCATTGGAGACGTGCATCCACTTGTGAGACTGTGGCTTTGCACTCCCCAGGATGGAACAGTGGGCAAACCACCCACTGTAGAGACTTGAGAGACTATGGCTTTGCACTCCCCAGGATGGTACAGAGGGCAAACCACCCACTGTAGAGACTTGAGAGACTGTGGCTTTGCACTCCCCAGGATGGAAGAGTGGGCAAACCACCCACTGTAGAGACTTGAGAGACTGTGGCTTTGCACTCCCCAGGATGGTACAGTGGGCAACCCACCCACTGTAGAGACTTGAGAGACTGTGGCTTTGCACTCCCCAGGATGGTACAGTGGGCAAGCCACCCACTGTAGAGACTTGAGAGACTGTGGCTTTGCACTCCCCAGGATGGTACAGTGGGCAAACCACCCACTGTAGAGACTTGAGAGACTGTGGCTTTGCACTCCCCAGGATGGTACAGTGGGCAAACCACCCACTGTAGAGACTTGAGAGACTGTGGCTTTGCACTCCCCAGGATGGAAGAGTGGGCAAACCACCCACTGTATAGACTTGAGAGACTGTGGCTTTGCACTCCCCAGGATGGTACAGTGGGCAAACCACCCACTGTAGAGACTTGAGAGACTGTGGCTTTGCACTCCCCAGGATGGTACAGTGTGCAAACCACCCACTGTAGAGACTTGAGAGACTGTGGCTTTGCACTCCCCAGGATGGTACAGTGGGCAACGCACCCACTGTAGAGACTTGAGAGACTGTGGCTTTGCACTCCCCAGGATACATCAATGGGCATGGAGCCCCCTCGTGGATCTGGCGTCGTGCCCTCATCCGGCTGAGGTGCCCCCCTTCCCTTCCTCCTGAGGTGCCTGTTGTATTTCTATCTGATGCCCCTGCAGTGTTCTCTCCGTTTGTATTGGGTATCTTGTGTGGGCCTCGCCCATGCATTTTGGGCCCTGTGGTCCACGGACTATGAATGGTGCAATACCTGCACTACTAATCGTGGTGTTAATTTTGTTTATTGTGTATATATATATATGTATATATTTGCTTACTGTATTTTGATATATTACAATGGTTCCACTAATTTCCTTTTGTCTTTGCATTCTTCCTGGGGGGTTGGGGGATGTTACTGTAATGTATAGATAAGCATTGGTGTGTGTGTTGTAGTGGGTGAGGGTCGGGGTGGGGGATGGGGTGTTGAGTGTGTGTGTCCCTGTGTTTTTGCCTCCCCCACCCCTATGTCGTAGGTGCAGTACTCACCGTGGTCTTCGACGCCGGCGTTGATGCTCCTCGTAGAAGAGCAGGAAGACTAGTGCAGAAAGAATATGGAGCTCCGGCTCCATGATGTCGTCGTTCCTCGTGGAGTGTGTAGAGGTGAGCGTTTTCCCTTTGAAATGGCTGTTTCCGCTGTGTGTTTATCCGCGGTGAATCCGCCCCGTAAAAGGTGGCGGATTGGTAGGTTATGATACTGTGGGTGGTACATTGTCTCCCGCCTGTCTGTTGGCGGTGACCGCCGCGCTGTTTGTTTGTACCGCCGTGGCGGTCGGAGTGTTAAAGTGGCTGTCTTTGTTGGCGGTTTCCACCACGGTCATAATTGCAAAAAGTTTACCACCGGCCTGTTGGCGGTCTTACCGCCGCTTTAACACCGTCCGCCAGGGTTGTAATGACCACCATAGTCTTTTACAAAATGGATATGTCCATCCCTGATTTTGGGTGAACTGGCATTCCTCGTCTTCTACCTTGTGAGATGCCGTTGATTCTGCATCATCTGACCACCACTTTGATAACCAACTTCCTGCATTCCTGCACCGGGACCATGACCTGCATTTGCAATATATGGGCCATTCTGAAATCCGTTCAGTAATAACTATGTTTGGGCCAATATGAATTTCTCCTTGATCTTCCTCTGCCTCGCTTCTAAATCATCACTGCAATACTTTACATACAGCAAAACCTCATGCAAGGGCTTTGAGTGCCAGCAAATCACATACGGCTGAATACGTGAGCTGATCTCCGGGCACAAACCAAGAACAAATTGAGACACAATATTACTGAGATTTCTCCTTTCTGGATTTTCAGCATCAATGTGCTGCCAGAAAACCTAAATAAGCTGTTCGTAATAAGCGTACATAGATTCTTTAGGATCTTGGCTAGTTTCCAACCAATTACTCGCTTTCTGCAGAACCCTAGCTTTCAAAAAGGTAATCACCTGATTATATTTATACCTGACAATAAGTGGAGGGGCATTCGTTTGGGCAACTCTTGGTGGTTCATTAGCCGGCCACTGCATGGACATTTTGCAGTCTGCCCACAAATCGTAAGGGATGACAATATCAAAGAAGGTATTCAAATCGTCCCAATGCATCTTTGATATCTTCACAAATCTTTCCACTTGAGTTTTGCCAAAGGTCAGGATTTTCTCTCAGTTTTGGAAATTGATTTGTAAATGTGAAAAGATCTCCACGACTCCAAGGTACATGCACCTATCTATCCACATGTACCTCCCTTGATGGGTAAACTTTTACCTCCGAGTCACATTTACTATCCTCCCCATCTTCTCCTTCCAGAATCATCTTTTTTTTTTTCTTATGAGTCCATCTGGCCTTAAGTTTTTGAGTATCACTCCACTTCTGGATGTTACCAAATAACTCCCTTTGGTGTAATTAAAAGCCTAGTTTACACATGTTGTTTATAGTTTTTTCTCACTTATGAACACCCTGAAGTTCTTCTTTTAAGTCAGACGTTTAGATGAATCAACTCTAAACTCCATGGTGAGTCCTTCCAGAAGTTCATGTGTCTCACGAGCTCACATATCACCTTTCTTGCTTAGGAACCAAAGTTCTTCTTCATTGTACCTGTCTGTGAATCCCAACACAAGAGTACCCTTCATAATTTCCTCAACTTCTGCCCTTAGTCTTATAATGTCTAGTGCCCCTGGCTGAGCATCCCTCATTGGGGTTTCTGGCTCAGATCATTGCTGAATTTCTACAGCAAGCACACTGACAATAGGAGCTCCTCCTGTTGGTTGTACTCCCAGGTAGGACCAGCATCTGATGTATTCAGGGACTGTCATAACTGTGGACGTACCTGAGGCTGTGATAATGACAGTAGAACTTGGGGCTCCCAGTGGGCGACCTGGTGCAACAAAGGGTAAACCTCTCTCTGGAGGACCCTGATTGATGGGCACACTTGCATCTGTGTGGATCCTCTAGGCTGTTGATTTCCTCCAGCCTGATAAACGGTGTTACATGGTGGTGGTCGGGAAGTCAATAGATCATCCAAAAAACTCATCACTGGAGTCACTATCACTAGTCTCATGCCTCTGTTTTTTTATTCAACTTCCCTCTCATGACTTCTTCCTCTTTGGTCATTCTCGTGTTAGCATAGGGTACATCCTTTTACTGCCAATTACATTCTCTCTTCATTCTTGCTGTTCTGCATCTAACTTCGCTTCTATCCAATTACAGACCTAATTCTTTGTTTGGGTCTGGTATTTCCCCTTCTTTTTCACACATGCGACTCACTTCCATGCATTCAAAGCCTCATATTGAGCAGGTTTAGGTAGGGTTTCATCTCACACAACACTTGCCTCAACTTCTCAATTAAAGATTAAAGATACCGCAATGTGGAAACTTCAAGGACCTTTCATTCGCTGATCTTATTCCATTGTTTAATCCAGATACACATATATGAACCAAATTAGTTGTCATGTAATGGGCAAGCGTGCCCTCTGGAGTGGTCTCCTTGCCCTCATGTATATGTTTTCCTACATCATCACTAAGAAAAGCTCTCAATTTCTTGAAAAAAATCAAACTTACACTGTATGTGGTGCATCACAAAATCAATAAACTCCAATTCAAATGACCAGCAGCTCTCAGCAAATCACAAGAAAATACTCAACAACACTAACATCCAATCACAATGCAAGACGATTGTTTCTACTACTCACAGCATGGCCCTCTCTGACATAAAGCCCTATCCCAGCCTATCACACTAAACAACGGACACATACCATCTTGAAACACCTCACAGTGGCACACAATAGTGATCAGCTTTGCATAAACAGATTATTGAAAAACAAAACAATAACTCCTGTCTATTCTACTAAAGAAAATTCAAAGTCAGCAATAACACTAGGATAAATAGGGAATGATGCCCTTCTGGTGCTATCACACATATGAAGTGAATTTCTGACCAGTGGAAAATTACCATGACTAATGTCATCCACTCCTGTGCACACAGAATCAACCCACCAGCACTCTCAGTTAGTACACCCTCACAATAGAAGTTTAATAAGATGTATCTTAGTGTGGCTCATAGTGCTTCATAGTCCAACACCACAAACCTAACAGACAATTCACAACTTAATATAACTCAATATCTATCCCTCAACCATGGCTTACAACAAATCTGATAACCAAACCAAACTTCAGGTTTTTTCTACAAGCACGTTTCTCTTCATAAGCAAAAGCAATATGCACGAAACATAATTTCAAATCTCAACTTCAATACAGGGCCTTTCTGGATCTAAATGAACACCACACCATGAAACAACACTAGCTCATCAAACCACAAACACCGCAATGCTCGCCAACACGCAATCAAGTCATAACATCCTATTTATACTCACACTCATAGATCACGACAACTGCTTCAGGAACGCTGCAATGCTGCTAATTTCCTGAAACTTACCATGGAACCTCAGGGACACAGATTGGGGTGGGCCAGGTTCTAAGCCTCAGCGGGAACTGTCCTCTGCTACCAGATTGGATGAAGCAGGTTTGCAGATCGTTGATGCACACTGAAGTACAGTCTGCACTTGAAGTGATGCCACTGGCTGCAATAAGTGTGCAAGCGCATAACAAAGAGAGCATGAATGTGTCATCTCATTTTAAGTATGGTGCATTCTTTCTCTCTCCATTCAACGCAGTTGTCTTGTTGTATTGTGTCAAATGTTAGCAAATCTGGACCGCATTGTTGTCATAAAGCGAATTGAGGAAATGTAGCTTCCCATGAAGGGTAGATTTCCTAATATGCCAAGCTAGATCAAAGTGGCTTTAAAAGGCAGAATCGAATGAATATTCAGTCAAGTGAAGATGGGTTTGCTCAGGAGTCTAACTCTTTCAGGCAGGAGCAAAAGGAGCATCTCCTCTGAGGAGAGGGGAAAGGGCGTCTGAAAAACAATCAATGCAGCAATGCACAATTAAATCATACAAATCTTCACAGTGTAGAGTGAGTCCCTAGGGTTCCCATGAAGAGAACCAATCAGGGCCGAACACTCTTTGATAAGGCAGTTTCAGCCTTATTCCCAGGCTTCGCACAATCGAAGTCTCTGCTGCATGTCCTCCAAAAGCTAGCTCGTAACAGGATGATACATTTCGGTCGGTCAGCATGTTCTCAGCGCAGGTGCAGTAATTCATTATTCAGCACTTCATGAAACACGTACAGATAAACATTTACACAGAATCTTTAAAAATAAAATACATTTAATTAAAAGTTGGCAGTTAGAGAGGAAGAGAAAAAGTGCACAGCAGAAGAACATTTCATGCTAGAGTGAACAATTTAAACTGAGACCTACATTAGCTATGGTCAACCCTAACATTAAAATAACACTTTATATACTTGTGCACGCAGTGCAAATTAATATAAATGTTGTGCAGACGATAAAATAGTCACAATATCTCCAACACCATCCCAAGGACTGTCTTATCTAACCAAGAAACCAGCTCATTCCATTTCCAAATGTCAGAACCTGCAACAACTTGTGTGATGGCCGTTCTAAGTGGCAGTTGCCCCAAAGGTGCTGCAGAGACTGTACCACTGGACCATACACCAGAAACCATGTGCTACAGAGGCATCTTCCTCAATCATTGCAGTTAGGCTCTGGAGCGTCCCCTCTGACTTACAGTCCCTCGTGGTATTTATACTCACAGACTGCCACTAGTGCAGCTATCTTGCTGTGAGGAAACCTCCCTCACAGGGTGAACAGCCTCAACAATAGTAATGCCTGTAGCTTTTTAAGGCCATGTGAGCGATAATGCCAAATTCTAATTCTCCAGGCATGTTTGTTGCCCCTTAGAGTGATACAAAAAGAGGAGCAACACTTCTGCAAATGCTTTTCATGCCAGTTCTTGATACGCTCTCTGAGAGACAAAAGAAGAGGACTGTGAAGAGAAAGAGACACATAAAACCTCCTTCCATTCACTATCATGCTAATGCAGTTTATCACCGGGCAAATACGCTGGTCTGCAGCAGTTATTATACTCTCAACTACCCCATGAAAAAGCCAAGGACAAACTGGAAAACAGCCAAATGCTCTACAGTAAAAACTGTTTTATGTGGACACCAAGTAGGCAATCACCTATGGCTCTCACGCTAGGGTCTGCCACCCACAAGCGCATTGAGCAGAGCTTTAGCTATATGGATGCCAACAAAGAGGAGAAGATTCAACAATAGACTGCATGTAGGGTACATTAAAAACATAAGTCATCCTTGCTTGCAGTCCTGACCTCTCTTGTGTGTGTGCATGTCTACAGAGGAAAGGAGAGCAAGAAGCATTCTAACAGAGTTCTCTCGCATTTACTCACCATGAAAGCTACACACTTTGAAAGTAGATATCCTCCTTGCAGCAATGGTGACCCCTCCAAGAAGCCACTGTGGGTGTCACAACAGTAACACATCATGGAGGGAGGGGTGCCACTTGGAAAGCAGCACCAAGTAGGATCATAACGAAAACAATGCAAGGTTTTGGGTGGAAATCCCTATGGCAAGATCAGTCCTTGAAGTGGAATAATCTGGTATGTAGGAGTTGATCTGAAGTTGAGGGTTAGCAGTGAAGTCTTCAGACTTCCAAATGGTGGATAGGACTGAATGTCCCATAGAATGCTGCCAGAGTGAAGACTGAGAAACAAGTACTGGAGTTTGAAGGAAGTTCTTGGATGGAATAACTTGAGGGCACAGAGAAACAGACTGGTGGCATTGAAACAACAGAAGCCATAACTGTAGAGGTGCTTAGGCAATCAGCAGCATATATTGATAGGCAGCTTTGGTGGACTGATCCTGACTACGGAAAGGTGGACTAGTGACTGTAATTGAATTGTGGAGTGACAGTGCCCCTGGGATGTAGAAATATTACCAAAAAAAAAAAAAATTAAATGGTCAACCACCACCACTGGTGCCAGTAATCCCATTGGAACCCACTCAGAAAGATCCGGGCATACGTGTGATTGAAAAGGAAGATAGTAGGTGCACTATGCATGTATTCACTGGCTGTGTGCATGCATTGTGTGTATTTACATCCGGGTTTCAGGGATCAATGAACCTATGGAGCAGGAGACTTGCTAGAACCAGAGCACTAGGTGCACAAGTGCAGGTACCTGGAAATGTGACTGTTAAGTCCGGGGCTGCAAATGCTCAGTGCATCTATGCAGGTAGTTTGTTTACTAAGATCAGAGACCTGGGTACCCTATTTAAGTCTGTTATTTTGAATTGAAACAGAGGAGGCATCTGTGAAAGTTCCTTTCCCACCCCTTGTCTTATTCTTTATTTCCTCATCACTTCCCACTCTACATTGTTTAATCTTTCCATCACTGCCCGTTCTGCTCAGTGTGTGCATCCACCCTCTTAGAGTTGATGCACATTTCTTTGCCCTTTTTTGCATCTTCTCAATCAGACTTTGCTTTTTATATTTACCTGATTCCTCCTTCTGCACATAGATGCATATTGACATTAGAACTCTATCTTCACAATTCTGCTGCTCATAAGCTCTACACTGTACTGCGCCTTGTTGGACACCTTGTTTTGGGAAGGTGAAGCAATGCCTACACATTCTTTACATACATGCACAACACACCCCATCAGTGTAACCGTGTTTTGATTATAAGACAAAAGGGTATGCATGTCAATTGGTATTTATTGGAGAAAATAGCATTTCTAGCAGGAAAACTATACATAGTTTTGAGGTGGTACAATAGGTCATTGGTGATATCATACATTAGTGGTGTAAGGGAATGATGGCAAGTGAGAAGGTAACAATAATATTACTTTACATACAATATTTACAGAAAATGTATATGCATTTTAATAAATAGCTATCCAGGGCCTTGAAGCCAGGGAAGACGGATAGTCAAGGCCATGGTGCGACTCCCATGCTGGTGCTAGAGACTCTAAGGGGTAGGAAAAGAGACTCCATGCTGGAGTTTGAGGGAGAGTATTTCAGTGGTGGAAATCCAGAAGTTCAGAGAACCTAAATTAGGATGTGTCTCAGACCAATTGGTGGACAGCCAGGAAGCTAAGTTTTGCAGAACTTAGGGCCAGATGTAGCAAACGTTTAGCGAGTCGCAAACGGCAAAATTTGCTGTTTGCGACTCGCTAAACGCGTATCCCAATGCAGAAATGCATTTTGCGAGTCGTTACCGACTCGCAAAATGCATTTCAGACTCGCAAATAGGAAGGGGTGTTCCTTTCCTATTTTCGAGTCGCATTGGGATGCAATACCATTTGCGACCGCATATGCGGTCGCAAATGGCATCCCAGTTACCATCCACTTCAAGTGGATGGTAACCCAATCGCAAATTGGAAGGGGTCCCCATGGGAACCCTTCCAGTTTGTGACTGGACTCCAAAATATTTTTTCAGGGCAGGGAGTGGTCCAAGGGACCACTCCCTGCCCTGAAAAAAACCCGAAACTAAAGGTTTCGGTTTTTTTGAAGTGCAGCTCGTTTTCCTGTTAGGAAAACGGGTTACACTTAAAAAAAAAAAAACTGCTTTATTGACAAGCAGGTCGCAAACATGGAGGTCTGCTGACGACAGCAGGCCTCCATGTTTGCGAGTGCCTATACTCGCAATGGGGCCGCAATTTGCGACCCACCTCATGAATATTCATGAGGTGGGTCATTGCGACCCCATTGCGAGTCGCAGTCGGTGTCTGAGACACCGTACTGCATAGCAATTTGCGACTTGCAAATTGCGAGTCGCAGGGACTCGCAATTTGCAAGTCGCAAATTGCCGACTTGCTACATCTGGCCCTTAGTGCTTATGTGGGACTCAACATAAGAGATTCTAAGAATAAGGAGAAGAGGTGTTACACATTGCTGTGGTGATGAAGAGTTTTTAATGAGTCCTGTGTTCAGGAGACAGTCAGCAAGATGAGAGGAGGTATGGTAAAATGTTCTATCTGGTGAGGTCTAATAGTGTACCAGTAGCAACAATAAGATGTTGCCAGTGGCGAAGAAGACATGCTTCAGGGATGTACCACTATTACATCCCTGGAAATACCTTTTTTTGTCATTAATTTGCAGACCTTATGTTGGGAGTCATTGAATCGCGTGGGACATTACCTCACACGTAAGTACTTTAACTTAAAAATATTGTTTATGTTCTTAAATGTTATATATACACATGTATATACATTTAAAAATATTAAAGTAAAAATAGAACAAGTAATAAAAAATTGATAATATATTATTATCATTAGAAGTAGTAGTAGTAGTAATAGCAGTAGCAGAAGTAGAAGTAGTATATTGTTGATATTAAAGTTACATAAAAATAAAAAAATCAATAAGAAAAATAAATAGAAATATGGGGATGAGAATACATATAAGAGTTAAGGGGTTCTCTAAGTTAAATTTAATATTTTCTGTCAAGGCTGTAAAAGCCTGGAACTCACTACTTCTACAGCTGAGCTCCATACTGCAACACCTTCTGTTTCAAAAGACTTTCAAAATGTGGCTTTGCACCCATAATGGATTTTTAGATTGAAATAGTCTTTTTAAACTTGTCAGACAGTTCACATCCAAGTATACACCAGTGCTAGGACAACTTCATGTGCAACTGTGCGCTCTATAAGTATATTTTATATTAGAATTACAAATAAAAAATAAAGAATTAGGCAAAATGGAAATATGAAAAAGGAAACCTATTCAGAAAAACCACATTAATTGTAATGCTACTCCTATATTTCACTAAGAAAAAACAGCAAGGGAGTCTAACTCCTTTTGGAGGTGGTGTGGGGTTGGGAGGTACATTTTCTCCTACACAGTTTGAAAATAATGTGACCAAACATAGCATTTTACTTCATTTTCACCACAGGACCCAGAAGCAGTATTCCTCAACTGCATCAACACTGGTCCACAAAATAGCAACTCATGAGAAAGGGATTTTCTACTGTACACTGTGCCCCTCTTCATCAATGAGCTGGAGAAAAAAATGTCTAGAAGAACTTTTACTTTATCATAAATATTCAAAGCACCTGTCCGACTTACTTTTAGGTCTGGCTCAACAATGGCGGTGTTGCCATTGTATGTGATCAGCAGGAAAAAGAGATTCAAAAATCACTACTGAGATAGAGTTTTTGGCTCCACCCATATCTTGATCTTCCTCCTTACTGGATTTGACATGGTCAAAGTTGTGTGGTGATTATGCTCAACACAGTCTGTCTGAGTTAGTTATAGTGACAAGTCAGTCTTCAAGGCTGTGGGCCTTTTGGTTTGTTGGAAAGAGTTATGTCAAATGCTATAGGTCTGATCTGTTTGTTATAAAAAAAAGTTATGACAGAGACAGTAGGTCTGAATTATTTATTGAGCAAAGACTATAGTAAAGCCTATAGGTCATTATAGGTAGATTGTCATCACACTCCGTGACAAGGTATTTTCTTAAATGGATTCCCAATCTTTAACATAGTAGGCAAGAGTTTTTCTTAGCCTCTCACCAACCCTGTATTTTTTTAATTGATTAGGTTGTATTCCTGGATTGATAGTTCATAACTTCTAATAGACACTATCCTTATGGAGAGGCTCTGGCTCTGCCCATGCTACAAGCATGTGACTGGAAAATAGTTACTTCAGTCCACTTTGGAAGTAGTTCCATTGCTCTCAACTAACAGGAATATAGTTAACGCAAACCCCAGGTCAAATGTAGTAGAAAGGCGACCCGCATGGTGTAACCACATGACCAAGTCAGGAAGGAGATTCACATTGTGAACTCTCTGACAAATATCATAGGAACAGGTTTTACACTCAACTGCATATCAAAAACAAACCATATGTAGTGCCTTTACATTATGAACCAATATAATTGTAAGGGGTATTACATTGTGATCTCTGACTAATGCAATAGTAAACGGTTTTACTTTGTGAACTCTCTGACAAATGAAATAGGAAGAGCTTTTACATTGTGAACTCTATGACAAACACAAGAGGCTTTACATTTTTTTTTTTTACTTTTTTTATTGAAACTTCGCTTGGTATACAGTGGGTACAGGAATGACTCGAAAGTGAGTATTCAGTATACAATTCGATTAAAGCAGCAAGTTGCAAAAGTAAATCACAATTATACATTTGAAGGGAGTCTTTATGGCCAATGACATTTTGTAGTATATAAAGTAAACAGACTTTCAATTGACGGCATCCAATGTTCGCTCCCCAACTGCACCCCCCACACTCAGCACCCTCAAAAGTTGTCACAGTCATCCCATACGTTTTCCCACTTCTTTGGGCAGCCCCTGCTTTGGTAGACTAATTGCTTCGTGCATTGACACCAGTCTTGGTCAGACACCTAGGGGGTCATTCTGACCCTGACGGGCGGCGGAGGCCGCCCGCCAGAGTTCCCCCCTCCGAAATACCGCTCCGCGGTCGAAAGACCGCGGAGGGTATTCTAAGTTTTTCCCTGGGCTGGCGGGCGGTCGCCAAAAGACCGCCCGCCAGCCCAGGGAAAAACTCCCTTCCCACGAGGATGCCGGCTCGTAATCGAGCCGGCGGAGTGGGAAGGTGCGACGGGTGCTGTTGCACCCGTCGCGTATTTCACTGTCTGCCAAGCAGACAGTGAAATACTCGTAGGGGCCCTCTTACGGGGGCCCCTGCAGTGCCCATGCCAGTGGCATGGGCACTGCAGGGGCCCCCAGGGGCCCCGCGACCCCCCCTACCGCCATCCGGTTCCCGGCGTGCGGACCGCCGGGAACTGGATGGCGGTAGGGGGGTCGGAATCCCCTCGGCGGCGCAGCTAGCTGCGCCGCCTTGGAGGATTCAAAAGGGTGGCGGTACACTGGCGGGAGACCGCCAGTGTTGCCGGTCTGACCGCGGCTTTACCGCCGCGGTCAGAATGCCCTGCGGGGCACCGCCGGCCTGTCGGCGGTGCTCCCGCCGATTAGACCGCCGGGGTCAGAATGACCCCCCTAGTCTCCTATTCGAGGGGGAGCCACAGCATAGATTTTAAATTTTGACTTACTAATCAAATCCAATATAAATGGATATTGCATTGTAAACTCTTTGACATGTGCAGTAGAAGAGGATTTACTATACATACCCTTTTTAAGTCTGGCCACCATGAATTGTTTGAACTTCAGAATTAAAGTTAATGCTCATGCCAATGTGTACTTTGAGTGAGCCTAAATTGTTTGAGGGGTCTCTTTAGCCCGGGACTACAAGGCCATAGTTATATTCATGTTAAAGCTGTTGATTGCTAAATGTGATTACAAAGGCAGTAGACCTCTCATGTTACACATTGAACTACTTGATAAAGCCCATAGACATAATTTGCGATTGTGAGAAGCCTCATTTTATCCAGTAGGGACACAGAAGATCATTGCTGTTTTTTATGATAAGAATCTGCTGGTATGCAAATTTCCAAGTGGTAACTCACAGATTGCGTCAGCAGACTATTTACAGGGTTAGTTTCCTGAAGTAATATTTCTTTAGGGTATAAGACTTGCATCCTTTATCTACCCATTCCCTAAAAGAGGCATACTACTTTGTAATTTTGTCTAAAATCTAATAAATATTGTGAGTATAGTGTTTAGATAAGCATGAATTGAAGTGCTTTTTCTTTGTAAAGAAAACATTGGTTCGACATTCATTTATTATGTGATATTTTGTGTGTGGCTCAGTTCTGAGTTTCCGTCCCACAACACAGCACATTCTTGGGCTGCTCTGCCTCAATAACCTGAGGGTCAATGTTTATGCTGTGAATTCTTTGACAAATGCACTAGTAAGGAGATTTACATTGTTAACACTGTGACAAATTTAAGAGGAAAGGTTTTTACATTGATACCTCTGTGGTAAATGTATTAAGAAGAATTTGCAGTGTGAACTCCTTGACGAACACTACAGGGAAATGCTATGCATTGTTTAACACTACAAAAACCTTCTAACAGAGCTCTAGTTCAGGTTATGTTTTCTGTGTGTAAATTTGTATTTTTTTTTGTTTAGTATTTCGTCATGTGTGAATTAAATTACTTTTTCCTTTTCAAAGTAAAAACACTCACCATTGATTTTAAGCACTATTGTGCACGTTGTAGTTCTTTATCACTATGTAACCTTTTTAATTGCGATAATTTGCTTTAGGGATGTTTTTTTTTTTATTAACTACGCCGGGGATAGTAAATTCAAAGAAAGTGATAGTAAGTCCTGACTTTGCTGTTAAATTTCAGAATGTCTTGCGTCAGACACTTGTTTGATGACCAATAACCTTTTCAAACTGAATGCAAATAAAACTGAGATGTTGGTTATAATCATTCTTAGACCTGGAAAGTTGTTTGATGATCACTGGCTCTTGACATACCTCAAGCCTTGGATACTATGATTAAAAATGTTGATGTTACTATCAATGCTGATCTTATCTTACCAGCATGTTAACAAAATTACTGGTACATGCTGCTCCCTTTTGAGGAGCTTTAAGAAACTTCTTCCTTGCCTCTGAGCTGAAGGGAGAATATTGGTGCATCAGGCAACTGTCTCATGCTATTTGGATTATAGGAATGCAGTCTTGCTTGGTTTACCTAAATACCTTAAGTGTCAGATTCTGCAAAATGCAGATGCCATGCCTGTTACTTAATTTACCTCAGTGTGCTTTGGTTTAATCCCAGTTGGGACTCCTCCACAGTTTACCGGTGAATAAACACATCTTATTTATCACAGTTTGCATGGTGCACAAGGAACCTCCTGGAACTTGTCCTGAATATCTCTGCTGGGATGTACCCCCCCCCACCCCTGAACGCCAAGCCCCCCTCCCCCTGGATCCCCATCTCCCCGAGCAGGCAGATATTCTTTCTTGGTTCTCACTGTTTCCAGTACACAAGAGGTAAAATGGCTCTGAGTACGTGGTGAGCAGTGTGGCGTTGAGAGTGCGGAGCGCAGCATCCTATAGCCAGATCGAATGGCATTGCAAATGGTTTTTAAGATCTGTGTGATGGGGAAGTCTGGTGCCTAGTGCTGACACATGTTTTAGCCTAAAGTTGAGTATGTGTGAAAAAATGAAGAAGAAGGGAAGTAACTTTTGAACGCCATCCTAAAACCAAAACAAAGTAATCAAAAGACCCATATTCGAAGTATGTTGAAAAACAATAAATGTCAAGGAAAATGGGTTACTTTGTGGATGAAGAACCACCGAAAATGCATATTTCACATGAGGGTGTATAACCAGCAAACGGGTGTATGCTATGTATGCCTAGATCTGTTTTCTCTATCGTGGCTGCCTGCCCACATGCCTATCCTCCCATTGCCCACCTACTTTTATCCACCACACACCTTTGCCTCCCTTTCCATCTTATCCTGAGGATCTGCCCATCTACTGTTCTATGTTTCATAGTTTGTTGTATCCTCCTGAATGTTCGTCTGTTTGCAGTATAAAGCGTCCACAGTTATTGAACCCAAGTTAGAAACAAGGATTTTTAATACAGCATGCCGAGTTTCATAGAGGAAGAATTCCCCGAGGGAACAGAAATGTTGAAAACACTAGTCTGTGTTTGCCTTCAGATCCCCGATGTTTCCCAATTCTAGCTTATACAGAAACAAAGCATGCAGTTTCCTAATTTAGAGAAACTTTAAGAAGCACTTACCGAACCTATGGGTATATTCAACTGAATATCGAGCCCACAAAACTGTATACAATATATAATTTACAAATAGTGTGTCAAGAGCAACAAAAAAGGAAAATCTGTGTTCATCCGTTAAGACATCGCGCCGTTTGCTATTCCTCTCACGGTTTTCTGTATCCCCGAAAAGAGACAAAGTTGAAACCCCCCCGGAGTAGGATTCAATGTGAAATGCCAGCCCCAGAAAGCTGGCATGCCAGCCTGAAAACCAACGCAGAAAACTGGACGGAATACTAATTTGGCGTCCTGGCAGCAGGGGAGATACTGCTCCTCTGTCTGAGATGGACGGACGTGAGCTGGGGCCCGAAGCAGAACATGTGAAGTGTGCACTGAAGAACGCTCCTGGGCGCAGGGCTCGGACTGAGAACCCAAAGCAGCCCTGGCAAAGTTAGTCAGACCAGCCCCCATAGGGTGTACAGAGACCGAGCTCTACAACGGGGCGTGGGGGGGAGGGGGCGTTCTTCCGCCCCAAGAAAATTTGAAAAACAAAATGGCAAAATAGTGCATTATACAACACATGTTTTATTGTATATTCAATTAGTATTGTATTCGTTTTTAAAGCATAGTAAATA
The DNA here is from genome assembly GCF_031143425.1 of Pleurodeles waltl. Taxonomy (NCBI): domain Eukaryota; kingdom Metazoa; phylum Chordata; class Amphibia; order Caudata; family Salamandridae; genus Pleurodeles; species Pleurodeles waltl. The sequence continues at coordinate 621,307,760 of NC_090437.1, read as the reverse complement.
ATGGACTCAATGTGCACCAGGATATGGTAATCTTTATTGGGGATTTTCAAGAATTCTCTCACCATCACCATTTAACAGTGCCTCTCCTCTCTTCATAGCCCATCTCTCACATGTATTTCATTTGTTTTATAGCGCCTCTCTTACCAGCGTATGGTGTGGAGCACTTTACATCACACACATACAGAGACAATGAGTCATACATGTGTCAATCAGTATATAAAAAATGTTATATAAGACAAAGGGGACTACAAGATGTAGGTAGGATTCACATATCATCCATACTGGTAGGCATTTTTTAAGAGTGCTTGGTCTGGGAAGCATAAACTCAGGATTCAGACTGTAACACTGTGGTTAGCACTGACTTCAGTAATAACACTTTATTTTTACCCAAACAAGCCCCTTTTTAGCAAAATTAAGATAATCAAACATCGGGAAAATGCATAACTTTCTAACGTGTACCATGCAGTTTGCATGCAGCTCTTTGATGGCAGTTCATTGCTCAATGTGCTATATTATGATTGTAACTGGTAACGCGTCCTTTTATGTTATTTTATTACACATCAGGACTAGTTTTAGGCCAATTAATCTTTTGACCCAGTTGAGAGACACCGTAGGACGAGATAGCTAATCAGTATATTAATCAATACATCAATAATGTCATCAATATTTATCACAACAATGCATTTCACTTTAGTCAAAGTCATTAATCAGTTCAGATGACGCTAACATGACCTTTCAGCCATGAATAACCACACCAGTTTAGTAGAATTTTATGAGTTTTATTCCCTATTAGTTACAATCTAAGAGCAGATGCGTTAACCTCAAAACCAAGAAACATAATAGCATAGTCACAATATGACAACTTTGATAAGCTTTCATTAAAGCGAGAATCACAAACATCAGAACATAACACGGCGTGAACATAGATCAAATTTAGCAGAGTGTCAAAATCGTGTCAGTTCAACAAAGCATAGTCTCAGTCGTTTGTCTATTTGCGTCAGTTTTGGTGAACACTTGTCCTAACCACTGATTAGCATTCGCATGTTGGGTTCATGCAAAACAATTTAAACACCAATTTGGAAAACATCTAGCTATGGTCTCTGTCTAACGCAAGCAGTTGGTACCTAGAAAGGAAAAGCAAACAGACAAATCACAAATGCATTGTCATAATTACCCTCCAAGGATTAGGTCAGCACACAGGTTCAGTCTTCGTCTTCAGGACATCAGTCAGATCGCCATCAGTCAGAACTCAGCTCTGGGACAAAAGGGCACTTCCCTCATAAGGAGGTAGAGTGTAAATGGGCAGTCTAAGGGTGAGGATAGTTTTAATAAAATCTCAAGTCACCAAACAGAGGGACAGAGTTTCTGGATAAAATCAATAGCATTCCCTACCTAATTCCCCATGACTTCTCGTGACATGGGTTTTTATCCCTCTTTCGTAGTACATTCCCCCAAAATTCTATTGGACATTTGCTATACCCCACTATCTTTAACCTATCAGAAAGTACATTAAGTAATCCTAATCTTCACCCCATATTGGTTTACAAGTCTTTGATTGGTCTTCATAATTGACGTCTTCAGAGGTGGTACGCCCGGTGTGACTTCATTCCCTTGTAATTCTTTGCACATCTTTTGGTCAGCAGTTCCATTGTCTTCACTGGTTTGAATGACCTTGTACATTACATTAATCTACACTGTTTCAATTCATTTATAACATTTATTCAATGGGCACAGAAAATATGCTTGAGAACGGATCTAACATGGTTACATTCATCTGCCAAGTTTGAAGAAAAAGAACAAACAGGGTCATGGCCCCTTGTGAGTCAGCACACTGAAAAATAGAAAAATGCATTTAATATGAGAGCCAAACAGCTAAGCTGCAGCTCATGCTAACTTAAGGCCTATAGGGTTTTCAGTACAGATTTAATAACGCAAATGTTAGTATAAGCTCGTAACATAAACATTTTGATCATCATTATTAGTTTGCGTATACATTGGTGGCCACTCATCGTGGTCACAATTCAAGTGCACGTTTAAGCAAAATTGCTATTATTCTAGTTTCTATGCGGCAGTATCACACCTTAATTCATAAACATTTCATGTTAATGTAGATTATATAGGCTACGCTCTCTCATAACTTATGAACTGCACAGTAACTAAAGGATCTCTGACAAAAACAGTAACCCACTGAGATATGCACATAAACTACTGTTCTGTAATCTGCATAATACATGGTCTTTGTAGCAGACATATTAACCATCTACCTTAAATGAGTCAAAACTTCCACTAGACAAAACTGTGATCTCTCTCCAGCAGGTACATCAATCACCAGTTATCTTTGCACTTTTATTTTTGCCTGAAAACTGTTGGATATACAAATGCAGTGCTTTTAAAACGGTTGCATTGCTGAAAACTGGCCCCCTATTAACAAAAGTGGCCCTCCCACCCTTCCAGCATCCCTGGGAAATGCCTGATGCTCGGTATGGCCAGTGTGGACTCGCCCAGGCGCTGCATCCATACTGCCAGAAAAACGGTCCCCATTTCTAAAAATATTTATCGCTCACATTTTACCATTGAGTCTGTCATGGCAAGGGCCACTAGAGTTATGCGGCAGGAGAAGGGCAAATTATGCGTCAGGGTTGACTAAATTATGCAGCAAGAAAAGGAAAATTGTGTGGTATAATACAGCAGATTTTCTGATAGTATTACTTCATTGTTTTGTAATTTTTACACTTGTTAACACTGTCTGGGCATAGGGTGCACCTCAAATTAACACCCAAATATAGTAATAAGTAACAGAAAGGTGAGAGGTCAACCTTTCCAAAGGAGCTTCCACTGCACTGCAACTCGTGTAGCAGCGATTGTACCAACTTTTGAACTGTACCTGGAAATATATATTTTTTTGTTCAAATCTGCAGGTTATGCAGCAGATGGTGGATTACATGGCAAATGCGGCAGATCCATAAATATGCGAAAACATGCTGCAGCCGCACCATCACATAATTCCAGTGGTGCTGGTCATGTCAGACAGGCAAACCAACACCTTTGTGAGTGATTTTTCTCTTTGATAAATTAAGGGATTCTTCAGTTGCCTTGAATTCACAAGACTGGAGTAAAATCTCACACTAAAGTTCTGTGTAATAAGGCATGTGTCCTCATGTGCTGCCAAACAGTGATGCTTTACCACCAAGAAAACATAAAAAATCCAAATATTGGAAACTACTAGCATTCAGGTGGAATGTGTTTTGTTTGCCAGAGTCTGAGGGACGTTTCACCTAAAGTGAACTCTTAAAGAGCTAAAAATAAAATGCTTGGCACAATCTTGGCTGATTGGTATCTTAGGTAGCTCACAGTGGCCTTGCTGGGGGCAGGAGGCAGCAGATGAGGCCCACTTCCCAGCCCTACCCCTTCATAGCCTATGTTTTTGAAACTTTTGCAGGACACTGGGACCAAGCCAGTGAATCCTGCAACACTGGTTCCACCATTTTGCTCTGAGTCATGGCCAGCCAATCAGATCACTCTGTACCACTGGACTGATCCCGGTCCTTAAGTCCTGAAAGGGCTGATGGGAGAAAAAGCACCCTCGGCTAGTTAGATATTTTTTAAGTTTCTGGTACTGCAGGACCAACCCTCCACTTTTTGAGCCCTTCAAGCCCAACCCGAGCACTATTTAAACACAAATTTCTTGAAAAAGGGTGAATGGACTTACACAAAATCACAAAAAGCACACTTTATGGGTAAAGTTCTACATTTTTGCCAAGTTTGGGGTAATTCTGCTCAGCTGTTTTTTTTTAGTATTGGAGAATAAAGTTCTCTACGTGCATTAACATGGGAAATCAACTTTTTGGGACCCCACTCTTTTTCTTGGCCTCCTCTTGATGTTTTGGCGTTAAATTTTCCATGAAAGAGCGTATCTGGATGAACTTATTTTTATAAAGCTATTTTCAAATCTGTCAAATTGTGCCAATGTATGCTTTTTCTATGGAAACTCTGATCTAACTACATAATGACTCAGTGGCAACTTCCATGTATACCCACAGGCTCACACAGTTGCCCTTTGAAGGTGGCCCCACCTGTTGTATATGTGGCCCAGTGTATGTCTCCCTAAAAAATACTTCTACAGATGCCAGTGAGTAGCTGAAGAGCTGGAGCAGTGCTATTTTACCATCTTGATAGTGGTAGGTTGGTGCTTGTCTCAGGAACTCTGAAGGCATGTGCTGTTCTTGGCTGAAAATGTAGCAGCATTTGTTGACATATCTAAGGCAAACAACTGAAAATAACTCAATACCACTCACAAAGCAATATAAAAACAACAATGAAACACAATAGGACGTCTCACAAAAAAAAGAAACACAACACAACATCGCGTTACTATTGCAGCAAAAAAACACAGCAGCTCAAAATAATACATCACAATCGCATAAAAATGCCACACAACAAATTAGCAAAACCGTTTTCATCACACACTGCCATCTCCAGAATCCTATTGTTATAACACAGCAGTAAAAGATGTTTGGAGCTGGCAATGCCTTAACCTAGTACCAAGGACATAAAATAGCGCTTTTTACATCAGACTTGAGAGCGCGGCTGCTGCCAGGCCTCATGTGATCAACAAAGAAAGAACATTCAGAGTAGTAGTGATGGAGGGGCTTAGGCTCCACCCACATTTTGCTTCCCCTGAGTACATGATGTGATACGGCCAAAGTGGTGTGCTTTCACTGAAAAGAGTACTTTTATTGCAGTTTTGGACTTGTGGCAAAGCTTACACCCAATACAGCAGGACTAAGGTGGACATGGTGGCAAGCCAATGATCGTGGCTTTAGGCCTTATCTATTTATTGTGAAATGTTATGACAAAGGCAGTAGGCCTAACTTATTTATTGTGAAAAGCATATGTTAACATCAATCAATTTGAGGATGGATTGTTGTTACTTCCTATGAAAGTCTACAGAGCATTTTGTTGCATGAAATCTCACATATTACTGTAGTAGGCAGAGGTTGTGGTGGTTACGGTCTGTGACAAACCGTGGTTATAGAAGATTTGCTCTATGAGATTCTTTGTTGTGCCTTCTTAGGAGAAAGAGTATTTTGCTTAGCCAACTATAATTGTTATACCTTAGAGATTTTATTGTTGTGTACCTGATGGTTGCCATGTGAGAAAGAATATGTTCAAAACAGTAGGGACAGAGTTGCTTTCAAGTTATAGGCCTAGAGGGAGTGAGCCACCGAAAGATCGAGCAAAACATTGTGTTTGGTTTAATAGACTATGATGTTGCTTCGTGCATAATAAGAATCTAAGACACATCCAGGGAACGCATAAAAATTGATGTGCCTGTTGTTCACTATTGGCGTGGTTGTCATGTCCAAGTTCATGCTTAAAAACTATTACAACCGGTTGAACTTTAATACTTCCCATCTATTGCTGACAAACACGGGTCCTTTATTTGACATTTCCGATGTTTGGAATATTACTGCTCGTATCATACTAAAATCTATTAAATTTAAATTTTTATCTTATCTATCATGATGCCCGTGTTCAGTGGCATCTGATAGGTTTATTCATTTAACATTTTATTAACAGGGCGTTATAATAACCCACTGATTTGCACCTTGTGGCCACGCTCTGAAGCTACTTAGCACAATAGACATTGTTTCACCTTGTCTTGCTGCTTATCAGGACCGCCATTTTTCCCTCTTATTTGGGGCCATTTTGAGGCACCATTTGGGAGGCACTCTAGTTGTTTCTCCTCCTCCCCGGCCCATTATAAAAGGCCTAATGAGCCGGACACACAGCAAGCTGATTGAACTTTAATACGGGCCATCTATTGCTGACGAACATTTGGCACTTCTGATGCTTGTAATATAACTGCTCGTTGTCTACTAAAATCTATTAAATGCTTTGAATTTTTATCTTACCTATCATGATGCCCGTGTTCAGTGGCATCTGATAGGTTTATTCATTTAAGTTTTTATTAACAGGGCGTTATAATTACCCACTGATTTGCACCTCGTGGCCACGCTCTGAAGCTACTTAGCGGGACCACCATTTTTCACTCTTATGTGAGGCCATTTTGAGGCACCATTTCGGGAGGCGCTCTCTTTGTTTCTCCTCCTCCCCAGCCCAATATAAAAGGCCTAATGAGCCGGACGCGCGCAGCAGGGTGCACCTAAGGCAAGCCCGTCTGCGCCCGAACGGGTCCAGAAACTTTACTTGTTTAGAATCAGCCATATCACAGGTCATACTATTGGCCTAGTGTTCAGTAATCTTCTAATTCTAACTGCCCAGCCTTCTCTCCCCCTGGTCTGATCTGATCATTTTCTAATTCCACTCCTGCTCTCACTTACATAATCTACTCCAATTTACCAACCACCTAGAAAGCTGACTTTGTGTCAGTGGTCAAAACTGAATCGCAGGGACAGGTTAGACACATTAAAACATACTTTCACTTTTTCTTCCTTTACGGGATCTTGTTCAGCAGAAATAATTAATAATTGGATCTCCAACTCCTTAGATATTATACTACCAACCAAGATGACTATCAAAAACACTGTGCATAGGAAATCGCCCTGGTTCTCCCTTCAGTTGCGGCACCAAAAAAAGGAGTGTAAGAAACTGGAGAGGAAATGGAAGAAAACCTACGATAATGCCTCCAAACTTGAATATAGGAAAGCGATTAGGTCTTACCATATGGAAATTAAATCTGTGCAGGCAGCTTATTATGTCTCCAGAATAGAACAATCCTCCAGCTCCCCTAATGAGATCCTCTCTATATTCAAGGAATTAATTAATGAACCTGTTTCTACCAGCCTAATGGAAGCATGTAAAGAACAGTAATAATCTTGCATGTTTTTTCCCCCAAAAAATCCTTGACATTCAGGCAACTTTTCTTAATAATCCATCTCAAGAGCCTATATTAACATCCCCGGTCGAACATCACTCTCCTAGACCCACTCTCTCAGTCTTTCAGCCGATGACTGGAGAATTACTTGGGGATTATTTGTCAAAAATAAAATCAAGATCCCCTTTAGATCCTACCCCCCTGCCATACTAGCACAAGGTGCCGATATCATAGTGCCTGTTTTAACCAATATTCACAATGACTCTCTCACAGCTGGTAAGCTACCATAAATTTGGAAACACGCTATCATTAAACCTTTATTGAAAAAAGGTATGCTGGATGCTTTTCTACTTAGCAATTACAGACCTATTGCTCTCCTTCCTATAGCATCCAAACTAGTTGAAAAATATGTCAATAAACACGTAACAGGCTTCTTGGAAGAGCATAAACTTGTTCATCCCACCTCGATGGGCTTTAGACCTCAACATAGCATGGAAACTGCCCTTTTGGAAGTGACAGAAGACTCTCCACAACGTCTAGATGCAGGTGGTTACATAGCAATCTTTCTATTAGATGTGAGTCCTGTGTTTGATACAGGGGATCACAAAATTCTTCTTCATAGAATTACCCAAGCAGGGTTTGAGGGGACTACTTTTAATTGGCTCTCCTCTTTTTTGGAAGATAGGTCCTTCCAAGCCTTTCCTCTCAACTGTGGGGTTCCTCAGGGTTCTTCCCTGAGCCCCACTCTTTTTAACATCTACATGTCTCCTCTGGCTGAGATTGTAGAACCCTCTGGTCTATCCGTAATATCATATGCTTACGACACCCAGATAGTTTACTCCTTTTCCACCAATGCAAACTCCGATCAGGACACTCTATCATCCTGTCTTTCAGAGGCTGCTAGTTGGATGGCAGACAGTAAGCTTAAACTAAATGATATAAAAACTGAAGTGATGTTGGTCGGGAATTTCTCCCTACTTAAATCCCCTATCTCTATCCCAGAAGGATTGAATGATCTCCCCTCCCCAAAGGAAACTATAAAAAGTTTAGGTGTCTGGTTACACTATCGCCTTACAATGGAACATCATGCAAAAAACTTGCTGCCACTTGCTTCAATTTTCTAAGAATCCTTGGGAAAATTTTCAAATTTCTACCTTTTCTTGCTAGAAGACTCATCACTCAGGCCCTTGTATTATCCCGTTTGGACTATGGGAATGTTCTGTTCTTGAGCTCTCCTACCTACGTATTAAAGAGATTGCAGGTAGTTCAAAACACAGCAGCCCGCCTTCTTATGAACATCCCCAGACGTTTATATGCCAAACCAGCCTTAGCCTTCCTCCACTGGCTTCCTATCCAGCAAAGGATCAATTTTAAAGCTATGTGTATCGTTCACCGAGCTCTTCATGTCAAGGGTCCGGCCTTTCTTAGACAAATTATTACACCCTACACTCCTCAGAGATCTCTTAGATCTTCATCTGCTGCTTTAATTAACATTTGTCCTGTTAGAAAAACTAGATGGGGAGGTAGATCCTTTGCGTTTAGAGCAGCTAATATATGGAACTCCCTTCCCCTGGCACTCCAACAGGATAACTCCGAACTTTCCTTCTGTCGAAAACTGAACACCCTTTTTTTCTCAGCATAGTTACATTTTTGGTTCTCCCATCTTCCCTCTAAGCGCTGGGATACCTCTGGGTAGCCATGCACTCTATAAATCCTCTAATCTAAACTAAACAAAACTTTTAAGCAATGCCTCTCAATGCACTGATAACATCTGATGTGCTAAAATGAAGTTATTCTGCATGTTAAAGAAATACATTTTTAATTTTGGAGAGGTTTTATCATATTTTTAAGGCTCTGCTAATGCATGGACTACTAGAACTAAGTCAGTCCCTTGGCTTGGCTCTGCCTTCTCTGTAAATATGCTGTCTCACCCACCACTATTTAGGCCTAATTGGTGCTGTAGAAAAAATTATGTCATAGGTCTAATACTTATTATAAACAATAATGACAAAGGCAGTAGGCCAAGCTTAGTTATTGAGAAAACACATTTGTTATGGATAGTAGGCTTTTAACAGTTGGTTGTTATCACATTGTGTTTCAGGCAATAGATATGTATTTGTGACATGTAATCTCATAGATTAATGGTTTTGGCCACTCTGACAAATCATGGGGTTTTTCACTGTGATGATTCTTGTTAGGCCCTATTGCAAGCGGTTGTATATTGTTTTCCAAACTATAGTTTTCTACATGTTTGTAATTTTTATAACTGTCTGCATGATGGTTGTCAGTTTATGTGTCATTCAATAGGCAGGTGTTGGTTGTGTTATCAATCCACTGGTAATGGCTGTAGGCCTTGTAAGTTCATTAGGAAAGTTCATGTGAAATTCCGTAGGTTTGATCTGTTTATTATGAAATTCTATGACATAGGCAGTAGGCCTGATTTACATATTATTAAAAGGATATGTAAAAGGCAGTGCGCTTTAAAGGATGAATGGCTATTACACTGTGCAAAAGCCTGCAAGCAGGTATTTTGTTACATGGAATCTTGTAGACTACAATAGTAGACAACGGTTTTGGGGTGAGTGACCCCCATGAGCACACCCTGGGGGATAGAAGATGTCCACTACAGTAATCCTTTTTGGGGTCTCTCTCTTAGGTGGGATTTTATGTTGTTTTGGCAACTGTAATTTTTTACATATTGAACATTTTATTATGGAATGACTGATGGTTATTTTGTGGCAAAGTGTATGCCCAACAGTAGGTTTGAGTTGGTTATTGTGACAGGCCACTGATAAAAGTTATAGGTCTGATTGTTTGTTATGAAGTCACGATAAAGAGAGTAGGCCTGATGTATCAATAGTGAAAAGCATATGTTAAAGTCAATAGGCATTTAAGTGTGGGTTCTTATTACTCTGTATTAAAGCCTACAGATAAGTATTTTTTCCTCGAATCTCTCAGAATACCATAGAGGGAAGGGGTTTGGTGTTGATTACCTTCTCTGACAAACCATAGGTGCAGACGATTTGTATTATTGAAAACCTTGTTATACACTCTTTGAAGAGATAGTATTTCACTTTTACTTCTGGAATGTTTTTATACTTTTGTAATTGTATGCCTGTATGCCTGATGGTTGCCTTGTGGGAAAGTTAAGACTTATTCCAGTAGGCCTGAGTTGGATATGGTGACAAGCCATCGATAACAAGTATAGGCATGATTGGTTCACCAGGAAAAGGTATTGTAGGTGCCTCTGGTCTGATCTTTTTATTATGAAATGTTACAATAAAGGCAGTAATCCAGACTCATTTAATATGTAAAACACTTATTAAAGTCAAAAGGCCTTAAATAGTTGATTGTTTTTCACCATATTGAAGCCTGCAGTCAGGTTTTTTGTTATATGAAATCTCACAGATTACCTTTTAGGGAAGGATTTTGTTGTTGGCTACCCCTGTTAACAAGGATATAAGATTTGCACTGTAATAATTCTTGTTAGAATATTTCCATATGGACTGACAGGCTTAGTTGACTACTAGGTCCTGTAATAAAAAAAAAAGTAAATCATAAATACATCCATAGATATAAATGTATATCCACATAGATACATAGAAGATCTTTGGACTAGCCATCTTCTACCATTAGTCAGAGTGTCATTTCCACTCTGCTTCCATCTATGACATCGTACTATGTGGGGTAACGGTTCAGTTCATATCAGTCACTGGCTCGCTGTTGTCCTGTGAATGATGGCATTTTCTGATCACACATACGCCTGAAAAGGAGTCCACTTCATTGCAGAGCTGGATAGCCAGTCCTTTGGTTTTCAATTACCTCATTTTGTAATTCTCCTTTCATTTCTTTGCTTCTCATCTTTTTTTATTTTTTATGAGATATTACAGCTCTCCAGGCATTGCTAACAAGCGGCTAGTTTGCTCCTCAGTTCATTTGCAGTGCCCCACATCATGCCTGATCATTTCCATGTAACTGGGCAACCATTATGGAAAACTGTTGTCCATAGCGTGTCATTGTTTTGCCATTCTAAGATGGCAAACATGTTGGTTCTAAACGTGGTGGCCATTCTGGAATTTTAAAATGACAATAGATTATGTACTACAAACAGACACCCGCTGCAATGTTTAGTTTGGTTATTCAAGCATACTCCCGTTTAGACAGCAGCATGTTTTATTTTTTCAACTCGTATTCTTTTAATTTATTTACATATGTTGTTGAGTTTGTGTGTGTTTCATTGTGGTTGTGTCAGAAGATGAATGCAAGAATGAGTCAGTGGATGGATGAATGGATGTTTGAGTGCAATGATTAATGACAGATTGCATATGTGATGACTAATTGAGTACCTACACCCATCAATGTCCCAAAAGGCATGTTCAAGTTCATGGAGGACCAGGGTTGGCAGTTCAGGCTGGAATGTTCCAATTCGAGCAGGGTTAAGACTGATTTGCATTTAGCTGTGTCCAAACTGAGGTGGCATTGGTGTACGAAATAAAGATAGACTGGGATGTGGCTGTGAGTAGATGCCACTAGCTGAGAGTGATTTATTCAAGCATTCCATCCATCACTTTTTTGTGTACTTTAATTTGTCAACCAGAGGTGTGCATGTGAGCACCAAATGCAAGGTCCTCAGCAAGGACCTCAGCAGCATTGGCTGGGAAAGACTCTCTAGTGGAATCATCAAGCATGATACACCCCCAGGAATCATGTAGCTCCACTACTTCATGGTAGCAAGCACTGCTTGCTGAGGACTAGAAAGACAGACGGTATAGTGAAAGAGTAAAACATTGCATGGAGAACTTTAACACTGGACAATTCACATTATACCTAGCCGGGATCATTTGCGAGCCCAGAGGTAGAAACCCCGAGAGGTGCCACCACTTTCTTCCCACGAAAGCAATGGGTTGTATCTTATATGTTTTTAGCCACATGATACCTTCTAATGTGAACAACCTAATCCAGTACCAGCAGCGTCCCTCTCAGAATAATGATTGCATTGGTATTTAAGTACCATTCTATTGCCCTCTAATATTTATGTACAATTTATATTTTTGTTTGTAGATACTTGGGGATGGGGCACACGCTGGCCTTATGGTGCCCATGCCTGACAACATTTAGGCATTCTTGATGATGTTCTGGTTGTCCCTGGCATAATATAAGGCCATCTGTGATATATCATGGGCCTTCTATGTGCTATTTTGGCCATCCCGGGCATAAAAGTAACACATCCTTCCCGTGTTGTGGACATTCTTGTCAACACTCTACCCATGCCTGGCATAATAGTTGCCCATCATTGACATGTAGTATTCCTTGTGACATTCTGACTATTATAGGCATAAGAGTGAGCCACCCATGCTATTTTGTGGGCATAATTTACAACATTCTGACTAGCCTTGGCATAATAGTGTCTCATCAGTGAAATATTCTGGGTATTCTTGGCAACATTCTGTCTATATGTGGGGTAATGTTGACCCATCCTTACCATATTGTTGCCATTATGGAGATGTTCTGAGCTTCCATGGCATAACAGTAACCCATACTTGCCATTTTGTTGAGGTTCATAGGGACATTCTAGCTATGACTGGTATAATAAGGCCCCACAGAAGCCATATTTCAGTAATATTGGTAACATTCTGGCTATCCTGGGAATAATGGTGACCCACATGTGACACAGGTATATCCTTGCCGGTTTGTGGGGTATTTTGGGTGACATTCTGCCTATCTACGACATATACATGATCCATCCTCAACATATTGAGGGAACATCTGGTACCATTCTGGCTATTTCTGGTATAATAGTGGCCAATCCATGAGATATATGGTGGCTATCCCTGACTTAATAGTGATATATCAATGCTATCTCTGGAATACCAGTTCCCATTATTGTAATATTCTTGGTGACCTTGTGATTGTCCCTAGCATAATCACATTCCATTGTTGGCAATTGGAGGCGTTCCTACAATATTATGGCTATCCTTGGCATGACCTATTATTGCCATATTTTGGGAATTTCTGGTAACATTCAGTCTAACCCCCATCATAGCTGTGAGTACAAACTAAAAGGCTTCATGATTATTGTAGTGGAAGCCCCAAATCATCTCACCCAGAAAATGGTTTTGTTAGGAGGCTGGTGCCAACCCAGCAACTTTGAAGACCATCTTCCAGAAACTCCAGCTTTTAAGAAGGATGCAACTCTAAAACGTTCCTACTCTGGAACTGCTATTAGAGCGGCTAGCTCCTTTCCACCAGTCATTGGGATAAAACCATTCTATAAAACATTTAAATAGGAATTATTATTTCACTGTCACTTTCTCTTATAATGATATGCACGTTGGGGATGGTCAATTCTTGAAACCCATAAACTCCAAAAAATCGCCATTGCTGATATTTTTGAAAAATCTATTTACAGTTATAGATCTGGACACACACTTCCCTCTTTAGATGTATGTAATTGTTACTCTGTGTAATCATACTTTAAGATGGCCTTCCTATACAAAATGGTTTATTTCTGCTAATATTTTTGTAAATAATGTTTATTTTGTATAGATATGGAAATATGAACACTCAATACTCTCCTGTCTTTTAATTAATTTAACAATACCTTCCGATGTCTTTATATTATTTTGTTTTGTTCTTTTGAAACTGCTTATATGTAATGCGGTCTGACACCCTTGGGTCTTGTTAGCACTCTTTAAGACTGCTAATAAATATTTTAAAAAACAAATAAAGACCAAAACCCCAACAAGTACACACACTCTCACCCACTCTCACCCCCACCCATGCGCTCACCTCGCATGCACACACACACACACACACACCCACACACTATTACAAAGACCAAAGCTATTCTTCCCCCAATTATTTGCTGACTATCTTCCGACTTGACTGTGGTGCCTCATCCTTTGGAAGAGGAGGAGAGACTCCATTGTCTAGACCTCAAAAGAGCATTGATCACACCAAAGACTATTGGGTGAACTATTAGATTTTTGTGGGGTTCTCTAGGGCAAAGAAAGGTAAGGCAGTGCAGCAAATGACTTTATCAAGGTGGCTAGTCCCCTGCATTAAGATCTGCTCCTCAAAGTAGCTAGTCCTCTGCATTAAGATCTGCTATGCACTGGCCAAGAAGCAGCCTCCAGACAGATGAGTACTCATTCCAGCATAGCCAAGGCTGCTCCTACTGTATTGGCACCAGGATTGCCTGTTCTTGATATCTGTTAGGCTGCAACGTGAGCATCAGTGCACATGTTCTCGAAGCACTACTGACTTATCAGTCAGGTCCAGTGGAAAGTTCATTTTGCCCTTTTGGTCCCACAAACATTTTGGTCTAAGCCATTCCACAGGCCCTCTTTCACTGGAGGTACTGATGTGGTATCTAGTCTAAAGGTGAGGAATCAGTGGTTAGAGGTAGCCATCAGAAGAACACGTTACTTACCTTCAGTATTGCTCTTTCTGGTGGATTCTCTATCGAACAACAGATTCCTCAGTGTTGCCCCCTATCCCCATTCTGTGGAATAGTCTCTTTTCCTAACTAAAAAGGTTCCAATTGGATTTTGGCAAAACTGCTTCATTCATCTGGCCCTAAAATCTTTTTAAGTAGATAATTTTGTGAGGCAAAAGACAATTTTTTTAAAATTTAAAAGTGGTTTTGCACTCACAAAAGGCTATTTGATTGTGTAAGTCAAACATATAGACATTGTGGACTAGGATAGACATTGTGAACTAGGTGAATTAATGTTGGGGTGGTAACTGGTGTACATACACATAATCCACCAAGCAAACTAGTCACTAAAACAAGGGCTTGCAGATAAAAAAAATATAGGTGATGGTGACATGAATTTTTATTAAACTTGGTGATTCAGGTGAATGGACGGGCTTCATCACTGAATGTAAATCCTATGAACAAGGTGATTGTTAACGTGCTTTCTCATCCTTCACAGGAATCAAAATGCTTCACCGAGGTCGACGGACCTTTTGACCCAGTAAAGAGTGTTGTTAACCATGCACAACTTCAAACTTACCCCAGCAAATTCAAACACAATGACCAATGTGGCCACGGAAGGAAAACTCCAATCAGTAAACGTTTCAAGGCTTTATTTTGCATCCACAATGCTAAAGTCACGTAAACTGCGCGCAAAATCAAATTGTAAAAAAAAATCACCATCACTGGTTACCCAAAAAGACGAAACAAGTTTAATCTACGTAGCATCAACACCATTAATCAGGGTTGGACATGAGTTATCCTAACAACTAACCAAATAATGACATGAATGTGTGGAAACGGACTAACACATGCCGACAAAAGATAAAAAGAGACAAAATAATTTGGAAAACAATCTAGATTGGGCTAAGAGAAACTATCTAGAAAAATAAAATAGAATGCCAGCATGTCAACATGCAGGCTTCTATTAAAAAAGAACACGTCAAAGAAAATAACATTAACAGGGAGATACACCTCTCCAAGGGTCAGCATTCAAGGGATTTCTTCATCAGCAAAGCATGTAGATCATCAGCAAAGTCTGTTAGAAACACAATCAGGGTAAGTGCAGAACACGAACTGCACAGAGAATAGTTCTCGAGGACAACCAGAAGACTACTAACTGATATGTACGAAGTCCACCCCTATTGTAAAGTACACAAACTTCTCTGATTCAACAGTTCAATGGATCCACATTACGCAAAAACGGGCAATATGCAATCAGAGTCTAAACACAAATCGGAGTTGAAACATTGCAAAAGATTCTTGTTCTCTATGCAAATTTTCCAACATTGGGGTATTTGTGCTCTCAACCTTATCTTTCACAGACAGACTCAATCCAAATATCAACAACATACTCACCATCATGCATACTATTGCTAATCCTATACACACATACTTACATTTGTTCTGTTTACCTTGATCCAAACTCATGGCTTGTCTAGATTCAGACAAAGATATCACATTCAAAAATCAAAATCAAAATCAAAAATAAGAAAAAAATGCAAAAGCGGCTTTCAGTAATTTACAGCGTCTTCTTATTTTATTTAGGTGAGCAAAGCATAAACAAAATCAAAGTCTTTTTGCACTTATTTGCAGAGTTCTTGATCTACTAGAAAGTTCATCAAGTTTTCTACTTTATGAACTTCTCAAAACTCAAAATCGCTACTAAAAGTTCAAATGTCTCTAATAAACCATCTGGTAATCACTGATTAGCACTTCCAGCAAATAATGTGTATGTTCATCAAGCGGCAATGACATTTCAAAGTTCAGATCTAAAACAATTTCAAGTTCCAAAATATTAAGTTGAATCCGAATTGTCAGCATAAAAGGCAACACACTCCTTCTTCCATTCCACCCCAGCCACTGGTACAGCCGCCACCCCCCATACCAGCACCGCCCTCCCAGCAGCCCCTCAGCAAGTTCCCCGTGCCCGCTCACCCAGGAGGTGGGCATCTCCTTCACCCCAGGCACCTCAGGCCTGAGTGAGGAGGCTATTGACCTCCTGCGATCCATCTCTGTTGGGCAGTCAACCATTGTGAATCCCATCCAGGGGCTGGCAGCCCAAATGCAACAGTCCAATGCATTTCTGGAGGGCATTCACACTGGCTTGGTGGCCCAACAGAGATCAATCCAGGCTCTGGCCTCCTCTCTGATGGCAGCCATTGTCCCTGTTTCCACCCTCCCCCCTCCAACTTTCTCCACCCATTCCCATTCCCCTCAACCCCAACCTATCCCAAGCTCACAGGCAGATGAGCAGGCACCCAGGACAACACACAAAAGTGGACATGGCAAACACAAGCATCACACTTCATCCCACAGGCACTCACACAAACACCATCCAGATGCAGACATACCAACATCCACTGCCTCCACTGTTTCCACCTTCTCCTCCTCATCCACATCCCTCCCAGTTGCGTCTACACTCACACCCGCATGCACCACATCCTCATCCATTACCACGATCACCAGCACACCTATCAGTACACACCCCTCACTGGTAGTCACCACCCCCACATCCATGCACACGTCCCCTGTGTCCTCTCCCACTGTGTTTGTGCCCCCTCCTCCCAAAGTACACAAACGCAAGCACTCAGACACCCAACAGCCATCCACCTCACAACAGCATCCAGCCCATGCACCTGCACCCAAACACAGCAGATTGACACCTCCTACCACCACTCCCTCTTCCTCAACTCCCAAACCATCTCCCTCTTCCCGCCCCAATGTCCCTAAGAAGCTTTTCCTCGCCAACATTGACACCCCCACACACACCACTGAACGCACTCTGGACCCCATCATCTCCAACAGTGACAAAGCCAAGTTCTCCCACACCACTGAGGTAACATGGACTGACCACCACATTGTCCACTTCACCATCGAGCGAGGCCAGAGCCCTGACAAGACCACCGACCCTCACCTGCCTCAACTGGAGCAGAATCACAGAAACAACACAGATCTCCGCCCACAACGAAGCAAGACCCATCAACCTGACAACCTAGAAGGCCGCATCCAAAACTTCTCCAACTGGATTTCCTCAGCCGCCAACAATATAGCCCCCTGAAATGCACCACTAATAGGAAATCCACCAAGCAGGCCAGATAGTTCACCCGGGAACTCCTAAGCTCCAAATGCCACTGCAAGAAACTAGAGCGACACTGGAGCAGCAACAAGACCCCCACCAACCTCAACTCTTTCAGAGTCACCTTGAACAGTTGCCACCACCGAATCAGGGAGACCAAGAAAAAAGCTCTCAAGAATTCCTCATTATCCATGACCCAGCAAGTCAACGCGATCTCCTCCTCCTGCTTCAACACCCTCTCCATGCTCCAAAAGATCTACAAATGGATCCCCACCGAAACCAGAAGAACAGTCACCCAAGCCCTCATAAGCAGCAAACTGGACTATGGCAATGCCCTCTACCCAGGAACCATGGCCAAACTCCAGAAGAGGCTGAAACTCATCCAGAACGCTTCCGCACGCCTCATCCTGGACATCCCTTTCCACTGCCACATCACAGGCCATGTGAGAGACCTGCGCTGGCTTCCAGTCAACAAGAGAATCACCTTCAAACCCCTCACCCACGCTAACAACACCGGACCAGAATACCTCAACAGACGGCTCTCCTTCTACACCACGACCCGGCATCTCCACTCCGCCGACCTCGCCCTCGCAACCGTCCCATGCATCCGTAGAACTACAACCAGCTGCAGATCATTCTCGCACCTTGCCGCCAAGACGTGGAACACTCTTCCCACCCACCTGCGTCAGACCAAAGACGTTCTTGCCTTCAGGAAACTTCTCAAGACCTGGCTGTTCGAGCAGTATTAGCACCCCCCCACCTCAGCATTTTGAGACCCTCATGGGTGGGTAGTGCGCTTTACAAATTTCTGATTGATTGATTGAACACCCGCATTGAGGCCAGCACCAACCACACCAAAGAACTCTTCAGTATTGTCAGAGAATTCTCCTGCCCATTTACCACTGAGAACACAATCCACCCCTCCCAAGCCCTCCATGACATGCTCTCGGACTTCTTTTAACACAAGATCGCCAACATCTACATCAACTTCAACCCCCAGCCCTCCGACCTTGGCCATCGCCACACCCCAACCCCCACCTCCCCACTCCACTGGATCTCCAAATGGAAACAGCTCTCCATAGAAGACATCATCGCCATCATGACCTCCATCAACTCCGGATCCCCCACTGAGCTATCCCGCACCACTTCTACAACCTAGAAGTAATCAGAGCCTCACTCACAGAAATTCTAAACTCTTCATCGCCACAGCCACCATCCCGATGCCTGGAAGCACGCTGAGGTCAAGCCCCTCTTAAAGAAACCCTTAGATGACCCTAATGACCTCAAGAGCTACTGACCTCTCTCGCTCCTCCCTTTCCCAGCCAAAGTCCTAGAAAAAGCCATCAATCACCAGCTCACCGAATTCCTCGAAGACAATGGCTTGCTCAACCCTTCCCAATCTGCCTTCGGGCCCAACCACAGTACAGAGACCGCAGTGATCGCAGCAACTGACGATATCAGACACCTCCTCGATCTAGGAGGAACTGCGGCTCTCATCCTCCTCGACCTATCTGTAGCCTTCGATACCATCTCCCATCACACCCTCAACACCAGACTCCCATCATTGGCATCCAAAACAACGCACTCCGCTGGATTGCCTCCTTCCTCTCCGGCCGAATGCATAGGATCCTCCTCTCTCCCTTCGTCTCCGCACTCAAAGACATCATGCTGGCCGATACTGACACCGATGGCTGCAACAGATTTTAAACATCTGGGAAATGCAGCAGCTACAGGACAAAGGGGCAGATTTATGGAAAGTGGTGCTGCACTGAGTGCAGTGTCACTTTCCCTGCGCCCCTTAGCACCCCCCTACCACCACCATGTGTGCGCCGTATTTAATATACCATGCACCATGGTGCAGGGTAGGGGGCAATAGCATAATTTTTCATAGATTTGCTTACGCCATTTTTCTGTCTCCCCTAATGGGAGAAGTCCTCCTTTGCATACCTAATGCCATGTGCAGGCATAATGTAGTGCAAAGGGTTACAGAGTGGCACAATGCATGCATTGCGCCACCCTGCAAATATGGTGCGGGGATTTCTGCCTCGTTAAACCACATTAACGCAAAAAATAATGACGTTAATGTGGCACAAGGTGGCGCTAGGGCATTATAAATATGATCCCAAGTGCAGTGGAAAAATGTGCCACTGGCCTGTTGACACCCTCTGTGTAATTGTGTCAAAGCAGAAAGTGCACAACTGTCTCTTTCACAACAAAATCAGGCATTCCCAGTGCTGGAGTTCAACATAGGCTGCCTTTCAGCTCGGAGAAGGCTTTCATACATGTGTCGTCAAATGGCACCGTACCTGACACTTCCTTGTATGTCACTTTCAATAACGGCATGGACAAAAGGGAAACATTTGGAATCCACTTGTGGCAGTAGGTGACCATTCCCAGAAACATTCTGACACCTCTCAGTGTTACTGGTGGGTTCATTTGCATGATTACTGAAATTTTCTCTTGGGACACCTTCCTTGTACCTTTCTCCA
Organism: Pleurodeles waltl; assembly: GCF_031143425.1. Lineage (NCBI taxonomy): Eukaryota > Metazoa > Chordata > Amphibia > Caudata > Salamandridae > Pleurodeles > Pleurodeles waltl. The sequence continues at coordinate 621,287,877 of NC_090437.1, read as the reverse complement.
CGTGGTGATCTAAGTATTTTGTCCTCTTTTTTGACAATACTGAAAATTTGCAAGGGAAACTTTATGACCATTCTTGCCTAAATGGTTTAACAGAGCAATTGGATCCCTTCTACAGGATTCAAGTGTGTTTGATGCAACCATCAAATCATTGATGGACTGCACCAAAATTGAATGAAAAGGCATTTTAAGGGACTCCAAATTCTTTTTCAAAATCTGATTAAAAATGAACTGTGACTCTGTTTAACCTTGAGACGTATGAAACCATGAGAAAACATGGCTTTCGAATTCAAATGGGAATAAAAGTTGGCTATCTTCATGGAGTGGAATGGAGAAAAATGCCTGACACAAGTTAATGACAAAAAAACACTCCGCCTCATAAGGAATCTGGAACAAAACTACTGCAGGATTTGGTACCACAGGAGAACATGGAACAACAATCTTGTTAACTTTTCTCAAATCCTGAACTATGCAGTATTTTCCATTGGGTTTCCGCAGTCCTAAAATAGAGGAGTTACATAACCTTCCCAGGATCTCATTCAGAAAACCTTGTTCAATGAAATTTTCAATTACAGGAATTATTCCAGCAATTACTTCTGGAGTCATGGTATAAGGTGGTATTCTTGGATGCAGTGCATTTGGTTTCACTGTGATTTTAACTGGCTCATCTCCTCCAATGAGTCTGACATCTTTTCCTGAAAAATCCCAAACCTTCACCATAACTGTCTCTTGCAACTCCTCAGGTAAATCATTAACTGTCATCAGTGGGAACAATGAAATGAGAGGGTACAATTCTTCAATTTTGCAGGACAGTACATCATCACTATTTGTCTGGATTGCTATTCCCTTAGGGGTGCAGGTAATGGAACATTTTTACTTACACAATAGATCACGTCGTAACAAATTCACAGGACTTGAATCACAAACCACAAATTGGTGCCGGTCCTCAAATTAGCCTATTGTAACTGGGATACGTTCTGTGATTGGGTTAGTTCATTGCTGATTTTCTATTCCTATAATTATTTTTCCTGACAAGGGCACATTTGGTACTTCTGCGGTTCTGACAGTGGAATGTGTAGCTCCTCTGTCAACCAGGAATAAAACATTGTGTCCTATAACGTTGGCATTTATATAGGGACCACATTGATCTACTTCTAAGGATGCTGCTAACATGCACTCCTCATCATCAGAACTGTCATATGTTTCTGACAACTCATCACTCAAATCAATTAAGGGAAATTGTGTAACCAACTGATTTACATTTGCTCTCTGGTTCATGTTTTGCTGAGGAACCATCATTTGCTGCTGTGTCATTGGGGCTTGGGAAACTTGCATTAGCTGTGGAACTTGAATCTGTTGTGGAACCTGCATTTGCTGTAATCTTGTAGGAGCGGCTACATTTTGGATTTGGGGTGTTTGGATTCTCTGCATTTGAACTTGACACTGTCAACAGTCTGAGCAACAGCACCATTTTGCTCCAAAGTATTCACATTATTATTCGGACACTCCTGCTTCCAGTGCCCAAAGTGGCGCATACATGACATAGCTGCATTTTCTTCTTGACTGTACATCAGTCACATTACCACTCAGATCTATCCGAACACCGCATGCTCTACCTCTAACCTGAGCCACATTTCTAACTGCTGTTACACACCTTGCATTGCACTAGTGTTCACCATCATCTGCGGACTCTGAATTCCTGTCTAAGTAGATTTAATTCTCATCGCCATCAATTTCTCTTTCAACTTTTTCTTCTTTAATTCAATTTCATCACTGTAATACTTTGTGTAATGTAGTACTTCATCAATCGGTTTGTTCTGCCAACAAATCAAATGCTGCTGAATCATGTTGCTAATTTAAGGTTTCAATTCTTGCACAAATCTAAACATAAAATGACTCATGTCTTTCGGTTCAATAGTCTCCGAACCACTATGATGTTTGAAATCTTGCAGCAATCTTTCATAATGGGTATTAATCGACTCCTTCGTTTCCTGTACTGGTCTGTCAACCTTTTGCCAATCAACATCTTTTGGGGAAACTTTGTTTTTCAGAAATTCAATCACCTTATAGGATCCTTTTGTCACTTCTTGAGACAGCGCACTTGTAATAGGATCTCTCGGAGGTTCACAAGTTGGTCAATCAACGCTTGCACTCAACCCACATATGTCAAATAAAGTGTTCAAATCTTCCCATAGGCATTTTGAAAGTTTCACATATATCTCTGTTTGCTTATACCACTTCTCTGGCTTCTCTTCCAATCTCGGGTAATCATTTGTGAATGACAATATGTCACTTCTGCTCCACAGGACATGTACATGTTCCTGGAGGTGAACTGATGATGTACTGGAGCGTAATCAGTATCTGACTGTGACGCGCGGGTTCTATCTTCCTCTCCTGGAGGCACAGAGTAGAAGGTTCTCCCTTTATGAAGCACCTGTAAGCTCCGCCCGCTGAGCCACGCCCCGTCCACCATCGAAGTAGGTAAAGGAATTCCCGCCTTTTACCAGGATGATGGACAGCTTTCCAAAACGACCCCACTGCGTTTACCGCCGATTCCGGTGGTGCGTTGTTGATGCACAGAAGCACGAGGACATCTCCACAGAGACGCACTAGTAACAATAACATTGCCAAAGGCACACAAGGTTGCTGGAGACGTTTACCCCGTGGCCCATCAGGTACCCCTAGTGTACAATATAAACGGGGCGTATAAAACATGCTAGGTAACGCTTACTGACATACTCGTAGAAAATACTCCGGTTGGTTCGGTCACGATGCTCATTTTACAGAAACTAAACCTCAACAGGAAGCACTTACCAATATAAACGTAGCAGGTGCCCCAGTTGAAGCTCAGCTTCTGGAAAGGACAAGCCACCCTAACTCTCGGGCTTGGCAAAGATAAAGCAAGGCTGTGCGCTCAGAGATCCCATAGCAGAAAAAGATCCAGAATCCTTCCTGGAGGTGAACTGATGATGTACTGGAGCGTAATCTGTATCTGACTGTGACGCGCGGGTTCTATCTTCCTCTCCTGGAGGCACAGAGTAGAAGGTTCTCCCTTTATGAAGCACCTGTAAGCTCTGCCCGCTGAGCCACGCCCCGTCCACCCTCGAAGTAGGTAAAGGAATTCCCGCCTTTTACCAGGATGATGGACAGCTTTCCAAAACGACCCCAATGCGTTTACCGCCGACTCCGGTGGTGCGTTGTTGATGCTCAGAAGCACGAGGACATCTCCACAAAGACGCACTAGTAACAATAACATTGCCAAAGGCACACAAGGTTGCTGGAGACGTTTACCCCGTGGCCCATCACGTACCCCTAGTGTACAATATAAACAGGGTATATAAAACATGCTAGGTAACACTTACTGACATACTCGTAGAAAATACTCCGGTTGTGTAGGCCACGATGCTCATTTTACAGAAACTAAACCTCAAAGGAAGCACTTACCAATATAAACGTAGCAGGTGCCGCAGTCGAAGCTCAGCTTCTGGAAAGGACAAGCCACCCTAGCTCTTGGGCTTGGCAAGGATGAAGCACGGCTGTGCGCTCAGAGATCCCATAGCAGAGGAAGATCTGGAGTCCTTCCTGGAGGTGAACTGATGGTGTGCTGGAGCGTGGTCTGTGTCTGACTGGGACGCGCAGGTTCTATCTTCCTCTCCTGGAGACACAGAGTAGAAGGATCCCCCTTTATAAAGCACCTGTAAGCTCCGCCCGCTGAGCCACGCCCGTCCACCCTCGAAGTAGGTAAAGGAATTCCCGCCTCTTACCAGGATGATGGACAGCTTTCCAAAATGACCCCACTGCGTTTACCGCCGATTCCGGTGGTGCGTTGTTGATGCGCAGAAGCACGAGGACATCTCCACAAAGACGCACTAGTAACAATAACATTGCCAAAGGCACACAAGGTTGCTGGAGACGTTTACCCCGTGGCCCATCACGTACCCCTAGTGTACAATATAAACAGGGTGTATAAAACATGCTAGGTAACGCTTACTGACATACTCGTAGAAAATACTCCGGTTGTGTAGGCCACGATGCTCATTTTACAGAAACTAAACCTCAACAGGAAGCACTTACCAATATAAACGTAGCAGGTGCCGCAGTCGAAGCTCAGCCTCTGGAAAGGACAAGCCACCCTGGCTCTTGGGCTTGGCAAGGATGAAGCACGGCTGTGCGCTCAGAGATCCCATAGCAGAGGAAGATCTGGAGTCCTTCCTGGAGGTGAACTGATGGTGTGCTGGAGCGTGGTCTGTGTCTGACTGTGACGCGCGGGTTCTATCTTCCTCTCCTGGAGACACAGAGTAGAAGGTTCTCCCTTTATGAAGCACCTGTAAGCTCCGCCCGCTGAGCCACGCCCCGTCCACCCTCGAAGTAGGTAGGGGAATTCCCGCCTCTTACCAGGATGATGGACAGCTTTCCAAAACAACCCCACTGCGTTTACCGCCGATTTCCGGTGGTGCGTTGTTGATGCTCAGAAGCACGAGGACATCTCCACAAAGACGCACTAGTAACAATAACATTGCCAAAGGCACACAAGGTTGCTGGAGACGTTTACCCCGTGGCCCATCACGTACCCCTAGTGTACAATATAAACAGGGTATATAAAACATGCTAGGTAACGCTTACTGACATACTCGTAGAAAATACTCCGGTTGTGTAGGCCACGATGCTCATTTTACAGAAACTAAACCTCAAAGGAAGCACTTACCAATATAAACGTAGCAGGTGCCGCAGTCGAAGCTCAGCTTCTGGAAAGGACAAGCTACCCTAACTCTCGGGCTTGGCAAAGATAAAGCAAGGCTGTGCGCTCAGAGATCCCATAGCAGAAAAAGATCCAGAATCCTTCCTGGAGGTGAACTGATGATGTACTGGAGCGTAATCTGTATCTGACTGTGACGCGCGGGTTCTATCTCCCTCTCCTGGAGACACAGAGTAGAAGGTTCTCCCTTTATGAAGCACCTGTAAGCTCCGCCCGCTGAGCCACGCCCCGTCCACCCTCGAAGTAGGTAGGGGAATTCCCGCCTCTTGCCAGGATGATGGACAGCTTTCCAAGGCGACCCCACTGCGTTTGCCGCCGACTCGCGTAGTGCGTTGTTGATGCGCAGGGGCGCGAGGACATCTCCGCGGGGACGCACTAGTGGCAATGACATTGCCAGGGGCACACAAGGTTGCTGAAGACGTTTTCCCCCCGTGGCCCATCACGTACCCTAGTGTACAATGTGGACGCGGCAGATGCCGCGGTTGAAGCTCACCTTCTGGAAAGGACGGCCCACCCTGGCTCTTGGGCTTAGCAGGGATGGGGCGGGGCGGGGCTGTGCGCTCAGAGATCCCATGGCGGAGGGGATCTGGAATCCTTCCTGGAGGTGAGCTGATGATGTGCTGGAGCGTGGTCTGTGTCTGACTGTGACGCGCGGGTTCTATCTTCCTCTCCTGGAGACACAGAGTAGAAGGTTCTCCCTTTATGAAGCACCTGTAAGCTCCGCCCGCTGAGCCACGTCCCGTCCACCCTCGAAGTAGGTAGGGGAATTCCCGCCTCTTACCAGGATGATGGACAGCTTTCCAAAACAACCCCACTGCGTTTACCGCCGATTTCCGGTGGTGCGTTGTTGATGCTCAGAAGCACGAGGACATCTCCACAAAGACGCACTAGTAACAATAACATTGCCAAAGGCACACAAGGTTGCTGGAGACGTTTACCCCGTGGCCCATCACGTACCCCTAGTGTACAATATAAACAGGGTATATAAAACATGCTAGGTAACGCTTACTGACATACTCGTAGAAAATACTCCGGTTGTGTAGGCCACGATGCTCATTTTACAGAAACTAAACCTCAAAGGAAGCACTTACCAATATAAACGTAGCAGGTGCCGCAGTCGAAGCTCAGCTTCTGGAAAGGACAAGCCACCCTAACTCTCGGGCTTGGCAAAGATAAAGCAAGGCTGTGCGCTCAGAGATCCCATAGCAGAAAAAGATCCAGAATCCTTCCTGGAGGTGAACTGATGATGTACTGGAGCGTAATCTGTATCTGACTGTGACGCGCGGGTTCTATCTTCCTCTCCTGGAGACACAGAGTAGAAGGTTCTCCCTTTATGAAGCACCTGTAAGCTCCGCCCGCTGAGCCACGCCCCGTCCACCCTCGAAGTAGGTAGGGGAATTCCCGCCTCTTGCCAGGATGATGGACAGCTTTCCAAGGCGACCCCACTGCGTTTGCCGCCGACTCGCGTGGTGCGTTGTTGATGCGCAGGGGCGCGAGGACATCTCCGCGGGGACGCACTAGTGGCAATGACATTGCCAGGGGCACACAAGGTTGCTGAAGACGTTTTCCCCCCGTGGCCCATCACGTACCCTAGTGTACAATGTGGACGCGGCAGATGCCGCGGTTGAAGCTCACCTTCTGGAAAGGACGGCCCACCCTGGCTCTTGGGCTTAGCAGGGATGGGGCGGGGCGGGGCTGTGCGCTCAGAGATCCCATGGCGGAGGGGATCTGGAATCCTTCCTGGAGGTGAGCTGATGATGTGCTGGAGCGTGGTCTGTGTCTGACTGGGACGCGCGGTTTCTGTCTTCCTCTGCTGGAGACACAGAGTGGAGGGTTTCTCCCTTTGTGGAGCACCTGTGGGCTCCGCCCGCTGGGCCACGCCCCGTCCACCCTCGAGGTAGGTGGGGGAGTTCCCGCCTTTTTACCAGGATGATGGATGCACGACTAAGTATTTTTTACCCATGATTCTAATTATGTATTGTATGTGCAGATGTGTGTGTATAGTCATGTGTGTGTGTGTATAAATATATATATATATGTGTATGTATGTGTATATGTTGTTTCTGTGCCTGGCATGTTTCTATGAATTTCTGCTCTCTTTTTATCACACTTATCTACTCATCGCTCTTATGTCATGTCTCTATCAAACTATCCTCCATTCTCACTCGGACTCATCCCAAATCCCTTCGACCACTTTCATCTCCTAAATATCTCTGCCTAAGCTCATCCCTCCACCCCCACATCTAACTCACCAAACCTCACTCTACCTCTGTGACCTCCCACACAACCCTACTAAATTCTCCTGCATTCATCTCACCCTGCTACTATGCTCTCCCTAACCCTTCCACATCCTCTTTCCCCTCCGCCCCCCTTTTATTCATCTCAAGCCTTTGGATTGAGTAAATGAAGGATAAACTCACAATTAACACTTCTGGATTTCTTTCCTCCTCCACCCCTCCATTACTCCAGTCAATCTAACTAACAAACTCTCATATCCGCAACTCAAATTAACTCATAATAATACTAAAACTGTACTCCTTATTAAATTATACTAATCCATCACTAATTCTTGTTGGGTACCGGAGTAGCGTGCTACTCATCGAAAAGCGCTTCGACGCCTCGTCAGGGGTAGTAAGCGCTATATAAATACGATTACAATTACAATTACAATTACAATTACATAACCTCCACCTGGAATGTCCCTCATTGGCAGCATTTTGATACTATCATTGGCTTGATTTGCTCCAGCCGGAGACAAATTCCGCTTTGCTTTCTTCTGATCTCTTTTCTTTGCCCATCTGCCTTCCCATTTACCTAACGCCCCCCATGTTTGAATGTTCGTAATTAATTCCTTAATGTGCATTCTCATGCCAGGTGAGCTCATGTTTGCAATGTCTTTGGTTCTGAACGCTAACCTGTAACTTCTTCGAGAGGGCTTAAGTTTTTCTAAATCCATATCATATTTTTCAGCAAGTTATATTAATTTGTGATGTCAGTCCTGCACGTTGTGTGACATCTTTGCACATAAAGTACAATTCATCTTCATTGTATGTATCCAATCATTCCAGCTCAAGTGTTCCCTCAGTTAACTCATTTAAGTCTAATTTTAATCTGGGCACATGCACTGTTCTCTCTCACTCTGGAGTCTCCTCTTTTCTGACAATACTACTTGTACCCTTTGCTCCTCTTTGACTCAGAGTATGTAACCACTCAGTTAACTGCTGGCCGAAAAACCTTGTAAACTAGTATTGCTTCTCTGGGTCATGCTTTGTTGGGTATTGCAATGTACACTGGCAATCAGATCTGGTGTGGGCATACAAAGAAGTGGAGTACCCCGCAGACATCTCACTTCAACTATCGTTCCTGCTTGATTTAACATCTGGTTAGGTTCTGCAATTCATGTAGGGGTCAAAGTTGGAACAAACAAAGCTATTCTCTCTATTTCCAAATTGTTTGAATAAATTGATCTCTGCATATCAGATGGTGACATCCCTGCAGATACAGGATCTATTGTCTGGGTGTTACTTCCAATGTTACCTGAAAAATAAAATGGAACAAGTGCACCTATGGTCACCGGAACTGTCAATGCATCAGGTCCTTTCAAATTGGTCTGATTCTGAAGAATTGTCATTCCAGCACTTTGACCAATGAAGACTGTACTGAAAGTTTGTCCCGATTGACTCAGGCAATACTTGGTCTTGTCTTCACTGGGGTATAGATAGGGATAGTCTGGTGCTGACTACAATTTTGCACAGGAGCTGTCACATTATTTGATTCACATGAGGTTTTGGTATTTCCTGATTCATGACTGAACTCGTAATGTGCTGTACTAACTGGAACTGGAGGATAACTGGTGGGCACTTGAGTCACTGAACTCACAGGTGTACTTGGAGCTACCTGAACCGGGCTTTGTGAAACTGAAGCTGTTGGTTCATTTGGGGCTACATTCTGCACCGCTCCCTCAACTGAATGATATGGAGGGGGACGATTCATTAAAAGCTGATTTATAAACTCATCTTCTGAGTCACTTTGAAGTGTAGCTGTCTTTTTACCCTCATCCTCTGTCTGCTCAGCTTTCTCTGTCTGCTTCTTTTTCATTTTAGGTTTTGTACTCCCAGCCCCTTCCTCTGTAATTGCTGGAAATATTCTCACCCCATCTAAGATCTCTGCTCTCCACATTTTCAGATCTGCGTCCCATCTAGCATCTAGCTAGTGTTTTAGCTGCTTTCCTCATTCTATACTCAAATGTTGCCATTTCTTTTTGTCTAGCAACAAGTTCCTAAATAACAAGGGCTTCAAATTGTGTGGGTCTTGGAGGAGGCTTTAATTCGCCCAATATTCTCCTCAATTTTTCTAATATTCTCAAATTAAAAATTATGTAACAAGGGAAAGCTTATGAACCTTCCTTCTCAGTGATCTTACACTACTGTTTAACTGAAATGCATGCAAACTCCTCTCATCTCTGACACTTTGTATGCTGGTGTTCATTCAAATGCTACTTGTTTACCCTCCTTACCTGGAATAAACACGTCTCCTCTCAGCACACTTCTTAAAGCCTTGAAACATTTTATTTTCACACAATTTCAATGAATAACACAAATTTAAATAAAACCAGGAAGTAAACTCAATCCCACAATCCTTTCCGCAAGCTGTTCTCAACCAATGACAATGCAGTATTACCCACCAATACAAGTGCAGCTTTCTCACCAACCGACCAATCCCAGCGCAGAACAAATCACATCACACTCACTTCACTCAGCAGCTGCAGTTGCTTCGCAATTGTCTCTCAAACAATTACACATACACTAAATGCAGAATATTACGAGCACTTCAAAAACCAAAAACCTATCTGCGCACTACAGGTAGGGCTCAAACGGTTTTGAAAACTATACGGCTTACACATCCGACTGTGGCTTTCTAAAATTACATGAGCGAAACTTGACCAGCAATTCTCACACTGGTTAATACAGATCCTCCCTGATTCACCTAATCAACTCACACGCACTCAAAATAAAAGTGATGGCACTGTCAGTGACGCCTCATGACCACTACTTTGCTGCAGACAATTAATTATCCAAGTGCCTTCTACACTTGTGAGTTGCCCCCGGGGTCTTAGGCCTTGACGGACCCATCAACAACTGCAGACAATTTCTGAGCACAAAGTGCCACAATCACTTCAAGTACAAATCCACAAACACCTCCAATATCACACTTCAATGCAATCGGAAGAATGAAGCATTGTGCAAATCCCTAATTATACTTACACTTATAATTTCATCAACCTCTCAAACAAACCATAGAATAACTTACAGGGTGGGCAATTTTTGGACGGAACAATAACATGTGCCTAATACTGAACAGAAATATGGCTACCGCTCTCATGGGACTTAACCATCACTCTGCTACCAGAACTGTTATTGTATTTTCTCATCCTTCACAGGTATCAAAACACTTCACCAACAGACCTTTTGACCCAGTAAAGTGGGTTAACGATACACAATTATTTCAAACGTACCCCAACACATTTAAACACCATGACCAATGTGGCACCAGAAGGAAAAGTCCAATCAGTAAAAGTTTCAAGGCTTTATTTAATATTCATAAAGCTGAAGTCACATAAACTGTGCACAAAATCAAATTGTAAAGATAAATCAACACCATTTGTTGCCCAAAATGGCAAAACAAGTTTAATCTACATAACATCAACACCAATAAGCATTCAAGGAGAAGAATACATATCATTACAGTTATAATCTGAGCAATAGAAACATATCTCAGATCCGACTGTGTTGAAATTTAACAGCTCAAATTAAACAGGGATCAAGAATCAGGGTTGGACATAAGTTATTCCTTCAACTAACCAAATTATGACATGCATGTGTGGGAACGAACTAACACATGTGGACAAAATACAAAAGGAGACAAAAATAATTTGGAAAACAATCTATCTCGGACTAAGAGAAACGAACTAGCAAAATAAAATAGGTAGGTGTCAGCATGCTAGCTTCAATTAAAAAAAACAGAACATGTCAAGGGAAATAACATTAGCAGGGAGATATACCTCACCTAGGGTCAGCATTCAAGGGATTTCTTCATCAGCAAAGCATGTAGATCATCAGCAAAGTCTTTTAGAAGCATCATCAGGGTAAGTGCAAAAAACGAACACATGAGCACAGAGAACAGTTGTTGGGGACAACCAGAGGACTACTAACTGAAACTGACAAAGTCCATCCTTATAGTAAAATACACAACCGTCTCCGATTCAACAGTTCAGTGGTCCCACATTATGCAAAAGGGGCAATATCCAGAGTTTAAACACAAATCGGAGATGAAACTTTGCAAAGTTTTCTCAGGTTTGGTCCGAACTCACCTCCTTCTTTCGTGTGAATCCAACAGTCAATTACAATTTTCTATCAGTCTGCAACAATATGGATTCTTCCCAGGTTATACAAACAACTTGTCTTCTTCCAATGCGAAAGCACATGGCGAGAAACAATTTATTTCATGTTTAGTCTACAGGTTTAAATGTTCTGGAACCAAGGTTTTATAGAAACAAGTGTTTTATTCATAGGAACAACCTAATGGAAAAATTAAAGTTAGAGAAAGAAGAATTATTCATCACTTTTACATGACTGCAAATACGAGGTCTGCAGGCCTAGTTATGGTAACACAGAAATATAATGCATTAATATCGTAGTTAATAAAACACACATAATATGCAAACTTGTAAATTCTGCATTAATATTAATAATATATCACCAGAATAAGTAAAAGATTTCATTATGAATTGCAAACTTGTTAAGGCATCTTGTTAAATATGACAAAGTGCATTTATTTCTATGCGCAAACTCATAAATCACACATTAAACATAAAATCAAATTAGTTTTACTACTAGTAGTTACTCTAATGTTTAAAATATACTTTGACAACATTTAAATCTTGTTAGCACACTGTTAAACCCTGTCCACCATAAATTGAAAACATGAGCACTTTTTGTCACTGCAGCTATGTTCGACTTTTAAACATGAATGAAAATGTCACCTACTGCTGAAGTCTGGTTAACAAAAAGCATTGCTAACTTTTTTCGCTTTGACAGGATCTAGGCAAGGCAGCATGACAACCCATGATTCATATACCGTGTCTGGGAAAGAATACACAGGAAGGGTTAGTTTATTATGCCTTAAAGTTACATCTTTAGTTTATATGGAACCCCAGACCCTCATATCTTCCGCAATAGTTGGCAGATAAAGAAGAAGCCATAACGCTGGGAAATTATTCTTATAACATGATGACAAAGTTGTTTCCTCCAGTAAAGCCTCTCACTCTTCAGTTGTGGGATGTCGTAGTGTGAATGAAGGAGTAGTTAAATTCCATTAAACCTCACTTACTGAGGCAGGAAGGTGAAGTGGTTAAAGTCAGCCCAACATACTTTGGAATTCTCTACTGAATCAACATGCATGCAATGTTTATCAGCAAAATGAAAATGCATGATATTCCAACCATGATCTTCATATGGGGACCCTGGGATGTCTTGTGAGAGGGAGAAGAACTGTAGTACACCATTGAGAAATTGATGAATTTGCCTCTTTCTCGCATTCAGGTGTTTTTCACATTCAGACTCTTTCAGTGAGGGCCAAGCTTCGAGGAGCAACACAGTGCAGTACAAAGAAATGGAAAAGTTTACAATATACTTGCGAACATCTCAGTGCAGGAGTGACGTTTCAGAACAAAGTTACAAGAGTGGAGGGTAAGGCAAACTTCTGAGGGTGAGCATCGCAATTGGCACGGGAATACAGTAAAGTTAATTTGTAGAATATAGGCCTTATTTGTTGTGTAGATATGACAAATAGCTGTGGCTGTAAACATTTTCTGAATTTAAGACAGGGAGGAAGAATCTGACTCAGGCGGAGTGTAGGGCCAGGCTGACAGTGTGTCCATGAGAGTCTTTCATCTCTTGCATTTGTGTCGTTCTAGTTTGGGAGTGCTTGCCTCCTGGTGTTCTGGACAGTTCTGGAGACAGATTGTGAGTCAGGTACGTGAGGCAGAAGCACTTCCGGATGATCCGTGCTTGTAAGGGGGCCAAAAGAACCTGACCAGTGCTATTTCTTCTAAGCAATGTGTTCCCACATATTTGAAAAACTGTATGATGTAGGACAATGAACAACCTATATTCCATGGTAACACGTGCATTTTTTGTTTAGTTCTAATGCCTTTCATTGCTCAGCTTCCTGCAGCTCTTTTCTCATTTAGCTGGTCATTGAGAACTGAGGTGATGATGCACAAAGAAGACAAGTATGAAGAAGAGAATCATGGGGGTGCATATCAGAGACCTCAACCATCGTGCTAGATCCTTAATTTGCTATTGTCTTCTATGTCCCTCATTAATCACTTTAAGAATTTTGGTCCAATTCACAAAGGCAGTTATGAGTGCATGAAGAAGTACTACAGTAGTAGAAAAGACATACTTTTGGTCCTAACATTTCAAAAATGCAGAAACTAAAAACTGGATCTGAGGAGGGTGCTCTGCTAAAATATAGATACAGCCTCTTACCTATGTAGTGGGACACACAGCTTTCCATTCTAAAAGCTTTAAGAGGTAGTTTTCAGTTTTTGCCATTAGTCACTGGTACTTTCTTGAGTCGGAAACAAGAGCATGTGTTGTAGACCATTTTTCTCCTCAGTCAGAAAACGCACTATACCGTTTAGAGAAAGGAAAGCAAGGGAGAAGAAAAAAATCAAAAGACACCCTTTGAGATAAATTAATTAAAGCTGCTGTAGTTGCCAAATAGGGTTTAGCCAGTTTTTTGGGAATTTCCTTTGAAGTGCCATACTATTTTTTCATTTATCGTTTCCCTTGTGGTAGTTTTCTTAAAAAGCGTCCTCAGCCTATCATGGGAGGGCTTCTCAAACTTTCAAGGTGTCAATGTTTTAGGAGAGATGCTATATTTATGAGCATGTGCATGGAAATATATGTACTCTGTCGAAGAAATGTAGCCATTGTGTGACTAAGGACCCAGTGGTGCTGGGACCATTTAGGTGCTAAAGTTAGGATGTATATAATAGTGTTATTGATGACAACAAGAAGCAAATATTAACAGCAGCCTGGAGCAAGATTTTAATATAGTATCACACCTTAATCCTTCCTCTTTTCCTCCCTCCCTCCCTTTTCCATTTCTGTTACAAACCGATCAGCACGTACAGTTGGCTAGAGCCCTGGTTTTGGCATGCCCTGGAACATCATATGCAAACTGGGCTTCCAAATAAATTCAACAACAGGTTGCAAAGGCTACAAAGTCGAACCTTTGATAGTGTTTCCACATAAAAGAAGTCCTTAAAGCACTGCACTCGCTTGCAGTGGACTTAAGGATCAAGGGCCAGATTTATCAAGATGTTAGGCAGCGCAGCAAGACAACTTGTTGTGATGCGTCAAATAGAGAGGACAGGAATGCCCCAAATGTACTAACATATGGCGAATTCCTGCTCTCTCTCTCTCTGCGCTGGCACACTTGTGGCTGCCAATTGCCAATGCAGGCACCCTTACACCACTTGTGCAGAATGCAGCACACTTAGAAAGAGGTAAAATGAAGAGAAATATATTTCTCCTTGTTGCTCCTTGTAACCGGGCTGCTTCATCCCCGGTTCCTCGCAGCCCAGACAGATCGGAGAGAGAGTGCCCCGGGGGCACCTTGTAGCCTCACCCGGAACTGGAAGTCTTGGGAAACCCAGATGTCCGGGTTTCCCCCGACACAAAAGAAGGACCACCAATGCGCGGCGAGGAAGAGGAGGAGACGGAAGGCTGGCCGGAGAGACGTATACCGGGAAAGAAGCGCACAGAGGCAGAAACCGAAGAAAGAAGAGGTGGGCCTGACCTAGTGACACGGCGTGAGGGGACCCCTAAAGGACGCGTTTCCCGCCATGTCCCTGGAGGGACGTGGCTAACCCAGGTACGTGCATGTTTGCACCACCAATATTGGTCCATTCTGGGGAGAGAGGAGGGAGCGGCAGGTAAAGGAGGGGGAAACGGGGAGGGCCACAACTCCTCTGATTGAGAGGGGGACCAGGGAGATAACAAAATTGGCATAAACATTTTGTGTCCTTATTAGTTTCTTTTTCTTTTCTTCTTCCTTTATTTGATTTTCCTTTCGGGTCACTCCATTGCTGACTCACATAAACCGCACACTAGCCCACCACGTGGACTGTGAAATTAACAGTCCCACGACCGGTTCTACTTATTTACTATTTAGTGTTACCATTTTCTTTTCTTGTTTTTTTTCTCTTTCTTTCTCCTCATTGTGGTTTGGCCTTGTATGGCAACGAGAAACACAACACCACCAGGTGATCCCTCGAACTGGGTTGTTGGACACCCCTACACCTCTCTTCACCTCACCGCACCCTCACTTTTTCCCCTAAAAACCCCTTTAAACCAAACCAGAGGAATCCCGACTTACCTTTATTTTATTTTCCCCATGTCGCCCGTCTCCAATCCCGACACCGTTGGATCTACATACCGGCGAAGACCACGAAAGACCACCTGAAAGACAAGAAAGGAGAGAATTACCACAGTGAAAGACTGAGAACTAGACATAACAAACAATACAAAGGAGATATACATACGAAAATAAAAGGTTTCAACTTGAGAACCCTTAAGTCGACTTGGTTTGAGCTCTGTTCATACATCGTTACACCAACCCCTCGTACACTCCTCTACTGGGAAGGTGTACAGTTTTGACACATTCCTTGGTTTACTTTTGTGAATTCACCAAAACCCATGAGCGGATGCATGGGAACACTCATGCTCCACCCATATAATACCTTGCTGCCGCAGAGTAACACAATTAAATAATCATAAAGGGCAACTGTGTATTCCTGGGAACTCTGGGTAAGTAGTATATCAAAAGACAGTGGTTCCCCCAGAGTAAACGAAGCA
The DNA here is from genome assembly GCF_031143425.1 of Pleurodeles waltl. Taxonomy (NCBI): domain Eukaryota; kingdom Metazoa; phylum Chordata; class Amphibia; order Caudata; family Salamandridae; genus Pleurodeles; species Pleurodeles waltl. The sequence continues at coordinate 621,272,196 of NC_090437.1, read as the reverse complement.
AGCCTTTGTTTCCTTGTCAAATATCATTAAGCACCAATGTTGATTCTTTATCGCATGATTTAATGTAATAGTGCATAAACAGATAATACAGTGATCAGTATGAACTTTGTCAATATGTCAAAGGTGCTTCAGTGAATGGCACAGTGAGTAAAGGAACAAGTGATGACAGATGCGCAATCAGTGATTTAACAAATATGATGAAGTAACATGTCAAAGAGTTCACACCTAGTTAAATCTAATAGCTTACTCAATTTCAGAGTCCACTACAAAACGGGTATTGATGAATATGTGTCTATGTGTTATAGCGTTAACATTTCAACCCCTTTACTGATCTAATTTACTTGGGTTCTCCATCAGGACAAAAAGGTAGCACCTACATTGTCAAGAATATAATAACTTTTCATGGGGTAGGTATGTTACAAGTCTATTGTTTTTTTAAATCATCTGTATAGGTATCACACTTACCAAGAAAGCAAATGCTACAGGTTAAAGGATTGCGTGAATCACCCACTTATCTTCTTATGTGAAACAGCATCTAGGAAGTAACCAAACAAAACCTTACAAGAAAAGAAACACAATGGGCATGCCAAGATCACTGTATACAAATAACAATGCCCCAGAAAGCCGGGCCAATCATTCCAGTGCCCTGGAACTCAAGGTGTGCAGATAATGTAAAAACTCATTCCCACCATCATGTAACATGGTGCCATTGATACAATCAACATAATTCAATCAATAATTGTGATATTAGTAGACAGAAAGTTGTGTACCCATATACCATAAAAAGAGGACCACTAAAGTTTCCTCTTGTGCTTATTTTACCTCATCCTTGTTGTATCTAACAGGGTTGCATCACTTCACCCCTAATAAACAAAGGAGTGAATCATTAGCAGCACCAGTATCACCCCTAGAACAAAAATGAATTTAGTGTCATCAAAAGCTATTAAGCCATAAGCCATAAGTCAGCAGAACTGCTATTCCACAAAATGGGCCCTTGCATCACCTGTCAAAAGAAACACCGTACAGTGATCCATATATGGATTAGCTGAAATAGCCCCACAAGTTTTCAAAATTAGCCCTACAATCACTTCCTTATGGTATAAACAAGCTCATTGTGGCATACTGTGGAGGTGGACAGCACCTACTATTTTTCTGGGGCTGGCTCAAGCAGTATACTGCAACCATGCGTGAAGTACCAACAAAAAGACTCCAGACTACTGTGCATAATATGCACGCCTCCCGGCTACCCTTGAAGAACTACAATAGAGACAGAGACACCACAAAAAATAAAAAGTACCAAGTCAATCAGATAATGATTAACAGAAACCATTGAAGTGCCAATAGGAAAATAGTACCAAGGCAAGCAGAGGTATTAGTAAGAACTTTGTTGTGAATCAGGCCCCAAGACTACAAACAAAATAGAAAAAATACTGCAGAGCAATGGGAATCATGGAGCCCTGATGAGAGAGTATCATGTTGTAAGCAAGTTTCACCTAAGGATATAACATTGGTACAAAAGTGTAAAAGTGATGCTATCACAGACATAAGTTTTTACAAAGCACATACGAAATTAAGAGGCCAGGCGAGTTATCATTTATGTGGACATTTGTGCAAAAATAGATTTACTAGGAAATGAAAGGCAGTTTCTGAAAAGAGATTTACAACAGACCATTACTCTGATGTCCCGGTAAAAACATAATTTGTGCTGCCTTGCATTACTCCAGATTTACCAAGCCATTCAGGACCATGCACGGAGGATTTGCGTGGCTTGGTAAATCTGATTTAAGGATTGTGTTGCCCTTGTGTCATCTTATCCTTTGATAAATCTGAGCCCAAGTACCAAATGCTTTGCCTCATGCTGAAAGCTAACTGGGGCACAGGGGCATCTGAAGAAAATGGTACCCCCCAAAACTGCTCAATTTGTGATGGTGGTTGTGGGGATAGAGGAGGACTGGCAGTCATTTTTCAGGGATCTGGGCTTATTGTTCATCATCTAACTTTGACCAGGAGAAATAGAGAAAAAGAATGAAAAGGGTGAACGAATAGGAAGAGAAAGATGGGAAATCAGTAACAATGCCAGGAAGCAATGATGACAAAGAACCTACAGGAGTAAGAGGAAGAGACAGAAAGTGTAAGTTGGTGGAAGAAAGAGACATAAGCTCAAATCAAAGCTAAGCAGTCTGGGTATACGGCAATCCTGACATTTGGCAGTGCAGGTGGTGGGCTCCTATGAGAAACGTTAGACCCCCAGAATTTATTTACTTTTTACAAAATAAAACTGTAACCACCATTATGTCGTACCCAGACCCTTTGAACAATGACTGCACACTTGATTAAGCAACAAACTATTACCTGGCTGCAGTGTATAATGGATTAAAGTATAGTAATTAAAATTACTTTACGTTAAAAAAAACACAGAAATTCACAGAAAAAAAACAAAGGCTACAGGGACGGTATACTTAGGAAATAGACTTTTAAAAAACCCCATAGAAATTCAGTTAAAAAACAAAGGTTACAGGGACGTTATAGTTAGGGTCACATTTTAAACATACAAATCCATAGATATTCAGCTGTTATAGTTACAGTTATTTCAAGTAGCTATAACTCGTGCCCTGAGGTACCTATAACGCCCTTGCCATGCACTGCTAATTACCCCAGGTATTACATCACTCACAATATTTTCTATGATATGATTGATCATATCACTGTAACATTTGCAGTAACTATATTGATGAGAAAACTGTGAATGGCTGGTGTGTGAGTTTTGAACTGATATATGCCCCGATGGCTAAAATGGTGGCCCCAACTTTCCAGTCAGGTTGAGGCCAGCCAATCACGACATTGTGGGTGGCATGTGTGTATATATATATATATATATATATATATATATATATATATATATATATTTTTTTTTTTTTTTTAACTTATTGCCGGTCGCCACTAGGCAGTTATAGTTTGGATCTCGTTTCTATATAAAAAGTGTTTTTTGTTTTGCTAATATCTTTGGCGCCGCTTGAGAAATCTTCACGAAATTTCACAAAAAACTTTAACGCTGCTGCTGTCTGAAAAGTTTTGGGGTGATCAATGAAGCAGGGACCGAGAAAAATGGGGGTCCCAAAACGCATTTTCCCCATTTATTTTTTCCATAGGTATTTTGAACAGTGATAGCCCCAAAACCACTGGAAAAGTTACACAAAAGTTTGTAGAAAGGTAGCTCATGGTCCAAAAAAAGGCCTTTTTGGTTTTTGGTGTAAATCCATTCAATAGGTTTAGAGAAATTAAAGGAAACACAAATGTGTATATAGGGGGGCAGATCTGTCCTATCTCCTGCACAGAGCACTGTTGCTCCGCATGAAAGAAGGTAGTACTGTGATTGGCTGGCCGCAACCTGTGGAGAAAGTTGCAGCCGCCATCTTATGAACCGGTGCACGTCCCCGGGGGATGGAAATAGTGGCTGTAAATAAAAAAGGAGTCAGGGTAGCAGTACTCTGACCCCATGAGATTCACCAATGAGTGCCTGAGGGACCCCTTATGAGTTTGAAATGGTTCAAAACTCTTTTTTCCCATAATTGTAGAGTCATGACTCCACGGTGTCCCCTGCATGCCCCCCTCGTGTAACGTTGCGACAGAGTCACAAACCCTGGCGCAAACACAAAATAAAAAATACACATTCACACTCACTGACAGACCCTCTGAGACACTTAAACACCCACTTACAGACCCAGACAGACACTTGTACACTCACTCATAGGCCCACTCACTCACTCATACAGTCACTCATACAGCCACTCATGGACCCACTAACACCCTCATGCATCCACTCACAGACCCACTCAGACCTTCATGCACTCACTGACAGACCCACTGAGATCCTCACTCACCCACTCACTCATGCCCCCACTCACAGACCCACTTACACCCTCATACAGCCACTCAGACCCTCACATACACACTTACAGACCCACTCACACCCTCATGCATCCACTCACAGACCCACTCAGACCCTCATGCACCCAAACACAGACCCACTCAGACCCCCACATACATACTCACAGACCCACTCACACTCTCATGCACCCAGTCACAGACCCACTCATGCACCCACTCACAGACCCTCTCACATCCTCATGCACCCACTCACATACCCACTCATATACTCATGACCCACTAACAGACCCACTCAGACCCACAAGCACCCAGTCACAGACCCACTCACACCATCATACAGCCATTCACAGACCCACTCAGATCCTCACACACCCACTCACAGACCCATTCATACACTCATGCATCCACTCACAGACCTACTCACACCCTCATGCACTCACTCACAGAATCACTCAGACCCTGATGAACGCACTCACAGACCCACATGCACCCACTCAAATATCCACCCAGACCCTTATGTACACACTCACAGACCCACTCACACTCTCATACATTCACTCACAGACCCACTCAGACCCTCAAGTACCCAGTCATAGACCCACCGAGACGGACACCCTCATGCACCTACTCACAGCCCTACTCATGCACACACTTACAGACCCACTCAGACCCACATGCACCCACTCACAGACCCACTCACATGCTGATGCACCCATTCACAGACTCAATCATACACTCATGCACCCACTCGCAGACCTACTAACCGACCCACTCAGACCCACATGCACCCACTCACAGATCTACTCACAACTACTCACATGCTCATGCACCCACTCACAGACCCAATCATACACTCATGCACCCACTCACAGACCTACACAGACCCACATGCACCCATTCACAGACACACTCACACCACCATGAAGTCACTCAGACCCTCACAAACCCAGTCACAAACCCCCATGTATGTACTCACAGACCCACTCACACTCTGAGGCAGCCACTCACAGACCCACTCAGACCCTCACATATCCCCTCACAGACCCACTGATACACTCATGCACCCACTTACCTGCCCACTCATCATGAACCCACTCACAGACCCAGTCAGACCTTCATGCACCCACTTACATACCCACTCAGAACCTCATGAACCTACTCAGAGACCCACTCAGATCTTCATGCACCCACTCACATACCTAGTCAGATCCTCATGTATGCACTTACAGACCCACTCATACTCTCATGCATTCACTCACAGACCTACTCAGACCCTCACACATGCAGTCTCAGACCCACTCAGACCCTTACATATGCACTCACAGACTCACTCAGAAACTCATACACCCACTCACAGAGCCACTCAGACCCACATGCACTCACTGACATACTCACTCAGGCCCTCACATATGCACTCACAGACCCAAAGACTTACACCATCAGGCATCAACTCAGATTGTCACGCATGCCGTCATATACCCACTCAGACCCTTACGTATGCACTTACAGACTCACTTAGACCCTCATGCACCCACTTACAGACCCACTCAGACCCTCATGCACCCACTCACAGACCCACTCTCATGCATCCACTCACAGACCCACTCAGACCCTCAAGCACCCAGCCACAGACCCACTGAGACTGACACCCTAATGCAGCCACTCACATACCTACTCACATGCTTATGCACCCACTCACAGACCCAATCATACACTCCTGCACCCACCTGCTCAGACCCACATGCACCCACTCACAGACACACTCACACCCTCATGCAGTCACTCATAGACCCACTCAGACCCTCACAAACCCAGTCACAAACCCCCATGTATGTACTCACAGACCCACTCACACTCTGATGTAGCCACTCACAGACCCACTCAGACCCTCACACATCCCCTCACAGACCCACTGAAACACTCATGCACCCACTTACATGCCCACTCAGAACCTCATGAACCCACTCACAGACCCACTCAGACCTTCATGCACCCACTTACATACCCAGTCAGAACCTCATGAACCCACTCAGACCTTCATGCATTCACTCACAGACCTATTCAGACCCTCACGCACGCAGTCTCAGACCCACTCAGACCCTTACGTATGTACTCACAGACTTACTTATACTGTAATGCACTCACTCACAGACCCACACAGAACCTTATACACCCACTCACAGAGCCACTGAGACCCTCACGCATTCACTGACATACTCACTCAGACCCTCACATATGCACTCACAGACCCACTTACAACATCAGGCATCAACTCAGATTGCTAAACATGCAGTCATACACCCACTCAGAGCCTTACATATGCATGTATAGACTCATTCACACCCTCATGAACCCACTTACAGACCCACTCAGACCCTCATGCACCCACTCACAAAACCACTCATACAGTCATGCACCCACTCACAGACCCAGTCCGACTATACCTTATCCACTCAGAGACCCAGTGAGAGTCTCTCTCTTCCACTGAGAAAAGCACTCAGAATGTCACCTCACCCATTTAAAGACCCACTCAAACACTCATGCATCCATTTAGAGACCCTATTAAACTTACAACGAGGTATTTAGAAATGGGCTGTGACATAGAGCAGAGTGAAAGAAATACATGTGAAAAATATGTTGCTGTTGTGCATTGTATGTGAACTTTTGGTTTGCCAATCCACAACAGAGATGCAACTCTGAATTTTTTTTTTTTTTTTTTAAAGATACTTTTTTTTAAATTTAAAGGGTGTTTGGGATTTAGGGTGGCTCTAAAAAGATCCTTTGTGTTTATTCTGGGTATATCTTTAGTACAGATAAGAGTGGATGCAGAGTGTCAAGTTGCTGAGAAACACTCTGCTGCGTTCATCTGTAAAGTGCACACCATATCTTCTATATATGCCATCCATGTGAAACTGCAGGTTGTTATTGTACATAGAGGCCATGTTATGGTCTCTGAGGAATGCTGAAACAGTTTTATTAACATTTTTTCTGGCTTTGTCAATCTGTGAACAGAACTGATTTGGCCACTTCCATTTCTGCTTTTGGCATATATTAGAGAACACAAAGGTAGTGTGAGGGAAAAGATGCCTTAATTGAACAAAGGTATCCTTCAATAGGATTTTCAATCCTACCCCAGTAAATGTGCCCAGGTCATTACCACCACAGTTCACAATCATGAGGTGAGGTGATTGGCAATCTCTAATGCTTTCAACCAACGGACGCAAGTGCTGCCACTTTAACCCTCTCTGGCCAACCCAAGTGATATCCACATTAGGCAAACACAGGACCCTGTCAATGCCACTTTTTCTAACATACGCACTAGCCTAAAAAACATAGCTGTGCCCTACAATCCACACTCTGAACATTTTAAATTGAAGGAGTAATTGCACACAGGAGAAGGCTGCAGCTGAATGAGGGCGTTCAGAAAATGTGAGGTGCTTAGAATGGAGGGAGCACTTGTTTAAAAAAAAACACATATTTCCTTGGATGTTCCCCCTTTTTGGATATGCTTAGATTCTGTAATAGTGAACCACACCTGCTAAAGAACACATGAAAGCTAGTCTGCTGCTAATCAACAATGTTGTGAACTTTTGAACTACTGGTACCATGGAGTTTTTAAAGGTGGTTGCTATGGCAGCTGTAGAGAAAGACTGTGAGTGGAAGGGTAGCTTTTAAAAGAGGCATATATTTTTTTACTAAATATACATTTTGTAGGACAAGGAAGTGAAACAAATGTGTTTTCCCAAATGATTATCATCACTGAATTTAGGATGTATTTGAAATGCTACAAAAACAATATTGATAAATATATTTTCAAATCCTCAACTGGAGTCGCAACAAGCTACATGGAGGCCGCAGTGAGGGACACGAAGGAGTCGTGACTCCAGCAGCTTACAGTTGCAAATTGGGCTACTTACCAAAAACATAAGAAAGGGTAAAGAGTCACTAACCATTCACATGTGAGATATCATAAATAAAATATGAAACACAGTTTGCAATTTGCTAAGTTGCATGGTATCACTGAAAGCAAAGGTGAACAAGTTGCCATTATGGGTTACTTGGAGCAAGAGTGCTGTACCATTCTTATACTGGGATGTCAGTATTATATGCAGAAAAGTAGCAAAAGTGATATTATGATAGTATTTTACCTGACAACAGTAGCTATTAACGGGGATGTGACTAAAAGTGTTAGTTTCAAAGCAAGTTCTGTTTGTAAATAAGGGCGATAAAGGTTTATATGATATAGAAAAAACAATATTAGGTGAGCTATAGGTAGAGAGGTGTCAAACGTTTCATTCAGATACCTACAAATGTATTTAATAGTTTAGGAAATTATTAACAGTATTAGTATATAATTGATTTGTTTTAAACACAAAGGGTCTTATTTATGAGGCCCATGGTACACAGTGGTGTAAGAAATGTCTTACTGTGCTGCCCTGTGCTACTTGGAAAGGGGAGAGATGTATTGTATCTGTAAGATATGTTGCTTTTCTGTTCTTTCACGGTGCGCTGTGATATTAATTGCTAACAAATGTATGCTTGCTGTAGAACAACCGATAATACATTTTTTTGGTTGGCATAAATGAAAAAGAATGATGTATAGAGTAACACTAGAAGGTAGACAGTAGTGCATGCAATGTGATGTTGACTGTGGCACTAATGTACCCACTACGAGACAGAAATATATGTTCCTGCTTAAAAAAGACACTTAGATGCAAAGAGTGATAGATATGTTTAGAGAGCAGGCAATTCATAAAAAATAGATGTATAGTGTCTACAACGGTGCTTTGTACCTTAATGTTTGGGGATTTTATTACTATACAGATTTATAATTGACAGCGTCTTATGTAAATGGTATTGTGTTGCTTAATTGTGTTGTTTTTCAGATTTTATTTTACTAAGAAAAGATATTGAAGATGGCAACAAAAATTAAAACCAAAAGAAAAAAGAGGAATACCTATTAACTACTTGAAACAGAGAAACAAAAGGCAGTACATAAGGACATTGTGCTTAAAGAGAAAACAACTGCTGGTAAGAGAAGTAGAACATTTCTTAAAAGTATATGTGGTAAACCGCAAACTGTGAAAAATGATGCAAATAACAAGGAAAGTTTGTAGTCAACGAAGAAGGCACAAAAATCATTTGAGATGCATAGTAAGAAATCATTGAAGAAACCAGATAGGTTAAATAGAAGGCAACAACAGCTCAAAGAAATTAGAGTTTGAATGTTTTGTGCCAGGCTAATTTAGAATGTTCTTAAAATATGAAGAAGTACAAAAGGAGAAGGGAAGTACAGAAACAAAAACGTGTTGAGGCTGTAGTTGATAAGGCACTTGCCTTAAAGAGAAATCTTTTAATTTTGATTCTGAGAAGAATCAGAGCCAGGGATAAATGTGAGAAGGTAGCCTCTTTCTAGCCTTGTTACCCCCACTTTTGGCCTGTTTGTGAGTGTATGTCAGGGTGTTTGTCACTGTTTTCACTGTCTCACTGGGATCCTGATAGCCAGGCCTCAGTGCTCATAGTGAAAACACTATGTTTTCAGTATGTTTGTTATGTGTCACTGGGATCCTGCTGGTCAGGACCCCAGTGCTCATAGGTTTGTGGCCTATATGTATGTGTCACTGGGACCCTGTCACACAGGGCCCCAGTGCTCATAGGTGTGCATGTATATGTTCCCTGTTTGGTGCCTAACTGTCTCACTGAGGCTCTGCTAACCAGAACCTCAGTGGATATGCTCTCTCATTACTTTCAAATTGTCACTAACAGGCTAGTGACCAATTTTACCAATTTACATTGGCTTACTGGAACACCCTTATAATTCCCTAGTATATGGTACTGAGGTACCCAGGGTATTGGGGTTCCAGGAGAGCCCTATGGGCTGCAGCATTTCTTTTGCCACCCATAGGGAGCTCTGACAATTCTTACACAGGCCTGCCACTGCAGCCTGAGTGAAATAACGTTCACGTTATTTCACAGCCATTTTACACTGCACTTAAGTAACTTATAAGTCACCTATATGTCTAACCTTTACCTGGTAAAGGTTAGGTGCAAAGTTACTTAGTGTGAGGGCACCCTGGCACTAGCCAAGGTGCCCCCACATTGTTCAGAGCCAATTCCCTGAACTTTGTGAGTGCGGGGACACCATTACACGCGTGCACTACATATAGGTCACTACCTATATGTAGCTTCACAATGGTAACTCCGAATATGGCCATGTAACATGTCTATGATCATGGAATTGCCCCCTCTATGCCATCCTGGCATAGTTGGCACAATCCCATGATCCCAGTGGTCTGTAGCACAGACCCTGGTACTGCCAAACTGCCCTTCCTGGGGTTTCACTGCAGCTGCTGCTGCTGCCAACCCCTCAGACAGGCAGCTGCCCTCCTGGGGTCCAGCCAGGCCTGGCCCAGGATGGCAGAACAAAGAACTTCCTCTGAGAGAGGTTGTGACACCCTCTCCCTTTGGAAAATGGTGTGAAGGCAGGGGAGGATTAGCCTCCCCCAGCCTCTGGAAATGCTTTGTTGGGCACAGAGGTGCCCAATTCTGCATAAGCCAGTCTACACCGGTTCAGGGACCCCTTAGCCCCTGCTCTGGCGCGAAACTGGACAAAGGAAAGGGGAGTGACCACTCCCCTGACCTGCACCTCCCCTGGGAGGTGTCCAGAGCTCCTCCAGTGTGCTCCAGACCTCTGCCATCTTGGAAACAGAGGTGCTGCTGGCACACTGGACTGCTCTGAGTGGCCAGTGCCACCAGGTGACGTCAGAGACTCCTGCTGATAGGCCCCTTCAGGTGTTAGTAGCCTATCCTCTCTCCTAGGTAGCCAAACCCTCTTTTCTGGCTATTTAGGGTCTCTGTCTCTGGGGAAACTTTAGATAACGAATGCATGAGCTCAGCCGAGTTCCTCTGCATATCTCTCTTCACCTTCTGATAAGGAATCGACTGCTGACCGCGCTGGAAGCCTGCAAACCTGCAACATAGTAGCAAAGACGACTACTGCAACTCTGTAACGCTGATCCTGCTGCCTTCTCGACTGTTTTCCTGCTTGTGCATGCTGTGGGGGTAGCCTGCCTCCTCTCTGCACCAGAAGCTCCGAAGAAATCTCCCGTGGGTCGACGGAATCTTCCCCCTGCAACCGCAGGCACCAAAAAGCTGCATTACCGGTCCCTTGGGTCTCCTCTCAGCACGACGAGCGAGGTCCCTCGAATCCAGCGACTCTGTCCAAGTGACCCCCACAGTCCAGTGACTCTTCAGCCCAAGTTTGGTGGAGGTAAGTCCTTGCCTCACCTCGCTGGGCTGCATTGCTGAGAACCGCGACTTTGCAGCTACTCCGGCCCCTGTGCACTTCCGTCAGAAATCCTTTGTGCACAGCCAAGCCTGGGTCCACGGCACTCTAACTTGCATTGCACGACTTTCTAAGTTGGTCTCCGGCGACGTGGGACTCCTTTGTGCAACTTCGGTGAGCACCGTTTCACGCATCCTTGTAGTGCCTGTTTCTGGCACTTCTCCGGGTGCTACCTGCTTCAGTGAGAACTCTTTGTCTTGCTCGACGTCCCCTCTCTCTCCAGGTCCAATTTGCTACCTCCTGGTCCCTCCTGGGCCCCAGCAGCGTCCAAAAACGCCAAACTCACGATTTGCAACTAGCAAGGCTTGTTAGCGTTCTTTCGGCGGGAAAACACTTCTGCACGACTCTCCACGGCAAGAGGGATCCGTCCACCAAAGGGGAAGTCTCTAGCCCTTTTCGTTCCTGCAGAAACCTCAGCTTCTTCTGTCCAGTCAAAGCTTCTTTGCACCCGCAGCTGGCATTTCCTGGGCATTTGCCCATCTCCGACTTGCTTGTGACTTTTGGACTTGGTCCCCTTGTTCCACAGGTACCCTAGATTGGAAATCCACAGTTGTTGCATTGCTGGTTTGTGTCTTTCCTGTATTATTCCTCTAACCCGACTTCTTTGTCCTTAGGGGAACTTTAGTGCACTTTGCACTCACTTTTCAGGGTCTTGGGGAGGGTTATTTTTCTAACTCTCACTATTGTCTAATAGTCCCAGCGACCCTCTACAAGGTCACATAGGTTTGGGGTCCATTCGTGGTTCGCATTCCACTTTTGGAGTATATGGTTTGTGTTGCCCCTATCCCTATGTTTCCCCATTGCATCCTATTGTAACTATACATTGTTTGCACTGTTTTCTAAGACTATACTGCATATTTTTTCTATTGTGTATATATATCTTGTGTATATTTCCTATCCTCTCACTGAGGGTACACTCTAAGATACTTTGGCATATTGTCATAAAAATAAAGTACCTTTATTTTTAGTATAACTGTGTATTGTGTTTTCTTATGATATTGTGCATATGACACTAAGTGGTACTGTAGTAGCTTCACACGTCTCCTAGTTCAGCCTAAGCTGCTCTGCTAAGCTACCATTATCTATCAGCCTAAGCTGCTAGACACCCTATGCACTAATAAGGGATAACTGGGCCTGGTGCAAGGTGCAAGTACCCCTTGGTACTCACTACAAGCCAGTCCAGCCTCCTACATTGGTTGTGCAGTGGTGGGATAAGTGCTTGAGACTACTTACCACTCTTGTCATTGTACTTTTCATAAGATAAAAATATACAAAACAAGGTCAGTGTATATACACATAGCCAAAAAGTTTTGCATTTCCTCTTTTCACTCTTTTCTAAGTGCTGAAAAGTACTCCTAAACTTTCAAAAAGTTCTTAAAAGTTTAAAAAGTTTTTTCTGTCTTTCCAAAAAGTTCTGAAAACTTTTTTCTCTCTTTCTATCACTTTAACTCTCTCTAAAAAATGTCTGGCACAGGCCAAAGTGTTGATCTGTCCAAACTTGCATATGACAACCTTAGCTGGAAAAGAGCAAGGAGTCTCTGTATAGAGAGAGGTTTGAGTGTAGGGAAGAATCCTTCCTTGGAACTGTTACTTAACATGCTTAGAGAACAGGATAAGGCCATAGGTGCCCCATCTGTTGAAAAAGTACCTAATAGTTCCCAATCTGATTCAGGGACTCCCCCAGGAAAAGATTCAGGAAAGAAACTTCCTAGCCTGCCCATTACTAGACAATCTAGCATAGATGGTAATGATGATGAGCCACACCAAATAAATAGTGTTGTCTCACATCATAGCAAAAGCATTTATTCTCACCATACTGGTAGTAATGTTTCTGTAAACCAAGCTGTTGGGTTGGCTTCTGTAAGGGACAGGTCTCCTTCTGTTCATTCCCATCATAGCTCTGTTTCTAGAAATGTCCCTCCCACCAACCCTGATGACAGAATGTTAGAGAGGGAACTCAATAAGTTGAGGGTGGAACAAACCAGACTGAAGCTTAAAAAGCAACAGCTGGATTTGGATAGACAGTCTTTTGAATTAGAGAAGGAAAGACAGAAGTTGGGTTTAGATACCCATGGTGGCAGCAGCAGTATTCCCCATAGTCATCCTGCAAAAGAGCATGATTCCAGGAATCTGCACAAGATAGTTCCCCCTTATAAGGAGGGGGATGACATTAACAAGTGGTTTGCTGCACTTGAGAGGGCCTGTGTTGTACAGGATGTCCCTCAAAGGCAGTGGGCTGCTATCCTATGGCTATCATTTAGTGGAAAAGGTAGGGATAGTCTCCTTACTGTGAAAGAAAATGATGCTAATAATTTCCAAGTTCTTAAGAATGCACTCCTGGATGGTTATGGCTTAACCACTGAACAGTACAGGATAAAGTTCAGAGAGACCAAAAAGGAGTCTTCACAAGATTGGGTTGATTTCATTGACCAGGCAGTGAAGGCCTTGGAGGGGTGGTTACATGGCAGTAAAGTTACTGATTATGAAAGCCTGTATAACACAATCCTGAGAGAGCATATACTTAATAATTGTGTGTCTGATTTGTTGCACCAGTACCTGGTAGACTCTGATCTGACCTCTCCCCAAGAATTGGGAAAGAAGGCAGACAAATGGGTCAGAACAAGGGTGAACAGAAAAGTTCATACAGGGGGTGAGAAAGATGGCAATAAGAAGAAAGATGGTGAAAAATCTCAAGATAAGCATGGGGATAAGGGTAAAACCAAAGATCCCACTTCAAATCTTAAACACTCTTCTGAGGGTGGGGATAAAACAAATTCTTCCTCTTCTTCCCAACCTGCACACATTAAAAAGCCTTGGTGCTTTGTGTGTAAAAACAGAGGCCATAGGCCAGGGGATAAGTCCTGTCCAGGTAAACCCCCTGAGCCTACCACCACTAATACATCAAGCTCTAGTGCCCCTAGCAGTAGTGGTACTAGTGGTGGGACTGCTGGCAACAGTCAAGCAAAGGGTGTAGTTGGGTTCACTTATGGGTCCATAGTGGAAACTGATGTAATCAGTCCCAAGACAGTTTCTGTCACACCTAGTGGCATTGGCCTTGCCACACTGGCTGCTTGTCCCCTTACAATGGATAAGTACAGGCAGACAGTTTCAATAAATGGTGTTGAGGCCTTGGCCTACAGGGACACAGGTGCCAGTTTCACTTTGGTGACTGAAAACCTAGTGCACCCTGATCAACACATCATTGGACAACAGTATAAGATTATTGATGTCCATAACTCCACTAAGTTTCTTCCCTTAGCTATAATTCAGTTTAGTTGGGGTGGAGTTACTGGCCCTAAGCAGGTGGTGGTATCACCTAGCTTACCTGTAGACTGTCTCTTAGGTAATGACCTAGAGGCCTCAGGTTGGGCTGATGTAGAGTTTTATGCCCATGCAGCCATGCTGGGCATCCCTGAGGAATTGTTCCCTCTCATTTCTACTGAAATGAAAAAGCAAAGGAGAGAAGGCCTGAAAACTCAGGAACCCTCTCCATCAACAGGTAAAAAGGGTATCACAGTATCCCCTAACCACCCTACCATTCAGGATACCATTCCTGTGGTGGGAGAAACCTCTCCTGGGGTGGCACCTGTTCCAAGGGAATCATCAGTTGGCAAAACTGTACTCCCTGAGGTGGAAGTACCTCTCTGTGGGATAACTAACATTGGTGAGAAAAAGAGCACCATTTTAGTTAACATGGAGCATCCCTCCAACCCTCCCAGAGAAACTTTAGTGCAGAAACTCTGCACTGCCTCACAACACTTAGGACAGCATCCCTGCCCTAGTGTGGAGCTGATAGGACAGCATCCCTGCCCTGCTCCAACCCAAGAGAAACAGCATCCCTGTTCTCTCTTCCAGCCATATGGACAAAGTTTTTGCCCAGCTATGGCTTTTCTGAGACAGCATCCCTGTCTGGCATTTCCATCACTACAAATAGGTTCAGTGGACAATTCCCACTGCTCTAAACTAAAACTTACTGATAGAAACTCTGAAAATACATCTTCACATTGTTGCTTAGCTAAAAAACTTCAAACAGGGTGGTTTACATCCCCACAGGGAAGTAACCATATAGTGGATGATAAAGGGAGTAACCAGTCTATTGCAGAGCTACTCTCTACTTATCACCACTTAGACAATAAAGTCTCAACTGGCCAAGGTTAGCCTTATTGTCCTTCGTTTGGGGGGGGTTGTGTGAGAAGGTAGCCTCTTTCTAGCCTTGTTACCCCCACTTTTGGCCTGTTTGTGAGTGTATGTCAGGGTGTTTGTCACTGTTTTCACTGTCTCACTGGGATCCTGATAGCCAGGCCTCAGTGCTCATAGTGAAAACACTATGTTTTCAGTATGTTTGTTATGTGTCACTGGGATCCTGCTGGTCAGGACCCCAGTGCTCATAGGTTTGTGGCCTATATGTATGTGTCACTGGGACCCTGTCACACAGGGCCCCAGTGCTCATAGGTGTGCATGTATATGTTCCCTGTTTGGTGCCTAACTGTCTCACTGAGGCTCTGCTAACCAGAACCTCAGTGGTTATGCTCTCTCATTACTTTCAAATTGTCACTAACAGGCTAGTGACCAATTTTACCAATTTACATTGGCTTACTGGAACACCCTTATAATTCCCTAGTATATGGTACTGAGGTACCCAGGGTATTGGGGTTCCAGGAGATCCCTATGGGCTGCAGCATTTCTTTTGCCACCCATAGGGAGCTCTGACAATTCTTACACAGGCCTGCCACTGCAGCCTGAGTGAAATAACGTCCACGTTATTTCACAGCCATTTTACACTGCACTTAAGTAACTTATAAGTCACCTATATGTCTAACCTTTACCTGGTAAAGGTTAGGTGCAAAGTTACTTAGTGTGAGGGCACCCTGGCACTAGCCAAGGTGCCCCCACATTGTTCAGAGCCAATTCCCTGAACTTTGTGAGTGCGGGGACACCATTACACGCGTGCACTACATATAGGTCACTACCTATATGTAGCTTCACAATGGTAACTCCGAATATGGCCATGTAACATGTCTATGATCATGGAATTGCCCCCTCTATGCCATCCTGGCATAGTTGGCACAATCCCATGATCCCAGTGGTCTGTAGCACAGACCCTGGTACTGCCAAACTGCCCTTCCTGGGGTTTCACTGCAGCTGCTGCTGCTGCCAACCCCTCAGACAGGCAGCTGCCCTCCTGGGGTCCAGCCAGGCCTGGCCCAGGATGGCAGAACAAAGAACTTCCTCTGAGAGAGGGTGTGACACCCTCTCCCTTTGGAAAATGGTGTGAAGGCAGGGGAGGAGTAGCCTCCCCCAGCCTCTGGAAATGCTTTGTTGGGCACAGAGGTGCCCAATTCTGCATAAGCCAGTCTACACCGGTTCAGGGACCCCTTAGCCCCTGCTCTGGCGCGAAACTGGACAAAGGAAAGGGGAGTGACCACTCCCCTGACCTGCACCTCCCCTGGGAGGTGTCCAGAGCTCCTCCAGTGTGCTCCAGACCTCTGCCATCTTGGAAACAGAGGTGCTGCTGGCACACTGGACTGCTCTGAGTGGCCAGTGCCACCAGGTGACGTCAGAGACTCCTGCTGATAGGCCCCTTCAGGTGTTAGTAGCCTATCCTCTCTCCTAGGTAGCCAAACCCTCTTTTCTGGCTATTTAGGGTCTCTGTCTCTGGGGAAACTTTAGATAACGAATGCATGAGCTCAGCCGAGTTCCTCTGCATCTCTCTCTTCACCTTCTGATAAAGAATCGACTGCTGACCGCGCTGGAAGCCTGCAAACCTGCAACATAGTAGCAAAGACGACTACTGCAACTCTGTAACGCTGATCCTGCCGCCTTCTCGACTGTTTTCCTGCTTGTGCATGCTGTGGGGGTAGCCTGCCTCCTCTCTGCACCAGAAGCTCCGAAGAAATCTCCCGTGGGTCGACGGAATCTTCCCCCTGCAACCGCAGGCACCAAAAAGCTGCATTACCGGTCCCTTGGGTCTCCTCTCAGCACGACGAGCGAGGTCCCTCAAATCCAGCGACTCTGTCCAAGTGACCCCCACAGTCCAGTGACTCTTCAGCCCAAGTTTGGTGGAGGTAAGTCCTTGCCTCACCTCGCTGGGCTGCATTGCTGGGAACTGCGACTTTGCAGCTACTCCGGCCCCTGTGCACTTCCGGCAGAAATCCTTTGTGCACAGCTAAGCCTGGGTCCACGGCACTCTAACCTGCATTGCACGACTTTCTAAGTTGGTCTCCGGCGACGTGGGACTCCTTTGTGCAACTTCGGCGAGCACCATTTCACGCATCCTCGTAGTGCCTGTTTCTGGCACTTCTCCGGGTGCTACCTGCTTCAGTGAGGGCTCTTTGTCTTGCTCGACGTTCCTTCTCTCTTCAGGTCCAATTTGCCACCTCCTGGTCCCTCCTGGGCCCCAGCAGCGTCCAAAAACACCAAACGCATGATTTGCAGCTAGCAAGGCTTGTTGGCGTTCTTTCGGCGGGAAAACACTTCTGCACAACTCTCCACGGCGGGAGGGATCCGTCCACCAAAGGGGAAGTCTCTAGCCCTTTTTGTTCCTGCAGAAACCTCAGCTTATTCTGTCCAGTTGAAGCTTCTTTGCACCCGCAGCTGGCATTTCCTGGGCATTTGCCCATCTCCGACTTGCTTGTGACTTTTGGACTTGGTCCCCTTGTTCCACAGGTACCCTAGATTGGAAATCCACAGTTGTTGCATTGCTGGTTTGTGTCTTTCCTGCATTATTCCTCTAACCCGACTTCTTTGTCCTTAGGGGAACTTTAGTGCACTTTGCACTCACTTTTCAGGGTCTTGGGGAGGGTTATTTTTCTAACTCTCACTATTGTCTAATAGTCCCAGCGACCCTCTACAAGGTCACATAGGTTTGGGGTCCATTCGTGGTTCGCATTCCACTTTTGGAGTATATGGTTTGTGTTGCCCCTATCCCTATGTTTCCCCATTGCATCCTATTGTAACTATACATTGTTTGCACTGTTTTCTAAGACTATACTGCATATTTTTTCTATTGTGTATATATATCTTGTGTATATTTCCTATCCTCTCACTGAGGGTACACTCTAAGATACTTTGGCATATTGTCATAAAAATAAAGTACCTTTATTTTTAGTATAACTGTGTATTGTGTTTTCTTATGATATTGTGCATATGACACTAAGTGGTACTGTAGTAGCTTCACACGTCTCCTAGTTCAGCCTAAGCTGCTCTGCTAAGCTACCATTATCTATCAGCCTAAGCTGCTAGACACCCTATACACTAATAAGGGATAACTGGGCCTGGTGCAAGGTGCAAGTACCCCTTGGTACTCACTACAAGCCAGTCCAGCCTCCTACAATAAAACAGTGTTATATATGAAGAGATGCAGCCAAAGGAAAAGAGTGATTAATAAAAGTACTTTGTGTTGTAACATATTTAGAGGTGAATGGAAGCACACCTCCAGTATGAAGCGTTCTTTAATGAAGAAGGGTATTCACAAGATAACAAATTAGTGCATGCAGTGGATTCAGCTGGACCATGTTATGAGATGAAGGATGGGAGTCCCATTGAAAGAGAAATGAAATGTTCCTAGAAATGTGGAAGAGGTGGTGGGAGACGAGGTTCAGGGAAGGCACTGACAGGCTCCTGTGTATAAATGGAATTGTAGCAGTATTTGTACAGCATTATTCAACAGCAATCAATTGTTTGTTGAAGACATTTGTGTGGAATTGCCCATACAGAACTTTGAAACAGAAATTTTTTATTTTGAAGAATTAGATCCATGCAAAGTTAGAAAGCATACCAATTTACAAGGAAATTCATTAGCATGTTTATCCAAAAAAATTTGCCTACGCACCTTTAATCACTTCAGGATGTTGGCAATTCACTATTCAAAAATACAAAGCTTAGTTAGGAGACTTTCCTTTGTTCGGAGTCCAGGGCTATCTTTAGGAGAGATTAATAGAGTACTTTTTCATGATACCATACAAGATGTAGAAAAGGTTTGTGAGGATGTACACTTACAGTTCTTTGGATCTGAAGACAAAGCTAGGGTGAATGAGGAATTCGTAGTTACAGGTGTTGTGAAAGACATTACAGGTATTGCTACTGACAATTTTGAACAAGAGAGTGTTAAGTTTACTACAACTTTTTCTGAAAGAGCAAATTATGGTTGCATTTGCCGTAGACACACTCACTGTAAAAGTCAAACCTGAAATATTGATGTAGTTTCTAAAAGAAAAGTGGCAAGAATTAGCTGCTTATTTATTTGTAGATGAGAGTTTTGACTTGTCTATTCAACAAGTTACATGCAAGCACTGCTTTGATAACTTAGAGGGTCAGAAAACACCGGTGTGATCAGTGTATAACAGGCTAGAACTTGTGACTATTCCAGAACAATTACAAGACTTAAATGTATATGAATCTATCTTTATATAAGCTGTACACCCTTTTCAAGCGATTATACGATTGGAACCAAAGACATGTAAATTGCATGCAACAGAGTTATTGAGATGCGATAAAGGAAGAGTAGTGTATTTGCCATTAGACTTTTAAAAAACGTTGACACTGTAGGAATAGACAAAGACAATGAAGAACCACTTATTATCCTGGTAAATGGTGTCCTGATTGAGAATAAAACAATTTGGACTGAATCAGTTGATGTTAAGAAAGTACAACAAGCAACAGTACACCTGGTACAAAATAATGTTTATCATAAAAATGTTGATGTTGAACCTAATACAACGAATGTTGATGATTAAATTTGCCAGGAATTGGACAAATTGAAAAAGTAGACCCCTCTTGATTAGAGCAGATTTATGAGCACTACAGCATACATCCATTACATTCCAAAGAAGCCATTGGTGATGCTATTGTTCTTTTCCAAATGAAGCAAGCTAAAGGAGCTACCATGATTGTGTGGGAAAAAAGTTTAGAGCCTTGCTGTTTTCCCCACTTGTTTCCCACTGGAGTAGGAAGTCTGTATGATGACTGGCCCATATAAATACCAGCAGCTGAATACAGATAAACACAAATATATTCAGAGGATCCACGATTCAGACAGTGTATCTCATACATATTTCACCTTCTATTTGAGAGTGACTTGCCTGGACTTTCATATGCAGTGAAGCACATTCTAAAAACAGGAGTTAATCTTCAAAATATATCTGCAAGAGACTTTGTTAACAATGTTGAAGAAAAGGATGACAACTTCAAATATAGCTTAATTAATTTAAAGGTGTGCCAACGTGGCACCAACCAATATTGGTTCCGTCGTCATAGAGAACTGAAGTGTATGCTGAGAAACCTAGGACCACCAACCTGGTTTCTGACATTAAGTTGTGCAGAGAATGCATGGGATGATCTTATTCAATTATTGAGAGAAGGAAACCCTAATCTAAAAGATATCAATTTGAAGACAGTTGGAGAACTGAGCTCATTAGATACTGCTAATGTGTGTAGATATTTCAACCATAGGATCCAAGATATGCTTGCTTTTATTTGTAACAAAAGCAATCCTCCTCTTGGAGAAGTAAGTGATTTATTTTGGCAGAAAGAGTACTAGGCAAGAGGTGCTCCTCAGATTCATGTGCTACTATGGATAAAAGATGCACCCAAATTTGGAACAGAAAGTGATGAGTCTGTATTGTCTTTTACAGAACAGTATTTCACATGTACTATAACAGAACAGACTGGTACAAAACATCTCAGAGAACACGTTTTGTTTTCAAACACATAGATTTGTGAATTACTGTTGTCATACATACAGGTCCAAAGAAAATCTTTATACAAGATGTAAATTTGGATTTCCAAAACCTGTCATTTCAACACGAAGGGTTAACAGCTTCTTGTCTTCAGTCAGACATATAATAACACGCAAATCACCAAAGAACACATACAGCTTGACTCCAAAGATATTATTGACTACAATCCTGTGATTTAAAAAATGTGGAATGCTAACATGGATATTCAATTTGTTGTATAGCTGTGGCTCGACATGTGACATCATAAAATCTGAAAATACAGAGATGAAGGAGATGTGGGAGGAGATTTCTGTAGAGAAGACACTTTGCAGGAAATTGTATTCTTTCAGCTTAAAAATGTTTTCCTACAGAGAAATGGGGTCCTATCAAGCCTGTGACAGGTTGAGCTTGGCGAGCTTGCTCCCAAAATGGAAAGGAATTGTCTGGGTAAGTCTTGGTCTACCTACTACAAGAAACAGAGTATTGAAGTCTTTCCCTGAAATTCAGTAACTGGTAGAATTTGAACCAGAAAGTACAGACATTTTAAAATCAGATATGTTGGATACATACTATCCAAGAAGAAGTCCACATCTAGAAGACAAGTACCTTTATGAAATTCTTCAAAACTACAGATATAGAAGTAATAATGTAAGTGAAAACATATAAGAAGGAAAATATGCAGTTCATGGATGTGATGGATGCTTAGTGAAACATGGAAAACAAAAAGTAATTAACCATTGAAAATGTAGCTGTCAAACTCCTGAGAAAAGAGAATTTTTGTATTTAGCACTTCTTCAACTGTTCAAATCTTGGTGTACTGAATTGGAATTACTCAGAGATTATGACTGCTATGAAGTGTCCTATGTTCAAAAACTACTTACAAATGTTAAATAATGAGCTATAGCAGGAAGAAATGATTGCTGCTGAGGTACCTAAGGATAGTTCTCAAGGCAGCCAAAGTTCAGCACCTTCAAGTCAGGATCCTCTTGGACAACCTATGATTGAAAATGAAGCTGCAATAGCTATGAAATAAGTGGAAACTGCAATTGGAATGAGCTAGACAGGAATTTGTAGATCTTGAATAGTTAGTTGGACAGCTCAACAACGTATAGAAAGACATTTACATTGGGACGAAAGAATGCAATTGTTCATCATTCAACCCAATATTTTTCTATATATTAGTGGTCAAGCTGGTACCGGAAAAAAGCTTTTTAATTAAAGTTATCTTTAATTACCTACAGGAGACTACAGATTCAAACGTATTGTGTACTAGTAACAAGATCTACTGAATTAGCTGCTCACAATATCAAGGGAATAACATTACATAGTCTATTATTACTACCAGTAGAACATGATAATAAACTGCAATACCAGAAGTTATCTGGTAAAGCTTCTCATAAGGTAGCAAGAGTTTTGAAGAAAATTGAACTTTTGATTGTTGATGAGGTAAGCATGGTTTCAAATCTAATGCTTGCCTTTGTTCACCTGCAAACGCAAGAGATTTTAAAAACTGAATATGATGTGTTGTTTGGAGGAAAGCATTTAATTGTTTTTAGAGACCTATTACAACTTACTCCTGTAAAAGGACCACCTGTTTTCAAACCTCTCACATGAAGAGACTCGAGACTCATTAGGAATTAGTGCAATTACAATATTTAGCAATATTTTCAGTGCAAGGAACTTGTGAAAAATATGTGTCAAGCTTCTGACATGGAATATGGAAATATTCTAAAGGACATTAGAGTGGGAGTTCTGACATAGGAGGTAAAACTGATGTTGGTAAGTCGACTTATTATGAAACTGTTTTCCTCTAGGAAGACGGCAGCAGAGCTAATGTATAACTTTTCTAAAGAGGGGAAACATATAGTTTCTTTGATACCTACACTTCAAGAGTGTGCTGCATTTAATGAAGAATTACTAAAACTAGAGAATGAAGACATTTTGGAGATTACTGCTATTGACAAAATTGAACATCAAGGAGTAACTACTCAGTGAAAAATTAGAAGTTAAATTGAACTCTTTGGAGAAATCTGTTTCTAGGACAGCTGGACTAGAGAAGTGTTCACGGGTCTGACAAAAACTATAGAATAATTTTAAGACGTAATTTAACTGTTGAAGAAGGATTGGTAAATAGTGCCATGGGTAAAATTGTTGATTTTATGAATTTTCCTAACCGTGATGAGGTTAAATTCTTAGCTATGAATTTTTATCAGGTTGATGGTGTGAAGCAAATTGGACGATGTGTCATACGCTTTTTGCTTGTGAAGTGTTGATGCTGTGTTCATTAATATTGGAAGTACAGATTTGAAAGAAGAAATGTCATATGTAGCATTGTTACGTGTTTGAACATTAGCTGGTTTGTTTCTGATTGATTCTGCTGAGAAGTTAAGTGCAGATGTAAAATGAGTGAGAGAGTGCAACAGTTTAAGAAGTAAAAATGCTCCTTATTTAGGACAGTCTCCTGTTTATGAAAAACCGGTATTATGTCCTAAGCGGAAACTGACAAAACAATCAACAAAGATTATAGATAAATCCAAACCAAAGCTAAAGAAGAAGCTGTGAAGAAAAGAAAACTGGAAAAGGATGGCAATATTGTAGGTTACTAGTGGATAACACTAGTGGTGTTAACTGCTATGCTAATGTCATTCTCAATGTTCTCTTCCATCTACCACGTTGTAAATGCAATCCAGAAAAAAACACAAAACACATTATGCACAGCACTATTTAGTTGCCTTCAACACTTATCTCGTAACAGAACTGTAATACAATCTGCTTCAGGAACTCGAGATCTGGTAGACAAATATAGTGGATCTGTTGTATTTACACTAAATGATCAGCAAGATGCACAGGAATTTATTATGGTGATCATTGGAATTTTAGAAGAAGAAAATGTAAATATTGATGATATATTTGGACTCACTTATACATGGAACCGTGTGTGTGGAGATTACTCTTTCTCATATACCACTGAAATCCAATCTGAGTGATTTCTGTACTTGACTCTGCCAGATTGCAAAAGGGTGTCTTTTGAAAAACTAATAGAAAAGAGTGACCAAAATATGATCTGTCCAACTTGTAAATCAAATGTGTTGTCTACATTGCTTATATATAGAAGTGGTAAATCTATTATAGCAATGTTGCTATGATGTAGAGCAGACGGATCAACATTGGAAACTGAAATTGCTAACTTTAAAGCAGGACAAACATCTATTTAGTGGAGAAGAGGTCTTAAAATTACATCTGGACATTATATTGTATATTTAAAGATGCAAAGTGGATGGACAGAATGCAATGATAGCAGTCTGCAATTCAAACAAAAACTACCTTTCAGGCTTCCTAATTCTTATTTATTATTCCTGCAACCAAAGTTCTAAGATGGATCAGTGGGATTACATCAGATACAGATTTCTTTCTATGAGGCTCATTACTTCATAAGACATCATTCGGCCTAACAACAGTGATGTCTTCAAAAGGATATGAAAAACTACAATGAGCATAAATGTATTGAAATACTTTTCACTGCTTAAGATGCCATTCTGCCTATCAAGAGTGATGTCAAGAAAAGGTATATAAAAATGAACTGTGGATGATTATGTTCATACTAGTTCTATGAAACAATACCTAAAGACTCTTCCTTGTACATGGATAATTACTCTTTAAGACAATATTGGGCCTATTGGACTCATGACTACAAAAGAAAATAAAAAATGTATATAGTGAATAACATCTGTTTATAATTTTGTACCAGGTATAATAATAAGCAACATGTTTTTAGGATTCGTACTTTTCTTTAGTATAGTAATTGTAATTTAAGTAATTTGTTTTAGAAGTTATAGTGAGTGCAGGACACAGTTATTTTGAGTGAAATACTGTGAAGTTACGAGTGCAATGCATAGTATTGTTAATTTTAAATAATATGCTATGTGCTTATGTTTTTTTCAAGTCCATATGACTGTTTTCCCCCCACTGTTCAGTGATGAGCAGCTATACAAACGTCTTTTACAGTGAAAAAGTATAGAAGCTGAGAACAGTGGACTAGGGAACAAAACATGTCTATAAAATATGCACAATTGTCATATAAAAGAACAAAAGTGTGTTTTGTTATCAATAATAAAAAATGTATTACAGATTAATAACTTTTTATGGATATAATAATTATAGCAAAGTTTAATTAATATGTGTCTTCTTTTTCTTGAGACACAGATCAAAGGACTTTTTGGCAGTAATGCAGATAACTAATTAAATGTTGCTTCATTAGCACATAATCCATACATATTCTAATGCAGGCAGTTACTCACTCATACAGTCATCAATTCAGCACCTCATGCACCCATTGACTCACCCATACAGCCACTAATGCATCCATTCATTCACCCATTGAGCCACTTACGCACCCACTGATTCACCCACACAGCTACTCATGCATCATATGACTCATCCATACAGCAACGTATGCACCCAGTTAGGCACCCATAGACCCACCTATGCACCCAGTCACTCACCCATACAACTATCATGCACCCATTCACTCACCCACACAGACAGTCACACATCCATTCATTCACCCATACACTGTTATGCACCCATCACTCACCTGTTCACCCCTGATGCATCCATTTACTCATCGATACAGCACACACCCACTCACTCACCCATAGAAAGACTTCCACTTCCAGTCACTAATGTATACAGGCACACATGCACCCAATCAGTTATCCCCACAGTCACTTACGTACCCATTCACTCACCCATATAGCTATTCATATACCTACTCACTCACCCATACAGCCACTCATGCACCCAGTCACTCACCCATAAAACCACTCATGCAACCACTCACACACCCAGTCATTCACCTATGCTACCACACCAAGTTACTCAGCCATACGGCACTCATACAGCCACTCAGTCATCTATACACTCACTAACACACCCATTCTGCTATACAGGCACTCATACATCTACACACTCACTCATACAACTACTTGTGTACCTAGTAAGTCACTCATAGTCACTCACTCACCTATACAGTTAATCATGTACCCATTCACTCACCAATAGAGACACTCATGCACTCATTCACTCGCACATACAGACACTCACATACGCATTCACTCTGCCATAGACCTACTAATGCACCCAGTCACTCCTCCATACAGTCACTTATGCATCCACTGATTGGGTTACTCACCCATGCAGGCACTTATGTGTACAGTCACTGACTAATGCATCCACTCATCTATACAGCCACTCCTGCACCATATCACTCACCCTTACAGTCACTCTTGCAGCTTTTCATACACGCACCTACTTAATTAACCATACATTCACTCATGCACTCACTAACTGATGCATGGGATAGTCATAGTGGATGTTGTAGGTATTATGGATCCAGAAAATCTTCTGGGTTGGGGAACCTTCCAGCAGTGCCAAGGGCAAGTTCTCTATCTCTTTGTGCCCTAGAAAGCCTTGCAGTATGCAAGCTCTCAAGGTGCATTAACATGGATGATTACTAATGCTTGGAACCCCAAGAGCGCAACTTGTACAGACTGCAAGTAACGTTTGGTGTATTTACCTTCTTTTCTTCCTCCGGTATTGTGAAGAAGGTCCACACAATGCTTTCCCTCTTCTTCCTTGGTGGTTCTTCATTTTCAGAATGGCTGCTGGGCACATCATTGTTTGGTGGAGAAACAGCTGCCATGTTGTTCTCACTCAAAAAAACAGAGAAACACCAAAAAATAACCAAATTTGGTCTAAACCAACACAGGGCTGCAGTAGTTCTAACAAACCTAAAGGGTGCTGAAAAACTGCGTGATCAGTTTCACACCCTGTCTACATCGCAGCTCCGCGAAATAATCTAAAAACATGAATTTAAAGATATTTATTTAGATTTATAATAGGTTTTCTAATATAATAGTAAACCTCTAACTTCAAAATATATTTTGAAGCTCTAGTTATACAGTAAATCATTCTGCTAAAAACTATGGTAAATTTGTGTCTCCATCATGATGCCGGAAATACGTTGCCGCGTGGTTAGGTTATCCACTGCGACTCCACAGAAAGTATCAATACCTGACAAATAACTTTTCTACTCAAAGTTGTATTTTCTAGCACTTTGTAAATGAATCTCCTAATGTGAATCATTCTTATGAAATGCATTTATATATGTTTTAACAATATTGAAAATACGATAAAGATGCAACTCCAGCACGAATATTCACGATCAGGAAGCAACTCCAAAAACTCATTAAAAAAATAATAAAGTATATATTAATAAAGTATATATGTACGTATTTTATGCCCTATACAATTTTATTTTAAAAAGTGAAAAATTACAAAAGCATGCAAATAATAGTTTTAAACTACTGAAATGTTAAATAAATGATTGGTGTAATATGTGAGGTGATAAGCAGTGCATTGCAGGGGCGTGAGTTATAGTTAGCTCAAATAACTATAACTGTTGAATTTCTATGGTTTTGTACAAAATCAAATGTGACCCTAACTATAACGTCCCTATAATCTTTGTTTTTTTAAGGGAATTTCTAAGGTTTTCTTAATTACATTTCCTAACTAAGACGTCCTTGTAACCTTTGTTTTTTTATATATGGGTATATATATATATAATATATATAAATATATATATATATATTTATTTTTATATATATATATGTATATTTTTATAAATTTATATATATGTATGTATATGTGTGTTTTATAAATATATATATCTATAATATAAATAAATATATATATATATATATATAAATAAATAAATATATATATATATATATATGTATTTTTATATATATTATATATATATATATATACCCAGTAGGCACTTATAGTTAGGAACTTGTTTTCATAGGAAAACCTTTTTTTGTTGTGCCAATAACTTTGGCCCTGTTTGACGAATCCTCACAAAAATTTCAAAACTAGTTTGCCACTTACTTCAGGTACTATCTTGAAAGTTTCGGGTGATCCATCAGGCAGGGGCCAAGAAAAAGGGACGGCCCAAAACACGTTTTCCCCATGCAATTTCTCATAGGGATTTTGAACATGACTACAGCCCGAATGGCTGGGTGGAATTACACCAAGATATTAAGTGTAAAAAACAAACTTGTATATCTAGGAGCGCAGATTCTCTGCAGATCTGACAGTCCCTGTTCTGAAATCTGATTGGCTGCCAACACTTCAACCAGGAAATGTTGGCAGCCATTTTTGGATTCAGACTCAGCCAAGTCCCCCAATAAAGTAAAAATAAAGAAAAAAGGATAGAGTAGGAATACCCTCCCACACCCCTGGGGCTGCTGTCCCCCTGGGACTCCATCATGTCAAAAAAGCATTTATTTTTTATTTTTCAGTGGAAACTGCAGTGGAGATGCGGATACAGTAGAAAAAAAAAACAGAGGCAGGTTCCTGTGCTAGTTTTTTATGAGACCCCAGGTGGGCTAGCTCCCTGGGGCAATCGGGGTATAACAAAAAGAGAGAAGGGGGAGCACACAGCTCCCCTCCTCAGGCTTCTTTGAGCCCAGCAGACCACTACTTCCGGAGCTTTATCAGAATAATGGAGGGGGACCGCGCAGACACCCCCTCCACTGGCTCCCTATACTATAACTATAACTTGCGCCCTCACCATGCACAGCTAATTACCACACATATTACTTCTTTGATGACATCTTCAATGGCATCATTGATGTTATCAATGCAGCATTTGCACAACAATTATTGATGAGAAAACTGTGCATGTTGGGGGCCTGAGTTATAGTTACCTTTGGGCACGAATTATAGTTACTTGAAATAACTATAACAGCTGAATTTCTATGGTTTTTGTGTGTGTAAATTCAGAACCTAACTAAAATGTCCCTGTATCCATTGTTTTTTCAGTAAATATATATGATATTTAAACTAACAAAACCACTGAAATTTACAACCTCGCCATGCACAGTGCTGTTATCAATGATCTAATTTCAGATGTCATAAGGGATGTTATGAATGCAGTCATTGAACATGTCATAAGTGATGTAATATTCGAGGGTAGAAGCAGTGTGTGGTGATGCTTTGCAGTGGATCCATGGAACCCCCCAAAAACATTTTTTAAGTTTGACCCCAGGAGGACTGTCCTTCTGGCACTCCCACCCAGGGGGTCTGGGTGCCCCTGATCTGCCTCCTTATACCTTAATTTCCTTTATTTATTATGACTTGGGGACCACGTCCACAAGTCCTAAGATGGTTACAACTTTTCCTTCAGGTTGTGACCAGCCAACCACAATGTGTGTTTGAGTTTGCGGATCCACATATCCATTGTGGATCTTCTGTGGTGTGAAATATACACACATTTTGAGCCTTAATTCCTCAAAATCTATTAAACAGATTTACACTGAATCACAAAATGCATACATTCTGGATCAAAATCGAGCTTGCTGCCAAGTTTGGTGTCATTCCATTCAGCGATTTTAGCTGTGGCTGTGTCTAATTGTCCAATGCAAAAATGCATGGGAAAAATGTGTTTTGGGACCCCCCTTTTTCTCAGCTCCTAGATATATAAACATATAAACATATATATCCAAAACTGCAGTAATGGGGCATAGGAACTTAATGAGCTACTTACAGAGTCGGTGCTGCCCACTAACAGGCTTCCCCCTGCCTTCATGAAAATGTCACTGTTTCTTTTGTTGGTGTCCCACAGAAAGAATGGGCCACAATCCACTAGTTAAATTATGAAAATGCTTTTATATGTCCATGTTCTCATAAAAGGTTCACACATTTAAGCCACCTGGACATGATTACGGGCCCAGTGATCCGAACATTTGAAACTTTTTTATAAACATATTTGAACTAGCGAAGTGCAGCCCATTCTTTATCTGGGAAGCCGATAGAGGAAACAGTGATGTGTGTGTTTGTGTGTGTGTGTGTGTGTGTGTGTGTGCAAGCAAAGTGGTCTCAGTCTGTAGTGCGCTTGTTCGGCTGGTGCTTGCTTGAAGTTGACCATCACCTACAATATCCTTTTGTTATATCCACTTATATCCTTTTCCTATTCTGCCTCAAGATGGCATTCTGGCAACTGGCATAACTTAAAAATCATTTGTGGTTTTCCTTATATCGTTTGTGCTGTGTTGAATGTATTCTATTTGTTTATGCTTTCAGTGTTTTACAATTAGTTGAGTAGCTCATTTTATTTTACTGTCAATTGCATATACCATTATGTTTGCTGGGATTTGCATTTTTTCCAAATATTCTTATTCATTTATAACAATAGAACAGGGGTAGACCATACACAAATCCATCACGACTGATAATCAGAAAAGTACAAGTCCTGTGAAGCATATCTAGGTTGCCTGTTTAAATTATGAATACATTTGTCACTCATAAGGCATCTACAATCATAACCTATGCTAGAGCGCCTGGTCCTTAGTAAGTAAACTTACAAGGGGATGCGTATAGGTCGATGAACCTTTTGGATCGCATGGAGTATCCCAGCTAAGTGGTAGACCAATGGACCATCAATAAGCACTTCAATCAATAACAACCATCAAGAAAACCCCTTATCTAATAAGAAAATACCATCACTCTCAAGAAGGTTAATCGTTTTATTCCCTATTAGCTACAATTCTAATCAGAACCTTTATTCGACTTTATTGTTAATCAAGCTTTATTAATCATCACAAAACAATTTATTCACCAAGAAAATCTCGAGCATAACAAGTATCAACATAAGTCAGCAAATCCTTTAACATTTATGAACTAATTCGGCAATGCAAGTCAGTCAGTCAGCTGTCACTGTTAAGTCACCCTTGTCAGCCTACCTAACTCAAATTAGCATCAGCATGTCGGTCTTCATGCGAAAACAATTTAGACAAAGATCATTAACTTGGAAAAATCTATCTAAAGAGAGTAAAACATTTTCAACAGCTCGGTTGGTACCTAGAAGAAAAAGCACACATTAGTCAGTCACATTGTTATAGCTACCTATCCAAGATAGATCAGCATTGAGTCAGTCTTCGTATCAGGCTCACAGTAAGCCCAATTATCAGCGCTTCGGACAGCGTCTCCTGACGTCATCAACTTTCGCCTCTTCTCTCTACATTTCCTACCCTTGTCATGACTTTTTATTAGGGTCTCTCAGTCCATCCCACTAATTGCTAATTGGCCAACCTTATAAGAAGTTATGACTTTAACCCATAGTTTATGTTTACCACATGTTCGCGTCAATTCAGGCTTAAAGTTCCATTAGTTTGATTGGTTCTTCTGTGGATGAGAACATCATCCGACTCTTCAAGTAACAAAATAGTTGCTCGCAATCTTTCAGTCAGTGCTTCCATTGTTCAAGTCCTGGGAAAGTAAGTTTAGCCTACATTACACATAATTGTATCAATTTGTCTTCATCATCTCCTGTCCACTGGTACATTTGCGGAATTTTCTAGCAGAGCTCTCTCTGAACTCTGTACAGTTCAAGGTTCTTTTCTCCAGTTCCAGTCCTCGGCAGCTCATCGCGTCTCCACGTTAAAGCAAGCAAGGCCCAGCAAAGACCTGGCCTCCAGTTCGGTTAAGTTAAGAACATGAATTTATCATAAAACATAAGTTATACAATCAAATATGACATATTAGTAAAAATTGTAATATATATATATTTTCATTATTTAGCATCTTGTTAATACACATGGTGACCACTCCCCGTGAGCACATTTTACCCATACAAGTTATTTTCAAATATTAGTTTCTTTTATCAATATTTCTCATTAGTATTCATATGCAAATTATTAGAAATTTCTCATATTAGCATATCTGCTCCAACCCCTACATCAAGCCTATTGCAGTTGAAAGGTTGTTTTAAAAATATTCTAGTCATAATCATGATCAGTGTGATGTGCCCTCGAATTAAGGTGGGGTTAAACCAAGAGCCTTTAACATCCTATTGCATTCATCCAGATGCCCCAACTTCTAATGGGTTCCTGTGAGCAGCTCCTATCTTTGTAGTCTGCCATTTAAACAATGATCCATATCAAGCTTCCACTCCTGCATAGTGGGAGGAGTTCATGCCCCCCCTTTCCTATGTCTCATTTGACTATGAGATAACCAATACCAATCAAAGTGCAGTGTGGTATGGCTCCTCCTAGCTCTTCTATAGTCCCCAGCAGGGTCATCGTAGGTGTCAAATCAACCCACCACAGAAAGCAGGGACTATTGAATTTGTCTCCAAGGGGGTTGGATGTTGGGACACCAAGATCTTATTTCTACACTTAACTATAATGCCACTTTAATCTTGATTTTTTCAGTGAATTTCTGTGATTTCTTTATCACGACAGCTTCGGACACCAGACCCAGCCAACCACCACAGAACCTACAACCCCAGCCATCACCCTCAACGCCTGGACTCACGTCAACACGGAAGAGACCAAAGCCACCATGAACTCCATCCACTCCGGTGCCCCCTCGTACCCCTGCCCACACTTCATTTTCAACAAAGCCGACGACATCATCGCCCCGCACCTCCAGACCATCATCAACAGCTCGTTTTCATCTGCTACCTTCCCCGAGAGCTGGAAACACGCTGTCAACGCCCTACTGAAAAAACCTATGGCGGACCCAAGCGACCTGAAGAACTTCCGCCCCATCTCGCTCCTCCCATTCCCTGCCAAAGTCATGGAGAAGACCGTCAACAAGCAACTTACCCACTTCCTTGAAGACAACAGCCTACTCGACCCCTCTCAGTCTGGATTCCGAGCCAGTCACAGCACAGAAACCGCCCTCATCTCAGTCACAGACGACATCAGAACCCTGATGGACAACGGAGAAACAGTCGCCCTCATCCTCCTCGACCTCTCGGCTGCCTTCGACACCGTCTGTCACCGCACCCTAATAACCCGCCTCCGCTCCACCAGGATCCAAGGACAGGCCCTGGACTGGATCACCTCCTTCCTCTCCAACCGCTCCCAAAGAGTCTACCTCCCACCTTTTTGCTCAGACCCCACCGAGATCATCTGCGGCGTCCCACAAGGCTCCTCGCTCAGCCCGACTCTCTTCAATGTCTACATGAGCCCCCTCGCCGACATCGTACGCAAACACAGCATCTTCATCACCTCCTTCGCCGACGACACTCAACTGATACTTTCCCTCACCAAGGACCCCACCAGCGCCAAGACCAACCTGCAAAATGGAATGAAAGACGTCGCAGATTGGATGAAACTCAGCCGTCTGAAACTGAACTCAGACAAAATGGAAGTCCTCATCCTCGGAAACACCCCGACCGCCTGGGACGACTCCTGGTGGCCCACGGCCCTTGGCACCGCACCTACCCCCTCAGACCACGCACGCAACCTCGGTTTCATCTTGGACCCACTTCTCACCATGACCAAACAAGTCAACGCCGTATCATCCTCCTGCTTCCTCACTATCCGCATGCTCCGAAAAATCTTCTGTTGGATCCCCGCCGACACCAGAAAGACCATGACCCACGCCCTCGTCACGAGCCGCCTGGACTACGGCAACACCCTATACGCAGGAACCACCGCTAAACTCCAGAAACGTCTGCAACTAATTCAAAACGCCTCCGCCCGCCTCATCCTCAACATACCCCGCAACAGCCACATCTCCGCCCACCTGAGACACCTGCACTGGCTTCCCCTCAACAAAAGGATCACCTTCTGACTCCTCACCCACGCACACAAAGCCCTCCACAACAAGGGACCCGAATACCTCAACCGCCACCTCAGCTTCTACACACCCACCCGTCCTCTTCGCTCCGCCAACCTCGCTCTCGCCGCCGTCCCTCGCATCCGCCGCACCACGGCGGGTGGGAGGCCTTTCTCCTACCTGGCGGCCAAGACATGGAACTCCCTCCCCACCATCCTCAGGACCACCCAGGACCACTCCGCTTTCCGGAGACTACTAAAGACCTGGCTCTTCAAGCAGCAGTAACCCCTTCCTCCTAGCGCCTTGAGACCCGCACGGGTGAGTAGCGCACTTTATAAATATTTATGATTTGATTTATTTTATTTTTCATATGTGTATAAGTGTTGCAGGGTGAGCAACAACCATGTTGCACAACTTACAATTGTGTGCCATGAGCTTAGCAAACAGGGCGAGGCCTCCAGCCTCTAACTACGCCTAAACCTTTACAAGCAATCAATCCTACCCCTTCTGCACCCAGCCACTAACTGTGTGAAGAGCTATTTTATGTAGGTCTTTGCATGTTGAAATTCATCTTTTTGTATTCTTTCTCCATTTGGATTTTGTGAACAATGTTAAACTGTTTCTCATTTTCAATGTTAACTTTTTTATTTTTTGATTGATTTTTCCAAAACTATTGTTAACTTCAAATGTTTTTTATACAATGCTTTATAGTGATCTTTTTAATTGCTTTGGGTAAACGTCTTCTGAAGAGATCACCTGATGTGGTAATATCCTGCATGTTGAACACTTTTTCCTCTTGTTGCCATTTAAATACATCAGCAGGTGCCCTTTGTACTTCTTCTTGGCCTTCTGGATGCTCTCTCTTGTACTCAGTCTTGGCAGTGTTTTTGGGGTGCATCAATCAAGACAACCCATGGAGTAGTGCCTAGGATGTCCATGGTGAAGCTCCTGCTCATGCAATGTGAATTTAACATTCTGGGCATTGGTTTTATTTTGCCCTGTGGAAGGGTGAAAATTTCCACACAGCTGACTCCTTCTTGGGTCTACTAAATTGTGGTGCTGTGGATATTATAGGAAACTGAATTACTTTATTATCCTAGGATGATGTTGTAATGTTATACCCAGTACTTGCAGTGGTTGAAGGCTCCTTCTCCCTAGTTTTTTAGATGCCATGATGGATTGGGATTGTAATTTTTTGAAGCTGTCTGTGTCAAAATATCAATGACAATTGATATTCAAGAAGTTGCTTCATGTTCTTTTTTTAGCCGATGGGCTTATTTTAACTACTATTCACTTTCCGGCAAATGCCTGCTATAATTTTCTTTTACTTCCTATAGGTCTTGTGCTACTCCTGCAGGATGCATAGAACCAGTGAGAGGGTTTGCATCACTCCCACTGGTCCTTTACTTCCTTTTCCAGGTCGAGTGGAACCAGGAAGTATTGAAAAAAAACCTAATTTCTTGTTGTAGCTTTTAGTGCAATTTCTGTGTTTTAGGTAATGTTTTACTGCCGTACTTACACATTGAATCACAGAATCTGTGACTCACAGAAAAACGACATCTGATTGTCATTGGATTGAAGTATTTCAAAGGATGTCCAGCCCTATTACTATTAGGGAGTATGTTGATATTCTCTGCATTCTCTGCTCAGTTCTCTCTGTATATTTGAACTTGTTTGTGGATTTAACTAACAAACTGAAAAATGGCTTTTCAAGAGGAGCATAGAAGAGATGTTGAGCACCAGGAAGATCAGGACGAGGCCAGGAGTTCTTTCCAGCCCATTCTTTGGACTTCTTTTCAGTTCCTCCATTTGAAATGTGGCAACTCTGACTCCTGTCCATTTACTTTTAATACTAAGTAGTTTGTGCATGATAAAACCCTTTGACTACTCAAACTGTATACTAACTATAATTCTCAAAATGTCATCTAAGCAATTTTGAGTCTTTGTAACAAGATTTATGTTGGTCAGATGCAACACTCATAATTCCCTGCTGGTGGACTAGTATGGGAGGTTTGGACATTCTGCAACTGGCTTCTGGGAGCAAGTAATGAACAAGTTACCAATAATTCACATGGCAGGGACCTCAGGCTTACACATTTGGTTCTAGACTGCAAATGGATAGACTGTCTAAATTTGGTGGAAAGAAGACAAATTAAATATGAGGAATGGTTTAATTTACCTTCCTCCTACAATTGGCTGTTACCTGAATCCATACTTTTCTCCATGAATTAATGGCCACCTGCCTTTGTCCAAATACATGTTATGTCAGCATTACAATAATTATTTTTCCATATAGCTTGCACTGTATAGTGTTCTATGGCCTTATTTAGAGTTTGGTGGATGCTATACTTTGCTAACGTGGTGTCTACATGGTTCGCCATATTGCAAATGCACAGATTATAATACACTTGCAATATGTTGGAGGGGACATATGCAACATTTGTGATGGAGTAGATTATCTGGCAAACTCTGAATACGACCCCTAGTGGCTAGTGTAACCAGGACAGATATACCCACATAACCTTATTTTGACCATGTGAGTATAGTGAATTACAAGATTGTTTTTTAACAAATGCTACTTTTATTCTGGCACTGTGGCCTGTATTACCTACTAACTGTATTTTCGTGTTTATTTACTCTGGCTTTTGTGTAACATTTTCGGACCACATTGAGGTAGTGAATTACACCATGGGTTTACAAGAATATTATACTTTTATTTATGGACTATTTCTTTCATTTTTTTTTATTTTAACCGTTATTCATCTTAGTTTCTATTTAACTTTTTGCACAGTTTTTTTTTTTAACATTGGGTAGTAGTATAGCAAATTATACAATTTCTGGTGGCCCAGTTTCATCCATAAAGTTTTTCTTTCATTTCCACCAGTGGTGTTTTTATGAAAATGATGATTTTATAAAAATGAGTTTTTTTTATAGATGTACATTGCGTCTTGGGACTGGGCCTCCTTACCCTTTTCCCAGTCTCCCAAATAATTGTGCCAGTCGCGAGTCCCTTGTGGTTCACACTCCGCTCATGACGCCATCTTGGATCAGCACGCTGTGCTATGGTCTTCGCCATGTTGGATGAGCTCTAGTAAACATTTAAAGCTGATTCCATTCAGGCACTCATCTTTGAAAGGCATGGATCTCCCTGCTCTAGACACACTTTTATCAGTAATTATAACTTTGGCTTGCTGCACACCTATGACAAAAACACTTGCCATGCTTCTCCTTATGCCTCAACACTGTAAGTGATGTTAATTTGTTTTTGTCCCTTCACACACTTGCTTTGGGGTAATACTAAATCCCTAATATATTACTATAGTGACAGAGATTGCTCTTATTTTAGATAAGATGCTTAACACTGCCATTAACATCCTTTGTCACATTCCTTTGGTAAGTGTATGCATAGTTCCTTTCCCATAACCAGTGCATCAATATTAACTTGCTGAATTTGACCTTTATTTAATTTCAACTTTCTTCAAACCTGAATTATACATGCCCATTTGAACTAGACAAGTCCATTTTGTAATGCCCTGTTATTAGGTCTCTCTGAGTTATCCTTTCACCTACCTTACAATCTAGTCTTTCTTTTGTTTCCCCTGACAGGGTGCTAAGGACCATTAGCTCTGCCCCTGGTCCTGATGAAGCACCTCATAGTGGTTCTGCTGGGTTAGAAACATGCGTTGATGACCATTACTGTTTTTGGGCTTTTTTGTCTATCATTATTCATTCATGTAAGTGGATTTATCTGACTAAAATTGTGTTGTTTGATTCTTAATGTTACAGCCAAAAAATTTATATTTAGAATTACTATGAAACTGTCTGTTGGTTTACAGTTTTCATTTTTCACATGTAATGATCATGAGCACTACGCTGTCACCATTACATTTTCACTGTAACACCTTCATTATTTCCCGGATACATTTATATCGAAAACATACTGATTTTTCTTTATAAACGTTGACAATTATCTACAACTTTCTGTGTTGTGCCTTACGTTCTGGTATATTATTTTACCCTTTAGTAGGTAAGGACTCAATGCTCTGCATAAAGAATGCAATCAATTTTAAATATATTCTGAAGGAACCATTTTTTGCATTCCAATGGATGACAAGGGTTTTTGTGTACCTGGTGCGCCTATTATAGGAATCTCCACTGCTCCCTGGTGTCTCTTTGCCTTGATGTTTGTAGAGGTTGTATGCTGAACGACGGGGTAACAAATGGAGCATTACAATTCCATTCCTCCACAGGCCACTCCCTTGTAGGGTCTGCATTATATTGGAAGTTTGCATCATTATGACATGCATGTCCACAATAGGCCGGTAATTCTCACAATGAGGCCATGTGCAACCCTATGCCAGGAGTGGGCACCCTCTTGCATAGATGCCCATAATATGCCATGAACCACCAGCAATATACTGAGATCGACATCACCTTATGGCAGAACGCACCATGTTGTATATCCCAAAATATACAAAGAAAGACCACCAGTATATCAAGACCAACATTACTCCAAGGGGAAACATCTTAATGCCTTTGATGCCTACAATATGATAGGGAATAGAACTGCTATGCCGGTACAGATATGGGCATCATTATGCCACATATATTACAATGGTTTTACGAGGGTTGGGCATCCACATTTTGAACTGGTTATGAATTGGTTTCCCATCTCATGGATGTGATGGGGGTAGAGGATATGTTACTGTCTTCTCTGCTCTTAAAGTCTCTTGTACACTTATATTTTGAAGCTGTACATTATGAGAGCTGTGCAAAGTCTTGCAAAGCAGGGATAATGTTGCATTTATTTAATTTCCACATTGCTGAAAGGTCCAAATCACCCAAATTTGAATATTTGTGTGTATATTTCTCTTGAGGTCATTTTTGGAAGATTTTGTGATGGATCTGTGTCACAGACTACTTCCTATAATACCCCAGCTGTCCCCAGAGGACTGTCTAGCTATGACACACCAAGAAGTAACACTCCTATGTAGTGCAAAGCTGAGTGGTAATCCCAGTATCAACACTGTTACTGCAAAATTGGAAAAGCTTAACGAGAAGACCATTAATGAAGTAGAGCCAGGGGAATAAACATAAAGGAAGGCCTGGGTGAACACACAAAGCTTCTCAGTAGCAATACGTTTACTAATTTCATTTGTGTAACTAATGCATACCATACCTTCAAACTCATCCATTCGTTAAAACTCCTGCAGCTGGAGGTATACATGACCAAGAGATAATTGTTATAGCAACTCTCATGAACATGATGAAAATAAATGATTAAGGGATTAAACCATTCATTTATTACTGTGCAGCAGGTGCGCAGGATTGTTCATCCGGTGCCCAGTTAACTACATGTTTGTTTGCTACATATCTCCATTCTCACACTTTTTTCACACAATGCCAAGTTCCAGTTAGTACAAAAATGAAGCTCCTTTTGACATTCCTGAGATCAGAGGAGCAAATATCTGTAAACTAAAGTTATAGTCATTGCTACAAAAACACAGGAACAAGGGAGTTTAATACCCTCAAAAATGGGGAAAATTAAGAAGAATGTTGGAAGTGTGCTTTTGACTTGGGCTACAACACACACTGTTCAACTAACCTAAAAAGATGATCAAAGACCAAAAGTAATGATTCAACTCTGTACAAACGACAGTTGAATATCAGTGAACATTAGCTCAATACAAAATCAGGAGACACTGATACATTTCAAGGGTGGAAGAAATTTAAATTCTGCCAGTGGCATTGGCAAATGTCATCATTTTTGCACTTACTCAATTATGAATCTACTAAAAAAGTCCTATAAAACATTGTTTGCAGTAATATTGTCTAGTATATACTTAGAGTGGGTTTTGGTGACCCCATTTCTCATTACTGGATATGGTTGTAATTTATCTCAGTTGTCTGCTTGGGATTCTATTGTTTTGCTCCCATTTCTACTGTTTGCTCCACCCAGGAGCTTTTTTGTTTCACAATGTACTGATTTGATGGGTTCTAACCTTCACCTGAATATGTGATGGAACTCCTTTTAGGTCTCCCCTACCACACAGTGGAAGCTGTCTGGTTAAGAAAGACATTTTTGTTGGATTAGAGCCTGCCCATTGCTTACCACTGGTTGGCTTTATTGTTTCTCCTCTAATTGATTCTTATTCTATTCCTTGTGTTTGCCCCTTCCCTGGAGGATAACCTCTTTATCATCCTATTGTTTGGCTGACTTTTATCTTTCTGCAGATTACTTTTAGGTATATTTGTTCTTTTTCGTTCAGCACTCCGTGATAGTG
This sequence comes from Pleurodeles waltl, assembly GCF_031143425.1. Taxonomy (NCBI): domain Eukaryota; kingdom Metazoa; phylum Chordata; class Amphibia; order Caudata; family Salamandridae; genus Pleurodeles; species Pleurodeles waltl. Next base: position 621,232,333 of record NC_090437.1, on the reverse strand, counting down.
CATATGTTTTCAGCACTCACCCTCATGTGTTTCTTCCCCTCTAAATACTGGCCTACACACGCTTAGAGTTGCCCCCTCCCTTGTGTGCTAATCACTCTCTCCCAAGTGCTTCTCCCTGCCAAACTCCCCAAAACCAGCTGTGCTCCTGTTTGCTACCTCACTTATGTGCTTCTCCGCGTAGCCCATGTTGCTCTCTCTCTTGTATGCTGCTGTCTTGCTCCTGTGCTTTTCCCCTGCCAAACTCTCCCACCCCCATGCTCTGAGCTCTGCGTTTCTGTCTCCATTGTCTGCTTGCCTCTGACCCTGTACTGCTCTCTACCTTGTGTGCTGCTTTTCCCTTTCACTCACCATGGCTTCTCCAACCGTTCCCTCCACCAGCTCCTCCGTTGCCCCCATATCCCTGCGCAACCTTTTCTTTTAATTTTTGTGGAGGGGCAGGCCTTTCTCCCTGCAAAACGTGTGTTTCACACTAGTAATTATTTCATTTTATTTACTTAACCATCATGGTGCCTGCATCATTTCGTAGACATGCTTATGTGTGGTGACGAATGCGTGCCCTTGAGCAATGACACATTATTACATGTGCACATGCATATGAAATAATGCTGCCAATGGCCATGCCATCATGCCTTTCATTTTTTGTGTGACCTATGCTGCACAACATTGGCAAAAAAATGTTTTTTGCTAAAGCTGCAAAGCATCTGAAAATAGCATTAGCAAAGCCAGTAGGGCCAAAAGGCAGAACCAATTGGCTTTCTCAATGCTTGTTTTATTTTGTTTTATGCACTTGGTGGGTTGTACTTGTTTCCTTTCTTTCTAACCCATTCTTTCCTCTTCGTTGCCCCCTCACAGTCTCTCTTCATTGCCTCCCACTCTATGATACTTCCTGCCGCAGAGTGCATCCTACTTCCCATTCCACTCTGAGTGTTTTATTTCTTTATTTTTTACAACGGCTTATCTTCTTCCCCACACACTCTCTGTCCCCAGAGCTCCTTTCTCTACTCCTAGACCCACTTCTAATTGTGCTGCCCATGTTTTAAATGTATTTAATTTTTTTTACAAGAGCCTTACAGTTAGAAAGCTGTTGGCCGCTCATGTCTATTATTTTTTTTGATTCATGCAAACTTTTCTTCTATTATATTATTTTATGTAGATTTGTATAGTGCAACTTGTCACCTGCAAGGTTATCCATGTGCTGGAGCAGGAGCGAATACCTGATGATGCTCTAAGTTGAACAGCCAGGTCTTTAGTTTCCTGTGGAAGTTGAGGAGTAGACTTGCAGTCCTGGTGTGTAGGGGAAGTTAATTTCAATTTTTGGCAGCGATGAAGGCGAAAGTGCATCCTCCTGTTTTGCTTCTGCAGATGTGGGAGATTTGTGCGAGGGAGACAGATGTGGAGCGTAGCTGTCTGGAGGGTTGGTTGAGTTGAAGTTAGTCAATGAAGTAGGTTTGTCCTGTGTGGTGGAGGGCTTTTTAGATGTGGATAAGTAGCTTGTTTTGCAGCATTACTCGATGAGTCGCTAGTGTAATTCCATGAGGTAGGGAGTGATGTAGGCATTTCCGAGGATATCTAATATGAGTCTGAGCGGTGTTTTGTATTGTTCATAGTCTTTGCGTGAGTTGGTTGTAGAGGCAGACGTAGAGTACATTATCGTAGGCAGATCTGCATGGCGATGAGGGCCTAGGTGACCGTGTGCCTTGCATGGGTGGGGAGCCACTTGAAGATCTTGTGAAGCATTCTGAAGATGTGGTAACAGGATGCAATCATGGCATTGACCTGTTTGTTCATGGAAAATTTGTCATCAAAGGTTTCTGGTGAGGGCCCTTCGATTCCTGATTCCTGATATCTGGCATTGAGGGTGCTATGGGAAACAGTGTTGAACGCCGTCGAGAAGTCTAACAGGGTGAAAAGGGTGGTTTCTCCTCTGTCCATGATTGACTGGAAGTCATCTGTTGCTGACAGCAGGCAGTTTCCATGTTGCGGTTGCTGAAGAACCCTAACCTTCATGATGGGTGGAGAGCAGCTTGTTGATTGTTTTCTCCAGCACTCTGTCTGGGAAGGGTAGGAGAGAGATGGGCCTATGGTTGCCGAGATCTTTTGGCTGGCTGAGGTTTTTTTTCAGTAGGGCAGTAACCTGAGTGCATTTCCTTATGGCCAGGAAGTTTCCACTGAGGATAGAGGAGTTGATGAGTGTGGTGAGGTAGGCCCTGATTAGTGGGTTCCCCACATTGTATATGTGTTAAGGGCAGGGGTCTGAGGAGGATCCTGAATCGATGCTACGCATCTGTGGTGAGGGGGCTCCAGTTGGTGGGGGTTGTGTGAGGATGCCCTCTATGATAGCACTGAGTGTGAAGTTGGAGTAGATCTTGAGTATTTTAGTGTGAAAGAAGTCCTAAAGATCATTGCATAGAATCTGTGAGGGAAAAATGGTGTTGGTAGCTGCTGTTGGGTTGGTGAATTCCCTAATGATGTTGAAGAGTTCTTTGCTGGAGTTGGAGCAGGATTTGATCCTGAGATAAAGGGCTGCTTTTGTGGCTTCTTTGACCTGTGCCTGGTATCTGCTAAGTGCAGATTGGTAGGTGGCTCTGGAGGTGTTGTCTCGGCTGGTTTGTCATCTTCTTTCCAGCTGTTTGCAATAGCGGTTGGAGTCTCTTAGGCCTTCCATGTACCAGCATGCTTGAGTGCAAGTTCTAGTGTGTTTAATCTTTTTCATGGGGGCCAAGGTGTTGGCCCAGTCTGAGATCCAATTGTTGAAAAAGGATAGGTCATTCTGAGGTTAGGCAGTTTGGATCTGAGGGAGTTGGATCCCATCTGCTTCTGTTATGTTGTTCCAGTTGTGGCTGAGGTTGATGGTTGGTTTGGGTTTGTTGGGGTGGGTGCATCTATGTAAAAGTGTACGATGGTGTGGTCTGTCCACGTGAGCGGGGAGATGTGGCTGAAGGTAATCTTGTTGCTGGCTGTGAAGATTGGGTCGTGTGTGTAGGGTGGTGTGAGTCTGGCCGTGTATGAGCTGCTTGAGTCTGATGTTGTTGAGGATTTCTAGGAGGATGGTAGTGTTGCAGTCCATAGGGTCCTTGAGATGAAAGTTGAGGTCACTGAGCAGGACGAGGTTGTTAGATCTAATGGCTATGGGAGTGATGAAGTTAGCGAGGAGGTTGCTGAAGGTGGTGTGGGGTCCTAGCAGTCGGTAAGCGAGGGTGCCTGGGATGGTCATGGAGTGGTTGAGATGTAGTTGGAAGTACAAGTGATCCATAAGCGAGCTTGGTTCATCTGTAGAGGTAGCGCAGGTGATGGTGTATTTGTGGATGATTGCAAGCCCGCCTCCAACTTGGTGAGTCCTGTCGTGGCAAATGAGCTTGTAGCTAGGGGGTGGCCACTGCAATGACAGGGGTGGATGACCGGCTGAGCCAGGTCTCAGTAAGAAAGAGGATGTCTGGGGACTAAGTGCCGATGAGGTCCCAGACCTCGGTGGTGTACTTGCAGAGGGATCTGGTCTTGAAGACCATGCAGGAAATGCGGGGTGAGGTGTGTGCAGAGGGCTGCATGGGGAGATGCTGCAGGAGGAGCAGCAGTGAGCACATGAGAAAGGTCCTGCCATATGATGTGTTGCAGTGCGGGCACAGTGGTCCTGATGCAGTCTGAGTTGAGTGCTAGCAATTCAGTGGAGGTGTAGCAGTGACAATTGGACGTACCATGGATTGTGATGCTGGATGCGGTCAAGGTGCGGATGGGTGCAGATGAGCTTGCATTTGGCATGCCAGTTGTGTGCCCGCTGCACAAACTCCATTAAGTAGATCCTGGGAGGAGCGTGGGGAGCGGGGCTAGGTAGGGGTGGGAAACAGTAGCAGGAGAAGGCATGCTGGAGCACAGGTAAGGAGAGGGGGGAGGAGAAAGGCGGGAAAAGCGTGGGGGGGTAGGGGATGCAAGGGGGCTAAAGCAGAAGGGCAACTGAAAGACAAACAAGCACAAAAGACAAATGGGCACAGAACAAAAGGCACTAAAGCAGTAGAGCACAAAAGAGCACAAGAGGCAACCTGGGCACAGAAGATAAATGACCAGAAAAGACAAATGGGGACTAAGACGAAAGGCACAAGAAAAAACAAGAGCACAAGAGCCAGTGAAGGCAAACTGGCACAAGTGTCACATATAAAAGAGTACAGAAGGCAGAGTGCAAAGCGAGAGTGTGGAGGAGTGAGTGAGTGCAGAGTGAAATTAGAAGCAGAATGAAGCAGAAAGGGAGAGACGGAGCGCAGCCGATTAGGCAAGGGCCTCGCAGCAGACGGCAGGGCCCCAAAGGGCCTTAGGCTGGTCAGAGGACCAGTCCAAGGTAAGTGGGACCTTGAACCTGTGCACCTGCTCAATGGGGTTGCTCAGCGGGCGCCATTAAGTAGGTCCTGGGACGGGGAGGAGGGCGGATGGGTGGAGCTAGAGAGGGGCTAGAAGCTGTAGCAGGAGAAGGGATATAGAAGTGCTGTTAAGGAGAAGGGGAGAAGGGAGGCGGGATAAGCATGGAAGGAGGAGGTGAGGGAGACAAGAAGGCCTCAAGCAGAATGCAATAGAAACAGACACAAATATGGGCACAAAAGACCAATGGGCACAGAAAACAGGCACTTAAGCAGTAGAGCAGAAAAGAGCACAAGAACCAAACCGGGCATAGAAGACAAGCAAGCAGAAAAGACAAACGGGCACTAAGTGAATAGGCACAAGACAGCACAATAGCACAAGAGCCAGAGAAGGCAAACAGGCACAAAAGAACAAAACGAGCAAAGACGCCAAACACAAAAGAGCACTAAAGGCATTGTGCAAAGCAAGAGTGTGTAGGAGGGAGTGAGAGCAGAGTGAAAATAGAAGTAGAAAGCAGAATGAAGCAGAAGGAGAGAGACCAGCGCAAGAGGTGAGGCCTTGAGGCAGATGGCCGGGTCCGAAAGGGCCTTAGACTGGTCAGAGGACCATTCCAAGGTAAATGGGAGCTGGGGCCCTACCTTGGGCCTGGGCCTCCTCTTTTAACGTTTTTAATTTAGTGCTCTAACATGACTGTCTGCCACATTAAAACAGTAAACTAAAATAATAATACTAGTAATAAATACTCACCACCGTCATGAACATCAATGCTCATCATGGGTAACAAATGAAGAGATGAGAGTTAATGACCACCAATACAGGTATAGAAATTGGTATACGTAATGGCATCCTGAAAAATGCATGTGTTGCACAGGCTCTGAGGTGACTTTAGAGTTTTCTTGACGAAAGTGAGCCATCCCCTCTCTTTCACAGTGTGAGTTTCAGAAGAGTAGTTATCCTGAGTGTGAGACCTGCACAAAAGTAACATTGAGCCGCTTGTGCGTTCATTTACTTAGAGGGATCCAAACCACAGGTAGAGAAAGTTTCAAGGCTGAAGGGTAAAACCTGTATCCCACTTCGATATTGTTGAGGGGTTCTGGCATGTGTGCCGAACTTGAATACAGGATTCTGGATTTGTTCACAAGTGAATTAAGATTCAGTAGAGTGACACACAACAAAGCCATCCACAGAGGAGGGTGTGAATAAACAGAAAGATATGCAAACACTCACAAATAATCAGACTGACAGACATTACAATGACAACATTAATAAAGAGAGCAGAAATTGCATTTACCATATCTTTTTAGCTGTTTTCCCTCCTGTGTATAAAGTAAAGGAATTTATAATAGGGTAGCTTCATACAGTGGTACATAAAAAAATGCACCACATCAAGAAAGCAGTATTAGCCCGCTAGAGGGATAATGCATACCAGGTCGGAAGGTTTTTCTGGGTTAATGTCTGCCTATTGGAATTCTGCTCTTCCTTTACCACTTTGTTTTGGCATTGATGCAAAGCTGCACTCGAATTTGACTTCTGGGTTGATGTCTGCCTATTAGAATTCTGCTCTCCCTTTACCACTTTGTTTTGGCATTGATGCAAAGCTGCTCCCGAAGCTTGTTTTGCCTTAACAAGGGACGCTAGAGTAATATGTTGGTGTACCTACCCTTCTTGTGCAATAGTCCAAAGTGACCAGGATTTTAATTACACTCGCACTGAGTTAAGATACTTCAGATTACCCTGCTGTCCTGCTGCAGTGGAATAATTGTATTGTTGTGATAAGATCCTACAGTGCCACAATCGAGAAGAACTGGTGTAGGGTCTCAGTAATATTTTCAAGTTGGCAGTGCACTTGTTCCCACTGTAAAGGATCTTCCTAGCAAGGAGGACACCGTGATTGGGACGATGGATATGCCATGTTTGGAATCACAGTTATTAGTGAAGTAATTTCAGACAAAGGCAGTGGATGTCAGACCGATAATATGGAGAAATGGGCAGCGTGACACTATCATAGAGCACGAAGACCAGTGAATAACACAAAGTGAAAAGTTATTGTTGCAGTCCTATGGAGTGCGCATCCACAGAACATGGCTCCATAATCCTTGGTGGCTCCTAGTCAGCCACTGGTGGTTTAATGGAAGTGAAGAACTGGAATGAAGGACCTCAGGCAAGGCAGACTGCATATTCTCATTAAAATGTTTGAACCAGAAAATGGTGAAAGTCATGTTCTGGCCACTCAAAATTTACCTAAAGCATTATCTAATGTAACATATTGACTGGAAATATCTCCAGCAGACATTATCCATAGTTTTTAAACTTGATATTGCCCAGTTATAAAGCAAACTATATTCTTCACTCAAATAATTTGTCCAACAACTTAGGTGGGTTGCAGAATTGGGAGTTGGATAGAAGTAAATGAGTGAATGAAGACATTTATGTAGATCAACACAAAAATGCTATCTCATCTAGTGCTTCCTGGATAAGATAGTAGCTTTATATGGACTATAAGTATGACGTTTCATGTTTCTTTCTGAAGGTCAAAGGATTGACCTCAATGGAAAGGTTGACAAGGAACTTAGGGACCTAGGCGAAGTGACATTATGGCACTTCCCTTAACCCTCATCCCACTGGCATATGGGCATTTTACTACTATTTACTCCAATTTGAAGGCCCGTTGCTGGTTTAACTTTCCTCTAAAATAGTCTTTGAAAGGGACAGTGACAAGATCTACTTGGAACATAGTGTTATTACCCAAGTAAATCTAGAAGACATTGGGAAAAGTACTATATTGCATTTTATTGTTTTTTCTATTGCACTTTCCATACTGCTTGCAAAGCCTAAAGTATTCCATGATTGTAGCTTAAGTATCTTCTCAGTAGCACTATTGAGTCCGGATGGGGTCACAGAAGCAATTGGATTTTCACCTGGGGCACCTTTTGGGTGCCTGATTGAAGGAGTGTTGGTTCTGAATTGCCCTGTGTAGAAAAGGTTAGGTGCTATGTTTGAGCTTATGAGGCAGGGAAGAAGTATTGTAAAATGATTCAAAAGCCCAGAAACTTAGGTGTTCACGGAGAGTGTAAGATTCAGTTATGCCTACAGGTACTTCCCATCTAGATGATGATTTCGCAGTTGGTCAATGAACTGAAAGTTTTAGTAAGGAACTTCTAGTGAATCGGCGATCCATTATTTGATTCATCGTTTCCCCATGTAAAGTTGTCTGAGAAAAGGTTCTTGAACCTAAGAAATAACAGCCTGTCAGAGATTCAGAGTTTATAAAAGTGCACAGCAGCACTTATATCATTAATCTATGCTTGAAAGATGTATTTCCTGGCAGTCAACATTCAACTTTAGACAACTGGTAAATTCCATAGATAAGAAGGAGCTGGTAATATCAAGTCCAAGCTGCACTGGAAACTACATTTTCAAAGTAAGTGTCATCCCTGCAAGTGGTTCTAGAACTACTGCTGTAGTCAATAATTAAATTGTAGTACACATCAATACGGAATGATAAGTCAGCTCTTTTCAGGGTAGTCTGGGCTCAACTATCCATTAACAGCTCGCTATTGCCTAAATATAATTTGCAATTAAGGAATCAGGATCAGAAATAAATGATAAAGGGCCAGATGTATCAAGAAATGGCCTTGCAAATTGCAAATAGCGATTTTTAAGAAATCGCTATTTCTGAGTCGCAATAGGCCATGTATCATAATTGCGAATCGGAATTGGCGATTTCTTAAAAATCGCTATTTGTGGTTTGCGAGGCCCAAATATCGAATCGCAATTTGCGTTTTCGCAAATTGCGATTTGGTAATTGAAAATCGCAAATTTTGAGAACGCACACCTGGAGGAGCCTGATGACATCACAAGCAGGAAGTGGTCATCCCAGGCAGTTTGCAGGTGCCACACCCAAACCAGCACTCAGAAAGAGTCAGCTCAGCCACACTGAGCAAGTCTCTGAAGAAGGCAGCACAGCAGAACCAACATGGACACCTCTGCCCAGGGAAAGGAGAATGGAGAAAGGAAGCGCAAGCTGAAGTTTAGTGAGCAAGAGCTGGGGGTGCTCACAGAGGAGGTGGTCAGGAGCCATGACCGGTTGTTCGGCAAAAGCTCACTCCAAGTGCCTGAGAGTGAAAAAAGCAGACTCTGGGCAGATATCCAGACAAAGATCTGCGCTGTCGAGTGGGGCAGTGCTCTGTTGGAGAAATCAAGAAGAGGTGGTATGACCTGCGGTCCCGTGCCAAGGAGAGGGTGGCAAGACGACTGGAGGAGGCCAGGAGCACAGGAGGCGGACCACCCACACAGACACCATCCACCCGATAAAAGACCTAGTGGAGTCCACACTCCTACCAGAAGCAGTCAGTGGGGTCACTGACATTGACACATCCAGCACACCAAGTACAAGTACAGTTAAGTGCAATATTGAAATGTAACCCCATATGTGTATGCACAAAAGCCCCTTAGGAATTAGTAAGTAATTTAAAACATTGTGAGAATTAGTCCATTCCACATCTTAGAAGCAGTACAACAATGCCTCATGGGAGTGGTAGTCCACAACCCAGAGCGGAAAGTAGCACATACAATGTAATAGGCAGAGCGACACACAGAAGAACACAACACCCACAACATAGTGATGAGAAGTAACTGTACCTTTATTACCATTGTGTGACATTTATTGTAACATACATAACTGACATGCTGCATTTTGTCGTTGCAGGTGGCCCAGGCCCTGCAGCCACAGCATGTGCCATTGCAGGGGAGACAGACACCCACCCTGCTTCAGACTCCAACACGAGTGAGTCACAGAACATTGCGCCACTCTGACGCAGGCCTAGGGCACTGCCACTGCCAGAACTGAGTCAGGACTCTGATGAGCAGCAGGAAGACTCACAAACACCATCCCCAACTGGCAGATGCACTGGGATGCAGGAGCCCCGTTCACAGCAGAGCACATCACCCTGCAGGATGCTTACATATGCAGGCGCACAGGCTTTTGAGGCAGGTGAAGGAACATCGTTATTTGGTGGCCTGGAATCGGCTATGTTAAAGCAGCAGCGCCTGCAAAATAAAAAAATCACAGCATTACAAAGGCAGTTGCAGCAACATAATGCAAACATAGGGGGCTTGCATCGCCAGCTGGAGTGTCTCAATGCCAACATCGAACAGCTGCATGAGGGACAGGTCCAAGCATCGCAGGATACGAGGGAGCTGAATACTGCTGTGAGGGAACTGTGTCAGGAGCTGCGCCACGACAGGGTAAGCCACCGCAGGCAGGAGCGACGCTTCATGAACATGTTTGGAGGTTTCTGTCTCTCTGTGACTAGGCTGGCAAATTCTACAGCCCTAATATCATGTTGTGCTGTGGCGGCACAGGTTGAGGCAGCACACAGCAGCAGGGATGTGGCCCAAGGACTGGTACAGATCACGAATGTGATTGACAAAATAATGGGTAACCGGTCAGCCACACCTAGTGAACTTGGACTGGGGGACACAGAGGACACATCGAGCCTCAGAAGCCTAGCTGTGCCCACAATGGACACCAGACGTCGCAGTGCCAGGCACAGCACTGCCACAGAGGCAGACGCTCGAGGTGCCAGTGAGGCAACTGCGCACTCGAGTGGCGTGCGTGGCCGAAAGAAGTGAGTGTAGTGGCCACAGGGGACTGTATATACTTCTGGCATGAGGACACTGTGAAGGAATAGTGCTTCACTGTTAACTGCTTTTGTTTTTTGTCACAATTACTTTTGTTGGTACTCGTGGAACTCATATTACCTGACATTAAGGTAATAAATTTACTTACTACAGGTACATTTGTCAGTGGATTTGTGTTGTTCATACTTACATCTGAAATGGTTGTGTGTGATGTCAGCACGCCTTTGCCTGCCCTCTGCTGCACTGGTCCTGTCTGCTGGCAGTAGGGGTGGTATGGGATCATCATCCTCATCTGATTCAGAATCAGATATTTCCACAGGTATGCCCGTGGTGGTGGCTTTATTGTGCAAGATTGCACAAGTAGCCACTATTCTACATGTTGTCTCTGGGCTGTGCTGTAGTGCCCCTCCACTTTTGTGGAGGCACCGGAAGCGACTCTTCAGCAGGCCAAAGGTGCGCTCCACCACATTGCGGGTCGCCCTGTGTGCTGCATTGTATCTCCGTTCAGCAGGTGTATTTGGATTTAGGTAGGGCGTCATCATGTAGGTGCGCACAGCGTAGGCACTATCTCCTGGAAGGAACAGAGGGTATAATGAGTAACTGAGCCATCTGACGTCACACTGCCATCAATGCACCAGTGTACAGAGGGACAATACCTAGTAGATATCCTTCACCAAACTCCCCAGCTAGCAGTCTTGTGTGAATGCCGCTGTGGCGAAAGATGTATGAATCATGGGTGCTCCCTGGGTACCTGGCCACAAGATCAGTTATGATGTATGAGGCATTGCATATCACCTGTATATTCATGGAATGTTGGTATTTACGGTTGCGGTACACATACTCTGTGGCTGATGGTGGACAGATTGCAACATGTGTCCCATCTATGGCACCTAGGACATGAGGGAACTGTGCTATCTTGTAGAAATCTATTTTTTTCTGCAGTATTTCCTGTGGGGTGTGGGGGAATCTGATGTACTGGTGTATTCTGCTCAGCATGGCGTTGATAAATGCATTGAAAAATCTAGAGAGGGTACTCTGTGAGACCCCTCCAGCTGCTGCTATGACCCCTTGATAGCTCCCTGAGGCGAGTAGGTGGAGGGTGATTAATACCTGCACATGGGTGGGGATGCTATGAGTCCTATGTGTTGTGCGCTGCAGTATGGGTTGTAGCTCAGCTATCAGGTCGAGTATCATGGCAGAGCTCAACCTGTACCTCTCAAATATTTCCTCCTCAGTCTGGTCAAAAAGTGTAATGCGCACTCTGAAAATGCGCTCCTGTCTCCTCCTCCCTCTCCTCAAACCTGCCAAGATCCTCATCCTCCTCGCCATGACGTAGAGTGCAGCCATTGTGGAAAAGAGTCTGAGGCATTCTGGGCCTCTTTATATAGGTTGCACCTGGTTACCACCTGCTTTCACTTAGTGGTATTTTGCATGTGCAAAATGCCATTCTGTGAAAAATCGCAATTTGCGATTTTTGGATGCATCGAATTGTGACTTGGTTTTGCGAGTTGCATTTTGCGCCTTGCAATTTCCTACTTGGAATACCGAATCGCAAAATGCGACTCGCAAAACCAGGTCGCAACGCAAAAAATCGCAAATTTTGTGATTTCTTATTTTTGGTCTGCGAATGCCTTTCAGGCATCGCAAACCACGTTTTTGCAATCGCAAACGGCCAAATTTTGAGATTCGCACAGTTTGCGAATGCAAAAACGTTTGATACATCTGCCCCAAAGTATGTAAAGAACATGTAAACCTCAACCCAAGTAGATTCGTTTTCGATCTTCCTTATCCATCTCATCCATCCTTTGGGATGGACAGCTTGAGGGGACAGATAAAAAGTTGGCCTGGTTCGACAAAACAGCAAAATATCTAGTATGACACCTACTGTTAATTGTTGTATCCTCATTTTTTGACTGACAAGGAATTTTAGTTGCCAGCATCTAAAGTGAAATCTCTTGATATGAATTACACTGGGAGCAGATTCCATTGGGTCTAAATAATTTGCAATTTTTAAATTATTGGTCAATTTAAGAGTTTATTATATGTCTGCTTTTCTTCACTAGGCACAGGAAGATAGGCAGCAGAGGAGCTAGAAACGATGACCAGATTTTCCAAGGCACCAATATAAATTGCCAGACTGCCAGGCAAAAATTATTTTTTTGCAAATTCGACGTTGCTAGGCTGATGGTCATATGCTAGTAATAAGTTCACGTTACCAGACTGGGCGAGTCTATTGAAATAGCCCTACTATTTCCAAGTTCCTATTGACAATTTCACGGTAACATTTATGAACAACAGTAATCCTCTTTAAAGTCAACACCTATTGCCCTCTAGCCTTAAAGACAATAAACTACGCTTAGGAAATAGAAGAAAATATTGTACATAGGGCTCAGGTTTTGCCTGGGAATAGAATCCTACCCCGAATCTCGTTGGCACATCCTGAAGAGGTCTAATTGAATCCATGGCAAGGCAGGATGTCGTGACTCGCGAAGATTGACCTTCATGTACAGTGTTACTGGATGGAAGATCACAACAATATTACCTCCCAATCAAATGCATTTCATCACCATTGATGTATCATAGATATGCCGGTATCTCTGGAGCATGAATCATGTACCATTAACAAAAGTCAGTCATTGGGCAAATGAGTTAGAAATTGCTTTAGCCATAGTTCCAAAAGCCTGCCATAAAAGATAGGGTAGTAGCAGCCTTTGAGATTGTGTTCGGATGCTTCCCTTTATTGCTTCAAAGTAAACATTGACAAACAACTTGATGATGCCTATTGCACATGGGGGATTTGGGGCCCGAACTCTTCAATATTAATTGCACAGCCAAGTTGGAAGGAACAAGAAAAGAAAAATACAAGAATTGTGCACAAAGCTTAAACATGCAAACGCCTAAGTAAATTACATTTAAATACTCACAGATATTAGTACCAGTATGATGTCCACGCTTATTACAATCAGGGTGAGTTTGACAAATATGCTGACTAGAGATGAGGTGCTATGCAGGTGGACAAGTAGACGTCCACTCCTACATGCACAAATATAATTTGCAGCCTGGTGCTCCTGCTGTAAAATCAAGGAGGGACATCCTGCTCTACATTAGCCAACACGTGCCTGATCGGTCCTATTACAGAGCCATTCAGCCACATTTAGAAGATCATGATGGTAACCGAATTGAAATTCCACAAAAGAAGGATTGCAGATAGCACAGGAGATTTAATAAGAGACACCCACTTGCAGTGGACTCCCAGAGCCATGACACAGATGTGGAGTACAGCCACTTTAATGCACAGTAAATTTTTTCAGGAGGATGAATACATGGATGATGCACCTTTGCCATAAAGCACCACTGGAAGCACTCATCCCTGCATGAATGACCAGTTACCACCTGTGATCATGCCTGATCGCACTGAATTTTCCAATCCTGGAAGAGACAATGGCAAGGGTACACCAAGCTGAAATAGTGAATTAGAAAATCATGCATGTAATTAAGGTGCAAGAATAAATCTACCTTGAGCAGTCCGTAAAAAAGGTTGAGCTAAATTGTGAGAGAGCAAATTACCAGTAGTGCATGTGGCATTACACAGACATTCAACGCTGCTGCCATAAAGCAATGTAAACTTGTAGCTATTATGATGCCAAGAGGGCCAAATAAGGTATTGGAAAGTATCAGCAGTGTTATGCATTGGCAGGAACAGAACATGCAATGTGCTCTTCTGTAGTTGCATGGTTGGTAAGAACTCACAATCACATATTTGCATCCCACCAATGTCTCAGACAATTCTACTCTAATGTGGTACCCCAAGAGACGCCGGAAAATTCTCATCCAGCTGCCACCACTAAATCTGAAGAAACACCTCCTCGATAGAGGGGCCCTGTTGCTACTATTTTCCATTACAGGGATCTGGACACAGGTGCCAACCATGGATGCAAGAGGCTCTGTTCTTCTGTGCCATTTCTCGGAGTCACGAGGGCAGCCTACACATCTTCTCAGCTAGAAAAAGCAAGATCACATTAACAGGTATTCAGTAACAAATAATGAGGTTCCCAACACTGACATGCTGTTATTCCCTCGCCTCCTCTCAGTGACAGCCAGTTGAACCAGACACTTGGGAAAAAAAGTAGGTGAGCCTCGTTCACTCCGATGTGCAATATTACAATTGTGTATCCAACTTCTGACCATGGAAGCTCAGGAATTCTTGAAATGTCATTAGGGCACATGTCATCTTATTCCAAAAGGTGCTGTCTGCACAGACCTTTTATTATTGTCCTTACTCAGAATACAGCTTCAAAACCTAACACTTTCTTGGTTCTCCTCGAGACAGAGCCTTTGACTATGTCCTTAGGCTAGACTAGGGAATTTTATCCACCACCTGACCCGACAATTAGCAAAGGATCACTAGGATACATGGACTCAATCTTGTTCCCCTGCAGGAAGGAGTCCGTTGCACATGGTGTTTTTTTCAGCTATAGACAGTTTTTGCAGACTGTAAGTAGACCCATTGTTTGCAATGTACTTAGAGTGGGCTTTGGTTCAGCTCTTTGCTCTTGATTGAATGGTTTTCTTGTCAATCTCAGTTGTGATTCAGTGACTTTCCCCTATTCTTGTGTTTGTCCCACCCAGGAGCATTTTGGTCTCACAGTGTTCTGATTGGATGAGCTGTATCCTTCCACAGCTTAGTTGGGGAAACACTTTTTTAAAATTTTATTTCCATCACTCAGTCGGATTGCATGTTTCTTAGCTCTCTAGCCCCGTTTTTCCATCCCACTCTCCCTTCAGTCCCCTATTTGGCCAAGCTGAGACCTATTTAAGCTGCCACTGAACAGGGGTGGTAGGGCAGAACAGGGGGTGAAGCACAGGCTCCGAGCCAGCGTCGTGATTGGCCTTTTTGGCCAGCACGGCCGGCCAAACAGACATGTGCACTTTGTGTGCACATAGCCCTCCTTCGGCCCCCTCCCGCCAGCTCAGCTCCACCCTGCCCCGCCCAGCAAGGACAAATAAAATAATGATAACGTATTGTACGTTATTATCATTTTATTTTTTCCTTTTTGCTTAATCTAGTAGAGGAGCCGCCCCAGGGTATATTTCACCCCCAGGTAGTTTTCGTAAACCTGTCTCATAAGAAGGGAGAAACAAGATTGTCGACCTCTTCTATTTCTGAAAAAGGCTGGTGGTCTCCATTACCATGTTGCTATCAGCCATGCTGTCATGTGTGTGGCTCAGCCTGCAAATCTAAGACGACTGGTGCACTCCAACGATTTGCACGAGGACAAATATTACTGGCACTGTACATATTTGTTTTTCTTGAAATACATGTAGGAACATTGTTGCTACGCGTCCAGGGCAAAACAATCCGAGATGTCCGCTGACATCTTCTATCAAACATTTAAAAGTCATCAAAATTAATTTCCCCTTTGTGCTATTTAACGACAAGAGGAAGCTTACACAGATTGCATTATGTAAGGGTTCTTTAAAAATAGCAGGCCGGCAACGAGAGCGCTTCCTTCCGGAAGCCGCAATAACCTGTGCTGAAAGGATACACGTTGGTTTCCTTAGTGACCTTGAGAGATGACACTCGCGTAGAAAACAGCAACAAAGGCGCCATTTTGCCGCGCACATTGATGCCCAGCCTGCCTTTCAGCTTGAGATACAGTTAATGCCGAGTTTCTCACAGCAGAACGCTTAATAATTCCTCTCAGGTTACTGGCTGACCTTGTGCAAAGTTTAAATATGTAGTCATTTTCTTTCTTACTCAGAAGCCTGGTTATTTCATCTTTGCTTTCAGTGAAACTGTCAATTTTGAAACAGAATCTTTTCCCCTGCTTACCGCGTGTTGTTTAAGGTTTTATGCTGTCTGCTAAAAACTGGGGGTAAGTTATTGTCCAATCTCTGGAAGGACCTGAAAATAAGAGGTGTATGGTCCTTTCCCACGAAGAGTGATTGCTATGCAGCAAAATGGCCCTTAGTCACAATTTCACACTTTTTTAAACATATTTTATTGTTTTTTAACGGTTAGTTTACAATAACATCACATCTTAGATCTGCTGTTAAATTTATATCAGTGAATACCATTACTGTATATGCACTTGTCACAAGATTTCCTCTAGCGTGCATAATTGTCAGTACAGTTACTGCTAGTGTTAAAGTTCGTGTGACATTCAATTTGACATAACAGAAAATGTCAGGTTACTAAGTAAACAATAGCCCACCTTCCCCCTCCTTAACATTGCACCATATCTGACTGTCGTCTTTATTACAGCTGCATTAGTCGTGGAACACCTATAGAAAACAAGCATTTGCAAGGCAATATGTGTCACATTTGCTTGAGTTAGAGCTATTGGCATTGTAAATTCATAACTTGACTTTTCTTGCAACCATGTCTTATAATTGTCTTAAAATCGTCCACTGAGCCTTCTACATTCGAAGCCTTGCAATCGTATACCAAGGGACAACAACACAGATCATCTCAGATGCTTTTACAGGAGTTCCTATAGGGGAATAACTACAGAGATAGGGGAAAACATCCTCCACTCAAGCCTCCTCCACTGCCACCAAGCAGTGACTCACTACACCTTCCCTCCAGCTTTTTAGCACCCACTGTAAGTCCCTAGGAAATGGTGCTCCTGATACCTACGGCCTGGGGTACTAAGGAAGGCCTCCGAAGTCTGCAGCATCAGTTATGCCACCTGCCACTCCCCAGGGACCCCTCACCAAAACCACACAGTGCTGCCATTGAAGACTGCATGTATTGGTGCAATTCAAAAATTAAAACAAGATCTTCACACACCCCGGTGTGCCAGGTCCCCTACCACTGAATGTATCAGGTGGAAGTCACCCTTTAGACACGGTGCATCATGACAATTGAAGCAATTTCCTCACTTGATGGCCGCAGCAGGGAGTGTGATGTTGATAAGCCAACTCCCAGAAAACAAGAGAATTTCCCTGACTGTTACTCATCGTTGGTGAGTGCGAGAATAAATGACCAGTAAATGCTGATAGAAGGACTAGTTGAGGGACTGGACTCGTTACTGTTCCAATGGCGTTGTCACAGACTTTAACGAAGTCACACGATCTGGCTCTTTGTTGTCTACTTTAGGTGCCCCTTGGCTTGTCCCCACCTTAGTGTTTCCACCAGTCTTCCTATCGCACTTTTCCTCCTGTAGGTACCCTTTGGTTCCTAAGGGTTTTCTCTTACTCATTTAGTCCCAAGTGTCTCGGGTTTGACATTTTACCCCCTTCCTTTGTTTCCCAAAACACCTTCTCCTTTTCATATCTGGTTAAAAACGGTTTCCCTTCTGTAGCTCTGTCCTTTTACTGTTTATCCTCTCGGTGCATTCATTCCTTTACTTGTTTTCAGTGCTTTATACAGTGCTAACGTATGGCCCATTTGAGAATGCTTTGAGAGTCTGAAAACAATGGGAGCAGAAAAATCAGAGGGGGAAATAAGAACTCAAGTCTTAAAATTACCTTGTTTCCTTTTCAGGATAACAATTATATGTAGTTTTAAACTTATGTACATCAGTTAATTCCAGACCTGTCACTGCAATCCTTCCTTTGAGACTTCATTGTAAGTACTGTCTGTCAGCCTCATGTTTTACCAAACCCACCCATAGCTCTCTTTAGCTACATTTTCTCTCTCTCTCTCTCTCTCTCTCTCTCTCTCTATATATAAATATATCTATCTATCTCACATCTAGCCATCTAGTTCACCCAAAACTTCAGTTTACTGCCATGATCTCCTAAACAACCCTACTAAATTCTCCCTCATTCATCTCACCTTTGACTCATCCAAAACCCCTCCTGCTACCATGCTCTCCCTAACCATTTCCACAGACTCTTCCCTCCTCCATCTCTCCTTTACTCACCCCAAGCCTCATCCTATTACTATAAACTCCCAATTAACACTTCTAGATTCTTCCCTTCTCTATCCCTCCATCACTCTGGTCAATCCAACTAACAAACCCACATATCTTCTGCTCAAATGAACTCCTAATAATACCAATACTGTGCTCATATTTTCCTATACTAATCTACCACTAATTCCTCTTGGGTTCCGGAGTAGTGTGCTACTCGCCGAAAATCGCTTCGATGCCTCGTCAGGGGTAGTAAGCACTATATAAATACCATTACAATCCAATCCAATAATTTTGTCTTTTCCTGCCATATAATTCCAGTGGCCCTGCATATAACCAAAGCACTTCCATTTACCTTCTTCCTTTATCTGCAGCAAAAATGAAAATGTTGCTATTTACCATCCTAATTTAAATCTGCCATGCTAATTCCAATAGAATACCACCCACCATCAGAGTTGCTGGCTGGCTAACACAATTCCCCCCAAAAAGGCACAGGACAGCTACAGAAGAGAAACTACCTAGAAGGGTCACCCACACATATCAAGAGTGTTCAAACAGTCATAGTGCAATCTGGATTTTAAATTGGCCTGAATTATGGTCATAATTGTAATAAGGAGAGATTATTAAAACATATACAATAGTCATATAAACCTTTATCAGTAATACACTTTTGGCTTTAGACTTTAATACTCAAAACAGCCCCAAGAGGGCACCATAACAAAAATATAATTTGTAAGAATCATGGTTATGTAACTATATTGTTAGCCCCTAGAGGAGATAACCCCATGAAAACAAACAGGTGAAATTAATGCAGTACAATCATATACTTAGCCCCTAGAGAGCGTTTTTTAGGGCTAGCAGGCTTACTACAGTGATAATACAAGCACGACAAGCATACAACAAAGCAATGCCATTCTGTAATTGTGCTCCTTGTAACTTAATAATTTATTTCTGTGGCGGGATCGTGATACAATATTGTACTTTTATTATTTTGCATCAAGTCCAAAGTACTGTGTTTTAACGGGCTAGTACCTTTATTTACGTTTTTCGCAGTGTCGATTGAGGGTTGCCACTAAAATTGCATCCTTTTGATATTTTGCACAATGTGAATAATCGCGTTTCCCCCGCTCTCAATTCGTTTTTTGGTTCTTTGCTTCCGATTTGATGATTAAGTGATGACACTACCTGTATATCTGATCTGATGCAAAGTAATCTGGGAGTGGGGTCCTCCTTGAAAAGATTTTCTTTTTGTCGCCGTTCAGGCCAGCTAGAGTTTATTGACTGGCCACAGTACCCTGACCAGAGTGCCAATTAAGCTGCCCTGAGCTGATGTCCAGAGTATTGCTTTTATAAGAGAATCTATCCTGCAGTGTGGACATTGATTTCCTGTCTTTTTTCCTCCCCTCTTTTTTCTTTAAACTCTTGTTCTTATCTAAATTACCTTTTAAACAATTACATGTATGTACTTTTTACTGGCGTATTTGTTATGACGTATTGCTGAGACCAACAATAAAGCTGAGATGAAAAATTCTTTATGTGGCTTCTTACCATTAAATTGTTGTTGCTCAATCCAGTTATAGCCCTTTTATCCTTGTTGATGTTGACAGTATAGCGCTGTGTTGTAGAATTATTTGTTATTGTGGCATGGGTGCATCAATTGCCTTGTGTTGTTCATGGACTACATTTCTTTGATCGCAGCCATGCACTATTTTAAAGTTTACATCAGCATAACGTTTGGCATTTTAGTGCATTCTGTTTGCCCTTTTCTTGTGTAAAGACGCCACTTGCCTCTGGTAGTTCTGGATTATGTAATTGCCTTTTTGTTAAGTTCACATACACTCTCTACCTCTTTATAGTACCAGCCAGTTCCTTGCATACACGGTCATGCATCATAGTGGCCTCTACACATGCCACTTTCTTCTATTTAAGACATGTATTTTGTGTTAGGTGCACTAGTTCACCCTAGAGTGATTGGGTTCCTTTTTGTCCACATTGTGTATGCTCTTATCACTATTTCTTGTGCATTAAGCTTTATGTGGTCATGCTGGCTTCCGTCCTTTGTAAGCAAACGTTGCACAGTCTGTTTTATAACAGAGGCAACATGTGTTAACGCTGATATTTTACTAATGAATGTTCATGTATTCTGAATGTTAAATCTGCATAGAGAATGAGTTAACACAGAAAAATAATATGTGAGTTTGATAATGTGCCTACTTGAGTGACCATCAGTAATCATTAACGACTTAATAATGTGAAATGTCGTGCTCATGTTTGGATTAATGTAGTAGTATGTCATATTAATGGTTATGTATTATGTATGTGATTTATTAATCATAGGCCTTAATTTAGCGAGGTCTTGGGCCTAGTTGCACATACTCATGTCAAGTTGCATTGCTTAGACGAACCATAAAATGGCTGCTAAGAGAATTAAATTGTAATTTTCCATTGTGTTGACCGAATGATATTAGCTAAAATTCTTTGCCATTGAACTGCTTGCTAGAATATGTTGTACTAGCTACGGATACATTTTAAAACGTAATGTGTGTAAAGGCGAGGTTCCCAGCAGCTAACAATGGATGCACTGACTGGAGTATAAACTGATACAATTTTGTTACCTGACAGGCACAACAACGGGAACAGGAGAAGAGGAGCCAGTCATTGGCATGTGAACAATGGTTTAGTAAATTCTTAGATTTGAGGTTCTACTTTCATTGGACTAAACGTAAACGTACGATTCTTTGACCAATTTCAGCGTGGGAAGTAGTTTTAGGGAGTCTAACTTAGCCAGACTATACCGAAAAGAGAGAGACGCACTTTTTCCTAACACTCCCAAGAGGAGACATGCTTAGTTGCAGAGAAGCGACATTCTGATTATGTCCGTTCCTGAGATATTTCTGTCTTGAACTCTATCGCTGAGTTCTGATGCTTTGCTGACCGAACAGGTGTCCAATTGACAAAGACTGTCACCGTTTGCTGAACGAAATTGAGGCAAGGTATAAGACGATGTTACTGATTACTATGTCTATTTGCTTTTATTTTTAGGTATGAACTGCTAATTTTGATAGAGCCATAGTTAGATGCTTTTCCAAATTTGTGTTGACTAAATTGTTTGCATGAAGCCCAAAAATGCTAATCTAATCATAAGGTTAGTTAGGATACTCACTGGTGGTGCTTGCTAAATATTAACAACAGTTGATAACTTTTCTTTGCTGAATCTAAATGTATGGCAATTCTAGTGTAGTTATTCTTGCTTTTGATCTTTACTGTAACTCTAGAATGTGTTGTGATCCACGCTTTGAATAAATTGAGATTTTTTAGAAGATTCGGTCAACCAGTATTGTTTCTGTATGCTTATCATTTGATTCTGAGATTAAGTTACGTGATATTAGCATTGTTAATATAGGGAAATAAACATTCTAACTTTTACATAAAGGAGTGGTTATTCATGACCAAGGGGTCATGGTGCGTGGAAATTATTGACTCCTAAGATTATTGATATTATTGGTTGGTATTGTTATTGATTTGTATTGGAACTGAGTCTTATGGAGGGACTACTCTAAGCGCAGTCAAAAGGTCCATCGAACCTCTAATGCGTCCCCTTATAATCTAATGATAAGAAACCAGATAAGGGCAGATGCACTGACAGTGATGGTAGCAGAGTATGATGGTCAGTCTCCTTAGAAGCCCATCATAAAGCATTTTGTCCCCAGAGAAGGTAAGTGAGAAATAGCAGGTACCCAGAGGTCGTAGTGGGGTACATGGTTAGTCCCCTAAAGAGAAAATAATTTGCAGAAAGTTTTTTTTTTTAGATTCGTTGTTACAAGGTGGAGAGAAAAGTATCCCTAAATACTTAGAATGACTTTCCCAGAACCTTGGAGCTTGCCACTGATTGTTTGATGATGTTCTCGGTGTTCTAATGACAGTGTGAATGAAATAGGTTTTGCACTTGCGTAGCTTATGCACATCGCAGGTGAATTGTGAAGTTTGTGAGGGTCTAGGGAGTTTGCTTACTCCGAATGAAGTTGTAGTAGGAGTGTGCGTACTCCGCAGTGTGAGAGTAGGGAAGTTGTCGAACTTCACGTGTGTGGAGCTTTGTGCTAAAAAATTGTCCACGTGGTTGTTGGTATACGGGACCTGCAAGGTCTAAGACTCAGGAGTACATTGAAAAGTGTATGAGACACTTGGCTTTTGTTGTGATTTGGTTTAATAGGTCGATCGGGCATGGTTGACAAGTCAGAGTGTGAGTCAAAATGAGTAAAATAATTTTTCAACTGAGATCTTTGCGAGTCCTATGTGCACCAGGACAGACCTACTAACCAGTTGAGAGTAAAATTTGTGGGTCGAATTTCGCTTGCGAATCAAGGAAACTGAGAAAGAAAGAGTAACTGATAGAGCAAAACACTGTCAGTAAAAACTCTGTAAGGTGTCTGAAGCAACTGTGTTACCCTACTTGTAGTAAACAGACAAATTGAGTTTTGATTTTGTTTAGTGCTCGCAATAATTTTTCATTAGTTGCGTGTGAATCTGAGGATAGGAGGACAAGGCGTAAGACTTTGTCAGCCACTGTACGTATGAGTGTGACGTCACTGAAGCCGCACTTGGATAGGTTGGTTAGTGAGAAGGGTCGGGCAATTGGTTGAGAAGGTTGGCGAAAAGGATTCTGGGATTGAAAGTCACTTCCTGACTTGCATAAAGGCCGTAGAAATGAAATTTTGAAAAGCTTTAAAGAGTGCCCTAAGGGGAGATACATATATTTCAACAAGTATAGGGGATATTGCACCTCCAGAAGGTACACTTTCTTACATTGTCATCGAAAAAAAGGGTGCTGCGCCATATCTTTGGCTGAAACAATGGTGTAAAGTGACAGAGAAGGATGGGAGTTTAGCGTTTCCTGCCCACAGAACATTTAATTTGAGGAGCATAGAAAATTTGAGGAGGGTGCTGTATGATTTGAAACACCATCGGAGACCAACACAGTTTGAGGCATTAGCAATCTAGGAGTTAGTAGCCGGGCAGCAACAGCAACAGAAGTTTGAGAGGAGAATGAGAAAGGCAGAAAAGACGCTAGCCGAGGCTAGATGGGACAGCGAACAGATGTTTGGGAGATCCAAGACTTTACAGGGAATTAAGTTGTTTCCTACAATAACACAGGACAGCGAGAGGGAAGAAAGGAAAGCTACCAGAAAGACAAATAGAAGTCCCTCTGAGAGTAGGGAGTGGAGATCAAAAGAGTCTAGGAGATTTCTAACACTTGAGGAAGATTCAGATTATGATGAGTTTATTTTACAGTTACTGAGAAATCGTCTCCCACCATATGCAGCACAAGAGAACGGTCCAAGCACTAGTGTAAACCCTTCGGCACCGACACTGGTTATCATGACGACGAGTCCAGTGGAGATTAATCCTAGCATGACACAGAGCCCAATGCAGAGCAGTCCTAACCTGCCTACTGCATCGGCAGCTCAAAATCCAATGCCACAGCTGAATGTTCTGAGAATATACCCTGATGTACCCATCATGGAAACTGCCACAAACCTGATAGTCCCAACAGGTTTAACAGAAACTGACACTGGTTCAGACAGAGTCAAATCTACTTCTATTGCCTCAAGTGCAGTCACAAGCAATGCCAAGGTACACTCCTATGACGGGGACACAGGCAGGGACACAGACAGATATGTCCGTACTGATGAATCAGAATGCGGGAATCATGCACCCACAAAGCCCGAATGTTAGACCAAATACAGATGCAGTGTCTGTACCCGTCACCATCTGTACCTGTCACCATTGGTCCTGCCATACCCTTGTTTGCCTAGGGAAATAACATCACAAACCGACAGGGAGTCCTGAGTCAGAATTTAATGAGGGGAGTACTCAATGAAAATGCCAGAGTAGTCTGTACTGTGGGACAGACTTTTGATAGAACAGGTTTGTTAGACCTTAGTCCTGTCGGAGTTCCTCCAAATACTGGAACAGTGTCAAACATCAGTCACAGCCTGGAGTTACTGACACCGCAGTCTCCAAATTTAGCAGTAAAGCCGTTGCCAAATACTCAGCCCAACAATGTTGCACTGCAGGGCTTGACTGCCCAACAAATGCTCCTAGGGTAGAAGAGTACTTGAACTATACTAGACTCAGGATGGAAGCAAGTGAACTTATCGAAGGAACTATGGGTGTGAATAGACTCAAATCCTACACTGAAGCAGTATTGAGATACTTGTGTCCAAAAATTACAAGGGAAGCGAGGAATGTGCATCAAAAGCCAGCAGACTTAGTAGAGAAATACGGCATAGAAATAGAGAAAATAAAACACTTGAAGAGAAGTTAAAGGTTATATTTTGACTCAAAAGATTTCAAACACATGAGATCTGAAGGAATGAAGGCACACCTTAGGGATTTACTTCAAAGCATCCAGACAAGGGGAGCATTAGACAAGTAGGAAGGCAGATGGGTGAAGAAGAGAGATAAGAAGAAAAGGGATTCTGCAAATCTTACTGCAAACGTGTAGCAGGTTGAGGACCTGGTAAAAATGTTACCAATGAGGGAAATTCCAGGAGCGAATTTAGTCCATGTCCCTTGGAGCATAAGTGACATTCTGTCCTTTACAAACGACTATCTATATGGATTGACAATATGGATTTGGAATAGTGCATGATTTTGTCCAGTTGTGATCTCAAAGAAGTTTCCTGACCTCTTTAGGTTCACCAGTAAGAAATGGTGAGAGAATTCAGGAGTTGTTGCAAGCTATCCAAATGCCTGAGACGATTGCTGTGGTGAAATGCAGTGCACTGCTGAAATCGCAAGATTTAGTGTCAATGGGAAATGGATATGCAGATCAAGTTGCAAGGCTTTGCACATTGAACTGTATATGGTTCAAAGATAAGTGGGAACTGTTACCTGATGAGACATGTCTAAGTTATGCCTTGGAAGACACCTTGGAAGAGCTGAAGACATTGCAAAATAATGTTGATAGGGAAGAGAACAGGTCATGGGCCAAAATGAAATGTGTACAGCGTCAGGATGAACTGGAGATTTCAGAAGAAGGTCAATTGGTACTGCCGAACAGATTGTTGACTCAAATGGCTAGATATTATCATGGTCAAGCACATGTTGGGGGGGATGCAATGATCCAATTGTTCAAGCAGAATTGGTTCAATCCTAAGTTTAGACAGGTTGTTGAAGCAGTTTGCCATCGTTGTGTCATTTGTCAACAAATGAACACTGGTAAAGGGACAGTGGTCAATTTGAGCCACATTGGAAGGGCAGGATGTCCATTCAGCAGAATGCAGATGAATTTTATTGAGATGCCTGTATTTGGAGGATTGAGATATGTGTTGGTGATTGTATGCATCTTTAGCCATTGGACTGAAACTTACCCTACACGAAGAAATGACAGTCTCACAGTAGCAAAATTATTGTTTAGGGAATTGATACCATGTTTTGGGTTTCCAATCTCATTAGAATCAGATAAGGGAAGTCACTTCAACAACAAAGTAATTAAATTACTATGTTCTCAGCTTTAAACATTGATCAGAAGTTGCATTGTAGTTACCGCCCTGAAGCATCAGGACTTGTGGAACAGATGAATGGTACCTTGAAATCATGAATGGTGAAAATGTGTGCATCCACAATCTGAAATGGCCCGACGCACTTCTGTTAGTTCTGATGACAATTAGAAACACACCTGACAGGAAGACAGGACTGTCACCGCATGAGATCCTCATGGGCCGAGCAATGAGGTTGCCAGCGGTTCCTGCAAATGCTCTTGTGAACATAACAGATGATATGGTGTTGGACTACTGCAAGTGTCTAGCTGATGGGGTTCGTTCTTCCTCTCATCAGGTGAAATCCACCACACTGCAACCGTCTCAAGATCAAGGACACAACCTGAGAGCAGGTGACTGGGTTGTGATCAGAAAAGATGTGAGGTAAACGTGTTTGGAGCCTCGTGGAAAGACCCTTTCCAGGTAGTTGTTATCACTACCACAGTTATGAAGTGCGCTAGAGTTCCAAACTGGATCCATGCAAGACAAACAGAGCAAACAACAGACCCTTAGGGGGAAGGAGTTGAGCAGATCAAAGCCACTGTGGTTTGACTCCTCCTGAACCAGTTGCTGGTCCGTCAAGAGAAAGTTCTGCAGAGCAAGAAATAGTTACAAGTTCGATACTGAAAAGAGCATTGACAAAAGGTCCACTGAAAGGAGATACGTTGCCAGAGTCACAAGCAAAGAGAAAAAAAGCAATTACAGTGACAACTATTGAGGAGGAAGTAGATACGACAAGGAGGAGAATTAAATGGAGATCGAAAGCTGAAAAGAAACAGAATTGCAAGTCAAAGGTACGCTGGTCCTGAATGGGCGTATGCAACAAGTGAATGGCAAAGATAAATTTGCTTTTTTCTTTTGATCAAGACGTTCCAGGACAATATTTTGGCACTTGAGGGAAAACAATGAACTGAACTGTTGAAACTATTCACTGAGTGAAGTGCAAAGAAGAAAAAGAGACTTTGAAAGCAACTGGAAAAGGCTTTGATAACCTGATTTGACAAGATAACCTGATTTGAGAAGCTGCTAAACCTGATTTGACGACCTTACCGATCTTGACTAAAGGATCCTGGAAATAAGACTGAAAGCTGTGAATAATAGCTGAAGAAGATTGAAGATTTTGTTTTTGATTTTTGCAGCTTGGTTATATTTTTTTCTACTTTTTGATTCTTTACATGAGTAACATTAGCCAGCAAGGTAGGAAGAGTAGGTGCTGTAAATACTTGAGTATTGGTTTGGCATTTGTATGCATGATATTGTGCCTGGTATTGATTGTGGGAATGACTGTTCTTGATAGGAGTAAAGCCAACCATACTTCAGCTTTAGAAACAACTACACTCACAGAGAAAGAGAAGTTCATGTTAGATGAGAAATATCTGCACGTAGATAACACACAAGGAGAACTTTCTTCTAATGTTTTCTATTGCTTATTGAATGAGTATGTTGAGACGATGGATGCGAGAAATTGTTATGTTTGCACACAGATTCTTTCATCAGTCGAAGAAGGAGTCACTTATGGGATAGGTTGTAGTCTGTTACTAATAAGATTCTATAACCAGGAGTACATTTAATATTTCTATTCTAATAACGACTTAATGTCTTCGTTTGTCCCTATAATTATGTACCTAAGTAGAGTAGCTAAGCTGAACACTATAACATTAGTGAGGGGATTCTCTGAGCCTACATTAACCACTTCGCTGCCAGGCCTTTTCCCCCTCCTGTGCCAGGCCTTTTTTTGCTTATTTGGGGCAGTTCGCGCTTAGGCCCGCATAACTTTTTGTCCACATAAGCTAACCAAGCCAAATTTGCGTCCTTTTTTTCCAACATCCTAGGGATTCTGGAGGTACCCAGACTTTGTGGGTTCCCCTGAAAGAGGCCAAGAAATTGGCCAAAATACAGGGAAAATTTTGTTTTTTTCAAAAAAATTGGAAAATGTGGCTGCAGAAGAAGGCTTGTGGTTTTTCCCCTGAAAATGGCATCAACAAAGGGTTTGCGGTGCTAAACTCAGCAGCTTCCCAGCTTTCAGGAACAGGCAGACTTGAATCCGAAAACCCAATTTTTCAACACAATTTTGGCATTTTACTGGGGCATACCCCATTTGTGCAATTTTTTGTGCTTTCAGCCTCCTTCCAGTCAGTGACAGGAATGGTCATGAAACCAATGCTGGATCCCAGAAACCTAAACATTTCTGAAAAGTAGACAAAATTCTGAATTCAGCAAGGGGTCATTTGTGTAGATCCTACAAGGGTTTCCTACAGAAAATAACAGCTGAAAAAGAAAAATATTGAAATTGAGGTGAAAAAAACATCAATTTTTCTCTACTTTTTACTCTGTAACTTTTCCCTGCAATGTCAGATTATCGAAAGCAATATACCGTTACGTCTGCTGGACTCCTCTGGTTGCGGGGATATATAGGGTTTGTAGGTTCATCAAGAACCCGAGGAACCCAGAGCCAATAAATGAGCTGCACCCTGCAGTGCGTTTTCATTCTATACCGGTATACAGTAATTCATTTGCTGAAATATAAGGAGTAAAAAATAGCTATCAAGAAAACCTTTGCATTTCCAAAAAGGGCACAAGATAAGGTGTTGAGGAGCAGTGGTTATTTGCACATCTCTGAATTCCGGGGTGACCATAGTAGCACATGAATTACATGGAATTTCTCAAATAGATATCTTTTTTACACACACCCCTATATTTGGAAGGAATAAATGTAGAGAAAGACAAGGGGCAATAACACTTGTTTTGCTATTCTATGTTCCCCCAAGTCTCCCGATAAAAATGATACCTCACTTGTTTGGGTAGGCCTAGCGCCCGCGACAGGATATGCCCCAAAACACAACGTGGACACATCACAGAAAACAGAGCTGTTTTTAGCAAAGTGACTACCTGTAGATTTTGGCCTCTAGCTCAGCCGCCACCTAGGGAAACCTACCAAACCTGTGCATTTCTGAAAACTAGAGACCTAGGGGAATCCAAGGAGGGGTGACTTGTGTGGCTCGGACCAGGTTCTGTTACCCAGAATCCTTTGCAAACCTCAAAATTTGGCTAAAAAAACACATGTTCCTCACATTTCTGTGGCAGAAAGTTCTGGAATCTGAGAGGAGCCACAAATTTCCTTCCACCCAGCATTCCCCCACGTCTCCCGATAAAAATGATACCTCACTTGTGTGGGTAGGCCTAGCGCCCGCGACAGGATATGCCCCAAAACACAACCTGGACACATCACAGAAAACAGAGCTGTTTTTAGCAAAGTGACTACCTGTAGATTTTGGCCTCTAGCTCAGCCGCCACCTAGGGAAACCTACCAAACCTGTGCATTTCTGAAAACTAGAGACCTAGGGGAATCCAAGGAGGGGTGACTTGTGTGGCTCGGACCAGGTTCGGTTACCCAGAATCCTTTGCAAACCTCAAAATTTGGCTAAAAAAACACATGTTCCTCACATTTCTGTGGCAGAAAGTTCTGGAATCTGAGAGGAGCCACAAATTTCCTTCCACCTAGCGTTCCCCCACGTCTCCCGATAAAAATGATACCTCACTTGTGTGGGTAGGCCTAGCGCCCGCGACAGGATATGCCCCAAAACACAAGGTGGACATATCACAGAAAACAGAGCTGTTTTTAGCAAAGTGACTACCTGTAGATTTTGGCCTCTAGCTCAGCCGCCACCTAGGGAAACCTACCAAACCTGTGCATTTCTGAAAACTAGAGACCTAGGGGGATCCAAGGAGGGGTGACTTGCGGGGCTCGGACCAGGTTCTATTACCCAGAATCCTTTGCAAACCTCAAAATTTGGCTAAAAAAACACATGTTCCTCACATTTCTGTGGCAGAAAGTTCTGGAATCTGAGAGGAGCCACAAATTTCCTTCCACCCAGCGTTCCCCCACGTCTCCCGATAAAAATGATACCTCACTTGTGTGGGTAGGCCTAGCGCCCGCGACAGGATATGCCCCAAAACACAACGTGGACACATCACAGAAAACAGAGCTGTTTTTAGCAAAGTGACTACCTGTAGATTTTGGCCTCTAGCTCAGCCGCCACCTAGGGAAACCTACCAAACCTGTGCATTTCTGAAAACTAGAGACCTAGGGGAATCCAAGGAGGGGTGACTTGCGGGGCTCGGAACAGGTTCTGTTACCCAGAATCCTTTGCAAACCTCA
Source organism: Pleurodeles waltl (assembly GCF_031143425.1). Classification (NCBI taxonomy): domain Eukaryota; kingdom Metazoa; phylum Chordata; class Amphibia; order Caudata; family Salamandridae; genus Pleurodeles; species Pleurodeles waltl. The sequence goes on along the minus strand of NC_090437.1, from coordinate 621,202,787 downwards.
AAATTTGGCTAAAAAAACACATGTCCCTCATATTTCTGTGGCAGAAAGTTCTGGAATCTGAGAGGAGCTACAAATTTCCTTCCACCCAGCGTTCCCCCAAGTCTCCCGATAAAAATGATACCTCACTTGAGTGGGTAGGCCTAGCGCCGGCGACAGGAAACACCCCAAAGCGCAACGTGGACACATCCTAAATTTTGGAAAAAAACAGAGGTGTTTTTTGCGAAGTGCCTACCTGTAGATTTTGGCCTCTAGCTCAGCCGGCACCTAGGGAAACCTACCAAACCTGTGCATTTCTGAAAACTAGAGACCTAGGGGAATCCAAGGAGGGGTGACTTGCGGGGCTCGGACCAGGTTCTGTTACCCAGAATCCTTTGCAAACCTCAAAATTTGGCTAAAAAAACACATGTCCCTCACATTTCTGTGGCAGAAAGTTCTGGAATCTGAGAGGAGCTACAAATTTCCTTCCACCCAGCGTTCCCCCAAGTCTCCCGATAAAAATGATACCTCACTTGCGTGGGAAGGCCTAGCGCCGGCGACAGGAAACACCCCAAAGCGCAACGTGGACACATCCTAAATTTTGGAAAAAAATAGAGGTGTTTTTTGCGAAGTGCCTACCTGTAGATTTTGGCCTCTAGCTCAGCCGGCACCTAGGGAAACCTACCAAACCTGTGCATTTCTGAAAACTAGAGACCTAGGGGAATCCAAGGAGGGGTGACTTGCGGGGCTCGGACCAGGTTCTGTTACCCAGAATCCTTTGCAAACCTCAAAATTTGGCTAAAAAAACACATGTCCCTCACATTTCTGTGGCAGAAAGTTCTGGAATCTGAGAGGAGCTACAAATTTCCTTCCACCCAGCATTCCCCCAAGTCTCCCGATAAAAATGATACCTCACTTGCGTGGGTAGGCCTAGCGCCGGCGACAGGAAACACCCCAAAGCGCAACGTGGACACATCCTAAATTTTGGAAAAAAACAGAGGTGTTTTTTGCGAAGTGCCTACCTGTAGATTTTGGCCTCTAGCTCAGCCGGCACCTAGGGAAACCTACCAAACCTGTGCATTTCTGAAAACTAGAGACCTAGGGGAATCCAAGGAGGGGTGACTTGCGGGGCTCGGACCAGGTTCTGTTACCCAGAATCCTTTGCAAACCTCAAAATTTGGCTAAAAATACACATGTTACTCACATTTCTGTGGCAGAAAGTTCTGGAATCTGAGAGGAGCCACAAATTTCCTTCTACCCAGCGTTCCCCCAAGTCTCCCGATAAAAATGATACATCACTTGTGTGGGTAGGACTAGCGCCCACGAAAGGAAAGGGCCCAAAACACAACGTGGACACATCACATTTTTTTATAAAAAGCAGTGCCTACCTGTGGATTTTGGCCTGTAGCTCAGCCGACACCTGAGGAAACCTAGCAAACCAGTGCATTTTTGAAAACTAGAAACCCAGGGGAATCCAAGATGGGGTGACTTGCGGGGCTCTGACCAGGTTATGTTACCCAGAATCCTTTGCAAACATCAAAATTTGGCCCAAAAAACACTTTTTCCTCTCATTTCGGTGACAGAAAGTTCTGGAATCTGAGAGGAGCCACAAATTTCCTTCCACCCAGCGTTCCCCTAAGTCTCTCGATAAAAATGGTACATCACTTCTGTGGGTAGGCCTAGCGCCCACAAAAGGAAATGGCCCAAAACACAACGTGGACACAACATATTTTTTCACAGAAAACAGAGGTGTTTTTTGCAAGGTGCCTACCTGTGGTGTTTGGCCTGTAGCTCAGCCGGCCCCAGGGGGGGGGGGGGCAGAAATGCCCTAAAATAAATTTGCCCCCCCCAACCCCCACCCTCCCCCGCCGGGAGCGACCCTTGCCTACGGGGTCGCTCCCCCTGCGTGACATTGGCACCAAAAAACAAATCCCCGGTGCCTAGTGGTTTCTGCCCCCTTGGGGGCAGATTGACCTAAAATTGGCCAATCTGCCCCCAGGGGGGCAGAAATGGTCTAAATAAAATTTGCCCCCTCAGGGGAGCGACCCTTGCCTGATGGGTCGCTCCCCATCTCTAAAAAAAGAAACAACAAAAAAAAAAAACACAAAAAAAAAATTGCCCTGGTGCCTAGAGTGTTCTGCCCCCCCCCCCCCGGGGGCAGTTCGGCCTAATAATAGGCCGATCTGTCCCCCGGGGGGGCAGAAATGGCCTAAAATAAATTTGCCCCCCCCCCCCCCCGGGAGCGACCCTTGCCTACGGGGTCGCTCCCCCTGCGTGACATTGGCGCCAAAAAACAAATCCCCGGTGCCTAGTGGTTTCTGCCCCCTTGGGGGCAGATTGACCTAAAATCGGCCAATCTGCCCCCAGGGGGGCAGAAATGGTCTAAATACAATTTGCCCCCCAGGGGAGCGACCCTTGCCTGATGGGTCACTCCCCATCTCTAAAAAAAAGAAAGAACAAAAAAAAAAAACACAAAAAAAAAATTTGCCCTGGCGCCTAGAGGTTTCTTCCCCCCCTGGGGGCAGATCGGCCTAATAATAGGCCGATCTGCCCTCAGGGGGGGCAGAAATGGCCTAAAATAAATTGCCCTCCCCCCCAGGGAGCGACCCTTGCCTAAGGGGTCGCTCCCTTTGCGTGAAATTCACGCAAAGAAAAAACTCCCTGGTGTCTAGTGGTTTCTACCCCCCTTGGGGGCAGATTGGCCTCATCAAAATAGGCCAATCTGCCCCCAAGGGAGGCAGAAATGGCCAAAATATAATTTTCCCCCAAGGGGAGCGACCCTTGCCTAAGGGGTCGCTCCCCACCCAAAAAAAAAAAAATGAAACAAAAAAAAAAAAAATGGTCCCTGGTGCCTAGAGGTTTCTGCCCCCCCTGGGGGCAGATCGGCCTAATAGTAGGCCGATCTGCCCCCAGGGGGGGCAGAAAAGGCCTTCCCGAAAATATGCCCCCCCTGGGAGCGACCCTTGCCCAAGGGGTCGCTCCCTTTTGTCAATAACAATAAAAAATAAAAAAAATCCCTGGTGTCTAGTGGTTTCTACCCCCCTTGGGGGCAGATTGGCCTCATCAAAATAGGCCAATCTGCCCCCAAGGGGGGCAGAAATGGCCAAAATATAATTTCCCCCCAAGGGGAGCGACCCTTGCCTAAGGGGTCGCTCCCCACCTCAATAAAAAAAAATGAAACAAAAAAAAAAACAAAAATAAAAAAATGGTCCCTGGTGCCTAGAGGTTTCTGCCCCCCCTGGGGGCAGAAAAGGCCTTTTCAAAAAAATGCCCCCCCTGGGAGCGACCCTTGCCCAAGGGGTCGCTCCCTTTTGTCAATTTCAAAGAAAAAAAAAAAAATCCCTGGTGTCTAGTGGGGTTTCAAAAGCCGGATTGCAAGCAATCCGGCTTTTGAAACCCTCGGAGGGACTTCAAAGGGAAGGAAATACTTTTCCTTCCCTTTGAAGCCCCTCCGGGCCTCCCAAGTGATTGAAAAAGAAATGCTTTTGCATTTCTTTATCAATCGCGCTGGAAGCAGAGCTTCCAGCGCGACTAGGGAGGCCCCTGTGACAAATCAGCGCGCGCTCGCGCGCTGACGTCACAGGGGGGGGTGGGGGGGTCGGGGGTGGAAGGGGAAGGGATTCCCCGGTCAGCCCTGACCTAGGGGGGCGGGGGGGCGGCCCTCGGGAGGAGCGCTAGCGCTTCTCCCGAGGGAAGCATTCAGGACGTAATGGTTACGTCCATGGCGCCACACGGGCGCTGCCATGGACGTAACCATTACGTCCGTGGCGGGGAAGGGGTTAACCATTGGCACTGCATATGTGCATAGAAACAATTTAACATGCTTGCTTACACCACTAGAAAAGAGCTCCTTAGATCAGACAGACGACAGGAGAAAGGCATTGAAGGAGATATTAGAATAAAGCTTAGATAAAAGAACATTCAGAAATGATTATGCTTTTAGTGAATTAAAAACACAAGGGAGGTTAGCTTTAGATGCGCAACATGCAGGAAAGCTTTGTACATATAGACCTAAATCTAGTAATGATACTAGTAGTGAATGTAGACATGTGTTTTTGTTTCAGAGTAAATGGGCATATATGTTGAATGGACAGGATCCAGTGAATCCTGGAATTTATTACATCAATGTGTCAAATGCTTATTACCGTCTTCCGAGAGAATGGTATGGCACATGTTACTTAGGGATAGTTTTCCCAAAGATGTTTCAACATGATGACTTGAAAAGATCACCAAACATGATTGAGTTACATCACATTAAACAAAAGAGAAAGTCTCCTTCTTGTATAGTGGGAGATATATTTGGAGCTATAATTCCTTCAGTAGAAATTGTTCTGAATTCTATAAAGATTCAAAAGTTGAATACCACTGTGGTTAACATGTTGACAAATTTTTCAAGAGTCATGATCCTAATGGGTACAGAAATTGCTGTGGTAAGATCTATGACTCTTCAGAACTGAGTTGCGTTAGACATTCTTTTAGCAAAGGATGACTGAGTTTGCAAAATGCTGAACTCGAAGCACTGTTGTTCGTATATTCATGATAATAGCAATGAAATTAGAAGCTTACTTACTAATCTGACTAATGATAGTGCCGATTTGAAAGAACTGAAAGACCCAGGTGTTTGGGAGAAAGCTGGCAAAGGATTTGCTTCAGTGGGAAATTGGCTCAGCAACATTGGGAAAGGAATAGTATTGAAAATAATACAAGGGATAATGATTATTGTGATTTGCATAATTGGAGCATGGGGAATATGTAAATTGTTTCATGTCACCGTAAAAGAAAAATTATCAGAGGAGGGAAGAGATGAAAATGGGAAATCTGTTTAAGGAATATTCACAGAGGGACCAAAGATTAAAAGGGATAGAGATGCCAAATTTTAGCTGAAGCAAAACATTTTTGTGGGAAGATTTAAGTGTGATGACATATTTAGTCATCGGAGGAGGGATTGTTAACGTTGAAATTTTACTAATGAATGTTGATGTAATCTGAATGTTAAATCTGCATACAGAATGGGTTAACATAGAAAATCAATACACAAGCTTGAAAATGTGCCTAATTGAGTGACCACCAATAATCAATAAGTGTATTTATTAGAGGCTTAGTGATGTGAAATGTTGTGTGATCCACGCTTTGATTAAAATGAGATTCTTTAGCAGATTCGGTCAACCAGTATTGTTTCTGTATGCTTATCATTTGATTCTGATATTAAGTTAAATGCTGTTAACATTGTTAATAGAGGAAATAAACATTCTAACTTTTACATACAGGTGTGGTTATTCATGACCAACTGATTGAAACTACTGACTCCCAAGATTATTGATGTTATTGGTTGGTATTGTTACTGATTTGTATTGGAACTGAGTCTTATGGAGGGAACTACTCCAAGTGCAGTCAAAAGGTCCATCGAACCTCTAATGCGTCCCATTATAACCCAATGATAAGAAACCAAATAAGTTCAGACGCGCTACCACATGTCATGTGTCTTTCCTGTAGTGTGGTTACTTTAAGTGTTCTTTACTATTGACCATAGGGATTGACTGGTAGGCATACTGCTCTGCTGACTATGTGGCTTGAGCTGGGCCAGAAAAGTAGTTTTCTGAGAGCTTCGTATGAGGGGGCAGAAAGCCCACCAGAGACCAGGGAAGATTTTTTTTCAAAGATGGAGGGTAGGGGTATGGCCATACCCCCATCCCAAATAAATGAGGACAAAGTTGTTCTGCCCACCGGTGAGCAGACGGGGCAATTACCCCTGATCCACTCCCTGTGGGGGGCAGAAATCCTACTAGATACCAGGGAATAAAAAAAATAAAAAAATAGAGGGGTGGTGGCTACCAATCAGTATGGGCATGGTTATGCCCCCACCCCAACTGAAGGGGGTAACAGTCTGTAAGCTGTCTTCCCCACAATAAAACATCTTATCCCATGGCAAGCAAGAGGACATTTGATTATTTTGGGTTCTGGTTTTACATTTGGTCCATGAGAGATTGTCTAACTCTCAAAGTCGTCCCACTTGGAATGGTGAGGACTGTACTTTTTGGACTTTTGCACACTGCCATGTAGAAAAATCTACGAGACCTGGACACATCTGAAAACTAATCTGGGTGAGTCCAGGGTGGTGTGCTTCACATGCACCCACTCCATTTTCTTACCCACAGTGCCCTGCAAACCTCCAACTTTGCTTGAAATCACACATATTTCCCACATTTTTGTGATGGAACCTTCCAGAATCTGCAGGAATCCACAAAATTCCTACCACCCAGCATTGTCGCATCTATACCGATAAAAATTCTGCCCCACTTGTCAGTCTAAAAAAGTTTTTTTTCAAACTGCCCTTTTGTCCCCGCTTTGGTTCCCCCTCATTTTTGACATGTTTTTGGCTCTTTCCTGTCAAAGGCACTTGGCCCACCTACACAAGTGAGGTATCATTTTTACCGGGAGACTGAGGGGAACGTTGGGTGGTAGGGACTTTGTTCAGATGCGGTAATCCCACACAGAAATGTGGGAAAATTTAGATTTTTTTAGTTAAATGTGAGGTTTGCTGCGGATTCTGAGTAAGAAAACACTGAGGGATCCATGCAAGTCACACCTCCCTGGACTCCCTCGGGTGTCTAGTTTTCGGAAATGTTTGGGTTTGGTAGGTTTCCCTAGATGGCTGCTGAGCCCAGGACCAAAAACGCAGGCCCTGCCCCGCCCACCACAAAAACAGTTATTTTTGTATTTGATCATTTTGATGTGTCCACATAGTATTTTGGGGTATTTCCTGTCGTGGGCACTAGACCTACCCACACAAGTGAGGTACCATTTTTATCGGGAGACCTGGGGGAACGCTGGGAATATGGAAGTTTGTGGCTCCCACAGGTTCCTGAAATTTGCAGCACCGAAATGTGAGGAAAAAACTGTTTGTTTGTTTTTTTCACAACTTTTGAGGTTTGCTAAGGATTCTGGGTAACAGAACCTGGTGAGAGCACCACAGGGTACCCCATCCTGGGTTCCCCTAGGCGTCTAGTTTTCATAAATGTCCAGGTTTGCTAGGTATTCCTAAGTGATGGCTGAGCTAGAGGCCAAAATCCACAGCAAGGCACTTTGCAAAAAACAGGTCAGTGTTCTTTGGGAAAATGTGATGAAGCCACGTTGTGTTTTGGGATATTCCTGTTGCGGGCACTAGGCCTACCCACACAAGTGAGGTACCATTTTTATTGGGAAACTTAGAGGAGTGCTGGGTGGAAGGAAATTTGTGGCTCCTCTCAGATTCCAGAACTTTCTGTCACCAAAATGTGAGGAAAAGTTGCCAAATTTTGAGGTTTACAAAATGTCTGGGTAACAGAACCTGGTGAGAGCCCCACAAGTCACCCCATTCTGAATTCCCCTAGGTGTCTAGATTTAAAAAATGTATAGGTTTGCTAGGTTTCCCTAGGTGCCGGTTGAGCTAGAGGCCAAAGTCCACAGCTGGGAACATTGCAAAAAACAGGTCAGTTTTCTTCGGGAAAATGTGATGTGTCCACGTTGTGTTTTGGGGCATTTCCTGTCACGGGCACTAAAATCCACATCTATTTGAGAAATGCCCTATAATTCACATGCTAGTATAGGGACCCCGGAATTCAGAGACGTGCAGATAACCACTGCTTCTCAACACCTTATCTTGTGCCCATTTTGGAAATACAGAGGTTTCCTTGATACCTATTTTTCACTCTTTATATTTCACCAAATGTATTGCGGTATACAATGAAAACCCATTGTAAAAAGCAGCTCCTTTATTGGCTCCGGGTACCTAGGGTTCTTGATGAACCTGCAGGTCCTATATATCCCGCAACCAGAAGAGTCCAGCAGACGTAATGCTATATTACTTTGGAAAATCTGACATCGCAAGAAAAAGTTACAGAGTAAAACATGGAGAAAAATTGCTGTTTTTTTAGCTCAATTTCAATATATTTTTATTTCAGCTGTTATTTTCTGTAGGAAAACCTTGCAGGGTGTACACAAACGACCCCTTGCTGAATTCAGAATTTCTACTTTTTAGAAATGTTTAGCTGTCCAGGACCCAGCATTGGTTTCACACCCATTTCTGTCACTAACTGGAAGGAGGCAAAAAGCAAAAAAAATTGTAAAAATGTGCTATGTCCCAGTAAAATGCCAAAATTGTGTTGAAAAATGTGGCTTTCTGATTGAAGTCTGCCTGTTCCTGAATGCTGGGAAGATGGTGATTTGAACACCGCAAGCCCTTTGTTGATGCCATTTTCAGGGAAAAAAACACAAGCCTTCTTCAGCAGCCCTTTTTTCCCATCTTAAAAAAAAACATGAACTTTTCGCTGTATTTGGCTAATTTCTTGGTGTCCTCCGCGGGAACCCACAAACTCTGGGTACCTCTAGAATCCCTAGGATGTTGAAAAAAAGGACGCAAATTTGGCGTGGATAGCTTATGTGGACAAAAAGTTCTGAGGGTCCAAGCATGATCTGCCTCAAATGGCCAAAAAAAGGCCTGGCACATGAGGGGGAAAAAGCCTGGCAAAAAAGGGGTTAAATACCATCTATTTAGTTTGCATGCACCTTGGGTGTCCAGTTAAATGGTGGTCGAATTTGTGTCTCCTCTTTAAGTTCTAAAATGCTTAAGTAACATGGTAGTTGTCTGAGATTTGAGCATTTGGTTATGGGGTATTTTATTCTGGTCTCCTTCACAGTAACAATAATACTGAAATATTGGCACAATGGAAAGGCTTGTTATTTTTAAAAAACAGTAAAAGTTGACACATCAGTAAATACTTTTGAAATTTAACGGTTTTAAAGCAAGCATTTGGGAGCCAAGTTTGTTTTGTTTTTTCTTTTTCTTTTTTAGGCATATTCCTGCAATTAAAACACCACTTGTCAATGCGAGACCTACAGACTTTACCAGTGCTTGTTTATCCTTGATTCAAAGATGCCTTTAGGTGTATACTGTGCTTAGACATACCCTACTCACTCACTGACCCCTACTAATATCCCAGAGCCACCCGAAGTGCACCTCAATGTTGAGACGGACTGGCATATAGGAATATGGAAAGATTTTCTAAAAACGGGCATATAGGAATATGGAAAGATTTTCTAACTGGCAATTGTGTCCGAAAGGCTGATTGGTTGGAAGAGAAAGTCAATCACATGCCAGTATTGGGGCTTTTGAAAAGTCAACTATGCTGAACCAGTGGTTTGTGCTTCTGAAAGGCCATTAGGGCTCAGTGAAATCATTCACACGCCAAGGGCAGAATCAGTAACATACTAATATTGTGCTGCTGAAGTGGGGTGGGCAGAGACAGTCAGATGCCAGGCATCTTCTTTTTCTAAAAGTGCACGTGTTGGAGTGTAGTTTTATAATCAAAAATTAACATGAAATACTTGCGAATTAATGCATAATGATGCCACATAGAAATTATATTAATGTGCTTATGTTAAACGTGTGTGCCCACAGGGAGTGACCACCAATGTATACGATGATAATTGAAACTGACTAATAATGAAATATTAATGTACTAATGTATGATTTTGTATTAGTATTAAGAGTTATATGTTAAGGTTTTGCTAATTAATCACTAGGCCTTAGTCAGCATGAGTCGGGGCCTAGCTGTCCGGTTTCATATTAAATGTGTTTTTCTAACGTGCAATGTGCTGACTTGCTGAAGGACATGTAGCCGTACTTTTCCAGAAGTCTAGAAGATGTGTGATGTGTTTTACTGTAGTAAATTATTTCTCATGAGACTCGACTTGCTCAAGGAGACATTCTTGCCGAATGCAACAGTGTAAACTTGCAACAGGTACAAGGTCACCTGAACTGGTATAGACAATGGAACTACTGACTGGGTCTGTGAGAGGACCGCGAGAACATGAAATTGTTCCTGACATTCTACCCGTTGGAGACGTCAATTACAGAAGCCAATAAACTACGTGAGAACTGTTGTGAGGTGACAATCTTAATGAGGCGACAAGTAAACCATTGGATGGAGATAATGGTGCACCAAAACTTGCGCCAAATTGGAAATTATGGGACTGTACAACAAGTTTAATATAATCTTTTGACATCAGGAGAAATCAGCCAATATATGCCATTCCTTTATCATAACTACTACGTGCCTTTGCTATTGCCTAGACACTTTGTCACTCTGTTTTAAAGACTTTGTGGTTTAATTCCTCGAACCATCCTTACTTTGCCTTGCCCGATTCATACTTTTCTCTTTATGAGGGAAGTGTCCCTTATTGCCCGTCTTGCTGAACTTTGCTGTGTTTTCTGACTGATGGCGAATCAACTGATGTCCTGAGGACGAAGACTGACTGTATGCTGACCCATTATGGAGGGTAACTATATAATGATAAAATTTTAATTGTCTGTTTGCCTTTTCTTTCTAGGTACCAACTGCTACCTTTTGATAGAGACCATAGTTAGATGTTTTCTAAATTTGTGTTGCTAAATTGTTTTGCATGAAGCCCAACATGCTAATGCTAATCCAAGGTTAGTTAAGGAATTCACTAAAACGGATGCAAATAGACAAATGACTGAATCTATGCTTTGTTGAATGCTGCGCTAATGATACTCTGCTAAGTTTAACCCATGTTGATGTCGTGCTTTGTTCTAATGTTTATAATTTTTGCTTTGATGAAAACGTATTCGAGTTGCCATATTATTACCGTGTTGATGTGTTTTCTGGTTTTGAGACTAATAAACTTGCTAGTAGAGTGTAATCAATAGGGAATAAATACCATAAATCTTACAAAAGATTGTGTGGTTATTCTAAAGGTCTTGGTGTGATTTGATTCTCACTTATGCCATTATATAAATTGAGTTGATGTGTTATAGTGAGGATTGATGATGTTATTGATCTATTGATCGTTATGTTAATTAATTGTCTCGTCCTGAGGTGTCTTCAATCAGGGTCAAAAGATTCATTGGTCTAAATCGAGTCCCAGACTAATTAATTATTTAATATGGGATGCGTTATCAGTTCTGGTAGCAGAGGACGGTTAGGCCCTTTGGGGCCCTAGGACGACATTGCTTTGGAATTGTTTTTTTGAGATACAGTAATGCAAATTGGAGGTATGATGTGTCCCTGAGTCCCAAATCACTTTCCCGGAATCTCGGAGCTTGCCGAAGTGAGTTGGGTATGTTCTCGGCATCCTAGTGATAGTAAGAGTGAAGTAGAATTGCGCTTGCTCAGCTTATGCATATCGCAAGTGAATTGTGAGGTTTGTGAGAATTTAGGCCAGGTGATGTTTTAGTAGGAGTGGGCATACTCCGCAGTATGAGAGTAGAGAAGTCGGTGAACTTCATGTGAGTGTGGTGCTTTGTGCTCAAAAAATTGTCCACGTGGTTGTTGCTGATGTACGGACCCGGCGTGGTCTAAGACTCCGGAGTATATTGATAAGTGTAGGAGACACTTGGTTTATGTTGTAATTTGCGCGTTTTAATAGGTCAATCGGGCGTGGTTGACGAGTTAAGTTTGAGTCAAAGTGTGTGAGTGAAAACCTTCGATGGAGATTTGGCAAGTTCTAAAGTGCACTAGAACGAACCATTGACAAGTCGAGAGTAGAATTTGCGGGTCAAATTTTGCTTGCGGGTGTGGGATCTGAGGAGGAGAGAGTAGCAGCTGAGGCTTCAAGTGAAATCTATGTAAAGTTCTGAAGCGATTGTGTTACCCTTCCTGTAGTAAACCGGCAAATTTGAGTTTGTTGTTAAGGTGCTCGCAATATATTGCTCTAGTTTTGTGTGAATAGAGAGTGAGGAAGACAAGCCGCAAGACTTTGTCAGCCGCAGTGTGTGTGAGTGTGATGTCATTGGAGCCGCGCTGGGATAGGTCAGTTAGTAAGAAGGGTCGCGCACGGATTGCCAGCCATTCGTGAGAGGCAATTGGTTGAGAAGGTAGGCGAAGAGTGTTCTGGGAATTAAAGTCACTTCCTGATTAGATTCTAAACAAAATAAAAGACGCAAAAAATTAAGTTTTTCAAGGCTTTAAAGAGTGCTTTGAGGGGAGATGTGTACATTACCACGAGTGTGGGGGAGCCTACACCGCCAGAGGATACTCCGGCTTATGCTGTAATGGAGGAGAAGGGAGTCGCGCCATGTCTTTGGCTAAAGCATTGGTGCAAATTAACAGAGAAAGATGGGTGTTTGGCGTTTCCAGAGAATGGAACCTTTAATATAGGGGTCCTAGAAAATTTGCGAAAAGCGCTAAATGAGCAGAAGCCGCCTCCGAGACCAGCTCAGTTTGAGGCGTTAGCGATTTGGGAATTAATGGCCATACGACAGAGGCAGCAGAAATTTGAGAGGAGAATAAGGAAAGCAGAAAAGACTCTAGCAGAAGCTAGATGGGATAGTGAGACCAGGATGTGGAGAAGGGAAATAATAGACGGAGTGAGGATGTTTCCGGCAATAACTCAAGAAGCCGAAACACAGGGAAGAAAGGCCACTTGTAAAACCGACAAGGGCTCTAGCAAGCAGAAGGAGACTCAGAAGTCTTGGGCAGATGCAGATGCAGATGATTCAGATGATGATGAATTTCTCAATCAGTTGTTACACCGCCACGATATGCCATGAATGACAATAGACCGAGTACTAGTGCAGGTCCTGTAAGTCCGACACAAAATCAGGGAGCCACACGCGCAGCACAGGTAAATAATGTTATCACATCAGCTCCAATACAGAATGGTGCTTGTGTATCCACTGCACCAGACACGCAGATACAGTTGCAGCCACCAACAATTCAGAGGCTCTACCCTGATGTCCCAGTATTAGAAACGACTACGAGTTTGATGGTGCCGCCTGATCCAGTATACACGAGATCAAAGTTAGTGCAGATTGAGCCAACTCCACAATTGCTGTCCCAGCCGCAGCAACAGATAGTCCCAAATTACACTTCGGTCGCAGGACCGCAGTCGGTTACAGCACCTATGATGAATCACGCTATGGGAGTTAATGCTCCACCGGGATTGGGAAATGGACAGGCACCAGCCGCTATATCATTGCCGATTACCGTTGGTCCGCCAGTACCGCTATATGCACAGACGAAGCCTAATGTATGTGACCAAGGGGTAATGACTCAAGAGGTGATAAGAGGAGGGTTCACAGGAAGCTCCCAGGGAACGACACCGGGAGAACAGACAGCAGAGAGGTCTAGATCCTTGTTGGACTTCAGTCCGATTGGGGTTCCTTTAGAGAAAATGAGACAAGCAGGTTTCGGGTCTATTGACCCCACAAGTATTGGGAGCAAATACGTCACAGACACCAATGATGCAGGCTGGAAATATCTTGTTGCAAGGCTTAACGGCGCAACAGTTGACTGAGTGGTTAGACAAACTTAACACTCCACGGACTACTCCTGCGACAGCAGAGCGGTCAGAGAGAGAGGAATACCTGAATTTTGTGAGGTTGGGTGTGGAAGCAGCTGAACTAGTTGAAGGGACTATGGGAGTGAACAGATTAGAATCATACACTGAAGCAGAACTGAGGTACCTGTGCCCGAAAATAACCAAAGAAGTGAGTAAGGTGCACCAGAGTTTAGCAGACAAATACGGCATAGACCTAGACAATACTAAGCATCTGAAGAGAAGTTATAGGTTAGACTTCGAGCCTAAAGATTTTGATCACATGAGGTCCAAGGGGATGAAGGCACACCTCAAGGAGATACTACAGAGTGCCCAAGTTTGGGGAGCATTGAAGAAGTGGGAAGGCAGATGGGCAAAGAAGAGAGATAAGAGGAAAAGTGACTGCCTGGAACCGCAGCAGACGAAGGCTGCGCCAGACACGGGAACAATAAAGATGTTACCAATGAGAGAAACAGCTGGAGGGGTCCTAGTCCATGTACCCTGGTCTAGGGGAGACATTTTGTCATTCACTAATGAATATCCCAGGTTGAGGGGGAAGCCAATAGAGTGGTATCAGCAAACGGATAGGTTTGTGAAGCTTGCAGAGTGTCTCTGGGAAGACTTGAATACCCTGTTTGAGATTATAGTTCCAGCTGACTTATGGCTTGAGTGTAAGAGGAGTGTGGATTGGCCGACGACGGAACCAGCGAGGGACAGGGCTACAGGAGCACCATCTCCTGAGGTGATGAAATACTACTATAAGGTGATTGAGTTTTTGAAGCAGAAGGTGTCACCGCAGAATACTGATTGGCAGAAAATTGATCGAACGGCACAAGAAGGCAAAGAGTCAATACATGCTTACTATGAGAGGTTGCTAAAGGCATTCAAACACTATAGTGGCACGGAGGTCATAGAACCAAAGGAGATGAACCACCTTGTGTTCAGGTTCATTGAAGGATTGAGACCAGAGATTAGCCAGATGATTAAGAATCATTTGATCTGTTGGCAAGCGAAACCGATTGATGAAGTGTTGCAGTATGCGAAATACTGTAGCAATGAGATTGAATTGAAGCAGAGAAAGCTGAAAGAAAAGGTGATGGTGATGCAAATTAAGGCAGCTCAGGCAGGGATGCAGGGAAATAGAGTACAGCAGATGGTACAGCAGCAGCCTCAGGGGAACGGAATGTTCCAGCTGCAAACGAGAGGCAGAGGTCGGGGAGGTTTTGTGAACCGTGGCCCAGATTTGAATACTGTCGTGGTTCAAAATGACGTGCAAGGGATGAAAAAGATGTCGCCATGCCATGCGTGCGGGGGCGTGGGGCACTGGAAGCGGGAGAGCCCAATGATGGTGCAGGATGGTGTTGTTCAACAAAGCAATGATGTCGGTACACTGCAAAATGTGAGGGGTCCAAGAATGAGGGGTCCAAATCCGAACTTCCAGAACAATATGGTTGAGATGCAGGGTCTCCAGCCTATGCAACAAATGCAAATGCCACGCGTTCAACCAGCGCAGTTGCAGCAAATACAACAGCAGATTCCCATGGTACCTAGACAGCAAATGCAGTTTCCTCTAGGTCCGATGGGACAGCAACAGGTGATGCTTCCTCAACAGGTCACAGGCCAAACAATGAGTCAAAATAATACAGTACATCAGTTCCCATTGCGTGGTGAGAATGGAATAAACGATGAATGGTCTGATGATTGTTCAGATAGTGAGGAGTGCAGGCTTGCAGTGTCCCTAGAAGTAGATCAGAGGGGACCTTATGTGCAAGGGAAGGTGATGGGTCACAAAGTTTCATTCCTGGTTGACACAGGAGCTACACGCTCTACAGTCAGAAGTGCAGAGGTTCCGAAAATGCCGCTTTCGGGGCGTACCATAAAGGTGGTAGGAGTAGCAAATCAGCTCTTGACAAATCCGATCACAGATCCAGTCCAAGTTGAGATTGGTACCTTTCAGGGATTACACAGGTTTGTAGTCTGTGATTCGAGCCCCGTATCCCTTCTGGGAAGGGACTTGATGTGTAAGACGAGCTGTTCGATCACCTGTTCCAATGAGGGAATTGAGGTGCAGACAAACAGTGATGATGAAGGGGATGATGGTCAGATCTCAGAGCCAGAGAAGGAGACCACAGATGAGGAGTAACCTTTGATAAGCTTCTTCCCGATGTTCACAGTGACCGATCTGCCAACCGAGTTACAGGGAACGGTGACAGAGAAGGTGTGGGACTTGACAGGAAAGGAAGTAGGACCGATTAAAGGAGTAGAACCAGTCAAAGTAGATGTGAAGCCAAATGCCGTGTTTCCCCAGGGACCACAGTACCACATGGCACAAGATGTCCTCATACAAGTGACGCAGATAATTGCAGATTTTGCAAAGCAAGGGGTCTCAAAAGAAGTGATGAGCAGCCCATGTAATTCACCAGTAATGGGATTGAGAAAGCTTTGTGGGAAAGTTCAAATTGTCCAAGACCTGAGAAAAATTAACGAGATAGTGGTAAAATGTTTCCCCATAGTGCCAAATCCAGCCGTGATCATGTTCCAAGTTCCCTGTGATTCAGAGTGGTTCACAGTCGTGGACTTGTCTCAAGCGTTCTTTTCTGTGCCTCTTCATGAGGACAGACAATTTCTCTTCAGTTTCAAATTCTTGGACAAGGTTTATAGTTGGTGTCGAATTCCTCAAGGGTTTTCAGAATCACTTCCCATCTTCAATCAGATATTGAAAAAGGATTTGGAATCATGGGAACTGCCTTTTAATTCGACTCTAGAACAGTACACTGATGACTTGTTGATTGCGTCCAAAACGAAAGATGACTGCAGGTATGATACTATTGCCTTACTGAATCATTTGGGAAAGAACGGACATAAAGTGTCCCCAAAGAAGCTACAGTACTGTCAGAAAGAGGTGAAGTAGTTAGGCCACCTGATTGAAAAGGGGTCAAGGAGAATATCCAAAGAAAGAGTGACAGCTATATTACAGATGAGTCCCCCGACATCCAAAAGAGACGTATGGATGTTTTTGGGAATGATGGGCTACTGTCGCCAGTGGATTCCCAACTTCTCGATCATCTCTAAGCCTTTTGTTAGGTTGACTGTCAAAGAGGTTAAGGATGGCCCGGATACCCTAACTATGTCCGAGAAAGAAATGAGGGCCTTCATTGAACTGAGAGTGCATGTGCAGGGCTCCAGCTTTAGGTATGCCTGGCTACACAAAGCCTTTTGTACTGTTTTGTCATGAACGTGATACTTGTTCTCTGTCTGTCCTGACACAGGTCCATGGAGGTGAAACTGCCCAGTAGCATATTTTTCAGCTACTTTGGACCCAGTCGCAGCAGCCTTACCGGGTTGTTGGCGTGCAGTTGCAGCAGTTGGTCAGAGCCTCACTCAGTGTGAAGGCATAGTGATGGGACATCCCTTGACAGTAATGGTCCCACACTCAGTTGAAATACTACTCACCCGAACCAAGACGCAGCACATGACAAATGCCCGCCTGACAAAATATGAAACAATCATATTGGAGTCACCTAATGTATCACTGAAATGCTGCACTGTGTTAAACCCGGCAACTTTGCTTCCAAATGAAAATACAAATGTTGATGATGCTGAGGAAGTAGAACATGATTGTCTTGAGGTAACAGAACTGTGCACCAAACCAAGACCTGACATTAAAGATACCCAATTGGAAGAAAATGATTAAATTATCTTTGTTGATGGTTCATGCTTGAGGGACTCAGTGGGAGTACTAAGAGCCCATGCCGTTGACAAACTAAAAGTGACTATCTAAACTGACAGCAGATATGGATTTGGAATTGTCCATGATTTTGGCCAGTTGTGGTCACAGAGGGGTTTCATGTCTTCTTCTGGTTCTCCAGTGAAAAATGGTGAAAACAATTAAGGTGTTGTTACACGCGATTCAGTTACCTCTTGAAATTGCGTGGTGAAATGCAGCGCTCATGTTAAGTCACAAGACTTTGTATCAATGGGAAACGGATATGCAGATCAAGTCGCAAGGTTTTGTGCATTGAACTGTATATCGTTCAAAGATCAGTGGGAATTGTTACCGGAAACTGAAAATGAAACATGCCCAGGTTATGCATTGAGGGTGCTTGACACAATGGAAGAATTAAAATTGCTGCAGGGATGTGCCAGCAGAGAAGAGAAACGTTCTTGGCTTAAAATGCAATGTGTACAAAGACCTGATGATTTGTGGGTTTCAGATGAAGGGAAGATGGTTTTGCCAAACAGTCTCTTGTCACAGTTTGCAAGGTTTTACCATGGTCAAGCACATATTGGGAGAGACGCCATGATCAGGTTGTTCAAAGTCGATTGGTTCAATCCAAAATTCAGACAAGCAGCAGAAGTAATCTGTCACAGGTGCATCATCTGTCAACAGATGAATGTGGGGAAAGGGACCGTGGTGAATTTGAGCCACATTGGGAGAGCAGGAGGTCCATTTAGCAGGATGCAGATGGATTTTATTGAGATGCCTGTGTGTGGACGTCTGAGGTACGTGTTGGTGGTTGTGTGCATCTTTAGTCACTGGATTGAAGCTTACCCTACACGTAGGAATGACAGTCTCACAATAGCGAAGTTGCTGCTTAGGGAGTTGATACCATGTTTCGGGTTTCCGATCTCTTTAGAATCAGATAGAGGAAGTCACTTCAACAATGAGGTGGTTAAACTCTTGTGTGCCGCACTGAACATTGAACAGAAGTTGCATTGTAGCTACCGTCCCGAAGCCTCAGGACTAGTGGAGCAGATGAATGGTACCTTGAAGTCGAGAATGGCAAAGATGTGTGCAGCTACCAATTTGAAATGGCCAGATGCATTGCCCTTAGTGCTAATGTCAATGTGAAATACACCCAACAAGAAAACAGGACTGTCTCCTCATTAAATTCTCATGGGCCGAGCTATGAGATTGCCCGCAGTGCCTGCAAATGCTCTTGTGAATATCACGGATGATATGGTGTTGGACTACTGCAAGGGTCTGGCTGACTTGGTCTGCTCTCTCTCACCAGATGGAAGCCGCCACACTGCCACCGATAACTGATCCAGGTCACAATCTGAAAGCCGGTGACTGGGTTGTTGTCAAGAAACACGTGAGGAAGTTGTGTTTGGAGCCACGTTGGAAGGGGCCGTATCAAGTGATACTGACAACTACTACATGCTTTGAAGTGTGTGGGAATTCTAAACTGGATCCATGCCAGTCACACAAAGAAAGTGACGTGTCCAACTGATGAGGAACTTGAGTTGTCGAAAATAACAGCTAAAGAAAAGGAAGTCTCAGGGCTGGAGTGTAATCAAAGGGGAACTGAGACTGAAGGAGAGCCCATTGAGGATGGCTTGGTCACTCAAACAGCAAACGAGATCCAGAAGGGTGGCGGTGAGCCTGTCTCAACCGAGTCACCAGGAGAACCGACACAAAGAGAGGTTCTCCCAGAAACAGACGGTTACGGGTTTGAAGTTGAACCCCTGACAGACCCGGAAGGCGAAGGAGGTGAAACAGAGGGAAGCCAAGGTGTTCAGACTCCTCCTGAGCCACTTGCAGATCCATCAAGAGAAAACATCATAGCACAAGAGGAGGGCATTGAGCAGCACCCTGAAAAGCCAAACAGCAAAATGATACTGAAAGGAGATAAGTGGCCGGAATCACAAACTGAAAAAGGGAAAGTAGTCATCAACAAAACAATAGAGGAAGAGGTCGATACCACAAGGAAAGAAGATTTGAGCGAAGGAGAATTGCAGGGTGACCGCAAATTGAAAAGAAAGAGAATTGCAAACAGAAGATACGCGGGTCCTGAATGGGCTTATGCAACGACGGCCGAGTGGCAACAAGAGTTCTTGGCTTTTTGCTTTGAATGTGAAGTTCCAGGTCAATATTATGGTACTTGAAGTTGCCCACAAATAAGAGACTGTGTTAAGCTGAAATTTGAATAAAGGGAAACCTGAGAAAAGAGACTAATGAAAATTACCGGATGTGACACTGTTAACCTGAATTGACTTGAAAAACCTGATTGTGACAAGCTGCTAAATGGATTGACAAAGGACCCTGGGAGTGAATGAAAAGGCTGTAAATACTTGCTGGAAAAAGACTTTTGCGTAAAAGAATTATTAACCATCCTCCTATTAGTTGATTACATTTGTAGTACTTTACTTTCTGATTCTTTACAGATCATGCCTAGGTCAGGAGATGACATTAAGGGAAATAAGCGTTGTAAATATTTGGGTGTGGCTTTGGCTGTTGTATGTTTGATATTCATTATAGCTATATTTGTGGAAATGCGTCTGGTAGATGAGAGTGAAGCTAACAATGCTACAGTTTCTGAGACTGCTACATTAACACCGTGGGACAGGTTTGAGCAGGATGCGAAGTATTTGCATGGCGAGAGTAATGCCAAAGGGGAGCTGTATACTAATGTTTTCTATCGCTTGCTGAGTGAATATGTTGACACTATGGATGCAAAGGCTTGTTATGTGTGTACCCAAATTCCTCTTTCAGTCCAAGAGGGAGTTACCTATCACAGCTTGCCGTTAACCTACGGGATTAGTTGTAGTCTGCTTCTAACGCGTTTTTATAATCAAGAAGTGCAATATTTTTATTCAAATTATGATTTAGTGTTCTCATATGTGCCTATCATAGAAGATTTGAATAGTGTAGCTAAATATTATGCCATAAAGCTGGTTAAGGGTTTCTTCGAGCCTAGAATGACAATTAGTACATCATATGCACACCGCAATAATTTGACATGCTTGCTTACACCTGTAGAAAAGAGCTTTTTAGATCAAACTGAAGATAGAAGAAGGGTTTTAAAGAGGAAATTAGAAAAGGGCTTACAGCAACGGACGTTCCTTAGTAATAGTAATAATGGGGTTAGGGAACAAGGGAAGCTAGCTTTAGATGTGAAACATGTAGGTAGGCTTTGCATAACGCGACCAAAATCATATTATGACACTGTGTTTGTGGGAACGAGTGAGTGTAAGCATGTGTTTTTGTTTCAGAATAAATGGACTTTCATGCTAAATGGAATGGATCTAGGGATCCCAGGGGTCTATTATATTTGTGGACTTAGTGCTTATTACCGTCTTCCAAAGGGATGGTATGGGACATGATATTTGGGAATAGTTTTTCCAAAGATCTATCAACTAGACAATTTAAAGAAATTTCCGAAAGTGACACAATTGCTTCGTGCTAGACAAAAGAGAGAAACTGCTGCTGGTGTAGTACGAGACATATTTGGAGCAATAATTCCTTCAGTGGGAGTTATTTTGAATTCCGTAAAGATTTGAAAGTTGTCTACTATTGTGGATAACATGCTGACAAACTTCACAGGGGCTATACTTCTGATGGATACTGAACTTGCTGCGCAGAGGGCTATGACTCTTCAAAACAGGCTTGCTTTAGACATTCTTTTAGCGAAAAGTGACGGAGTCTGTAAGATGCTTAATGAGCGCCACTGTTGTGCTTATATTCCGGATAATAGTAATGAGATTAGAAGTATGCTTACTAACCTAACAAGAGATAGTGCAGATTTAAAGGAACTGAAAGAACCAGGAGTCTGGGAAAAGGTTGGAGAAGGATTTGCGCGTGTGGGAAGCTGGTTTAGTGGTCTTTGGCATGGGTTTTTAGGAAAATTAATACAGGGAATAGTAATTGTCTTGGCTTGTTTATTTGGACTATGGTTATTGAACAAAATTTGTGAAAGAGGTAAAGTCAAATGTGCAAAATATAAAGAGAGGAGGGAGGACAAGAAAAGGGAGAAAATGTTCAGAGCAAAGTATGAAAAGGCAAAACGAAAAGAAGAAAGTGAAATGAGGGAAATGAACAAATGAAAGAAAAGTAAAGAGTGGATTTGTGTGATGACAAGTGTCATCAGAGGAGGGATTGTTGGAGTGTAGTTTTATAATCAAAAATTAACATGAAATACTTGCGAATTAATGCATAATGATGCTGCATAGAAATTATATTAATGTGCTTATGTTAAACGTGTGTGCCCACGGGGAGTGGCCACCAATGTATACGATGATAATTGAAACTGACTAATAATGAAATATTAATGTACTAATGTATGATTTTGTATTAGCATTAAGAGTTATATGTTAAGGTTTTGCTAATTAATCACTAGGCCTTAGTCAGCATGAGTCGGGCCTAGCTGTCCGGTTTCATATTAAATGTGTTTTTACTAAAGTACAATGTGCTGACTTGCTGAAGGACATGTAGCCGTACTTTTCCAGAAGTCTAGAAGATGTGTTTAACTGAAGTAAATTCTTTCTCATTAGACCCGACTTGCTCAAGGAGACATTGTAATTGTTTTGTATTGTAATTGTATTTATATAGCGTTTACTACCCCTGACGAGGCGTCGAAGCGCTTTTCGATGAATAGCACGCTACTCTGGAACCCACCAAGAATTAGTGATGGATTAGTATTGTTAAATAATGAGTACAGTTTTTGTATTATTATGAGTTCATTTGAGCTGCGGATATGAGAGTTTGTTAGTTAGATTGACTGGAGTAATGTAGGGGTGGAGGGGGAAAGAAATCCAGAAGTGTTAATTGGGAGTATATCCTTCATTTACTCAACCCAAAGGCTTGGGATGAGTAAAGGGGGGCGGAGGGGGAAGAGTATGTGGAAGGGTTAGGGAGAGCATAGTAGCAGGGTGAGATAAATGCAGGAGAATTTAGTAGGGTTGTGTGGGAGGTCACAGTAGTAGAGTGAGGTTTGGTGAGTTAGATGTGGAAGCGGAGGGAAGAGCTTAGGCAGAGATATTTAGGAGGTGAAAGTAGTAGAAGGGATTTGGGATGAGTCAGAGTGAGAATGGAGGATAGTTTGATAGAGACATGACATATGATGATGAGTAGATAAGTGTGATAAGATGAGAGCAGGAATTCATAGATATCTAGTATAACAACCCACCCAGGAGCCATGCAATGATCCACGAACATGCCAAGCACAGAAACAACATATACACATACATATATATATATATATATATATATATACACAAACACACACATACACATGAATACACACACATATGCACATACAATACATAATTAGAACCATGGGTAAAAAATACTTAGTCAAACAGGTTTAAAGAGTGTGTGTATTTTATTGTTATGACATAGTAGCAATACATATTTTCTAAAGAAACTATAAATAAATAGAAATATACATATAATCTGAAAAACATATTTATCAACATAGGCATATGCAGTTCATAGTTGTTTGAATAAGGTGGTTATGAAGGAAAGAGCCAACTCTTGAGTAGTTTTCTGAAGACAAGAAAGTTATCTGTGGCTGTTATAGTTAGGGGTAATGAATTCCATAGTTTGGCTGCTTGGACAGAGAAGGATGTACCACCTATAGTCTTTTTCTTGTATGGTGGTGTTCTAAGGCGGGGTGCCAATCTTGAGCGGAGGGTTCTTTGTTGGATGTATTTGGTAATTTTCTTTCCGATGAAAAGCGATCCTGTTCCATGTATAGCTTTGTGGGAGATACAAAGCAGCTTGAAAGTGCATCTTCTGGCAACGGGTAACCAGTGTAGTGCTCTCAAGGAAGGGGAGATGTGGGCTTGCGGCTTTATATGTAATAGTAGCCTGGCTGCAGAATTCTGGATACGTTGTAGTTTTTTCATAACAGATAGAGATGATCCATGGTAGAGGCTATTGGCATAATCCAGTTTGGATAGTACAAGTGAGATAGTAGCTTGCACCTTGTGTGGAAATCCGAGGTGGGGGAAGATGCGTCGTAAAGTCTTCAAGGTGATGAAGCTTGAGCGTGCTAATTTGTCTACTTGGGCATTCATAGTTAACTTGGAATCCATGGTGATTCCTAGGTTTTTAACTTCCTTGGGTAATTGAGGCGGTGGTCCGAGATCGTCAGGCCAGACGCACAGAGGGTCATAATTTTTCCAGTCACCACATATGAGTATTTCTGTTTTGGAGGTATTTAGTTTGAGATGGCTCCAGGTCAGCCACTGATCAATGGATCTGATGCAACTGAAGATTTGTGAGTTTTCAATGTTTTTGGGGCATTCTAATTTAAGTAGTATTTGTGTGTCATCTGCATAGTTGTAACATGTGAGATAGAAATCATTGATCAGTTCTGGTAAAGATATCATGTAGATGTTGAAAAGCAAAGGTGAGATGATTGACCCTTGGGGGACCCCTGCTTTTGTGAGGTTGGGTTCGGACGAGAAGGGGGGCGAGCGGATGATATTCGATCTTTTTTTAAGATAGGAAGTAATCCAGTTGAGAGCAATCCCTTGTATGACGGCTTTGTGGAGTCTTTGAGTTAGGGTGTCATGGTCAACCGTATCAAAGGCAGCTGAGAGGTCCAAGAGAAGTAGTGCAGCAACTCCATTTTGGTCGACTGTGTTTTTAAGATCGTCCCAGATTGCCATGAGTGCCGATTCAGTGCTTCTTCCTGGGCAGATTCCAGTTTGGAAGTCTGAAAATATAGAATTGTCTTCAATGAATTGTGACATCTGGGCAAATGCTGCTCTTTCTATCAATTTGCCCAGGAAAGGTCCATTTGTGATTGGTCTGTAGTTGTTGGGGTCTTGCAGGTCTAGGTTTGTTTTCTTTAATAAAGGTCGTATGTATGCCTTTTTCAGGTCTACAGGAAAAGTTCCTGAAGTTAAAGAGTTGTTGATGATTCTTCTTACAGGTGTGGCAGCAGAAGTAGATAGAAGGATGTTCTTGAAGATTTGTGGTGAGAAAGGGTCAGAAGGGCAACCAGAAGGTCTGCTTGCTTTGACCAAATCCATAAATTCATCCTGGGATATTTGTTTGAAGGACTGTAGAGGTTGGGTTGGTTTATTCTTAAAGGGTATTTTAGGAAAGGGGTTGGTGCTGATGGTTTTCTTCTGTTTTAAATAGCAGTCCAATGTGTCTGCCTTGGTTGTGTAGTGAGTTGCCAATTTGTTTGTGAAATCTTGAGTAGTGGGATGACTTCCTTTCATGCATGTAGGTTTTCGAAATTCAGTGAGAATTTTATAAAATTCCTTGGTTGTAGATTGAGCATTTTGAATTCTGTCTGAGTAGTATCTTTTTTTAGCTTTTTTATTGATGATTTGTATATCCTGTTAAGTTTGTGTAGCTGCAGTTTGTCTTGACTGTTGTTTGTTTTGAGCCAGGTCCGCTGCAACTTTCTGATTTGTTGCTTTATCTTTTTAAGTTCTGTGTTTCTCCAAGGTGTTGGTTTTCTTTTGTCGTGTTTAGTTTTTCTGAGTGGTATTAGGACATCAAAAGCTTCCTGTAGCCACTCATAAAGTTTTGGTACAGAATTAATGGTATCTAGATCTGTGTTTGCTGTTAGTTGTGTTTCTAAGTGATCCAAATTGAGTTTGCTCCATGGTCGATAGGTGTATGTATGTAAGTAGTTGTGGGGTGGGTTGATTTGTGGAGTTGTATGTCGTTCTTGCTGAATGCAACAGTGTAAACTTGCAACAGGTACAAGGTCGCCTGAACTGGGGTAGACAATCTGACTGGGTCTGTGAGAGGACCGCGAGAACATGAAATTGTACCTGACATTCTACCCGTTGGAGACGTCAATTACAGAAGCCAATAAACTACGTGAGAACTGTTGTGAGGTGACAATCTTAATGAGGCGACTAGTAAACCATTGGATGGAGATAATGGTGCACCAAAACTTGCCCAATTGGAAATTAGGGGACTGTACAACAAGTTTAATATAGTCTTTTGACACCAGGAGGAATCAGCCAATATATGCCATTCCTTTGTCATAACTACTACGTGCCTTTGCTACTGCCTAGAAACTTTGTCACTCTGTTTTAAAGACTTTGCTGTTTAATTCCTCGAACCATCCTTACTTTGCCTTGCCCGATTCATACTTTTCTCTTCATGAGGGAAGTGTCCCTTATTGCCTGTCTTGCTGAACTTTGCTATGTTTTCTGGCTGATGGCGAATCAACTGATGTCCTGAGGATGAAGACTGACTCTGTATGCTGACCCATTACGGAGGGTAACTATATAATCATAAAATTGTAATTGTCTGTTTGCCTTTTCTTTCTAGGTACCAACTGCTACCTTTTGATAGAGACCATAGTTAAATGTTTTCTAAATTTGTGTTGCTAAATTGTTTTGCATGAAGCCTAACATGCTAATGCTAATCTGAGGTTAGTTAAGGAATTCACTAATAGACAAATGACTGAATCTATGCTTTGTTGAATGATGCGCTAATGATACTCTGCTAAGATTAACCCATGTTGACGTCGTGCTTTGTTCTAATGTTTATAATTTTTGCTTTGATGAAATCTTATTCGAGTTGCCATATTTTTACCGTGTTGATGTGTTTTCTGGTTTTGAGACTAATAAACTTGCTAGTAGAGTGTAATCAATAGGGAATAAATACAATAAATTGTGCAAAATATTGTGTGGTTATTCTAAAGGTCTTGGTGTGATTTTATTCTCACTTATGCCATTATATAAATTGAGTCGATTTGTTATAGTGAGTATTGAAGATGTTATTGATCTATTGATGTTAATTGTCTCGTCCTGAGGTGTCTTCAGTCAGGGTCAAAAGATTCATTCTCCTAAAACGAGTCCCAGACTAATTAATTTTTTAATATGGGACGCGTTATCACACGTGTCGTCAGTAATGTGACCGACGTGTGCCACTGAAAGCTAAGCTGGACTCGAGAAAAGTCAATTCGATGTCAATCTTGTATTTCCAAGAGTGTTTGAGACTGGCCTAACAAGGCCTGGCAATTCAGACTGGACTATCCCTACTGAGCAAGACGAAGGCTGAGTTGCAGGTGGCTGGTTCCTATCTGAGGTGCCATGTTGGAAAAAAAGCAATGCGCGGGAACGTGGCCCCGAGTAATTACCAGTGGCTAAGGTGAATTCCAACATTCAATTTATCACTTTTTGTGTTCCTCTCTACTGTTCCTTGTATGACTCCATCCCTGCATTTGTAGATAACTATTTGTAAAAAATCACAGAAAGTTATAAATGAATTAATCAGTAATTTAAATTCATAAGGCTGGTCATTTTGTGACCCACTGCGAATGGACAATTTCCGAAGTGACCTATTAGCGAATGCAAAATGCATGGATTGTGAAATGCACCAATCATAAAAAGCAGTTGGTATGCAATCTGCATATCTATGAGCGGTGAATGGGAATCATAAATCAGGCCTTGAATGCTCTTCGCGAATCACCTAAAATCGGAGCCATTCAGGCTAATTTTCTTAATGACTTTACAAACTATGAGGGGTCGCTATTACATAACATCAAGTTAAAAGCACCCCTCTACCTGAAGGGACATGTCCTCCCACTCATCTGTTCTCTCTTATGCTTTACTCTCGCGAAGTGATCCGCAGTACAGTAAAACTCCAAAACAAAGCGCACAATAAAACTCCTTAATAAATTAATTAATAAATTGACATGGGTCATGCCTCTTCACGGAGGGATCTGAGGCAAACAGTGGCCTTTTCTTTTTTCCCTTATTAACCAGAACGCAGCAAGGTAATAATAACACAGACTGGCATCATTATCTCTGCAGGAAAAAAACGAAAACCGAGAAGAGCGAATGAATGGAAGGTCAGGCTGAGATGGTAAAGCGCCAGCTGTACGCCCCACCGAGTGTTGACAACCCTGTCTCGGGAGGACTGCAGCAGCAATAACAGAGCAGTCAAGGGCCGAGTGGGAAGCACTACTGGCTAGTGCTTGTTTGTTTTGAAAGCCCCGATGTAAGGCTCCCGTTGGCTTTGAGAACAGAGTTGGAGAAAAAACAAGAGCTGGCAGGAAAATGGCAGATTTCAAGCTGAAATGATGGATGATATTGTCCTGTCAAACGTTGAACACTGCAGGAAGGGACTATTTTTTTCTCTTCTGTCTTTGGTAGATCCCTAATGAAGGTAGAAGCGTACAAATCTAAATAAGGGTACACTAACGCGCCCCGACCCCCTCAGCTGCCCCTGCTGACAGGGAGGCTGTTGTTATCGCCTCCCTCGCTGGGCTGCCAGCAGTGCTTGTGTTTCGGAAGCTCTGCGACCGCACAGGGCTGGCTCACTTCGAGCTCTCCCCAGGCTGCCAGACTGCAGGAAGTTCAATTTGTTATTGTGTGCGCCACCAGCGGCCCTGCTTCTGAAAGTGAGACTTCCTGTTCGAGAAATGCAGCGGCTTTACATTTCATTGCATCTGCATTTCCAATTAATGGGATTTCATTCTTCGGCCTTCGCTGGATTCGAAAGCGCTTAACCCATTGCAGCCCAAATACATAACTTAACATAGAGGTTGCTTTAGACCTAGGTCATGTTTTCATAAGCAAGCGATTAGGATCTCTATGCTCAGGCCTAGAATTGCTTAATTTGTAAATAAGAACGTGCCGGTGCCCAAAACTCTCTGAAACACGCGGCTGCTGCAAGTAACTATGCGAGCACCCTGAAGCCATCTCGGGCCTCTCTAATCCATTCACAGCCACTCCCTGCCCATTCAGCTCACTCTTGCAGCTTTCTGCTTTAACCCTTTGTTGCACCTTTTCGTTTTTCTCTTCCTCCGTATTTTCCATATGTGTATTTTGCTCGCAATAAATTCCTGAGGCAGAAAAATAAAAGCCGGCCGAAAAAATAAGTGCCAGTGCCCCGCACCGGAAACCACTTGCTCAAATGTAGTACTATTCACAAGTTAGGGCAGGCGCTGGTGCCCCGAACAGCGGCGTGAGCATATGAAAGTGCTAACCTTTGTACACACAATTGTTTTCTTCTACAAGTTGACACAATGCTTCACCAACATACCTAAGCGCCACGGAAACTAGGGGCCAGATTTACCAAAGGATTTTACCCATTCTGTGTCTATGGGAAAAAGCTTTCGTACATATGGCCCTAGATCCCATATAATGCACCCAAAGTGAGCAAAACGTGTCAGGAACAGAACAAACACCCACACGTTTCCACGCAAGGTCATATCGTGACCTGGCTTTGCATAAAACTCTGACCCCATGCAAGTTAGTTACAGTTGCTCCCCTCTGCTTTGTAGGGCTGCTGTTAGCATCGTGCTAAATGGATATTTCAGCTCAAGCGCAGGATTATTTCATGGTGTGTGCCCAAATATGGTTCTGCACCATTTTTTGTGCTTCCCACAATGATTTTCAAGCAGTCTTGCACAAATGTAAGTAAATGCTGGAATTAGACTGCATACAAATAAGACTATCACATCTTTATCATAAATAAGGATTGCACCTTTGTAAGTAGACATCTATCACAAGGCACTTTTGACTTGCTCACAAAAGTGCCCCCTGCAGACGAATCTGCATTAACTTTTCCCCAAAAAAGGGTAATTCACATTAGTCAAGAACTGAACATTTATAAAAGTTGGTCTAAAACAGCATTTTGAGATGTCATTTCCATCGGCTTTTTGGCACGCTGAATGCAATGATATTAAACTGATAACGTACAAAGAAGCCAAAACGTTCTTCTCTGTAAATTTTCAGCATTTAGCATTTGCTGATGTATTTATTAAAACTCATGGCAATAAAATGTATAAAAATAAAGGTTCCCATCCCGACATTTTCAGCTTGTACTCAGAATCTGATTAGTTGTTTAGAGATGCACATTTTGCCTCATCTGCCATTGTGTGATGTTTTCGGACTTGTACAGCTTCACAGACTCACAGTAAGGTGGAAACAGTTTGACGGCAATGGGATCGGGGGCATGGGAAGTGTCCACGGATTCCTAGGGTGCCTACCCTAACTAGAAAGGGTAGCATGGCATACCATCAAGGGGTGAATATTGCTATTTTTCAACAGCTGCACACAAATATGCAAAGTTTGTACCACATATTTACAATTATTGTGCCCAAATAACTCCCAAAGTGTGTTGGAATAGTTAATAGTCCATGTGATAGAAACAAGGAAAATAATAGAAAATTAATTGGTGAAAAAGTAGCAGGTGAACAGCGTGGTCAAAAACAACGAGGGTGCACTCTGGGGACAGCCAAAGGACGTGTCCAGTGTGCACTGGTGACAGTGACAGGGGACTCAGGTAATGCTGGAGGTTTTGTCAAGTGCCCAGCGGGCAGTGAGGGAAAAATAGCCCCTAAGTCCACATCCTACAAGTGCTGGACATGACTTCCGGCTGTGTCCTCGGGCACTGGGTATAGTGGCAGTGGAGAAGAGGCTTGCCTTAAGGTCATGCAAAGTGCCTGCTTGGCATGGGCACGTGAAAGAGGTAAATTGGGCTCAGGACATGCTTTAAGGCCGTGGCTTGCAACTGTTTGCCATGGCCACAGGCTGTGCAAGTGGGTACACTTGTGGACACAGGGCTTTGCTACCCTACATGTCCTGTGTCTGCTAGGTTCATTTGATGGCCTTTTTCTGAGGACACTGAGGGATTAGCAGGTGCAGTACATGGTAATGCGAGGGATGGCCAGAGGGCTTGGGCACAAGGGGGTGCTGGTACAGGATGTGAAAATGGCCACATTCTGTTTCTAGAGTCAGCTTGAATGAAGACATGAATGAGATATCCTGTAAAGCTATACAGCTGCCCTATATATAAAATACAAGCGGAACTCTCCCTTAAAAATTAAGCCATATTGAATTACCATATGTCCAGCTGTTTTCTGAAGTGTGTTTCATTAGCTAAAGAGCACAGCCGTGCTTAGTCTGACAGAAAAGTAAACAGGTGCCCTCCTTTTTTGGCAACCTTAACCCATTAGCTGCTGTGCCTCCCAACCCCTCCCCCCACCCCAGTGCTGAGCCCTTTTTTGGCTATTTGGGGTAGTTCGCACTTTGGCCTTCAGAACTTTTTGTCCACATAAGCTATCCACGCCAAATTTGCATCCTTTTTTCCAACATCCTAGGGATTCCAAAGGTACCCAGAGTTTGTGGGTTCCCCTGGAGGAGACCAATAAATTAGCCAAAATACAGCAAACATTTTGTTTTTGTTTTAAAAAAAGGGAAAAAGGGCTGCTGAAGAAGGCTTGTGATTTTTTCCCTGAAAATTGTGTCAACAAAGGATTTGCAGTGCTAAAATCACCATCTTCCCAGCTTTCAGGAACAGGCAGACCTGAATCAGAAATCCACATTTTTAACACAATTTTGGCATTTTACTAGGACAAACACAATTTTTACTATTTTTTGTGCATTCAGCCTCCTTCCAGTTACTGACAGGAATGGGTATAAAACCAATGCTGGATCCCTGAAAGCTAAACATTTCTGAAAAGTAGACAAAATTCTAAATTCAGCAAGGGGTCATTTGTGTAGATCCTAGAAGGTTTTCCTACGGAAAATAACAGTTGAAATAAAAAATATTGAAATTGAGCTGAAAAAAACACACATTTGTCTACATGTTTTATTCTGTAACTTTTCCCTGCAATGTCAGATTTTTAAAAGCAATATACCATTACGCCTGCTGGACTCTTCTGGTTGCAGGGATATATAGGGCTTGTAGGTTCATCAAGCTCCCTAGGTACACAGAGCCAATAAATGAGCTGCACCTTGCAATCGGTTTTTATTCTATAACGGGTATACAGCAATTCATTTGCTGAAATATAAAGAGTGAAAAATAGGTATCAAGAAAACCTTTGTATTTCCAAAATGGACACAAGATAAGGTGTTGAGAAGCAGTTGTTATTTGCACATCTCTGAATTCCAGGGTGCCATACTAGCATGTGAATTACAGGGCATTTCTCAAATAGACGTCTTTTTGACACACTGTCTTACATTTGAAAGGAAAAAATGTAGAGAAAGACAAGGGGCAATAACACTTGTTGTGCTATTCTGTGTTCCCCCAAGTCTCACTATAAAAATGGTACCTCACTTGCATGGGTAGGCCTAATGCCCACGTCAGGAAACGCAACATGGACGCATCACATTTTTACATTGAAAACTGATGTGTTTTTTGGAAAGTGCCTAGCTGTGGATTTTGGCCTCTAGGTCAGCTGGCACCTAAGGAAACCTACCAAACCTGTGCATTTTTTAAAATTAGATACCTAGGGAAATCCAAGATGGGGTGACTTGTGGGGCTCTCACCAGGTTCTGTTACCCAGAATCCTTTGCAAACCTCAATATTTGGCAAAAAACACATTTTCCTCACATTTCAGTGACAGAAAGTTCTGGGATCTGAGAGGAGTTATGAATTTACTTCCAGCCAGCGTTCCCCAAAGTCTCCCGCTAAAAATGGTACCTCACTTGTGTGGGTAGGCCTAGTGCCTGCGACAGGAAATGCCCCAAAACACAACATGGACTCATCACATTTTCCCAAAGAAAACAGAGCTGTTTTTTGCAAAGTGCCTAGCTGTGGATTTTGGTCTCTAGCTTAGCCTGCACTTAAGGAAACCTACCAAACCTGTGCATTATTGAAAACGTGACACAGGGGGGAATCCAAGATGGGGTGACTTGTGGGGCTCTCACCAGATTCTGTCATCCAGAATCCTTTGCAAACCTCATAATTTGGCCAAAAATACACCTTTCCCTCACATTTCGGTGACAGAAAGTTCTAGAATCTGAGAGGAGCCACACATTTCTTTCCACCCAGTGTTCCCCCAAATCTCCCAATAAAAATGGCACCTCACTTGTGTGGGTAGGCCTAGTGCCCGCGACAGGAAATGCCCCAAAACACAAAGTGGACACATCACATTTTCCCAAAGAAAACAGAACTGTTTTTTGCAAAGTGCCTAGCTGTGGATTTTGGCCTTTAGCTCAGCCGGCACCAAGGGAAACCTACCAAACCTGTGCATTTTTGAAAACTAGACACCATGGGGAATCCAAGATTGGGTGACTTGTGGGGCTCGCACCAGGTTCTGTTACCAAGAATCCTTTGCAAACCTCAATATTTGGCAAACAAATCACTTTTTCCTCACATTGGTGATAGAAAGTTCTGGAATCTGAGAGGAGCCACACATTTTCTTCCACCCAGCATTCCCCCAAGTCTCCCGATAAAAATGGTAACTCACTTGTGTGGGTAGGCCTAGTGCCTGCGACAGGAATAGATCACACAATGGTCAATGTTGGTCCTTACATGAGGGCAACTGTTGACCCTGAATGTATGTCGGAACAATGCATGCTGGAACAACGCATGCCTGAACAAGCGGTCGGAACAACGACCGTGTTGTTACCACTAATGCCTTTACCACAAATGCCTTAACAATTTTTCCTTGTGAAGGCATTCCTGGTAAAGGCATTAGTGAATGGCATGCATGGTTCCAGCATGCGTCCACCCTGGCCCCCCACCCCTAAAACCTAAAACCACCCCAACCCCCCACCCCTGCCCCTAAAACTATCCCAACCCCCCAACCTGCCCCTAAAATTACTGCAACCCCTACCCTGCCCCTAAAACCAAAAACCACCCCAACTCCCCCATCCCGTCCCTAAAACCTAAAACAACCCCAACCCCCCACGTTCATCCCTAAAACCTAAACTACCCCAACACCCACCCTGCCCCTGAAAACTAAAACCACCCCATCCCACCTCTAAAATTACCCCAGTCTCCACCCCACCCCACCCCTAAAACCTGAATCACCCAACCCCTCACCCCGCCCCTAAAACCTAAAACCACCCCAACTCCCCACACTGCCCCTAAAATTACCCCAACCCCCAAAACCTAAAACCACCCCAACCCCCCACCTCCATCCCTAAATTACCCCAGTCCCTACTCCCACTCCTAAAACCTAAAACCACCCCAACCCCTGCCCCTAAAACTACCCTAACACCCCACCTGCCCCTAAAATCACCGTGACCCTCCACCCCCACCCCTAAAACCTAAACCACTCCAACCCCTCACCCCCAAAAACTAAAAATACCCTGACCTCCACCCCAATCCTAAAACTAAAAATGCCCGCCCTCCCCACCCCCAAACTAAACCACCCTGACCCCCACCCCTAAAACTAATAATACCACAACCCCCACCTGCCCCTAAAACTAAAAATACCCCAACCCCCGCACCTGAAACTAAAAATACCCCAACCCCCACCTCCACCCCTAAAACTAAAAATACCCTGACCTCCCTGCCCCTAAAACAGCCCCATTTACCCAATCACGTCGTCCTCCTCAGCCGACTCCCTTCTTCTGTGCCTTAACCACACATGTGCGTGGTTCAGCACATGCATGGTTAAGGCACCAAACAAGGATGTTGTGGTTAACGAAAGCATTATTCCGCTTTCGTTGTCCACAACTTCGTTGTTATGGAGTCGTGGTTAAGGCCGCTTCTCGTTGACCCTGGGGTGATCCATTCCTGATGTAGGCACTAGGTACAGGCACTCGAGTGGGGTAGTATTTTTATCAGGACAGGTGGGGAAACACTGGGTGGTAGGAATTTTGTGGATCGCAGCATATTCCTGTAGTTTGTGTGACAGAAACTCAAGCAAAAATAGAGTTTTTATTCAACATTTCAGCTTTGCAGGGTATTCTGGGTAAGAAAACTTTGGGGAATCCACACATGTCACACCTCTGTGGACTCCCCTGGATGTCTAGTTTCCAGAAATGTCTGGGTTTGGTTTGTTTCCCTATGTGGCCGCCGAGCCCAGGACCAAAAATGCAGGTGCCTGCCTTTCAAAAACCAGTTTGTTTTGTGATAGATAATTTTGATGTCTCCACAATACGATTTGGGCGGTGGAATTTGGCGCTGAACTGAATTGGGGAGCTCCCAAGAAAGCACTCTCTCTGTGCTTGCCGCTGCATGCACCTGCTCTCTGGGTTGGGCTAACCCGCTATTGTCCAGTTGCACAGACTGTGCTTGGGAAGGGACAGCAGGACTGTCCTCATCACCTCCCTCGTAATCACTGGAAGAGAAGTTATCAAATGGGACCCCTCCGACTGAAAAATCACTCTCAGAGTCTGCGCCATTGTCCTATCCCTCGGATGCTGCCAGGGTATCTGCTGTCTCAGTCTCTGATACTATGTCAGAGCTGTCCTCTATATCCCGAGTGAGGGCTTGAGCAGCAGTCATCCAACGAGATGCCATCCCTGCTACTGGCTGAACTGTGGCTCTAAAACACTAGCCTACGTAGATAGTCACAAAATTGCTGGTGGGTGTGTGTGTGTTACGTGCAACAGTAGAGGTCACCTTACCTTCGCTTCTTCCCTCAACCAGCACATTCTTTCAAGACACTCAAAAAAAGACACACTATTACTTCATCTTGTCACATACCAATCGTCACAGTCTTTAGCACCTCTAGCCCCAGTCCAAAAATCATTATTGGGGTTCCCACTCCCATGACCTCGTCCTGGGATTCCCTCACTACAACCCATCAAAAGTGCCCTTCATCTCTCCATAGCCCCCCGCACATACATTTCATTTGTATTATAGCGCAGGTAATGGCTGACTTTACTAATGTACTCAGCTATTTACATAAAATGCAGATTTGATCTTTGCAGTAGGCATATAAACCTTCTGCGCTACTTTATGGCATCAAAACTGCCACTAGACAAAAGTCTGATCCTTTTGTAGCAGAAGCATAATCACAAGACTTACTTGACTTTTTTATTGCTGCCTAAAAGCTACAGTTGAAACGCGTCAGTTTAATTAAGTATGTGCATTACTTTGAAGACGCAAGCTGCAACTGCAAGACAACTGGTTGCGAATATATATATATATATCCACATGCATATATATATATATATATATATATATATATCAGCCAAAGGTAATCCTGTGTTCCTTCCAGCGCTCGCCTATCGAGGTTGGTGCTCAGTTAATGGGCACAGGACCCATTTTTAATCCACTCCAAAAACATTATATATATAAATCAAAGTCTGGCACTCCTTACAAAAGTATAATGGCCTTCATTTATTCCAAAAATCCATAAAGCAGAAACATAGGGCAACGCGTTTCAACCTTCAAGGTCTTCTTCCTTGGCCCTTCTTGCAATACATTTCTAACAAAAGGAACATGGCCCCGCCCATTTGCTATCTATATATCCCCTCATCCATAGACATAGAAGATATACATTCCCTTTTTTGTTTTTATATATGCGTCTATATATATACATAGAAATTTATTCTTTTACATTTTCTTTTTAAATGTCCGATTTATCTATTCTTCCCATTTTCAATAACAAGTGTCATCAAAAATAATTCCGCTAATTGGGTGAGCCACTGTTCATAACACAATAAATCATCGAATTAATGTTTCAATAAGCCTCTCAACAAAAAATAATGGATAACATAAACTGATATGGTCAGACCCTGCCCTGGTATCTTCATATTAACCAATATGTACAAAAAGTTCCTCATCCTTGTTCAGTCCCCAGCGACAACCACGGTGAGTACTGCACCTAGCACACAGGGGAGGGGGGAGGAAAAAGAGAGTAACACACATACGCAGCACGCAACACCCCCACCCCCACCCACAACACCATACACACAAAAACATGCATCAACATTACATTTACACCCCGTAACCCCCTCGAAGAACACAAGGACAAAAGGAATTGAGTTCAAACAGTGATATTTTGAAATATGCAGATATAGTTAATGATTTCAAAAACAGTATTTACAAATATTTACAATATGTACAGAAGGCCGTACACTGTCCTTTGCAAATGTCCATGGCCTACTGGGCCAAAAAATCATGGGCGAAGCCCACACTTGACTCCTGCCTCAAAACGGAGAGAACACTGCAGGGGCATCAGGTTTTAAGCACACAAGCACCTCAGGGGAAGGGGAAAGGGGGGGCACTTCAGCTGGAAGATGGTACTACGCCACTGCTCCTGGAGGGGGCAACATGCCCACAGAGATGTCCTGGGGAGTGCAAAGCCACAGTCTCTCAAGTCTCTCCAGTGGGTGGTTTGCCCACTGCTTGGTCCTGGGGAGTGCAAAGCCACAGTCTCTCAAGGTGGTGGTTTGCCCACTGCTTGGTCCTGGGGAGTGCAAAGCCACAGTCTCTCTAGTGGGTGGTTTGCCCACTGCTTGGTCCTGGGGAGTGCAAAGCCACAGCCCCTCAAGTCTCTCAAGTGGATGGCTTCTCCACTGGTTCTGGAGGGGGCTTTGTGCCCAGTCTGCTTTATCCTGCCAAGGATAGTGATAGTGGATGCATTTCTCCACTGGTTCTGGAGGGGGCAGTGTGCCCAGTCTGTTTCATCCTGCCAAGGATATTGATAGTGGATGCATTTCTCCACTGGTTCTGGAGGGGGCATTGTGCCCAGTGATGCTGCACTTGGGGTGTGGCAGTTCACATTCCCTCACCTGGGTGTCTGAGGCATGAGATTTGCAGGAAACAGGTAGCATGATAGTCCATGGAGGCAATGCCAGACTCCATCCTGCGGTGACTAAGGCTGCAAACTGGTGGTAGTGCCGGCGCTGGTGGGGGTGCTTCAAGTGGTGGTGGGAGGCTCCAGCCGTCTCCTGCAGCCTCGGACAGCTGCCCACTGGGGATGCTGCTGCTTACAGTTGTTGTGGCACCGGCTGGGCATGTGGCGGTGCAGATGGTGGTGCAGGTGGTGGTGCTTGCGGCGGTGTCTGCGGCTGGAATGCTGCTGGTGCTGGGCATGGTGCAGGTGCTGGTAGTGGTGGAAGGAGACACCAGGCTGTCTCCTGCAGCCTCAGACGGCTGCCCACTGGGGTAGATGATGCTGACAGTTGTTGTGGCAGCGGCAGTGCAGGTGGTGGTGCAAGTTGCAGTGCAGGTGGTGGTGCAGGTGGTGGTACAGATGGCGGTGCAGGTGGCGGTGCCTGCCGTGGAACAGGTTGCGAGGCTGTTGGTACTGATGGTGGGCACCAGTCCCTCACCTGGAGCCTCCGAGGCCTGAAATGCCTTGCCTTGGGTTTTCTTTCCCTTCCCCACCTTGGCAAATGCTGCTGGGACCTTGGCACTAGCAGCTTGAGTTTTGGAGGAGGTCTTGCTGGGTGGGTCGTGCTTCTTGGCCGTGCTGCATGCTGGCCCCTTCTTCACCTTGGCAGGTGGCGGAATGGGTTGGTCCTTTGCGGATGTCGGTGGCACACTGGCTACCCTGACGGGTGCCCCCTTTGATCCTCTGGGACTAGCAGGTACCACAGCGTCCTCCGACTTGGTGGCTGAGGTGCTGTCCTGGGATATGAACACCCTGGCCCGAGGGGAAGGACGGGGGGGAGGCGTAGGGAAGAGGTCAATGTTTGCCAGGAAATGTTTTTTAGACACACTGGGATGGGAAGATGGAGAGGGTTTGGGAGTGGAGGAAGAGGGAGTGGTTGTAGAAAGTGTACGTCTGCTGAGTTTGGGTGAAGGTGCATGGGCTGGATGCTGTTGTGAGGTGGATGGCTGTTGGGTGGGTGGGTGCTTGCGTTTGTGTACTTCGGGAGGAGGGGTCACAGACACACTGGGAGAGGACACAGGGGGTGTGTGCTTGGTTGTGGGGGTGGTGACTGCTCGTGAGGGCTGTGTTGTGATGGGCGTGCAGGTGATGGAGGTAGTGGATGAAGATGTAGTGCATGCAGGTGTGAGTGGAGACACTACAGGGAAGGAGGTGGATGAGGAGGAGGAGGGGGACACGGTGGAGGCAGTGGATGTTGGTGAGTTTGCATGGGCATGGTGCTTGTGTGAGTGCCTGTGAGATGAAGTGTGGTGCTTATGTTTACCTGAGCCACTTTTGTGTGTTGATTTGGGTGCATGTTGGTTTGAAGGTGTGCTTGGGATAGGCTGAGGTAGAGGGGATTGGGTCTGGGTAATGGAAGTTGGAGGGGGGAGGCTGGACACAGGGACAATGGCTGCCATCAGTGCTGAGGCCAGAGCCTAAAATGCTCTCTGTTGGGCCTCCACTTCAGAGTGAATGCCCTCCAAGTATGCATTTGTTTGTTGCAAATGCCTCTCAACACCATGGATGGCATTCAGAATGGTTGACTGCCCAACAGTGAGGGATCTCAGGAGGTCAATAGCCTCCTCACTGAGGGCTGCAGGGCTGAGTGGGGCAGGGCCTGAGGTGCCTGGGGCGAAGGAGATGCCCACCCTCCTGGGTGAGCGGGCACAGGCAACATGCTGAGGGGCTGCTGGGAGGGCGGTGCTGGTAGGGGGGGTGGTGGCTGTACCTGTTGTTGGGGTGGGCACAGAGGTGTCCACCACCGCCAGGGAGCTTCCATCGGAGAAGGAGTCGCTGTCTGTGGTCTCCCCTTCTGTCCCCGTCGTGGTGCTCCCCTCGCCCTCCGTCCCACTGGTGCCTTCACCCTCAGTGGATTCTGCCTTCAGGCCCATGTGGGATGCAGCTCCCTCCGTCGCCGGTGCCTCTGCTCCTCCACCAGATGATGCTAAAGCACACAAGAAGAGGGCGAGAAAAAAAAAAGGGGGGAAGAGACAGAGGATACACTTGGTCAGTGCCAGCAACACCACTGCCGTTGGCGTACACAACACACAGGGAGCCGCCCTATGCACTAGGCCATGCCCAACCATTTACTGAGACAGTCACCAGCCCATTGGGTACAATGCCTAGCGCCAGCATCTGCACACCTGAAACCCACAGGACCCTGCAAAGTAGTAGATGGCCACTTACACAATTGGGGTAGGAGTGCGCCAGAGCATGCCCAACAAGGGACCTACCCTGCCATGATCGCCATGGCCTAGGGGTACCCACAGCCCACATCCTCCACCCAGCTACCTCCTAAAGCACGCAAAGTCAGCTTTCAGAATCTGTACTCACCCCCTTGTGGCTGTTGTGATGCCCTCAAGCGCCCATCCAACTCTGGATAGGCCACCGCCAGGATGTGGAACATCAGGGGGGTCATGGTGCGACGGGCACCCCTTCCACGTTGGGAGGCCAGCCCCAGCTGGGCCTCTGCCGTTTTCTTGGTCCAGCGGTGCAGGTCCTCCCATCTCTTGCGGCAGTGGGTGCTCTGCCTGTGATAGACCCACAGGGTCCGCATCTCCTTGGCGATGGCACGCCAAATACTCTTTTTCTGGTGGGCGCTGACCTGGAGGGAAAAGACAGCAGAAAAGGAATTTACTCACCCGTCCGGACCGGCATACTCATTGCCCACCAGTTCCCACCCATGCCCTGATGCACATACACTGACCACCTCTCATGCAGCACTCAGGCCAGGACGACTCAGCACACCCCAACATGTGGCTTACATCCACACCACTGAAAACATGCATTGCCCACACATCATGCTCACAGTGTACTCACCTGTTTGTCTGGAGGACTGTAGAGTAATGTGTACTGGGGAAGGACCCCATCCACCAGTTTCTCCAACTCCTCCGCAGTGAAGGTGGGGGCCCTTTCCCCAGATACATGAGCCATTGTCGCATCCAGACACAGGTCACAGCAGCACTTGCAGTGTAGGTCCATTCCTGTTGAAGGGCAGGTAGCAAGTGAGTGAATAGTTAGAAAATGGCGGTGATGTTGTGCGGTGCATACCGTCACCGCTGGCGTACATCGCCATTGGCTCCTGGAACCCGAGGGCCTAATAATAACCAATTTGAATCTGTGCAGCGGTCATCGACCGTGTACTGCGACAGCGCACAGCGGCAGCACATTTACCTCATTTCCACTTGTCCCTCCTCACAGGTCAGGCAGCCGCCATTTCAGGGGGGCACAGGGCATGGCACCTAACTGCGTCACAGCAGACATTGGCACATCAACTCACTCTCGAGTTCACATACTGTTTCTGTAAAGTAAACAAAGCCACATTAGTGCAATATATGTGGAAATATGGCTCTCTGCTCACCGTTCTCTTCCATAGGCTTCAACCACTGAGGCAGCATATGAGATGGCAGCATCCTCCGGTGTACAGATCCCTGGTGTACCTGTTGACAATGGAGGACAGACACATTATCATCACATACAGACTTGATCGTGCCACAATCCAAGAACTGTGTGCAAAATTGGAGCCAGACCTGATGTCAGCTATCCGCCAGCTCACAGGTATCCCCCCTCTAGTGCAGGTCCTGTCAGTGCTCCATTTCCTGGCAAGTGGTTCCTGTCAAACCACAGTGGCCATGGCATCAGGGATGTCTCAGCCAATGTTCTCTAACGTTTTGACCAGAGTGTTGTCAGCCCTACTGAAACACATATGTAGCTACATTGTGTTCCCCCACGTAGATTAATTGGCCACAGTGAAGGATGACTTTTATGCCCTGGGACATATCCCCAACATCATTGGTGCCATTGATGGTACACATGTGGCATTTGTCCCCCAGGAGAAATGAACAGGTTTACAGGAATAAAAAAAGCTATCGCTCTCTGAATGTGCAGATGGTGTGTTTGGCGGACCAGTACATCTTCCATGTGAATGCCAAATATCCTGGCTCTGTGCATGACCCCTTTATCTTGAGGAATAGCAGCATCCCATATGTCATGGAACAACTCTAGAGGCACTGGGTGTGGCTAATAGGTGAGCCAAAGGTCCCCACCGAGTATCAGTTGGTGTCTGGGTACGGGATTGCCCCTAAGGGTCAGTGTGTATCTAACAGTTGTCACCCTATATTTGCACGTGACTCTGGTTACCCCAACCTCTCATGGCTACTGACCACAATGAGGAATGCCAGAGCAGAGGAACGTTACAATGAGGCACATGGGCGTACAAGGAGGATAATTGAGATAACCTTTGGCCATTTGATGGCCAGGTTCCGGTGCCTCCATCTGACAGGTGGCTCCCTGTACTACTCACCCAAGAAGGTGTGCCAGATCATCGTTGCATGTTGCTTGTTGCACAACCTGCCCTTTAGACACCAGGTGCCTTTTCTGCAGGATGATGTGCCTGGAGATGGTTTTGTGTCAGCAGTGGAGCCTGTGACAGTGATGAAGAGGAGGCAGCGGAAGAAGATGTTGACAACAGAACAAATATAATACAGCAGTACTTCCAGTGACACACAGGTAAGACACTGTAACTTAACTTAACATTTCAGTAATTGTTGGACATTGTACATGGCAGCCTCTTACCCTATGTCTATGGCCACTGACTGTTCCCTTTGGATTCTCTATTTTCAGATCTGTGTGCCCCATTCTGGCTCCTGCTACATGTACTGCTGCCCACCAAAGGTCATCCTGTAGTAGATTTCACTGTCCATATATGTTGCAATGCTTTGGAAATGTTGTACTAATACATTTGAGATTCATTACACTGACTCCTGTATGGTATTTGTTTCAAGGGTGTTTATTTATGTGCCAATAAGTATAGGGGTATGTGCAAGGAGCTGGGGTGATGGTGGAGGAATGTCCAGTTAGAGTCCAGTCTCTTGGTATCACAGGTGCATTGTCCAAGATGGCATAGGAAGGGGAGCAATGGTAGTTCAAGGTGGACAGGTGTAGGAGGTGGGGTTCTCGCGTAGAGTGATGGTCCAGAGAATGAAATGCTAGGAGACCAAGATATGGTGTTCAATTGTGATTGGTTTATTTTTCGTATATGTGTTGGCCCTTTTCTCCCGTCACTGAGAGTGAGTCTCTTGTC
Source organism: Pleurodeles waltl (assembly GCF_031143425.1). Taxonomy (NCBI): domain Eukaryota; kingdom Metazoa; phylum Chordata; class Amphibia; order Caudata; family Salamandridae; genus Pleurodeles; species Pleurodeles waltl. The sequence continues at coordinate 621,161,186 of NC_090437.1, read as the reverse complement.
TTTCTTCTTGGGATGTTCTTTGGGTTCTTTTGATTACTGTAAGTTGTTAGCCCTCGTAACATCAGCTTAGTCTTCTCTTCTTATTTTATAGATCTTCTATCCGCCGGTGGTTTATTCGCACTTCGGCAGACCCAGCGGTAGCAGCGGCGTGGAACAGTGGAAGTTTTTGAAAGAAGGGAAAAAGAGAAGGTAAGTGCGGGTTCTGGGGGCTTATGGGTATGGTTAGTAAGAGGGTGTAACGAGGTGGATGGGGTTATTGGGTTTCCCTTTCCTCAACTCCCAAACAAGTACCGCCGTGTGAAAAGAATGTTCTGGGTTTTTTCTTTCTTTAGTGAAGTCTATTGGCGTGCTCTAGAAGGCTGTTGTTTTCACAGACTTTCCCGGTGGTGTTAGTATTATATTTAGCTATTTATAGGCGGAGGGAAAAAAAAACAGAACAAACGAAAAGAGACAAAATAACGTTAACGGAAAAAAGAAAACATATGTAAGCCTTCTCTCTCTCTCTCGCCCTCCCTTTCGGGCCTTCTTGTTAGTGCCCGTTAGGTAGGTGGTGTTTCCCCGAGAGTATCAGGCATCCCATTTCCCCAGCAACCCCGCTCCTTCGTCTCTCCCGAACAAAGCGGGGGTAGAGGACACGAAGGCAGGAACGTACCTGCCTCAGCCACGTCCCTCCAGGGATGTGGCGGGAAAGTGGGCTCGTCTGTTGAGGCACGCTCTGCGTTGCCGGTGTTGAGGTTCAGACGCCTTTGGTTCTTCTCTGGAGTGTTTCGCATCTCTCCTCTCCTTTTTCTTCTGTTTCTCTCTCCTGCGCGGCGTGCGCGTGGGCCACGCCCCTTTCAAGGGTATCCCCTCACGGATTTCCTCTTCCGGGTCGCTCTCTGCTGGATCGCTGCGTTCCCCAATGCCATCGGGGCACTGGCAGCTAGGGCTAGAATCCGTCTCTGTGACCGGGGAACTCCCAACCCGGTGACACACCCCTCACCTAGACGGGGACAGTTCCAAGTCCCGACCGGTGGGGTGCCGTGATAGATAATCGGCTTTACACAGTAGGTCTCCAGGGAGGTGATGAACCTGAAAGGAAAAGGGTTGCAATTCTATAAACCAACGGAGAATGCAAGGATTGGTGTTCTTCTGCCTGGATAACCATGTATGGGGAGCATGATCGATATATAGTTGAAATGGATGGCCCAGAAGATATTACTGAAGTCTCTCAATTGCCCACTTGATTGCCAAACATACCCTTTCGATTATGGGGTACCATTGTTCGCGAGGTAAGAGTTTGCGACTTATGAATACGACGGGATGGTTGGTGCCAACCTCGTCCTTTTAGAACAACACAGCACCTATGCCCACGCCAGAAGCATCCGCCTGGAGATGAAATGGTTTCTGGAAATCAGGACACTTCAATACTGGTTCAGTAGTGAGACTATTTTGTAAGATGGAATAACTGTTATGTTGAGTTGGGGTCAGGCTTGTGATCCTCGTGGGTTGCCCTTTCCGTAAAAGATCGGTCAAAGGGGCGGCTATAGTAGAGTAATGAGGAATAAATCGACGATAGTAGCCCACTAGCCCTAGGAAGGAGCGTAGTTCTTTTTTTGTAGATGAGGGAGGTACCCGTAATGTAGCTTCTACTTTGCTTATCTGTGGTTTAATCTGACCTTCTATATAATAACCCAAGTATGCGATTTCATTGCATGCTAGGCGACATTTCGTGGGATTTGCGGTAAGCCCTGCCTGTTGTATTAGGGTGAAAACGTTGTCTAGATGAGTTAGGTGTTGAGACCATGTTTCACTGTAGATCACTATGGGGGTCACTACAACCCTGGCCGTCTTCGACCGCCAGGGCTGTTTTTGAGGCAGCACCGCCAACAGGCTAGCGGTGCTTCCAGGGGCATTACGACCGCAGCGGAAGCGCCGTGGTCGCTGCCGGGACCGGCAGTTTCCCGCCACATTGGTCCCGGCGGTTTAAATCCCCCAGGGCAGTGCTGCCCAGGGGATTACGAGTCCCCCTCCCGTCAGCCTTTTCATGGCGCCATGAAAAGGCTGGCAGAAAGGGGAGTCGTGGGGCCAGTGCAGACAGTGAAAAGCGCGACGGGTGCAACTGCACCCGTCGCACAGCCGCAACACCGCCGGCTCCATTTGGAGCCGGCTCCCGTGTTACGGCCGAGATCCCCGCTGTGCCGGCGGGCAGAAACCAGGTTTCCGTCCGCCGGCCCAGCGGGGATGTCATAATAGACCCCTTGGGAGTGCGGCCGCATTGGCGGCTGCCCGGTGGTTCAACCTTGGCTGGCGGCGGTTGCCGCCTGCCAAGGTTGTAATGAGGGCCTATGTCTTCAAGATAAGCGGCAGCATAAGTGTTATGATGCCATAATAAGGTGTCCATGAGCCTTTGGAAGGTTGCTGGTGCCCCATGTAACCCATAAGGGAGCTGAGGGGGTGGAAAAAGCCGTCTTTTCTTTGTCCCCGGGTGCCAATGGGATTTGCCAGTAAACCTTGGTGAGATCTAGGGTGGACATCTAACGGACCTTTCCGAGTCATTCTATGAGTTTGTCCACTCATTGGATAGGGTAGGTGTCAAATTGTGAAACGGCACGTAAGTGTCAGAAGTCCATACAGAAACGGATAGTCCCATCCAGCTTGGGCACAAGAACAACTGGGGAACACCATGGACTAACCGAGGGCTCTATGACACCCATTTGTAACATCTTCTCTATTACTTGCTCTATGACTTGTTTTTTAGCCTCAGGAATTCTATAAGGTCAGAGCCGGATAACCTTCCCGGGTTGGGTTTTGATAAGGTGTTGAGCCAGGGTAGTCCTTCCTGGTGTGGAGGAAAACAACGGTTTGTGTTTGGAAAGGAGGAGATCAATCTGCTTTTTTTGATCCGGTAGAAGGGTATTATTTATATAAGGTACCTCAGGTTTTGTCTCTTGATCAGTGGGACACAACCCTATTTCTAGTTCCTTCACCGTGTTTATGAGACACCCTATTGCAGGACTTGTGGGGATCTTGTCAGGTTCTTCCTATTTCTTTAGTAGGTTAATATGATATATTTGGATTTTTCTGGGATTTTCTGATAACTCAATCGTATAGGTCACAGGGGTCACCACACCTAGTACTTTATACGGTCCTTGCTGCTTCGCTGATAGTTTATTATCTGAGCTAGGAAGAAGGATAAGTACTTTATCTCCAGGTTGTAGTTTTCTGAGCTGGGTATTCCTGTCGTAATACCGTTTTTGTTTATCCTGTGCTTTCTCTAGGTGTAGCCGCACGTCTTCCCAAACGGTCTGGATCTGGGATTTGAGGTGTTGGGTGTACTCTAGTAGGGCTTTTTCCCCTCCTTCCTCTTCCTCCCATAGTTCTGCGGCCATATCTAGTAGGGTTCGTGGTTGTCGCCCAAACACCAGCTTGAAGGGACTATGGCCTGTAGAACTTTGGACGAGAGTTCTTATTATGTACAGAATGAGGGGTAACTTCTTATCCCAATCTTTGCCGGATTCTGAGATGGATTATTTTAAAAGGGTTTTTAGTGTACGGTTATACCTTTCTACTAGGCCGTGTGTTTGTGGGTGGTATACGGACGTCCTTATGTGTTTTACCCCTATGATCTGACATATTTGAGTCATGAGCTTTGACATAAACGGGGTCCCCTGATCTGTCAGAATCTCCTTGGGGAATCCTACTCGCGAAAAAAAACCAACCATGGCATGGGCTATGCTCTTTGTGTTCATACTAGAGAGCGGTATAGCCTCCGGGTAGCGTGTCGCATAATCCACGAGCACGATGATGTAGGTATACCCTTTTGAGGATGGAATTAGGGGTCCAACTAGGTCCATACCTATATGCATGAAGGGGATTTCAATGATGGGCAGTGGATATAGGGGTGCCTTCTTTCTAGGACTGGGGTCTACTAACTGGCATTTAGGACATTGCTGGCAAAAGCGGCGGATGTGGGAGAATACCCCGGGCCAATAAAATTGGCGTAACAGATATTCTTCTGTTTTTTCTCTCCCGAAGTGTCCCCCAACCATGTGGCTATGTGCTAAGTGTAAAGCTTGTATCCGATATCGCACTGGTACTACAAGCTGTTTCTTTTCCTGGTTATTAACAACTGTGATCCTTTTTGTATCAGAAAATAGGGTCCCACTTCCCCCGTTATTTCAGACTTAGGGGGTCATTCCGACCCTGGCGGTCCAGGACCATGGTCCCAGCCCATTCTGACCGCGGCGGCAAAGCCGCGGTCAGAAAAGGGAATCCAGCGGTTTCCCGCCGGATTTCCCCTGCATGGGCTGAATCTCCATGGCGGCGCTGCTGGAGATTCCGACCCCCTTCCCGCCACCCTGTTTCTGGCGGTTTTTACCGCCAGGAACAGGATGGCGGGAACGGGTGTCGTGGGGCCCCTGGGGGCCCCAGCACTGCCCATGCCACTGGCATGGGCAGTGCAGGGGCCCCGTAACAGGGCCCCATAAAGATTTTCACTGTCTGCATTGCAGACAGTGAATATCGCGACGGGTGCAACTGCACCCGTCGCACCCCTGCAACTCCGCCGGCTCCATTCGGAGCTGGCTTCATTGTTGCAGGGCCTTTCCCGCTGGCCCGGCGGGCACTCCTTTGGCGGGCGCCCGCCGGCCCAGCGGGAAAGCCAGAATGGCCGCCGCGGTCTTTCGGCGGCCTGATTTTGGTGGGCGGCGACCGCCGCCCGCCAAAGTCAGAATGAGGGCCTTAGTGGCCCGCCAGGCATTTTGAAGGGTAGGGTCCTGCCTTTGGCTAATACGGAAGGGGTGAAGGGTAGTAACTGCGACCTTTTTTTACATTTACCCCTTTTTGGTCTCCTCCCTTGGTGTGGTATATTTTCCGTCCCTCTCTTTTCTCCGCTCTACTAGGTTTGTGACATGTTTTACCTGGGCTGATCTGTTCTTTGGAGAAGGGTGCTTCTTTCCACCAGGAATCCATTTGACTGGTACCTTGTATGCTCTTCAAAAGCTCAGCGAAATACACGTAATCAGTGCCCACAATGACTTCTTCTCCTAAGTGTTCAATGATGCCCATTTTTATGATATCATGTCTTTCTCCCCATTCTAGGGAGACAGGAACCATTGGGTATTCCCTCATGTCCCCGTGAATGCAGCATATAGATACAGTCCCGTTGGGCATAAAACCGGGGAAGTTTACCAGGCTGACCAACTGGCTACAGCCTGAATCAACCAGTACGGTAGTAGGACGACCATTAACCACCAGGTCCTTTAAATAGGTCATACTGTCCTTTCCCGTATAAAAAAACCCTATCACGGGTAACCCCAATTTCCATAGGCTCTGGTTTCTCTTCCTTGTAGGAACACATACGGGCAGTGTGTCCCCAATCTCCACAACTGTGATTACACTCAGAATATCAATCCTGTAACATCTCTGAATTCACAACGTAAACCTTTGATCATAACCTAGAAACTCTCAAAGAATTAAATAAGAATTAAATATGCTTTTCACATCTTAAGCTTTTCAAAGAACAATGAAAACTATGATTTGCTTATCTCCAGAAATGCTTTCACATTCACAACAATAAATGCCAAAAGGTTTTACTCAATGAACTTAAAGCGCTTTACTTAATAACACCAGGAAGCGCTTTTACTCAATTAGCCTGAATCACTTAGATTGTTGTAGAACCTTTTACTCCTCTGAATTGGAGTGCTTTGACTGCTATGCCAAGAGCGCTTTACATCTGTGAACTGAAGCGCTTGAATTGTTGTGCGAAGAGCACTTTACATCTGTGAACTGAAGCGCACTAATTGCAGTGCCAAGAATGCTTTACATCTGTGAACTGAAGCGCTTGAATTGTTGTGCGAAGAGCTCTTTACATCTGTGAACTGAAGCGCACTAATTGCAGTGCCAAGAATGCTTTACATCTGTGAACTGAAGCGCTCAAATTGCTGTGCCAAGAGCGCTATACATCCCTGAACTGAAGCACCTGAATTGCCATGCCAAGAGCGCTTTACATCTGTGAACAAAACGCTTTGAATTGTTGTGCAAAAGAGTGCTTTACATCTGTGAACGGAAACGCTTTGAGTTGCTGTGCACAAAAGCGCTTTACATCTGGGAACTGAAACGCTTTAAATTGTTGTGCAAAAGAGCGCTTACATCTGTGAACGGAAACACTTTGAATTGCTGTGCACAAAAGCGCTTTACATCTGTGAACTGAAACGCTTTGAATTGCTGTGCAAAAGAGCGCTTTACATCTGTAATCTAAAATGCCTTTGATCGTTGCGCCAAGGCCACTGTACTCTAGAAACTGGAAACGCTCTGCTCTTTATGCTAAGGGGTGCTTTACCTTTTGGAAGTAATGACTTCCACCAAACTTGGATTCAGCAAGGCCTTACCGCTATGAGTACGACCTACTCGTTTTTTAATGCACCATGGAAACAAAGATACTTTGGTTGGACGACACTCTGCCATTCAGGAACTCTGTCCTTCTCCAGAGAAACCCCCAGGAGGTCTGGCTGCATCGAAGCCTTCAAAATAGTGAGCAACGTGCTTGGGCGTGGCTGGGCTTTATAGGCCTGCCAAACCCCAAGATATCTGCTGCCTCTAAAAACATGGGAATTGTAGAACCCTTCATAGAATAGCACTGATAAGTGCATCTTGTCCACCAATGTCCTGAACCTGCAGCTCTATGAGCTTTGCCACAGGACAAACGATGCTGATGGTCACCTTTGGAACAAGAGGGGATGACAAGTGGTGCTCATAAAGCGCCGCAGAGTCGCGCAGCGGAGTTTCGGGCGAGACCTGGACCGCGCCTGGCCTTATTCCTGCCAATAACGTTAACGGGAAAAAAATAATAATAATATGTAAGCCTTCTCTCTCTCTCTCGTCCTCCCTTTCAGGCCTTCTTGATAGTGCCCGGTAGGTAGGTGACGTTTCCCAGAGAGTATCAGCTCTTCATCAGAGTGTTTCCCCAGCAATCCCGCTCCCACGTCTCTCCCGAACAAAGCGGGGTAGCGGACATGAAGGCAGGAAAGTACCTGCCTCAGCCAAGCGGGTAAGTGGGCTCGTCTGCTGCGGCACGCTCCGCGTTGCTGGTGTTGAGGTTCGGATGTCTTTGGCCGACGCCCGCACTAAAGCGGTTAACCTGGGGCTCTTTAACAGTCGAGCATTAGATGATCTCAGAGCCCAGAAGAGCAGTAATGTATAAGTCTTTCACTAAGATATTTGAACCTGTCTTGTATCCAAAAATTTTAAGATAATGCTTTTCAGGGAAAACCTGGCTGTTGGATTTTGTACAGCCTGAAAGTGATCAACAGAATAATTGGGTAAACCCAGCTGTAGAACGTTAGCATAATCCAGCATATCTGTGAATGATGCAGTTCTGTGACTCTAGCATATTCTGAAGAGAGGCAGATCCTTTAAAGAGGTCATCTGGTAACTTGTTAGTTGTTGACTCTTATGGCCATGCATTATTTAAATGGTACTAATAAGGAGACATCTTTGCTCAGAGTGTCTTAATGTGTGTTAGATGACAAAACAGCAAAATAATGTTGCCACTGAATGTACTTTCTAGCCACATAATTCAGGCACCTCTGCCACATACTTTTACCTGCCATTTGCTGCATAATTCCTGATAACAGGTGATCTGAAGAGATGACACAGATGCACAGCACATGAGGAAGGCAAATACATATGTTGAAGCATTTATTACCATGTAAATCAGTTCAGAAGGTAGATGATCAGTCATGTATGTGGCATTGTCACACTAGCAGCATAAATGTATCACCTTATTCCCCGAGTATGTTCTCCTGTTTCCAGCTAACATACAAACTCCTGAGGAATCACATGGCATCACACACAAGACCATGACAAGACATGACTCCAGGACAAGGAAAGGACATATTATCTTCCCACCGTTTGTTATGCATAATTTCGCCTTCTGCATGGCGTCATTTGAAGCTGTGGCACCCCTTCTGCTGGGTTCTGAAAGTTCTCTCTAACTGGGATAGTGGTGTTCTGGGCTCAGTATGTAAGTTCATTAATGGCCGGTCTCTTCCATGCAGTGATGGTGTGATATATCATTGAAAGGCTCATATGGTATCACCCTGGATGATGAAAGGCCAAGCTACCCCCTCTGGGAATCAAACATTTAATCCTTGCTGCCACACAGATCTTTGTTAAGGACACATTAGGCCTGTGGGCTACCTTAGAGCATATTCATGTTACCTTCACTTAAATGCCGGGACCTAAAATTTCTAATATTTGTAATGTGAACAAAATGTGTGATGCAATTATGTAAAAAACCTGGATGATGTACATTATTTCAATTGTCTAGGGTCTTTCCACCATGGTCCTGTGCAAGTTATAATATAATAACCTATCAATGTTCATCTATTTGTAATCTTTCTTTCTTGTCTTATACAAAAAACGACTTAAGTCACAACAGCACATTTGGGTTACATAAGTACATGCAGTGGCTGGTCCAAGTGGATACAGTTTGTGAAACAACAGTTCTCCTGTTTAAAACATCTCCTGCCCATGGAGTCTTTACTGTTACTGTCCAGGATTGACTTTGACATGTAGTCCTTGGGGTGTGTACCCATATAAATAAACACATGTATATTCCTATAGACATGGGGAGGTGTGGTTTAGCACTGAGAGGAACACCACTAGAAGCAGGAGTGAGAAAAGGGCCACTTGTTAGGGTCAGAAATATATTTTCTTGACATTAATTTCCCATGTACTTGGAAACCATGGCAATCAAAAATAATACCTAGAATTTCCATCAAATGATGCATGGGAACATAGTGGAGTGGTTACATTAAGCCTCGGGTTGGAAACAGGTTAAACATTACTGGACTGTGACAGACAATGCTGTATCATTATACACAGGAGTCCAGAAGGTGATGCGAAGCACTCTGCACCTGTGACAGTGACTGTGGGGGGTATTCGAGGTTGTGCCTCTTCAAACAGGGTGCAGTGCTATACGAGCACTCTTTTAGGCAGCGCTTCTGGAAAAATGGCATCTGCACGGTCGCAGTAGCTGTGAGGGGACTGTCATAGCCATGACATCAGTGAATTCTGAGAGGAGGAAGTTATGGAGTTAGCTCCACTTTTGTACCCTATATTACGCTGCTCCTTTCACTGTGGCACCCTTGTGTTAGCTTCTTTGTGCAACAGTGTTAGGAAAATGGCTGCCTCTACTAACCGAACTCTATTTGAAGAGGCCCAATTTACAAGTGTAGCTTTTTCTTGCTACTAAGCTTGAGGCCATGAAGTGCTTGGGTCTGGAGTCACAACTCCTTTTTCACCATTGTGGAAACAACACCTTTCGCCACCTCTTTGCCTAGAACTAACCTATGTGCTTGGTTGGTGACCCTGTGGTCAAGAGCACATGCTATTGCTTAGTGTTAAGCTCTACTCAAGCCAGTTGGTTACTGCACCCCCTGCAGAGGTCTTGACAGAATGAGAATGTCACAGATTACAATCCTGTCAAATCTTTTTCACCTCTACATCTCTGCAAGGAAAAATTTATTATAGTGCTTTTGTTAAGAATGGCACCTGCTTTTCAGCTCTATGAAATGGCAAAACCTGTATCACCAAGCGCTATGTAAAAAAAGTAAGTTATTCCCAGACTGCCCCAACATGCACCAGACAAAGAACCTTATGGGAGAGGATGTTGTATAAAGGCCAGAGCTTCCTACTTTGGAGCTGGGGAACACAGTTCGACTCTCGGCGTTTACTCAAAATCCTGTGATTTGGGGCAAATCACTTAGGGCCTGATTCTAACTTTGGAGGACGGTGTTAAACCGTCCCAAAAGTGGCGGATATACCACCTACCGTATTACGAGTCCATTATATCCTATGGACGTCGTAATACGGTAGGTGGTATATCCGCCACTTTTGGGACGGTTTAACACCGTCCTCCAAAGTTAGAATCAGGCCCTTAATCTCCCCTTGCTACCAAAAATGAATGTGCTCTTGTGTAATGTAACCAGTGCTCATGTAAAACACTGTTATACCTTTGTATCGAGTTCGCACTAACGGAACTCTATTTGAAGAGGCCCAATTTACATCCAAAGGTTAGATGTTTTTTGCTATCAAGTCTGAGTCGTTGAAGTGCTTGGGCCTGGAGTCACGACTCCTTTTACACCATTTTGGAGACAACACCTTTCACCATTGTTGTGTAGCCATTTTAGCTATAGCTCCATGCATGTTATTTTAACACACTAGGCCAAGCCGCTGTGCACTCTAACCTAGATATATTTTATTCGGCTTTATTTTATTATTGGTACAATAGCGACTTTTACAGTCTTGTTTTATTTTCTGTTTATCTAACTGTTTTTGCCTAGGCCAGCACTCTGTTCTCAAACAAGACATTCTTGCTCACTCTGTGCTTCTTCCAAGGCTACTGCAAGGTACATTGCCATTGAATGTGGTATAAGTTTAGTCTCCGACATTCGTAGAAAATACACATTCTTATGTAGGGACATTTTCTCAGAACATCAGCTGTTTTATTATAAAAACACTTCCCTGTCCCTTACAGGTTAGAGGGAGATCCCAGCCAGAGAACCACGACTGTATGCTGATTGCCGAATGCTTCGCTACAGCTGCTTTGCAGACTTCAGGCCTTTGCTCAGGTATGGGGGATGATGTCTTCCCAGGGGAACTTGAAGGGCAGAATTAGAGCTTAACACGCTGTGCTCTATCTTAGCCTAGGTAGGAATTAGTCTATTTACTGTAGTGACAATGTGGCAGCGTTATTCTTATGCTTCACTCTCCTCGTCACAATTTTAATATTGTCGTGCTGTGTCGTCCTGGTTATTACAGCTCACGCTTTGCTATCTAAGATGCAGTTGCTTCATTAAAATCATAATTGAAACACATACTGCCTCTGTTTGTCATTGTATATATGAGACTAATGTAACTGAGAGAAACGGATGAGACCTGAGTGACCACGGCTTCCCTGAGAAATAAAATATGTCATGCGCTCGGCTGCCCAGTCATCCCTGCCCTCGGGTAGAGATGAGGCACTGCTAGTTAGCCGGAGCTAAACCCGGATTGGAGCGACAGGTGTCACCTGCAGTGGGTCAGACTAAGGCCCTCATTCTGACCTTGGCGGGCGGCGGAGGCCGCCCGCCAAAGTCCCGCCGTCAGGTTACCGTTCCGCGGTCGAAAGACCGCGGCGGTAATTCTGACTTTCCCGCTGGGCTGGCGGGCGGTCGCCTTCAGACCGCCAGCCAGCCCAGCGGGAAAGAGGCTTCCACGATGAAGCCGGCTCGGAATCGAGCCGGCGGAGTGGAAGCTGTGCGACGGGTGCAGTTGCACCCGTCGCGTATTTCACTGTCTGCGCAGCAGACAGTGAAATACATGTAGGGGCCCTCTTACGGGGGCCCCTGCAATGCCCATGCCAGTGGCATGGGCACTGCAGGGGCCCCCAGGGGCCCCGCGACCCCCCCTACCGCCATCCGGATCTCGGCGGTCCGACCGCCGGGATCTGGATGGCGGTAGGGGGGGTCGGAATCCCCGCGGCGGTGCAGCAAGCTGCGCCGCCGCGGAGGATTCAATGGGGCCGCGGTACACTGGCGGGACCCCGCCAGTGGTGCCGGTCCGACCGCGGCTTTACCGCCGCGGTCGGAATCCCCATTGGAGCACCGCCGGCCTGTCGGCGGTGCTCCCGCGGTCCTCCGCCCTGGCGGTCAAAGACCGCCAGGGTCAGAATGACCACCTAAGTCTCCCACACCGCGGGCGATTCAGCCGCTTAAAATCTAGTAGTCTCATTAGAATAATGAGAGCCTACGCAACACCATCTTCTTGCCTACCTGTGTGCTTGGTTGGTGACCCTCAAGAGGTTATCAGGAGCACGTACTATTGCCTAGTGTTAAACTCTACTCACATCAGTTGGGTAATGCACCCACTGCAGAGGTCTTGACAGAACGAGAATGTCACAGATTACAATCCTGACATAGCCTTTTCACCTCTTCATCTCTGCAACGTCAATGTAAATGAATTATAGCGATTTTGTTAAGAATGGCACCTGCTTTACAGCGCTATGAAATGGCACAACCTGTATTACAAAAGCACTATATATTAAAAACTGAGTTATTCCCAGACATCGCAAACACACACTAGACAAAGAACCCTAGAGAAGAGGATGTGGTGCAAGGGCCAGAGCTGGCGACTTTGGAGCTGGCGAACACGGTTCGAGTCTCAGCACCATATCAACATCCTGTGATTCTGGTCAAATCACGTAATCTCCCCTTGCTACCAAAAATGAATGTGTTCTTGTGTATTGTAACCAGTGCTCATGTAAAGCACCTAAATACCTTTGTATTGTGTTCATGCTATATAAAACCTAAAAAATAAATAAAAATAAAGCACTCCAATATCTTTGTGTTGAGTTTGCGCTACATAAAACTGAAAATAAAAAATACATCAAAAAGACCCCGCAGACATTTCAAATGAACAGCAAGATACCTGAAAACAGAGGAAGAGGAAGAAACAACATACTGCCATGAGCACGAAGCAGTGAAGCCAAAGAAAAAATAGTTGCACCACACTAAGGTGCATACCCAGTCAGGCAATAATCCATGTAACAGGGTCAGTCTCCAAGGCGGTAACAAAACAAGGTGGGACAAATGTAAAACATTTACCAACAACATCAAGGGATTTTTGAAAGGAAGGCCCAGGAACGAATGAAAGTGATGGGTGTTAGATGGACTTGGTTACAGCCCACAGAATAGATTACAACATGCTGAGAAGAGCAGCGCTTGCATGCTGCTATGCTCAGTCTAACCAGGGATGCATATCTGTGAAGCATGTACCACTGCTATCTCCATGGGCCCATTGTTTGAGTCTGCGTGCATGTTTTTATTTTTATGTGATTTAACATCCGTACAAGCTTCCCTCACACTGAGAAGAGGGACAACATACATTGCTCAGACACAGAGCAGGTGTTTTATGTTTGAAATTGCAGTTTCCTATTAATTTTTCCCCCAGTTTCTTGAATGAGATTCAAGGCAAGAGCCCCACTTCAAATCTTTGACGCAGGTCCCCCAAAAATGTCTGACAAGCCTGTGGACTATGCTGCATAGGTTTAAATCTGTAATGCTTTAAACCCGAACACTGCATTGTTGTGTGTCTGTACATTGTCTTCCTACAAATGGCAGCCAATATACTGATGGCAGCAATCAAAGGGTAATTACGATGGATGCGAGGCACACTATCATTAAATGTGGAATGCAGCAAAAATGTACCAGGCAAACCAGGCCATAGTGTGACCACAATGTAGAACACCAGGCCACAACGTAGTTGTCATAGTCCCTCTTACCTGAATTCCAGGTACTGTGGAAGCAGAAATAGTCTGCCTTCTCACCTAAGGAAAAAACCCTCCATGCTGAATGGAGAACAGCTGTGGGTGGTTAGCTGTAAAAGAAAAGGGGGAAAAGGAATAGGGGAAGGGATCCTCCTGACGTGATGCAACTCACTCAAGGTGGACGTTCAATATGTGTTCTCTAGGCAGGTCTCAAGCAACCGTACAGGATTCAGGCAATACAGCCAAAAAAAAACAAGGCACAAGAGTGGTAAGTATATATTACAAGCAAACATGCATCTATATCATAGACACAATCTAACTTGGTCAAGAGAAGACATCAGCAGTATATGCTCACCCATATCATGAAAATGCATCATATTCCATTTAAGACTACCATTAATCCATAGTAGTTCCACAACTATGTTCCTATTAATAACATAGGCAACATGACATCAGGGTATCAAGCCACAGCTATGGGGAGCAACAAGGGCAAAGAAAGGGAGAAAACAAAACACAGACTTGTGTCTTAGGAGCAGGCAAGAAGAACCCGGGGGTGGTGAGAACAGGGCTTATAATGAGGGGGCTAACTCGCTACAGGAAGTCCAAGGAAGCGAGCAACAATCCCAAGCTAAGGTTCAGTGCACTGACCAGGAAATGGTAGGGAAATACCAACAAGGACAAAAGGATACCTTTTCGGCCTTATGCTTTCTTGCTCATAGTAGAGGGGCTGCAATAGTTCATGCAGCAGGGAAACAGAACTCCCTCGGGCTGCCAGGAAGATGGACCCAGCGGAGAAGGCAGAAACTCAGGAAAAGGACACGGCATTGAGATTCTTTCACAATGCGGAAAGGGGAAAATAAAGCCAAGAGTTTGGTGAACGGGGGACATGCTATAAATAGGACTCACCTCCCTCACCTGAATGATGTGCCCCTAATCATGTGATTGCAGTGCTTCCAATCAGAGCACCATTGTGCTACCAACAGCTGAATGGCGTGCCCCCAGTCATGTGATGGCCTCGTCGACAATCACTGCATGCCCCTGTAGCTCCAATCACAAACAGCCAGTTCTCCCAAAGCGGCCAAACAGCAAAACAAGGAGGCCACAACACCACCCGAGGCACAACCAGACAAGAAACACAAGGTGAGCCCTGCATGAACTGAAGGGAGCCCCTCAAAACCTTTGCCCACCATTACACCAATGAAAACTCTGCATCAGCCACGCTAGCAAGGAGGGGTGAAATCAGTGAGTCAAAGTTTCGCACATGGGGGACCCATGGGGGAGCACACCCTGCAACTGGCGCAGGACATAGCAGCAAATCAGGTCCCAATGTTGCCATAATGTAGCACATCAGGCCACATTGTCACAAACTAGGCCACAATGAGGTCTTAATATGGCCAGGAGGTACGGTAACTAAAGGTCCCCATAAAAAAACAGCATTCTGTTATGTAGTAGATCCTATTTGGTTTTTATTAGGAATCAGGCGATAGCTTGGCCTTCTGGCTTGCAGGCCTGCGTCCCCATTACCTACTGACTTTTAACCTACTTAGCCTGCTCTGTTTAAGCTCATTTATTTCATTATGTCTTCCAAGATGGCTTCTCTGTTTATAGTTAGGAAGATGTTTTGATTTCACGTTATCAGTGCCACTATGTGAAGGCGTCACTATCAGTGTCAAAGACAAGTGATATGCGTAGGTGTTCATATTATGTTCTTTCTCACTTACGTGTGACAGGAACATAATGTACTTTTGGAGGGAATTGTTTATGTAATTGCCGCCCCAAGCATGCCTTCTTATCTATTGTTTGGGAAAATACCTCTGTCAGGGCTCCTACAAGAACTGTATAAATACATCTCACGCAGACAAGGTTATCAGAGGGATTCCTACCAGATGCCATCAACGCTGTCTATGCTACACATCGCCTTGATGCAGACCCAGCCTTTGTGTCCCCACGGAGTCTGATGTAGAAACCTCAATCCAAAGTAACAATGGTTGGGGATCGCTTCTCATGGAATTGGCACTGGCAGATTAGGTTTAACACACCTGGCTCTCTTTAGGTTAGAGATTAGGTTTGTCATGCTATGGTATTAGGGCCTATTAAACATCTCATGTTATTGCAAGATGGTGGGGGTCTTTATATTTACGCCTCTCGTTTTTACAATTCTTCTTGCATTGTTCATAATTCTAATCATTGCAGCTGATACATTTTGCAGTAGACTGCAGTCTTATTAATAAAACCTATTGAAAACTTTACTGCATCTCCTTCATTGCCTGTGTGTGAATGAGATGTGTTGCTCATGTGAGAAAAGGGTCATCTCCGTTTAACCATGACTAACCTGAGATGTCGCGTTTGTGAGTCTATGCGTAAAGACTGCCACAAATCACCTTCTACTGTTTGTTTTTTTGGTGAGGTTCTGCTTGTGAGCTGGGAGGAATGGGCCAACAGTTGCAACTTGTTGTAGGATTGACCTAGTCACCTACAAACATAAGTGCTGTCATCCCTAAACCAGCAGTCTTGCCTAGAGCAATAGTCCAACTACTACAATTGTTCCTGCCAAGTAAGGCAGGAATAACATGCAACACTGCAACCCTAAAAATATTAGTTCTGAAGAGAGAGCAAAAATCTAGTTAAGTATAGATCATACTACTTACATGGTTATCATGTTTATTAAAATGCAATAAACAAAAAACAAAAATTATAATAAAAAATAAGTAAATACATAGCAAAATAATTACACACTTGAGAAAATTAAAAGCACGATTGATCCCTACTAACAGCCAAATAACAATATTACAAAGTTTGTCTGCTACATACGGTTTCTGACTGGTTGCTATGTGAAGTTTTCAAAGCAAAGCACACATTAATCAGTGTTGAAGGTGTAAATATTAAGAGAGAGTGCCACTCATGTAGGGACATATGCACACAAATTGCAATTTTCTGTGAACTGCAATTAGAAAATCGCTACATTTAGCAATTCCTAGTAGGTTGCAAATCCACCTATCTTTTCAATGTTAATGAGGTGGGTAGCATTTTGCAACCCATTAGGAGTTGCAGCCATCACAGGGATGGTGGACTGCTGGGGTCACCAGACCAACATGTCTGTGATTACCTTTTAATTAAGCAATTTTTTTTAAATGCAGCCCATTTACCTTACAGGAGAAGGGTATGCGTTTTGAAAAAACATGAACGTTTTAAGTTTCACTTTTTATGAGGAACAGTGGTCTGTGGGGCCACTACCTGCTCTTAAAATTATTTGTATCAACATCTCAAAGGGCAAGGGATCTCATGGGGACCCTCCCTCCCCCCATATCTCAAAGGGCAAGGGATCTCATGGGGACCCTCACTCCCCCCATTTGTGAGTGGTAATCACCTCCTCTGAGGTGGCGGTAAAACATGAATCTTTTGTGACCATAATTTGGTCACAAAACAGTCATACATACCACTGCACATCGGTATTACTAGGGGATGCCCTAAACATGCCCCTTCCACATATCGATCCGCAAACCCAAATTGCGATTCGGGAACAGGTTACTGAAGTGAAATGTGTCTTTGTACGTTTAAAAAACCTTTTTTATGGTTGCAAATGACCGGATTAACAGTATCGGGCCATTTGTGACATCAAAAAAGGTTTTGTAAATATGGCTCAATGAGAAGATAAAATCATGCTTTGGTATGCCTACTTCAGATCCCCGCCCCCAAGTGGGATTTAATACTACACATTTCTATGCGGAGAAATCCTCAATAGTAACTGCATTTTCACACACAAAGGGCTTGATTATGAGTGGGCTAATTCTGACCAGTGTGTAGACCCCTGTTTTGCACATGGGTCAGAATTACGAGCATACAGTATTTACTGTATCATACAGATTTTGGTGCTTTAAACATCAAAATCTGCATATTATTCCCCCAAAACTTGTAAAAGGTGCTGTTTATTGCCCCCAATAAATAGTATGCACCGTGGTATTGTTATTTATCAGGTGCGATAAACAGTTCTTATGTACATAAACAGGCGCTAGGAGTCCCTTTCTGAATCTCTCCAGGTGGAAATAAAATATTTTCATCCATAAACCTACAGTAACTGCCAAAAAATATTTTGTGAATAGGTCCCACAGTGTGTAATATGAATTAAATAAACAGTCTCTACCTACAAACTTTTGACTCTGTAGGGATTCACATACCTTTCCAATGGCAACATCTTACTCCTTTCCTGAAACCACCACTTTCTCAACTTCTCAACCTAGTACTACAGAAGTTCTGATTACTGGTAGACTTTCTGCAGCACTACATTCCACCTGCTGGTATAACTTACTCTGATCTTAATTCCATGTTTCAGGACCTCGTATTTGTAATGAAAGACGTTTGTTGCATTTCTATGTTGCAAATGGCCAAAAAAAGTTCTGAATTGGACCATTGCCTCTTATGGGAAAGAAGTGACTAAGAAATTAACATAGACACTGCTAGGCACTCAAATGCTACCTAATGGCATTTGTGATGTTATTTCTATTGTCACGGGCTTGATGAAGTACGGTCGCTCAGTACATTAATTGTTGAATTATTTTTCTTTGATAGGATTTTTAACTTTTTAGCATTTTGACATTATAGATATTCGTAAGTGAAATGCAAACTCACGCTGAGCTTTGAATGCGTTTTACAAGAGCTCTGAAATGTTGACGGTTTCTTGAGGAATTGAGGCTCTCTGTTATTTATTGGTACATCTTTGTTCCTAGAATCCCTCACACTTCCAATGGCTCTTTATTTGCTTAATGCTGTTTCTCTGTAAGTTTATATCTCTGAATTAAAACTGCTATTCTATGGCGCAGAATCACAATAAAGTCCTTTTACATGCAAGGGTTCTATTTCATTCAAACTGCATGGCTTCTAAGAATATGTTAAGGATGGGATTTAACTGTCTTCTGCTCTTAGATATCACCTTGATCCCCTTGATAATCGTTCTCTGGAGTGTGTAAGTTGCTTGTTACAACAAGGCAAGCACGTCCTGGAATATACCTTTTATCAAAGGCCCTTTTATGTCTGAAGGTAGCTTTGTTATAATGAGATGTGCCTCAAATATCACGAAAGGCACAAATCCCTCTCTGTGTTTCAAAGAGTGAACTCCCGTATAATAAACATCTGAAGTCTTCTGGTAGCTGGGTTGTAACACATCCTGCTTGTAACTCCACACCCCATCTGTGGATGCTGGTAGGGTAAGCCAACAGTAACTCACAGTTTTGCTGCGTGGCACAGGGTATAGCAGCTCACCCTCGTCGTGTTGAGACATGAGGCCAAGGGCAAAGAACTAATGTGCATTCACAAACTAGGCGTGCAATTAGCACACTGACCGGTATGCAAATGAGTATTTAGGAAGGCCTGCTACCAGAATACTAAAACCAAAATATTGTCTGACAGAAATGTTGCAAACATTTCCGCCCACTGGAATTAATAATAGTAAATCTACACTCAATGGAATGATATTTCTGATTTTCTAAACAATATTTATGGCATATTAGAATATTGGAATGTTGGGAGCTCCATTGAAAACAAAGGAGTGCTCCAGGCTTCTAATGACTGGTAGATGCCTGGATCATCGACATTCCACTGTTTTGTTCACAGCTTTTTTGCTGTGAAGAAAGGCCTCAGGGAGCCCGTGGGGATTTCAATCCCCTTGGGCTCCCTGAGGCCTTTGCTTTATTTATTAAAACATTCTGTTGTTTAGTGGCAGAATGTTCTTCTAGCCCTTCCTGGCTGAGCTATAGCAGCATTAAAATCCTACTCCATTGTTAAAGGCCCAAGCGGAACACAGTAGCGGGCCTTTAATGGCTTGTATACCCTGCTACGGCGGGCGATAAGGCTATAATATTTCTGTCAAAGATGTTTTCTTCTACTGCTATTCTGACATACAATGTGTACTAATAGATTGTATCAGAAATTATCCATTCTCAATGGTTTGCAAAACAACCTGCCAAATGGCGATTAATTAGGTAGGTCGCAATTTGCAACCCATAATGATTGGCTCCGAATGCAGGAAGGGAGGCCTGCAAAGGACAGCAGAACTCTGTCCTTGCATTTCCATTTTCAATTTATTTTTAAAAACAGTCCTTGTCCGTTTAAGATCCATGTGTTGCTTTTAAAAAATATTTCTGTTTCGGAAGACACTGGTGGAGCAAGCAGTCATCCCTTAGAGCACCTCTGTCTTCAGCAACAGTTCTCCAAATATGATTTTCAAAATGTAAGCTGTGAGATTTGAACAGATTCCCATATGGGGATCAATCCCCACTCCAAGAGCGGAAGCAGTAACTGATCAATGGTTTGCGACCACAATTGTGGTCACACACCATTGATATATACCTTCAAGACTCATAAATATGAGGTAGGTGCCTTTTGCATGTTCTCTTCTATTTGCTATTTCAAAGGACCTCAAAACCCTTGTAACAGTCAGAAAGGCTTTTCCGATAAAAAGGCTTTCTAAACTGGGCATCAAGAGCCCAGTGTCCTTGAAGGAGTATTATCAAGTATGCCAAAGGGGTATATTTGCATAGATTTTGCTTGGATGCTGAAGTGGTGCAAAGTAACACAAAACAAGGGCCGAATTATCAAGGGCTTTCAGTGCCCTTGCGTCACACAAGACAATGCAAGGCAACACAAGCCTTTAAGTCAGATTTACAATGCTACCCAGAGCCACCTTGCGTGGCTTGGTAAATCTACAGTCTTTGGGAAGACATTCCATGGGTGATATATGGGTGTTCCCACGCATCCACCCATAGATTCTGGCACATTCCCAGATTAATGGTGAACCTCGGAATGCATCAAAATAGTACTCCTTCCCAACAGAGGCGTCATATTTCTCCTTGTTATTTCCTCTTTCTACATGTGCTGTAGCACATGTAGAAAGAGGAAAATGCCAATGGAGTTTGTTTTTGTGCAGGATGGTGTACAAAAACAATTCTGGCTGTATAGCAGGGACCCTTGCACAAGGGTGCCTGCGTTGGTGCTTGCCAGCCACAGGGGTGCAATGGCGAGAGAGCGCAGGAATGCGCCCTTTGTTAGTAGTTATAGCAATCTCTATTTGACGTAGAGCAGCACGTTGTCGTGCTCCGTTGTGCCAAATGTTGATAACCCTGGCCCATAGTGTCCAATTCAATACATTAAAAAGACCCGTGAGCACAGGCCGTCGTCTGCTTTTGAAAGATTTGGGTCTCTATTCACAGTTAAAATTAATGGCACCCAGCTCAATTCTATGTCAGGACCGTAGGCGAGGATTATGCAGTTCTTTCTTCACTCTTTATTAAATAGCAAGTTTAAAGTTCAAAACAAAAACACATAACAACTACAAGTCCCATGTGTCTGTTCCTATAGCACCCACTGTCCAATGAGACTCCAATCCAGTCAAATGTATAAATGCCCTCGACCACATCACTCTCCCACTTTGTTCACTGCTCACAGTGACAGATAAGTGCCCTTTCTGCCTACTGAGTACTTTTACCGTTATTTCTTGCTGTATTTTTGCTTATTGATTGCGCTTGTGCATGTTTGTTGATTCTGTGTGAAGTTTGTTGTAGCAACGAGCATTGCTAAGTTGTGTTGCCATAGCGCGCTAAGCTTTTAGCCTGAGCGCACTTTCGGCACGCAGTGACACGTCTGGCCCGCTAGATGGCATGCATCTGTGTAAGTGCGTGTTTTCCTAGCGTTCGAGTCGCTTTGCGTTCGGCGCTTTTTTTTTCTGCACGCTAGGGGTCTTGTTTTGAGCCTAGGCTCCCTTTACCCCTCCAACCCCCCACTTACACTGTGCTTGTGGTCCGTATATAACCCAGAGCGGGAAGAGCGCTCTAAGGCCATATTGGACGCGACCCTGCGGGCGCATTTTTTTCTTCAGGCCTTGCTTTCCATTTGGCTGTTTTTGGTGACAGAAGGTTGGGGGGGCTACCCTCTCTATTCTTTTGGGTGTATATTCTGTCCACTTAAAGTCCCCTGAGTGGTGTGATGCAGCCTTCACAGGACCACAATTCTTTTTCCCTCATGTCCCCTGGTGGGGGGGCTACCCTCTCTATTCTTTTGGGTGTATCTTCTGTCCACTTAAAGTCCCCTGAGTGGTGTGATGCAGCCTTCACAGGACCACAATTCTTTTTCCTTCGTGTCCCCTGGTGAGGGCCCTTCTCACTGTGTCCTACCCCCTGGGGAGGGTGCGTTGCTTTCGCAAGCTATCGCCCATGCTCTAGCCCCTATCAAGGAGAGTGTGGCGCAGCTTGCGGAGCAAGTGTCTAAAGGGCCTGACATGTTTGGGGCGACGGGTGTTGAGGGTAAGACAGCACCCAGGAAATCGCGCAAGCGCAACGCAGGGCACCTTGAAGACGTTTAGCTTACCGCCGATGTCTCCAGCAAGGGTGCGTGCGCGCATAAGCGCATACCCTTCTTGGAGGGTTCTCTACCTGGCGTAATGGGTGAAAAGCTTCACCACCAATTGGGCCTCTAAGTGGGGTCACCTAAAGGCATCACAGAAGACTCAGATGGGGACTCCTCCTTGGTGGAGGACGAGGAATCTGGCCGCTCTTGGCGCCCTGGGGCCTCTTTACCGGACCCAAAGGATATGGGGGACTCGGACTCTGATATGTTCAAACCTGAGGGAATATACCACCCTCGTTCATCAGAGTGGTGGCCGGAACAGAAAGTGGGCAATTATGTAGCGAGCAAAATTCGTCAACCTCTAGATAAGGAGGTACGGGCTCGCTTGAAGGCCGAATGCCCGCGTCCTACCTTGCCTGACAAGGTTGCAGCTACGCCAGATATTGCCCCCAAAATGTGTGCCTTCTTCGCAAAGTACATTAAAGCCCCTAAGAAGGGTATTGATCGGTCCTGGAAGGCGTGCCAGGACAAACTCCTGGACTTATTGGGACCCCTGACACAGATCACCCAACTGGCGGAACGTGCCAAGCAGTCGAATACGGCCCTACCGACGGACGTCGTAGCTGGGTGGGCCCAGAGGGCAGTGTGTCTCCTGGGCAATGCCAATTGTGCCATTTCAGCCGAGAGGTGCCGGTCCTTACTCATTAAAATAGACCCCAAATTGGGGGAATTGTGTTCCTTGGAGGCAGGGGCTGTCGCTCAGGGCAACTTATTTGGTGATCCTTTTGTTAAGGAGTTAGGCAAATTTGTTGCCACCTTCCTGGCACTCAACAAGGCGCAGTCTTCGATTAAGAAGATATTCCCTGGCAAGGTTTTTGGAGGGGCCGGACGAGGCAGGGGTCGCTCATCCGGCCGCCAGTATCAACAAGGCCCTGGTTCCTACAGGAACAACGGATGACGAGACGGTCTCCAAGGAACCTTCTTCCCAAATAGAGGCAAGGGGAAGGGCAGAGTGAGCAGGATAACCTGGGGAGCAGCCAATGCCCCAGGAGGGCCTTCAGGTAAGAATTATCCCTTCTTCCCCTTGAAAACTTGGAGGGACGCAATTGGGAGCTCATAACCTCCGATGCTTGGGTTTTGCAGACAGTGTCTGTTTTTCACATCGAGTTTTGGGGAACCCCGATCCATGAGAAACTTCCCACACCTTTAGTTTTTTCAACAGGGGATTCCACCCTAATAGATTCAGAGGTCCAGGACCTCCTTCGCAAAGGAGCCATATGCAACTGTGCTCTCCACCTCAGAGGTTTTGTGAGCAATCTTTTCCTGGTGGAGAAGAAGGACAAGGGGTTTCGACCGGTGATAAATCTCTGATCATTCAACAAATGGGTGATCTACAGACATTTCAAAATGGAGGGTATTCACATGCTCCGGGATATCCTGTTGAGGGGAGATTGGTTGGTCGGTTTGGACCTCAAGGATGCATATCTCACAGTTCCAATTTTCCCTCCTCATCGCAGGTTCCTACAGTTTCTGTGGAAGGGTCAGGTGTTCCAGTTCACCTCTCTCCCATTCGGACTGTCGTTGGCTCCTTGGTGCTTTACCAAACTTCTCAAGCCGATGGTGGAATTCTTCCGTCCTCGGGGGATCCGCCTCATCATTTACCTGGACGATCTCCTTCTGATGGATCAATCCAGGTCCCAACTTATATCCAATGCAAACACGACTATTGCATTCCTTCAGGACTTGGGGTTTGTGATCAACCGACAGAAATCAGAACTTCTGCCTTCGCAGTCGAAGATTTTTCTGGGGCTCCTCATAGATTCCCAAGTGGCATCTCTCAGTGTCCCGACTCCAAAGATCTCCAAGATCAAGAAAGAGTTAAGGAAGGTATTGAGGCATGACAGGATCTCTCTACAGGAGCTTGCCAGAGTGGTGGGTCTGCTCTCCTCATTGATTCTGGCCATTTCTCCAGGCCCTATTCACTACAGGGCTCTCCAGCGCCTCAAAGCCCATCACCTTCGGCGCGGTCTGATGTATTCCGAACTGGTCTCTCTCACCCCGTCGGCGAGAACAGAGTGCTAGTCCAGACCTGGTCATAGAGTCAGATGCCAGTCGTCACGATGGGTAGCTCGATGCGGGGACACCTGGTTCGGGGGACGTTGGAGCCCTCAGGAGCTCAACATGCACATCAATTGTCTGGAACTCCTCGCCGGCTCGTTTACAATCCTTTCCCTGACTCGGGACAGAATCTCCTGTGTTGTTCTTCTTCGGATGGACAACGTGTCAGCCATGCAATATATAAACCGCCTTGGGGGCACTCGGTCGAAGGCCCTGGCGGAGCTTCCAAAAGATTTTTGGCATTTTTCCCTCCAACATCAGATCTCTGTCACGGCGGAGTATCTCCCGGTTTCCCAGGACACTCTAGCGGACTGGAATTCCAGGTACCTGTCTGACTCCATGCGATTGGCAGCTGGATCAGGTGATTTTCCGGGCCATCTTGGAACAGTGGGGTCCTTGTTCAGTGGACCTCTTTGCATCCAGGTGAAACACCCATCTACCTCTGTACTTCAGCTAGTGCCCGGATCCGGGGGCAGCAGGGGTGCATGCGTTTCTGCAGAACTGGGGACCACACCAGAGGTATGCGTTCCCCCGCTTCCTTCTGATTCCGAGGGTATCAGCCCAGGTATGTCATCAGGAAGCGACGGTGGTCTTAAAAAACCCTCTTAGGAGATCCCAGGTGTGGTTTCCGTCCCTTCTGGAGCTCTCGTGCGACTTTCCAATCCGTCTTCCGGATTTCCCCTCAATTCTTCGGGATCCGGCGGGACACTTCCATCCTCTGGTCCTTCAGGGCCATCTATCGCTGGTGGCCTGGAGGATTTCAGGACTCGCTAGCAGGACTGCAGACTTTCACAAGAAGCTAATAACTTCATTGCACGGGCCTGGGCTGCAGGTACAGCTAAGCAATACAGGTCTGCATGGACTAGATGGGCTCGCTGGTGTGTGGACAGGCATACCGATCCCATGGGGACCCAAATTACGGATATCCTAAATTTTCTGGCGGAACTAGCAGGAAGTGGTTTGTCTTATTGCACGGTAAATTCCTTTAGATCGGCCATCTCGGTGGGTCACCCCCATCTCGATAACTACCCAGTGGGGGAGCACCCTTGAGTGTGTAAACTACTTAAGGGTATCAGACTTTCCAGACCTCTGGACCCTAGGTATTCAGAGTTATGGGATGTCAATCTAGTTCTTCGTCTGTTATCCTCGTGGCAGGACAATCAATATCTTTCTAGGAAAGAAGTGTCAGCTACGCTGGCCATGTTGTTGTGTCTCATTTTGTGCAAAAAGGGTGTTGGATGTCAGAGCCCTAGATGTTTCAGATAGAGTATTCTCTCCGGAAGGAGTAACTTTCACCGTTTCTCGGACAACCAAATGCAATACAAGGTCAGTATTGTACCCTGCGTTTCTTCTCGCCCCTAAACTTTGCGTAGTGCGATGCTTAAAAACGTACGAGGAGGTGACAGCTGAACTTCATACCCCTGGGGAGCGTCAGCTGTTGATTTCCTTGCAGAAACCGTTCAAGGCTGTTTCCTCCCCTTCCATCGCCAGGTGGATCAGATGGATCTTGGCGGAAGCAGGCATCAATGTACAGGTGTTCGGGGCACACTCTGGCTCGAGATGCCATGGGTGGTAGGTTGGAGGACATCATGAATGCGGCAGATTGGTCTTCTGAGTCTACTTTTAAAAAATTCTGTTTTAAACCGATACACGAGGCAGCCTCTTTGGTGGTAAGTAAGCTTTAAACTTGCATAATCCTCGCCTCCGGTCCTGACATAGAATGCAAAATTTCTTAGCTATTGTGAAGGAAAGTTTCAATTCTATTAAGGACACGGAGGCGAGGATTATCCCACCCTACACTGGATACGTGTTCTTCCCACCCGGAGGTCTTTTGGAGCTTGTACTGAGGTGGTATTTATATATGTTTATATGTTTATATATATATATATATATGTATATATATACTGTATATATATATGCATATTTTTTCAGGATTGATTATTGTTGTGAGTGACAATATCTGGAATACTTTACATTTTTTGTTTCTTGCTAATTCATTGTCTAGGATGCCTAGAACGTTTCTAGTCCTAACAGGTTCTTTCAGGTATTGTTTAATGACTGATTATGGTTATTCCCGAATTAATCATTCATGTTTCTCCATAGGATCGGAGGCAGCGGCCACATGAGGATTCAATGTTCCCTTTTGCAGTGAAGTCGAGGGAGAGTGACGTGGTTGAGGGCATTTATACATTTGACCGGATCGGAGTCTCAAACTATAGGTTTGCTATAGGAACAGACTCATGAGACTTGTAGTTGTTATGTGTTTTTGTTTTGAACTTTGAACTTGCTATTTAATAAAGAGTGAAGAAAGAACTGCATAATCCTCACCTCCGTGTCCTTAATAGAATTGAAACTTTCCTTCACGATAGCTAGGAAATTTCGCATTTTTCCTCAAAGGTTCCATTGTTTATAAAGTATTATTTTTAGACAAATGTTTGTTTACATTTATGCATGTTAACCTAAGTTTTGGAATATTTTTTCATAGATGTACCTTAATGTTAAGTCGTTGCACAAGATATAGGCGGTCATTATGAACACGGCGGTAAACACCGCCGACCGCCGTGGTGGCGGTGAACAGAAGACCGCTGTTGGCGGTGAATAGAAACCCTCCATATAATGAACCTAAATCCCAAACCCACCACAAATTACCAGTCCACCAGTCACCGCCAGGACCCTGTCGGCGGAAATGCTGGACCTTCCACCCCGCCACCGCCAAGCACACCCACATCCCGCCCTCCCAATAATGATGCACAAATCACCTTGGCGGTCAGTGGAAGTCGAACGACTATTGGCGGAACCGACTGCCACGAGCGACAAGTGGACCCAACAGCAAGAAGTGCACACATTGGATAAGCTAGAAACCCACACACCTGACACACATCCACAACACCATAAAACAACCACATACACACTCCACAATCCTTTGCAACGAAACCAAGACAAAGAAGACAGAGAGCAGCAGAAGCAGACACCGAATGCCACTATACACGAGACTCACACCAACCCATAGAAGAGCACCCTCACCGCAATTCCACCCCCAACACCATTCACCACACTCACCATGTCACCCCCCAAATATCCACGCTTCACAGAAAGGGAGCTAAGGACCATGGTGGACGAGATCCTGAAGGTGGAACCACAAATATTCGGGGCACAGGTGCAGCACACACACATCGCCAAGAAGATGCAGCTATGGCAGACCATTGTCAACAGGGTCAATGCAGTGGGACACTATCCATGCACCAGGGACGACATCCGCAAGAGATGGAACGACCTGTGGGGGAAGGTCAGGGGCATGACATCAAGGCACCACATTGCAGTCCAGAAGACTGGGGGAGGACCACCACCAACACCACCCAAATACACTGACTGGGAGGAAAAGGTACTGGCCATGCTGCACCTTGAGGGACTCACTGGACTCATTGGATGAATGGACTCGGTGAGTTGTCTACAATTACCCCATATACATCACACCTGGAATGCATGCATCACCCAACACCCACCAGGACCACTACCCCACCCAGGCCACAATCACTACATCCAGTGACCCTGCATACCCACAAACCCACCAACAGGCCCACATCCCTCACCCTGTGCACAGCCACCTACCCCTGCAATGATTCACAATGGCACTACACCACCCACAATGCTACCACACATCCGAAACAAAATGCAGTGCAAACCTCACAAAGGCACCCTGTGTGGCCCCAAAAACTCACATCTGCACAAAACAGCCCAGCCCTGTGCACCCCATCCAATCATGCATTTGTAACAGACATGTCCAATTCCCCCAACAGGCACCACCACCCATGCCACCCTGATGGACAGGACAAGGAGTGGCAGGTCCCTCCAGGGAGACAGAGGCACCTCACAGGACACTGGGGATGGATCCCTGGACACTGATGAGCAGGCTGGCCCCTCACACAGTCCTGGACTGTCACCATCCAGCAGCCCCACCCAGGATACCACTGACACCCCTACCACCCAGCCAACAACATCAGCCCAGGGCAACCGTCCCCACACCTGTGCATCCAGGCCACAGACTGGTGGAACACAGGTACAGCAGCCACAGTCACCCCCTACAAACAGGCAGGAAGACGATCAAATCAAATCAAATCATTAACATTTATAAAGCGCGCTACTCACCCGTGCGGGTCTCAAGACGATGACCCCAGTACAAGTGGTACCACCAGACCTGTGCAGGGGACGCAGGGGACACAGGCACAGGGGGCTAGACCCAGTGGTAGGGCCTCAGTGGCCCAGGGAGGAGGCCCCAGGATGGATGCTGCAGCCCAGGACGTGATCTCAGAGGTCCTGGGGGCCAACCAGCATAAGCCATGACAGATTGGCACAGATAGTATCCACCCGGGAGCACAGTCAGAGGATGCAGCAGGAACACCAACAGGCCATGGAGCAGTGGAAACAGCACAACGCCACAATGGCCAGCATAGCAGGAGCACTGCTGCAGCTGGTACAAACCCAGTCTGAGACCCAGGCAGGACAGGAGGCCCCCACTACAGCACAGGAGACAGACCGGACAATTACATCAACAACAGCAATATTCCACGAACTACCCTCAGAGGAAACACAAGGTACAACCATGTCATCCCCTGTAGGTCAACAGCAGGAGCCCAAACGGACCCTCAGGCCAAAATATGGGACTGGAACTCCTGCCAAAATCAAGCCCCCCCTCCAAAAAGTAACTCTGCTACAATCTGCCCACCAACCATCCCACACAATAAACCACCAAACAGTGCTAACAAACAATAAGAACTCATGTAAGCACTGATGGACCCATCAATACCAACAACTAGGCTGCCACCATGTTGGCATTGAGGACAACCACCCGTGACCAACTGCCATCACTGTAAATTGCACCATTCAATACCTGCCACAAATAAAACATGTATCACACCTGTAACACAGTCCCCCGTCATAATGTGAGAACAAAGTGAAGTATGGATGTATATGGCTGATAACTACTTTATTGGTAATGCGTAGCATGAAAGTACACCTGTGTGCCTAAATGCTGTGGGAAAAAAAGGAATAAACTAAATTGTATTTGGTACCATGCAGACCTGGACCCAGTTTCAAATAGTAGATTCAAAGCACCCCTACATGATAAAGCACACTGACCGTATGTGTCACAAACACCAATGTCAGCCCTTAGTCCCACATAGTTACTGGAAGTAGAGTTGTATCAGTTGGGTCCTGGAATTGACATCTTCCCCTTCCTTATCATCACCATCACTCTCCTCCCCTCTCTGAGGCAGCTGGTCAGGATTTACAGCAGCATCCACCTCCAAGAGGGGGATAGAATTTCTCACTGCCACGTTGTGCAGCCTGCAGCAGGCCACCACTATTCTACACACCTTTCCTGGCCCATAGGCCAGGGAACCCCCAGAGATATGTAGACAACAAAATCTAGCCTTCTGGAGATCTATTGTGCGCTCTATCACCCTCCTAGTACGTCCATGGGTCTCATTGTAATTCCTCTCTGCATCTGTCCCAGGATTCCTCACTGGTGTCAGGAGACAACGCAAGCTGGGATAGCCAGAATCACCTAGACAAATGTGTAAAACAGAGCAGTCAGAGTCAAGCCTCTGAGTCAGACAGCCAGCCTGTCTGCTAGGTGGCAGTTACTGACAAAAACACCTACCTATGATCCACACTCTGTCCTCTTGTAGCTGTTCCATATTCTGTGGCACACTACTGTTCTTCAGCACAAAGGAATCATGGACTGAACCAGGAAACATGGCATTCACATGTGAGATGTACTGGTCTGCAGTACATACCAATTGGATGTTCATGGAGTGAAAGTTCTTTCTGTTTCTGTACAACTGTTCACTGACTCTTGGTGGTATTATAGGTATGTGGGCGCCATCG
The DNA here is from genome assembly GCF_031143425.1 of Pleurodeles waltl. Taxonomy (NCBI): domain Eukaryota; kingdom Metazoa; phylum Chordata; class Amphibia; order Caudata; family Salamandridae; genus Pleurodeles; species Pleurodeles waltl. The sequence continues at coordinate 621,131,557 of NC_090437.1, read as the reverse complement.
ATGGCACCGATCACATGGGGTATGTTTGCAAATGCAGAGAAGTCAGATTTGAGGGCAGGGAGGTCAGTACTTTGGGGAAATCTCACATAGGACTGCAGGTGTCGTACAAATGCATTTAGAAATCTTGACAGTATCATGCTGAACATTGGCTATGAAAATCCTGCACCTATGCCCACCGTCACGTGAAATGAGCCCGTGGCCAGGAAATGGAGTGCAGAGAGCACCTGCACTTCAGTCGGTATGGCATGCTGATTACGATTTGCCGGTCTCAGCGCTGGATCCAGTAACGCACAAAGTTCGAGAATAGTTGCAAGGGTGAGTCTGTAATTGATTATGATGTGACGCTCCACCATGGTCCGCAAATCAAAAAGTGGTCTGTACACCGATGGGGCCCTTCCTCGCCACAAGGGTCGGTACCTAGGAGGGATTTGAAACACATGAGAGGAACACACAGACATAGGCACACATTGTCATACATTGTGCACTGCTTACTTCATTGTAGGGACTCAAAAGTTAAATGTTCCTGACAGGTTTTCATCTAGACCTCAATGAGTGAACAGGGTTTGATATGTGTGGTATTGTTAATGGTCACAAACATAGGTGTATTAGGTGAACAATAGGGCCTGCATTGTGCATATATCATTTTTATTAATGTATATTTTTGAACAAAATGTCCGCCCCCTGTAATTCAGAACTGTCATTGTGGAAGTGACCTCATACTGCTAGCGGTTGATGTAACAGCGTAAGGGGGTGCTTACCGCAGTTCGCACCGTCATTGGTTAACATGAATGCCAATGGGGAATCCTGGCATATCATGATCGCCGCCAGCGGTGACGGTTCACACCGCCGCGGTATGGATGCAAATTCGTCACCCCAACTTCACTTGACTCCCTGATCTCGTGCGAGCAGGTACTCCACTGAGTGTACTGCTGTGTCCTGCCTCTGGTCATGGAAGTGGCTTGTGTTTCAGGGTAAACGGCCCGGCCTTCACCCAGGAGGAATTGGAGAAGCTAGTGGACAGGGTCCTGCCCCTGTACGCCAAGCTCTACGGACGGCCAGAGGTACAGGTGAGTCGGGGTTTTGGGGTCACTGTTTGGGTGTAAAGGATGGTGTTGTAGGTACATATGTGTGCATCTCTGAGCCTGCATGGGCCATGGTTCTTGCCATGCTGCGTGCGTATGTCCTGTAAGTCTGTCAGTACTGTCTGTCCCATAGTGGATGTATAGCCAGCTGTACATATTTTCCATGTGCCTGACCTCTGTGTTACATTTCTGTGTCTCCCTTTTAGGTCAGTGCCCACCAGAAAAGGGTACTTTGGCATGCCATTGCCAAGGAGGTGTGGACCCTGGGGGTCTACAACCGGCAGAGCACCCACTGCAGGAAGAGGTGGGAGGACCTGCTGCACTGGGCGTGAAAAATCTGTGAGGCCCCGCTGGGGAAATCCTTCCAAAGTGGAAGGGGTGCCTGTCGAGCACTGACCCCCCTCATGCTAAGCATCCTGGCAGTGGCGTATCCAGACCTGGATGGGCGCTCGAAGGCTGCACAGCAGTCACAAGGGGGTGAGTACTCATGTCATGATCTTAACCCTTGATGGATGTCTGTGTGTGCATTAGGGTTTATGCTGCTTAGTTGCAGGGACTCTCACTGAAGTCCATCTACATGATGGCCCCGTAGGGTGTAGGTGTGTTTTGGTCAGGTCTCCTACACGTCGGGTCCTTAGGTAGTTCAGGGGATGGGTGTAGAGCAGGTTTCTGGTCACTAGTCAAGGGCATGGCCATGGGCATAGTGGAAGGGCCTACCTGTTGTGGGGTCTTCTGGGTGGGTGTTTGTCTGGCCACTATGTTTACTCCTTTCAGATGTTTACAAGTGTCTTTCCTGTTTTGTCTCCCCATCCCTGTTCTCTTGTGTTGTCTGTGTACATCAGCATCATCTGGCGAGGGAGCTGAGGCACTGGCAAGTGGGGATGCAGCGGCCCACCGATCCTCGGAGGCAGAGTCATCAGACGCCAAGGGGACCAATGGGTTGGAGGGCGAGGGGTGTACCATGGGGGAGGCAACTACCACTGGAGGTAGTGACTCAGTGACCAGGGGGCTCTCTGGTGGTGGCGGACACTAGTGGACACACCCCTACAATAACATCTTCCGCCACCCCATGCCATCACCGCCCTCCTTTTTGATCCCCACTGAGTTGCCCGTGCCCGCTCACCCAGAAGGGTCGGCGTCTCCTTCGCCCCAGGCACTTCCTCCCCTGCCATAGTCAGCCTTTCTGCCCTCACAGAGGAGGTTATTGACCTCCTGAGAACCATCTCTGTGGGGCAGACAACCATCATCAATGCCATCCAGGGGCTAGCATCAGAGATGCTGCAGACAAATGCCTATCTGGATGGCATTCATGGTGCAGTGTCTGGCCTACAGAGATCTTTTCAGGCTCTGGCCTCCTCTTTGACGGCAGCCAGTTTCCCTGGTCATTCCGTACCCCCTCCCACCTCCTCTACCCCTTCCAGCACCCCACTCCAAAGCACACAATCTGACACCCAGTCAAGCACCTCAACACACAAGAAGCACACCTCTAAACACAAGGACCACACCTCCCACCACAAGTATTCACACAGCCAACATGCACACACAGCAACATCCACTTCCCCTAGTGTGCCCACCTCTTCTACCTCCCTGTCTGTCCCCTCTACATGCACACCCACAAGCACTGCACCTTCAGTCACTGTTGCTGATCCTCTTCCTGCATTCACCACAATAGCAGACATCCAGACATGCACCCCAGACACCACACCTGCACTCACCACAACTACAGTGGTTGACACATGCAGCACACTCACCAGACTTGCAGACACCCACACAATATACATCCACACTGGCAGCCTGTCTTCTCCCACTGTGTCCACCCCCCCTCCTCCAAAAACACACAAACACACCAAGACACCCACCCATCACACATCCGCCACACCTCAGCATACTGTCCAGTCACCTGCACCCATGACACGCACACCTACACCACTTACGACTACACCCTCTACCTCCACTCCCACGCCCTCCTCCAGGCCCAACCCAATTGCACCCAAGAAACTTTTCCTCTCCCATGCTGACCTCTTCCAACCCACTGGCCCACCCTGTCTTGTCCCTAAGCGTGCGCACCTCCTTGCCTTTTCCACTCCTTCCACTTCACAGACTGCCCCTGTCTGCCCTTCACATTCCCGGGCCCCCTCCCCAGAGAGGAAGAAGCCCTGTGCTGAGCCAATTCCATCTGGCTCCAACCGGTCGAAGCACATCCCCCCCGCTTCCAAAGCCAAACACAAGCCCCCTTCATCTTCTGAGCGCAAGTCTAAGACCTACCCCGTCGCAAATCCCCACCACCCTGTGCCCATGTTCCCTGATGTGCCTGGTTGACCCTTTATTGTTGCCCCATTAGGTGGAGTACCGTGCCCTTTGGGAGTCAGGTTGGGGCCATTGTGGGCCACACACATCCTGCACTATGGACTGGCTATTGGCCTTGTTGTGTATAATTGGCTCTGTGAGCTTAAATAAATAGTTATGTGTGCCCTATGTTTTGGCGGCACACTCCTGTACCCTGGTCTGTCGTTTCATTGTTTGCGGGTGTGGGGCATTTGTATGTACTATGGCCAGGTTGGATTTGCCTTGTGTCGAGTAAGTACCTCTTGCTGTGGGGTGTATGGGTTGCGCTACTGTGAAGGGTTGTGGGAGCGTTGCAGGGTGGGCGGAGTGGGTGGGTATGTAACTGTGTCCTTTCCTCCCTTGTGTCGTAGGTTGCGGTACTTACCATCATCGTCTTCATCGGCGGTCTCGGTCGTGGAGGTATATGGCAAGGAGCAGGGCTGGCATGATCTGCAGCTCTCTATCCATGTCTGCTTCGACGCGTTGTGTGGGCCTCCGGTAAGTGTTTCCTTATATTAGGTTAGTTTACGCCTGGCTTTACGTGGCAGTGGTTCCCGCCCCGGAACTGACGGCAGTCTAGTGGTTCATTATTTGATGGGTGGGTTGGGCCTTTCCGTCGGCCTGTGGGCAGACTCTGCCATCGTCGTCGGCACTTCTCTACTGGCAGTGGGTGGTTTTCAGGATGCCTGTGTTTCAGTAGGTTCTTTATTTGGAGGTCCAGACCGCTCCTCTGTTGGCGGATTTTACCGCCACTCCCGACGGCGCTGGTTGGACCGCTGTGTTCATAATGACCGCCTTAATAACTTAGTTCCACAGAAAATGAACAAATCAAATTTCCTGCAGAAACGCTGCCTTCTATGGACCTCCTCAGATGACACACCGTAAAAAATAAAAAAGTAAGTATAATGCACATTCTAGGATTGCTCCTATGCAAAGCATGGTAAAATGTGTCTTGCATCTTCCATCCCCAGTATAATGAAGGGAGTTGTAATTATTGGTCTTTGCCAATGGTGTCCTAGTGAGGTCTCTTCTATGACAGTATGTTTTTTCAATAATACATAAAAAAAAGTGGCTCATCGAGGATTCAATCAACATGAGAGTAATAGTGATAGTCAGCAAATGAATTACTGCAAGCAATTAATTCACATTTACATATAAATTTGGCATTAGACCAATGGTTCCCAACCTTTTGACTTCTGTGGACCCCCACTTTGTCATTACTAGAATCCGGGGACCCCACCACTGAGTCATCACTGAATGCTGGGGACCTATTCTGTTAACATTATTTAATTTTCTAAGCAGTCGCGGACCCCCTGAGGAGGCATTGCAGACCCCCAGGAGTCCACGGACCACAGGTTGGGAACCACTGCATTAGTCTATTAGTGAGGATTCAGTTCCTTTTATAGCAACTAGAGACAACTGTTGCAATCGTAACCTTGTTTGCATGCTTGTGGCCTTTTTTTTATAACAAATTTTGTTAGGTTTTGGAATCCACTATGTAAAATAAATTTACATCCGCACAACACCATCCAGTTACAAATGGCGACATGAGAAATCACATCCCCAAACCAAAGTAAGCTCCATACCTCCCCATTTCTTGCCATGTTTTTGTGGGCAACCTCGGGTGGCATGTATGGACTTTTCCAACTGGGTTCACGGTCCATCCCTGCCCTCCATTCTGCCAGTTAGGGGGCATTTGGGGAGTTCCATTTCCAGGAAATGTCTTGCTTAGTAACCACTGGGGCAATGCTTATAAACATGTGGTCCGTCTGAGGGCTGCCAAACTCATCAACGATGCCCAGTAGGGTTAATAGTATTTATTAATAACCCATTATTGTTCTATAAATTAATCTGAGCTGTGTGTCTTTTTTGTAAAAACCCACAAAATACACTTGTTAGATATGTTTTTGTTTTCTGTCTGCATACCAGGAACACTCAGCACCCTTTTCCTCTTCTTTCGTTTTCTCTCTATATTTGCACCAAATATTGTTGAGTGTTTTAGTCACAATAATTAATAGATATATATGCTACTGAGAGGTCTCAGGTAGACCTTTATTTGCTTTTCTTTTTGAACCCTGTATGTAGTACTTCATTTGCTGAGCTGTTATTATTACTTTAATGTTTATTCAGTCCTTGTTTAACCACTGTTTCTTTACCTATTAATGTATACCAAGGTTCAGATTGGCATAATGTGTTTCTCTTGTGTAAGGCAGTTAATTTCTCACCAGTGCATCATCGTAGAAGAGCTGCTTGGACCATTTTCATCTCCATGCCTCTAATGTTATTAGCCTGAGCAAGAGGAGAAAGTATACTTGAGTTCTGAGAAAATTAAGGAGGAGGGATTTAAAATTAACTCCCATAGGAAATAATGTTAATGTCAAAAACATTATTTTAAATTGTTAAAAATATAAATACATTTAAATTAATGTTCAAAATGTATACAAACAAATCATACTAATTATAAATAATTTAACATTATTTCCTATTTATATCCCTGCCTCCATTATTTGCTACGGAAGGGTATTGCAGCACCAGTGGTTGGCCATGTACAGTGCTGGAAGTGAATACACAAGTGCAGTATGTGAATTCCGAAAAGCAGTAAACTTACTCAAAAGTGCAGTTTATAAAGCAGGCACACAAAATCTAAACTGTTGAACATGCATGTAAATGTGAATGTGAAATTGCTCACACTACTCTGCTCATTGCAAACCTGCAAGTGTTTTTTATTGAGTCACTTTACACATGGCACTAGGAGTAATGGGTTAAAATGTGCGATGCGGAAACTTTCTGCATCTTCTCCAGATTTCAAGTTCAAAGCAATATATTACCGAGGGCTTGGGGTAACTAAGAAGGTGACCCTGGGCTCTAAAAGTTAAGTCTATTAACACGTCAGAAAAAATACACTTTACAGAGAATGGCAAATTGTACCCATTGCTACCTTAGTGTGATTATAAGCAGTGTGTTTAGTGGGATTAAAAGGAGTCAATTAGCATAACCAAGAATCCCTCCAAGACGCATAGACTAGGAAATCGACGGTGCTGCTTAAAATATGTAAACTAAAACCCTGTGCTTCACACAGCATGTCAGCTGACCACTAATAGAGTGCATCTGTGTGTTTTCTGTTATTGTATCTAGACATATATCAATGGACCTATTCCTAAGTCAAGTCAGACCTACTGGCTATGGCAGTGCTTGTTAGCAGTATCAAATAAATGAGTAACAACACCGTTTTTTTGTAATGAATAATTAGAACCAAAAACATGAAACTGTGGTCTTCAGAGTGTCTTAATCACTCCTGTTCTTCCCTTCTCACCATTTTACTTGGCAGCCTCTCACTCTGATAGTCACACCCTTTTTCAACATCCCAACAGTATCCTCTATCTGCATTTCTCTCATATCATCTCTTACCTGTTAGCAACACCTTTCCTCTCTCACCTTCTGCACATACTTCCTTTCATCTCTTCCACTACACCATCGTCCCGCACACAACTTAACACTACACCTGCAAGCGTATTTTTTTTTCCTTTGTTGCTTTCACTCTTTCGATAGCTGTCTACCTCTTTCAGAAACGTAGGCCCTCATTACAACCCTGGCGGTCGGTGATAAAGTGGCGGTAATACCGCCAACAGGCTGGCGGTAAATACTGCCAAATTATGACCAGGGCAGAAAGAGCTCAGACAGACAGACACTTAAACACACCGACTGCCAGGGCGGAATCAACAGGCACCACAGCGGTAGCCGCCTACAGCTAGGCGGAAGTCAATGTTCCGCCCACCTTACTAAGACCCTGCAATCTACCACCTTTTCTGGGGCGGTACCAACAACATTAAAAGCCTGGCGGAAACACTGCACAGAAGGGAAACGACTCACCTGTGGAGACTCAGGGGAGAACCACGCTGCATGGAGCCTGAACTGCATATATTCCCAATGCTGTTCTACGTCCTGCTCCACCACGAACACCAACGACGGCGAAGACGACCACGGTGAGCACAGCCGCCTAGCACACAGGGGAGGGGGGGAGGAAAAAGAGAGTGACACACACACGCAACACGCAACATCCCCACCCCCAACACCATACACACAAGCAGATGCAGCAACATAACATATACACCCCGTAAGCCTCTGGAAAAATACAAGGACAACACAAATAGATAAAAGTGAGTGTAATAAGATATATAAAGCAGTAATACATGCATCCAATCTAAAAGTATATACATATTTACAAATCAATGGACACTGCCAGTCCTCAATGTTCGTGGGCCACAGGGCCACATCACAAAGTTCAAGGCTCCACTTGACTCCTGCAACAACACGGAGAGAGAACACTGCAGGTGCATCAGTTAGAAAATAGGCAGGCACCTCAGGGGACGGGGAACGGGAGGCACCTCAGCCGGCAGATGGAACAACACCACTGATCCTGGAGGGGGCAACATGCCCTGTGCTTGGTCCTGGAGAGTGCAAGGTCACAGTCTCTTAACTGAGTGTCAATCCCACAGGATTTGCAGGGACAGCCTGCACAACAGCCCATGGATGCAGGACTACACACTGTCCGCCAGCTGTGACAGCTGCACAGTGATGGTGATGGTGATGTTGCCGCTGGTGGTGGGGGGAAGCTCCTGCCCATCCCCTGCAGCCTCGGACGGCTGCCCACTGCTGGTGATGGTGCTGGTGCAGCTGCTGCTACTGCTACTGCTGGTGGTGGTAGTGGGGGGAAGCTCCTGCCCATCCCCTGCAGCCTCAGACAACTGCCCACTGCTGTTGGTCATGCTGGCAGTGGTACTGGTGGTTGTGGATGTGGGGGGGAGGCTCCAGCCCATCCCCTGCAGCCTCGGATAGCTGCCCACTGCTGGTGGTCATGCTGGTGCTGGTGGTGGTGGGTGTGGGGGGAGGCTCCAGGCCATCCCCTGCAGCCTCGGACAGCTGCACCACCATGGTTGGTGGTGGGGGCTGGAGTCCCAGCACCAGGCCCCTTGTTCTTTCTGCCTGCAGTTGCAGGCCCCTTGCCTTTCCTGGCTGCAGCTGGGGATGGCTCCATGCTCCTCTTGGCAGAAGCTGGGGATGGCTCCTTGCTCCTCTTGGCAGCAGCTGGTGGGGGCTCCTTTACCTTCATGGTAGCAGCTGGGGGTGGCACCTTGCCCTTCCTGGCAGCACTTGGGGCAGGCACTCTTTCCATGTGATCCCTTCCCACCACGAGTTGCTGTGGACACTACTGGGCCCGTGGACTGGGTGGCTGAGGTGTTTGCCTGGGTTTTACACACCCTGTCCTGACATGAAGGACGGTGGAGGGGTAGGGTAGAGGTCAATGGTGGAGAGGAAAAGCTTCTTAGGGACATTGGGGCGGAAAGAGGGAGAAGGTCTGGGAGTGGAGGAAGAGGGAGTGGTTGTCGGAGGTGTCTGTCTGATATGTTTGGGTGCAGGTGCCTGGGCTGGATGCTGTTGTGAGGTGGATGGCTGCTGGGTGTCTGAGTGCTTGCGTTTGTGTACTTTGGGAGGAGGGGGCACAGACACAGTGGGAGAGGACACAGGGGACGTGTGCATGGCTGTTGGGGTGGTGACTGCTAATGAGGTGTGTGTTCTGAAAGGTGATGGCGGTAGTGGATGAGAATGTAGTGCATGCAGGTGTGAGTGTAGATGCAACTGGGAGGGAGATGGAGGAGGAGGAGAAGCGGGCCACAGTGGAGTCAGTGGATGTTGGTATGTCTGCATCTGGATGGTGTTTGTGTGAGTGCCTGTGGGATGATGTGTGATGCCTGTGTTTGCCTGAGGCACTCTTGTGTGTTGTCTTGTGTGCATGCTCGTCTGCCTGTGTTCTTGGGATAGGTTGGGGTTGAGGGGAATGGTATTGGGTAAAGGAAGTTGGAGGGGGAGGCTAGAAACAGGGACAATTTCTGCCATCAGAGAGGAGGCCAGAGCCTGGATTGATCTCTGTTGGGCCACCAAGCCAGCGTGAATGCCCTCCAGTAATGCATTGGACTGTTGCATTTGGGCTGCCAGCCCCTGGATGGCATTCACAATGGTTGACTGCCCAACAGAGATGGACGTCAATAGCCTCCTCACTCAGGGCAGCAGGGCTAACTGGGGCAGGGCTTGAGGTGCCTGGGACGAAGGAGATACCCACCCTCCTGGGTGAGCGGGCACAGGCTACTCGCTGAGGGGCTGCTGGGAGGGCGGTGCTGGTACAGGGGTGGCCGCTGTACCTGTAAACAGGGTGGGCACAGAGGTGTCCGCCACCACTAGGGAGCTTCCATCTGAGGAGGTATCTGCATCTGAACTGTCCCCTCCAGTCTCCGCCGTTGTGCCCTCACTGTCGGTGGACTCTGCCTCCTGGGTCCTGTGGGATGCAGCTCCCTCCATCGCCGGTGCCTCTGGTCCTCTGCCAGATGATGCTAATGCACATAAGGACATGATAGGTTGGAGGAATAGCACATCAGAACCCTGCCCAACATGGGACTTACACTGCAATGTCAGCCCTGGCCTAAGGGCACTCACAGGCACACTTTCCCCACCTGGATACTATCCCACCAGACGTAAGTAGTAATGAAGGGCACTGTATTCACCCCCTTGTTGCTGCTGTGATGCCCCCAAGCACCCATCCAGCTCAGGATAGGCCACGGCCAGTATGGGGGCCATCAGGGGGTCAGGGTTCGACGGGCACCCCTTCCTCGTTGGAAGGCCATCCCCAGCTTGGCCTCTGCGGTCTTCCGTGCCCAGCGTCTCAAGTCCTCCCACCGTTTCCGACAGTGGGTGCTCTATCTGCTGTAGACCCCCAGGGTCCGCACGTCCTTGGTGATGGCACACCATATACCTTTCTTTTGATGGGCACTGACTTGCAGAGGAAATATACACAGGGAAAGGTATTAGTTAGACCGTCCTGCCTGCTACACTCATGACCCACCATAGCCGCCCCATCCCCTTACGCACAGACATGGCCCAGCATACATGCTGCACGCTGCCCAGGGTTCATCCACCAACCCCCCTACACGAGGCCTTCACACACAGCATTTCATGCATTCATGCCCCATGCATCGTGCTCACAGTGTACTCACCTGTTAGTCTGGAGGCCCATACAGCAGTCCGTACTGGGGTAGGACCCCATCCACCAGTCGCTCCAACTCTGCCGAGGTGAAGGCAGGGGCCCTTTCCCCAGTCATACAGGCTATGGTAGGTTCCAGACACAGGTCACAGCAGCACATGCAGTGTAGATCCTCTCCTGTTGAAGGTCAGGTAGCATCTGAATGAACAGATAGAAAATGGCGGTCCCGTCCGCGGCGGTGCATACCGTCACCGCCGGCATACATTACCATTGGCCACTGTACTCCATACGGTCTAATAATAACCAATGAGGAGTTGCACGGTGGTTCCCGACCGCCTCCCACAACGGCACACATCAGCGGAATTACCTCACTTTCAGCTGACCCTCCATACAGGACAGGCAGACATCATTTCAAGGGAGGGGGGTAAACCATGGATCCTAACTGCATCACAGATCAAAATTGTGCATTCAAGACATATGCCACTAATACATTAATAAATCACACCATGCATTGAACTGTAGTGGCTACAATGTACAGATTATGACCGGCTCCTCATTCTTTTGCCCCATAGATTACAACTGCTGTGGATGAATAGGAGATGGAGACATCCCCACGTGTACAGATCCCTGGTGGACTTGGCAACAATGGAGGACAGGCACATTATACTCACCTACAGACTTGACAGGGCCACAGAGCTGTGTGCCCAGTTGGAGTTTGACCTGATTATCTGCTATCCGTACCCCACTGGGATCCCCCCTCTTGTGCAAGTGTTCTCACTGGTCCATTTCTTGGCAACTGATTCTTTCTAAGTGACAGTGGGCTTGGCAGCAGGAATGTCACAGCCAATGTTCTGAATAGTGCTGACCAGAGTGTTGTCTGCCCTGATTAAACACATGTGCAGCTACATTGTTTTCCCCCGAGTGGAGGATTTGGCCACAGTGAAGGCTGACTGCTATGCAATGGGACATATCCCCAACATCATTAGGGCGATTGATGGAACACATATTGCATTTGTCCCCCCCGCCATAATGAACAGGTCTTCAGAAATCATAAACGTTTTCACTCGATGAATGTGCAGATGATGTGTTTGGTGGACCAGTACAGCTCCCATGTCAATGCTAAGTATCAAGGCTTGGTGCATGATGCTTTTCTCCTGAGGAATAGCAGCATCCCAAATGTGATGGGCCAACTACAGAGGCACAGGGTGTGGCTAATAGGTGTGGCCTGGTTCCCACCTAGTGGCTGTTGGTGTATGGGTATTGTGTGGGCCATATGGCATAGTGTGTGGCTAACAGTTGTCCCTCGAAACTTGCAGGAGATTCTGGTTACCCCAACCTCTCATGGCTGCTGACCCCTGTGAGGAATCCCAGGACAAGGGCATAGGAACGTTACAGTGAGGCACATGGGCGAACAAGGATAATAGAACGTACCTTCGGCCTCCTGAAGGCCAGGTTTTGGTGCCTCCATCTAACAGGTGGATCCCTGTGCTACTCACCAAAGAAGGTCTGCCAGATAATTGTGGCATGCTGCATGTTGCACAATCTTGCCTTGAGACGCCATGTGCCTTTTCTGCAGGAGGAGGAGGAGGCTGGAGATGGCTGTGTGGCAGCAGTGGACCCTGTGGACAGTGAAGATGAGGAGGCAGAGGATGAGGATGAGGACAACAGAACTGCAGTGATACGTCAATACTTCCAATGACACACAGGTAAGAAAGTGTAACTTCACATTTCATTGACAGTTTTATGTTTGACATTGTCACTGGCAGATGTGAATTCCCACTTCTATGGCCACTCACTGTATCATTTGGCAACTCTTTTTGCAGATGTTGGTACCCCACTATCGCTCCTGGTGTGTTCACTGCAGCCAGCTGCAGGTCTTTCTTATGTATACATTACTGTACAGTTAAATTGCAATGTTTAAACCTTGTTAAACTAATACATACTTAAATTATTTGGCATACTCCATACTTGTATTTTTTCAAAGTGTGTTTATTGCAGTGCTCTGAAGAAAAGTGGAAAGTGCAATGGGCTGGGGTGATGATGACAGAAAGTCCAGGGTAGGGTCCAGTCTATTGGTAGCACAAGTGCATTGTCCAAGGCAGTATAGGAAGGGGAGCAATGGCAGTTCAGAGTGACAGAGTGGGACACAAGGATGACAATCAGGAAAGTCTCATTTCGTGGCAGGGTCTTGGCAATAGTCTCTGACTTCTGCCTGGACCACAGGGAACATTTGCAGGGTGGTTCTCCTTTTGCAGGGGGAGGGGTGCTGGTGGCCTGTTGGTCCTGTGGCGGGGCCTCTTGTTCAGTAGCAGCAGTGGATGTGGAGGGCTGTTCAGTAGTCTGGCTAGTGGCAGGGGCCCGCTGGTATGACACTGCCTCCTTCATAATGTTGGCCATGTCTGCCAGCACCCCTGCAATGGAGACTAGGGTGGTGTTAATGGACTTAACATCCTCCCTGATCCTCTGGTACTGTCCCTTCTGCATCCCCATGTTCTCCTGCAACTTGTATATGATCTGGCCCAGCACATCTTGGGAATGTTGGTATGCTCCCAGGATCGTGGTGAGTGCCTCCTGGAGAGTCGGTTCCCTGGGGCTGTCCTCCCCCCTGGCGCACAGCAGTCCTCCCAGCTTCCCTGTTGTCCTGTGCCTCTGTCCCCTGAACGGTGTGCCCACTGCCACTGACCCCAGGTCTCTGATTGTCTTGGGTATGGTGGGTGCCGTGGGGTCCCTGTAGTGGTGGACACACTGCTGATTGACGTGACCTGGGGACAGAGATATGGGCATGCTGGGTGGGTAGTGTGGTGGTGTTTCCTGAGGGGGGAGGCTCTGTGGTGGTGTGGGTCTGTGCCTGGGTAAACGACTGTCCGGAGGTCCCTGATGGGCCAGGTTGGTCATCCGGATCCAGGCGAGCAGAGTCGCTGTCATCACTGTGGGCCTCTTCTGTGGGGGGACTGGATGTTGCTGGCACCTCTTCTCTGGTGACATTGGCTGGGATACCTGTGGGGATAAAAATGCAGTGTTATTATTTCTGTGTGTGACATATTGTGCATGGGTGGGTTGCCCTCTACGGTTGTTATTGCCCTGGCAGCTTTTCCTTGTGTGAGTTGTTATGTGGTGGGTAGGTGATTCTCTAGTGTGCATGCTTTAGTGATAGGTGTCCATGCAGGGCTGTGAGTGGTGTTCATGCATTGGTGGTGCATGCTGGGCTTGGCACTGGGATGAGTGGGCTGTGATGGTAGGGTGTGTGGGATGTGGTGGAGTGATGGGAGTGAGGGTGGGGTGGGGGTATGTGATGGCATGCAGGTGGCGGGCTGAAAGTAGTAAAGAGTTGACTTACCAGAGTCCAGTCCTCCTGCTACTCCTGCCAGGCCCTCAGGATGCATGATTGCCAAGACTTCCTCCTCCCATGTTGTTAGTTGTGGGTCAACCACCAGTCCTATGTACTGTGAGCTGGTGTCTTGCTGCAATGGAACGCACCTTCCCCCATAGGTCATTCCTCCTCTCCTGATGTCATCCCTTGTTCTTGGGTGCTGTCCCTCAGCGTTGACCCTGTCCACAACTCTCTGCCATAGCTCCGTCTTCCTACCAATGGATATCTGCTGCACCTGTGATCCAAATAGCTGTGGCTCTACCCGGATGATTTCCTCCACCATGACCCTTAGCTACTCCTCAGAGATTCTCAGGTGTCGTTGTGGTGCCATGGGTGTAGTGTGAGTGGTGTGGGTGAGGGTGTGTAGGGTGATGTGTTGGGGTGTGTGATGTAATGTGCGTGGGTGGTGTATAGGTGATGGTAGCATGTGTCTCTGGGTGTGTGAGTGCTCTTGCTGTCTCTCTCTAGTGGCAATGGTTTGTAGTCGTAAATGGTTGTGGGTACTATGGATGTGTGTTTTATAGTGGCATGGGTGCGTGGGTGTGGTGTGTCTATGGGTGTCAGGTGTGCGTTGTTTGAATTGTCCAATGTTGTTTTGTTTGAGTGTGTGTATTTTCAGCATGGCGGTGTGTACCGCTGATGGTTTACTGCCATTAAATGCCCACTGTGGTGATTCGTGGGTCATAATGTTGTGGGCATTGTTCTGTTGGTGTAACGGTGTGGGTTTTGATACCGCCAGTTTATCACTGACCTTTGGTTTGGCCGACTTGTGTGTGTGGCTGTATAGTGACGGATTGGTATGTTTGTGTCATAATATGGTGAACGGATATCCGCGGCGGTATGTGGGTGGCAGTCAGCATGGCGGTAAGTGGGATTTACCGCCAATGTCATAATGAGGGCCTTAGTCAAAGAACCCAAATATAAAGAGTACATATGTGTCCATTACTCTGTGCACTCTGAAGAGGGGCCAAGGATTGGACGTGCATGTAGTCTGAATTAATTTATGGTCCACTGACAGGCACTGTGAGAAACTTACACTGCCTTTACTCTTAGCTACCGAGCTCTCAATTGTGCCCAATCATAAACCCCCACACCCAACTGAAGTAGCCAAGACATCTGGATGTGACTCATTTCACTTTATCTACATAAGCACAACATCTTGAAAAATCAAATAGCGCTAAGGAATGCAAGATGAAGTAAAATAAGTGACGTCTAAAGAGGGACCAAAGTTTATATTTACATTACTGCCTGCTCTGAGACCCAGCAGACTCACCCAACTTAAAGACACTAAATATTCATAAAGGTACTTATGCACTATCTGATACAATATCTGGGAGGTCTTTTATGACAGTGTTGATAAAAACCCATATATGGGACAAGTGTGCCAACCAAGTGTGAAAGTCACTTGCACATGCAGCATTAGCTATGCTCCATGATCTGGGGGAAGTTGAAATACAGTTCTACTTTTTGCAATGCATGGGGGACAAAACTAATTCAGGACCCCATCTTGCAATACGTAGGATTACATACTAGCTGCCCTAATGCAGTGCACATTACCTCAGTGAGTAATGTGTACTGTATTTGTGCAGTTAGTCATTGGAAAAAGGCCTGTTAGCAGTGATACCCCTGGTGGTTGGATACCTTAAGTTATTCATTCATCGTCATCAATTGTTTTTATTCTAAGCTCTTTAATCATGAAAGCAACAAGAAATATATACATACATAACTTTCAAATACATAAATAAATAAAAAATACATAGATATTGTAACACGTGGACAGATCGTCCTTCCCCCCTGGCAACTGTGGCTGTTCTTACACTCTACCCATGTGACCCTGTGAACACCTCATTTATAGCCTGTTGTGTGTATATTTCATGTCCAATACGATCATGAATCGAAAGGGTAAGTTGTGGAGCTGTCTCTGATTTGATCAATGTGGCCAACAATTTGCCTGCCTTGTCCCCCTAAACATACTATAATCGCCTGGCCCTGTTTTTGGAGTATTTATTCAGTTGGTCCCACAGGTCAAAAACTGTCTGTTTTTGCCTATCCCAAGCAACTTTATGAGAGGGGTTGGAGGGACTCTTACATTTGAGAAGCTCCAAATCAGCCTCCTGTTTAGTTAAATCTTGTTCGAGAATGCATCGCACTCCAACCGTGGTGGCCAGACACACACCCCTAACAACCACCTTTAGGGCATCCCTTTCTATGGCTCAGTTATTTGCCTTTCCCAAATTGTTCTCAAAATATTGAGATAAGGTTGTATCTAGTGTGTCCCTAAAGTTGGTATCAGTAAGGGATTTTACATTCAGCCTCCATAATGGGGTTTTAGGTGGCTGCCTTTGACAGGAATAAGTCAATAAGAGTGGTGAATGATCAGACATGTAGTGAGTTAAATATTGAATATGTTGGATCCTATGTGCGGCAGTCCCTTCAAGGAAAAAATAGTCAAGGCGACTAAGTGGGTTACTGGCTGGAGTAAAGCAGGAGTATGTATGAATGTGATGATGTTGATGTCTCCAGATATCTAGTAAGCTCAGGCTATGTAGGGTTTGGTGGACCGAAGCTGGGAAGCGGGGCTTAGTATACATCTTAGGGGGGCATCTATCAAGGTTACCATCCAAGGCACAGATGATATCTCCGGCTAGTATCATTTCGGATGTCAAGGAGCTCTCCGCCGCTCTAATCACTGTCCCTAGAAAGGCCGCATTATCTATGTTGGGTGCAGAGACATTGATGAGACAGAGATGGTGGGCATCTAATGTTCAGTGCAGGATTGTGTAGTGCCCTTCCTGGTCTATGGTACTTTTGACATCTGGAATGGGAACCGCCCGGGGCCACCCAAATCAATGCGCCCCTAGCACAACAACCAGAATAGGAAGTGGCAAAAATCCTTACCTGCCACCGTTTCTGGAGGGATTTAAGACAGTTTCCCAAGGTATGAGTTTCCTGAAGGAATGCTATGGCCACTCCGTATCATTTGAGGTATATTATGACCCTTGTACACTTCAGTGGATTGTTTTGACCTCTCACATTCCATGTTATAATCTTGTTTTGGGACCCAGAGTTCACATTAGTCAATTAACATAAACATCGTTCCCCTCCCCTGACCTGGAAGGCTGTCTACTTTCTCTGTCGTTGTAACCCTCCCCCCGAATCTTCCCCCAACCGCACACAATATGACAATTCCAGTGTGTTGTGAAAGTCAACAAACAGAACAGTATGAAACATTACTACTTGAGAAACAAAAACAGTAGTGACAAACCACCATACATAAAACATCCCTCAGTATCCCCACACTCTCAGGCAGATGCCACAAGACCCCTCCTGAGAAACCGTCTAACAGGAGATTTGTAAACCCCGCCCCAAATTACCATCCCAAAAGAAAACCTAGTGCTCACACAGATAAACCCTGTGTATACCCTATGTGTTAGCCTGACCAAGATCCAAGGTTCCCTTTCACCACAAGTCCGATATGGGAACTCAGTAATTCGCAAAGTCTTGGGCTGCGGACCCCCAAGCTGGGTAGAAAGAACCCCCTATGAAGGATTCAAAAGTGCGTTTGATGTTGTGGTCAGCAATCTGTGCCAGGTTCTATGTGCGGGTGCCACCTTCATTCCGTGTCCCCCCTCCCATTACATATATGCCTGGCCGTGTTCGATACCATCAACCAGTGTCCCCAAGACTGCCATCACTGCGAGCCCCTGGTGTCAGGGGGGTCTGGCAGGGAGCTCAGTGGAGCATATGGGTTCTCAGTTTCCAGCAAGCCTCCCTCTGCCGGCAGTGACCCATCTTCTGTTACAAGGATGGTCTCATTCATGAGCTTCTGAGGGACACTATGAGCTGTGAGGAGGGCTTCCTGTTGCGACTGGACCACTGTGTGTTCCGCCGTTTGGGTTCTCTCCATTCGCTAAATATTCAGAAAGCTCTTACAAAGGTCCAGGACTTTTCTGGTGTAGTCTGGGAAAAGCTGAATGGCCATGCCCTCATATTGTGGGGGGCCATGTGTCTGGACTTATTGAAGAAGAATATCGCGGTCATGGTAATTGAACAGCCGTGTGATGATTGCCCTGGGCGGACCCCCAGCCTCGGCTCAAGGCCCAAGGATCTATGGGCCGTTTCTATAGTAAAGAACTTAAAAAGGCGGACAACAGGCATTGCCGTGTTACCCTGTCCTCTAAAAACAGTTACACTGAGGGCCTCTCCGCTCGTTCAGGAAATCCTAAGAATCTGAGATTGTTGCACTGGGAGTGGCCCACAGCATCTTCCAGGCGCTCATCAAGTGGGTTGTCCCTCTCTTTAAGTTTGCCACTGTAGTTTGAAGCTCCTGCACTTCTTCCCGAAGTGTGGCCACCTTTGTTTCAGTTGTGGTGACCCTTTTTACCACTTTCCAGAGGTGAAGGCGCAAATGGTTAATGTCCATGACCATCGTGCCTATTTTTGTTTCGAGCGCCACACAGGACCCCTTAATAGCATTAAGAATTTCAGCAGTTCCAAGTCCAGGATTTCTTAGGTCTGGGGACTGGGATGATTCAGGGGATGGGTCTGGCAGACCATATCCAGGGCCTGTATATTGCACTATCTTGTTGGCCTGGGTGCCCTTAGTTTGTCTGTCTTTCCCCATTATGTAAGGATTATTTGGGTGCCAGCACCGCAATCTCATGAGCTTCCCACACCACCGGCTCTCCGTTTGGCCAGGCCCCCAAGTTCTCTATAGCCGGCAGGTGGGTGAGGCTCACCTAGATGGATGACTTGTCGCAAAGGGGGGGAGGAGCAGGGCCTCCCCCGGGCAGACTCTCCTCCAGGGGGTGAAATCAAACATTGATTGATCCCTCTGCCAAGCAAGTCAGCGAGTCAGAATGATCGGGGACCCCAAACCGGCTTACGTTCAGGGCCTCTGCAGGCCTCCATCTCCACAGTATTATGGCTGTCAGCCCACAAGGAGGTTGATAGACTTATCTTCTTGGGTGTCGCTTGGGCATCAGTCGACAATTTACCTCTGTCTAAGGGGTCCCCTCTGTAAACATTTTAGGCGGGCTGCAGCAAGGCCCCCCGGGTCCTCCGCACAGTTGGCAGTCAATCCTCAGGAGGTATAGTCAGTCAGGCAGACGAGGGGGCACCCAACTGTTATGGTGCTCCGTGAGAGCCCAGATCCAGGGGCCCGCGTGATATGACCTGCCCCACTGTCTCACTCTTCCTGGCTCACCTGGATCGCTTCGTCCTCACAGGGTTTGCCCTCAGACCCACGTCAGATTGCATAATTGTCCTCATTGTGCCACTAGCAGGCCGGTCTGCTGTTTGAAGGCCACTGTATATCTGCCGGCACGGATGCAGCCAGGAATCGACTCCGCCCAGGGGCCTATGGGGCACTCTAGCTGTGCTCACAGCCAGCTACCCTAATCACCGCCGCTTCCCCGGACTAAGTCATTGTCAGCAGCCCCTTCCGCAGTGTAGGTCTAAGTCTCTTGAAAGCTGTCCGACAGGGGCCTCACCACAATCTGGGGTCCACCGGGGAGCACGTCACTCCAGTCCCCGGCCTAGAATCTGGCCTGTCTGCTGTGTTGGAAACAGCCACGCAATACACCCCAAAGTCCCGGGAAGGCTGGCTCAGGGTTGGAAGGCCCTCCCAGGGTGCAAATAATACAGATGCCACCTCCAGAAATACCTGGGGTGTCAGGATCTTGAAGGATGATGTCGCACGGGCTCAGAGCTCAGGATGGGCACGTCTAGTCGGCCATCTTGTTCAGCAACGCCCCTGCTGGAAATATACTTGTTAAAATTAAAATCATACCCTAAAGCCCACAATATGTATAGTAATTATTATAAAATCAACAAGATAGTCACAATGGTATTTGTCAATAGGCAGAACAGTAGAAAATATTGTAGCATTATTGTATTGCATTGCATTATTGCACCAATAACCCCAGCCACTACCTTTGCTAACTAAGTTGACCTTAGCGCCAAAGGGGCCTACTGAGTCTCATAGATGGTCAACACAGCATACTTTTTCTGACCAGCAGTGTTCAATGAACAGACAGCAGCTGCTGTCCTTGTCTCTGTGTCTTGGCAGCTCTGTTGTCCTCCAACAGCCAGATATGCTTGTTGGTGGACTCAATATGCCTTTTCTTTAGTCTTCATCAGGAAAGGTGTTTACAGGTGCTGCATGACCCTCACTCTGAAATCCCTGGATTGAAGTCTCTCTCTCTCTGCCCCTCACAATGCTACGCTCCAGTTTACACACTTAGGGCCTCATTACGAGTTTGGTGGTCTTTTCGAAAGACTGCCATGGCGGCAGCTGCTAAAAGACTGACACGTTGTCAGTAATCCGACAGTCGCATTATAACTCACACCGTGAAGACTGCCAAAAAACAGCCACAAATCCAACACTGTCAGGACTTTGGAGGGTGGGAAAGAGGCGGTTCTACCACCAGCACCGCTTCAATTCCAGCCACCAGATTACGAGCCACAAACCAGCACAGTGGTTCTAACACAGCAGAAAAACATTGGTGTTTTGAACTGCCGTGTTCAGAATCCATTGTTGTCAGAACACAACACCACATTGGATAGTTTGAATATCCCACACCTGACACACATACACACGCCTGATACACCTACTGTATTGCACTATAGAACACACCCCTACACAGCTCAAAATCCTTTGCCATAAAACCGATTTATACATACAGCGAGAGCAGGCAAATTTACACATATAGCACCGTTACACCATAGGCACTGATACACATCCCACTCAGCACACACAACACAACTGCACTACCAACACAAAGCATACATAACAACCACCACACACCCACCACAAGCCTTCATCGCCCACTATGCACCACCCACACCCCATCAATCACTCCACACTGCACCCTTACACACAAACCACACCCTCACAACACAACCATTATCATGTCCCAACAAAAGCACCCACAGTTCACAGACTGGTCAAGTTGAGGGTCATGGTGGATGAAATTGTCAGAGTAGAGCCACATCTGTTTGGAGCAGAAGTCCAACAAACCTGGATTGCCAGAAATATGGAGTTGTGGCAGAGAATAGTTGACAGGGTCAACTCAGTAAGCAGCCATCCACGCACTAGGGAGGACATCAGGAAGACAAGGAACAACCTTAGGGGTGAAGGTGCATTCCATGGCATCATGACACCAGATCGCCGTGCACAAGACTGGCGGTGGGTCCCCACCTTCTCCCCCACAATTCACATCTTAGGAGGAGAAGGTTTTGAACATCCTGCATTCTGAGGGCCTGACTGGAATACCTGGCGGACTGGGCTCTGGTAAGTGCACACAATCATCATGTCACACAACTGTCTAGTACAGCATGCTTCCTCACCACCCAAATACTCCCCAATGTACTGCATGTCTCACTACACATCCCACCTATCCACCTAATGCCCCTCTTCTGCATGCCATGCCTCCACCCAGCCCAAATGGCCACACAGGCCTTGGCAAAGGTACGCCTAGCATGGGCTGAAACTAACACTACGACTCCCACAATGCACAAGCCCATCTACCCGAATACTCAGAATGTGCACATCACACCACATCCCTTGCAGGAATGCCTATTGGACTACCCTTACTAACTAGATGTAATGACAGAGGACCACTACATGGCAATGACAGCAATGCATTGGAACAACACAATACCAAACAAGGCTAAACACAGCAGCAGCACAGTGACCAATCCATTTGACCACTAATCAGGAACCACAACCCTGAAAGTTAGCCACCATCGTATGGAATGTCAGATGGCAGACTCCATGCACAGCATGCACAGACAGCTGATTTAACCTTGCATACTCCCATACCATCCACCCACTGGGACACCATGCTGATATGTCCAGACTCCTACCACTCACAACTACCAGGCCTGAATTATCACTAGCTAACAGTGCACAACAGTCATGTGAACTATCAGTGTGTATAAGAACCCATCCACACAGCCAGATGTACCAAACCTGATCCACACCTACCTAAGTGGATTATGGAACACATGTCACACACCGCTGCCTAACACCAATGGTATACTGTGCAGCATCTGTCATTGTCATTGCTGGGAATCATGTCAAGCCACAGTATACAAATCATAAAGAGTAAAACAAACACATCTTCAATATGTAACTCCCTCTCTCACTCCATCCACAGGTACCCCTGCCAGTGCCACCATGGAGAGGATACCAGAGACTGCCAGCCCACCACAGGATGAGAGCCCCAGTGAGGGCAACAAGCCTGGATGTCTGGACACTGACAACCTACCTGGCCTATCTGGGACACCTGGTCAGTCTACCACCCCTTGCCTCACCCTGCCCACAACAATCCCCCTAAGCCCCTTGGCATCAATACCACAGCCTTCCCTTCTTCCCCAAACCTGTGTCCCAAGGACAGATCGAACTATTGGTTCCCCCACAGTACAGGGACCTGAGTCGACCCCTCACACCCCAGACAATGAAGGCCCTGCAAACACTGGGAGTGGGCACACCATGCTAGGGGCACAGGCACATGGTGGCAGTCGGCATGGGAGGAAAGCTGTGGGCCAGAGGACGGGGCCCCCAAGGCACTCTACTGACCAGGATACCACCTCCCAAGTCCTGCGAGCATACCAACAATCCCAGGACAGGATGGGCCAGACAGTTACCATGTTGGGGGAAAACCAAAGGCTGCAGAGGGAATACCACCAGGAAGTCATGCAGCAGTGGCAGCACATAATGCCACCTTGGCCTCCATTGCAAGGGGTGCTGAGGGATTTCAACACCACCAAGCGTGCTTCCTCCACCCACCAGCAGGCCCCTTACGCTAGCAGCATAACATCAGGCCCATCAATATCAGCGGTAGCCAGCAGACTGGAGGCCCGGCCAGGGAAACCACAGGCCTCAGACACCCCACCATCTATAGCTGATGAACCCTCCACAGACGTGGACGTCAATCAAGACATTCGGCCGGAGCAGATGCCAAGACCACACCCACTGCCAGGAAGTGACCCTCACCTGATATGCCTCCCATGTGTGCCACTGAGACACCCTGTTGACTGTTCAATGACATCACTCCATCTTTCTATTGGCAATTGGACACTGGACCTGTGCAACCAACAGTTGTAACACCTACTCTGATGATTTCACCTACCACGACCCCACTCATCACCTCTTGGACATTGTTTGCACCATATATGTATGTTACCATTTCTATATTTACACAATAAACACCAATGGAACACAGCTACTGTTTAAGTGCCTTCATTACAACATCAACAAAAGTCATGAGTGCCATATGTGAGATGGCTATGGACACCTACATCCAACAGGCAGAGAAATGCACAGGAGAGGGAGCTATGCTCAGCAGGAGACACATTACGTAAGGTATGTTCCAGGACACATGTCAGACAGTCCTCAATCTTGAGCCATATAAGAATATAGTCAGCATGCAAACCTGCAAGAAGTCAATTACAGAGAGTACCATCAGGATGGAAGACATGGAAGCACACAAAGCACATATGCAGCATATAGAGGTCCCCCCCTGTAGAATACCACTTAACCAGGGCTCATCAGACATTACCTACACAACACCAGTCACAGAACATCCATCATGCAGGACTATAGATTGCATGTCTCATGAACATTCAGTAATGGTTATTGACTATAAAAGCCCAAGCCATAGGTAGCAAAGACACATGTATTCAAAATACATTCAGCGGGTGTAATGACATCACTACAGGAGAATGCTACACACTTTGCTCATTACTGGACAGTACATAATAGATTAAAAACAAGGATACTTCAGTGGGTACAACTGTTAGATATGAGAAATATTTACTGTGCACATGACTCACAAACAGTCTGCTTCCCCAAAACACACAAAGGGATAGGACCACATTACACCACCACTGATGAGTTCACTCTGGAGGACTATTTGTCTACATTTCATGTGGACATACAATGCTTGCCAAACCAAAATCACCATACCTGTACGTCACTAGAAGTACTGCTTGATGAGATCAATCCCAGAGTCAGCTGTACCTTCCTCCTCTGCCTCCTCATCACTTGCCATTTCAGCATTACCTGCCACTGGTCCAGCTGCCTCATCCTCATCAGCTAGCAATGGTATCTGGTGTCTCAGGGCTAGATTGTGGAGCATGCAGCAGGCCACGAATATCTGGCAAACCTTTTGGGGAGAGTAGAGGAGGGCATCCAGATAGGTCCAGACACCTGACTCTGGTTTTTAGGAGCCCAAATGTCCTTTCTATTACAAGCCTGGCCTCATTGAAACAGACTTCTCCATCTGTGGCAGGGTACCTCACTGGTGTCAGCAGCCAGGGAAGGTTAGGATAGCCAGAGTCACCTGTGTGATAAAATGTAGGACCATTGACATGTCAGGTACAGCGACAGGGAAAAATGTGATGACATGCAACTACAGTGAACCACATTGTAATGGATACTTACCAAGGAGGCATGCCCTCTCTATGTGTTGTCGTGCCATCATGTGTGGGACATTGCTGTTCCTCAAAATAAAGCAGTCATGTACAGATCCAGGAAACTTGGCTGTGACCTGTGAGATGTACTGGTCTGCCAGACACACCAGCAGAACATTAAGGGAGTGGTAGTTCTTCCTGTTCCTATACACCTGTTCATTGGCACTGGGCGGAAACCAGAGCTATATGGGTGCCATCAATGACCCCTATCACATGAGGGATGTGTCCCATATCATAACTGTCTGCCTTCACGTAGGCCAAATCCACACTTTGGGGGAACCTGATATAGCTGTCCAGGCGTTTCAACAATGCACACAGTACGTTCTTCAACACTAGACTAAACATTAGCTGTGACATCCCAGCTGACAAACCCACTGTATTCTGAAAGGAGCCCGTGGCAAGAAAGTGCAGAACTGACAGGACTTGTACTGTGGGAGGGGTAGAATAGGAATCATGTATGGCTGGTAAGAGATCAGGCTCCAACTGTGTACATAGATCCATGATGGTCTGATGATTCAGACAATAGGTTTGTATAATATGCCTGTCCTCCAGAGTTGCAAGGTCAACTAGTGGATGGTCCTCTAGTAGTTGTCTCATTCTCCTCGTGGCATCAAATCTAGGTAGAGAGGAGAGAATGTACATAGAAAAGATGACTTTATAATTGTGAGCAGAATATTTCAAAATTTTGGACCCATCTAACGCTGTCGAACATGCGTACCACTACAGACCTATACAGAAATGGCCATGCTCATGCAATTTTGACACCAGCCTTCCAGCACAATGCTGAACGTATAAGTCCTTTAGGACATATGTCACATGTGTCAGGATTACCATGAGGGCACAACATGGGCCTACCCCCCAACTTTTCCTCATATATCTACTGTGCACATTAATTGGCACATCAATGCATGAGATGTGCACAAAATGTCAGCCGCCTGTCCTGCAGCACTGGACCGATGGAAGTGACCTAAGTCCGCCGGCGTATGCTGTCATGGCGGTAGGCAGTTGCTACCGCCGTGCAACTTGTCATTGGTTAACATTGCTGCCTATGGGGGATTAGGGCCAATGGCGATGACCGCCGGTGGTAATGGTGCTGTACGTGGTGGCTGTGACCGCCATTTTCTGCAGCTTTTCTCACTTGACTCCTTACACTGTTGCCAGCAAGACCCCCACGACCTGAGCTGCTGTGTACTGTCTCTGGGTGCCATCATGCCACGTCCTGCAGGTGATAAGGCCCCAGCCTTTCCACCAGAGGAGCTAGAGAAGCTTGTGGACGGGGTTCTACCACTGCATGGACAGCTATATGGGGCACCAGGGGAACATGTGTGCCCAATGCCATAGACATGAGTGATAGTGGTGTGTGTGACAGTGTATGTGGTAAGTGTAGCGGTGAGGGAGTATAGATGCTTGCAGAGGGCATGAAGGGAAGGCGTGTGGGCACTGAAGATGGGTATGCGTGGGCACCTGGTGAGTCTGAAGTTTATAGGCCTCTCCTGTTGGTATGATACCAGTGTACATTACTTTCTCCTTTTGTTTGTGTCAAACATGCAGGTAAACGCCCATCAGAAGAAA
Organism: Pleurodeles waltl; assembly: GCF_031143425.1. Classification (NCBI taxonomy): domain Eukaryota; kingdom Metazoa; phylum Chordata; class Amphibia; order Caudata; family Salamandridae; genus Pleurodeles; species Pleurodeles waltl. The sequence goes on along the minus strand of NC_090437.1, from coordinate 621,105,696 downwards.
GGGATCTGGCATGCCATCGACAAGGAAGTGCGGACCCTGGGGGTCCATAGCCAGCAGAACACCCATTGACGCAAGCGGTGGGAGGACCTGAGATGCTGGGCTCAGAAGACTGCAGAAGCCCAGCTAGGGATGTCCTCCCAACAAGGGACGGGTGCCTGTTGGACCCTGACCCCCCTAATGGCCCACATATTGGCAGTGGCCTACTCTGAGATGGATGGACGTTTGAGGGCAGCACAGCAGCCACAAGGGGGTAAGTACTGACTGTAACCTGGGACTTGCGTAGAGTGTATGGGATTAGCTGCCTCACTGTAGCTATAGTGAACATGTAGTGAATGATATATGTATATAGACTTAGGGCTAATGGGTAGTAACTGCTGGGCCTCAGCATTAGTTGTAGATGTGTCTTGATGGTTTGATATCAGTGGATGTACTGCTCCCGTATCCAGTATTCTCCATGTCTGCATTGTGGAGATGGTCTGATCAGATTGGCACATGTGTGACTCCATCCTGTGTATACTATGGATGTGAGCTTGTGTACCACCCTAGCCATTGAGTGTTGCCTTCTCCATCCCTGGGCATTTGGGCATTTGTGGCTTTAAGGTGTCAGTTCACTTACATCAGTATGGCACAGCTGTAGATGCAGCTGTATTTGCAACAGTGTGACTTTGTTATTACCATAGGGGCAACAGTAATCAGGTAATGTAAAGGTGTAGACTTCATGTGAGTCAGCAGTTACATTTCCACCACATACATGGCTTCTCTGTGACTGGACTAATGGCTTGACAGCTGTATTGAGCCATTAACGTCAGCACACATTGGTAATCTGCTATTTATTTTATATGCTAGATGTGTGGGGAAGAAACCTTAAACACAATGGGATACTAGAGGTGGTATGTGCCTAGACAGACCCCTTCATTCACAATATGTAATGTTTCTTCTATGTTTGCCAATGCCTTAGCTGTTACAGTGCTAAATAGTTTGGCGGTAGGCAGTCGCTACAGCTGTGCAACTTTTCATTCTTCCCAATTTTTACATGGGGCACATATGATGAAATGTGAACATGTCAGCTATCCTTGGCCTAGCTGAAGTAGGTGATTTGGACAGGACTGGGTATTGTATTGCTAATGAAATGTTGATGTGAGATGTATGTTGCATTTCCACAGCTAAGACAGACCTATGTCGTATTGTGATCTGTTGTCAGTGCCAAGGTGGGGCTGTTGCCCCATTTATGCATTTTGCAACCATGTATTGGGCATCAGTGATGTGTGTTTTTAGGACTTAGGTACAGGTATTCACTAATCAGGAACGGTGTGATTCAGGGTGGTGTTCTGATGTAGTGAAGTCCCACTGGTGAAGATGCATGTGTTGTGGGTTGGCTCTGGACCATGATGTCATATGTGTGTTCCTGATGTTCATAAGCTGGGACACTGCACTTAGTGAATGGGCATATAAAAATGTTATATGTGCAATATGGGCCATTGTAGATGCACGTAGATATATGGTTAGTAGTGATAGATATGTAATTTGTGTTTGGAGATATTCCTCTGTGATTGGTGTAGACTATCACATGCCTGTACACATTAGTTGTACTGTACACATCACATGTCACCAGTTTGAATGTTCAACTTGTAGTGGATCTATCAGTCATAAGTGATAACTCACCAATATTGTACAGAGTGTTATGTCAGCCATGTGATGTGACAGGCAGATGCTATGTGGTGTGTGAGTGTAGTGATGTTCACTGTCATGGATGTCTCACAAAAGGTATGGACTGATCAACTGTTGTAACTGTACAGGGCTGATGTGAAAGGTTCATTCAGCTGCAATTTCAATAGGTGCTAGGAGTATGGAGAGGTCTTATGTGAATTCAGGTATACATTTGTACTTCATCCAGGGCATGGTGTGCATGCAGACATGGCTATGGTGGTGATCATGTGGATGACTCCAGTGGTGTACTTGGATGTTAATGTGGGTGTGAGGGTTGGCACACAGGGGTGGGTATTGGTGACATATTGTGACATGATGTAGGACATGTGTATTGGCACATGACATTGCCTAGGCAGGATGTGTATAGTGACAGATGTTCTTGATTACAAGTGTGTATGTGAGGTAAGTGTTAACCCTCTCTCTCCCTATGTCTCTCTCTCCCTCACTCCTTCTCTCTCTCTATTTGTGTGCATCAGCATCGGTAGGCGAAGGAGAAGGGGCACAGGCCAGTGGGGATGGTGCAGGCCACAGGACCCGGGGTGCTGATACCAGCGACAGCGAGGGACCCCGCGGCACAAAACTGAAGGCGAGGGGACTGCCACGGGGGAGACCGGTTCATCAACATCTTCTTAGGAGTCCTCCTCCAGTGGACACTCCTTGGTGGTGGCAGACCCTTCTGGGACCACCCCAGCACCATCCTTGCCAGCCCCCTTACTACCACCGCCCTCCATGTAGCTCCCCATCCAGTTGCCCATGCCCGCCCACCTAGGAGGGTGGACGTCACCTTTGCCACAGGCACCTCTACCCCTGCCCAAGTCAGCCCTGCTGCCCTCAGTGAGGGGACTATTGAGCTCCTGAAGTCGATCTCTGAAGGTCAGTAGACCATTGTGAATGCCATCCAGGGACTGGCAGCTCAAGTCCAGCAGAGCAATGTGTTTCTGGATGGCATTCACGGTGCACTGGCTGGCCTACAGAGATCCTTTCAGACTCTGGCTTCCACACTGATGGCAGCCAGTCACCCTTTGTCTACCATCCCTCCTCCACCTACTTCTACTCAAACCCAAACCCCTCTTCCCAAACCCAGCCAAAGCACACAGACACACATGCATGCAGCCAAAAGTACCACTGACAAACACAAGCACCACAAGACCCACCACCAGCATGCACACAAACAACACCCACCTGCAGACACACCAACATCCATTACCTGCACCGACCCCCCACCCTCTCCTTCACAGACACTACACCAGACACACCTGCACTCATCACAACAACTTTGACAGATCCAGCCACAACTCCAATCTTACCCACAGTCAGCACAATAGCAGACCTGCAGACATCCACCCCAGTCACCACACCCACAGGCTCCACAACCACCGACACACCCATATGCAGCACATCTCCCATACCTGCAGTCACCACCCCAACAGACAGTCACCCATCCAGAATGGCATCTCCCAGCTCCTCCCCCCTTCCAAAACACATAAATGCCCACATCCACCCACCCAACAGACACCCATCACCCACAAGCATTAATTGCACACACCTGCACCCAAGACATCTACATGAACACCTCCTACAAGCACTCCCTCTACCTCCACTCCCAAACCCTTTGGCCATGACTGCCCGTGTGTCTAAAAAGCATTTCTTCTCAGAGTTTTCCCAGTTCTTTACTCCTCTCCCACCCTGTGATACCCCCAAATGTTCTGTGTCCCTCCCCAAGTCCAGCCCTTCCACATCCAAGTCCTCCCTTGTCCCCCTGATTGTACCCAAGTCCCTCCCCTGCCAAGAAGTCAACCCCTTCCAAACTCAAGCCCAAGGACCCCCCTCTCAAGGCTAAAGCCAAGTCCAAAGATCACCTTTCCAAACAAAAACCCAATGTCCCCACCCCTCACCAGCCCCCTTGATGCCCCTACACTGTGAAGGTCATTTGGCAGTCAGCAGTCAAGTAGGGGCACACAGAAGTGCCATTTGTGCATTTGGATTTTTGAAAATCGGACTGTTCAATGGGCTGTACATGTATATAGTTATTTATTTTCATCAAAACAATTTATTGAATTTAATACATCTGGCCCAACCTGTTGTTGGCTTCAATGGTGACATACTTGTCTTGCCTTTCTTTCAACATGGCTGTATAGAATTTGGCACCTTTGGTTTGTTTGTGTATGACATGTGTGTGTGTGGGGGGGTTGTGCTAGCTGTAGTGTCTGGCCTGCATGTATGTGCGGCCCTGGCTTTTGTCCTGCTGTCATGGTTGTGTATTGTGTGTAGGATATGGTTGTGTTTGTAACATGCATGTGTGTTGATAAATTGTGTATTGTTTGTTTGTGTTGCGTGTCCTTGTGTGGTTGTTGTGTGTGCGTCTGTGTATGTGGTGATGGATCTGTCAGACGCATTGTGTGTTGTGTTAGCGTGGTATGACGTATGTTTCTTTGCATGGCTGTTTGTGTATATTGTATCTCAGGTGTTGTTATGTGTTGTAGTATGTATGTGATGTTATGTGGAAGTGTGTACTGAAATTGTTTGACGAAGTGTTTGTGTAGTCACGGTTGTGGTGTCATTGTGTGAATCGGTGTTGTTGTGTATTGGTGTGTTCGACTGTGGAGCTGCTGTGTATGAGCGAATTGCTATGGCCCTCATTCCAACCCTGGCGGTCGGTGTTAAAGCGGCGGCCAACCCGCCAACAGGCTGGCGGTCCAAAAAATGGAATTCCGACCCTGGCGGGAACCGCCAACACAGCCCGCCACTTTAACACTCCGACCGCCACGGCGGGACAAGCAAACAGCGCGGCGGTCACCGCCAAAAGACAGGTGGGAGACAATGTACCGCCCACACTATCACGACCCACCAATCCGCCACCTTTTCCGGGGCGGTTGCCCCGCCGATAAAAGCACGGCGGAAACAGACTTTTCTAACGGAAAACGCTCACCTCTACACACTCCACGAGGAATCTGGACAGCATGGAACCGGAACTACACATCCTCCCAGCCATTGTCTTCCTGCTCCTCTACCAGGAGCACGAACGCCGGCGCAGACGACAACGGTGAGTACTGCACCTACGACACAGGGGAGGGGGAGGCAAAAAATTACGGGGACACACATACGCCACACACCCACCCCACCCTCACCCACTACAACACACACATCAATGCAGAGCAACAAGTCAGAGTGACAACCCCTAAACCCCCCAGAAGAATGCAAAGACAAAATAAAATGATCATTAAAAATGAAGTATATTATAGCATAATTGAAGTTTAGTGAAATATAAAATATATAAATAAAATATATTACATCATGAACAATATATACATAGGTCAAAAGTCCGGCCCATATTGGCTATCATTCATTGTTCGTGGGCCAATGGGCCTAAACACATGGGCAAAGCCCACACACGAGACCCGATTCCATTGGAGAGAACACTGCAGGGGCATCAGATAGTAAAACTACAGGCACCTCAGGGGGAAGGGAAGGGGGGGCACCTCAGCCAGTTGAGTCCACAACGCCTGATCCACGAGGGGCCTCCATGCCCACTGTACCATCCTGGGTAGTGCAAAGCCACAGTCCATCAAGTGGATTACAGACTCCACTGGTTCTGGAGGAGGCATGGTGCCCAGAGTGCTTCGTGAAGCCCTGGCCGACACAGATCCGGCCCTGCCAATGGGCCAGCGGTGCTTGACAGGAAGGGCCCAGCGGAGCGGTGCTTGAGATGAAGGGCCCAGTGGAGCGGTGCTTGAGATGAAGGGCCCAGCGGAGCGGTGCTTGTCAGGAAGGGCCCAGCGGAGCGGTGCTTGACAGTAAGGGCCGAGCGGAGCAGTTCAGAGACGGCGGTGCCCAGCGGAGCGGTGCTTGACAGGAAGGGCCCAGCGGAGCGGTGCTTGACAGGAAGGGCCCAGCGGAGCGGTGCTTGAGATGAAGGGCCCAGCAGAGCGGTGCTTGTCAGGAAGGGCCCAGCGGAGCGGTGCTTGACAGGAAGGGCCGAGCGGCGCAGTTTAGAGACGGCGGTGCCCAGCGGAGCGGTGCTTGAGATGAAGGGCCCAGCGGAGCGGTGCTTGTCAGGAAGGGCCCAGCGGAGCGGTGCTTGACAGGAAGGGCCGAGCGGAGCGGTGCTTGACAGGAAGGGCCCAGCGGAGCGGTGCTTGAGATGAAGGGCCCAGCGGAGCGGTGCTTGTCAGGAAGGGCCCAGCGGAGCGGTGCTTGACAGGAAGGGCCCAGCGGAGCGGTGCTTGACAGGAAGGGCCCCGCGGAGCGGTGCTTGAGATGAAGGGCCCAGCGAAGAGGTGCTTGTCAGGAAGGGCCCAGCGGAGCGGTGCTTGACAGGAAGGGCCTAGCGGAGCAGTGCTTGACAGGAAGGGCCTCGCGGAGCGGTGCTTGAGATGAAGGGCCCAGCGGAGCGGTGCTTGAGATGAAGGACCCAGCGGAGCGGTGCTTGTCAGGAAGGGCCCAGCGGAGCGGTGCTTGACAGGAAGGGCCGAGCGGAGCAGTTCAGAGACGGCGGTGCCCAGCTGAGCGGTGTTTGACAGGAAGGGCCCAGCGGAGCGGTGCTTGAGATGAAGGGCCCAGCGGAGCGGTGCTTGTCAGGAAGGGCCCAGCGGAGCGGTGCTTGACAGGAGGGGCCGAGCGGAGCGGTGCTTGACAGGAAGGGCCCAGCGGAGCGGTGCTTGAGATGAAGGGCCCAGCGAAGCGGTGCTTGTCAGGAAGGGCCCAGCGGAGCGGTGCTTGACAGGAAGGGCCCAGCGGAGCAGTGCTTGACAGGAAGGGCCCTGCGGAGCGGTGCTTGAGATGAAGGGCCCAGCGGAGCGGTGCTTGAGATGAAGGGCCCAGCGGAGCGGTGCTTGTCAGGAAGGGCCCAGCGGAGCGGTGCTTGACAGGAAGGGCCGAGCGGAGCAGTTCAGAGACGGCGGTGCCCAGCGGAGCGGTGCTTGACAGGAAGGGCCCAGCGGAGCGGTGCTTGAGATGAAGGGCCCAGCGGAGCGGTGCTTGTCAGGAAGGGCCCAGCGGAGCGGTGCTTGACAGGAAGGGCCGAGCGGAGCAGTTCAGAGACGGCGGTGCCCAGCGGAGCAGTGCTTGACAGGAAGGGCCCAGCGGAGCGGTGCTTGACAGGAAGGGCCCAGCGGAGCAGTGCTTGAGATGAAGGGCCCAGCGGAGCGGTGCTTGTCAGGAAGGGCCCAGCGGAGCGGTGCTTGACAGGAAGGGCCGAGCGGAGCAGTTCAGAGACGGCGGTGCCCAGCGGAGCGGTGCTTGACAGGAAGAGCCCAGCGGAGTGGTGCTTGAGATGAAGGGCCCAGCGGAGCGGTGCTTGTCAGGAAGGGCCCAGCGGAGCGGTGCTTGACAGGAAGGGCCGAGCGGAGCGGTGCTTGACAGGAAGGGCCCAGCGGAGCGGTGCTTGAGATGAAGGGCCCAGCGGAGCGGTGCTTGTCAGGAAGGGCCCAGCGGAGCAGTGCTTGACAGGAAGGGCCCAGCGGAGCGGTGCTTGACAGGAAGGGCCCCGCGGAGCGGTGCTTGAGATGAAGGGCCCAGCGAAGCGGTGCTTGTCAGGAAGGGCCCAGCGGAGCGGTGCTTGACAGGAAGGGCCCAGCGGAGCAGTGTTTGACAGGAAGGGCCCCGCGGAGCGGTGCTTGAGATGAAGGGCCCAGCGGAGCGGTGCTTGAGATGAAGGGCCCAGCGGAGCGGTGCTTGTCAGGAAGGGCCCAGCGGAGCGGTGCTTGACAGGAAGGGCCGAGCGGAGCAGTTCAGAGACGGCGGTGCCCAGCCGAGCGGTGCTTGTCACGGCGGGGCCCTGTTCAGCAGTGCTTGTCACGGCGGGGCCCAGTTCGGCGGTGCTTGTCACGGCGGGGCCCAGTTCGGCGGTGCTTGTCACCGCGGGGCCCTGTTCGGCGGTGCTTGTCACCGCGGGGCCCTGTTCGGCGGTGCTTGTCACGGCGGGCCCTGTTTGGCGGTGCTTGTCACGGCGGGGCCCTGTTCAGCGGTGCTTGTCACGGCGGGGCCCTGTTCAGCGGTGCTTGTCACGGCAGGGCCCTGTTCAGCGGTGCTTGTCACGGTGGGGCCCAGTTCAGCGCTGCTTGTCACGGTGGGGCCCTGTTCAGCGGTGCTTGACATGTGTTCCCAGGGAACCAGATCGGGCCAATATTTTCCGCTCAGTCGCCATCCGACCTTTCGCTTGCGGGCCCTCCTGTGCTGGAGTCCTGGGCCCGTGGGTGTCCTCCTTCACACCCAAAATGGGGCTGGTGGGGCCCTCCTGGGCAGCTCGCCCGCTGCCGGACTTGTCCGCCCTGCTGCCCTTGCCCTCCTTCGCCGATTCTCTGGGGCCCTTGCCTCCCTTTGTGGATGTGCCAGGTGACGGTGCCAGGGTAGTGCCTTTGGGGGCTGCCGTCTCTGGCCTCTCGCGACGGCCCTTCCCTTTTTTAGTTTTTTTCCCAGGGGGTGGGCTGGCTGTTCCCTTGCTGCTGGCCGATGTTGCTGCCCTAGAAGCTGGTGGACTCCAATAGCCCTGGACTATGGTCCTTGTAGGTGCAGGGCTTGTGGTGGCTGAGGTGCTGTTTGGACTCTTACGAGATGGAGGGGGTGGGTCAGGTGATGCAAAGAGGTTAATTTTGGAGAGGAAAAACTTTTTAGGAGCAGTGGGAAGGGTAGGTGCAGTGGGTATGGGAGTGGAGGAAGAGGATGTGGTTGTAGCAGAGTCAAGTGTGGTGTCTTTGGGTGCAGGTGCTTGTGACGGAGGCTGTCGTGAGGTGGATGGCTGTTGGGTGAGTGGCTGCCTGCGTTTGTGTGGTTTGGAAGAGGGAGTGACAGACACACTGGGAGTGGACACAGGGGACGTGTAAATGGCAGTGGGGGTGGTGACTGCACGTGTGCGGAGTGTTCTGGTGGGTGTGCTGCTGATGGACGTACTGGCTGATGGTGGTGTGCATGCAGGTGTGAGTGGAGACGTCACAGGGAGGGAGGAGGGAGACGAGGAGGAGGGGGACACAGAGGAGGCAGTGGCTGTTGGCATGTCTGCATGTGGATGTTGCAAGTGTGAATGCTTGTGTGATCTGTGGTGCTTATGTCTGGATGAGCTGCCCTTGGGTGTTGATGTGTGTGCAGGCTGGTCTGTAGGTGTGGCTGGGATAGGCAGAGGAACAGGGGAGTGGGACTGGGATGAGGAAATTGGAGGGGGGAGGCAGGAGACAGGGACAATGGCTGCCGTCAGTGCTGAGGCCAGAGCGTTGAACGATCGCTGATGGGCAGCCTGACCGAATGAATGCCCTCCAGGTATGCATTGCTCCGGTGCACCTCCCTTTCTACACCCTGTATGGCATTCAAAAGGGTATCCTGCCCAACAATGAGCGTCTGGAGGAGGTCAATGATCTCCTCACTGAGGGCAGCAGGGATAACTGGGGCAGGGCCTGAGGTGCCTGGGGCGAAGGAGATGCCCGCCTTCCTGGCCGAGCGGGCACGGGGCGAACGCTGAGGGGCTGCTTGGAGGGCGGAGCTGGTGCGCTGGGTGTCGGCTGTACCTGTTGTAGCGGTGGGCACGGATGTTGCCGCCACCACAAGGGAGCTCCCTTCCGAGGACGTGTCTGTGTCGCTGACGTCTCCACGGGTCCCCGTTGTGGAGCTCCCCTCGCCCTCCGTCTCACTGGTGAACTCGGAGTCGGTTGCATGGCCCTCCGGGGCCATGTGAGATGCAGCTCCCTTGTGCTCCGATGCCACTTCTCCTCCGCCTGATGATGCTAATGCACACATGAACAGGAAGACCAAAAAAAAGGGGGGGGGAGAAAAAATGACATGTTGAGTGCATGCATTGGCGACACCGTTGGCGGAGAGGACAGACACAGAAGCCCCCTGCACTACACCGCGCACTCGTGGAAACACTACTCAATTATTGTGACTTGGCCTACAAGCCTATGGACGACAACTGCACACATAGGTGACCCAGGGCCATGGATAGCTGTACTTAGCACCCTACAGAGGTGGGGGGCGGGGGCACAGGGCCATGCCTTACGGAGGGGCCTAGCCTACAGAAATCGCCCTGGCCTAGAGATACCCACAGCCCTCCTCCCCCACCCAGACACCTCCACTGTGCGCTAATATAGCAGAATGTGCTGGTACTCACCCCCTTGTGTCTGCTGTGATGTCCTCACGCGCCCATCCAAATCGGGGTAGGCCACCGCCAGGATCCGGGACATCAGGGGGGTCAATTGCCGTGTGGCACCCCTCCTAGGTTGGGAGGCCATCCCCAGCAGAGCCTCCGCGGTCTTTCTGCTCCCGCAGCGGATGTCCTCCCACCTCTTTCGGCAGTGGGTGCCCCGTCTGTTGTGGACCCCCAGGGTCCGGACGTCCTTGGCGATGGCACGCCAAATGTCGATCTTCTGATGGACGCTGACCTATGTGACATGGACAGGGTGGGAAAATAAATATCATCATTTTCTGCATGGTCGATGTGAGTGGCCCCCCTCCCCAACCTTGCCATATGGCACATGCTCTCATCTGTCGTGCGATCCATGCCTCATTTGCTCCCCTCCCCACCATCTTTCATCCACCCCACTCAACACAGGCATTGCCCACAAAGCATGGTCCAAGTGTACTTACCTGTTGGTCTGGAGGACCGTAGAGTAGCGCATACTGGGGGAGGACCCCATCAACAAGTTTCTCCAATTCCTCAGATGTGAAGGCAGGGGCCCTTTCCCCAGTCGCAGCAGCCATTGTATCTTCCAGACCGAGGTCACAGCAGCACTTGCAGTATAGGTCCTCTCCTGTGGATGATCAGGTCTCGAGTGATTAAGCAGATAGAAAATGGCGGTCACGCCCGCGGCGGTGCGTACCGCGACCGCCGGCGCACATCGTCATTGGCTCCTGAGACCCATAGGGTTCAATGGTAACCAATGCTGCTTTGCGCCGCGGTCTTCGACCGCCTACCGCCACGGTGTGCCACGCCAGCGCATTGACCTCACATCCCATTGTCACACTTCACAGGTCAGGCAGCTGCCATTTCAAATGCCCACATGGCTTAATTTCTACTGCGTCACACAGGCCTAGGCCTTGCATTGCCACTCATACAAGCCATTCAATGCATAGCGAATCGTGTTCTGTGCAAGCTGTGGTTACGTACCTGTGGGTTGCTTGACTCTGTGCTCCATGTTGTCCTTCCTAGGCACCGTCCGCTGGGACTTGCGAGGAGATGGAGGAATGTTCCCGTGTACAGACCGCTGGTGGACCTGTTGACAATGAAAGAAAGACATGTCATACTTACATACAGACTTGACCGAGCCACTATACAGGAACTGTGTGCCCAGCTGGAGCCAGACCTGATGTCCCCCATTCGCCAACCCACAGGGATTCCCCCTCTGGTGCAGGTTCTGTCAGTACTCCATTTTTTGGCAAGTGGATCATTCCAAACAACAGTGGCCATACCATCAGGGATGTCTCAGCCTATGTTTTCTAAGGTTTGGTCCCGAGTGTTGTCTGCCCTGATGAAATACATGCGGAGCTACATTGTTTTTCCTGAGGTGGGCGATTTGGCTACAGTGAAGGGTGATTTCTATGCCCTTGGACATATTCCCAACATCATTGGTGCCATTGATGGGACACATGTGGCTTTGGTAACCCCCTGAGAAAGTGAACAGGTGTACAGGAACAGAAAAAGTTATCATTCGATGAATGTCCAGGTGGTCTGTTTGGCTGACCAGTACATCTCCCATGTAAATGCCAAGTTCCCTGGGTCAGTGCATGACGCGTACATCATGCGAAATAGCAGCATCCCTTATGTGATGGAACAGCTACAGAGACACCGTGTGTGGCTAATTGGTGACTCTGGTTACCCCAACCTGTCGTGGCTACTGACCCCAGTGAGGAATCCCAGGACAAGGGCAGAGGAACGGTACAATGAGGCCCATGGGTGTACTAGGAGGGTGATCGAGCGGACCTTCGGCCTCCTGAAGGCCAGGTTTAGGTGCCTGCATATGACAGGTGGATCCCTAATGTACTCACCAAAGAAGGTGTGCCATATCATCGTGGCCTGCTGTATGCTTCACAACCTGACTTTGCGACGCCAAGTGCCTTTCCTGCAGGAGGATGGTCCAGATGGTGGTGTTGTAGCAGCTGTGGAGCCTGTGGAGAGTGAAGAGGAGGAAGATGACGGGGACGACACAGACAACAGGGACACAGTGATACAACAGTATTTTCGGTAGCACACAGGTACGAATCAACCCCGCCATTTTACATTTACTTAAAGTCTCCTGCCTCTCTACTGTATGTGTTTCCCCCCAGTTCCTGTTAACTGAGTTGTGACTTTCCCTTCCGTTTTCAGAGCTGTGGGCCCCACTGCGTGACCTCTGCTTTGTTTGCCCATGGACTACAGCTGTGTGACAGTGGTATGTTGTCATCACAATGTAACTGAACATTTTGGCACCGTTATGTCTAATACATTTGTTCAAAATACAAGCAGACTCCAGATTTTTTAAGTGCAATAAGTGATTTTATTAAAGTGCTAAATTTAGGGACATGATTGTAAAACGGTGATGGGTGATGGTGGAGTAATGTCCATGGCAGAGTCCAGTTTTCAGTCTCACAGGTGCATTGTCCAAATGCCTGTGGAAGGATGGAGCAGGGGCAGTTTAAGTTTGGACAGGGTGACAACGTGGGACAGTGGGATGACATCAGGGGGTATCGTTTGCTGGCGGGGGTCTTGGCATCCTACTCTGTCTTCTTCTGAGATCTCAGGTACCGCTTGCGTGGTGGTTCTTCTTCTGCAGGAGGTGGGGTTCTGGTGGCCTGTCGTTGTGTGGGGGCCTCCTGTCTTCTAGCGCCGGCAGAGGTGGTAGCCTGGTCTGGGTCCATGCTAGTGACAGGGGCCCTTTGTGGTGCACATGGTCCCGCAATGTGGTGACTATCTGGTTAAGGGCCACGACGATGGTCCCCATTGCGGAACTAATATTTCTCAGTTCCTCTCTGAACCCCATGTACTGTTCCTCCTGCAGTACCTGGATCTCCTGGAACCTGGTCAGTACCGTAGCCATTGTCTCCTGGGAGCGGTGGTATGCTCCCATGATGGAGGAGAGGGCCTCTTGGAGAGTCGGTTCCCTGGGCCTGTCCCCCCCCTGTCGCACAGCAGCCCTCCCAGTTCCCCTGTTTCCCTGGGCCTCTGTCCCCTGGACCGTGTGCCCACTACCACTGCCCCCAGGTCCCTGTTGTTGGGGTGGTGGGTCAACCTGGGTGCCCTGTAGTGGTGGACACACCGCTGATTGACGTGTCCTGGAGACAGAGGCATGGGCCCGCTGGGTGGGAGCTGTGCTGGTGTTCCCAGAGGGGGTTAGGTCTGCTGTAGCCTGTGGCTGTCTGTGGGGAACCGACTGTCCCGAGGTCCCCTATGGGCCGGGCTGGTCATCTGGGTCCAGGGAGACAGAGCTGCTGTCATCACTGGGGGCATCTTCTGGGGGTGGGATGGACATCTCTGGACCCTCCTGGGCGGTGTGGTGGCGTTCGGGTCCTGCAGGGGTATAAGAGTATGGTTATTGCTTCTGTGTGTGCCATTTTGTGTAATGGGTGGGTGGCCGTGTACCCCAGTGCTGGCATTCCCTTGTGGGGGCTTTTGTGACGGTGGCTTGTGGGGGAGATGGGTATGTGCAGTGGGCATGCTTTGGTGATGGGTGTCCATGCTTTGGTGACGCATGCAGGGCTAGGTTTTGGGATGGGTGGGTTGTGATGGTGAGCCATTTGCAAGGAGTTGGTGTGATGGGGGTGGGGTCAGGGTGGGGGTATGATTTGGCATGCAGGTGGGGTGGGGGGAATGAAGTAGTGAAGATTTGACTTACCAGAGTCCATTCCTCCGCCTACTCCTGCGAGGCCCTCAGGATGCAGGATGTGCAAGACTTCCTCCTCCCATGCTGTGAATTCTGGGGGAGTAGGTGGGGGTCCGCCGCCAGTCTTCTGCACCGCGATGTTGCGCCTTGATACCATGGAACACACCTTCCCCCGTAGGTCGTTCCACCGCTTCCTGATGTCGTCCCGATTTCGTGGATGCTGTCCCACAGCGTTGACCCTGTCCACTATTCTTTGCCATAGCTCCATCTTCCTGACAATGGTGGTGTGCTGCACCTGTGTCCCGAAGAGCTGGGGCTCTACCCGAACTATTTCCTCCACCATGACCCTGAGTTCTGCGTCAGAGAACCTGGGGTGTCTTTGGGGTGCCATGGGGTGGTGTGGATGAGGTGAGGGGTGGTTTATGTGTTGTAGAGTGTGGTGATTGTGGTGGTGTATGGTGTTTTGTGCGTGGATATTGTGTGGGTGATGTTGTGATTTGCCTCTGTGTGATGGTCTACTCTATTCTGTGCTGTCTCTCTCTGTCCTTAAGTCGCAATTGTGGTCGTAAGGGTTTGTGGGTGATGTGGGTGTGTGTTTTATATTTAATTGGGTGTGTGGGAGTGGTGTGTGTATGTGTCTCAGGTGTGTGTATTTTGAATTGTCCAATGTGGCTGTGTTTTGTAGAGGTGTGTGTATTTTGACCGCAGCGGTGTGTACCACCAATGGAATACCGCGGTTGAAAGACCGCTGCGGGGATTTGTGGGTCGGAATGGCATGGGCGTATTTCTGTTGGCGTGACGGTGGAGGTTTGGTCATCGGCAGTTTTTCGCTGGCCGTTGCTGTGGCGGAATTTTGTTGATGTCGGGTTTTTGGCGGTTTGCCAGTTGCGGGTCAGAATGACCGTGGCGGTTTACCGCGGCGGTGTTATGGCGGTCTTCTGACCGGCGGTAAGCGCCTTTTACCCCCGAGGTCAGAATGACCCCCTATGTGTCTTGCACATGTGTGTTGGCTGTGGTGTGTGTATTATGGGTGTGCATGTGTGTAGTATGTGTGTGCATGTGTGTATGTAGGTGTGTGTGTATTTGCCTATACTGTAGGTGTGTGGTTATGTGTGTGTGGCACTGTTGCCTGCCGCCCCGGATGTGTATGTTGTGTGTGTACTTTGGGTTTTCTCTACAGTGTCAGATCAGTGTGTATACTGATGGTTTTTGTCTTCGTGGCCGTCGCTGGTTCCGAAGTCGTTGTGCGAGCAGAAGCAACGGGAGGACTTCCAGTTCGGGTTCCATGGCAGCTCCAATCTGGTATGTGTTCCTGAAGGTGAGTTTCTCCTTTCCGTCTTGGTTTCCACCTGGGTTTTCGTGGTGGTTCGGCTGCGGCGGAAATCTTGGCAGTATGATGCCTCGTAATGTGTCAGGGGGGAACATGGTCGCCGCCGGCCTGAAGGAGTCTACTGCCGTCTGTGGCAGCCGGACCGCACTGGCGGTAGTTTGCCTGGGTTCTGTTGAGAAGACCACCATGCTCATAATTTGGCTGTCTTCTCCGCCAGAGGTCATGGTACTCGTAATGACCCTCTTAGTCTGAACATGGTTGAACATTTTCAAAATATGCAGTTCTTAATTAAGCCGTTTTAGCCTTTCATCTACTTAATATTCTGTGAAACATTTCTTCTGTTTAAAAACAATAACTACCATATTTATTATATTAATTATATGAAGCCTTGTACTTTATAAAAAAAAAAAAATCAAAACATGTTAAAATAAACATGAATATATTTGAGAAAACTGAACTATCACATTGCAATGCAACTATTATTTTAACATCATTAATAACTATGGGGGTAATTTTGACCCTGGCGGTCTGAGACCGCCAGGGCTAAAAGGACGGAAGCACCGCCAACAGGCTGGCGGTGCTTCCAGCCCTATTATGACCGCGGCGGAAGCGCCGCGGTCGCACCGCCGGGGCCGGCGGTTTCCCGCCGTTTTAGCCGCAGCGGTGATAGTCCGCCAGGGCAGCGATGCAAGCAGCGCTGCCCTGGGGATTATGACACCCCTACCGCCAGCCTGTTTCTGGCGGTTTGCATGGGCAGTGCAGGGGCCCCCTAACTGGGCCCCGGCCAGCTTTTCACTGTCTGCATAGCAGACAGTGGAAAGCGCGACGGGTGCAACTGCACCCGTCGCACGGCCGCAACACCGCCGGCTCCATTAGGAGCCGGCTCCTATGTTGCGGCCTCATCCCCGCCAGGCCAGCGGGGATGTCGTAATGGGGGCTGCGTGAGTGCGGCCGCACTGGCGGCCGCACGGCGGTTACCGCCTGGCGGGCGGCGGTAGCCGCCCGCCAAGGTCGTAATGACCCCCTATGTATTTACATTTCAAGCATACATCTAAGTAAATAAAGATGCATGATCCAACAGGTAATACCTGAAACAGAAAATATAAAAAATGAGAACTTACAAATTTCACAGGACATGAACAGGCACCAGGGCGAACTGGCCATGGAACCACTGTGGCATTTCCCCAGCAGGCTGCATGTTTGAAGGCTGGTTTTATACTAGGAGGGGCTGATGTGACCCTGCCAAGATCCCATGGCCCCATTCTACACATAGCATCTTGAGATGTGGGCTAGTGTGAACATTTTTGTCAAGGCTGATTTTACTTTCCAGTCTGGCTCTTGCAGACACAGAAAAAAACACAATTCTCACCAGCTGTGGTAGGTTGGTGAAATTCAGTACTAACTAGCAAATGATTCTCCAGCACTTCCAGTCAGATTTGTATATGTGCATCATTATTGAGTAGATCTGGATAAGGCGTTATGGTTGAGACTCCTTGCCAACATCAAATTGTTTTTTATGCCTCATCTGAATAACATATGACAGGGATAAACATTTATCCAGAGGCCTTGAGAAAGAGTAATAGTGATGTATTGACTACTAGAAAGATATAACCTTTGCATAAACAGTAGAAGATATGGCATTGTTTCTGTGAAATCACTGTAAAGGATATAATATTTCCATGGATAAAAACAGAGAAGGACACAGTTTTAAATTAAATATGATTTATGCGTATTTCGCACTTAACAGTGGCGCTATGGCTTATGCCATACATCAATGAGCCTTCGTGTCTGGTCCTCCCAAGTTTCTGGGCCTCTTTATACATTTCCCTCCAGTGCCTCTCTACGGAGAGGAGAGTGTGAGCTGCTGTTCAGTTTTTTTATCTACGCTGTATAGCATGGACAATGCCTCTGTCAAAGATGCTTTCTGAAAACAAAACAACCTTTCATCTTGTACCATGCAAGGCCGGATAGCCTTGTAGGGCTAATGTGCTAAATGTAGGTCTCTAAACGGCAGAATTAAAGATTTCTCTCTACTGAGTTTCTATTATTTTTGTTAGCCTGACTAATTGCATTTAGGTGCTAAAATAATGGAGATGCTATCTACTATCACCATTCAGAATATTAGTTTCCTAGGCCCTAAGCCTCATTCGTACACACCCTAAGGAGTTAGTAATTTCCATTTTAGCATATAGTTAGGTCTTATTTGTATGTAACATCTCTGCAACATACATTATTCTGACTATGAAAAACAATGGGAAGAAGCATTGTCCTACACATTCCTTGAGCTAGGAATATAAGCGATGAGAAAATCATACTGTGCAAAGCAAAATGCCTACTGTGCTTGAGGGTTGTCCCACCATTGAAGAGTCCTCAAACACTGAAAAGTTAAATGATCAGTTTAAATGTCAAATGGTTTTCTAGAGCCCATTGAAAAGTGTTTCCGTTCATTACATATTATCATCTTGGTCAAGATTTCTCAATCATGCATTGAGTAATTTTGTTCTGACAGAACGTAGGAGGGATACATTATAGGATATTTTTGTACATCATCTTTCTGCTTCTGTAATACATCTGCTCAAACTGTTTTTTCAGGTGCATCTGTTTCCATAATAAGCATATTTGAAGTATAAGAATGACACAAGATAGGTGCACGAACAAACATCCATAAACCCCTAGTACATCTTTTTTAGGATCTTAAAACATTTGCCAATTATCTTTGCAAAATTCTGAATTCATTCTCTATAAAAGATTATAACTCTAGAAAATCTTGAGTCTCTTTAACACTTGTACGTACAGACCATCTGAGAATAGCTCAGACCTTTTTCAAATCCATAGAAATACAAATTCATTCACTCTAAATCCACAATATTCAGCTTCTTTCTGCTCAAACTCACACTTCTCAAGCCTACAAGAGAGATGATGTTGCTGGAGAGTAGACAGCACCAGACCCACATATGTTTGAATTCCTCAAGTGTGTTTAAAACTCCAACATATCCTCCTAATACAGCAAGACAAACTGTTTCAAGACATCACAGAACACTGAAGCCATGAAGTGCTAAGTGTTGGCAGGAGCATACAGCCCTGTTGAAATCACTCCGTATTCCAAATGGCTAAAATGGGGATGTAAAAATTATCATCTACTCATCACCTTTGTCAATAAGCAGAAGATAAGCCACTTATTAGTCTAGTTTAGTAAAGACTTGTGTCCATGAACTGACCCCAAACTGTTTTTTTTTAATGCAAAGGATATGTTTCCTTGATTTGTATCTTCTTTAAACATCTATAACCAATAGAAGGTTGAAGATCATGGCCTTTATTGGATACAAGGGGGTGATGAATATGGCACAACTATGCCATTCTGTAAATTATTCTGTAACTAGGCCTTTTAGAATTTCTCTTTCTCATTTAGTGAGTAAATACGTCCAATAAGAGCAATGGCATCAGGTTCAGTTTGTGTGGTACAATCATATTCCCTATGAGGAGGAAGTGAACAGATTTCAGGCTTACAAAAAAAATGAAGAAAATACATGACACTACAATGTCACAGAAGATAGGTTAGATTATATTATTTTAGATAGCATCACCCAGCTAATCAGCTATTGACCAGTAACTTCTAGAGGCATGTCAATGGTCATGTCAAAACTGTGATGACAAACATATTGTTTGAGTTGACCAATTGACATATGGATTATGTTTATTAACCATAGAATTCCAAAAGTTACAGACTAATTAGGTGAGTCGATAAAGTATGCTCACCAAGAGAGACTTTGCAATGGAGAAGAAATCATGCACATCGGATCTGAAGTTAATGGTAAGCCATCAAGAGTTCGAATCACTTAAGGAGTCTTCTCAAGGCTTTTAGGAATATTATTCTTTGTGGCCCAAATCTGATTGGTAAAGATTCCATAAGCACCACTATTATACAAGGAAGAGGTAATAAAAAATGTCCTTATTCTATTCTCATTATAAACGGTAAGAGGAACAAATGATTAAAAGCAATATCCATGGGAGATTTAATATAAGGAAGCAAGAGTGCTCCTGTCTTTTTCTCATAAAAGATTGAACACTTCCAGCGTTCCTCAAAGGCCATTTAGGACATACCTAAATCGTACGTACAATATCTCTACAAAATGGACTTAAAAACAGCCCTGAACCAGTGCTTTTTCTCATTATCAGTCCAAGGTCCTCTCAGTTCTGCAAATTAATAGGTTCTTGTTGAGACAAGAGGTCCATAGATTTCTCAGATCGACCTGACTCTAGGGACAAATGAGTGACATCCTTCAAACGCCCTTCTTTCCTCTTGTGTCGCTGGCAATCAAAGTTCAATAAAACGTTCTAAACCAAGAAGTTTAGGAACAGAAGTAGGATGACACGGTGATCGAATCAATGCTTTCTTAATTCCCTCCTTCAAGCCATGTTGAAACATCATCATCTGAGGTCTTTCAGTCCTGTTAATTTCAACTGCTAATTAACGAAAACAAGTCAATCCAACAAGTCATCCATTGAGTGTCACACAAGGCCTCTTTAGAAAAATACTTTAAATCAGGACACTCAAATATCTTCTTAGAACTGACAGGAAAACATAATAAAACTATGAACAAGTATCTGAATTGGTTACTAATAGAGTTGCCCAAGCCAGGTGTGATCAAGTACACCTAATGAGGTAACCCCCTTTGACTTGGTCTTGACAGAAAGAGAATCAAAATTGCCTCCGAATGTAACTGAATTCAAATGTAGCGACTACTGTAATATCCATAGACCATGATACCAAGGTCTTTTAACATGCCAAATTGCCAAATTATCAAGGTGAGCATGATCCATAGTAATACAAAAGCTAAGGAGTTGGTGGTGTCCCAGTATGTCAAGGAATGGATATTAAGAAAGTCTGTTGAGTACCTGTCTAAATTGCTTGAGGAAAGGGTGTCTCTTTTTAGTAGTCATGGTGCCACGATGCACAGAGGAGTCAAGTGTCTCCTATAGAGTGTCAAAGCTGGGAGGAAAAACCCACAAATCGGAAATTACTTCCTTTGGCAATGTTGCAAATGTTGAGTGAAAATGAAGATAGCACTGGAGAAATCAACAAGGCACAAAACTTTACACTCCTTGCCACTTGTGGAAAACCCCTCTGGGCCACAACAAACTTGGAAGTGCCGTAAATGCCAAGATGGCGAGGACATTGGTCCGATTGTGGCTATTGGCAATGTGCTGATGGATAGTTTGTGAAAAACCTCTACTTCTAAACCGAGGCAGACTAAGGTGAGTGCTTGGTATTGACCTCTCCACAGATCCCAGTACAAATGCAGCAGTGTGTACACTCTCCCGAGTATCTTGCTTGAAAACTGGCCGTCTGAGGTGGCTCATGATCACTAAGAAGTATAGAATCCCATAGCCTGGAAACACCAGCATTCAAGAACAAAAAAAATACACATATTCTTTTCTGAAATTCGGCCTAGTGCATGGAACTCCTCTATTGGGACAACCCCATCATGTAGGACCGGAAGGAAAGAACTCAAAAGTCTTACTCTTCCAAGGTACACAGGCTAATACTTCCACAATGTGAGCACTGGAAAATCTAACTCGAGTTTTTTGTAAAAGAGTTTTTGCAGTTACCTTTTAGCACTATTCTTTGGGATGTAATATAATCTGATAATTATACCCCATTGAAGATGTTTTAGCCTCAGGCAAACCGCAATCTTGGTCTCTTAGGTGATAGACCTTTGTTCTTAAAGATGTTTGCCTGGCACTGTTTATATGCTTAACATTCCAATTTCAGTATCATATATCATTTTGATAACTGTACAGCGCTCTCCTACCCTTGTGGACGTAGTTCACACTATGCACAACGGTGAAACACACACACACACACACATAGATGTCACTTTAGTCACTTGTACATTTCTGTTGCTGTCTCATGCTGATTCGCAAATCTAACCGGGGAGCAAAGCAGCGGTGTCATGAGAGTGACTGAGGCAACAAGACGAAGGAGGGACAATATACAAGGGAACAAGACAGCCTGCCATTTTGATTGCTTGAATAATTGTAACAGAATTCTGAAGCTGCTTCAAGGTGCTAAGTGTGAACAAGCAGAAAAAAGTTAACACGAGAAGACCCTGATGTTTGAGGATGAGGGCCTAACGAAGGTCCTGCCAAGACAAACAAAAATGGATCTGCGATAAGTGATAATGTAAAAGGGTAAAGTGAGGGGAAAGGTGTGGAATAGCCACATTGTTAGTTAAAAGGAAGAGGAGATGCCTAAAAAAGGGGTAATTGGCAAGTATGTCTATGGGCACAGGGCGACTGTGTGCTACTGCCCTTCATAACCTTCGAACAAAGGCGCCTGTTCATTTCCACACATTTGTGCCTCGCACAGTATTGGATTTCTTTGTCTATAAGTGGTGATGGCAATGCCAGTACTCGTCTTTTCAGACGCACGAATTGATAAATTGAATCACAAACAAAATAAAATAGAGTATTCTCTGCTACGTAGACATACGTGTAAATTGATAAACATTTGAGAGTACATTTCTATAGCCCAAATTCTGCCATTGGTGCGTCCTTTTTAAACCATTAGCAGTCTAGTCACTCTCTAACTACTTCCAATGTTACCATTGTAGTTGGGAATCTGTTTCAGCTTGTGATTCGGTGTTGTGGGTTTTGTGTTTTGTTCCCATTCTCAGTTAGAAACTTGTGTCTTGTTCATTGAGATTTGGATCCATACTTTTGGTTGTCAGTGTGTCGCTAGATGGCTTTGCTAGCTGCTTAGACATCTGCTAAGAGAGAAGGGATACCCATTGCTCATTGGATGGAGATATTTGTGCATGAGCTGGTTTTTGGTGTTGGGTACTATAATAGACAAAATAAGAACTATCTTGTCCTTGTATCTAGGTATGTTAGAGATTCTGTCTAATATGTTGGTGTGTAATATATAATGGTGCAAGAACTGTTGTGAGCAAAGTTCTAGTCAACTGTCTAGTATATTTGTGTTTGGCAGGATGTATGTAAAGTGTTCTATCTAATGTGTTATGTTGGAGGTATGTATAATTTTCTTAGTGGTAAGAGTTGGTCTGAGATGTGCAGTAGCATGGTCTGTGACATATTTGTGCTGTGTTTGAACTTAAAAATTGACATCTCGCTGATGTACTTTTGGAAGTTTGTATGTATTGTTTTTTGGTTAAAAAACGGTGTTGTGAACAAAACCAGTTACATTAAATTCTTGGGGAGTATTTCATGTATGTCATATAATTTGTCAGGTGTGTCACCTTGTGTACTTGAATGTCCTTTAGGAGCAATGCAAATAGTGCAACATAGTATGACAGTTATCTCGTAGATAAGCACATCAGGCACTTTGCTTACTGACTATAAAAGATCACGTTCTGTTGACCTCACTCCTGTTAGAAGTTTGCAATGATGTCATCAATGACCCATTCATTTAAATGAAGTATTTGACAATAACAGGTCGGCATGGAACGATGCAGGTAGCCATTATACATATTCTATTCATCATAATGATTACATGATCATCTTGACCTAATTATCCTATCTTCAGAAAGTTGGCAGCTTAAAATTGTGGCTTTATTGAATGCAGTCAATTGTGCAGCCCTACCACTGTCTGACTAATTTGCATGTGTTTGTCTTTATATTTTTAGATGTGAAAGGCCTATTTTACCATTTTTTAAAAATATACAGAGTGGGCTTTGGCTCTTCCTAAAGGAGTATGTCTCTCTGACTCTATTGACTATTTGGTATATCATTCCACCTCCTATGGAGTGCGTTCATTTCAACGCATTAGGAACTGTTTACAGCCCATAAAATTTAAATTGATCACACATTACATTCTTTATCTCATAGGTGCAATGTATATAGAAACCAGAATGCATGTTGACCTTCCTATCAAAAGTGTCGGTCATAGCTGTTAGCAATGGAGTATGTATGTGATGGGCACGTTCTGTGCTTGACAACATGCACAAAGTATATCATTATTTAACATGAAGGGTACTGTTGGAATGATACTTTGTTTTTTTCAGAGTTGTGTGAAATGAAGGAGAACAAAATTTGTCATATGCGTCTGCAATTTAAGGGGCATATTTATACTCTGTTTGCACCGAATTTGCGTAATTTGGGGCATATTTATACTCCGTTTGCCCCGGAATTGCGTCGTTTTTTTTTACGCAATTCCGATGCAAAACTAACTCCATATATATACTTTGGTGTTAGACGCGTCTAGCGCCAAAGTCCATGGAGTTTGCGTCATTTTTTAGCGTGGACACCTACTTTGCGTTAATGAGATGCAAGGTAGGCGTTCCCGTCTAAAAAATTGACTCCGAGGCATGTGCGCCGTATTTACACTCCCGAGCAAAATTCACGCCCGGGAGTGGGCGGGTCAAAAAAAATGACGTACGGCCACTTTTGCGCCGTTTTTTAGCGCCTGGAAAAGGCAGGGGTTAAGGGACCTGTGGGCTCTGAAGGAGCCCAGAGGTGCCCTCCCATGCCCCCAGGGACACCCCCTGTCACCCTTGCCCACCCCAGGAGGACACCCAAGGCTGGAGGGACCCATCCCAGGGACATTAAGGTAAGTTCAGGTAAGTGGTAACCGCCATGGTCATAATACTAAAAAAAGACCGCCAGCCTGTTGGCGGTCTTACCGCCGCTTTAACACCGTCCGCCAGGGTTGTAATGACCCCCAAAGTATAAATGTGCCCCTTAGCATAAAAAAATAAAGCTAATCTGGTTAGAGTCATTTATTTTGACTCTAACCTGCCTAACATCATTTTTTTTTACGCTAGCCTACCCTTTGCACCGGCTTGCACCATTCCATAAATATGGTGCCCAGCTGGTGCTTAAAAATGGTGCAAAACATTTTGGTGCAAAACTGCGTTAGTGCAGTTTTGCACCAAAAAGTATAAACAAGGCCCTAAATATCTGTTTTGAGGCGCAAAAGGCAGGTATAATTGGGGAAAACCCAGTTATAAATTGGGTTGTTAACAGTTATAATTTGGGTTGGGGAGGGAAAATGGATGCTCCCCGTGGGACTATGACGTGGGTAAACTTTGCCAATGAACATCTACAGAGACGTAGCTTTTAGGGAATTCACAACCATTGTCAATGACTTACCCCACAATCATATCACCTCTAAATTTACCCCTACTTCATATAATTTTAAGTGATGCAATGAGTATGGTTAGGTGCCGCAAACAGAACCAAGGTTTAGAGGATGCAAGAAAATGTATTTTTTGACATGGAAAAATGTGTGTAAAAAATAGAAAAGTGCACATTTAAGCTAGCCATAATTGTGGATGGTCCATCATGCAGGCATAGCTTTAGGGCTGACAGATGCATTGCATGCCAATCTCTTTCAGGTGTCACAAGAAAGGCAAATGTGTGAAATCTGTACATGTACACCTAGGTTGCCGCAACTTACTATGGTTTGGTGTGTTTTTTGTACTTGTATTTATTTTGTTTGTAAAGATTTATAGTGGATATCGCCTCATGGCCAGTTCATATTGCTTGGAGACTGGGTGTGAGAAACTTCAGAGTCCTCTTACATTAGTATTAGTATAGATGTATGGATAAATTAGTGTTAGACATACACAAAGTCGAATCAGTTGCATTTTTGTTTGCTGTACTGTTGCTTAGGATATGGCCTCTCTCCTACGCTTCATCCTTGCTAACAACTCAAGACCATTGGTGTCTGACACACAGAACAAGCATTTGCAATGCAGTAGGTCTCACATTTGCTTGAGTTAGAGCTATTGGCATGGTAAATTCATAACTGGACTTTTCTTGCTACATAATGTGGTCAACCCTGCCTCATAATTTTGTCTTTTCCTGCCATATAAGTCCAGTGGGCCTGCATATAACTAAAGCACTTCTATTTACCTTATTCCTCTATCTGCAGCGTAAAACTGAAAATGTTGCCATTTAGCATCCTAATTTAAATCTGCCATGCTAAGTCCAATGGAATACCACTTTCACCAACCTGCCATCAGAGATGCTGGCTGGCTAACGCACTTCCCAAAAAAAGACAAAAGACAGCCACAGAGGAGAAATAAACTAGAAGGGTCACCCAAACACATCAAGAGTGTTCAAACAGTCATAGTGTAATAAGGATGTTAAGTTGGCTTGAATCATGGTCATAATTGTAATAGGGAGAGATTATTAAGGGGGTGCGTGTCGTGTCAGCCAAGATGGCGGGTGCGTACTAGTCGAGCTCCACTGCTAAACCCCGATTATCCGGCAAATATATGACATCGGGGGGCTGATAGCGAGCAGCCGGCTCGCACAGTGAAGGGAGCGGCCCGCCCTGAGACGCTTGGGTGCATGAGGAGATCGCGCCGCCAGGCCCGGACGAGACAAGGTGGGCGACACTGACTGCGAGGAGATGGCGGTGGTGAGATGCCGGGCCCTGTGGATGGCGGTGATCCGCCTACCTTGATCGACTGCTGATCAACTGAAATCTCCCATTGCCTCCAACAGACAGCGCTCCTGAGATGGGGACCACTACTGGAATCACAGGTAAACGTGGCGGTGCTCGAGGCTGTGGGAGAGGGGAGTGACTCTGCTTTGCCTGGCTGCCTCCACATGAAACTTGTGCAATAGCGCTGGGGCAGTCGGACGCTGAGGCCATTTGCCGCCGGAGAGGATGTCAGGTGACCCCCCCTGCAGCGCAGACACAGAGGAGAGGGAGGCTGCTTGTGCTGCTGCACTTTTCTCACTGCACTGCGCATGCAAGCGGGCCTACTCCACCCCTACCTCGGATGACCGCTGACCTGGCTCCCATCGCTTACAACAGGTGGCATTCCTGGGATGGAGACTATCATTGAGCCCACAGCTGGACACTGGGATACACAAAACTACGGAAGAGGGAAGTGACCCTGCTCTGTATGGCTGCCCCCTCCTGAGACATGTCCAGTCACAGAGGTGCCGTTATCAGCCATTATCATCTTTCACCGGAGTGGATACCAAACATCCCTGCGGAGACGTGGTTGCAGTGGAAGGGGAGGGTGCTCATGCCGCTGTGCCTTTCCCACCACGCTACGCATGCAGGCGGGCCTCCCACACCTCTACTAATTGAAGTCTGGCTGGCTCCTGTGGCTGCGGGTTGCACTGGTTCATCTCGCCTTCTGGGACCACACCATGGCGAGTGCGGGCAGCCTTCGTTCAGGGACTGGAGCTAAGTCATTGACAGAGACCCTCAGCCCGGACAGCCACAAGTTGGATGCTGTCCTAGCAGCTGTGGAGTGCATAGGCACCTCCTTAGACCAGGCTTGGACCTCACTGGAGGGCAAAATTGATACGGTGTCCAGTGAACTCATCTTGCTCCATGCAGATCACCGCAAGCTAGCAGACAAAACACGTGCGCTGGAAGACCAGCTTCACGACCTGGCACCTAAGACAGATCAACTAGAGTCTTCCCTGCGAGAAAGCACTGGACCGGATAGAAATACTGGAACATTGTGTAGAGGACACTGAGGGGCTTACTAGGAGGAATTACATTCGTGTCATAGGCCTCCCGGAAGGCGTGGAGGGCGTGGACGTGGTCACCTACTCTGAAAACTGGCTCCGTGAACTGGTCCCAGAGGGCTCCCTGACGGCTTTCTTTTCAGTGGATCATGCCCACAAGGTCTCCATCAGGGCCCTTCTGCCAGGCGCTGGTCTGCGTCCCTTTCTACTTCGCCTACTACACTATGCAGACAGAGACATTATTCTCCGTGCAGTCAGATCGCTCCCAACAATCTGAGTGGACAATGTTCGGGTCATACTATTCCCAGACTATAAAATTGCCGTACAAAGAGAACGTGCTTTCTTCATACCAATAAAACGCAAACTATGTGCCCTTAGCTTGTCATACTCCCTCCTTTTTCCCGCCAGATTACGAGTAGCAACTGATGGCAAGACGCACTTCTTTGACACACCAGAAGCAGCCTGGGAATGGCTGGAATCCACGGACCAGATCAGCAGGCGCAATGTAGCAGCAGAGAAACCATCAGTACGGGGTTTGCAATTCCGCAAACGAAGAAATTGTGAAAAACGCGTGATCGCCCCAAGAGAAGTGAGGCACGCCCCAGGTCTGGAACAAATTTTACAAGAATGCCGTGGTGCACTGCAGTCTGCAGCAGCCATTAATATACTTCCAACTCTCTCGGATGCAGAAGCTGAGCACTCACAATCTAACGGAGAGGATGCCTCCTCCCTCGAACCTTCTTCTGAAGTGGGATCCTCCGCCCATTCCGCGGTAATGCCACAGACGTCAGATGAACTGCTCTAAACCTTTTGCACTAACGTACGGCCGTCAAACTCCGGTTAACAGAGGGATTGCATGGGGAGCAGGGGAGGCCCCACTTTATTGTAATCCACACCTGCCCAAGGGGTGACCTGGCTGTCTTCACCCCGATATCGTGGATGACTCGGCAACGCCGGTACTGGCTTTGGCGTCGCCTGTAGCTGGCGGATGGCCCTCGGATGACACATCGTCCTATTCCTCCTATATACATGGCTATATCCTGCTGCTGTTGACCCCCGCACTTACACTGGACTAGGGGCCAGGCCCTAGTTTTTGGTGAACGCATCTCAACTTGCTCTTCCCACTCCCCTATTAGTGGGGACCTCTCCCTTACACTTGTTTTGCTAAATAAACAAATGGCTTTGTTTGGGCAGATACCAGTTGTCCCTCTGCTCTAATGGTATTTTCCTTGTTTGTTTTTGAATGGAGTCTCAGATCCTCTTGCTTGCTGACCTGCAGGAACCCCGTAACTGGTTGCGTGGCATCCCCTATCTCCAAGGGTTGGACTACTGGACACTATCAACACAATGACCCAACATGAACCCCTTTGCCATCCTTACGTGGAATGTGCGAGGCATACAAATGCCAGCGCGCAGATATTCCATATACTCGTATCTTAAAAGACAATTCATATAGCATTCTTGCAAGAAACTCACCTCGCGCAACCTGAGGTGGCTAGACTACAGCGGCGATACGAGGGCAACTCTATGCGACAGGTTACTCTTCCTATGCCAGAGGTGCCTTTGTCTGGATCAGGCCGGGCCCTCTCTTTGTGGCAGAAGATCAAATTATTGATGCACAGGGGCGATATGCCCTGATACGTGGGCGTATTGCTGGCCGTGGATTGGTGCTTGGTTCCATATATGCGGTGAACATAGATCTGGCCTCATTCCTCCACTCGCTATCTAACCAGCTCTCTCCTTGGAGTGGCCTTCCTTGACTATTGGAGGGTGATTTTAACAGTGTACTGGGTCCTTATCTGGATCGATCTTTCCCACCATTACCCACTGCACCTACCGTGGTGGTTGCACGGACCTTAAGTAACTGGCTCAAGAGCGGCTATTATTAGACGTATGGCGCCAACGCAAGTTTATTCGTACTTTTCTGCCCCACACCAATTGCATGTCCGTCTAGATAGAATACTATGTACAACTAACCTAAATCCTGCAGTACTGGGATCCGACTATTTGGGTCTCACTCATTCACACCACAATCTGCAACTTCTGCACTTGCGATGGGATGTATCTCCCTCAAGCATTCCCACTTGGAGACTTCGCCCGGAGCTATTAGAGGACATAGCATTCAAGGCATCTCTAGACAAGATGATCCCTGAATATTTCGAGCCTATCGCTGGCATTTTCTGGCCTGGTTGAATGGGAAGCATTTAAGGCCTTCATCAGGGGCTACTGTATAGGCACACAATGGAACTTGCGTAAACCCATAGAACGCAACTTGACCAAAGTGGAGCGAACCTTGATGCACCTCGAACAATACGCTGCCCAACACCCCTCAGAAATGACACAACTATCATCTGCCCGGGCAGAACACATATCCCTTTTAGGAGATTACGCTGTTTAAACTATGCAGCCCACTCAGCACGCACACATGTCTCTGCTGATAGATCAGGCAAGCTGTTAGCCTGGCTAATTCGTCAAGATCCGGACCGCAGTCCTATTACTGAAATCCGCTCAGCAACTGGGAATACACTCTACACTCCCCAAGAACTTCACTCTGAGTTCACACGTCATTACAAGTCACTTTACCGCTCTACTGCGACTATAGATCAGACAGAATACAACATTTTTTTTTCCTTAATCACCCTGCCTCGACTGACAGACAACAAGCACGGAGAACTGGAGGCGTCCCTGACGCTCTCTGAAGTGCTGGATTGTATACCCGCACTGTGTGCAGGTAAAACCCCAGGCCCAGATGGCCTCCCATCTGACTTTTACAACTCTTTCTCTGCAGCTCTCACGCTTCACCTTCTCTGTCTCTACGAGGAGGCTTTGCAGACGGCATCCCTACCAGCATCACAAAGAGAGGCGCTACTGCTGTCTCACCCCAAAACTGGCAAGGACCCGTTAGAGCTCGGATCTTACAGACCATTGGCGATGCTCAATATTGACTATAAAATCCTCGTCAAGGCCTTGACAATGTGGTTGGTGCCTCTGGTCCCACAGCTGGTTCATTCAGATCAGAACAGTTTCATACCTGCATGGGACACTTCCCACAACATCAGACAGCTATTTCGAGTCATGAGATACTCAAAACAGTATTGGCCCTGGGCGGGATATCTGGTACTTGACTTAGAGAAAGCCTTTGACTCTTTAGAATGGTCTTATCTGTTCGAGGCACTGCAATGATTTGGTCTTGGTCCTTATATCACACATATGGTGAAACTGTTGTACACTCGACCTCGGTTCCAGCTCAAGGTAGGCATGATCATATCTGACCCAGTTGAAGTGGGCAGGGGTACTCAACAGGGCTGCCCCCTTTCTCTATTACTGTTTTCCCTGGTGATGGAGCTACTGGCTGTGGTACTTCGCTGGAGAGAAAGGGTCTGGAGCATCCAACATTGCGGTCATTTTGTAAAGATTTGCCATCCTATCTGGCCTGCGAGTTTACTGGGTGAAATCCTGCCTCTTCACCTTCAATCCAAATTTGCTGGACTTGCATCTTTCAGGAGTCAGTGTTCCTTGGCAACCCAGGACATTCCGTTACTTGGGTATACACGTCTTCCACAGGTAAGAGGATCTTCATGATGGGAACCTCAGAAAGGCAGTATCATTTAATCATTCCCAAATGTCCTTTTGGCAAACTCTGCCACTCTCAGGCAGGAAGGATCGCCCTCCTGAAAATGATAGTGCTCCCTCGCTTATTATATTTCTCCTCCAACTTACCATACTATGTCCCAGCCAGCTTCTTTAAAGAATTGGAGCCCAGAATAAGGGAATTTATCTGGAGCAAAAGCTGATGCAGAGTGACGTTGAAAAAGCTCTATTTACCTTCAACTCAAGGCGGCCTCTCTGAACCTAATCTCGAACATTTGGCCTCTCAGCTACAATGGGTGGCGCGTTGGCTGTCGGGTCTTCAGCTAGCTGACACGTCAACTACCTCCCAGCCCTGGACAATTGCGCAGATCATGCACCTCTTCCATCTGCTCATGACCGTGAAACCACCTGTGGAACTCTTTTTAAATGTGGCTCATCATTGCTACCGCAGATGTTTACGCCTCATGGACGAATCCATTCCCTATGCCCCGGCATTGGCACTGCTAGGTACGCAACGTGGTACAAGGATCACGACTGCCGCTGAACTAGAGCCTTGGCACGCTGTAGATTTACACACACTGGGCGACCTCTATAGCTAGTCTAGTCTGTAAATTTTTGTTCTAGACCTTTACTCATCAACTTACCAAAAACTGAAATCAAGTTAGGCTTTATTACTGACCCACGAGTATGCAAACATTCTTCACTGAAATTTAGCCTATGCAGGTATTTCTCTGGCATTTAATTTGTGAGTATCCTAAAACTTTAATGCAATTTTACTATTTAGTGGAAGATCTATCTCAGATTTGCAAATAAGAGGGGTGCATGTTTGTAAATCTTGTACATTTTGGATTTGAATTATGTGGCAAATCTATAATTATGTGGAAAATGTCATGGCAGCAGAATAACTTAATTCCTGTAGCCCTGATTAACACACACCCATCCAACACAGGCATTACCAGTTAGGTGACCCTGCCAATAAATAGGAGTTGAATGCATTTTTTTATTTACACACATGACTTTCTTAACCCCTTCGCTTTTTCCCTCCTGTGCCAAGCCTTTTTCAGGCTATTTGGGGCAGTTCACGCTTAGGCCCTCAGAACCTTTTGTCCACATAAGCTATCCCTGCCAAATTTGCGTCCTTTTTCCAACATCGTAGGGATTCTAAAGTTCTGAAATCTGAGAGGAGCCACAATTCCCAGCATTCCCCCACGTCTCGTGAAAAAAATGGTACGTGCCCCAAAACGCAACATGGACACATCAAATTTTTACATTGAAAACTGAGGTGTTTTTTGGAAAGTGCCTAGCTGTGGATTTTGGCCTATAGCTCAGCCGGCACCTAGGAAAACCTACCAAAACTGTGCATTTTTCAAAACTAGACACCGAGGGGAACCCAGGAAGCAGTAACATGTGGCGCTCTCACCAGGTTATGTTACCCAGAATCCTTAGCAAACCTCAAATTTTAGCAAAAAAATACTTTTTCCTCACATTTTTGGTGCTGCAAAGTTCTAGAATCTGAGGGGAGCCACACACTTCCTTCTACCCAGCATTCCCCCATATATCCTGATAAAAATGATACCTCACTTGTATGGGTAGGCCTAGTGCCCGTGACAGGAAATGTCCCAAAACACTACGTGGACACATCAAAATTATCAATTAAAAAAATACCTGCTTTTGCAGTCAGGGCAACTGCGTTTTTGGTCCCGGGGTCAGCAGCTATCTAGGGAAACCTACCATATCCAGACATTTCTGAAAACTAGACACCCAAGGAGGTCCAGGGAGATGTGACTTGCGTGGATCCCCCAGTGTTTTCTTACCCAGAATCCTCAAATTTAGCTAAAAAAAGCATATTTCCCTACATTTCTATTTGCGAACACCGCAGCGGCACACATTTCCTACCACCCAATGTTCCCCTCAGTCTCCCGATAAAGATGATACCTCACTTGTTCAGATGGGCCAAGTGCCTGTGACAGGGAAAAGCCAAAAACATGTCGAAATTGAGGGGGCAACCAAAGCTGGTCCAAAAGGGCAGTTGGAGAAAAAACGTTTTTAGGCTGGCAAGTGAGGCAGAATTTTTATCGGTATAGACACAACAATGCTGGAGGGTAGGAATTTTGTGGATTCCTGCAGATTCCGGGAGGTTCTGTCACAAAAATGTGAGGGAAATGTGTGATTTCAAGCAAAGTTGAAAGTTTGCAGGGCATTGTGGGTAAGAAAATGGTGCCGGATACATGTGAAGCACACAACGCTGGACTCACCTAGATGTTTAGTTTTCAGATGTGTCTAGGTCTCGTAGATTTATATACATGGCAGCGCCCCAAAGTCCAAAAAGGTGTAGCCCTCACCACTCCAAGTGCGATGATTTCTAGAGTTAGCCAAGCTCGCATGGCCCAAATGTAAAATCAAAACCCAAAATAATCAAATGTCCTCTTGCTTGCCGTTGGGATACGATCTTTTAGTGTGCGGGGGAGAGCTGAAAGACTGTTAGCCCCTCTAGTTGGGGTGGGGGTATAACCATGGCCATACTGGTCGGTAGCCACCACCCCACTAGTTTTTATTTATTTTAAATTCCCAGCATCTAACAGGATTTCTGCCCGCCCGGGGAGTGGATCAGGGGAAATTGCCCCATCTGCTCACCAGTGGGCAGAACAACTGGGTGTATGGCCATACCCCCACCCTCTTTTTATGAAAAAAAAATCTTCCCTGGTGTCTAGTGGGTTTTCTGCATCCCTTGGTGGCAGATGGGCCTTACAAAAATAGGCCGATCTGCCCCCAAAGTGGGCAGAAATGGCCAACATTAATGTGCCCCCATGGGGAGCGAACCTTGCCCAAGGGGCTTCCCCACCAAACAAAACACACACACACACACACACACCAATCCCTGGTGTTTAGTGGTTTCTGCCCCCATTGGCGGGCAGATTAGCTTAATACAAATAGGCCAATCTGCCCCCAAGGTGGGCAGAAATGGCCTAAGATAAAATTGCACTCCCAGCAACCCTTACCTAAGGGGTCACTCCCCATCTGTAAAAAAAATATAAAAAAATTAAAAAAAACAATCCCTGGTGCCAAGTGGTTTCTGCCCCACTTGGGGTAGATCGACCTAAGTAAAATAGTCCAATCTGCCCCCAAAGGAGGAGGGGGGGCAAAAATGGCCTAAAATAAAATTGCCCCCCAGGGGAGCGGCCCTTGCCTAAGAGGTCACTCCCCTTGCTTGAAACTGGAGTTAAAAAAATCCCTGGTGTCCAGTGGTTTGGGGCAGATTGGCCTCATAAAAATAGGCCGAACTGCCTCAAAGGGGGGCAGAAATAGTCTAAAATAAATTTGGCCCCCAGGGGAGTGACCCTTGCCTAAGGGGACGCTCCGCTCCTGTAAAAAAAAAAAAAAAAAAAATATCCCTGGTGCCTGGTGTTTTCTGCCTCCCTTGGCGACAGATCAGCCTAATTAAAATAAGCTGATCATCCCTCCAAGGGGGGCAGAAGTGGCCTACAAAATATTTTGGCCTCCTGGGAAGTGACCCTTGTCTAAGTGGTTTGCTCCTCTCATGTCAATAAACCAACAACAAAAAATCCCTGGTTCTCGTGATTTCTGCCCGGGCAGATTGGCCTCATAAAAATAGGCCAATCTGCCCCCAAGGGGGGCAGAAATGGCCTAAAATAAATTTGCCCCCCTTGGGGTCGATTCTTCCCTAAGGGGCCACGACTCCTCTGTAAAAGTGAAGAAAAAAAATATCCCTGGTTTCTAGTGTTTTGTGCCGCCCTTGGGGGCAGATCGGCCTAATTCAAATAGGCCGATTTGCCCCCAAAGGGGGCAGAAATGGCCTAAAAGTATTTTGGCCCGTGGGGAGTGACTCTTGCCTAAGGGGTCACTCCCCTCATAATAATAAAGAAAAAAAATCCCTGGTGTCTAGTGGGCATTCCTGCAGCCCGATAACTATGTGATCAGGCTGCAGGAATGCTCAGAGAGACATGAAAAGGAAAGAAAAAGACTTTACTTTCCTTTTCATGCCACCCTAACCTCCCTGCCCCCGTACAGAGGAGAAACCAAGCTTTCAGTGCAAGGAAGGCAACCTCTGATGAGGTCAGCACGCGATCGTGCGCTGACATCATCAACCGTCACTAGGGGAGTCGGGGTGGAAGGGGAAGCGATTCCCCTTCCATCCCTGCCCAGGGGATTCGGGGGTGGGAGGCCTTTTTAGGTTGAGCGCGCAAGTGCTTTGACCTATTTTAAATGTTCTTGGCTTTTAACCACGCCATTTGCATGCCCATCACTTTCACTCATTCCTGGGCTTGCCTTTCAAAAATCCTTTTATCATTGGTAAATGCTTTACGTTTGTCCCTCCTTGGGGCAGTTTTGTTACCGCCTTGCAGACTGCCCCTGTTACATGGACAACTGACGACACGTTTGACTGCAAGCTAACTTTTTTTTTTTGTCTCTCCTTCACGCTCATGGTGGCCATGGCGCTTTTCATTTTCAATTTAAGTGGCAAGAAAAGTCCAGTTAGGAATTTGAAACGCTAATAGCTCTAACTCAAGCAAACATGAGATCCATTGTATTGCAAATGCATGTTTTACCCATGGTAACACTGTCTGGACAAAGATTTCAACTCATTAGGACTAGTTTAACAACTAAACACAACAATAGGTAACTGAAAAATGACTAGTCAACTTTTGCAACTGGCCTTCCACTGTGCAGGAGCATATATTGCAATGCTTTTAGTAACTTTTGATCCATTTGAGCTACTTTTTTGTGTAATTCTGCATATTATGCAGCAGACAATGGATTACATGCCAAATCCATAATTATGTGAAAAATGTAATGGCCGCAAAATCATTTAATTCCAGTAGCCCTGACCAACACACACCCATCCAACACAGGCATTACCAGTCAGGTGACCCTGCATAAATAGTAGCATGTGCCCTCACTCCTGTTTCTAAGAGGAGTCTAGTAGCAGTGTAGTTCCTTTCACACATGTGGGTAGGGCCCATAACACTACACTAGCAAGGGTGGACATGGAAGAAAGGGTCAACCACCACTACATCATCTACTCTGCATCGCTTGACCATAACCTCACCTCCACTACATAACCAGAAGTTACATAGTCAAAGATAAGTTAATTAAAATAGGGTTAATGGTTAAGCAAATAAAAATAGGGAAGGATAACCTAAATTAACTAAAAGTGGATTTCAGGGGATCATCCTCAAAACGATGTCATGTCAAACAATGCAGTGAGGGGATGTAGTGGGCGCTGAAGTAGTGGCAGTGGATGCAGTAATATTCAACTGGAGGTAAGAGAGTGTAATGATAAATCCATACAATACGACGCATAACGCCATACTATTTATATTAAGATAAAAAAGAAATATGGTAATCGTCAAGTCAAAAGAAATGTTAATTTATTCTACTTCCGTTTGTGAAAGAAAGATTTGCAAAGTAATTATTGGAATGTGCAATTTTCAGCTGTTTTAATCCAGCCACAGTTCTTTTTCGAGAAGGCCCCTGAATGGAATTTATAGGCTGTTGAAAATATACGTTGGTGGGAAACTGAGGGCAGGGAGGTTTGCCACATGTGCAGACTGGTTTCAAGCCAGTTACCACTGACTATGTACCTTTTCTGTTACAGTATTAAAAGTTATTTATCACTATATCTGTCCATGAAAGATGTGTGCAGGTGGTGGGTAGTGATACCATTTAACCCACTGACAAATTAAGCGCGAATGTAGATGAGGCCATTAGCCTGCAGTACCAGATAGGCGCATCTTCTCTTCCGTGGAAAGATGGGCTTTACGGTCTTCAGCTGCTTTCCAGCAGCTGCCAGAAGTACCAGCCACAGGCACTTAAGCCCTGATTTATACTTTTTGGTGCAAAACTGCACTAATGCAGCTTTGCACCAAAAAGTTTAGCATCGGCTTACGCCATTTCTGAGCACTAGCTGGGCACCATATTTATGGAATGGTGCAAGCCGGTGCAATGACTCTAGCCAACCTAGCGTCATTTTCTGATGTAAAACTAGGAAAAGACAGGAGTCAGGCCCACCACCCCAATGGGTGCCATGGGCATGGCCATTGCACCCAGTGCCATGTAGGGGGTCCCATTTGAGGGACCCAATGGCACTTAAAAAAAAAAAAAACTTATATATGTACTTACCTGGGTTGGGGTCCCCCATCCTCCGATGTCCCTCTGGTATAGGTGGGGTGTCCCTGAGGCCTGGGGAGGGCACCTGTGGGCTTTTTTCCATGGTGTTCCACCATAGAAATATGCCCACAGGTTCCCTAACGCCTGCCCTGAACCAGGCGTTAAATAATGGTGCAAAGCAAGCTTTGCACCAGTATTTGACGCCTCCTCCCCCCATGCATGATTTTAGCACAGGGGATAAATATGGCACTAAGGCCGTAGAGTCATTTTTTGCACGGGAACGCCTACTTTGCCTCTCATTGACTCAAAGTAGGTTTCCATGTCCAAAAAATGACTTTAACTCCACAAATTTGGCGCTAGAAGGATCTAGCGCCAAAGAATAAATATGGAGTGAGTTTTGCATCGAAGTTGCGTAAAAAAAAATACATTAATTCCGCGCAAAACAAGTATAAATATGCCCCTTGGGGTCATTCAGCCACTGTACTTGTTAATAACAGTAAAACAAATGGAATTTTGCAAAATGCACAATATCATTTAGAGGACCCAACTTCCCAATTTCCCTGTGCATTTGAGCTGTGTCCAATATTGACCTGTGTAAAAAATCAGACTTCAAGGAGTGGGGAGGAGAAGAAAGGGTGCACTGAAAGAGAGGAGGGCTGAGGGAACCATGAGACCGGACAATGGTAGAGGAGGCATGGGCATGAGCAGGATGGCTGTTGGAAGAAATAGAAAGACAGGGCACTGTCGGAGAGGCTAAGGTTGGGATGTGACCTTTGAAATTGTTGGGCCAAAATCCCTGCAACGAACGGGAACCAGAGAGCTGGAATCTCTCTTCGGAAAATATATTTTAAATGGTGTCAGATAATACACTTTTCAGTACGTTTTAGACTAATCTACTAAAAAGCCATTAGCTCTGTAGGAGCACCCATGAAATATTCAAATAAAATATTCAAACACTTTTATGAGGTGCCAAATAAGTCTAGCCCTCTACAAGAGTGTTGGGGTTCGGCTGCATTAAGGTAAGTTTGAGAAAATGGTGGCAAATGGATATCTTCTGCTTGACCATTTCCCTTAAAATATCTAAAAAGTCATAGGTGATTCTGACATTTCATAAAAACAACTTTAATTTACCATAACGTTCACCTTAGCACGACATCTACCAAACCATCTGCTATACCACAGTCTCTAGGATGCCACAGCAGCTGCCATACTATGGAATTCACCATACCGCAACAACTAATATCTTCAATTTCGTTTCTTTTTCATTTCTCCATCCTGCCCTTCCAAGTAGGCATTCAACTATACATTAAGAATGAAAATCTCTCTAAAAAGGGCACAGTGACAAAATATAAAAAAATGCACAGATTTTTCTCAGGCAGTACAGCAGAGCTAGACAGATTTGCAATGAGATATCATTGAATATGTCTTAAATCTGAAAGCAATCTTTGTGTCAGTCAATAAAGGATCTAGTGTGAGTTCAGTACACACTATGCCATATTACACACAGGCAATATGGTTCATGGCCTCCATTTTGTCATTTTGCTTATTCTGATTATGTGCAAATAGCTCATCAAAATAGAATGGGCAATGAAGGTGCTTAGTTGGTTATGTAGTATCTTTAGGGCAGTCCCATTCAAAACAGTGGGAAAGCTTTGGATGTGTGCCTTTAGACGTCCAACCTAATATTGGACCAAACACAGCTGATTACATGATACCAGATTAGAAATTAATCAATCAATCAGGGGGTTCTTATATAGTGCAAGCTTGTCACCCTGGGGGGTCTCCAAGCGCTGGTTTGGTGCTGCAGGATTCTCCGGGCTGGTGGAGGTGGTAGTTGAAGAGCCAGGTCCTGAGTTGGTTTCTGTAGTCCTTGAGGGAGGGGAATGTGCGGAGGTCTTCCAGGACTCAGCGGCAAAGTGGGAGGAGAGTCCTCTGAGGCGTTTATGGTGGCTGGGGGGACGTTAGTCGGGGTGTGGGTGTATGAGCAAAGATCTTTGGTTGGTCGGTTGAATGTGAGGTGGTTGTTGATGTAGGCGGGTCCGGAGTTGTGGAGAGAGTTGTATGCATGTGTGAAGAGTTTGAAGAGGCATCTTTGCTGTATGGGGAGCCAGTGGAAGACCCTGCGGTTGGGAGTGATGCTAGTCCTTCTGGGGAGGTCAAGAACGAGTCTTGCTGTTGCATTCTGGATGACATGAAGATGGTTCAGGAGCTGCTTAGTGGTTCTGGTGTAGAGTTTGCTGCAGTAGTCGAGGGGGCTGGAGATGAGGGCTTAGATGACTGTCTTTCTGGTGGATAAGAGTATCCAGTGGAAGATTTTGCAGAGCATGGGAAGGATGTTGAATCAAGCTGAGAAGACAGCGTTGATCTGTTGCTTCATGGTCTGATGAGTGTCCAGGATGATCCCAAGGTTGCGTGCGTGGCGTGTGGGTGCAGATGGAGGAACGAGGGAGGTGGGCCACCATGTGGCATTCCAGGGGAAGAGCTTGTTTCTGAAGATGAGGATCTCCAATTTGTTTGAGATTAGCTTGAGGCAGGTGGATCTCATCCAATTGGCAATGTCTGTCAAGCTGTTATAGAAGTTGGTTCATGTGGAGGTGGCGTTGTCTGCGAGGGAGAGAACAAACTAGGTGTCATTGGCGTAGGAGATGATGTTGGGTCCGTGAGTGCAGGTGATGTTGGCTAGTAAAGTCATGTTGAAGAGGGTGGGGCTGAGTGAGAAGCCCTGGGGAATGCCATGGATTATGTTTTTGGGGGTGGAGACAAAGGGTGGGAGGAGGATCCTCTGTGTTCAGCCAGAGAGGAAGGAGGCAATCCTGTGTAGTGCTTTGTCTTGGATGCCTATGGTGTGGAGAAACCCCTCCTCTGGTTGCTAGTCCAGCAGATAATTTAATTAGAAGCTCTTTGCCTTGTTTATCATGCTAGCTAAGCAGATGCCTAACGATGGTCTCCCAAGAATGACTTTTTCTTCCCCAGAAAACCACTGAAGGCTTGGTAGGACGTCTCTACACTATGGGTGTACTCTTTGGAAGTTATCTGCTTTGCTGCTTTACTCTTCTACCAAACACATTGTCTAGATTCTTCATAAGTTCTCTTGCAAGGCTCATGACATATTTTAATGTGCCTATAGGCATGGGTGTTGACTAAGACTTTGTTTCTTTGCATGGTATTAACCCTTCTGCTTAGATACTGCATCAGCTAGTCCAGTGTTCATAGAAAGTGCTATTTTCAAGAGCGAGTTCCTAGAGGACAGTAATGGACTTTTCTGAAAACCAAGTTCATGTGAAACCCAACATATTGCAACTATTTTCATTAACCATGTTGTCTGTTCCAAGGCTGTTATTTCAAGGCAGTGTTTCTGAGATGATAATGTTGAGTAAACAGAACTTTATTGTCTGGGCACCCTCATCCTGTTAGGTGGTTCAACCCTGTCCCTCGTCTCCAAATAATTTTGGTCAGATTCTTCTGGATTTAGATGTTGATTTTGTTGTGTGGCTCCTGTGAGGATGCATGATTCTTAGAAGACAGAGACAGTTGGGACTCGTGTAATTGGTCTGCTGTTTCACCTGATGAGTAAGTTTGTTCATTTGTTTTTTCATTGCTTTGTTATCCTATTGGCAGACATAACCAAGATTCTGCATCACCTTTTGTTCTTGTTATGTGGGGATATGGGACTGCAAAATCCTTTTGTGTGTGTGGGCATTCCACTGTCCAGATTCTTGAGAGATTCTTGGGTTGACTCTTTCTTTGCATGTCACCTTATATATTGCTCCCGATGGATATCGAGCGAGTTGAGAGAATCACTGTGGTTATCCTACTTTCTCCATGTCTTTATTAGTGGATCAGGTTCTATCTGACTAGTCTTAATTGGGGCTTAAAATTAGGAAAGGCAAATGAAGGTTAACAAATAATTAGTTCATCTGGACTGTAATTGTCAATTTATGGCCCCAAAGGATGTTGTTGATTTTGCACAAATTTATTTATAGGTCACTGTCACCTACATGGATTAAGGGAGGTCTTAATTGTTAATCTCATGTTTAAGGAGCAGTCAGACATGAAGGATTCTGGCCTATGAAGGAAAACTACCTTCTTGACGCTGCCCTTATCATTGTTTTCCTTATTAGCATTCAGTACAGGATTTCTGCATTATTACACTCTTTGAAGAAGGCTGAAGGTTCATTCTGATGTCATTATCCACACACACATCTTCAGTCTGCACTTCTACTTCATGCTGCTTTGGGAGGGACCTTCCCTCATTGGATGCTATGCTTTGCATTTTATGTTTTAAACCTAAGGTCTATGTTGTGTGGTTAACCTGACCTTTTAGCGTTTCCTAATAGGTTGCAAATTGCTACCAACCTCATGAATATTAATGAGGTAGGTCACTTTGCAACCCATTAGGAAACGCAAAATGAAACTCCCTGAGTTTCATACATTAGAGCAGATTTGCAGGAAATTGCAATTAGGTAATTGCAATTTCATAAAATGATACATCTGGCCTTAAGTCTTTTCTGTGCTGAAAGAGCTATAGCAGGCAATGTGGTATTTGAACCAGCGATCAGTGTCAGCCACCAAAAATTCATTTGTTTTGCCACTCCAGGGCTCAGCCAAATTGTGTTCGCCTACCTGTGGATCTGGGCAAACACTTCAGCAATTTTTTCAACAATTGCTCTGTGGAGTCTGTGCCTGATGAAATCCAATTTGCGTGTCATCAGCATAATTCTGGAACTCAACCCTCAAGGCCAGCTTTAAGAAATGTAAAAGCTACACACAGATATTAAACCGGAGTGGAGAGTGGATACAGGCATGAGCCATGGTGGACCCCATATTTCACCAATGAAGACTCAGTAGTGTTTCTCACCAATGACTACTGTTGTTTTTCTGCTGGTCAAAAAAGACTTATGCAGAGTCCGGCAGCCTGCCACCTGTTTCACATGCATCTCAAGCATGAAGATGTAGTCTCTATTGTCGAAAACTGTTGACAAGTGAAGCAGCATAAACAATGCGGGTCACCATTATCCAGGATGATCAAAATGCTGTTTTGAATGCCCGTAATTCTCTGCTCCCAAGTAAATATAAACCAGATTGCTCACGGACCAACACATCATTAATTTTCTGTATGTTGTTGCAATTGGATGGTGGCTGTTTTTCCTATTCGTTTCAGCAATAAATAGATGTTACAAATAGGGAAATCATTTTTCGGCTCCAATGCATTAAAGGAGTGTTTTCTGATGTGAGGGGTGATCTAGTTGTCCTTAATGGATAAAGAGATATTAAATCCCCTTCATAAAAAAGTTATTGATAAGATCCATGATTGAAGCCGTTTTAACATATGCTTCCTTAATGCATCGAGAAGTGCAAGGGCCCCATGACAAGGCACCCGTGACAGTGGGTCGGTCCTTAGTTTCCTCTAAGCTGACTTCTTTAAATAAGAATGGAGAAAGAAGCCTGTCTTTATCTGTTATGTTTCCAAGAACATTTAGATTGACTGCTCAATTTACCATGGAACAATATATCCTTGTTGTAGTTTCTCTTCTTTTTTCTATGTCCAGTGATTCTTGGTTCACTGGGTTATCTATATGCTAGTTTTTCTTCTAAGGCGTACAATAGTCTGTTTTGTTTTCTATCATCACACAGTTTTTCATTTTTTTAATTGTTTTCGGCTATCAACAAACATTAAGTTGTTTTCACTATCTAGTTTTAATTTGCTGCCTTTCCCTATTTGTTCTATCCACCCTTATGTTGATCTTTTTGCACTAATTTATGACTTACCATCTTATTTCTTATCAGTTTTTCCTAGCTGCATATTAACAAATTGCATGTTTTAATTGTCTAAACTCGCTAAACTATGCTCCCTGTGTTTAAGAGGAGACTCGGGTGCTAGGATGGGTGTTTGTTCCCTATGGTCTGCTGTACAGCCCAAAGCAACATAGCAGCAGTGAGGCACAGATAACAGGGTAAGGAAGGAGTGTGTTCAGTTTTCATGTGGCTTTCTCTGAGTAGTTCAGAGAGGAAGGGCTGAGCCAGCATGGTAGTCACAGGATGGCTGTGGATATCCCATAGAACTTGGGAGTGGCCTGTGGATGCTGGTGCAATAAGTATCTGGGAACCCACACTACATTTACTTTTGAGGAGCTGGAGCCAGTGAAGTAACTGGTGCCAAAGGTCTGCAGATCTTATGAACAATAAGCAGACATCATTAGTTAAAAGCCGATCTGGTCATTTGAGACGAAATAATGAGGAATGAGTGACTGTACATAGGAGAGAGTGTGAGAGAGAAGTGTTGAGTAGCACAGTAATTTGTTTATGATTGTCTTATAGTGTCCACTACATCCTCAACACCACCTGACAATCACAGATGAGGGCGACAGCTATCCAATAATGTCAGATGAGGGTGACCAATGAAGCAGCGGACCTGATCTCATTTTTTATTTTGTCCTATTCCCCATTCCATTCATTGCGACCCGGGCCAGCAGTAATGTGGTCCGCATAGCTTTAGAGGGTGTGGTCGGGCAGTCTGCGAACATCCCTCCTGCTGGGTCAGGATCATATGCCAAGTTAATGCAACTGAACATACTGTATTCTGACACATATGCACAGCGCACCACTCAAATCATCTCCCGTTCTAGCTGTTTATCATGATAATGTTGGAGTGTGACCTTTATAATCAATATTAACATGAAAAGCTGCAAAATAATGTATAAATGATGTTGCATAGAAACGTGGTAGAATAAATATTAATGCACGCGTTTGAAATATGCCCACGGGGAGTGGCCACCAATGTATACGATGACTAATGAAACTGACTACTAATGAATTAATAATGTACTCATGTATGAATCTGTATTAGCACTATGAATTATGTATTAAGGTTTTGCTAAATTAATCACTAGGCCTTAGTTAGCAAGAGTCGGGCCTAGCCGCCTGATCTCATATTAAATGTGTTTTTCTAACGTGCAATGTGCTGTCTTTCTGAAGGACATGAAGCTGCACTTTTCCAGAAGCTAGAGAATGTGTGTGTAACCGTAGTAAATTCTTTCTCATGAGACCTGACTTGCTCAAGGAGGCATTCTTGCCGAATGCAACAGTGTAATTAGCAACAGGTACAAGGTCGCCTAAACCAAGGGAAGACAATGGAACTACTGACTGAAGTGACTAGTGTAACTTTTCCTACCTGACATTCTACCCGTTGAAGACGTCAATCACGGGAGCCAATAAACTGCATGAG
Organism: Pleurodeles waltl; assembly: GCF_031143425.1. Lineage (NCBI taxonomy): Eukaryota > Metazoa > Chordata > Amphibia > Caudata > Salamandridae > Pleurodeles > Pleurodeles waltl. Next base: position 621,062,474 of record NC_090437.1, on the reverse strand, counting down.
AACTGTCTTAGGTGAAAATTCTAGTAAGGTGAGCAACGGATTATTGGACAGAGATAACGATGCACCAAATATTGCCCAATTGGAAATTAGAGACTTGTCTGGCAACTTTGATATAACGAAAATCAGCCATTCTCACTCAGCCATTACCGAGCCATTCCTAGCCGTCTTCCCCGCCACTTTGATGCTGTTATTTATCCTTACTCTTGAAGAGACTTTGGGGGTCATTCTGACCCTGGCGGTCATCGACCGCCAGGGCCAACGACCGCGGAAGCACCACCAACAGGCTGGCGGTGCTTCCTGTCCAATTCTGACCGCGGCGGTAAAGCCGCAGTCAGAAAAGGGAAACCGGCGGTTTCCCGCCGGTTTTCCCCTGGCCATAGGAACCATGGCGGCGCTGCTTGTGGGGATTCCGACCCCCTTCCCGCCATCCTGTTCCTGGCGGTTCTTACTGCCAGGAACAGGATGGCGGGAAAGGGTGTCGTGGGGCCCCTGGGGGCCCCATAAAGATTTTCAGTGTCTGCTTTGCAGACACTGAAAATCGGGACGGGTGCCACTGCACCCGTCGCACCCCTTCAACTCCGCCGGCTCCATTCGGAGCCGGCTTCATTGTTGAAGGGGCTTTCCCGCTGGGCCAGCGGGCGGCCTTCTGGCGGTCGCCCGCCGGCCCAGCGGGAAAGTCAGAATGACCGCCGCGGTCATTTGACTGCGGTACGGTCTTCTGGCGGTTCCCGCCAGGCGGGCGGCTTCCGCCGCCCGCCGGGGTCGGAATGACCCCCTTTGTCTTTAGCTGTTAGATGCCTTAAACCATCTTTGCCTCACTCCTTGCCTGAGAGGCACTTCTCCTCCTTATGAGGGAAGAGCCTTTTGCTATGCCCTGCTGAGCCTTACCTGCTTATCCTTTCTGATGGCGAATCGACTGCTGTCCTGAGGACGAAGATTGTCACTGTATGCCTCCCCATTTGGTTGGGTAACTATCTGATGATAAATTGTGATTGTCTGTTTGCCTTTTCTTTCTAGGTACCAACTGCTCTTTTGACAGAGGCCATAGTTAGATGTTTTCTAAATTCATGTTACTAAATTGTTTTGCATGAAGCCCAACATGCTGATGCTAATTCGAGGTTAGTTAAGGAATTCACTAAATTGGATGCAAATAGACAAATGACTGAATCTTTGCTTTGTTGAATACTGTACTAATGATACTCTGCTAAAGTTGATTCATGTTGACGTCGTGCATTGTTCTGATGTTCCTGATTTTTTATTTGATAAAGTCTTATTCAAGTTGCCATATAATGCTTTTGATGTCCTTATTGATATTGAGACTAATAAACATGACCTTAGAATTGTAATTAATAGGGAATAAATATCTTAACCTTTACTAGATTTTTGTGATCATTTATTGGTTGAAAGGTCACGGTGTTTCATCCTTATTGGAGCGTATTGATAAGTAGAATTGATTAGCTACTGTGAATATTGATGAAGTGATTGATCTATTGATTGAAATGCCAAATAGCTATCGCGTCCTAAGGAGTCCCCAATCAGGGTCAAAAGATTCATTGGCCTCAAACGAGTCCCCGTATAAGTAAGATTAGCTAGGTCGGGACGCATTATCAATAATGAAATACTCCCCTAAATAGATACATAACTCGTAGCGTGAGGGGAGGTAAATGTGCTGCCATCATGTCATGTCACAGGGTGTTTGTGATCTTTTTTCGCCACAGATCAAGGCACAGGTCATCATAGGCATGACTAGAAGAGTGCTCGGTGCCCAAGAAGAACAGTGCAACAGACACACACAAAGACATTCAGGGCCATATTTATACTTTTTGACGCAAAACTGCGCTATCGCAGTTTTGCGTCAAAAAAATTTGCGCCGTCTAACGCCATTTGGATGCGCCATTCGGGCGTCAAATTTATACTTTGACGTACGGCGGCGCAACCAACAGGTGGGAGTCATTATTTCGTGACGCACACAGCGTCGGTCTGTCGTAAGGGAAACCCACGTAAAAGTGACGCAAATCACTGTGGGTCGATTTACGACAGCGCAATCGTGAAAACGCCGTTTTTTTTCACGCTATTGCGTGACATTTTTGCGCGAAAACTGCACTTACAGGAGAGGAGACCCAAAATGGATCCTAGATGCCCCAACAGACCCCAGGAGGATGAGAGCAGACCAGGAACCAGCCAGGAGGAAGCATACAGGAACCAGGACATGTTAAAGAAAAAAAGAAAGTGTCGCTTCAGTGCAGAGGAGCAGGAAATCCTGGTGAAAGAGGTGACGGAACACCAGCACCAACTTTTCATATCCTCAAAATTGCCACTCAGTAGGAGAGAGGCCATATGGAAACAAATTGTGGACAAAAGAAACAGTGTGGCTGAAGAACGCCGGACAGTCACCGAGTGTAAGAAACGCTGGCATGACTGGAAACGTAGGACCAAAGAGAAAATGGCCAGGAACAGGAAGGCAGCAATGCAGACTGGAGGGGGGAGTCCAGCACAACAGGAGGCCCTGGACCACATGGAGGAGATGGTCGGAGCCGTCATCCCGGAGGAGATCGTCACAGGGATACAAGGACTGGACAGCGCAGACTACCACGACACTACGCACATGCAGGGTAAGTCGCATGGGGAATTACAATGCAATAATGGGGACTGTAAGCAGGGGGGGATACCTACTACACAATGCATGTAACTTAGCACATATATGAAGTGGCATGGGGAAAGGGGCACGGCAGGGGGGAATGGCCAGTACTGACCATAGCCGGGGCACGACAAAATACTGCCACCACTACAGTCCCACGGGGACATCCTGTAATTACAACAAGAGAGCCAAGGGAAACCAGTGACAGGTGGGAAGGACACTACCCTGAATCCACATCCAGGCACTTGTTTTGCACAAACTATTCCCCATCAACTAGGTCCCTACCTGTAATGCAGTAGCAAATACAACAACTGCAACTTAACTGCCACCACAGTTGACAATAACACCTCTCATCTCTGGGCAGCTATAGTACCAAATGGCAGGAACCCCACCCTGGAACATACATACCTAAATTAGGGGGTGAGGATGACATCTGCAACTACTCCTAGAAATAAGACAAAGGTACCAGTACACTTAAATGCCGAATGTCCATAACTGACACATACATAAGCCTAAGTAAACAGCAATAGGAGCCACACAGCACTAACGACACACACATGCTGCATACGTCAGGGTCCCTCACGTGCCTGCCCAACAATGCTACATCACAAATGTCATACTGCTCAGACAACAACATTGACGAGGGGACACAGGCAACTGGTCAATGAAACACATCTGCACAGTCTAACCAAAAAATAGGACATTCATACGATAAACAGGCCAATCCAGTAAGACACACATGAGACCCCATCAGATACAAACATCAACAATGTTTACATCCATACCACATCCTAACATTGACATACATAGGTCATGCCACCTAACATGTACAGATCATGCAATGTGAATAAAAAGTGTATGGTGCAGGGCCTGTGAGGCAAGTGTGCTGGCAGGGCAGTCACAACACCCACAGTCAGTCAAAGTGTAGCGTGGCAAGTGAAACGTATACTTTGCGCAATAGCCTCAGGCTGGAGGCCTTTGTGCATCTTACCCTGAATGTACTTATACTCATTTGCTGACATCTAAGTGCCTCAGAGCACTTTGCACTAAATGAATCTCATTGCCCTTCCTATCAGTTAATGTAGCAAATAGTCAGTCCTAAGGTGTTGGCAATTAGTCAAATCACCCTGTTTTGCCTACTTCTGCGCTGGAGTTTGCCAGAACATATTCACTCTGTGCCCCAGTCAAGGATACCGTCTGGTTCGTTGATGATAGATGTGTTAGGGGTTAAGGTTTGCCATTCCTGCGTAGGGAAACTTTGTCATCACAATGACATATGTCTTTTAAATTCACTTCCTCGTCCCAAGACACGCATGGGGGAGTTTACAAACAGAAAATCACATCTAGATGCTGCCTGCCTTGCTGCTGATGCACAACCAGATCCCAGCCCATTCCTCTGATATGAGGGATGATGTCTCCCCTGTGATTCAGACAGCCAAGCTCCAAACTTAACATGCTGTGCTATATATAGAACAAGCAGAGGGAGAGTAGAAACTGTTAGGCACCATGATAGCTGTGTACCAATGTATTACTCTCCTGCGGACTATTTCAGTTCTAACTGTGTGTATTGTTTTGGTTTTTGGGGCTCACACCTAAATTCCTACAAGTCAGTTGTACAATGAAACTTCATATCAAACAAATACTGTCTGTGTCATTTGTGTATGGGAACATACCGGAAAAGATAGAAATGTGTAGGACCTGAGTGACCACCACTTCCCTGAGAAGTCCCAAAGATGTCATGGGCTTGGACTTCTAAACATTCCTCTGTTGTGGGAGACCAGAGGCACTGCTAGTCTGTCTGAGCTAAATAGAATATCTGGGTGACAGAGTTATTTACAAGTGGGTCAAACTTAGTCCCCCACACCATTAGCTATCCTGCTGCCTAGAAAGCCAAGAATCACATGTAGGATAATGCGAGCCCACCCAAACAAATGTCCCTCCATAACAATAGTGAAACACCGAGGGAGGAGTAGGACAAAAAAATGCATATTCTGAAATAATTACAAATCAACACCTAGAGATGACCTGGCAGGCATGTCTGATAGCTCCATATCATACATGTGACACACAGGTGGGCCATAGGCCTACAACAATGCCCTATGACGGACAGCAGATACCAAGACAAAATCAGAGTACAAAGTTAAGGCATCCAAAGGCTTGTATCTTAGTGCAAAATGATCTCAACACAGACACACTAATTGTACCCTGTTTCTTTGCAGAGGAACACGGATCTCCTGCCGATATGCCTGTCCATGAGTTCCCTGATGACATGGATGACGAGACCATCAACCTCACACAAGAGACCATTGACATGGTCCTCGAAAGCCTCCAAACCCCCCCTTCAGTAACAAGGAGGAGCCAAGAAGAAGCAGCCACCACAGTAGAACCACCCGCCACCCCAATTGTAAGACCTGCCAGCTCCAACACAGCTGAGGACTCTGACGACACTGGCACCAGCTTCGAAAGAACAGTCGTTGGGGTCCAGCGGGAGCTGGCCAAGGAGGTGCGGGTGGGGATGCAAACTATGGCAGCCAGCCTTGAGGGGGTGCGTTCGTGCATGCTGTCAACTGCTGATCAGGCAGCTGCAATGCAAGCCAGAACATCGCTGTTGGAGGAACTTTTAGTAACACAGAAGGCAATCTGCACAGCTGTCATCCAGTTGACCAAACAACTCCAACAGCAAGCCAGTCAGCGTGTGCACGAATGCAACATCGAACCCCTCAGGGCCGACCTGGCTGCCTACCATCGGGATGTGGCTGCCATTCTGAAAAACCAGCACGCCCTCCTTGCTGCAGTACTGCCCTTCATAACTGGACAGGGATCAGCCCCCGGGATGTCTGCCTCCATGTCTTCTGACACTGAGGTGTGTGTTGCCCCTTCACAACCAACCACAACAAGGACACACCAGGCAACACACACATCAGAAGAAGAAGACATGGAACAGATAACATTCACTCGCAAGAGTACCCGGAAGCCCTAGTCCCTGCACCATGCCCTACTCTGACCAAGGTCCTAAGTTTTGACACATGCCAGCCTCACTCCAACTACCCTCAATGACTGTTCGGCAATCCACTGTTTAACTTGTCCACATTGGCTGTAAATGTTTCTCTCCTACCATTTGGCAATTCCTGTTCCTCTGCACCGTCTGTGACATCACCCCAGCATGTCAGGAGCATCATCCACACCCTGTAAATTGGATCACCATTTAAGAATGCACCAGAACGGACTCACCTAACATTGTTAATGGACTTTTTGCACTACTCCACCTAAAAATAAATATCACTTGCACACCTATTGTGTCTCTGTGTCATTTCACACTTCAACTGTGCAGTACATAACTCCAAAGTGGCTGTGTGGCAACCATGTCGATTCTCTATACTACTGTCCTGATTTCATGTATACTGAAACATCTGTGCAGTGGCCAGGATTGCATCATAGCTTTACTAGACTGAGGAAAATAACTGATGTAGGGACTAAGCACACACAATCATGCTGTGTTGGACAGAATGAGGCCCCATCCATAGCTATTCTAGACAACTAATGGTGGCTGAGAAATGTAGGCACCTTGCAATACTAAAACAAGAAATTATGCTGTAAAATGAAAGGAATGATAACCAAATTACACTGCATCAATCACCCTTACAGCGTATACTACCATGAAGGAAAGTCATGCTCAAGCAGTACACACATGATGTAGGTCAGCAATGACAGCAACAAGACAAGAGTGTGAACAAATACTCATCTACAAAGCTCTCCCTGAACTTCACAATGCTGTCCGACCTATCTATTTACTTACAAAATCAACTCTGGAAGCACTCTTTGTGAAGTAGGATACATACCAACCCCAAATCTTGATGATCTATGCACACTACCAATGGTGGCTCTCCCACATGGTGGATACTTACCAAGTTAGCACACGGGTAGCTGGCATGTTAAACCTCAATAGCCTGGGGATAGCGAGCATAGGACACAAATGTCATACTAAAACTTTCTGCTACACTGATGTCAAGGCCATGAAAAGGTAGCACCTAACGCATCAGGTAAAGGGTTAACAAAATTTTTATTTCCAATAAGTAATAAAAGAGGCAACTAAGGGAAAGATAAACCTACACTAATCTAACCTGACTACTACTAACCCACAACTGTCCCTAACTAACCTAAGCTAAACTTACTCTACACATGTAACGAAACGATCTAAACATCAACCCCCCACCCACCATTATGAGACAAGACACATGCAGGACAACACTTACTAACCTACACACATACTACACTATCCTAAACAAACATATATTTTTTTTATTATATTTTTTTTATAGATTTTTTTTGTTTTGTTTTTTTAAACAGGAATCCCAACATTGCCCCCCACCCACCCACCCACACAAAAAGATAAGATATCAAGAAGAAGGACCCCCCACCCTCTTACCTAACACTAACTAAGCTAATTTCCTACACTTATCCTATAACTAACCCCCCAAACCCAACTAACAGTATGAAATAGGAAAGAGGTGAGAGGGGAGGGGTAAAAGTTCTGGAGGGCAAAATGTCTACTGATTTGGCCTCCGTAGTGTTCGCCGGATGGAGCGCACCTTCCTCTTCACCTCAGCAGTGTCCTCCGTCAGGGTGTCAACTTTTGCAATCAACCTGTCCAATTTCCTTGACAATGCGTGGAAGTCCGCTGGGTTGATCGGAGGGTCAGTGCAGGTCTGGGTGCCGGTGGAGGTGGATTGTGTTGGTGGAGTGGTGTGGGCACGGGACTGCCCTGCTCCCACCACACGGCTGGGTCCAGGTCTGGATGAGGATGCCTGGTCCATTGCTGGGTCCACTTGGCCAGACCTGGTGGATGTAGTGGCGGGGGTTGTTGGGGGCACCGTTGGGGGAGCCTGTGGTGTGGCATACCACACCCGGAGGCCCGTTCCGAATTGTATCTGCGGGCCATCCTCCGATACCCACACTGCACCTGCAGGATGTGGCTGTACCTCATTGCCCGGCGCTCAAACTGGTTGCGAGCTGCGGCACTCAGGTTTGCAGCTGTGAAGAGAAAAGGCAAATATTGAGCATAGAATTTACAGTGGGTTGAATACCACAATGGGTAATTTGTCCATTACTAGCAATGTATTGGTTGCAGCAATTGTTACAACATAGTTCACGGGAAGGCTCAGAGGAAGTACATGTGAATCATGCATACTGAAGGGCATATCACATATAGCATATCCATGTCTCTACATGATGGATGACATCACCCTAAACTACTCATACAATTCATACCTAAGGCATTATACATTATGGCACCAGCTCGTCCGCATACTGACTTCACTACATATGTCATTCTATGTGATAAGAATCACACTCCTCACTCAATGGCATTTTGAAATAGTTGTGTGCTAAGATTGAACCCCTGGCCATGAATCATATGTCGACACTATGGGCCAGATGTAGGAATTGATGGGAAATCAACTAGCAAATTGCAAAGCTGAACGGTGTCTCTGACACCGTCTGCGAGTCACTATGGGGTCCCTAAATCCCACCTCATGAACATCAATGATGTGGGTTCCAACTTGCACCACCTTAGCAACTATGGGCACTCACGGGGATGGAGGCCTGCTGGGAACAGCAGAACTCCATAGACGTGACTGCTTTTAAATGAAGCAAGTTATTTTTCACCAAGTGTAGGCCCTTTATCTGAAAGGAAAATGAGCTGCGATTTGTTTAAATTCACAACAATAGATTTTTCGTAATTTACACAATAATTATTGCTCCCCTAGACCACTGGCTGTTTTGTGCAGGAGTATTTTGGTCCACTCACAAAGGTGAAGGTTCACAATGAGGACCCCTTCCAGTCAGCAAGTTGGTTAGCATCCACTTCAAGTGGATGATAACAGCTACTCACTTTGCAACCACGTACTCGTTAGCAAATGGGATTGCCTACCACTGTGATTTGCAAGTAGGGCTGGTAAACTCCTTTATTTTTTTCATTTAGAAAAGCATTTTGCGAATATGTACATGACCACCAAAAACATTTCGGATTAGGAAACAGACGTTTGCAACTCACTAACATCAAATTATGCTATTTGCAATGTGTAGACATTTTGCTACATCTGGACCTAGGTACAAACTCAAGTCACAAAAGGTGTTAAGTACGTGTAACATACTGGTTGCTACAGTCCTAGGTACCCTGTTTCACAGTAACATCCCAGTCTTTGTGGGTGGTGTGGGAAGAACAAACAACAATCCCATGATCAATGCACAACCAGGAGTGTACAGAAAGTTCAACAAGCATGTGCCTTCACACACAACACCTATGAAGGGCTAGCAACACGTTGGAGTCAGCCCAACCTTGTCACATCCCAGGTCCACACATGTCAAAATGATATGACTTAGCCCAACATAACATACTATTAGTGAGGCATGTTTTACAACACACACAGAGGAGGTAGAACACCCATTCACATGATTCAACAGAACACCTAGGCCATTGCACTCAAGTCACACACACTTCGAGGTCACCTTGTGGAAGTACATGCCCCCGGAAGATCCGACCTACAGTGTACACAGTCCATCCTCAACTAGGAAGAAGCACTTGTCATCGAAGCCATGTGCCTAAGCTATCTGGGAGACTGTCAGTCTGATATGCTGACTCAGTTAATGGCAAGTTCCTGACCAAGTCTAACATTGACCAGTGTATTCAAAATGAGTCATGCCATTCCCAATTGTCGAACTAATTGAATGACCTACTGCCCCTCAATCTGAGAGATGACTAGGTATTGCTTTACAGAAACATTATTCCAATTTGATATCACACCAAAACAACAAAGCCAATGAACGGCCAGCACATCAAATCATGAATTATCCTGAACACACAGTAATCCATCATGCTTCATTTCCAAACAATGTAAATAGCACTTAGGCAACACTCACTGTAGGTATCGGGGTCGTCAAAATGGGCCACCTCCCCAACGGTGTACGGGGCTGGTCCACCTGTAAAGCATGAAAGGAAGATTATACTCAGACTGAGTGAACAGACAAATCATTTCTGTTACAATGACAGTGTGTGAATATTACATGGTAATGATACACTTTCACACATGCTCATCCTGCCTGGCTGACTTTGTATTCTAGATTATCATTGGATGAGTCTCCTGCTCCTGTGACACACCCTACTACACTCATGCAGTGGCCAGGACAGTCATGTGTCGTCCAAGTTAATCCTCCATTAGTAGGCCCCAACAATCATGTGATCCATACATCTCAGCATGTGCATCCCAGAGAGAAACATTCCACAACTGGTTCCATGAGAACTGCATGACCACTCACAATCAAACAGGCTATGTGGACAGGTTCAACACACAGCAACCAGACACACATGTGACATATGTGTGGACAACATGACTAACTTCATGTGACGTGAAGGCAACACACATGTGTAGCATCATCATGTGTTTGCAATTTTCGGTCTAGCTATGGCGTCTACATATGTAGGTATGTTGTTTCTACATGACGTACTCACTGGCCATTATGACCAGTAGAGTACAAATAGAGCAGTTCACGTGTTGCTTTTCAGACACAAATGCAACAGTACATTCCATGCAGCTACAGCCATCTGGTATGTGTTGCAAAAATGAGGCATCGGCCTGGTAGCATAGGTCTTCATACACATCCTGCAACAAATACACATTTGGACACATATGTATACCTTTGTAGCGCAGCATTTGCATCATTTTGTGACGCAGAGAGGGGGCTACTTAGCAAAATACAAATAGATGTTGCATTTTACTGCTGTTATTGGGTGTACATGTGTAGCAAAAATGGGGATTTATGTGTATACCCATGGGCCTAGGTTTCCCTAGCATAACACGCAGTCAGCTACTTATTTTGCAGATTGGCTACCAATCATCACATGTTCACGCACACATTCCTATTATTCCCATGTAATTGATTAGTACTCACCAACATAGCCACCAATCCGGAGTCCCAGGTGGTCCAGCAGGTCCTGTTCCCTGCTGATCAGATCTGCCCTGCGGTGCTTGAGTTGATGGATATTCCTCAGACTCCCGTAGACCCGGACCAGGTGATGGCGCACCTTCTCCCAACGGATTTTCCTCGCCTCCGTGTGATACCCCTGTATCACACGGCCCCCAGCCTCCAGCATCAGTGGGAGGAAATGGCTTACGAGCCATATGAAGCCCCCCAATTCGTCCTCACCCATCCTGGACAGGCGAGGCCTACCTGACATGATGAGAGGTGTAAAAAAGTACAAAAGAAAAAGTGGGAAATGGGGAAAGGTAGAGGTGTGAAAGAACAAGAAGAAGGAGAAAAATAGCCCAACTAACCCCCCAAACTATGCTACCCACAACAGACTCCCACAGACAATACAAACTATCACAGGTATAGACAAAATAACACTAAACAGACTGAGACAATGTTAGACAACAATAAAAGATTGACACAAAGACAAAATACAAGGCACACAGGACACTAAAGCAGTAAAACACAGGACAACACCTTTCACACAACCACACAGTCTAGATAACTCTGAGACTGCAAAGTGAAAGTGAAAGTCAACTCCCAGTACAGATTTGGTAAACAGGATATCCTATTACATCACTTCCTGCATAAAATGGCCGCCGTTTTTCTTTTCGCGTAATGCGTCATATTTTCATGCATACACAGATGTGCGTCATATTTTTTTGACGCATTACAGTGCACATGATGCGGAGTGTAAAAATATGATATGAATATCAATATTTCAAATGGTACATGAGATGACCAACATATTGTCCATGTAGCGTCATTTTTACCACGCATACATCATGGGCGTCATTTTTTTTACACGTACAGTAGTGCACATGATGCGGAGTGAAAAAAAATGATATGAATATTAATATTTCAAATTGTACATGAAATGACCAATATATTGTGCATGTAGCGTCAATTTCACCACGCATACATCATGGGCGTGGTTTTTTTTACACGTACAGTGGTGCACATGATGCGGAGTGAAAAAATATGATATGAATATTAATATTTCAAATTGTACATGAGATGACCAATATATTGTGCATGTAGCGTCAATTTCACCACGCATACGTCATGGGCGTCGTTTTTTTTACACGTACAGTGGTGCACATGATGCGGAGTGAAAAAATATGATATGAATATTAATAATTAATACTGTACATGAAATGAACAACATATTGTCCATGTAGCGTCATTTTTAGCACGCATACATCATGGGCGTCATTTTTTTTACACGTACAGTGGTGCACATGATGCTGAGTGAAAAAATATGATATGAATATTAATAATTAATACTGTACATGAAATGACCAACATATTGTCCATGTAGCGTCATTTTTAGCACGCATACATCATGGGCGTCATTTTTTTTACACGTACAGTGGTGCACATGATGCGGAGTGAAAAAATATGATATGAATATTAATAATTAATACTGTACATGAAATGACCAATATATTGTGCATGTAGCGTCAATTTCACGACGCATACATCATGGGCGTGTTTTTTTTTACACGTACAGTAGTGCACATGATGCAGAGTCAAAAATATTGTGGATGTAAATAATAATTTGAAGGTGAAATATCAAGACACTTTTGGATACATTTGTATCTGACTCTGCATTGTGTGCACTCATGTACGTGAACAAATTATGACGGCCATGCTGTATGCGTAGAATATGGAGCAAATTTATCCAAATGTCTTCATGTGTTTAGCTTTGGAAAGGTGATTTGTCATGGTAAAACGGTGCGATGTGAGACACATTTGTGTTTGTATATGACAAATGTCCATACTTTTATGTATAGACGGCCTTCACACTGTGATGTTTGGGATACGTTAACTAATGTATTGACCATATTTGACAACATATTTGGTGTAATTGCTGATGGCTATTTTGAAATGATGTTTTTGATACCATTGTGTATTCCGTCTCCAAAATGTCCCCACCTTTATGATGGGGATGCTTTTATCTGTAGTCCTAACAGGGAGTGGGAGAGTCACTTTCAGTTTTTATGGGGCTGACCATGTCCCATTATGATTTTGTGTTTCATATTTGTGTAGGACTTGTGACATGGAGGCCACACATGTGCCTTATGCATGTGTTTAGTTCACAAGTACATGATTCTTGTATGTTTTGGGGGTGGTAGAGGTGGAGTTAGGCCCCCAGCACCCTAGGATTTGACCATCCAGAATAGCTACTGTATCCAGGGAGTATTTTTATCATATCCTGGCAAACCTGCAGCAGCGGGCGAATGTAAGGCCATATGGTATGAATGACTGTTGACCATTCATTCATCTCATTAGCCCATTTGACGTTTGCAGTAATGATGATTTGGAGCTAAGTTGCATACCATTTTCATATGACTAAGGGGGTCATTCTGACCGCGGCGGTCGGCGGTCGCCGCCCGCCAAGCGGTTCCCGCCGAAAGACCGCGGCGGTCATTCTGGCTTTCCCACTGGGCTGGCGGGCGACCGCCAAAAGTCCGCCCGCCAGCCCAGCGGGAAACACCCTTCCCACGAGGACGCTGGCTCAGAATGGAGCCGGCGGAGTGGGAAGGTGCGACGGGTGCAGTTGCACCCGTCGCGAATTTCAGTGTCTGCAAAGCAGACACTGAAATTCTTTGTGGGGCCCTCTTACGGGGGCCCCTGCAGTGCCCATGCCATTGGCATGGGCACTGCAGGGGCCCCTAGGGGCCCCGCGGCACCCCCTACCGCCATCCTGTTCCTGGCGGGAGACCCGCCAGGAACAGGATGGCGGTAGGGGGTGTCAGAATCCCCATGGCGGATTCTCAAGGGCAGCGGGAAGTCGGCGGTACACCGCCGACTTCCCGTTTCTGGCCGCGGCTGAACCGCCGCGGTCAGAATGCCCATCGGTGCACCACCAGCCTGTTGGCGGTGCTACCGCCGACCTCCGCCATGGCGGTAATTACCGCCAGGGTCAGAATGACCCCCTAAGTTTGCAAGACTCTCAGCGTTCACGATGTGATAATGCGAAGATTGTTTTGCTTGTCTGTGTCCCTTTCTGCATAAACTGGTTTAGTGTCATGTTACAATCTTCCTGCTAGGTTCAAACTGGGACACAACTGTGATGATCTACTTTCAAATATTAGGTTGGTTGTATGACATATGTGTACATGTGTGTGGAAATGTGGATCCAGTATGACCTGTCTGTGTGTATGTTGTCACTGTAACTTCAAGGTCTCCTCCTGAGTTAGTGGCAGCTGATGTTGTTGCAATTGTGTATTGCTCACATCATACACTTGAGAGAAGCCATTGATGACATGTTCACGTACACATGGATGGTCCCACCCTGTCTCTGAACACGTGTGATGTGACTTTCAAATGATCTCAAATTTTGGGCTGGATGAGAGACTGTTTCAGTTGTTTGGATCCGGCATGTTTAATTGTCACATTTGTACTCTTGTTGGGCTCTGTGTATGGTAATGTAACATGTTACATCCTACCCTCTGTGCATACAGTTGTGATGTTTATTTTTGGTGTGATGAATTTTAATGGCATTCTTGATCAATGAGACGACATTCATCTTCAGCTATTTCAAACTAAAGGTGGTCAGAAATGAATAGGCCAAAGCATGATGTGGTGTTTGTGATCTGTGTTTATTTACAAGTGTGGAATACAAGTGATTATAATAAGTTAAGTAAAAAAATTGTTCACAAGCTGTTGGCGTCTACGCACTCCTGCTGCAGTGTTAGGTTGTTCCCCCTCCTGTTGCAGGCCAGCATCCTCCTCATCATCATCCTCAGGCATGTCTGGGTCCGGTTCAAGGAGGGGAATGTTCCTTTGTACACAAATATTGTGTAATATGGCACAAGTGAGTATGATTTTGCATACCATCTCTGGGGAGTATAGTAGGTTTCCGCCAGTGATGTTAAGGCAGCGGAACCTTGACTTTAGGATCCCAAAGGTCCTCTCCACAATGCTGCGGGTCCTCTTGTGGGCGTCATTGTATGCCCGCTCAGCAGCAGTATTTGGGTTCCCATATGGTGTCATTATCCAAGGCTGGATGCCATACCCCTGATCAGCTGAAAGAGAAACACAGAATGGTATCAATTAGATGTAGGAGGCACTGTTGTACGTATCTTTGATGGCAGTAGTTGTGTTGTGTTGTCTGTGACTATTTTGTGTACTAATGTGACAACCTATGGTTGTTGGTGGAAACTTTGGCATTGTTTTTTTTCCTTGGCTGAGCAAGTGTTTGTTGTCTAACTGTTTGTCAGCAGGATGAATTGGTTTCTCAAGTACAGTGTGCCCTCCCTTGCATTGTGACTTGTGACACAGGTGTCCGTGTGTCCTCACTGGGGGTGTGATGATAGTTCCATGCAGAGTTGAAACATGAAAGGGTATTAGAAACGTTCATATGAACATAGCCAGGCCATCCCATCCCTTAAAAGTTATGCATTGTATTAGTGTACAGGTTATTGTGAGACTTCCAATTTGCAAGGTGACATTTAGGCAACCACAGTCATGAATGTCTTCACACTAAGCTGTGGAGTAAATTCAAATGTGTGAGAGGTTCAATGGTGACTTGTGACACATGGCTAGTGATGTGAGTACATCAGTGTGTTCCTGTCTAGGTGTTGCTATTGTGGTGTATGGGTTGTTTATCCTAGAGGGTTTCTGTGCAGTGAGTATATAAGTAGATTTTTGTCCTTACCAACAAGTAGTCCATTGCCATACCGTCCATCCTGGAAGTGTTGGTTGATGGTGCAGTGACGGAAGATGAATGCGTCATGTACACTCCCAGGATATTTAGCCACAATGTTGCTGATCAGTCCTTGGTGATCGACTATGGCCTGCACGTTGATGGAATGTGTGTGCTTCCTGTTGCGGTAGAGGTGTTCACTCGCAGCAGGTGGCACAAGGCGTACGTGTGTGCAGTCGATTGCACCAAGGACGTGCGGAAAGCCACTGATGGCGTAGAACCCCTGTTTTGTTTCCTGCTGCTTCTGCACTGTGTTAGGGAAGCAGATGTGGCGGGGTGTCAGTCCAATGATGGCATCCAGTACTTTAGGCAGGAATGCAGAGAAAGATGGTTGTGAGATTCCACCAACCAGGGCACCAGTTGTCTGAAACGAGCCACTTGCCAGCAGGTGAAGTACGGCAAGCAGCTTTGTTTCGGTTGGGATAGTGCGTGGAGTCACTAAAGTGGGGGCCAATTGCTGTTCAATATTTGTCAGCAGCTGCTGAATGGCCTGCCAGTTCAACCGGTACCTCTGGATGATGTCTCGTTCCCTGAGGCCATGCAGGGTTGTTCGTGGGTGGAATATCCTCTCCTGCCTTCTGCGCTGTCTTTGGGGTCCCTGCTGTTGTTGTTGTGGCTGCTGTTGTTGCTGCAGGGCTCTGCGTCTACGTGCACGTTGAAGAAAAAGCACCTCCATGTCTCCCTGTTGCTGCTCTGCTGCTCTGCTGCTCTGTTGTTTGTTCTGTGTGTTCTGATTAAGTACAGGTGTGTTTGCCCCATTTTAACGCCTGCCCTGACCCAGGCGTTAAAATTTCACGCTATTCGTGCTTTGCGCCATTTTTTTGCGCGGGAGTGATTTTTGCCCTGGAGCATAAATACCACGCACCGCTATGTGCGGCTGTTTTTAGACGGGAACGCCTTCCTTGCATCTCATTAACGCAAGGAAGGCGTTCACGCTAAAAAATGACGCTATTTGCCCATACTTTGGCGCTAGACGCGTCTAACGCCAAAGTATAAATATGGCGTTAGTTTTGCGCCGAATTTGCGTCGAAAAAAACGACGCAAATTCGGCGCAAACGGAGTATAAATATGCCCCTCAGGGACTAATGTGTGAATGCTAGTTTTGATTCACAGCTGTAATAAACTGCACTTGCATATTGTATTCAGGTGGGGGACTGGTGACATATATCTATTAGGAGAGTGCGATATACTTGTGTTTTTAGCACCTTAGCAGAAGGGACATGACAAACAGAAAGGTATTTCGTGGCAACCATTCTGGAAGACAAGAAACAACATTATAATTTATGAACTGCTTCAGGAAGCCACTTTGGCAAGACTTGTATGTCACCAAAATAAAGCTTCTTAAATTGTATTGTACTGTAGTTTAAAGTTAGATTATGTTGGGCCAGAAATCGCCATGGACATCATTTAACCAAAATACCAGTGGTAACGAAACCGTTATCACATGTCCTTTGAATCCATCCCCAGGTGACATCACCAGCAGTGACATCACATTACCTTTAGTCCTGTTTACTTCTCAGGAAACATCATATGCTATTTGGCTCTGATGGCATTATATGGAATGAAATAGATGTGGAATTATTAACATCATTGTTATGAAATAAATATTATCTCAGACTAGCAGACGCAAATTCTACAAACAATTGCTGCAACTTAGACAAAATCATATTACACTGCCATAAGCTTCTAGGCTCAGTAGGTCAGTGTATATACAATACAGGAAAGCATTGAGGAGACAGAAATGCCAGCACGTAGCTTCAGGTTGAAAAAGATATACTTTTACAAAAGGTATAGACCAGCTGAATGATTGACATTAATCTTACACAATTATCATTGCACCAAAACCCACCTGGTGTACCGAGAAAAACATGGTAATTTCTAGTTTCACACAAGGTAACAGGAATAATAGGAAGGGCAGAATGGAGATGATATATCTGCCAACTAGCTCCCATTTAGATCTAGCTCCTTCAGACAGTCCTGGCTTTTTAACCAACATTACTCTGCATTCTGGGGTTTTTAGTTTTATTTTATCATTATACAGATGTGTTAGAGCTCCAGGGATGCAAAGTGTTGTTGCATTAAAAGCCAGGACTGAATGAAGGTAATACATTTGACATGAGTCACTTGGCAGATATCGGAATAACAGATTCGGAGACTGCACAGATTCCAAGTGACCAGCCAATGCGGAAGAGGTAACAGTTAACCACCACCTATAAAGCAGCATTATTGCTTAGGTCCCATCGAGTATGCCAATGTCAGTAAGCACTATGTAAATATTGGCCATAAATGTTCATTAATTATATTACAGGAGAAAACAGGGAGGTTAAGTGAATACCACTCCAGCATAGTTCCAAGGAATGGCGTAAGTGAGGGTCCAGGGTGGAGGGCTTTGGGTGTGGCCATCTTTTCCTGTGCTTCATGAAGTCAAAGACTAGCACACAAATGGAGTTGAGGGCGAGAAGAGCCAGGGTATTCCAGATGCACCCAGAACACAGTAACACAGACAGTAGCTTCCTAGAACTTTTCTCAAACTTTCTCACTTTTCAACTAGGGCCAGATGTATCAAACAATTTTTCCGATCTGGGCCGTTTGCGATTGCAAAAATGCATTTTGGTATGTAACAAGTCCTATTTCTGTTTCGGTAACTTATTACCGAATCGCAAATTGGGTTTGCGACTACATACCGATTCGGAATTAGGAAGGGGTGTGTCAAGGGCGTCCCTTCCTAATACCGAATCGCAGAGGTATGTATGATTGTTTTGTGACCTTCAATGCGGTCGCAAAACAATCGCAGTAACCCATTTGCAAAGAGGAAGGGGTCCCCAAGGGACCCCTTCAACATTGTGATTGCATGCAAAAATGTTTTTTAAGAGCAGGCAGTGGTCCCAGGGACCACTGCCTGCTCTTAAAAAATGAAAAGAAAACATTTCATTTTTCAATTTTAAATGCATCCCGTTTTCCTTTAAGGAAAACAGGCTGCATTTAAAAAAAAAAAAAGATTGCTTTATTGAAAAGCAATCACAGACATGGTGGTCTGCTGAGCTCAGCAGGCCACCATCCCTATGATTTCAGCCATTCGCAATGGCTTGCAAATTGCGACCTACCTCATGAATATTAATGAGGTAGGTCCATTTGCAAGCCCTTGAGAATCGTAGTATAAAACTCCTGGAGTTTCATACATTCCAATAGTGATTACTTAATTGCGATTCTCTAAACATCACACTTAGGTAATCGCTATTGTGAAGAATGATACATCTGGCCCAATATGTCTTTCTTCCCCCATCTCTTTGTTGTTTACTCTCACTGTTTTACCCACTTTCTAACTCTTTCCAATCTCTCGCTCTACCCTCATTGCTCTATCTCTCCAATTGTATCTCTCTCCCTCTCGCCCTAGATATTTATTTACTGCTCTGTCTTTCTTCCTGATGTGTCTCTCTCTGGCATACCGTGTACCACTCCTACTCTGTCCCTACATTCTACCTGCAGCATTGTCCCTAACTATCCTTGTCAACCTTCATATATGCCCTTCATCCACTTTCCTTTTCCTTTTACTTCTTTTCGAATTCCTTTCTGGCTTTCTTTATGTTCATAAACTTTCATCTCAATCCGTTCACTAAGCCCCTCTATTCTCCTTGTATGTTTCTACCTGTGAATTACAGTACAACCTACGTTGTGGTAGCCATTCCTGGGCTCTGCACTGTCAGAGGCAGAAGGCCTGTGTTAGAGGGAAATCTGTTAATAAAATAAAACAAATCATTTTGACACAATAATATAAGTTTAATCGATTTTCAGCTGGGAACAACAGGCAGTCTCACATAGAGGCCATGACTGAAGTTCAAAGTTCTGGTTCAAACACCAGTAGCATTTATACTGTAAAAAACACAAAAAACTGTGGTCAAGAGTTCAGCATTTACGTAAGCAACTACAAGCAGTACAGATAAGGTAATGAGGTGCCTCTGGAAAGAAGCACTTGCACTTGTTGGCCTCATGGGTGGGCAAGTTACACTGACGTCATTCACCATATCTATCTTTCTGCACAACAAGAGATTATATGTTGCGTGCTGGTCATGGTAGCCCTCCCTTGCAAATACTTATCTGACCCTTTACACAGTTCCCCTTAACACAATATGAATGACTTGTGGTTTTTAGGACCCCTGTGCTAAGGAAGGATACACCCTTCTGTTCCACCCTGTTCATGCTAAGTGAACATTTTGAAAGCAACAGTTGGTGCAGCTTTAAAGAAAAACTCTCATTCTAATGTGGCTTGGGCCTCTTGTGTGTTTCAGCACAGCTAACTTAACAATGCAGCATGTGTATATGTTTCCTAAGTAATAAGTGTTTGTTTGTCCTAAATATGACCTGCCTTTTCTATTGATCCCACAGTCTGTCTTTTTTAACATGTCATGTATTAAACCTTTCACTACTTACATTGGTTTACAACTATCTAGCCTAAAATGTTTGTATTGGGATTTGGGAACTTATGTTTGTTTGTATGTGATGTATTCCTATTCTTCCTACATCATTCCTCCCTCTAGTTGATTATTCAACTACTTTTCCTACCTTCCCATCTACTAATGAAACTAGGGGAATCATCACATACCCACTACTCTGTCCCTCCCAATTTAGCTGTCAACCTTTTGCAACATGCTATTATTACCTGAAAAATAAGACACATCAAAAGCAACAACACAATCAAAGGCAACAAGGCCTTGAACAACCCCGACATCCAGGGCGGCACCCATTCGATCCAGCCCTCGAACCACCCATCAGGGGCACCCCCCTCATCGATCATTTTCTTTTGTAAATCATGCAATGTCTGAATGGCCTGAGTTAATGTCCCATTGTCCGCATCATTGGCCGGCACATAAAGATCCAATCTTCTTACACACCCCTTCTTCCATGGCCATCATTAAATCAAATACATATCTGTGTTGCATTAACATCAGCCTAAGGGCTCGAAGTTCTTCCTTGATAGCATTGAACCCATCTTCAATTGCATTTATGGTCTTCATCAATTCAAAGTGCGTGATCTGCAGCCAGCGTGCAGTTGCCTTCGCCTGAATGAATGGTAGGATGCTACCAAAAAATATTTGGGCATCATTAAATAGTCTATGTTCCTGTGGAACGTCTTTCCACACTTCAGTACCAAGAAACTCAGCAGCTCGTTTTGTCCAATAATGGTGAAGCAAGGTTGTTGGATGGCTCATGGGATGGTCATGTAACTGAGAGATGTCCACACCTGGTATCACCAGGGAGGGGATGTGCAAAGTCACTAGGGAGCAGAGGCCATTCCAGTTCGGGGGTAGTTGCATGTGGAGCCGGGCCCCACACATCCAGTAGTGATCCATCAGGCTGGAGGTGCCGCCCTGCATATCAGCGTTGTAGGTGGTGATGTTGCAGTTGAGGTTACTCCCCACCTTCCTTGTCCCATTCCCTCTGAAACAAAGAGAAAACTGTGTTAATTTCATTGCTATTCTAGGGTGTATGGTAGTCCCTGTCCATGTATATCTCTGTATGTTCGCATCCCATATTTCCTGACACTGGCATATAATCTTATTAAAGCTTAGTGGACCTTGTGTCTCTGTCCCATTTATCATGGGCAAATACTGATCTTGTGATACTAATAACTGGCCTGCCTGTGCAATCAAGAAGCAGGGGTTTAGCTCGTGCAGTAACAGGACTAACATGAGTTGGCTGTAGCTGTGCTCTCATTCTGTATAAAAATAGGTGCAGGAGACAATGTGTAATGTTTGGGGATGCCTTTTTAGGGAGATGCAATTTATCTACTCCAGCAGCATGGGGGATGAGAGAGCATACATAACAACTGGTGTTGGATGTGGATGTGCCTATACTGTGCATGTGCTGATACCACACATTGTCAAACAAAGCAATATGGAGAGGGTAATGGTCAGTATCATTATCAACAGTTCTACGCATGCGTGTAATAATTGATATAGGATCAAAAAAAATTAAAATATTCAAGGGCTAAAAGCAGCAAAATCAGTGCAACGAGGAGGAAAAACAAACATAAAATACATAACTTAAAAGAAGAATTGTCTAAGATTGAGGCTTTAGAGGGAGGTTTTACTCCGGTTGCTTCTCCTGTTCTCCCCCCTCTTTTTCCTGCTCGGTGTCCAAAGGGATGGATGGCACTGGGAAGGGTCCATTAAATTTGCAGTTCTTCCATTGTCTTGCAAAATTGCTAAAGTTCCCAAAGGTAATGGTGTTTGTTGATTCTTTACAGGAGATGCGTTGGCGCGCTTCTTGGCTGCACGTGTAACCTGTTTAGAGAAGAATTTTGCAACTTTGGTTAGCTCAGACATGTATTCATTCATTTCAGTTTGTACAACTTCAGGTGCACTCTCAGTCTCCAACTTATGTCTGGTTGGTGGCACAAATGTGCTCATTGTTCTACCTGTCACTATTTGATGAGGAGTCAAATAGTGCTCTGATCCTGGGGTATTTCTCAAAGCAAAGAGGGTTAACAGACTTGGCATTATGGTGAACACAAGGTCCTGCTTCAATCCACCTTGAGAATGGGCAGACTACAACTATAAGATAGCGATAATGATTGCATCTGTCAATCATATCAATGTTGTCAATGTGCAGTTCCTTAAAGGGACCTTGTGGGCGAGGTATTGTAGAAGCTATTACCTTAGAGGTGGGATTTGGTGAATACTGCTGGCACACTGTGCAGGTGTGTGTGTACATTATAATAATCTCATGTAAGTGAGGGACAAACCAATCCTGACGTATTTGGAGGGACATATTGTCTTTAGCAGTATGTGAAGGAAGATGTAGCTGGTTTAGAGCTATCAGTAGCAATGCTTGGGGCATGACAGGCTTCCCTGTTGATATTTGTCTGTATATTAAATCTGTTCCTGTCTGTGTGCATACTCTGGCTTCCCACAACTGTTTCTCATGCTCTGGTGCATTTTCTTGTATCTCTCTTATATGCAGATGAGCTGTCTCTGTGTAATGTCTGGATGCATTCAAAGGGTCTGAAGATGTCAATGTTTCACTAGCTAACAAAACTGTGGTATGTGTATCACTAAGAGGGCGTGTTGCTGCATCTTCGGCTGCCCAATCAGCCAGGACATTTCTACGGGACACAAAATCTGAGCATTAGTGTGGGCTGCGCATTTCACTACTGCAACTGCACGTGTCAGTGTTAAAGCTTGTATCAAGTCCTCTAAAAGGGGACGGTGCATGACAGGGCTTCCATCAGACTTGAGAAATCTCCATCTATTCCACCGCATAATGCTGGAATGCACTGTTGTAGTGACATAGGCTGAACCAGAGTATACTGTTATTGTTTCTCCTTCCCCTTGTTTGAGAGCTGCCCCTAAAGCTACTAATTCAGCAGCCTGGGCTGAATATTGAGATGGCAAAGTTATCTGTTCAGTTATCTGCAGTGTGTCTGAAGAGTTGTGCTGCATCGCTCTGACCACTGCAGCACTTGTATGTCTTACTCCTGTGTCCTGATCTATTGTGGAAGTTTCATCCACAAAATATACAACACTACCTGGAATGGGGTCTTCTGTTGCTTGGCTACACGCATCTGGAGTATATGTGGCACAATCATGGGCATCATCATCAGTGTCTGAAATGGGGTGTGCAAAGAAGGTAGCAGGATTGATTTGTGTGGCATTTAACCACCTTCAAGGATGTTAGTGATAATATTATCTCATAGCCTGATACTCTCCGTGTTGTTAATGTTGTTTTAGCTTTCTGAATTATTGCAAACACAGCAGGTTCAGCATACAGGGTCAAGGGTGCATCCATGACAATGGGAGCACTTTTCTCTACTACAAAGGCTGCTGTGGCTAGTGCTTGTTCACAAGGGTAATTACTTTTCATGACAGAATCAAGTAGGCCACTAAAATATGCAACTGGTTTGTGGCCTAAAGGATACTTTTGTGTGAGGACAGCCGTCATCACCTGGCCATTACAGTGGCAATTCCTTCCTCTGTTTTCTTGGCTAGTTTCTGCTGGACCAATTTAGC
The DNA here is from genome assembly GCF_031143425.1 of Pleurodeles waltl. NCBI lineage: Eukaryota > Metazoa > Chordata > Amphibia > Caudata > Salamandridae > Pleurodeles > Pleurodeles waltl. Next base: position 621,039,091 of record NC_090437.1, on the reverse strand, counting down.
TGCTGCTTTCTCTATTTTATCTTTCTCTCTCTTTTCCTTTTCTTGTCTCTTCTTACAAAAATGTATTATGTGTGCTTGTATCTCTGTCCATGGTTTGGCCTCTAAGGCAACTATATTATTTAATAGATCCTGCACTTCAGCTGGCAGACGCTTTTTCACTAAATTGAAAAATAGTATTGCATTCTGTCCAGTGACATCCCAACTCTCCCCCACTTCCTGTGTCCATTTTTCCTTCATTCTGCTAAGGAATTGGTGTGGGTCCTCATTTGGCTGCATTGCTTGTGCCATAAGGGACCCAATGTCTGGCCTGTCTGGATACATTTTCCTCAGTTGTTTCCAAACCATTCCCCTTACTCTATTAAAGGATGCCCCATCACATTTTGGGTTAGTCAATGTCACATCCCTTTACTCCTTCCTTTGTGAACAGTAGGTCTGTCTCATCTCCTATGAGGGAACTTAGTAAACTCTTAATGTCCCCTATTGCAAGAGTAATCCCTGCAGTATGTTTCTCCAGAGCTGCTATCCATTTCCCAGCACCCTCAGAATGTTTTGCCAACTATATTTTAAGATTTTCTTTGTCCATCTGGAGCCACGGTATATATTGAGGCACCCCTGGGCCCTTGAATATCAAGGGCAGTTGTGACAGGACTGTAGTCCTATTGCCAGTATGGTGACGAGAGTCATACTTACAAGCATATCTCTGCCACACTCTTAGGCTTTTCTGCATATAGGGATAATCCCAGTAAGGATCCACTGTGGCCTAGAAAATACACATTTCTGCATTAGCCATGTCTCAGGGTTCAAAGGAACCCTCTTGCGGCCATGGTGTCATCTGTGATGCCAATCCTTCTGTCCAACCTGCTAGGTTGTCAGTAAAAGGGACAACATTATACCAACAAATTTTCATACTGAGCTACTATTTAATTGTGTGTCAAATTATTGCCAAGGCATACAGGGAATGCATGTGCCATGTCTTTCCTCAGTGTCATTTTTCCTGCCTTATCAAATGTTCCCTTTCTCTCCCATGGAGATGGGTGAACATATTCTCTATGTTTAGAAAAAGATTCTAATGGTGGGCTATACTCTGGGTCTGTATATCCCACAGCAGGGGGATGTGAAGAGGTGGGTAATGAATGTGGGGCACCAGGTTGCAACGTATACATGCCCTGTACCTTTGCACTGCCTAACCTTAATTGCACATCTTGATAGGGGGGTGGAGGAGCCGAAGGGAGGGTCTGAGGCTTTGTATTTGACTCATTCATATTTGATCCTGTTCACATCTATATGAAAGGTAGTTAAATATATTTGTATGTATAGTAGCTGATTATTCTCCTTCTATTTGTATACCTTCAATATATATATGTGTATGTCCCAGTCTATACTATTTGATAATTCATCTAGCCTCCAATTTTAAGGCTCTATAGTTTCATAATGGGGATAATAGTAGTGTCAATATTTGTTATGGGGTTCATGAGGCTAGTACACTACTTTTAACTTGGAGGATAATGTCCTTGTATTAGTTCTTTGAATATTTTTTATAATTGTCTAATAGGCCTTTCTCTTATGTCAATGTAGGTTGTTTTTAGGCCTAGAGGTGATATACTATAAATACCTAGGCATTCATAAACTTCTGACTTAAAAGATTATTCTATGGTATTGATATTGCTGATCTACTAAGGTCAGTTCTGTTGCAGAGGGGGACAGCCTGACTGTTATAAACATTTATAATTAATTCAGGGATGTGGAATTAATTAGTTGACTTTTTGGGACCTGCCCAATCCAGTCAATTACTTTACTTTTGAGTATACTATTATAACTTAACCTTCATAAGAATAGGAGGTCTGATACTTATTCCTAAATTATACACTAAATAACAAACTTATATATTGACATTATTATGTGGACACATTTCTGTCTATACATGCATATACATACACAGTAAATTTTTATATACATACACAGTAATTCTTAATTTCATACTAGGGCAAACAAAATACTACTGGTCACTTCCCTCTGGATTCATAGAGGGGACAACTTTTCACTATTTTCAACTAAAAAAATGGTGACTTCCAGATTTAATATCTGGGTTAGGTTGACATGAGTGTTCTTTAAAACATACACTGATTGCTCAGCCCCCAAGTCCAACGCTACTCCTGACCACTTTTGACTTACTTAGTCAAGCTCCCTGTATCTTCCGGACTTACCACCGGGATCCCTTAATATTATCTCAATTCATACACAATCTTGCATGCAAACACAAAAATTACATATATTACAGTGTCAAAATTGTAAATGTCTTTATAAAACAAAAGGAACAGACCTCGTACTTTGTCCACCTCACTACCTTCCACTGAGACCCATCTGTCCCCACGAAATCAGAGATTTTTCCATAAATGTAGGCATCTCCCTTACCTCTTTAAAATGTGCACAAATCACCTCGTGGAGACAGGCAGGGCCCCCAGTTCAGCAGTTGGTGAGATCAAAGTAGAGCTCCTGGCTTAGCTCGCCAATATGTTAGAGGGAAATCTGTTAATAAAATAAAACAAATCATTTTGACACAATAATATAAGTTTAATCGATTTTCAGCTGGGAACAACAGGCAGTCTCACATAGAGGCCATGACTGAAGTTCAAAGTTCTGGTTCAAACACCAGTAGCATTTATACTGTAAAAACCACAATAAACTGTGGTCAAGAGTTCAGCATTTACGTAAGCAACTACAAGCAGTACAGATAAGGTAATGAGGTGCCTCTGGAAAGAAGCACTTGCACTTGTTGGCCTCATGGGTGGGCAAGTTACACTGACGTTATTCACCATATCTATCTTTCTGCACAACAAGAGATTATGGGGCTCATTCTGAGCCCGGCGGGCGGCGGGAGCCGCCCGCCTGGAGGGAGCCGCCAAATGACCGCACCGCGGTCAAAAGACCGCGGCGGCCATTCAGACATTTCCTCTGGGCCGGCGGGCGCTCTCCAAAAGAGCGCCCGCCGGCCCAGAGGAAATGCCCCTGCAACGAGGACGCCGGCTCAGAATTGATGGCCATGGAGGATTCCCCCGAGCAGCGGGAAGTCGGCGGGAGACCGCTGACTTTCCACTTCTGACCGCGGCTGAACCGCCGCGGTCAGAATGCTCGTGGGAGCACCGCCAGCCTGTTGGCAGTGCTCCCGTGGTCGGTGGCCCTGGCGGCCACCGGCCGCCAGGGTCAGAATGACCCCCTATATGTTGCGTGCTGCTCATGGTAGCCCTCCCTTGCAAATACTTATCTGACCCTTTACACAGTTCCCCTTAACACAATATGAATGACTTGTGGTTTTTAGGACCCCTGTGCTAAGGAAGGATACACCCTTCTGTTCCACCCTGTTCATGCTAAGTGAACATTTTGAAAGCAACAGTTGGTGCAGCTTTAAAGAAAAACTCTCATTCTAATGTGGCTTGGGCCTCTTGTGTGTTTCAGCACAGCTAACTTAACAATGCAGCATGTGTATATGTTTCCTAAGTAATAAGTGTTTGTTTGTCCTAAATATGACCTGCCTTTTCTATTGATCCCACAGTCTATCTTTTTTAACATGTCATATATTAAACCTTTCACTACTTACATTGGTTTACAACTATCTAGCCTAAAATGTTTGTATTGGGATTTGGGAACTTATGTTTGTTTGTATGTGATGTATTCCTATTCTTCCTACATCACCTGCACAAAAGGCTCCCAGTGGCCGGTCCTTGCTTAAGGACACCCTAAAATGAAAGAGGGAGTAAAGAACACCTGCGCACAGCTGCAGTGTAGTAGCTTAATGGCCTATGTGCCACCTTGATCCAACCTCACTTCTATAACCCAAACCATTTTCAATGTGAAGATTTTTAACCTCATATTAATGACAGCAGAGGAGAAACAAGTCTCAGAAAGCAAAGTGGCATTGGTTCAAAAGTTAGGACTACCTGTAGGAATCACATATGACATGGACTACTTGACAACTACAGCTCTTTGTTGCCAGCCTGGTGAGCTGCATATTGTCTACCAGCAATAATAAACAGTTTTGCACAGTTTTGAAATATTATTAGTATGTCATCTCACATATTACCTTCACCAACACTGGTACCATAAACTCTTATCAGTGTACACTTGGAGAACACCACACAGGCCCAGCGGGATCTTACATGTAAAGCAGCTCTGTTTAGCTCACTTCCTTACTATGTGGGAATCCCGTTCACCACATTTTTCTCTAATTAATGATGAATGGGAAGGGGTGTACGAATTTCCATTTTCAAAAATTAATCGGAACCCTCTTGTGATGAATGCAGCCCTCTCTGCCCAGCAGGCACGTGCTCAAACATGGCGCATTGTGCAATAAGAGGTGCTAGTGCATGTGACATATGTTATTGTAATTATTTCTTCTGCGGGGTGGTGGAGGTCGGTCTGCTGGGGTCTTGGCTGCTTTCAGGGCCATGTTGGACAGTAAACACAGCCCTGAATCGCTTGCTCTTTCTTCATGCCAGGCCACCTGTTCTTCTTCAATTCACAGTGGTCGCAAGCCACCTCCCAGGGGCCCCAAGCCAAATCGCATAGGTCATAAATGCCTCTAAATGGCGTCAGTAAAATTTACAATGCAATGGGCTCAGGTCCTGAAAATCGGTCTACTTGAGGTTACCTTACAAAATGTCATAACTACACATGCTAAACTGAAGCTCCAGCCTAGGTAGGCTTTACCTAAAGTATAGCCACCCACGCAACTTAGAGTGAACGCCCACTCCCTTTATTACTAATCAAACTCAGTGTTGGGCCAACTTTTGATCACCTTGTGGAGCAATGGCTTAACAAAGGCCCCTGCATCCCCACGGTGTTTGTGGGAGGGAATACGTGGGTCACGTCCATAGCCAACAAAACAAAATATTGATTTTGACCCATATCTTCTCCATAATCAATCCCCAATAATACTAATTGAGGTGTTTAACATATTTTCGGAGCCAAGACAACTCCTAAAAACAATGAAATCTTTGTTTCAATACGTCAAGTTTCCCACAGCTAAAAAACATATGACACAAGTCTGCTGTTGTACTGTTGCATTGTAGGCATGTGATACCAATGGTTCGGCCCCACTTAGCTATTTTGGCAGAAATATTAAATAATGTCTTATAATGTTGTGCCTGCAGTCCAGCTGACTGCAATACCAGCTGACCCACCTCTAAAGAAGCTAAAAAAGTTGCCTCGAACCTACCCATTCGCCCCAATGCTCTCCTTGACTCACCAAATCATCCTGCAAGGATTCCATAAGTAGCTGATAAAGATTGGTGATAATGCAGTCAGCAGGACCCAAAGCAGCTCCATTACAGGAGCTCTATCCGCACAAAGGTTCTCCCTAGAAGCTTTTCCCAAAAAATCACCTGTTAGTAAACAAGTCACCAATTTTCTGAGCTCCACCATGTGCCCATTTCCCACACTAAAAATCCCGAAAGAGCATTCCATAATGGTCTATAATAGTTGTAACACCCAATTCCTATTTTACGCTTAACTTGCAACTATAGCTTGAACGCAGCCCTTATTGTTTTGGAAGTAACTTTTTTGAAGTAACTTAGTTCCACAATTCTCAAAAAAGCAGCGTCTGCTGCATTGCCCCAAATCAACCAGTAATTTGGAGGAAGGACTTCCCTTGACAGTCTACCAGAATTCTTTGATATTAGGAATGGTCTTATGTATTGAAGGGCGGCAACCCAGTGATAATATCTAAAGTTGGGCATGGGTCATCCACCTATGTCCCTAGTTAATACTAAGTACTTAAAAGCCCTGCTTGCTTTGGCGAATGGCAATATAAAACTGCCAGCTATCTCTTCCATGTGTTTAAACCATATTTGCTCAAATTCAAATGGGATGGTCCTAAAGAAATAGATTACCCTGGGGAGAAAGAGCATCTTAATAACATTGCATCACCCAACAATGGATAGATGCTAATTATTCATGCGTTGTAATTCCCTCTTTGTGCTGGCTAACACCAGGGCCACATTACTATTGACTATATGATCCAAATTACTTGTAATTTTGGCCCTCAGATATTTCACTTGATCAACCTTCCGCTCATCCTCCAGGCCACCATTGCATTGGTCATGATCTGACACTTCATCCTATTTAGCAGATATCTTGACACCATGCCAAATCTTTCAGTTTCCTGTTCAACTTCTTTTAAAGCAATCTCAGGATCTGTTGTTACTAACACTATATTATCCACATAGGCTAATATTTTGGTACTAAATCCTTGCATTTCTATCAGCACAATTAGCTAATTGTTTAATAGCCTTCTTATTAATAGATCAATATAGAGCAAAAAGCAGGGATGAACGTGGGCTCCCCTGCTGTGTGCCCTTAAAAATTGGAATAGCTTCTGATTCTAACCCAGCGATTTGAAGTCTTGCAGTGTGGTCCTTACATAAAGCCTGGTTGCCTCAATTAAACCAGAGCCTATATCATACCAGCGGAGCACCACCCATAGGTATTCCCTGTTTACCCGATCAAAAGCTTTTTCAGCATTGAATAGGGTCAGGGACATGGGAGCTCTGGTTATTTCCATCATATCGAATAATCTTATGACCCACCTGACATGATCAATAGTTCCCCTTCCCGGGATAAACCTGTGTTGCCAAGGGGAGACCAATTTCTTTATCACCATGCTCCTTCTTGAAGCAAGAACCTTCGAATAGAGCTTAGTATCTTGGTTAATCAGGGAAATAGGCCTGTAAGACCCTGGATTAGTTAGGTGTTTGTCTTTTAAAAAAAAGACAATAATGTTTGCTACCAACCATGATACCGGGGCCTAGCATCCCCCCTGAGCACAACACACTTAATCAGGTAAAAAATCTGATCCTTTAATTTTGTCTGGTCCTGCAGCCTCCCCCATCACCAGCGAGCCCAAAGCTACCCGAATTTCATCTAAAGTTATGGGGGCCACTAGTAGTTCTCTGTCTTCGTCATCTAGCTGCCCTTCTAAATCATGGCCCACATATTGATTAATCCTATCGACCACGGGGTCAGCCTCTTGCTGATATAAACTGGTATAAATGTCTTGAAATACCTTTATTATAGCTGGATTTCCCTTCACTAACTTCCAATGTGTGTCATTAACGTCTTTGATATTACTGTGAGCCCTCTTCGCCTTGTTTGAAGAACTAATAGTTTGCCAACCTTCTCAATGAATTCGTAACACTCGTGATGATGAGCCTGGAACTTACTCACTACCTTCTCTGGATAAAATTGAGTGATCATGGCCTTTACCAACGTAATTTTGTTTGTTTTCTGACGTAAGAGTGTATTATCTTTAGCTGCCAGTACCAGCTGCGCTTCTAATGATACCAATTCGTCCCTGACTGCTCTCATTTGCTGGGACTGCATACTCTCCTTGCCTAAATTGAAACTTAAGGTCTCTCCTCTTATTCCTGCCTTAAGAGAATCCCAGACCATGTTGCTAGGGGCACTTCCTCTACTAATTTCCAAATAGGCAGGTATCCATTTTTTCCTGTGTTGGACATACTCCTGATCTGATAATAACCCCCTATCGAATGACCATGTCAAGGGCTGTGGTTCTTTACACAAGTCTCTACTTTCGACCATCAAAGGGTTATGATCCAACATAATTCTAGGGTGTTTTTTCGATCTTAGACCCATCACACAATTCAAATGATACTAAAAAGTAATCTAGCCTAAAATGCTTCTTGGGGGGGTTGGAAAGAAAGTATACCCTGGATCAGGGGCCTTCAACAGTTGCCAAGGTCAGCCAGGGCATGATTAAACACAAACGTCTTGAGTTTTCTCCCATCATAGCAGCCAAAATGCAGATCGTTGTTTATATGAATATTCAAGTCGCCACATACAATAATTAGCATTGCCCAAGATGCTAATTCCATATTAATAAGATAAGTAATTGCTGAGTCATCAAAATTAGACCCATAAATTGAACAGAGTGTAACCTTGCACCACCCAACTAGACATTCTAGAAGCACCCACCAACAAAAGTTATAAGTGGACTTCCTAAACAGTTCTGTCATTTTATTGCAGGCCAATAAAGCTACCCCTTTAGTGGTAGTCCCGTATGTCGTATATGCCAATACCTGATAACCAAAGAACTCCAACAGATGTTTCTTGGAACTCATGATCTGTGTCTCCTGAATGTACATGATGTCTGTCCTGAGTGACTTTAAGCATTCTGCAGCTAAACATCTTTTGTTGCTGTCATTCAGGCCGCAAACATTCAGCATAGCAATGTACAGACTACTTATTCGTGCCACACTTGCCATACTTGACCAATATAAACCATCAACCCAAAAACAAGAAATGTTTGTTTTGTGTTGCCACCCAGTACAAATTTGCCATTTATTGGCCTTACTTTTCTTGTGTGCCTCCACCCTTGTCCCACCCCACATTCCCTATTCCATTCAAACTCCCAACCCCTCTCCCTTCCATGAAACCAGAGAAATCCGCCTCCTCTACCCCCTGACCCCCCCAACTCCACCCACCCACCTTCCATGCAAGACAGCCAGACCGCTTGGTCTGTAAGATAGGTTGCTGGCCCCCCTGGCAAACATTGATCCTACTCCATGACAATGAATCACTAGATAATGGGTGAATTCAGCCCCTCCTTCATAATATCACCTCCCACCTATTAAGTGCCTTCCAACATACTTTGCCTTTACCAAATATTCTTTAGCCTTGATTTCGGAAGTAAACACACTGATAGTGCATTTGTTCATGGTTTTTAGGAGAGCGGGATACAGTAAATATGCTTCCGCTCCTTTCTCCTGGAGAGGGGTGATTAGTTGCCTCAGTCATCAGCGTGGCTCCACTGTAGTTTGACAGTAATCTGGGCGAGTGAAAAAGAAAACTCCCTCAAAATGTCTCAATAAATCACGGCAGGCCTTCTCAAACACAGCCTGCCTTAATAAGAAATTGCCAAAGTATATAATAATGGCTCTAGGCTGCATCTAACTATCACTGGCTTCACTTTTTGATTTTCTTTTTAGAAAAGCAGAAACCGGTGGGCCCACTGTATATCCAGCTCCAAATTCCAGTTCTCAAGCTCAGGAAAAGCACCTTTGAATAATTAAGTTATTTTGGTGTTGCCGTTTTTCAAAATCGTCCAATTTCCAACGGATGTCTGAAACCTATTATTCCTGTAAGGCAGACTGTGTCATTACTGTGCTAACATCTGATTCTAAAGCTGCAGCACAAGTCTAAGTTGCATTTATACGTTTGCTAATGTCAGAACAAGTCTTGGCAATTCTCCTCACTGACGCCTGAAGCTTCTTATTGGCGATCCTAGCCTTTCTGCTATTATTTTGCATCTGCTGATGCTGTTGCATTAAAATGCGATAAATCAGATTGAGAGATGGAGACTCTGAAGATTCGACAGGGTGTGGGAGGGAGCCTTATGGGGGATCCTCAACATCCAATTAGGTTTGCTGTATCGAAGAATAGTCCCAGTGCATTCCCTGAACCTCTGACCTTCTGGACCTTCTCTTTACAGTTTTTGCCTCTTTCACAAATTTACAAAAGCCATCTTCCTCTGAATTATTGATATTCACTGCGTCACTCAGCACCCCCAAGGTTTCTGGTGGTAATACCCTTGCAGTGTAAACATGCATGTTCACTGCACCTTTACTATTGTAACACATTACACAGTACATTTAAACTATTTGTACTCTTTTAAGCAGATGAATTGCACAAATATGACAAAAAATGGATATTACTCTGCTCAATGACACATATGAGATTGGCACCAATGACGGTATCAGGTTTATCACTGGTATATGTGGGTTAAGCTTGATTTTGAGAGGCAGTCATGAGAAAAGGGGATTTGACAGGGAAAGGATAGTGGCAGAAGTGATGGGCAGTAAAAAATAGGCATTTTGATAGGAGAAAGAGGCAGTGACTGAAGACAAGGAAAGGGGAGGTATCAGTGATGACAAAGACACAAACAAACAGGGAAAGAGGACACTGAACACAAAAGAGGATAGTGATGAGAGAGGTGGGCAGTGATAATGGTGGGCAGTGGTGGAAGAGAAGCTATTATGGGACAGAGGAGCAGAAGAGAAAGGTGCAGTAATGGGAGAGGTGGAGACTTAAAGAAGATTGGACAGCTACCTAAGAGGTAAACACTGACAGAGGAGGTGGACATTGATGAAGAGGTGAACATCGACGGAAGAGGTGGACAGTGACAAGAAAGGTTGATAGTGGTAGGAGAGGAGCAGTGGGATGATAAGTGTTGTCTGATGCCATAGTGAACTTTGAAAGGGGAGAGAGTGGGAGAATGAAAATTGAAGTTTACATGGAAATTAAGAGAGAGGCGAGCGGAAAGGCACAGTACATTGGGGATCATGTTCTACAGTACCCACTGGGGAAGCACTTTAATAAGCTTCCTGATTAGTAGGGACTCCACGCTTAGTAAGTTTTTTTGCAGTTTTTATTCCAAGTTCAGTTCATACATCCAGCAGGGCAGCCACAGGAACAGCAACTGCCACAACTTCCAATACTAACATTCCACCCCAACCTTCCAGATTCCATTCCCATAGTTAAATATGCAATCCCCATATACAACACATCTTTCCCCTACAGACATTTAATTAAAAAATAATTAAAATCTTGAATCCTACCTCTAACATCCATCTTTATGCTAGTACTACATGTGCTATGTCTAAATAAAAATAAACAGATTGTTCCTGTATACCCTGAACCAAAGAGGTCAAAATTTCATATATGAGTCTAACTTTATACCTTGTTGTTTACTCAATATACTCTTGTAATCATACAGGTTCCTTCTTCTCTCTTTCCAACCTCCTGCATTCCAAAAGTTGACCACCAACTTCTTACCCACACTTTCTTTTATAACCATTAACAACTTCTGATGTAATTCCCACATTCTTCTGAATTGCCACTCTCTCTTTATTCCACCACTTGCCATCATCCTATTTGACCACAAACCTCTCAACACATGCCACCCTTTTAGGAAAAGAAAATTTGGAACTTCCTTTGACAATTACCCTGGTAATTTGATTCCAACCCAATCTCCTACCTTTACTTCCCTTCCTTTCCTCTTCCTTACATCCACATGTTTATTTTGTGCCTTCACGCCTCTTTACTACATCCATTTTTTTTCTTCCAATGCCTCCAAATTATTCATCCATGGACGAACCAACTTGTTTGCCGCTTCCCTACCCTTGAGTAAAGCAAACCATGACATCGCTGTAACGGCATTAGGCGTTGTTCGTAAAGCCCATATTAACTCCTCCAACTCTTTCTTCCATTCTAAACCATTCACCACAGACAACTGTATATTGTCCTTTACTACTTGGTTACATCTTTCCACTAAACCATCACTCCTAGGATGATATAATGACGTCGTGAAATGCTTCACACCCCAGTTTCTCATGAACTCATTAAACTCACTAGATACGAATTCCACACCAGTGTCGGTCATAATGTCAAATGGAACACGTTCCCTCATGAACAACTCCCACAAAAATGTAGTCACTTCTCTTTAGTATTTGGCATCCTGACCAACTTAACTTCTGGCCAACGTGAATGGTGATCTATCAGCACTATACCAAATCTGTGATTATCACCCAACATGTTCATGGGACTAATTATATCTATTCCCAACTTATGCCAGGGTTTCTCTGGAAACGTTACCGCCTCCACTGGGCTAGGTACAGTTACTTGCCTGTCACTTAAAGCACATGACACACATTCTCTTACCCAATGTTCAACCTGTCTATCTACACCAGGCCACCAAAATGTCTCCTTTATTCTTCTCTTCATTGCACTCATCCCTACATGTCCCTCATGTGCCAAACTCAACACCTTGCTATGCATAATTTGTGGCACCACCAACAAATTTGCTCTCCTCAAAATGCCATCAGACCAACTCAATTCCTGAAATATCTCTTTATACACTTTCATTTCTTCACACACCCACTCTTGGGCCATCCTCTGCTTAGGCTCCCAATCAATTCTTGCAACACTTTGTCCGGATTCACAGCTTCTTTCCATTCTTCTTCACCAATGCATTCTTTCTCATCTAACATGGTGCACGCAACCACATGAAAATCATCACTTTTATCATCTTCTACCTCTGCGTCCACACCAAGACGCAATAGACAATCCGCAAAGATATTTTTAACAACAGCAATATTCTCCAATCTAAATTGAAACTCCTGCAATCTATAATGCCATTTGGCAATTTTAGGCGTCGCTTTGAAAGCACCCTTAGTTGAAAACAAGTTAACCAACGGTTTATGATCTGTCCTCAAGATGAATTCTGTACCCCACAAATACCTTCTGAAATAATTCACTCCCCACCAACATGCCAAAGCTTCCCTCTAAATGACTGAAAATGTAGCCTCAGCTCCCCTCAACGGTCGAGAAACAAACGCCACTATTTCATCCTTTACATTTCTGCATTGCATTAAAACCACTCCTAAACCATACTGACTAGCATCAGTCACAATACTGTGATCACGTGAATCAAATGGTTTCAACAGCATGGCCGCAGCCAACTCACAATTTATCTTGTTGAATTCCTCATCCTTCTCTTCCGTCCACACAAACTTAGCCTTATTCTGTAGTAATTCTCACATTCCCTTTGTTTGTTCTGCACATCTCGGAATGAACCATGCATAAAATTCCACCATCCCAAAAATGATCTCAGTTGATCCTTGTTCTGGGGTGCTGGAAATTCATTTATGGCTTTTACTAAACAGCCCTTTGGTTCCACACCCATCTTAGACAAAGTGTGTCCCAAATAATCTACATTTTCCCCTTTAAATTTGCCCTTGCTTACTTCCAAAGTGACTCCTCTTTCCTTCAAAATTGTCAACACCACTCCTAACGTTTTGTCAAGCTCTTTCTGGTTTACTCCTCAAACCAGTATGTCATCCTGAAAACATTTGACTTTCTCCACACCCTGAAACATTGCTTCCATTACTCTCTTGAAAACCGATAAAGCAGAAACCAAACCAAACGGCATACGTTTAAATCAATATGCCCCATTTGGTGTGACAAATGACGTTAGATGATGCAAACTTTTATGCAACACAACTTGACGGTACGCTGATGATAAATCCAAAGTAGCAAATACCTTTGCACCTTTAGTCATAGTCTGCATCTCTGTAATGTTGGTCAAAGGATGCCTATCAACCCATATTCTTTCATTCAAGTCTTTCAGGTCAATGCACATCCTCAAGGCACCATTAGATTTTCTCGCTAAAACTATAGGAGAAAGCCATTCGGAACATTCTGTAGGTTCTATTACATCATTGTCACATAACCGTTGCAATTCCCTTGTCAATTCTTTCCTCATGGCTATTGTTGCATGTCTGGGTTTCTGGACAACAGGTTTCACACTGGCCGTCAATTATATTTGATGGCTAAACCCTTTTATTCTCTCCAAAGTGTTGTTGAATACTTCTGGAAAATTTTCAGTCCAACTATAACTTTTTGCTGACACCGAACTTATTACCTCTCTGCGTAACATTACCTGTGCAGAACTATTTGGATCTAGCACAATTTCCAGCTTCTTTTGGTCCAACAACCCCAACAAATGTCCACCCGTACGTGCCACATACACTCTGGTTTGAGTTGGATTGCCTTTAAAATACAACATTGCATCAAACTCACCTACCACATCAATTGGTTCCCCCCATAAGCTACTGGCTTTACCTTAGATTGCTTTAAATGAACATTCTGTATCTTGCTGCACTCATCCACATTGATCAGAGTAAACAACGAACCAGAATCTGCCATCATCTTGTAACCGACCCCATTGATTTCAATCAAACACAATGTTTTTTTCGCTAAAACTTGAGTCACAACAGCTATATCTTCCTCCACTAAAAGCACAGCACTTTCATCACCAGAGTCACTTTGACTGCTTTTTTGCTGAATAAGTTTCCATCACATTGACTGATTTAACATTCTTTGCTCCTTTTCCCCATTCTCCTTTACACACCTTCATAAAATGACCAATTTTCTTGCATTTGTTACACCATTTATCAACCGCAGGACACAACTGAGAATTTACTAAATGCCTTCTACTACCACAACAATAACATTCTAATGGCTTCCTCTTATTATCACTGACTGCTATAACATTCTTTTCTTTTTGTTTGGTACCCTGTTGCGATTGCACACTTTGCACCTCAACCTTCATATTCATTTGCTCCATAAACTTTGTTGTAGACTCAATACTACTAGCAATTTCTATAGCTCTTTCCAACGTGAGATTCTCTACTGTCAACAGCTTCTCTTGAATTTTCATATTATTTGATTTTTCCACCACTCGGTCATGAATCACCTCATCCTCAAATGTCTTCAAATCACATGTTGAAGCTAATAGTCTAAGGTCACTTATAAAATTTTAATTGGATTAATTTGGCATCTGCATTCTTCAGTAAAATGCATGGCGTTTCATTATGACATTTATTTTCCTTTTAAAATGTGCATCTAACGCCTTTATGGCCGCCTCATATTCATCAACTACATCACCCTCTCCTACAACAGGTATACTCGGTAAATGTTTTAATATGTTCTTGCCCTCCATACCTAAAGAGTGTTTCAATAAAGCAAATTTATTTTTTTGTGTGAACATTTCTCCTTCAATGGCATCCAAATATGTTTCAAATCCCTCTTTCCATTGTTCCCAATCAACAGGAGGTAATCCTGGAGATGATAAAAATGGAATTGGAGGTATGACTGCTTGCTGCATTTTTTTTGTCCATAGGTTGAAGAAACAGAATGTGTCCAGAACTCTTGAGAGTGTGCAAATCACTGTAATCTGCACCCATGTGCAAACCACTGTAGAAAATGTATGTCTGCAAAGATGCACAAAGTGCAGACACACGCAAATCAAAATGTAACCTCCTGAAGAACTGAATGTGTCTAGAACTCTTGAAAGTGTGCAAATCACTGCAATCTGCACCCAAATTTGCAAATCACTGTAGAAATGTATGTCATATAAGTAATATTATTGCTGTATCAGCAATATGCTGCAGCACACACTGCGTCTAACATAGTCATGGACACGGGGCCTATTGTTGCTATGGATATGACCCGCATGTGCGTCCCTCGTAGACCATGAAACAATGCTGGATGCATGGCACATCACACAGCTAATGGACTGCTGCGTGTCACACGCTATCCAGGAAACAAAGTTGGATGCACATCACACTGCTGATCCAGCCCATGTGATGCTGCATACACCACGCGCATGGTGCGCACTGACCGCTGCTCGCTCCTCCCTCACGCGGACCGCTCCTCCCAAAAACAGCATCTCCTCACCTCCCCACAGGTTTCCGACGGCTCCAGCCACAACCGGCTTCTTCACAGTGCCGTTCTTCGCTCCTCACCACCAGAAAAAAATAAAAACTGACTGTGGAACACCCGGACACTGGCAATTGGAGAATAATGAATGAAGGTGTCCAACAGACTGCTACCCTGCTGGAAACAACGTGGTTCAAAGCTCGTCACCACCTGTTAAGTAGGGAGTCCACTCTTGGTAAGTTTCTTAACAGTTTTTATTCCAAGTTCAGTTCATACATCCAGCAGGGCCGCCACAGGAACGGCAACTGCCACAACTTCCAGTAATAACATTTCACCCCCAACCTTCCAGTTTCTATTCCCATAGTTACATATGCAATCCCCAGATACAAGACTTCCTCTTCCTCAAAATCCTCCCTCCTCCCCAAACTGTTAATACCCAAATCCCCTGCTTCTAGAGTTTTAGCCGGAATAACAAGACCATTTCTTTGCTGCTATCCAACACCCCAAATGTATAACAGTAAGACATTTTCAATAAATAGCTTGTAGGAAATGTCTACTTTCCAAAGCACCCTCACCCGGAAGTGGCTAATGAAACTTGTACAAACTTTTCACATCAATGACTTCTTTGGTTAGTATACTTTCATCCGTCCCTTAAAAGTCACCAAGTCTTTTTAAAACATACTATTCCCTCTAAATATACCCAACAACAAATAGCATCACTGCATTTCCTCTTTTTACAGTCCATTGGTGTCTCTGATAAGCTCCAATATGCCTTCTGTCCATGCCATGCGATGAGGCATGGCTGAATTCCACTGAATGCTTACTGCAGATCAAAAAAGCATGTAACACATCCATAATTGTTCTTTTAGATCTATCCAAAAGAGACTGTGTATCCTTCTTGAAACTATCCAGATGCATTTCTCCAAGACAAGAACCCTTTATTTGAGCCCATTGAGGTCGTCAGCCTCCAGGATAGTGACAGTGCCTCACTTATGATGGAGGCATATTCAATGGCGTCAATTCACCAAAATGCCAGGGGTAGCAAAAATGACTTCACACACCACACCATTTGACCTCTACTTTGACTCAAACACAGACACATGCTCACACATACACACAAATTCACACACTCTTGCACATAAACACACTATCACCTGTAAGCATGCATACAACATACATTTGAAAGCATGTTTTACTTACCTTAGCTGTCAGATAGGCTCATATTTCAGCTAATCGTACTCTGTTTTTACTACACAAATAGTGAATAATGTTATTTACTATTTGGGCAGTACAAAATTGACAGAAAACCAGGAAAGTGGGTCCTGACTGACGTCCATGAGAACAAGCTGCCTCTGTTTTCCAGGCACTCATTTTGCCACCTCTGAGGCCAGGGGTCGCAAAGGCAGTGCCAGGGAGTGCAGCTGCGACCCCTGGCAATCCCTAAATGACGTCCATGGGCACACAGGTGACTAATTTCTATTCCTACAAGCTGCACACCAATGAAAATTGTGTTTTGCAGTTTAAACCCACTGGCAATCATTTTCCAGTTCAGGAAAAAAAAATATTGGCTTTTTCTTTGTAATATCTAATTTCATCACACCTCTACCTAGTAAATCCAATATATGAAACAGGTGGAACAGGGAAATTAACAGTGTCCATCAATACGTCACATCAATGCATTCCATACAGGAACCTAGATTAACTAACACCTCATGGACTAAAGAAATCAAGCCAGAGGTCCTCTCACAAAGACTCTCCAAATCTTCATGGAGTGGCGAGAGTCAAGAACACCTCCAGCCATGTCACAGAACATTTAAGAAATACTACAGGACTCAGCGTTCATATCATATGAAGGGGTGCAGACAAGTGAAAATATCCTGAAGGCACTGCCCTGGCCAATGGGACTCATATACTTCTTCTTTTAAATGTTTTCATCAATTAGTTAAGCAGCAAGATAAATAAGGCATCCCCTCAAAACATCTGTAGTAACCCTGATAAACTCCCTGAATATTTATTTTATTTGTCTCTTTGCTGAGATTCCTTTGAGAATCCTTTCTTCTTGCTTCTGTCCCCAAAATGAGATGGTGTAAAGTGCTGTGGCAGCTTAGAACAGGGCCGTTAGTGAATCTCTTCGTTACTGAACCTCTTTGCATTCAGGCTCTGTTTACCACCTGTCAGTCTTCAACCTTTGGCTTTGAAAAAACACACATCAGTAATGAAAGGAGTATGGTGCCTTTTTATAGGTCTGGCGTTAGCCAAGACGTTTTGATTTTACTTAAAATTTGTATATTATTATACTTTATTATATGTTATGTTATAATGGTTTATATAGCGCCTAACTGACCAAATGGCCTTGTAGCGCTTATACTGCCATGGCGGTGACATACTGTTTATGTTTAAACAAGAGATTTAAATTTTAAATAGCCAAGTCTTCAGTTCCTTCCTAAACGACATCTCTTGAGGGTTTGCTCTCATCTTGAGAGGGAGATTATTCCAAAGCAAAGCGCCTTGGTATGCTAGCGATCTTCCTCCCCATCTGGCTTTCCTCGTTGTTGGAATTATGGCCAGATTAGCTGAGGAGGATCTAAGTGGCCTGGCTGGAATGTAAACCTGTGCCAGTGTTTTCAGCATTTCAGGTCCCTTATCAAATATGGATCTATGAAAGTGGCATAGGGTCTTGAACTGAATCCTTTCCGCTACCGGGAGCCAGTGTAGGGAGACAATTCCTGGCCGTATCGAATGTTGTTTAGGAATATTTAGTAGCATACGAGCCGCTGCATTTTGTACCCTTTGTAATCTTTGAATTACATATTTCGGAGAGCCTATAAACAAAACATTGCCATAGTCAATCCGAGAGCCTATCAGTGCCTGGACAACCATTCTTCTGGCTGAGAATGGTAAAATAGTTAAAACCTTCCTCAGGGTCCTTAGCAGAGCAAAAGCAGTTCCTGCTATTCTATTCGCATGTTGGGCCATTGAGAGAAGAGGGTCCAGCCATACCCCTAAGCTTTTAATGAGACATTTAGGGGGTGGGAGGGTAGGCACCCCTCTCAGTAGGCTGGAGTTGAATGGGGGCAATTTATTTCCAAAAAACATGACTTCCGTTTTGTCATCGTTAAGCTTCAATTTACTTTCAGACATCCAGGTTGCAACTGCTTTCATGCAAGGACCTAGTGCTGAGCCCATATCTGGGCGGGCATTGGAAAAGGAGACTATCAGTTGCGTATCATCTGCATATGATACCAGATTCAGTCCGAAAGGCTCGACTATACCTGCTAGTGGCTGCATATAGATGTTGAAAAGTAATGGACTTAGAGCCGAACCCTGAGGAACACCACAGCTACTGAAGGTGCTCCTAGAGATATACTCTCTCTCAAGTACCTGAAATGACCTCCCATATAAAAATGAGCAAATCCAGTCTAACGCGGGTACCGGCAATTCCACATTCTCGCAATCTGTCTATGAGGATTTTTAGGTCAACTGTATCGAAGGCCGCACTTAGGTCAAGGAGGATAATCGCGGTTTCCATACCTTTATCCATCCTCTTCCTTGCTTCTTCTGTGATGGCAATCAGTGCGGTTTCTGTGCCATGTTTAGGAGTAAAACCCATCTGAGTAGGGTGTAAAAGTTTATTTTCTTCCAGAAGCGTGGATAACTGAGAGTGTACGTGTTTCTCCGCAAGTTTGGCAATTAGAGGCAGTAATGAGATTGGTCTATAGTTGCTCAGAATCTTAGGATCTAGATTAGTTTTCTTCAAGAGCGGCTTGACAATGGCCTGTTTCCAGTGGTCAGGTACAGTGCCGACACTTAATGAGGTGTTAATAAGTTTCGTTATTATCGGTCCTAATGCTGAAATTCCCAAGGATAAGATCTGGGGGGGGGCAGGGTCTAATGGGGAGCCCGATTTCATTGAGCTCAGTAAGTTGATAACTCTATCCAGACTGATAGGTGTAAAGTTTGTGAGAAGAGTTACCTCCCCGACCTCTTGGTTCATTTTCTCCTGCTCTTTACTAGGGGGGTTAGGGAAGGCTAGATAAATATTCTGAATTTTATTTAGAAAGAAACTAGCCAGATCTTCTACATGTTGTTGTGGGGAGTCCCTAATTTCTGCTTCCTCCCTTGGATGAATGAGATCTTTTAGGGCATTAAAGATCTCCTTGGGTGAATTAGCTGCTGCTTCGATTTTTCCTGAGTAATAAGTTGCCTGAGTTTTTTAAATTTCTAAATGATATTCTCGAATCAGATTTTTATAGTCCCTTTTCATGGATTCATCTTGGGTGCATCTCCATCTCCTCTCTTGCTTCCTACACTCTCTTTTCTTCTCTAATAGGCATGCATTGTACCATGGAGCCGACTTCTTTCGATGGGTGCTTTTGGACAAGGAGAGAGGTATAGTCTCCTCTAGGCTGTCCTCTATCCATTTATTAACAGAGTGCGAAAAATCTGTTATGTTATTTATATTTATACTTCCTGGTCTATTTTTCTCCAAAGCGGAGATGAAGTCTGTGGATTTTAATCTGTGCCATTTCCTTCTGCGGGGGGTGCCCCCATGTGGGTGATCTTGTAGTAAGGGAAATGTAATTCCATTTCTAGAAGGAAGTGATCCGACCATGCTAGCGGACAAGATGATAGAAATTTTATACTTGGGTCATTAGAGAAAACCAGATCAAGTGTATGACCCTTAACATGAGTAGGTCCTTGAATAAGTTGTCTTAAGTCACATGCATTCATGTCTGCTATCAGCATCTTAGTGGAAGCATTCTCTGTATTCTCAGCATGTAGATTAAAATCACCCAGCACTAAGAAGTTTGATTTAGTGTATATTAGTTGTGAAATGTTTTCTGCCAGTGACATTATGAAATCTCCCATGGGACCAGGTGGACGGTAAATCAAAACACCCGAAAGGGTGTAATGAGGGTTCACATTGATGGAGAAAGACATACTCTTGCAGTCTTTAATTAGGGAGGAAGCGGTATTGATCTTACACGTGTCTCTGA
The DNA here is from genome assembly GCF_031143425.1 of Pleurodeles waltl. Taxonomy (NCBI): domain Eukaryota; kingdom Metazoa; phylum Chordata; class Amphibia; order Caudata; family Salamandridae; genus Pleurodeles; species Pleurodeles waltl. The sequence goes on along the minus strand of NC_090437.1, from coordinate 621,018,803 downwards.
AAATGACTGCAATGCCTCCCCCTCTACTAGGTCTGTCCACTCTGCTGATCTTATCTGGAGCAGAGCTTTCATCCAAACAGGTTTCTGTTAGAAACAAGGCCAGAGGTTTAATTTGTTCAATTAAAAGATGAATATCCATTATATGAGCTCCTAATGAGCGGCAATTAACTAGGAAAATGGATAATTTATCAGAATTCTCCGCTTGTAGATAATCTGTGTGCGTTTTGAGAGACCATGCGCACCTGGGGCATCTAAATTTGCCCCTATGTGGGTCTAGGCTTTTACTACACAGTGCATGAGATTTATTGTTAAGGAGGAGTAATTCATCTTTGGAGTAAGTGATAACTACCTTTTCTGTTAGGACTCGGGCATAATTTCTTGGCTCTTGTCTCGTTCTGGCGCGGACGGGCTTGCCTTTTGTGCGCCTTTGGCGCGCCAGCGGCGCGCCCGCTGCGCGCCGCGATCATAGTGTGAGTAAATAGCTCTCTAGCAGTAAAAGCTAGAGTGCTAACCCCCAAAATGGCGGCCGATTTTTCCGCCTTGTATCGAGAGTGGGCTGTGCTCTTTCCTGGTTTTCCCCGTGACCTATTACTTATATGCCTAGGTCGCCGTAAAAATATACTCAGTATTCACAAATATCTCTTTGCCAACGAATTCTACGCAGACATTTAAAAACAAGTTTTCTTTAAATTAAAATCGAGCGTCTAGCTCCTTCAGGTACAAAGTGCAAAGTGCAATAAGGATTCAATTTCAATTCATCAAATTCAATGTTTCACAATTTACATTAACATTAAAATTCAATTAAACAGTATCTCGCCGTTTTAGCCAAGCTGGGAGAGGCACAGGGAACCTATATATGGGCTTTTGGGCACTTCTTTTCAACCATTGGTCTTTTGTTGAGTCATTCACATTTTGTTTTTGTGCGCTACAGCATATATCATGGGGCAAACCTACTTAAACCACTGGTTAACTTCAGTTTGGGTGACTGTTTTTTGCTCTCTCACAAGGAGCACATCTACACACAGGCTGGTTCCCTTTAGTGCCAATATTTTTGTTTTTACTTCATAATTACTTTAGTGTTGCCTTTGTTTTTAAAGACTGATGTAATAGCAGGACACTTCAGATGCACATCCTTTCTTAATCAGATATCAGCTCCTGCTAATGCTGTTGTGTTTTGGTTTTTTGACTGCTGCTATTTAACAGCTTACAAGATTGTGTAAATTCAAAACTGTTCTGTACTGTTATCCTCATTTTACTTATTACTTTCTCTCCTTCCTTATTCCCTTCTTTTCTAATTTATTTCCTTCCTTTTTCTAGTCTTCCTTCCTTCCTTCTTTCCTTCTTTCATTTTTGCTTTCTTCCATTGTTTCTTTCTCTTTCCTGTTCTCTTTTTTCTTCCCTTCTCTCTTTTATTGTCACTCATTCTTTGTTTCTCTTTCTCTCCTGTTATTTCCTTCATTTCTTTCTTTCTTAAAGGCAAGAGGCTTGCACCCAATGCTAGACTGATTCACTTTTGTAGTCCCCTTCAGTGCTATGGTGTAGGATGGTAATGTGTTTTTTTAATTTTTTTCTTTCTAGATTGATGAGGGCCTGGCATATTTCCAGACCGTAACGTTTTGCAAAAACTGTGAAAAACAGACTCCGAATCACCAAAATACTGGAGGCCAACGTCAGACCTGTTGGTGTTGCCACTGCTTGTTTCAACTACATGACAGTGTCCTCCGACTAATAAAATGCAGATGAGCTACTCTCTCTCTTGTTACCTAATAACCCTATAATAATACCAGCAATACTGAGGGCCATATTTATACTTTTTGACGCAAAACTGCGCTAACGCAGTTTTGCGTCAAAATAATTAGCACCGGCTAACGCCATTCTGAAGCGCCATGCGGGCGCCGTATTTAATCAATGATGTTAGCCGGCGTTAGCCGCCGGCGCTGTCTGGTGTGCGTTAAAAAAAATGACGTACACCAGGCAGCGCCGGCGTAGGGGAAAATGGAGCTTGAGCGCCAAAAAATTGGCCAAGTCAGGCTGAGGTAAAATTTGCGCCGCAACCCGATTTGCGCCATTGTTTTTTGACTCCCAACCCCCATTGACATGACTCCTGTCTTAGCAAAGACAGGAGTCATGCCCCCTTGCCCAATGGCCATGCCCAGGGGACTTCTGTCCCCTGGGCATGGTCATTGGGCATAGTGGCATGTAGGGGGGCACTAATCAGGCCCCCCTATGCCACAAAAAAAAAAAAAAAAAAAGACTTACCTGAACTTACCTTAATGTCCCTGGGATGGGTCCCTCCAGCCTTGGGTGTCCTCCTGGGGTGGGCAAGGGTGACAGGGGGTGTCCCTGGGGGCATGGGAGGGCACCTCTGGGCTCCTTCCGAGCCCACAGGTCCCTTAACGCCTGCCTTTTCCAGGCGCTAAAAAACGGTGCAAAAGCGGCCGTACGTCATTTTTTTTGACCCGCCCACTCCCGGGTGTGAATTTTGCCCGGGAGTGTAAATACGGCGCACATGCCTCGGAGTCAATTTTTTAGACGGGAACGCCTACCTTGCATATCATTAACGCAAAGTAGGTGTCCACGCTAAAAAATGACGCAAACTCCATGGACTTTGGCGCTAGACGAGTCTAACGCCAAAGTATAAATATGGAGTTAGTTTTGCGTCAGAATTGCGTCAAAAAAAACGACGCAATTCCGGCGCAAACAGAGTATAAATATGCCCCTGAATATGTTGCCCAATTACTACTGTAAGTTCCAGATAAGCTTGAAATACAGCCCGTGTTTATGTGAGTAAAGCATTATGTTTATGTATAGTTATGTATGTTAAAATATGAACAGTCACACACACATTTTTGCACAATGGCATCTTTTTTTAAATCACCCTATTATACATGTGAGGATATTCTTTTGTTAACATTGCAGGGGAGTACTTGGCACCATATTCCTGAATTGCACTGTTCTACACAAATGAAATAGCCTTTACAATACCACATATTGTCAGTGGTTGCTGGTGACATTTGAAAGTGGGGAGACATAGAAATTGGGTATGAATTTTACGTAGAAAGCGACGTGAGCAAGCTCAATGGACAAACATGAGGACCAGGGGGGTCGTCCTCCCGAGAAAAATATGAAAAAAGATTGGCAAAATGTGCATTTAAAGCAAATGAATTAAGCGAGAAAGCAAGGTTTATAAAGCAGTGGGAACATATGGTCTTGAAATAGTAAACATGATAAAAGGTGCCCCATATATTACTGCATTGCTATGTTCAATAGTTACTGTAATGTGCAAATTGTACAGCACAACACCTTCAGGCACTTTAGAGTGTGTGCTTGCCCAGTGTCTTGCACTGTATGCTGCATCAAATGTTGATGAAAATCTCTAAACAGGCTTCTTACAGCACCTACAGCTGATGGCTGCAATCAGTCATATAGAAATATGTGCAAACAGATCTTTAAGTGGGATGAAAAAAGTGGGGGCTCTCTAAAAGGGAACATGTAAAGTACAATTTTATAATTCCTACAGTGCGCCACCCGACCGTCATTTTGGTGTCACTTTGAGATGTTATTGCATCCAGATGTATTACACAACAACTGACAAACACCTAAAATCTGCCAGTACGATTGCCCTTGTCAGTGGTTTTTAGCTGTTTAAGATAAATGACTAACAACAATGATTGGTTATAAATAATTAACATTAGAAATGTTTACATTTTGAAATTGTGAATGAAATATTATTGAGGCCTGTGGGAAAAGTATTGTATTTCAGTTTGTTGCGCTTTATGTTAGACATGTATTTCCTTTGTCTTTGCACCTCATCCATCTGCACATCTTCAACCTCATCTCTGTCCCATTCTTTTCTCTCTCCCCCGAATGCACTTCCTCGCATTTCCCTCATTCACTAACTTCAAACATACACTGCACTGACTCACATCTAAGCAATTTATTTTCTTTTACTTTTGCCTTGTAAATATTTTGACATCTGTGTACTTCCTTCACCTATATTTACACAGAATTTCAATTGCAGCTGGAATACATGACCACTGTTCTGTGTGATCTGCAGAGAGGCCAACCCACTCACAGGCACTTTGCTTTGCAAAGCCCCTAATAAACACCTGTCATTACTCAAAGTATACACTATAATTGAGTAACAAGATGCATCACTTTGTTGCATTGATCTGTCCCAGGGATGCGTTCCATGAGTGTTGCGTGGGTGTACCCACACAACATCCATGGAGTTTGATTCATTCCCAGATTTACCAGAAGTGGTAGACCGGAGACTGTGTCAAAATGCTACACCTTCCCAGTTGAGGTGTAACAAGGAGAAATATCTTTATTTATCCTCGTTTTTTCCTCCTTCTGTGTGTGCTGCATTCTACAAAGGCTAAGGCGACAAAGGCAGATCAAAGGCGGACAAAGGTGGAAATGTGCTGTATTCTTTTAAATATGGTGCATTCCTGCCCTTTCTCTGTGACGCAGTGCCACGCAGCAAGGTGACTTGCTGTGCTGTGCCACATCCTCATAAATATGCCCCTGCATGTCTTTTGTAAAACAAACTTTCTCCACAATTCTTGGTGCTATGTCCCGCATGTTTTACTGTTGACTAAGTCAGTGACACTCATTTTATTGACCATGGAAGAATGAAAGTCTGATTGCAATACACAGTGTTGGCAGAAAGAACTTTGAAGATGTTACAAAAAGCTTGCTCTAATGAGTTCTTTGAGAATAATGTGTGTGAGGAAATGCCTCTTTTTGCATTCTTGCACCAACAATATTAGACTAATGGTGATGTTGTTTATACTCTGAGAGTGCACTGATCCCTGCTAACCAGACCTCAGTGTCAGTGTTCTAACCATTACAAAAGGTATGTTGAATTGTCTATCCACAATTGGCATAGGCTGACTTATTTTTAAGTCCATAATATATGGTAGCCAGGGTACCCAGGGCATGTAAGACAGAGTGTCCACCCAGGGCTGCAGCACTGGTTGTGCCACCCTGTACGTGACAAAGTACAAAACAGCTCCCAGCCTGCCAATGCAGCCTGGAAGAGCAGTTTTAAAACTGCTAGCTCGACTTTGCCATTAAAACCAACTTCCCTTAACAATATATGTAAGTATCCCCTAAGCAAGGCCTACCACGCTCTAAGGCAGGGAACTGTATATTATTAACTAGGACATATATTTAAAATGCCCTAACAACAATATCCCAAGATTGTCATTTTTGCAGTGGAAACGTTAGTAGCCCATTGGCTAACAGATGTCTGGCTGACCCCTCTGCCTGGCTAACTTCTGAATGGGACTACAAAAATAGACACTTCAAGGTATCAAATTAGACGTGGCATTAAACCTGACATGATGTCCATGTCGAATTTAATGCAGCTTTTAAGAAAAGGCAGCTCTTAGAAAGTTGCCACTCTGTTGCCCAGTCTGTCCAGTGGCCTCACTGAGATGTTGGCTACCAGACAGCCGTCTGCCCTTCAGGAGAGTAGTGTGATGACTCCCAGGCTCAAGAACAATCGAAGCTTGCTACAGGCAGGGGTGTTACCTCCCCCTTGCAGGAAGTCACTAAGGGTGTTTGCCCATAAAGCAAGCTTTAAAGGCGAAGCTGCCTTTGGCGGGTAAATGGCATTTCACACTCCTGAATGGTTGCCCCTTTGTTCAGGTAGACAGGCTGGCGGTAGGAACAGAGTCGGGAGACCTGTGCCCAGTTTTCCCATGGGTGTTTAGTCCGCAGGTAGCCACATCTCTACGGTGCACTACCAAGCTCCTAACATCCTAAGAAGGGTTCAGGCATCTTGGGAGTGGGCAGAATAGTGCACTATGGGATTGCCAAATAACACACAAAGCCAGAAGTCATCACAGGGTTGGAGGAATTCTGGTAGTCTATTGGCTAGTGACTGCATCATCCCCAGGGCACTTTCTGGACATAAATATGGCACCTCTGGCTTCCTGAACCTCTGATCACTAAGGAACTGGAGAAGGGACCAAAGAAGGGCTGCTGTGCTGACCCCTGGACTTAGCAAGCAGAGGTTGCACCATCTGCTGGATTGCACCTGCCACAAGTTGGGCTGGCGAAGAGAGGACTGTACCTGTGGCTCCTGGCTTGAGGAAAAAGCGCTTCCAAGCCCCAGACCAAAGAAGTGACTCCCAGGGTCAGTCAGCCGACCCCCTTGAACCAGAACCAGGGATATCAAACCTGAAGTAGCCCAACTCAGCAAGTTAGTTGTCACTTCTGGAGAATGGCTTCTGACCCCCACTGGGCACCCCAAGAGACCGATCCTCGACAGTCAAAGGTTGCACCTGAGTCTGCTGGACCGGGAGTGTCATCTGAGTCCAGATTGGTCACCCAAAAGGAACACTAGCCTCCACTAAAGGATACCTCTGGACTTGCTGTGGAAGGAGACCGGTAGCCCAGCACCAGCTGGCCTTCTTCTGGTTCAAAGAGATCTTTGAGGGACCCCGATCACTGTGGCCAAGATTGCCCCACCTCATCCATGAACTGAGGAATAACCGACTGTGCAGCACCCAAAGCATCCTCCATCTCCTTTGTTCTCAACATCAGGCCCACTCCATTAAAGTCTATAGTTATGTAAAGTTCAGAACTGGACTGGAGAAGACTTTGGTTATCTGTCCAAATACTCCTTAGTGGACCCTGTGACCTTCTCCCTGGCGACTTTGGTCACCCTCATCGGGCCAGAATAGCTAAACACATCCCTTTCAAACCTTTCAAAAGTTTCCAAACTTTACAGTCACCAAAGCTTGTTTCCAGTTGTGACTCAAAGTATTGAGACTTACATTTACTTAAAATATCTATATCTCTGGATACCTTGAGTGGATTCTGTTCATTTGGAACTCTAAAAATTAATAAAAATATACTCTAGTTGTATAAATTGGTGCTGGATTTCTTTCATATTGTGGGCTTTCTTATTTCATTGTTTCGTGCTTCTAAATGCTTTACATTAATTCCTTTGTTCCAGCCTTGCTGCTCAACGCTACAGCTCCCCAGGGTTGAGCTAAAGGTTTTGCAAAGGAGCCGAAAGGACCCAAGATAGTTTTTGCGGGTGTATTACACGGTAAGGTCACTCAGCCATACCATATAATACACCCAAATCCTCACAATGTGCCATACAGAACTAAACAATCCACGTCTTGCGGCGTGTACTGTCAAGTCAGAAATATAAACACAGTGGGCCCGATTCAGAAAGGTAAACTTAGACTTTTGGTTTAAACTTAAACCAAACATCTAAGTTTACGACTTTGGGAATTCATAAAGGGCATTTACGAGTAGTATCTTTATGTCCGCACTCAGGGAGGATCTCCGCCCCGAGTGCGGATGTAAAGATACTACTCGTAAATGCCTTTTGTGAATTCCCAAAGTCATAAATTTAGACGATTCATCTAAGTTTAAACCCAACGTCTAAGTTTACCTTTATGAATTGGGCCGCGTATGAGCATTGCGATTCGGCATTCATTTTAAACAAGATGGCTTCTAGGCCTAACTGAGGCCTAATTAAATCTAAATCTAACTGAGAAAAACATACTTAACACATCATAATGTCTTTGTACCAACTGCAGTAGCTCTATTTCTATACATGTTGGAATTTAAGTTTTGAGTAACTAAAATTAAAGCACATATTTTAGTTAAAATACGCAAAAGCTTCCTCAGCTGCAAGGTCAGAGGGGATACAGTGGGGCTTTTATGGCTATAACAATATTCTCTCTCTCTCACAAAGCGTCTGATGCTATTATAGGTCTTACACACTTGAGGAGAGGTCTGAAGATGGAAATGTCAAAGTAAATACCATGGAATGTTTCAATGCTATTTGAGCAGACAAAGCAGACTAGTTAAGATTTTTGGCCTGAAGGCGCACCTGACTAGCAAACTGTAGGAAAACGTGTTGTCCTTAATTTGGATTTCAATCTGTAAATTCTCTGGGTTGAAATACTCTTGTGAAGTTGCAGAGCTGAATAAATGCAAAGTGCCATACATTTGATTATATCTGCAAAGAGATGAGTGGGAATCTGTCTATTCAATTAACGTGATCTGCATTGCCTTGGGAATAAAGGTAGAAAGTTGAAATCCTCCACCTGTGGAAAAAATCAAAGGTGCATCTGTTTTTAATGTTGAATGTATTGAAACATAAGAGGCTGCTTACTGAGAGACAAAGGCCCTCATGTACAAAGATTCAATTTAAGGATTTATAAATTGTGACAGATAACGATTCACAATTTGCGCTTCCTTAAATGGAATGTACAAAATCGATTTGTTAAAAATGGTCGTAATTTGCGCACCAACTTCTAACAAAACCATTGGTATATTGAGAATTGGCCTATGTTTTAATAGCTTAGTTCTTGGAACTACTGACTAATAGTGGGTCGCAATTCGACCTACCTCATTAATATGCATGTCGCTGATAGCTTTTAAATAAGGCAACCCTTTTTTTTTAATGCAGACCGTTTTTCTCTAACCCCTTCGCTGCCAGGCCTTTTCCCCCTCAGGTGCCAAGCCTTTGTTTGGCTATTTGGGGCAGTTCATGCTTAGGCCCTCATAACTTTTTGTCCACATAAGCTACCCACACCACATTTGCGTCCTTTTTTTTCCAGCATCCTAGAGATTATAGAGGTACCCAGACTTTGTGGGTTCCCCTGAAGAAGACCAAGCAATTAGGCAAAATACAGTGACATTTTCACTTTTTTTTTTTTTAAATGGGGAAAAAGGGCTGCAGAAGAATGCTTGTGGTTTTTCCCCTGAAAATGGCATCAACAAAGGATTTAGGGTGGTACAATCACCAGCTTCCCAGCTTTCAGGAACAGGCAGACTTTTCTTTTTCAACACAATTTTGGCATTTTACTGGGGCATACCCCATTTTTACGATTTTTTGTGCTTTTAGCCTCCTTCCAGTCAGTGACAGAAATGGGTGTGAAACCAATGCTGGATCCCAGAAACGTAAACATTTCTGAAAAGTAGACAAAATTCTGAATTCAGCAATGGGTAATTTGTGTAGATCCTACAAGGGCTTCCTACAGAAAATAACAACTAAATTAAGAAAATATTGAAATTGAGGTGAAAAAACAGCCATTTTTCGCTACGTTTTACTCTGTAACGTTTTCCTGCAATGTCAGATTTTTGAAAGCAATATACCGTTACGTCTGCTGGACTCTTCTGGTTGTGGGGATATATAGGGCTTGTAGGTTCATCAAGAACCCTAGGTACCAAGAGCCAATAAATGAGCTGCACCTTGCAGTGGGTTTTCATTCTATACCGGGTATACAGCAATTAATTTGCTGAAATATAAAGAGTGAACAATAGGTGTCAAGAAAACCTTTGTATTTCCAAAATGGGCACAAGATAAGGTGTTGAGGAGCAGTGGTTATTTGCACATCTCTGAATTCTGGGGTGCCCATACTAGCATGTGAATTACAGGGCATTTCTCAAATAGAGGTCTTTATTACACACTGTCTTATATTTGGAAGGAAAAAAATGTAGAGAAAGACAAGGGGCAATAACACTTGTTTTGCTATTCTATGTTTCCCCAAGTCTCCCAATAAAAATGGTACCTCACTTGTGTGGGTAGGCCTAGCGCCCACGACAGGAAATGCCCCAAAACACAACGTGGACACATCACATTTTCCCAAAGAAAACAGAGGTGTTTTTTGCAAAGTGCCTACCTGTGGATTGTGGCCTCTAGCTCAGCCGGCACCTAGGGAAACCTACGAAACCTGTGCATTTCTGAAAACTAGAGACTTAGGGGAATCCAATATGGGGTGACTTGTGGGGCTCTCACCAGGTACTGTTACCCAGAATCCTTTGCAAACCTCAAAATTAGGCAAAAAAAACACTTTTTCCTCTCATTTTGGTGACAGAAAGTTCTGGAATCTGAGAGGAGACACAAATTTCCTTCCACCCAGCGTTCCCCCAAGTCTCCCGATAAAAATGGTACCTCACTTGTGTGGGTAGGCCTGGTGCCTACAACAGGAAATGCCCCAAAACACAAAGTGGACACATCACATTTTCTCAAAGAAAACAGAGGTGTTTTTTGCAAAGTGCCTACCTGTGGATTTTAGCCTCTAGCTCAGCCGGCACCTAGGGAAACCTACCAAACCTGTGCATTTTTTAAAACTAGATACCTAGGGGAATCCAAGATGGGGTGCCTTGTGGGGCTCTCACCAGGTTCTGTTACCCAGAATCCTTTGCAAACCTCAAAATTAGGCAAAAAAAACACTTTTTCCTCACATTTTGGTGACAGAAAGTTCTGGAATCTGAGAGGAGACACAAATTTCCTTCCACCCAGCGTTCCCCCAAGTCTCCCGATAAAAATGGTACCTCACTTGTGTGGGTAGGCCTGGTGCCTACAACAGGAAATGCCCCAAAACACAAAGTGGACACATCACATTTTCTCAAAGAAAACAGAGGTGTTTTTTGCAAAGTGCCTACCTGTGGATTTTAGCCTCTAGCTCAGCCGGCACCTAGGGAAACCTACCAAACCTGTGCATTTTTTAAAACTAGATACCTAGGGGAATCCAAGATGGGGTGCCTTGTGGGGCTCTCACCAGGTTCTGTTACCCAGAATCCTTTGCTAACCTCAAAATTTGGCAAAAAACACTTTTCCCTCACATTTCAGTGACAGAAAGTTCTGGAATCTGAGAGGAGACACAAATTTCCTTCCACCCAGCGTTCCCCAAAGCCTCCCGATAACAATGGAACCTCACTTGTGTGGGTAGGCCTAGTGCCTGCGACAGGAAATGCCCCAAAACACAAAGTGGACATGTCACATTTTCTCAAAGAAAACAGAGGTGTTTTTGCAAAGTGCCTACCTGTGGATTATTATCTCTAGCTCAGGTGGCACCCAGGGAAACCTACCAAACCTGTGCATTTTTGAAAACCAGAGACCTAGGGCAATCCAAGATGGGGTGACTTGTGGGACTCTCAACAGGTGCTGTTACCCAGAATCCTTTGCAAACCTCTAAATTTAGCTAAAAAAACACTTTTTCCTCACATTTCAGTGACAGAAAGTTCTGGAATCTGAGAGGAGCCACAAATTTCCTTCCACCCAGTGTGCCCCCAAGTCTCCCCATAAAAATGATATCTCGCTTGTGTGGGTAGGCCTAGTGCCCGCGACAGGAATGCCCCAAAATACTATCTGGACACATCAAAATGATCAAATACAAAACTACCTGTTGGGGGGGGGGCAACTTGCGTTTTTGGTCCTGGGCTCAGCAGCAATCTAGGGAAACCTACCAAACCCAGACATTTCAGAAAACTAGACACCCGAGGGAGTCCAGGGAGGTGTGACTTGCGTGGATCCCCCAATTATTTCTTACCCAGAATCCTCAGCAAATCTCAAATTTAGCTAAAAAATCACTTTTTTCCCCACATTTCTGTGGACAAATTTCCTACCACCCAACGTTCCCCTCAGTCTCCCAGTAAAAATGATACCTCACTTGTGTAGGTGGGCCAAGTGCCTGTGACAGGGAAGAGCCAAAAACATGTCGAAATTAAGGGGGAACCAAAGCGGGTCCAAAAGGGCAGTTTGAAAAAACAAATTTTTAGGCTGACAAGTGCAGCAGAATTGTTATTGGTATAGACAGGACAATGTTGGGTGGTGGAAATTTTGTGGATTCCTGCAGATTCCGGAAGGTTCCATCACAAAAATGTGGGGAAAATGTGTGATTTTCAGCAAAGTTGGAGGTTTGCAGGGCATTGTGGGTAAGAAAATGGTGCGGGGTGCATGTGAAGCACTCCACCCTGGAACCCAAAATAATCAAATGTCTTCTTGCTTGCCGTGGGATAAAATGTTTTATTGTGCGGGGAAGAGCTGAAAGACTGTTACCCCCCTTCAGTTGGGGTGGGGGCATAACCAGGCCCATACTGGTTGGTAGCCACCACCACCCACTATTTTTTTTATTTTTTTTATTCCATGCCATGTAGTAGACTTTCTGCTCCCTGGGGTGGGGATCGGGGGTAATTGCCCCACCTGCCCACTTTTGGGCAGAACAACTTTGGCCCCATTTATTTGGGGTGGGGGTATGGCCATACCCTCACCCTCTTATTTTGAAAAAACTCTTCCCTGGTCTCTGGTGGGCTTTCTGCCCCCCTTGGGGGCAGATGGGCCTTGCAAAAATAGGCTGATCTGCCCCCAAGGGGGGCAGATATGGCCAACAGTAATGTGCCCCCATGGGGAGAGACCCTTGCCCAAGGGGCAGCCCCCCAAAACAAAACACACACATACACACACACCAATCCCTGGTGTCTAGTGGTTTCTGCGCCCCCGGGGACAGATCAGCCTAATTAAATTAGGCCGATGGCCTAAAAATTATGTGCCCCCCTGGGGAGCGGCCCTTGCCCAAGGGGCCGCTCCCCTTATGTTCATTTAAAAAAAAAAAAAAAGTCCCTGGTGTCTAGTGGTTTCTGCCCCCCCTGGGGGCAGATCGGCCTAATTATATTTTCAGGCATCTTGCCAGAATTTTCCACAAACCACAGTTCTCATGTCGCGGATTGGTCCATGTTATTGACGTCTTCATCGGTTGGAATGTCAGGTAAGAAAAGTTACACTTTGCGCTCCAGTCAGTGTCTCCATTGTTCTCTCCTACTACAGCTAACTTTGCACCTGTTACGAATTACACTGTTACATTCAGCAAGAACGTCTCCTTGAACAAGTCGGCTCTCATGAGAAAGAATTTACTACGGCTACACACACACATAACTTCTGGAAAAGTACAGCTTTGTATCCTTCAGGAAAACAGCACATTACACGTTAGAAAAATACAGTTTAATATGAGACCAGGCAGCTAGGCCCAGACCCTTGCTAAGCTAAGGCCTTCTAACTTAATAAGCAACTCCTAATACATAACTCTAATTATGATATGCTAATACAAATTCAAAACATTATTGCATAGTTAAGTCAGAATTAACAGCTTTCATTAGACTTCGTATACATTGGTAGCCACTCCCCGTGGGCACATTTCAAACGTGTGCATTATTTTCTATATTAACACATTTTCTATGCAGCTTCATCACACAATATATTGCAAGCTTTTCATGTTCATATTTCTTTTAAAAGACACACTCCAACGGGGGGGGGGTTGGAAGGTGAAGCGATTCCCCTTCCAGCCCTGACCTGGGGTAGGTGGCGGATGGCCCTCGGGGAGCGCTAGCGCTTCCCTCGTGGGCCGGTATTTGGACGTAATGGTTATGTCCATGGCGCCACGTAGGCGCAGCCATGGACGTAACCATTGCGTCCATGGTGGCAAAGGGGTTAAAGGAAAATGGGATGCGATCAAACAATTTTTTTTTTTTAATTAACCGTTTTTAAGAGCAGGAAGTGGTTTTATGGACCACTGCCTGCTCAGATAAAATGTTTTTGTGAACATTGACAAAGGTGAATGGCTTACCACCTCCTTTGAGGAGGTGGTAAGCCATTCACCTTTGTGAATGTTCTCCTTTGAGGAGGTGGTAAAATATTGATTCCTTGTGACTCAATTTCGGTCATCAATGCATATCTTAAAGATTCCGTATTTGGAAGGGACTCCCTTTACATGCCCCTTTCACATACCGAATCAGTATTTATTCCGAAAACCAATTAGCGATTTGCCAAGATTTGGTAACAGTTTACCAAATCGCAAATTGGGTTTGGTGAATTAAAAAATTAATTAAATGAATTAAAAAATGCCATTTTGCGGTTGGAAAGACTCTGATTGTGAGAATCGGAGCCTTACCCACTGTTACATAGCTTCTACCTGAGGGCCCAGGTTATTTAATATGAATATACACTACTGTTCTACGTGGCTGCTTCTTAAAGAAAAGAAGTGCTTCCAGGGACTTTTTGTGTGCACAACTAGGACACGCCAAATGAATCAGGACCAGCATTTAATACCTGATGTGTGTATGTGCAGGAGTGTCTCAAGTTTATTGCAACGATGTAGTAGATGTTTTACACAATCCATTTTACTCTCGCAGGTGGAAAGGACTGTACCAATAAAAAAGGATCTACGAGCTTCCATACAATGAAAAATTATGAATTGTAGATGAATAGGGACTTCGATTGTGTACAGCCTTACGAAACCTACTTGTTTTAATGGAACTAGAATCGGTTTTGGATACATGTGTAAAAATGTCACCATAGCTAGACAACGATGCTTTAGAATGTCTGGCATAATGTGCCTTTAATTGCACGATAGGCCACATAATTTCCCGCTTTTAGGCACTTAATTTGCCTTCCCTTGCATTATCCCAGTGGCTGTGAGGACAAGCAGCCGGGTATTTTACACCTTGCCCTTTAGCTTTACTACAGTTTGCTAAACTTCACACAGCACCTTTCTGGAGTAGACAGTACAATCAATATCTGTCACTCCGCTGTGGACAGTCCTGTCATAGTGAACATAAAGAGCTCCATTTGAAATGTTAATCTTCCTTCCTGCAGGGCTGAACAAAAATAAAACGACAAACAATGCCTTTTCTGCCCGTTCATTCCGAGCCGCAAGGACGCGCATTCCAGAGGCACTTCCTGGGTATTCTTTAGTCATGTGCAACGTGTTTTGAGAAATGCGATAGGGGAACAAAGGTCCTGAAAGGGAAGAGGAAGGCTGGAAAAGGATGCCTCCTTTTTTAACCGCGTGAAAGGCCGAGTGATGACAGCAGGCCTAAAATATTTAAGGGCCGAACGCCCCGGAGACCTGCAGACTATTCTATGCTAGTGACACATGTCAGTGCAAGAGACGGTTCAAGGAAATTAGTTCAAGTTTCCTTCCGGGCCGGGTGCAAGTGAGCCATGTAGGTGAAGGGATTCACCTCCGGGTTACAGAAAGTACCATTGAGATGACCCTGAAGAAGGGATCTCTTACCTGCTTGGCACGCAAGCAGCTTCAGGCATCTTGTGAGAGTCTGAGTGGGAAAAGGATTTGAAGGCCTGGTGTCCCCTCTTGTACCACCAAGCAAATGCAGGTCTCTAAAATACTCAGCTCTATTTGAAGCTGGGCACTTACACCTGCGAGTGAAACTCTTTCCTGTGCTGATTGATGCTCATTTTTACTTCAGGTGGCGTACAGTTGAATACTTTTGACTGGATGCTTTATTATTTTTTTAGTAGAAGATAGGCTTCAATGTAAATAGGGCAGAGTGGCTACATTGAGTGTAACCACATGAGTACCACTGGGTGTGTTATCAACCTACCTCTCCATTGACTAGGAAGACAATATACCCCATCAGTGTCAACCTGGCATCAAACAGAGACAAAATGGGACAAGGCAATGACTTGACACTTCCTGGAAAACAATTAGAAGTGATAGGAACTAGGACATATAAATGGGTCGCCAGTTAGAGAATGCCCTAGGCCAGCAAGGGGACAGTTAACACAAAGTACCTCAGGCTGTGCCATTTGCACTGCTCAGCACCACCATATCCTGAACCCCCAACTAGGAACTTCTCGGAGCAGGACACAAAGGCTTGACAACCTGACCAGAGCCATGCACTTAAAATAGTACAAAGATCTTTAATAATGAAACTCGTTTTACTTCTCCACCAAACATTTTGGAACATAAGAGTAAGCAACCTACACAAACCACACACAAACATAAATTAAACAACAAACCCTTCATTAACAGTGGTTCCTCCATTTTGATTCAGGGCGTTCCTACGCCTGCACAAAATGGCACACATAGAGATGTGCTGCTATGTCCTAACAATGGTGATTGCTGATTTCAAATACAAATACCATAACTGATAGATAATGTGTTCTATATCTCAATCAAAACCTATGTTTTTTAACTCCAAGAATACATTTTCCCCTCTTTCTCCTCTGTGCTAATTTCTCGTTCAGCAGCGCATGGCTGTGTTATAGCAGATTTTGGATGAAATTAGGTTTTGGTTCCTCTTAGAACGAGTAGTCTCTCTCTGCCTTATTTGTCCATGTTTCCGTGACGTTTGCACTTTCCACAATAATACCCCATCCCCATGAAACAAAAGGAGGTGGCCTGCTGGTGGCAGGAATATTTTTTACCTATCTGTAGTAGGGCTTAATAATTTGTATCTAAAAATTAAATGTTGCGTGGTTATGCCCCCACCATAAAAGAACAGTAGCCACCTTACTAAAATTAAGCAGTTTAATGGTACTCAACTTTCTAAACTCGAAAAAACAGAAGGGTGAGTTGCCCTTACTGGGTTTGAAACTCAAAAGAGCAGATGTCAGGAGTGAGAGCTGCACTCACCCAACCACGTGAAAGTACCTACAAGTGTAATACTACAGACATAAATAACACGAAGGAAATGACAGAATGTATTCTCGTTCTGACGAGGGCCGTTCTTCCAAGGAAGTGTCTTCTGAATTAAGCCAAACAACAATAGTTTGTGATGACACACAGGATGTGTAAGTCACACACACTGACACAGTACATGTGAAGAAGGAAGAGTGAAGGCCCAGTAGACGGGAAAGGGAAAAAGAGCTCTCGCAGGAAGTATTTTCCTCATTCTAAAAGATATTAGCGTGCATTTGAAATTATTGACAGGCAGGCTGTCCTTCTGTTGTACGGTGAAGTCACCCTTCTTGTATGCATGTTCATTGAGCTATGAGATGTTACTATTTTATATTTTTTGCAGTTTTATATAGCACGATCTCGACCTGACACTATTGGAGCGCTTTGCCTGAGCACCAGTCACATTACACATGGGCACATTTATTCTTTAGACGGTGTTAACCCGTCAGACCTCATTAAGTAAACTTACAAGGAAGACGCGTATAGGCCGATGGACCTTTTGACTGCGCTTCGAGTTGTTCCCACCATGTGACCCTGTACCAATACAAATCAATAGCAAATAACAATCAATGACATCAACAATCAATAGGAGTCAGTGATTTCCACCAACCATTACCTCGCAGCCATGAATAACCAGACTGTTATGTAAAAAGTTAGAATGTGTATTTCCCTATATTATCAATTGTGAAGTCACGTAGCTTAGTCTCAAAATCAAATGATAAACATACAGGAACAATACTGGCTGACCAAAGCGGCGAAAGAATCACAATCTAATCAAAGCTTGAGCTACTACACATTCTAAGCTGACAGTACAAATTAATAGCAAGAATAACTGCACAAACGAAATAACATACACTTAGATTCAGCAAAGAAAGGGCATCAACTGTTATTACATGTAGCCAACTTCGTCAGTGAGGACCCTAACTGTCATCATATTAGAATAGCATGGTTGGGCTTCATGCAAAACAAGTTAGTCAACACAAATTTGGAAAAATATCTAACTATGGCTCTATCAAAGTAGAGGTTCGTACCTGGAAACAAAAGCAAATAGACATAACAATCAGTAACATCGTCTTATACCTATCCTCAGTATTGTTCAGCAAGCTGTGACAGTCTTCGTCAACAGGACATCAATTTGGTCAGCAAGACATCAGGATTCAGCATCAAAGTTCAGAAAAGCAAAGTCTCTTCATGTAGTTCGGAAAAGAATAATCGAAAAGTGGACTCTCTTGGCAGTTCGAAAGAATAGAGCTAATGACCTATCTTCTCTCGGTGCTGTCTGGCTAAGTTAGATTTCCTAAATCTACTTCCCATGTACTTATTGGTCAAAGAATAGCATGTTTACATTTAATCCAATGAAAATTAAACCCTCTATCTAAGGTTTTACTACAACATGGTTCACATGTCGATTATTGGCTCCTCTTCTGCTGTTCCCATCGTTCGGCTTGTCAGGTATCAATGTTGTTGCAACTTATACTCCAGTCAGTGCATCCATTGTCTTCTCCTGTGAAGGTCAGTCTTCCACATACTACATTATACAATGTTTCCTTAGCTTTACAGCATTTTCTAGCAGGCAGTTCCTCATGAGAACGAACTTCAGCTACAAGCACATGGTCAATACAGTGGAAAATCACAATTTAATCCTCTAAGCAACCGATTTATAAAATGCCAGCAATGCAGTTTGACATGAGGCCGTGCAACTTGGCCAGACCTCGCTAAGTTAAGGCCTATGATTAATAAAGCTAATACATAATACATAACCTTTAATATGACATATTACTACATTAATCAAACATAAGCTCAACATTTCATATTTAAAAGCCATTAATAAGTACACTTCGTGAAAATTGGCGGCCACTCAAGTGGCACAACTTCAAATGTGTGCAGAATTATTCTCTACGTTAATACATTATCTACGCAAATTCAACACTCAGAATACATGAATATTCATTGATAAAATTCAGCGTTGACAACGGGAAGTGGGAATATTAAGTGATTGATTTGTCCAGCATCACATGATGTTGAACCACCGATATTAGAAACTGGTTCGCCAGTCGAAAGTGCCAGTTGTGTCTGTGACGCCACATCTTCTCGCCTCTGCTGTTCTATGTAACTTAAAGGAGAAGGTGCTCTTTATTGTTCCTTAGATAGCTCTGATAGTTTATTCCAATCACACTGGAAGGTAGCCCAACACCCTGCTTTATTCTCAGGTGTAAATGCATTTGATGGGGTAATACCCTCAAGCACTGAACCATCGGCTCCAGATTGTGCTTCGTCTCACCTGCCATTCATAAATGTATGAATCCTTTTAAATGCAAATATACATTTCAAGAAAGTGTTCATGTAGGGTTCTCCTCTGAGAGGTCTGTAAGTATTAAACAGGTGATCACATTTTGGGTAAAACATGCTCCCATAAGGCTCAAACTCCATTGAGCATGCTAAAAACATACATGAGGAAACACTGCCAATTATGTAATGTTGCCTATATATATATCCAAAAATATATGAAAACAGATCTCTCTACATTATTTGAGGCTGTTAGCATATGATACAAGATCAGTAAGGATTCTTTGGTATATTTCAATATCTGATTTACGCGACTGCATTATATTTCACAATCTTGCAATTCAGTTACTTTTCACATATTTACTGTTTAGTCACAGGGAGAGTAACTGATTTGCCCAGAATTACACAATATTCAGTCAAGTCTTAGAGTTGGGATTAGAATCAAGGTGTCTTGGTTCATAAGGCAGTGCCTCTAACCATTCAAGAGAAACTGTACAGTAACGTTTTATGCAAGGCCACTTTTCTATGGGTTTCAGGCCAATCTGGAATCCTGTTCTGTGGTGTGGTTTGATAATAGTTTTTCTTCTACTACCTTTTGATCTCTACGACGGTCATTCCTCCCTTCGCACCGTGATTCCCACCCAACCTGGCGCTGTGTCACAATCCTACAAAAGCGGGCCCTTATTCATTCAAAACACATTACCCATCTAACCATTCAAAATACCCTTTGTAAAATTTCAATCATAGGATCATAAAAGAGTTCCCCGAAACACTCATTGCAGACCAGTGCTCCTGCAGTCACTACGAAAAACTCAAAGCTGATCTTATTGTCCACATGTCAACCTGGTGAGATACTTTTATCAAAGAATCCAATGTTTCTTGTTCCTCGAATATTGCATGTGGCCAGAAACTAAAGATTTCTCTTTCTCCCTCCTTCAGTTTTTTCTTACTATCTCTGTTTTGACAATAGGAGGATCATGATTTAATCCACATATGTCAATCTAAGTCTATTTGATTTCTATTTCCCCACACTCCCCTGCTCTGTGAAACTGCTGCTCAGCTCTTCGTTTACTTCTTCACCTCTAACTTCTCAAATCAGCATTTTCCCATCCCCCGCTCTTTCCCTCTTGTGTTGATGGCGAGTCACCCATGCAATACTTTCAGTTCTTCTGGTCACATTTAAGACCTAAGTCCTGGGACTACACAAGTGGAAAGTGTCTCTGCCAGTCTTGCTATCACTCATTTTCATTTCAGTCCCATATATGCATGCCCCTCTGAGTATCTTTCTGGCTACTCTCATTTTCGCATTACACTGTGGACTCTTCACCTCACTCTCCACACCCTTATATGGGGACATATATCGACTCCCCTTTTTTTGGGTGTCCCCATCTGGACTTATTCACTCTTAGTCCACACTATTTAAAAGCCTCTGTGATTCTCCCCTGCCATCCTGACTCCTATCCCCTACAAAGACACACACGTTGACCTAACTACTACTTCCACCTTATCTGCCAATTTACAATCTAACTACCCTCCTGAGAATCTGATCCTGCATTTCCTATGAAACTCTCCATTCCATTGCTGTTCTCTTGTGTGCATCCCAAAGTCATCCCTTGTACTATGTCTCCATCCGTGCTCCACCTTTGCATCGTTTCCGCTCCTTAATGAATCCCACTGACATTATCTCCTTCCTGTCTCCCTGCTGCATCTCATCCCCTCCTTGCCTTTGTGTAGTATACCCTCCTTATCTTTGCTCTGTATACCCTCCTACAACTTTTCCTGCTAATATGCATGCCTCCTCATCTCTTCCTCTTTTCCTCCTACTGTCCTATTCTTTCCCTCACCTCCACCTCTCTCACCCTGCACAGTAGCTGTTGCCTGTTTTCCAGATTCTCTAATAGAAATGTTCTTTTGAGTCAGGGTATTGACCCAATGAATATTAGCTGTACTTCAGGCCTTCAGTAAAACACAATCCTGCACCAAACTGTATTCTTTTTCTGTTTTCAAAAAGAAAATCCCAAAACAGTTTTATCTTTTTGAAAATAAAAAAAAGTAATGTTCCTCTTGCCATAGGGGTCATCTCCAATAGTGTGTGTGTGATGAAGCATTACTTGTCTATTACTGACCCTGGTAGACAGTAAAAATCATGGCTACATGTCCGCCCATCCTGATAGGGTGGGTGGGCATGTAGATGATGGACTAAGAGCCATCAGAGAGGTTTGGCTATGAAGGGGTATTCACTGCCATAGCCAAACCGAAGGTCTATCTGCATGTAAATCGGGTAGGCAGACCTTCATTGCCATTGCGAAGGAGTAAACATACTGCCAACATATAAATGAGGCCCTAAGTGTCGCCAAGTCCATGAATCCTGATCTAGTCCTGACTACAGAGGCAAGAATAGTCAACTGTAGAAGACTTAAAAGAAGTCTTGAGAGAGGCAATCTGATCTTTAGTGTCTGTTCCTGTACTCCCATTGACATAGAAGTGTCTGTCCCAAAGAGATGCTTGACCTCCTCCCCATCCAGGGACCACTGTGGCTCGTAGGCTAAGGTATCCATCAGGGCTCACTACAGGCCCAGTCCCATCTCTCTATACCTCCTTCATAACAAAAGCAATCTGTTTACCCTTGTGTGGAACATGCAGTGTCCACCTACAGTGCAGCCATGTCCTCTCTTGCTGAGCTGTTACCTTCCCACAAGATGAGTGATAAAGGCTGGCATACGATTCCAAGAAGTAACCTTGAACCTTGTCCTAAAAGGTTGCATCCTTAGCTCTGTAATGATGACATTAATCATTTTATGAGTGGATATGATTTTGATACTCCTTTTGCTACCATGGTCATCGCCAATCCTGCTGTCGTGGCTCCATTCTCCTCTTCTATTATCTTATTTCAATACACAGGGCAAAACGGCAGCCTAAACTCTAAGGTAGTGGCGCGCAGTAACCTTATCAGCTGTGTGTTGTATTCTTCACAGCTGTAGATCAGGGGTAAAGCATAGACTAGAAAATGCTTACATTATCATCTGTCATAACCTAAATCAACTTTTACTAATAGAATGTTGGTTCAATTACACCTCTCACAATCTAATAGACCTCTTGCTCCCTCCAGAGGTCTATAGTATCTGATGTGATTGCGACGGTAGGGCTGGGAGAGGAGTTGCAGTACTTTTCAGCAATTATACTCAGTGTAAAGGGGTAGTCATTGATTTGTTCTCTTTTCAGGGCCTGATTCTAGAACTTAACTCACAAAAGAATACCCTCATTAGCCTGAAAGTCATTTATCAACCTCTTGTTGACATTGTAACCTTTATTGAGGATGGTTACGACTGCATGACCAACCCGACAGAAAACAGATTTGTGAGCAAAAAACTAAAAAATGTCCAGACCATCAATCAAAGCTATGGACTAGAGGATTACAATTTGTCTTTTGAGGTCGAAACCCTGTGGATGCTTCATTGGCATATGGGAAGGGCTCAATACCCATCTTTTTCCTTTTTCATCTATGGAAGTTGTAGCCCTGTTGACATTTCTCTTCTTTTTGTAAAACACTATGTAATGTCCAAAGTTTGCTTTGTGTAACATGTTGAGCAATAAGTATTTATGTGTTGTGTGGTTTAGGCTGTGTTTTTTTGTAAAACTTATTTACAATAATAATTTTCAAAACTTTGAACCCTTGTGTGGGCACCTCACAGTTTTTCTATCTTTTGTATATTTTTTGTATTCATTGTATTGATTGTCTTCAATGTGAAACATCCTATGTAAAGCGCACCAATGCAATGAGGTAATATTTTGCTATATAAAATCACATAAATGAATAAATAGCAGAGAATTGATGGCTGGGGTCAGCAAGTGCATATAAATCTGACAAAAGAGTAATCACAAATAGTGGAACCATACTTGGATGTGAGGACAGAATTTATATGGACAGTGTAAGGCCGGCAAAGATGCATATGTGTCCGTCCCTGCTTAATGCTAGATTTTGGGCTCTCCTGGGCTGAAAATCAAGCATCAAGCGGAGACAGACACACACACATGAACTCCTGTCCGACATTCATCTTATTCATATTGTTATATTTAATTCGTCAGTTCTTCAAAAATATTGGTAGATTCTCGCATTGGGACTGGGGATTCTTGGTAAATGAGACAGAAGACATACACTGGAGTAGGGGGCTCAGGCAATGTGATGGGACGGAGAATGGAGCTTTCGCAATAGGACAGTGGGAGAATGTTCTTTGGTGCAGAAAAATGGCAACTTCAGGAAAGGGAATTCACCTCTGTTGTCACTAGAAACAAAACACTCCTGACTAAAGAGCAGACACAGATACCAACCAAACAATGTACAATGGGATGTAGACAAACACACAGAGAAGGGCCATTGAGATCCAATGACACACAACATGCAGTTGAAACTGTTTCTGCATCCAAAGACACACAACCTTCAGTAGCCAGTTTGTGCATCCGAAGGAACTCCTGGAGTTCTTGGGAGGTGAGTGGAGGTATTAACAGGAGTGTTAGGAGGCCAGGGGATTGGTGAACATTGCAGGTTGCACAGTGAGTTGCATAGCATAAAATGATTGTATATGTATATATATATATATATATATATAGATATATATATATATATATGGTAGTATTTCCATATGAAACACTTGCATCACTGATCTTTTGCTACACTGCCTCTATGTTGCCTATGGCTTATACAGGTGTGTATTAATTTTCAGTGAGTGAATTAAAAGAATAAAAGCACCACTGTAACCACCTGCATCTATGTGCACCAGCACAGTACCTCCACAAAATT
This sequence comes from Pleurodeles waltl, assembly GCF_031143425.1. NCBI lineage: Eukaryota > Metazoa > Chordata > Amphibia > Caudata > Salamandridae > Pleurodeles > Pleurodeles waltl. Next base: position 620,995,478 of record NC_090437.1, on the reverse strand, counting down.
ATGCCTCCATTTATTGGCATCTACACCACCCACAAGTCACCTACACTACACTTGGGGGCTTACCTACAAGCCCCTTGCGCCACTGGTGCGTCACCTTTTCCCCCAAATACAAAGTGACACACCGACGGTGCAAGGGCTTTGCAAATAAGCCCCTTGGAATGCACTAGGTGCTGCACTTCAGCTACACCCACTGTCACATGTACCTATAGCCTCCTGCCTGTAGATACAGAGGCACAATGGAACCTAGCCCTGCATATAGGACCTACCTACACATATACTGAGTCCAAGAATATAACATAGAAATAAAAGGACAGGGAAACTCTGGCAGATACTCGCCACACAACATATATAAACCAAACACAGGGACACAAACATAGGGAGGGAGACTAAGGGACAAACAGGATAAGAGCTTCCAATTCATAACTTACAAAAACACGATTACAGTGTCTGGCATGCAAAGGCACTTGGTTATGGATACAGGAATACTGGTGCTGGTGCAACACTTATGCCAACATTAGGAAACACAGACAGGCCTCATTTACGAGGCGTGTGGGGCAAGGTGGCGCAGCAAGTGCCTTGCTGTGCTGCCCTGTGCCATCGGGAAAGGGCAAAATTGTGGCGTATCTACAAGATATGGTGCATTTCTGTCCTCTCCCCCTGCGCTGATGCACAAATTGCTGCCTAGCGCCAATGCAGGCATCCTTGCACCATGGTGCATGGGTGTCTCCATTGTTAGGATGATTGTTTTTATGCAGGAAGTGGTACATCTCTGCACAACGACAATAACAAGAGGTGTTTTCCTCTTTCTATGTGTCCTGTAGAATACAACACACATACAAATAAGAAAAAACAGGTAGAAATAAATATATTTCTCCCCATTGTGTCATTCTTACACCAACCCTGAGGTGGCTTAGGAATCTGGCGTCTTTTCAGGCTTGTAAATCTGGGAATGTGTCATATTCCTTTGGGTTCCATGGAATGTCCTTTCAAGCAGTGTTATGTGTGAAAGGGTTCCACATTTACAAGGCCATGAAAATCCACGCAAGGTGTCTTTATAAATATGGGCTGGCACACTGAGCCACCTGAACGTAAAATAAAAAATGACGCACTGATGGCGCAGTATGCTGCTAGGGCCTCCTAAATGAGGCCCAGACATTTGAAAACTACAGCTAAAAATAGACATGGGGAGCCAGACAAGTAATACATAATCATCAGGTGATTCGGTGGAGACGGTGACATGGAGACACCTTCAGAGACATGGACAAGGTGACTCAGAAATGGGAAGCTAAAGGGAGATGAGCAAAGATTGACGTGTCATAAGAAAAACATGGAGGCATGTCATAAGTGAACCTGGGCTCATACGAACTTGGAGAGACCTGAATACATTGAAATGCCTCGGAGAAACAGACATTGTGAGACACAAGGAGACAGACAAGAGTAGAAACTGGTGAGGCACAATGAGACATCAAGAGAAGTAAAAAGAGGGGACAGTGGAAGACACCGGAGAAGCACACATAGAAGGAAACGCTTTAAGACAAAGAAACATAGAGAGATATACCCTAACACAGAAGGACACTGAGTGGAAAAGGATAATAATGACACTGAGAGGTTTGGGGAGACACAGGGACAAAAACGGAGAGGCCTATTGAGATACATGGAGACACGGACATGGAGACACAGAGACACTGAAGAGACACAGTTAAAAAGAGACAAGGGAGACAGAAATGCGGAAGCAGAGAATAGGAGACATTGGAAGACACAACCAGAGGGAGACTCAGAAAGATGCTGGAAGAAACTGGGTAGACAAGGATGAGAGACACACAGGGAAATATGACTGAACAAGGAGAAGCGTTGTAAGGGTGCCATGGCTATAGTGCAACCAAGGAAATGGGCTCTTCAGCCCTCTTATTGGGCAGATGAAAATAGCCATAATTAGGACTTAGTGGTTTACCTTCAAAAATCTGGGCCCGAGTGCAACTGCATCAGCTACACCAATAAGAACTACACAACTCGGTGGGACATATTGTGACATGGTAGACACAAAAAGACCTTTGGATGCATTCACAAGGGGAAACATGGATGTTCAGTGAAACACACATTATATATCACCAGACTTTGGTCTCGAGGAAAACTATATGGATAAGCTGAATTGCGACCTCACAGCTGCCACAGGATTATGTAGCTATTGCAGTGGCAAATGTATGTTGCAGAAATCGTCAGTAATATAACAAAACTGCTAACAGTTCATTCAACAGTGCTGCTGGACATTTTGAAAAGCCTTGCTGGTTGCTGAGTTGTGGTGGCTGCAGCTTCTCACTTGTCATGGCCAGTCTAAAACTGAGATACAAATTACATAATACACTACCTCCATCTCCTTCTCTTAAATTAAACAATGTCCCTGAGGACTTCCTATCTTACACACTCATCAACATTATCTCCAATTCCATGTCACTTCATGTCCCAGCACCAGTTATTTCCACACACATAACTATTGATCATCCCTTTCACAACCCATTTAATGAGGTCTCGGAGAACCACTTATTTTCCACATACCTTGATATCTTTGGTGTCCCAGCTCAAGATGGTAGCACACACAACAGCACTGATGTCAATACCCCCTCTCAACACCAAATTCTCTAAACCACTTTCCTAGTAGGTTTGACACATGACAACCTAAGGTATCACTCTCAGACACATCCACAAAGAGGACAAAGTCACATGCTTAGTATACAAACCCATTAACCACCAGCACCAGGATGTAGACATCAAGACACTCTCTGGCCCTCAAATCGTCTTTACAATTGAGCTCTTTAAATTCTACCCATAAACATCATCCCCTCACTGACCCTGAAATTCCCCAGAGAACAGTATTATAATATTATTATTATAATATATTAAGGGTGAAACCCGTTCTAGGTTGCTTATTTTCTGGTTTAGGGAAGACCTGGCCTGGCAGTTCGGATTGAACTGTTTCGATTGAAGCAGAGTCAAAGCTGATTTGTAGATGGCTGGGTTCAAACTGAAGTGGTATGGTGGGCGAAAGAAAACAGTGGTTTGAGATACGGCCCGAGCAATTGCCAGTGGCTAAAATTAATTTAAGCATTCCATCCATTACCTTGTGGGTATTGCCTGGTCATTCTTTGGCACTGATGAAGCTGAAATGAAGGTTTTACATTTATTAGTGCTTAAACGTAGTGCTGCAATAATCATGTGTGACTTTAACCGAACTAATAAAGATTGTACGGGGACAAAATGTGCCCTCAGAGTAGTTTGCCAATATTTATAAGCGTGCTTTATATAATGTGATGTATTAGAATTGCACTAATCCGACATAATCGTAAACGTGTGCTATGATTTGCTTGTTTGAAATGTTTTAGCTTAGCATTACTTTAGTGCAGGCTTCGGCCTAGTTGCCTGGTCTCACGATTTAGATGCTCGTATTTTTCCAATGTGCTATTAAACGTGTATTTCTGCTTGAAGCTGTACTTTTCCACTGAGATCGTTCACATGCTTATCTTAAGGTTTCGTGCCAGCCTGGCATTTTTTCTCTTTGCTCCAAGGTCAATCTGCAGGTGCGGACAATGGAAGCTCTGAAAATGAGTTAATTGGTATAAAATGTTGCAACTTGCGTACCCGTCTCCAAGGATAATGTATGCTTAAGTAAAAGCTTGAGAACTGTTGTTTTTGATTGGATAATTTGAAGCCAACCTATGAACCCTCCAATGGAAGACCCTACTGGATTTGAACTGTTGTCTATTTAAACCAGGTGCACGAGAAGAAAGTAGCCATTACCAGCCATTACCCGACATTGCACCCATTGCGCCATTTTGCAGCTATTATGGCCCACCTTGCTGCGACGCCATTTTGAGAGACTTTGATGCTTTCTCTAATCGAGAGAAAGAGACTTAAATGATTCTTACCCTAGAGACTTTAACTTTGATTTGTCCCTTTGCATGAAGTAGTAGTTTATCTTGCCGCCGTGAGGCAATTGCCCCGTCCACCCCTGCCCCTTTGCCCCGTCCCATGCTGATCGAGAAACGATACCTGTGAGACGAAGACTTCCTTGAATGCTGATTGAAATTGGTAAATATGAAAGGAAATTGTACAATTGCATTGTGTTTCTTTTAGGTAACCAACTGCTGATTTTGATAAGAGCCCTAGTTAGGAGTTTTCTAAATTAATGTTGCTAAATTGTTTTTGCATGAAGTCCCACATGCCGATGCTAATTTGAGGTTAGATGAGGATTCCTTTTGTTGCACGATGCAATTTGAGACCTTGTTATGCTGACTAAATGTATGCAATTAGCTCATTACAGATTATAGTTTTAGTGATTTGCATTGCTATTATCGAATGCCTTGTTATTCAAATGCTGCATAGATTGCACCTGTTTCGCCGTTATGGACAGCTATTAATGTTCATTTACGTTTATCATTTGGTGTTGAGACACATCTATATTGTGCTAGCTTTGTTAATATAGGGAAATAAATTCACTAACTTTGAATAAACTGGTGTGGTTATTCCTGACTGAAAGGTCAGGGTTCGCCGAAATGTATTCTGGATTAATTGTTAAGTGTTATGTTGATCAGGGCATTGCTTATGTTCGTTATTGATTATTGGTTTGATTAAATTGACTGATTAAGGGTGGAGAGGGTCCCACTTAGCCAAAAGATTCATCGGCCAAAAGAGCGTCCAAAATACAGGTAAATTATTAATACGGAACGCTCTATCAGTAGATGGTAGCAGAGGACGGTTTCGCCTTTTGGGACCCCGTACTCTTAAAATACATGGTGTTGAATTAACGGTTTCGCCTTTTGGGACCCCGTACTCTTAAAGTACATGGTGTTGAATTAACGGTTACGTCCTTTGAGACCCCACTCGAGAAGTTGAATTAGATTTTTCTTGGATAAAACAGATTGAGAGAATGATGATGGGCTAAGTCCACCGCGACTTTCCCGGGATCTCGGAGCTTGCGAATGAAGAGAATGGAGGTGTGAGATCAGCGTTGGCGGTACTAGTGATGGTATGAGAGAAGTTAGGATTTTGCGCTTGCACAGCTTATTGCCGCAGATTGTGTGAAAAGGTTGCGAGGATTTTAGAGAATAGCGGAGGTGCGACTCCGAGTGTAGAAGTAGGGAAGTCGTCGAACTTCATAGAAATAGCGGAGGTGCGACTCCGAGTGTGAGAGTAGGGAAGTCGTCGAACTTCATGTGCATGTGGCGCTTCGTGCATAAAAAGGTCCACGTGGTTGTTGTTGTTGAGACGGGCCCTGCGAGGTCAAGAGACTCCGGAGTATGTTGAAAAGTGTATGAGACACTTGTTTTATGTTGTGGTCTGGTCGGTTTAGTAGGTTGATCGGGCGTGGTCAACAAGCCGGTACGTGTGTTAAGGGAGTGAAAGAAACTTCGACTTCGGGCTTTGACAAAATTCTAAGTGCACTAGAATAGATCACTGACAAGTTGAGAGCAGAGTCTGCGGGTCAGATTTGCTTGCGAACGTGGGGACCGAGAAAGATGGAATAACTGCCGAGGCTAGTGAAAAATCCCTAAGGTCCTGAAGCGATTGTGTTACCCTTCCTGTAGTAAACCGACAGATCTGTTTTATTATTAATTTTTTTGGTAGCTCGCGATACATGCAAGAAGTTGTTACGAGAGGAGCTGAGTGAAGGAGGACGAGCCGCGAGGCTTTGTCAGCCGCAGTGTGTGAGTGTGACGTCACTAGGAGCCGCGCTGGGATAGGTTGGTTGTAGAGAAGGGTCGCGCACGGATTGGACGCAGTCCGTGGGGCTCGATTGGAAGGGGAAAGGCAAGCGAAGAGTATTCCGGGAATTAAAGTCACCTATTGATTACAAACTTTGTGAAATAAAAGACGAGAAAATGAAATTTTTTAAAGCATTAAGGAGTGCGATGAAGGGGGAGTCTTACATTAAAGCGAGCGTAGGAGAGGAAACGCCGCCCGAAGGCACACCAGCTTACATTGTAATGGAGGAAAAGGGGGTAGCTCCGTGTCTTTGGCTAAAGCAATGGCACAAGCTGACAGAGAAACATGGGAGCGTAGCGTTCCCGATCCATGGGACATTCAATATAAGGATCCTAGAGAATTTGAGATTCGCGATGTACGACATGAAGGTACCTCCAAGGCCAGCACAGTTTGAGGCTCTAGCGATTTGGGAACTAATGGCTAGACAGCAGCAGCAAAATAAGTTCGAGACTAGGATAAGGAAGGTAGAAAAGACACTAGCGGACGCTAGGTGGGATAATGCACAGAAGGTGTGGAGGTCAGATGTATTGCAGGGGATAAAATTGTTTCCCGCAATTACTAAGGAAGAAGAGGAGACAGGTAAGAAAGCTACCTGTAAGACAAACAGGAAGTGTTCCAAGGATAGAGAGGACGAGGAAAAGTTGAGAAGAGAAGAGGAGTTAGAGGATGAGGAGTTAATCATGCAATTGCTGAACGACCGTCCACCACCTTATGCAGAGAGTGGACAAGGTCCAAGTACCAGTTCTGCCCCTCCGGCACCGGTACAGAACAGTGAAACTCAGAGTTCAGGAGCATCCTCGGGATCTAAGGACCCGAGTTTACTGTTCACCCCGCAGATACCGCAGGTTAGGAGAATATATCCAGATGTGCCCATATTGAAATCAGCAGAAAATTATCAGCCGCAGGTCCCAAGGTACTACAGCAGTGACAACAGTACGGGAATGATTCTAGATCCAACCGCAATGGGAGGACAGAATGGTCACAACCCAATACTGGCACAAGCTGAATCAACCCAGTTTTTGATGCCTCAAAAGCAGATGCAGGGGGGAAACGCACATGCTCAGATGACGGGGAGTCAGATGGGCATGCCGGCAATGATGACCCATAGTGTGGTAATGAACATGTCTCAGAACATGGGAAATGGACAGAACCCAGATGCGATATCACTACCCATTACTGTAGGTCCACCGGTACCTTTGTACAGTCAGCCTAACTTAGGTATGAGCGGTCAGGGATCAATGCTGCAGAGTGGGACAGAAAGGAGGTGCATAGAAAACACTCCAGGGATAACTCCGATAGCGGCTCAACCAACTGGATCTGGGTCCTTGATGGAGTTTAGTCCCATATGTGCTCAGTCGACAGTGGTGAGGTCGAGCCCCCCACTGATAATACCTCTATCATCGAACACTGAAAAGTTGCCGCAACCATCAATGGCAGTCGATGTGAATGCTACACTGATGGGGTTGAATGCGCAACAGCTGACACAGTGGTTCAACAGTCTGAATTCCACACAAAGCTCAGCCAGTGGGAAGGGAGAAGATTATCTGAATAGGGTCAGGTTGAACATGGAAGCACAAGAATTGGTGGAAGGGACTATGGGTGTGAATAGGTTAGAGTCCTACTCGGAACAAGAGCTGAGGTATCTATGTCCCAGGATTACGAGAGAAGTGAACAAGGTACATAAAAGCTTGCAGGAAATAGCTGACAAAAACGGGGTTGACATAGACAAGACAAAACACTTGAGCAGGAGCTACTGGTTGGATTTCGGGACCACAGATTTTGAACACATGAGGTCAGCAGGCATGAAGGCGCACCTTAGAGAATTGTTGCAGAGTGCACAAGTATGGAGGTGCTTAGACAAATGGGAAAGCAGATGGGTAAGGAGAAAGGAAAAGAGGAAAGACAGTGTCCCAGAGCTAAACGAGAAAAGACCACAGAGTGGTGATGCAGTAACCATGTTACCAATGAGGGAGACAGCAGGGGGAAAATTAATACATGTACCATGGCATAGAAGCGACATTCAGTCTTTTACGGATGATTTTCCCAAACTGAGAGAGAAACCGATTGAATGGTATCAACAGACTGACAGGTTTGTGAAGCTTGCAAAATGTCTCTGGGAAGACCTGAACACCCTCTTTGAGATTGTGGTTCCGGCAGATTTGTGGGAGGATTGCAAAAGAGCTGTAGGTTGGCCGACAAGTGAACCGGAGAGAGACAGGGATACGGGTGCACCATCACCTATGGTGATGAGCTTGTACTATAAGGTGATTGAGCATTTGAAGACGAAGGTTGCCGCGAAAAATGTGGATTGGCAGAAGATTGATCGAACTGCCCAAGAAGCTAAAGAGTCGATTCATAGTTACTATGAGAGGTTGTTGAAGGCGTTCAAGAACTACAGTGGCACGGAAACAATAGAGGCGAAGGACATGCTTCATTTTGTGTTTAGATTTGTGGAAGGGCTGAGACCAGAGATAAGTCAGATGATAAAGTCGCATTTGATTTGTTGGCAGTCGAAACCTATTGATGAAGTATTGAATTATGCGAAATACTGTAGCGACGAAATTGAAGTGAAACTGAAAAGGTTGAAAGAGAAAGTGATGATGATGCAGCTTAAAGCAGCTCAGACAGGTTTGCAAGGTTTGCAAGGGTTGCAAGGGTTCCAACAACAGGTACCGCAACCGCAGCCGCAGTTGCAGGGAAATATGGCGTTTCAGCCACAGGCGAGAGGCAGAGGCAGAGGAGGTTTTGTGAATAATGGTCCGTATTTGAACACTGTTGTGACTCCGAATGGTGTGCAGGCATTGAAAAAGGTGATGCCGTGTCACATGTGCGGAATTGTCGGTCATTGGAAACGCGAGTGCCCGATGGTGGTGCAGGAAGGTGCAGGTGTTGGTCAGCAAAACAATGATGTCAATGCATTTCAGACAATGAGGGGACCGAAAATGAGAGGTCCAAACCCAAATTTTCAGACCATAAATCAGCTACAGGGATTACAGCCCATGCAGCCGCAGCAGATGCAGATGCCCCGTATGCAGATGACGCAAATGCAGCCAATGCAACAGCAGTTACCCATGGTACCTAATCAGCAAATGCAAATCCCTTTGGCACCAATGAGTCAGCAGCAAGTGATGGTTCCTCCACAGGTCTCGGGTCAGGTAATGAATACAAATGGCACCGTACAACAGTTCCCATTACACAGTGAGAGTGGAATAAACAATGTATGGGAGAGTGAAAGTTCAGGAGAGGAAGGAGATTGTGTGCTTGCAGCATCCTTGGAAGTTGATCAAAAGGGTCCGTACGTGGAGGGAAGAGTAATGGGTCATCGTGTCTCATTCTTGGTTGACACGGGAGCCACACGTTCAACTGTTAAGAGCATTGAAGTACCAAATTTGCCACTCTCAGGAAGGACAGTTCAAGTGGTGGGAGTAGCAAACAGGCACCTGACAAACCCAATTACAGATCCGGTACCAGTCAGCATTGGTAACTATCAATGGTTACACAAATTTGTGGTATGTGACTCAAGCCCGATAGCACTGTTAGGGAGAGACCTATTGTGCAAATTGGGTTGTTCGATTATGTGTTCGAACGAGGGAATTAAAATACAGACGAGCAGTGATGGGGAAGAAGAGGACAGTGCAGAGGGGGATGAGATGGAAACTGTCGATGAAGAGTATCCTCTGATTTGTCTCTTCCCGATGATAACTGAAGAAGATATTCCAGCTGAATTACGGGAAACAGTTGGAAAGGAAGTGTGGGATATGACAGGGAAAGAGGTGGGATTGATGAAAGGAGTGGAACCAGTGAAAGTGACTGTAAAGCCCAATGCAACCTTTCCCCAGACCCCACAATACCACATGGCACAAGACACCCTTATGAAAGTTGCCCAACTCATTGACGAATTTGTAAAACAGGGAGTACTGAAAGAAGTGTTAAGCAGTCCATGTAATTCACCAATAATGGGACTAATAAAGCCGAGTGGAAAGGTCCGAATTGTACAGGACTTGAGGAAAATAAATGACATCATAGTCAAATGCTGCCCTGTCGTACCAAATCCAGCTGTGATAATGTTTCAGGTCCCTTGCGATGCTGAGTGGTTGTCAGTCATCGACTTGTCACAAGCATTCTTTTCGGTGCCTCTTCATGACGACAGCCAATTTCTCTTTTGTTTCAAATTCTTAGACAGAGTGTACAGTTGGTGTCGAATTCCTCAAGGGTTTTCTGAATCACCGTCAATATTCAATCAGATTCTAAAGAAAGACTTGGAAGCATTAGAATTGCCATTCGAGTCAACCCTAGTACAGTACATCGATGACTTACTGATTGCATCAAAGACAGAAAGTGGCTGCACAGCCGATACCATTGCTCTGTTGAACCATTTGGGAAGGAATGGACACAAGGTGTCTCCTTCCAAATTGCAGTTCTGTCAGAAGAAAGTGAAATACCTGGGTCACCAGATAGAGAAAGGGTCAAGGAGAATAATGAAGGAAAGGATAACGAGTGTACTTCAAATGAGTCCACCAAAGACAAGGAGGGAGGTGAGGAAGTTTTTGGGAATGGTAAGCTACTGTCGTCAGTGGATTCCCAACTTCTCAACTCTAGCAAAGCCTTTACTGAAGCTGACCCGGAAGGATGCCTTGGATCAAATTGAGCTGAAAGGAGATGAGATGGATGCCTTTATTGAATTGAAAGAATGCATGTGCAGGGCTCCAGCTTTAGGTATGCCTGATTACACAAAGCCTTTCATATTGTTTTGTCATGAACGTGATGCATGTTCTTTGTCTGTCTTGACTCAAGTCCATGGTGGCATAAACAGACCAGTAGCGTATTTTTCAGCTACCTTGGATCCGGTCGCAGCAGCACTTCCAGGGTGTTTGCGCGCCGTAGCAGCAGTTGGTATCAGCCTCACTCAGAGTGAAGGAATAGTGATGGGACACCCAGTAACAGTCATGGTCCCTCACTCAGTTGAGATACTTTTGACCCGCTCCCGAACGCAACACATGACTGGAGCAAGACTCACAAGGTATGAAACGATAATTCTGGGCTCACCGAATGTGCAGCTGAAAAGGTGCACTACGCTGAATCCAGCAACCTTGCTTCCCGGTGAAAATGCTGAAATTGAGGACGCTGAGGACGTCGAGCATGACTGCCTTCAGGTGACTGAATTTTGCACAAAACCTCGACCTGACATTAAGGATACTAAGCTTGATGAAAATGACCAAATTGTTTTCGTGGATGGTTCATGTCTAAGAGATGGGATGGGGATTTTGAAAGCAGGATATGCTGTATGTACTGTAACAGGTGTCTTGGAAGCGTCCTGGCTTCAAGGAGTCTATTCTGCACAAGTAGCAGAACTTGTAGCCCTTGCAAGAGCATGTCAATTGTCTGCATTGATGAAAGTCACCATTTACACTGATAGTCAGTACGGGTTTGGAATTGTGCACGACTTTGGGCAATTATGGTCACAGAGAGGTTTCCTGACTTCTTCAGGATCCCCAGTGAAAAATGGGGAGAGGATAAGGGAATTGTTACACGCCATTCAAATGCCAGCCGAAGTTGCAGTGGTAAAGTGTAGTGCTCATACAAAAGGACAGGACTATGTTTCTCTGGGAAATGCATATGCAGATCAAGTCGCAAGATTTTGTGCCTTGAATTGTATATTACTCAGGGATGAATGGAATTCAATAAGTGAACCAGAACTCGAACCAGCTGAAGCATTGGCCTTGAAGGTCGTAGATACAATAGATGAACTAAAAGCATTACAGAATAACGTCAGGGAGGATGAAAGAGATTCCTGGATTAAATCACAATGTATAAAGAGACCAGATGAGTTATGGGTTTCAAATGAGGGAAAATTTGTTTTGCCAAATAGTCTCTTATCGCAGCTAGCGCGGTTCTATCATGGGCAAGCTCACCTAGGGAGAGATGCCATGATAAGATTGTTCAAAACTGATTGGTTTAACCCCAGATTTTGTCAAGCTGCAGAAGCAGTTTGCCATCGATGTGTCATTTGCCAGCAGATGAACCCAGGAAAGGGAACAGTTGTGAACGCGAGCCACATTGGCAGAGCCAGTGGCCCGTTTAGTAGAATGCAGATGGACTTCATTGAGATGCCTGTGCATGGAGGTTTGAAGTATGTGTTGGTGATTGTGTGCATTTTTAGTCACTGGATTGAAGCATACCCCACACGTAGAAATGACAGCCTTACAGTTGCAAAACTATTGTTGAGGGAGTTAATACCACGTTTCGGATTCCCGATCTCTTTAGAATCAGATAGGGGAAGTCACTTCAATAACGAGGTGATAAAGTTACTTTGCGCAGCGCTGAACATTGAGCAAAAACTGCATTGTAGCTATCGCCCTGAAGCCTCAGGACTGGTGGAGCAAATGAATGGTACACTGAAATCAAGAATGGCGAAAATATGTGCATCGACAAATTTGAAATGGCCTGACGCATTGCCCTTGGTGCTAATGTCAATGAGAAACACCCTGATAGAAAGACTGGATTGTCTCCGCACGAAATTCTCATGGGCAGGGCCATGAGACTTCCTGCAGTTCCCGCAAACGCGCTTTTGAATATTACAGATGATATGGTGTTAGACTACTGCAAGGGTCTGGCTGACGTGGTTCGCTCTTTCTCTCACCAGGTGGAAGCAACCACCTTGCCACCGATCCAAGGTCCAGGACACACACTGAAAGCAGGTGACTGGGTCGTGGTAAAGAAGCACGTGAGAAAGTCGTGTCTGGAACCCCGTTGGAAAGGCCCTTTCCAAGTGATCCTGACGACCACTACCGCTGTGAAGTGTGCGGGAGTTCCCAACTGGATTCACGCCAGTCACACAAAGAAAGTGTTGTGTCCCACAGATGAGGAAGTTGAAGCGCTGAAACTGCCAGTGCCTGATAAAACAGTGCTGGGCGCCGAGACAGAGCAAAACCAAACTGAAAGCGAACAGGCAGGAACGGAAGAGAGAGAGATATTCTCTGAGGACGAAGCGACCAACTCACTTGGGGAAGACCAAGGAGAAAGTTCAGACAGCGACGAAGCAGCTGAAGGTGACAAAGAACCTGAAGCAGCTGAGGGTAGCAAAGAGACCGAAGCAGCTGAAGGTGACAAAGAGCCTGAAGCAGCTGAAAGTGATAAAGAGTCTGAAGAAAGTAACGGTGACGAAGGGCTCGAAAGAGGTGAAAAAGCAGGAGAGCCTGATCAGAGGAGGGCTTTCCCAGAAGCAGACGATAGAGAAAAAGAAAAGGAGAACGTGATTGATTCCCCAGAAGGAGGGGACAAGGCAGAACAGAACGAAACAGTTCAAGCTTCCACAGAAAAGGTCGCAGGTCCATCAAATGGACACGGTGCAAAGAGGAGACTAAGTATATCACCAATAAAACAAAGGACTAAAGAAAGTTTGAACGACGGAGAAAGGCCAAAAGTGAAAGAGAAAAGAAAGGAAGTGACTGTTGTGGTACCATCCTCAAGTGAAGGAAAAGACTTGGCCAAAGAGGAAAGTACCAGTGAGGCAGAATCGAAAAGAGAGGCAAAATTGAAAAGGAAAAGGATACCAAACAGGAGATATTCCGGTCCAGAATGGGCATATGCAGTCAATGACGATTGGACTGACGAATTTGTATCTCTTAGCCTCGAGAACGAAGAAGAAGAGATACCAATAGAAAAGAAAAGTTTTATGGACTCTGTCGATTGAAAGGGTAATAAATGACATTGCTTGCTACAATCTAACGTGGTACAAACAACCAGCTGAGACATTGCTAAACCGGATGAGACATTTGCTAACTTGATAAGACTTTGAAAACCTGATTGACTCTTAAACCCGATTTGAGACAACTTTGGAAAAAAAATAAAAAAATAAAAATAAATAAAGGGAGACTGAGTTCTGAGTTATTGCCGAATTGAGACAAATGCTGCTAACCGATAAGTGACTGGCCTCTTGAAGAAGACTGTGTGAACATCGCGCTCGTTCAGCTTTGTAACTGAATTACTAAATAGTTTCTTTACAGGTGCTTCTAGCTCTCTGATTCTATACAGATCATGACGCAAAATAGTAGAAATAAATATTGTAAATATGTGTGTATAGGCTTGGAAATTGCATGTGTACTAATAATAATGGCAATAGTGCTTGGAATGCATGGAAAGGGTGAGAATGAGAAAATTGATGCTTCTACTCTTGCTCCTGTTACTGTCACTGAACTAACCGCATTGAAAAGACTAGAATTAGATGAGAGACACTTGCATGATAAGAAAGAACTTTCGTATAATGTTTTCTATCGCTTGCTAACAGAATATGTTGAGACTATGGATGCGAAAGATTGTTATGTGTGTACACAGATACCGACATCAGTAAAGGAAGGGGTGACTTATCACCACATGCCTCTTACATACGGGATTACATGTAGTATAGTAATGTCTAGGTTTTATGGTCAGGCTAACATACAGTATTTTTACTCAAATTATGATGTTACCTTTGCATATGTTCCTATAATAGCGCAGCTAAGCCAGATTGCTAAAGATTGGGATGCTAAAATAATGAGGGAATTTTTCGAGCCAATGCAACCTTTTGAAACGGCTCACGCTCATAGGGAAAACCTTACCTGCTCGCTCTCTGCAGTAGAAATAAGCTTTTTAGATCGCACAGATGATAGAAGGGCACAAATGAATGCGAAATTAGAAAAAGAGCTACATAAGAGGACTTCAGTGGATAATTATGATTTTGCTGCAATATAGACACAAGGGAGAATAGCTTTAGATGCTTGGCATGTAGGGAAATTTTGTATATATCGAGGTGAATCTTATTATGATAACATTTTTGTAGGAGCGAGTGAGTGTAAACATACGTTTATCTTTAAGGCCAAATGGACATTCATGATGAACGGACTTGACCCTGTCATTCCAGGTGTATATTACATTTGTGGGTATAATGCCTATTATCGTCTTCCAAAGGGATGGTGGGGGAGATGTTATTTGGGTATAGTGTTTCCAAAGGTTTATCAACTGGATGACCTATCGATGATTCCAAAGACATCTGGATCCCATCGTATCCAGAAAAGAGAGACCGCAGCTGCTGTGGTAGGAGATATATTTGGAGCCATGATTCCTTCGTTGGGAGTTGTGCTGAATTCCATCAAAATAAGAAAGTTGTCTACTATAGTGGATAACATGTTGACAAAGTTTTCAGGTGCTATAATCCTGATAGATGCTGAACTTGCAGCGGAAAGAGCTATGACTCTTCAAAACAGGCTTGCCTTAGACATTCTTTTAGCAAAGGATGGCGGCGTTTGCAAAATGCTTGGTGCGCGCCACTGTTGCACGTATATTCCCGACAACAGTGTGAAAATTAAAACTATGCTTGCTAATCTAACAAAAGAGAGTGCAGACTTGAAGGAATTGAAAGAACCAGGAGTGTGGGAGAAGGTTGGAAAAGGACTTGCTTCAGTGGGAAATTGGATTGGGGGAATTTGGAATGGAATATTACTAAAAATAATACAGGGAATATTAATAGTACTAATTTGCATATTTGGAATTTGGGGAATAAAAAGGGGAATAATAATGATTATGGAAAGAATTAAAAGAAGGAAGGAAGAGAAAATGATGAAAAGAATGGCAGAAGAATACAAAGCGAAAACTAGGGGAATTAAAAGGAAAAGAGAACTGACAGAATTTTAATGGAATAAAATTTGTGGGAATAGTTTTGTGTGATGACAAGTAGTCATCAGAGGAGGGATTGATGAAGCTGAAATGAAGGTTTTACATTTATTAGTGCTTAAACGTAGTGCTGCAATAATCATGTGTGACTTTAACCGAACTAATAAAGATTGTACGGGGACAAAATGTGCCCTCAGAGTAGTTTGCCAATATTTATAAGCGTGCTTTATATAATGTGATGTATTAGAATTGCACTAATCCGACATAATCGTAAACGTGTGCTATGATTTGCTTGTTTGAAATGTTTTAGCTTAGCATTACTTTAGTGCAGGCTTCGGCCTAGTTTCCTGGTCTCACGATTTAGATGCTCGTATTTTTCCAATGTGCTATTAAACGTGTATTTCTGCTTGAAGCTGTACTTTTCCACTGAGATCGTTCACATGCTTATCTTAAGGTTTCGTGCCAGCCTGGCATTTTTTCTCTTTGCTCCAAGGTCAATCTGCAGGTGCGGACAATGGAAGCTCTGAAAATGAGTTAATTGGTATAAAATGTTGCAACTTGCGTACCCGTCTCCAAGGATAATGTATGCTTAAGTAAAAGCTTGAGAACTGTTGTTTTTGATTGGATAATTTGAAGCCAACCTATGAACCCTCCAATGGAAGACCCTACTGGATTTGAACTGTTGTCTATTTAAACCAGGTGCACGAGAAGAAAGTAGCCATTACCAGCCATTACCCGACATTGCACCCATTGCGCCATTTTGCAGCTATTATGGCCCACCTTGCTGCGACGCCATTTTGAGAGACTTTGATGCTTTCTCTAATCGAGAGAAAGAGACTTAAATGATTCTTACCCTAGAGACTTTAACTTTGATTTGTCCCTTTGCATGAAGTAGTAGTTTATCTTGCCGCCGTGAGGCAATTGCCCCGTCCACCCCTGCCCCTTTGCCCCGTCCCATGCTGATCGAGAAACGATACCTGTGAGACGAAGACTTCCTTGAATGCTGATTGAAATTGGTAAATATGAAAGGAAATTGTACAATTGCATTGTGTTTCTTTTAGGTAACCAACTGCTGATTTTGATAAGAGCCCTAGTTAGGAGTTTTCTAAATTAATGTTGCTAAATTGTTTTTGCATGAAGTCCCACATGCCGATGCTAATTTGAGGTTAGATGAGGATTCCTTTTGTTGCACGATGCAATTTGAGACCTTGTTATGCTGACTAAATGTATGCAATTAGCTCATTACAGATTATAGTTTTAGTGATTTGCATTGCTATTATCGAATGCCTTGTTATTCAAATGCTGCATAGATTGCACCTGTTTCGCCGTTATGGACAGCTATTAATGTTCATTTACGTTTATCATTTGGTGTTGAGACACATCTATATTGTGCTAGCTTTGTTAATATAGGGAAATAAATTCACTAACTTTGAATAAACTGGTGTGGTTATTCCTGACTGAAAGGTCAGGGTTCGCCAAAATGTATTCTGGATTAATTGTTAAGTGTTATGTTGATCAGGGCATTGCTTATGTTCGTTATTGATTATTGGTTTGATTAAATTGACTGATTAAGGGTGGAGAGGGTCCCACTTAGCCAAAAGATTCATCGGCCAAAAGAGCGTCCAAAATACAGGTACATTATTAATACGGAACGCTCTATCAGCACCAGACCACATGACCTAACATGGTTATTCTCAAGGTTCGTAGAACATAGAAGACAACTTTTATCAGATACAAAGCATTACATATTGGCACTCAGAGCAACTTGAAAAACAAAATCAAGAAGTCAGGAAGGAGCAGAAGTTCTAAGAGCAAAGACTTCTTTCTCTTGAAGTCCAACAGTTTAAGAAACAATTCCCTGAAGCACAACCTCTTGTTCAATGCCCATGGAATCTGGAACTCATTCACAATGAACACTCTACTTGCTATCTTTGTGGTGAATTTCAAAAGAGAGCTAAAGGAACTGCCCTTTGACCTTGCAGCAAATGCCTAAACACACGCCTGTCCTCGCCTGACCGCACACCATTTTTTAATCGTACCATAGTGTGTACCATCTCACCATAGGTAGATACCTGTTTATATTGTATGTGTACTACATGTAACCCCGACTTTCGTTCTCACTCTGGCTCTCCACGTATGTGCTCTTTGAAGTTATTGTAATTCTGTTTGGATCTTTCCACAATTGCAGTCCCCTCGTAAAAGTGACCCAGGGTTTTATCTTGTCTGGTTCGTCCTCCTCTTTGTCTCCCATGCCTGTTATATGCTGTTTTGTGTGTTCTCAAAGTTCTAAAGCGCTCCCCCATTCTGCCTGGGGTACACAGAACAACTTACATTAAAAACATCTCATTAAACACGGTATTGTATTGTTTTTGGGATTTATATGGCGCTGCCTGTAGCCCCTTGAGCGGCGTAAAGTGCTTTAAGTAAATGGGGATGACTATATGATACATGACGTGATACTAAAAGTGACAGCGTTATTTATTTATTGCACACCTGTGTCATATGTCGTGAACATAATTGGCACAGCTAAGTAAATCTACAGCACATTATCAAAATAATAACGAGAGTCAAACGCATTGATTTTACTTTAAACGCGTTAAACATGTATGAGAGTATTCGGAGGAAGTGTATTATTGTATGTTAAGGTATAGAGAGGATTATGGAAGAAAACGTGATACTTTCCTATCTAGTCAGGCGTCTCAGTAAGGTGAGAGCTCTGAATGGAGCTGAACAATCTTCTCTTGTTCGCAGAATTCCTTTTGATGGTCTGAAAAAAACCATGTGAGAACTGTGAAGAAGTGGGCCAGCGTTTGTGTTCACAAATCCAGGTCACACTTTATAAGCTTCAACTCATGTACTACTAATGCTTGGCGTGAAACCAATAGCCAGCCCACAGTTCCAGTCACATAGAACTCCATTGTTGTGTTGCCACTGACACCACAGAGCAAACTCCATCGGTGTCGAGGTAGTTTGACTCACTTGAAGCCTGCTTCAATTTACTATGTTTATGACTGTTTTGGGACACCCTTGAGAATAAAAATTTAAAGCACACTTCTGTCCTATTTTCACCCATGTCCTGGCTGCACAGACACATTTGTGGCCATTCCAGTGACCAGAAACTGCATGATTGCTTTAAAAGAAAACAAAGAGGATCTTCCAGAAACCACCTGGTATGTCAAAGGCACCCCCAATTTTGAGGTCTTGCTCGAGTGTTGGTGTATATGGCAGTTCAGTTAAGAGTTGTGTCTGTAACTTAGCTGCTCTACTCCTCCAGGGAACAATCACAACTACTGTGAAAGTTTCTAAAGAGAAGGTACTCTGTGGGGTCCAGAAAAGAAAACCTTCTGTTTCTTCTGTCCTTGAAAGAACCTCAGTGTTACTTACCTTTTGGTCCACCCTATGCACAAATCTTCTTCTCCCATTAATACTATCAACATTTCAGCTCAGGCATTTCTGATGGTCTTCTCTTTGAGGCAGATTGCTTCATTTTTTCGCATTCAAGGGAACCCTCACGCATAAGAACATCACATAGTAAGGTTTCAAAAGATTTAGAACAGCAGTGAAAGTTTTAAAAATGAAAAAAAATCTCTAGAGTGTTCAAGTGACCATTTTTATATGTCAGCCATTTTGAAGTGTTCAGTCAGAATCTTGCTGGAAAAGTCACACCCAACCAGTCTTAGTTACTCTATTCTTAACCTCTGTTGATGCGCTTCCAAGCGCCTCATTACAAGTTTCACAGTCGGCTTAATTTAGATGGTAATGCCAGATTTAGGAATGTGAGGTGCATGGTAGAGCATGCACCTTTTTGAATTTTCCCTTGACACCTTTCGTATTTTTGTCTGGGAAGTCTGAAATGAGAGGAAAATGATGAAAGTGGCGTGAAGACACAAATCCCAATTTCTGTGGCATTCCTCAATCCAACTGGGAAAACTTGAAATAGTCTGTTAATACCCGGTGGTATTTGTAAATTTGTGCGTGGTGTTACTGCATCAGTTTTTCTATACACCTTATAGCGAGTGCCTCAGTGAAGATACTCAGGGACGCTGGTGCAGATTTTTCAGCACTACGTATAATACTGGGCCAGATTAACTCAATACACTCTTTTCCAACTGCTATTTTTAGTGTTAGCCAGTTGCTTTCAATAAGTCATTTTAGTGCAATCCTGATGTGCATTCGTACTTAAAGGTATCTCATTTTGTGTAGCGGCTACAACACATTGGGTGATGCCTGTAGATGCTGCTTCTATAGATACAAACAACAAAGATCCAACCAAAGGCAAAAGTCTGTCTGAAAAAAATCGTCCAGGTGAACATATAACCTCTATGTAGATTAAAGGCCCTGTGCGTGCTGTACAAAGAACAAGACATTTGCATTAAAACAAATATATATATATAAAATGTTTTCTACAGATACTTCATTAAAACATGTACACAGACATAAATATTCTTACTTCCACATATTTCATTATAATACGGAAGACATCAAAACAAAACCTAACACAACCTAATTGCATTTTGGTTTTTGATTTCTCCAGCTCACTTACCATTATACATTGAATAAATCAATGTTACTTATTTCATTCTTATAAGGTAAGGATGGTAATGAGCATCAAGCAATTTTCAACGTATTTCAGTGACCTATCGTAAAACAAACCGCCTCCTTCCGGGCAGCATTCATAAAATCTTCAGAAATATAAAGGCTGATAGGTAGCTGTATAATCAGGCTATCATTTTTTATTATAAAACATCCTCCCTTTAATTAGATCTATATCTCTCGTATGCCCACATGTATTTATCTTGGTAAAGTTGTCCCTCAGCTTGCAGTATAGCCTTGATGATTGTTTGGGACTCATTACCTTCCTGGCATTATACGAATGAACTAAGGAACACCAATGCAGCCCCCTCCACATGGTTCTTGTAGTCTCTGTCTCCAGATACTCCCTGCAGTCTCTTGCTCCTCACACACCGTATTTTACAGCACACTCGGTGCCTTCTCGTTACACAACCTGAAGTTTTTGTCCACACACACTTCCCTCAGTCCGTCCACACACGTTGTGGTCTCAATCTCCGAATGATTCTTCGGGAGGAACTCCTTACATCCTCTCTCTCCCCCCGCAGTTCATGCAGACTGATTGTCACTATATTGCCCCAACACTCCCTCTCACCACGGAAAAAGTATCTTCCGTCTCCATAACCATGCGTAATTCCTTCGTCCGTGCACATCTATCATCTGCCCCGTGTTAGGATGTCGTGTTTCTGCCATTTCTGTGTTGTTTTGCCAGCCAACGTCTCTAAGAACGCTGGGACTTGTTAGCCCTTAAATATAATGGAAACATCGAAGCTACAAGTCTCTGGACGCTTAGTGCTATTCGCTATACAGCGTTAGAAGAATGACTAGATGAAAGTCACGCTCTCGAACGTGAGGCAAGTTGACGGGGAGGTCAGAACTCTGCACATTCATAGCAGAGACCCTCCCGTGCTACACAACCTGCAGCCTGCAATGTCTCTGCCACCTCGTATCCTCCCTGCAGATTCTTTCATTATTCGTTCAATCCATTCCATCTCCCTTTTCAATAAGAAATAAAGGCGGTCTTTATTGAAGACTCTTATCTCTTAAATATAGCCTACCTGTCATTTGCTTAATTAATATGTCTTAATTTAATGTGCTTGCGCTGTGTTTCCAGGCATTAGTACTTAAAACACAAACATGTTGGCTCGGCCGATGCTTGGTAATTACATTGCTAAGGCACTATACTGTAACTTATTTTCTAATGTTTTAGTAAAAGCTTTTCCAATATATTTTAGATTTAACTGATAACTTTTATTTCTTATTATTTTTGTCATCCAGCCTGGTTGTGATGCTCTGTCAATCTCTTTCGGCCTGATCCATTTGACCTTGTTAGTGGTTTAGTACTTTTCCTTTATACTTTTCATGCTTTGTGTAGGAGGACAGTCCCTGTGTCTCCCACATCAGGGCTATGTATGGATCGATTTGATTTTTGCAGTTTTTTATCGCACAACCTCAGGTAAAGGGCAATGGAGCGCTTTAAATGAGCAGCAAGTTACTTCACACAAAGGTAGAATCATTTGAATTTTTTTATACACTGGGTGATTACAGAATCACAGGATATTGAGCCAATGCTGGGTCTCATACTAAGGTCCGCATTACAGGGCTGGCGGCCCTCAGACTGCCAATCTTGCGGCGCATTACAAGTTGTGGGGTTTGGCCAAAGCCAATCCACCACAATGCTGCCTGGGCCGACGGTGCAGTGGCACCGATGCGGCCGGTGGTGAGCTCCTCCGGGCCAGCAGCAGGCCTCTGCCTGCCATCCGGATTACAAGGCAGCAGACAATCAGTCTTTCCTACCACAAAAACCCTGGCGGTCACGCACCTGGCGGCAAGAATTCCCATTCCTGTCGGCGGCACACATACCCTCACACACCTACATGCACCCCCAACCAGTCCACACACCTCCATGCAACCCCCACATGTCTGCACACTTGCAAACAGCCCCCCAACTGCACATATCCATATAAACACCCCACCCGCTCTCACACTGACATACACACACCCCCACTTGTACGCACACATATGCAGCCCCCTCCGCAATCATTCACACCCCTACCCCCTCTCCATTCATGCACACCTCCAACCCCTCCACGCGCGCATACATTCACACACTCCCCCTCCGCACACTTGCACATACCCTCCCTCATCCGCACACTTGCACACAGACACCCCCACTCACATTCATCCCAATACACACACCTACTCACTCACACCCTGAAACGCCCCTCCCCTGTGCATATATGCAGACACACACCCCAACCACACGCATACATCCAGACACCCTCACTTGCATACTCACAAACACACACTCAAATGCCCCCATTTGCACACATACATGCACTCAGACAGATACCCCCACCCCTCTGCATACAAACACACAGGCACTCACACCCTGACACCCCCCTTCCACACACATGCAGACACACACAACCTCCATGCACACATACATACACACATGCACACCCATTCAGGCACACATACAAGCACATACCACACAAATGCACCCAACACCCCCCACCTCCCCTTTCTGACGATCAACTGGGTTTTTTCCACCTGCAGCACCGCACCACCGACAGGACTCCACCAAGAGTATTACGTATTGTAATACGGCAGGCGGTGTCTTGTTGCCGTGGCGGTGCTGGTGGTTGGACTGCCTCTTCAACATTGTCGGCCAGGCCAATGGTGTCTGACTTTCTGCCATAAATTGGCAGAAGTCCAAACAGGACTGCTAATGTGGTGGTCAGCAGACCGCCAGCACTGGCATTTTGTTGACTGCAGCGGCTTTGACGGTCTGCTTAAAAGACAGCTGAAGCTGTAATAAGGCCCATAGTTTCCAGTGGTGGCTCCTCTGCTATAGCTGAGGAGCATTGCCCCCCTGCCAGCAGCAACCGCTGCAAATCCTTTAACAATAAAAGGTAATGAACCAAGTTTATTATCCTTTCGTTGTTAAAGGGGCCGGGCATTGGGAATGACGGGTACGAGGGGAGTGCACAGTGCACTCCACCCAGTGCGCATGTGTGTTTGTTGCTGTCTCGGGCCAGCCAAACACACATGCACACTGAGCTCTCTCCAGCCTGGTACTGTGTTGCTGGGCTGGAGAGAGCAGGCACAGGCTCCCACTCTGCCTGCTCCCAGCCAATCCTAACGTTGCTCTGAGAAGCGTCAGGATTTGCCGCACGTTGTTTTTATTTTTCTTATTATTAAAATTCCCTTCACCCCCATGCGCCGCCCTGCCCCTTGTAACCACCGCGAGCCGCGACTGTTAGTTGCCCATTTCCAAAGTTGGTAACTCTGGCCATAACACCAAACCCTATCCCATCAATATTTCATATTGCATTTGATAAGTCCTGGGTTCTCTGCCTTGTGGGAGAAGAGTCAAATGAAGATACTATGCATTAATCTGTAGTCTGTGGATTTGTACAAACACTGGGATTTAAACGTAAGTGTGAAGGGGTGTGTTTGCAAGGTGGGGGCCTCATTTCCCAGCTTCTGCTTCGTCATGACTCTGAAAACAAATTTACTGCAAAGGGTCTTTCTATGTGCCTTTTCAACTAGATTAGAGTTCTCAAGTTATAAGAATTTTTAGGAGAGTGAAGTAATTACTATATTTCATCATAGCAAAGACTGGATGTCATGCAAATGTTTACATAAATGGCAACATCAGAAGTGACATCAAAGAATTGCAAAGGATAATTTTACACATGCATGTATTTTGCTGCAAATTAATCTACAAACCATTCTTGGAGAAAAAAGGGTAAATATTTATTATTCAGAATGTGATAACGTTTTGGAAAAATGAACAGGTCCATTTTGAACTTCTGGGTAAAATGTATGCTTTGAAAATGTGTACTCGACCAAAAATCATCTACATATTATAAAACTTATCACTGCCCCCACAGTGTGGTTAAACTAATGTAACATTATGCCTCAAAACATCTGATTGGTGGGGAGAAGTAAAAAAATGAAATACCATGGATAGTATTAAATTGGTAAAAAAAGCTGATTACCAATCATACACAACTATCATACATTTTTCCTCATTGAAAACATCTCAGTTTTTGGTTTACGGCAAGTAAAGTATTTATCCTGAACTGGTGGTATGTTGAAGAAAATTCTATTTCACCCTTTCATTGAATCCCCTTACCAAGCATGAAGAAACATATTCCAAAACTCAAAATAGTATAAACAATAAACTGTGTGAACAGTATTTAAAAATTCCTTCACCATTACACTGACTACATGGTTTATATTGTACCATGTGCTTGGAGAAGGTGGTAAATAGATGAGGATTTGAGCAAGTGTTCCTCCTGAAAGGGAGAAAAATATGGCGTTGCGCTAGTCTGCTCCTTGGTTCTCAAACACACAAAAGGTGATGGGAGTAATTCATGCAATTTGCCTAATCACTGGCAATCACTAAGGGTAGTGTTGCAATCCATCATTCTTTTGCCAACCATACCACCTCAGAATGGATCCGTCCATCATCATGTACCACTCTAGGTGTCCAAGGGTATGCTCACACCAAAGTCCTGTGCTCACTCTGTCCCTGGAACCATGCTACAACTGACTGACAAGCCCCAATAAGGGCAAACCAAATCTTAGATTGCTTGTGTTCTGACTCAGGAAGAACCTGGGCTAACATTTTGGGATAGACTGTTCCTATTGGAGCAGGGTCAAGGCTGATTTGCATATGGCTGGGTCCAAACTGAAGTGGCATGGCAGGCAAAAGGACAAGTAATATAGTGGTTAGACAAATTGTAAATGTTTCTTCATCACCTTTTGTGTGTTTGATACTCCCTGGCTGTGCCCATTGCTGCACACAAACAACTATAGCAATATATATCAAATGGTCAGAGTGACAATAGCTTCCTAGATTGCTTTCTGTCTTCTCTTGGTGACTGTACCTAGCCACCAGCAAAACTATGATTACCAGATGTTTTATTTTGAAACCAAAGTATAGCATTCCAGAGGCAACTCTATCGGGCAAAAAAGTCCTCCGGAGGACCTCTGTTGGAGCTTCACCATCATTGGAAAGTAGGTGCTCATCACAGCTTCCCCCAATTAATTTGTTACCATCAACTAAATATACCATTAAACACACAATTACCCCAGTGCACCAAAATCAGTACATTTGGAATAGAAAAATAGCTATGGTCTGCTACATGTCATATAGCAGACTATAGCATTGAACTATACAATGGTCATTTAAACAAATCTGTATCACAGTAGTAACCTACGTCCTACAGGAGCTGTCAAAGTTATACGCCATCCTCAGGGTCAAGTTTGTACACGTGGACAAAATAAATATATCGCTACACATAGAATCAATAGGTGATCAACCCTTATATTGTCACCTGTACATTGTTATTCTAGTATATCATCATTACTTACTTTGCATGTATTTTATCACCATATACACACTGGAATGTTATCAAAGCATACCAAGGTCAGATACTCTAACAATAACATTAAACTCAGCACAAATCCTACTTCTAACCATAACCCTAACACTTACCTAAATTCTACCTTCAGCTCCAAAAAAACCCTAGTGAAATCCTTAATCTTAATCCTAACCCTGAATTTAGACTCTAGCCCCAACTCTAACACCAGCTCCACTTCCAACCTCTCATCCTGTCCCTAAGCCTAACTTGAACACCTGTTCTATCTCTAACTTCAACTGCAAACCCTAACCCCAGCTCGAAACCTAACCAAGGTTTGAAAATATTGCAAAATCGTACTAATTGTGCATTTCACAACATAATTTCCCAACGGTATTGGCTAAAGAGACACAGCGTTGACAGGTAGTTTTTGTGAAATATTGAAAAACATCAAGGTATGTAACATTGCAAGCATCGTAACAGGAGCACAATTTCTGTGTTGCCACAGATCAGGCACTCGCCAAAAATGTGTGCCAAATACAAAATACTGAATGCACAGTAAGAAAAGTTTGTGCAACAGGAGAAGAAATGCCAACTCAATGCGGTGTGACAAACGTGGAAAAAACCACACACCAAAAATCTCATGGAAAGGGAAATAAGATGAGTTTTAAATAATCTCTCAATTGACAATGCCTATAATGTCCCCTCAGTGAGTTAAAAGTCCATCACAATATATGTGCCAGACATTTAAATAGCTTCATCTTTGAGACCAGTATATGTAAGAATGTGTTAGGCATGTGCCAGAGTACCTCCAATATATACCTATGTGTTCCACAAGTATTCCAGGATTTTACCAATTTTCAAAGGTTGCAGCTCATGTAACACAAGATATTAGTAACAATAAAAGGTTCAATGTGCTAGCCTGTCAGGAGTGCTGCAAAAAAATAGACAGATACCATGCCAGTAATGAAAACTGTCATGGGAAATGACTGATGCTATAAAAGGGGCAAGTCTGCTTCTATGAGGGTTAGAGCTGTTGCTTAGAGTGCTGCAGGTTACTTATTACTGAAGATTACTAATATTACGCTGATGTGTACTATTTATTGGTCGCAAAATACTGGGTGCAGTTCGCGAGCAGTATATTTTTGACCAATAGAGAGTTTTAAGACCCAACCTAAGTGCTAAAACATTGGTTCTTTAAATTCCAAAGCACAGTGGGTGCAACTCGACCTACCTCATGAATATTAATGAAGTGGGTTGCAAATTGCGACTCACTGCAATTGGATGCCATCCGAGGGATGGTGCCCTTCTGGGGTCAGCAGACCACACTGTCTGTGATTGCTTTCAATAAAGTAAACTTTTGTTTAAAGGAAACCGTGCTGCGCTTAAAAGGAGATGTTTACTTTTTTTATGTTTATTTAAGAGTTTGCAGTGGTCCCGTGGACCACTATCTGCCCCAAACAAACCTTTAGCATTCACAAATCAGAAGGAGTCCTTCAGGATTTCTCAAATGAGTTACCACTCCAACCTGGGGGTCAGTAACTTTTCACTGGTTTAAGCACCATTATTTTGGTCCTAAACCGTTGATACATATGGATAGGTATTGCTATGAGGAAAGGACCCCTATAACACACCCTTTCTGAATAGCAATTCCTCGTCCATTTCTAAACCAGTTTTAGGAGTAAGTAAAAAGTACTGACTCCTAAAATGGGTTTAGTACATTGCTAGAAGCTGTTTTTCGGTTGCATATGTGAAATGTGAGCATTTGGGATCTAAAAACTGCTTTTTAGGTCAAGCATAGCAACGAACAAGCGCTGCTTTTCTGACCTGTTATAATGTATTTGTGGGCTTTAACCGTGCCCATCTCACGCCCATCACTTTTATTTGTTCCTAGCCTTACTTTGCAAAAATCCCTTGATGTCATTGGTAAATTTTTACGTTTGTCCCGCCTTGAAGCCATTTTGTTATGCCTTGCAGATGGACCCTGTTACATGGATAATTGCACCACTGCCGATATACTTTCGTGTCGGTGAACAATTTTTTTCTTTTGTCTGTCCCATTCACGCTTCTGGTGCTTTAAAGTTTGATACAACTCAAACTCAATAACTTTGAAAATGTATTTTGGTGAATCATAACCATTTGAACTGACAAAGATGATTAATAGTGATGAGCAAAACTAATGATTTGAAATTATTATTGGCAAATTAAATAATGTATTAAATATGATTCAGTATTAAAACTGTTTTATTCTTCATGTATTAGCATTAGTAAAAGGCCCAAGCTTTAGTATTTTCCATAGCACAGTGTTCAAGATGTTATGCTGACTTCATTGAAATCCTTTTGCAGGTTTTTCCCTTAGAAATCCAACCGCTTATTTTTGCTAGTGCCATAGTTAATTGTTTTCCAAATTAATTTGTGTCTTATTTTGATTTTTGCATGTGACGAAGCCCAGCCCCACACATGCTTGTCGAATTAGAATTTGGTAGCAAGGATGCCTGACCCAATAATTAAATGTATTGTTTATTAATTGATTATGACTGATTCAACTGCACAACTAATGAATTCGATTGCTATTTCTCAAATAATTTTGTTGTTTTGCTGTATAATTATTTTGGAGTGTTTAATGGTGATTACTGTTGTTAGGCTAAAATTCTTTACACGTTTTGGACAGCCTGTGTTGTTTCTGTATTGCTATCGCTTGGTTTTGCATTTTTTTTAATTGGTGCGGTGATTCATGGCCACATAGGTCATGGTGCTTTTAAATTACTGACTCCTTATTGTATTTTATTGTTGTTTATGGCTATTGGTTCTTTTTGTTTGATTTGCTGATCTTATTAGTCCTGTCTGAGACAAAAGATTTGAGTCAGCCTTTGAGGGTAGTAGATGTGTGTCACTGCCCTATTACGTGTCACCTTATCCTAATATAGGAGGTCACGCTCCCACATCGTCTGTGCAGGTACGTTTGCAAAACTATTTCTTATTAACTAGGGCTGTGCTGGTGGAGCCACTGAATAGAAAAAAAATCCTCTCAAATTTTCAGAACACAGACTATAAAAATGTACAAGTCAAATGTAAATGCAGCGAAGTTCGGTAAAGATTCCTTGCCTGTTTGTTGGTCATTGTACAAATCCAACTGGATTTTACAGCTCAGGGACTGGGTACGGATTTCGCC
Organism: Pleurodeles waltl; assembly: GCF_031143425.1. NCBI lineage: Eukaryota > Metazoa > Chordata > Amphibia > Caudata > Salamandridae > Pleurodeles > Pleurodeles waltl. Next base: position 620,966,957 of record NC_090437.1, on the reverse strand, counting down.
TTTACAGCCTTAGCATTAATTGCATCAAGAGAGTTATTTATTTTCTCCCTCATTCTGACCTTGGCGGGCGGCGGAGGCCGCCCGCCAAAGTCCCGCCGTCAGGTTACCGTTCCGCGGTCGAAAGACCGCGGCGGTAATTCTGACTTTCCCGCTGGGCTGGCGGGCGGTCGCCTTCAGACCGCCCGCCAGCCCAGCGGGAAAGAGGCTTCCACGATGAAGCCGGCTCGGAATCGAGCCGGCGGAGTGGAAGCTGTGCGACGGGTGCAGTTGAAAGACCGCGGCGGTAATTCTGACTTTCCCGCTGGGCTGGCGGGCGGTCGCCTTCAGACCGCCCGCCAGCCCAGCGGGAAAGAGGCTTCCACGATGAAGCCGGCTCGGAATCGAGCCGGCGGAGTGGAAGCTGTGCGACGGGTGCAGTTGCACCCGTCGCGTATTTCACTGTCTGCACAGCAGACAGTGAAATACATGTAGGGGCCCTCTTACGGGGGCCCCTGCAATGCCCATGCCAGTGGCATGGGCACTGCAGGGGCCCCCAGGGGCCCCGCGACCCCCTCTACCGCCATCCGGATCCCGACGGTCGGACCGCCGGGATCTGGATGGCGGTAGGGGGGGTCGGAATCCCCGCGGCGGTGCAGCAAGCTGCGCCGCCGTGGAGGATTCAATGGGGCGGCGGTACACTGGCGGGAGCCCGCCAGTGGTGCCGGTCCGACCGCGGCTTTACCGCCGCGGTCGGAATCCCCATTGGAGCACCGCCGGCCTGTCGGCGGTGCTCCCGCAGTCCTCCGCCCTGGCGGTCTTTGACCGCCAGGGTCAGAATGAGGGCCTTAGTGTCCTGAAGAAATTGTGCTGTAGGGTTTCAAGTACATTTTATTTGTAATGGATCTTCAAATTGATTTCTTTAGCATTTAGCCTTTTCCCCCTTATGTAACATCATTAGCTTTATGTTACTGTTGTTATTAGTCTATTCTGTGGGTATGTTTTGATGATGAAGACTACACCATCTTCAATTTTTGTGATGCCCTTACTCTGATAGTTGGGAGGTGAAAGCAGTATTCCATTAGAACTAGCATGGCAGATCTAAATTAGGATTCTAAATGGCAACGTTTTCATTTTTTGCTGCAGATAAAGGGAGAAGGTAAAGGGAAGTGCTTTAGCGATATACAAGGCCACTGCAATTATGTGACAGGAAAAGACCAAATTATGAGGCAGAGTTGACCAATTTATGTGGCAAGAAAAGTCCAGTTATCAATTTACAACGCCAATAGCTCTAACTCAAGTACATATGAGACCTATTGCATTGCAAATGCTTGTTACATGTCGGCCTTACTTTCTTACACCAGCGCCAGTAGAGCGATCCACTGTTTTATAGAAATTGCCACAATTCCTGTTTCAACACAGGACAGGAGTTTAGGGCAAAGTGAGGGGCAATTGTTGGCTCGTTCCCAAAACGTTATTTCAACGTTTCTATACACAAGAAAGCCTGCCTTTCACACAACATTTTTTGAATGTTATTTACTCTCCTCTACCCAGCACACCAAATGAGCTATAACAGAACTCTAGAAGGTAAACGGTTATATGTTGTTATTTACCAGATTCAAATACAAAGGTTACCAGTTTCAGAGCTGGTGGACTGACAATGGAATGGAACATGCCTGCACGTGCCCTCAAGAGATGGACTAAATATGTTGTAGGGATGCTTCACTTTTGCCTTCTATTTTTCAGTCGCTAGTTATGCGGCAGGTGAAACGTGCTTCCATGACATGGTTAAAAATGAATAACCGAAGACATTAAAAAATCAACTGTAATACGTTTGTTCTGGGAAACTGGTTTGGCCAGTCTGAAATGCAATACAAAAAAATCTTGATTTGGGACGGCGCCAGGCACAGAGGTTTGACTTACACTTTTATAACGTTGCTTTAGAAACCTGAGACGCACAGCGCCTCTTTCCTGTGCTCGCTCTGAAAACACCCTGTGGGAACAATGCAGCTTACAGACTAAAAGGAAATGTTGTGATGAGCACAATGGCCTTAAGTAAACAGAAATGGTGCAAGACATTGTTGACGGCTCAGTAAGGGTAGTGCCTGCCCGCGCGGCGCTCGCACGAAGGATTAGGCACTATTTGCATTGCTTTGCTTTGCAAAAGAGGGAATCCTCGTTCAAACAGAATTCAGTGTTATTCTAGCGCTTCCCCTCGAGAAACAACCCTCAGTGCTTCCGACTAAGAACAAGCATTGACACAACCTGTAGGTCTGGCTTTTGTATAAGAGCAGCATGCACAGAGACAGACATACCAGAACACATTTTCACTATCACTACAGAGATAAATTGCATTGCTGTTCCCGGTGCGTCCCTTAGGCGCTCTCACCTCGCCTCTAGAATGCAGACTTTCATACATAGATCACATATATATTCAGTCACTGCAACACGTCTCTGGTACCTGGGCAGAGAGGCCAGCAGCAAAACAGGCACCCATACACAAATACCTACAGTCATGCAGCCACCCTCTTACACATTTGCACCACAACGGTGGTATCCCATCCCCCACAATCAAAATCCCATGGACCAGCCTACCTGAACCACCGATCTCCTTCCACACCCCCGCCAGATCCCTCTTCTCCACCCAGATGGCCCTGGCTACCATCCCTCACATCAGCAAAACCACCGCCAGAGGACGATCTTTCACCTACACTGCAGCAAAGAGCTGGAACACCCTTCCCCTGCACCTCAGACAAAACCCATCGCTCACCATCTTCAGGAAAAACCTCAAGACGTGGCTCTTCGGATGGGGCCCCTCCCCTTCCCCCAGCGCCTTGAGACCCTCTCAGGTGAGTAGTCGCGCTTTACAACTACTAATTGATTGATTGATAGGACGTTAATGGGATTTAGATTTCGGCGGACAAGATATCCATCACCGTTTGACAGGGTAACCTCTCCGCCAGTATTCAAAACAGGCCCATAGTCACCCATGCGCACAGGCTAACAGACATAGAGGCACACATGCAAATTGAGGGAGTCTCACACATGAGCATAGGCCAACAGACAGAGGCAGCCTTTCATACAGACTAACATACACATTAGCACTCATGCACATTGACCAAAAGATAAACATTCAGTTATGTACATGGGCAAATAGACATGCAGGCACCATGCACACAGATCAATAGACATGCAGGCAAATATTACAATACAAACCCCTGTATACTAAGTGGCATAACAAAGTTGTCATGGGTCCTAATGCAAGCAAGACAAAATGGGCCTCCATCTCTACTTTGGTAGTAAAAACAGCTATAAATGAGACGCAGAGCTCTGGGCCCTAGTACTACTGCAAATGCTGTACTAATGATAGAAATGGCTCTCCATGCACATACTGACAAAACATGTACAGATATCCAGGTATACAGGCAACAAACAGAGACACACATACATTCAGGACAGCACACATGCAATCTCAGCCAACAACTTACAGATGCACAAACAGTTAAAAGCAACTCACAAACAGACACATGAAAGAACAGGTGAACACAGAGTTGGAAGAGTAGATTTATGGATTGATGGACATGTGGATTATTTGATGGTTGGTGATAGTGAAATGCAGAGGAAATCACATTTCAGGTGGAGAAGGGAGTGACGTCTCAATGACCATCCAGTCCTTGGCATTATAGGAATGATCATCTGATGGTTACAATCAAGTGCACATCTATGACCTCTTTGATATATACTCTCCATTATGAACGTCTGAAATTCAATACCTGACTGCCCGTGGCACTCAATCTCAAGTATATATATATATATATATATATACGTATATATATATATATATATATATATATATAACAAACAGCAGCATTGTCTTCGTAAAAGGGAGCCCCCAACCCTGAAGAGCAGCCTCGGCAATAGGAATGAAGCATCCCATAAATCAAACACAACAACAGCTTCCATGGAACACCAGAAGTTTTATTTCATGTAGAAAAATAGGCAGCACTTCACTGACGTGTATCAGTTTTCAAGTAAAATGTTCCTGCAAATATTACATTGATATTATCAATGATGTTATGGGGTACTTAGCAGTGCATGGCGAGGGTGCAAGTTATAGTTACCTTAAGGGATGAGCTACAGTTACTTGAGATAACTCTAACTATAACAGGTGAATGTCTATGGTTTTATACATTTAAAATGTGAACCTAGCTATAACGTCCTTGTGACCTTTGTTTTTTTCAGTGAATTTCTATGGTTTCCTAAATTATATTTCCTAACTATAACGTCCTTGTAACCTTAGTTTTTTCAGTGAATTTCTATGTGTTTTTTAAAGTGTAGTAATTTTATTACCATACGTTAATCCAACAACCGCGGCGTATGGCCTAGGGCCATGTGCATTGGTGGCTGGACACCCACTTATAAGCACCCAACCTTGCACTGTGCATGGCCTTCGCCTGTGCGTAGCAGGGGTGCCCGTAAATCCTGGCCTGCAGCTAGTCCCTGCTACAAACCCCCTAACCACCCAACTCTACTCTGCACACAGCCCTTTGGCCGTGTGTGGCTGGATTTGGTAGCAGCCTATCTGGGTGTGAGAATAGGTGTAGGAGGGTGTATCTGGGCATGAGAGTGTCTGTGAGAGTCTCTGGGTGTGAGAGTGCGTGCATCAGTGCCTTAGTGGGTGAGTCAGGTCTGTGAGTGGGTGTAGGATGGTGTCAGTGTGTCTGTGAGTGGGTGTGTGATAGTCTGAGTGGGTCTGTGAGTGAGTGCATGAGTGTCTGAGTGGGTCTCTGAGTGGGTGTGCGAGAGTCTGACTGACACTGTAAGTGGGTGTACCAGGGTCTGAGTGGGTCTGTGAGTGGGTGCGTGAGTGTCTGAGTGGATCTGTGGGTGGGTGCGTAAGGGTCTGAGTGGTTGTGTGAGTAGGAGAAAGAGAGAGAGAGAGAGAGAGAGAGAGAGAGAGAGAAAGAGAGGGAGAGGGAAAGGGATAGAGAGTTTTCTTGGCTTTGATGGATGATATCCTTAGAATAAGATATTCTGGACAAATTGAAAAGAAAAATGTATTTGCCAGTTAAAAAGAGTGAGATCATCTTTCAGTATGACCCTTAAACCTTTAAAGTTTAAAAGAAATTAAAGGAAGGAAATGATCACAGACACACCTTGAGTAGAGCCCTTCAACTGTCAGTGTGACGGTCTGTGACCTTAACCATTAGGCCACAGGTGACTCCGTGATGGAATGTTTCCAGACATATCTATGACATACAACCCACACATGTGAGAGGAAAGAAATGTGAATTTTCCTTTAATAGGAAGGTTTAACAGTCAAAACACTAGTAAATAAACAAACACACTGCCAAGCGGTACTCAGATTTAAGCATTCAGCCCACGGAAGGACAGTACAAGAACCTGACCTTGAGGCCAGCAGTGACTCTGTTCTGCTCTGCATCCAAATGTAACTATGAAATTTGTACCAAACATGTTGCTAGTCTTACTATTTGAAGTCATTGCATGGAGAGACCATTGCAATGACAGTCTCTCTCTCTCTCTGCTGTGCTATATGGGAAGGAAGAGAGAGAGAGAGAGAGAGATTGTCATTTGTTTGATGGGGACTGTCAGCTCCCACCAATCAAAAGCAAATAGCTATGTCCCAGGTGGCTTTAGGAGGGGGAGGTCCCCAGGGCTATTAGTGGCTCCTCATCATCTCAAGTAACTATAACTCATGCCCCAAGGTAACTATAACTCGTGCCCTCGCCATGCACAGCTAATTACCCCACAAATAATGGCACTTATGGCATCTTTGATAACATCACTAATAACATCAACTTAATATTTGCAGTAACATTTTTGACAAAGAAACTGTGCATGGTGGGGGCGCGAGTTATAGTTACCATAGGGCACAAGTTATAGTTATTTGAGATAAATGTAACAGGTGAATTTCTAAAAAAAATGTGAACTTAACTATAGCGTCACTGTAATCTTAGCTTTTTAAAGTGAATACATTTATATAGGGTCCAGTGAATAGAAACCTGAAAAAGCCCTGAAATGTGCCAGTTATGCTAGGCAATACAAAACTGATACCTTATGTCACACCACCTTCCATGCTTAATACAATACTTTGCCCACCATAACTGGTGAAATTCATGGGTGTTTGGGGTTTGTGTTCACTGAATTTAGCTTTAGTGGTATACATATATGGTTTATATCTGTATAAAACAGTCTCCTTATAACAAGACTGTACTTATGGTTCAGCCACACTTTTAATTGAAAATGCATTTTTTTAGATTGCTGTTAACTGTGGTGTGATTTGACGTGTCTTTTAAGGTTTTGTGCTTTAGTCACTATTGACATTACTTTTAACCTGAACTGCCCTTTAATTTTTAATTTTGCAGGGAATTTCAGTAATTTGTAAAGATCTGCACCTCTTCAAATCATTGAGGCGCACATAAATTGGAATCTATCTTTGGTTTACACAGATGCTAAAAAAACATATATCATGATGAGGCCTACCTGTATTTCTTTCAAACAATACATTGTTTATAAATATTCACTCAGTGGTTTATGGTTTTAAAGGCAATGAACACAATTGTGATGTGCTGCAGTAAAAGTAAAATATACATTTGTTAAACAGGCCTGATGAGTATGTATATATTTTAAGATAAAAAAGTTATTATACATATTTGTAAAAATAAATACACACACCTAGATAGATACACATAATGAAATTATAACATGTTACGTACATGGGGCTACGCAGACTATTGCTGTTTGAATATGGTGATTATGTAGGAAAGAGCCAACTCTTGAGTAGTCTTCTGAAAATAAGATAGTTATCCATGGATCTTATATTTGGGGGTAATAAATTCCATAGTTTGGCCGCTGGAACAGGAAAGATGTACCACCTATTGTATTTTTGTTGTATGGTGGTGTTTTGAGGCAGGCTGCCAATCTTGAGCGGAAGTTTCTTTGTTGAATTTATTTTGTGATTTTATTCCTGATGAAAAGTGGTCCTGTTCCAAGTATTGCTTTGTGGGTGATACAGAGCAGCTTGAAGGTGGATCTTCTGTGAACCAGTAACCAATGTAGGGTCCTCAAGGCAGAGGAGATGTGAGCTAGTGGCTTTTACATGTAGGAGTGGTGTGGCAGCCGAGTATTGAATGCGTTGTAGTTTTTTCATAATAGATAGATATGATGAATGGTAGAGACCATTGGCGTAATCCAGAGTAGATAGATAGTAGCCTGAAGATTTCCTTGTGTGGAAATCCAAGATGGAGGAAGATGATTTGCAGAGTTTTCATGGTGATGAAGCTTGGTCTTGCTAATGTGTCCACTTGAGCATTCATTGTTAACTTGGAGTCCATGGAAATTCCAAGGTTTCTTACTTCCTTAGATAGTTTAGGAGGTGGCCCTAGATCATCAGGTCTGGCGCAAAGTGGGTCATAATTTTTCCAATCGCCACATGTGAGTATTTTTGTTTTGGAAGCATTCAGTTTGAGATGGCTATATGTCATCCACTGATCAACAGCTTTGAGGCAACTGAAGATTTGTGAGTTTGTGATGTCTTTGGGCCATTCCAGTTTAAGGAGTATTTGTATGTCATCTGCATAGTTGTAGCATGCAAGTTGAAATTAATTGATCATTGTTGGTAATGACATCATATAGATGTTGAAAAGCATGGGTGAGATGACTGAGCCTTGAGGGACCCCTGCTTTGGTGAAATAGGGTTTGGATGAGGAAGGGGCAGTATGGATGACATTAGTTCTTTTTTGAAGATAGAATGTGATCCAGTCAAGAGCATTCCCCTCTATGCCGGCTTCACAGAGTGTTTGTATTACAGTATCATGTTCAACTGTGTCAAAGGCAGCTGGGAGGTCCAGGAGAAGTAGTGTAGCAACTCCATTGTGGTCTATTGTGTTCTTAAGATCAGCCCAAATGGCAGATTCAGTACCTATTTCTGGGTGGAATCCAGTTTGATAGTCTGAAAGTATGGCGTTATCTTCAATGAATTGTCACGTCTGGGCGAAAGCTGCTCTTTCTATCAGTTTGCCTAGGAAAGGTTTGTATTTGTTGGTGTCCTGGGGGTTCAGGTTTGTTTTCTTTAATAATGAGTATATGTATGCCTTTTTAAGGTCTTCTGGAAAGATTCCTGTAGTTAAAGAAGTATTGATGATTCTTCTTACTGGTGTGGCAGCAGAGGTAGATAAAATAATATTCCTGAAGATGTGTGATGGACAAGGGTTAGAAGGCAGCCGGAAGGCCTGCTTGCTTTGACCAGACCCACAAGTTCACTTTGTGATATTTGTTTGAAGGAGTGCAGAGGCTGGGTTGGCTTACTCTTGGAGGGAAGGTTTGGAAATGGGTTGATGCTGGTGGTTTTCTTTTGTTTTAAACAGGAATCCAGTGTGTCTGCCTTGGTTGAATAATGATTTGCCAGTTTGTCTGCGAAATCTTGAGTAATGGGATTAGTTCCTTCCATGCATTTAGGTTTGCAAAGTTAATTGAGAATTTCTTTATTTTTTTTAATTTTCAGATAGAGCATTTTGAATTTTGTCTGAGTAGTACCTTTTTAGCTATTTTGATTGTTGATTTGTGCATTCTGTTAAGTTTGCGAAGCTGAAGTTTGTCTTGAATGTTATTTGATTTGAGTGAGGTTTGTTGTAGCCTTCTGGTTTGTTGTTTTATCTTTTTTAGTGGTATAATTCTCCATGGTGCTTGTTTTCTTTTGTCCTGTTTAGGTTTTTAGTGGTATTAGGATATCAAAAGCTTACTCTAGCCACTTGTAAAGTTTTTGAACAGAATTTATTGTTTCTAGATCTGTGTTGGCTGTTAGTTGTGTTTCTAAGTGTTCAGAACTGAGTTTGTTCTGTGGTCGATAGGTGGATGAAGGTGGTCTTGGGTGTGTTGATGTGTGGTGTTTTATGTTGGAAAGTGACCAAATGGCGGTCTGACCATGTGACTGGTGTGATGCTTTGAACAGTAACTAGTTCTGAGTTTGTAAAAACAACAACTAGGATGTGTCCAGCGCTGTGTTTGTAATTGTGTACAATCTGATGTAGGTTCAATGACTAGGCCAGTGATGATAGCTTTTGGATGGGGCACATTGGGTTTGTCAAACCAAATGTTTAGGTCCCCAAGAGTGTATAGGTTGGAGTATAGTGTTAGAAGGTTTGAAACTGTGTCCAGAAATGTGTCTGGCAATGTAGAATTACTAGGTGGTGGTCTGTAAAGGAGGAGGAAGTTACAGGAGGAAGTTGGTGTAAGGTTGCCTCTGGTGGGGAGGGCCTCACAACCTTGAATAGAGATGTTGCCTGTTGAGATTTATTGCTTGTTTGAATATAACAGCTAGTCCACCTCCTTTTTTGCCTATGTGGTTTTGTGTGATGGTTTGATAGCCTGGAGGTACGGCTTCATGCAACACTGGGGCCATGTCATCTCCAAACCATGATTCAGTTATGAAGAGTAAGTTAGGTTTTGTGTCAGTGAGCAGGTCGTAAACATGGTACTTGTTTTTAGAGAGTGATCAAGCATTTATGAGTATGCAGTTTAGTGATTGTGTATTGGTGGTGGTGTGACTTTGTTTTGTAGAGGAGTTATCAGTATATTTTGAACTTGTAGCAGGTGTGTCATTGGTGTTGATATTAACTGTATAAGGTTCACCATAGTGTTGTTTTTCAATATTGTACTCCACTCCCAGCAGGTTTAGAAGGCATTTTGTTGAGTCTGCGTGTGTTGGTGGTGGAGATGATGGTTGTGAGCAAGATGGTGAGTTGTACTGTTTTTGTAGAGTAGCCTGTTGTGTAATGGACATGGTGATGCAAAATTGTGAAGACAGGCATTTTGTATATTTTGTTTGCGTCAGTTTAGGGTGGAAGGAGTATGAGTTAGGGGTGGTGGTGGAGCATATGGGTCATATTGTAAGACTCTAAATTGGATGAATGGATGAGATGCGGTGCATAAATGTTGCTGTGTTGGAGTGCTTGTGGTAGATGTGAAGAATGTGAATGTTGGAGTAAAGTTAGTTTTGGATTTGCATTATTTGTGTAGTCAGGAGGGAGGTAGTGTGTGTGATGGAAAGTATTTTGAAAGTGTTTGTGACTTTGATGTGCTTGTGTGTGAGTTGTTTTATTTTTGTGGCGTAATGAGGGGAAATATGGATGCAGTGTTTTTTTGTGAAGGATTTATATGTGAGTTACTGCAGGTGAGTGGTGTATGAAAAGTGTAGGGGTGGTGATGTGATTTGGAGAAGAGTGTATGTTGTGAGTAAGAGGAGATGGACAAGAGTCATGATTGTGTTAGATTTGATAACTGGAAGAGGTAATGTGTGTGATGGATTAGAGTGTAAGGAATCTATAGTTGTGTGTAACTGGTAAAAAGGGGAGGGGGTATTTGTGGATGGTGTGATGGAGGGCTGAGTATAGGTTTTGTCATTATAAAAAGGGGTCTGTTATGAATATGTAGAGGGAAGAGATGGTGTTTGGTTTGAACATGATGTGTGTGTCTTGATCTATTATATTTTTGTATAATGTGGCTTTGTGTTGTGTTTGTAATGTATGGATGTGCTAGTGGTATGGGACAGAGTTGTATTTTGTATGAGAAAGATGGTGCCATAGTGTTGTAGTTGGGATAGAATTGAGTATAGGTGTGGTTTGTATGGTTTTGTAGTGGTTGTTGGGACATTTGAGATCTGTATGAGGTTTGTTAGTGGTGGTTGTGTAGAATGCATTTGCTGATATTGTGTTTGGATGCTGGAGGATGTGGAGGGACTAAGGTTGTTTTTGAAAAAGGTTAAATTGGGCAACATCTCTGGCTCTAGGCCCGTCCAGTCCTGAACAGGTCCACAAATGCGACTTGCCCTGAAACCTAGGCTAAAATAGCCCTATTGGCCAATGGAACCGTAGCCCTAACCTTAACCAATCAATATCCTAACCCTAAACCCAAGAGCCAATTATCATATTTGGTTTGAAAATGTGTTTTATTTAATGTTCTAAAACATTGTTGTCTGTCTTCTTTATGATCCCACCATGAGAAGTGGCCTGCTTGTGTAGGCATGATAGTTGGTCCCAAGAAGGTGATGGTTTTGACCAAGCAGCGGTTTTGGAGTGTTTTGTTTGATATTGGAGAATATTGTTGAGTGTCTTTTGAAGCCATTCTATCCAGTGGGCTGTGTTTGTGCTTGGGAGATGAGACAGTTGAGCCTGTCAGCATGGAGGCTCCACTAATCCGGAGTTTCTTGATGTGTTCAAATTCATATTTGTGAGGGTTGGAAAGTGTCAGATTTGTGAACCCAACAAAATGTGTGGCATATCTGTGTGAGTGATGTCTTTGACAGTTATGGGTGAGGTTATACACATGTTTAGTCAGTGTTTCGAACATTGAAGTTTGTCTGTGTTTTGAACCAAAAATGACTAATGGTCTGTATAAATGTGTGGTGGGTGTGACAGCTGGGCCGTAAACGCCCTGCCAAGTACCTGCATGGTTAGGACTGTGATATTGGAGATTACTGATATCTATGAATGGTTTTAGTAAGTGTCAAAATGAGCATGCACAGATTATGAGCTTGTGCAGTGTCATAAACTTGTGCTGTCCACAAAGGATTATCCAGTTATCACAACCATTAGGTCTATATACAGCAATAGCCCATGAACCTTGGACACTTGTTTTTTAATAGCTTGACAACAGCAGTGTTCACACTCACAAAAACACGTAAAGGTACCGAATCAAGTTAATCCCCACATGCCTCCAAAATTTGGCAGGTTTTTGTCAGTTGTTTTTTTTAGTTATTTGCCCAGAAATTCATTTAAAGTGATTTGCATGATATTTAGAAAAGTCACAATTGACTTGTTTGGAACACCACTTATACTGTTTTGGAACCAGTTGCCTCGTAGTTAGGGTTGAAACCGTTTATAAAAGTCTTCTCAATTTATAAAAATGCATGCAAACATTATTTTTTGTAACAACCTCTCGGTCCCTGACAGAAGCCCTACTGAAGAATCCCAACAGGGAAACAATGCTTCACATCACGGCCAGAGATTCATTGTCAGTGAAGAAGCCCCTCACAAGCATATAAAATGAATCTTCAACATTGAAAACAGGGTCCACATTCAGCACAATTGTCTTGGGCTGACTTCAGCTTGACAGATATTCAATATCTTGTTTCATGTTACGGAAGATTGACTAAGTGCTCCAATAGAGACATTGATTTTGTTCTTAAGATATCAGAAGGGGAAACCAGCAGTGCTGTCATAATTACCAGCTTGCTAACATGTGGGTATTTCTACAGACTGTGTGCTTGGATAGCCAGTGGCATATGGAATGTCATTCATGGTTCTATGTGTAGTGCAACAATGAATGGATGCATGTTTGTGAACCAAGCAAGTTGGATCAAGATGGTATAAAGATCTGCAGGTCCAACAGCAGGGAACATATTTCACCACCTATAGGAAAGTGCCCCTTTATGTATGGTCACCCCCCCCCCACTTTTTGCTCCAATGTTGATGTGTATGACTCCGCTAGTGCATTGGAAGCCTGCTAACCAGGACCCAGTCCTTGTGCTCTCTTCCAAAATGGATTTATCAACTTGGTAATTCCCTTATTGTCAAAGACTTTACCTGCTTATAAGCCCCTTGTAAAAGCCACCCAGGGCATAGGTGGTAAAGGGGTCCCCAGGGCTTCAGCAAATGTTTGTGCCACCCTAGGCGACCCACACAAATTGCTTATTGCAGATCTACCATTGCAGACTGCCAGAGCAGCGCAATCTACTAGATTTTCGACTGTGCCCTCAACATGAGTGGCACAGTTCTATGCTCTACCTTCCATATAAGGCAAGCACACCTAAGGTAGGCCTCTGCACCCCAGGAGGCAGGGTGCATTATATTTAAGGTGCAGAAATGTAGGCACAATCGTATATGTCTCTATAGCGTATTTTCCATTAAAGTACACTATAGGTACAGGGTGGTTCATAGGATAACATGAGAATTCAGCACGAGCGGGCCAGGGTTGCTAGCTCCATGACAGAACTGCCTAAATATGTTGAGCTTGGTGTCAAACAAAGTGCTTTCTCTCCCACAACAGGACCTGGTGTTGAAGGATGGCTGGCATGCACCCAGGTGGCACCCAGGAGGTTCTCCACCTGTTTACCCAACTTCTTTGTGCTCTGGCCAGTCAGCCCACGCTCTTTCCCACACCTGCTGCCACCAAGAAAGGATTTTGACCTGCAGCTAGGTAGTGTGAACATGCCCAGGAGTCAGAAACAAAGGCTGAGGCAGGAAGGAGGTCACACCTCTTGCCTCCCCCCACCCGGCTTATGAAAGGACACTTCAGGGCGGTGAGCTTCAAAAGCTTCACCGCCCCTGATCACCATCTGTGCTGTACCCCATTGGGGTAAACAGCCCTCCTCCTACTCCTAATCACATTTTCTCATAGTCAGGTGTGAAATTAGGTATGCACGACACTGCACATTCCCATCGGCTGACCACACCTCTAAATGAGCAGCCCGGTCTGTGCACTAAATTTTGATTTCTGCCATCTCAGAAGTGGCAGAATAGAGAGTTTTGTGTAGTAAAAGGTGACCCACCCCACCGGATTTTGTCACCTCTGGGGTGGATTAGCTGTAGGAGCTAGCTGCCCATTGGCCACTTGTCTCCACACCCCTAATTCTCCTAAATCCAGGCTTTAAGGGATGCCCTAGACACCAGAATCTCAGATTTGATGTACTGTCTTTGAAGAAGGACCAAGAGGAACCCTGTGTCTCCGACAACCAGACTTTTCCCACTGAACCAAAGCAAAAGAGGGATACACCCTTCTATGAGGCAACATACTGGGGGCTTGCGTGAATGACCCTCGTCCTTGGCTCAACCTCGCCACTCCCAACCACAGAGACCCCTGTGGACTCCAGAAGCACCCTCAGACTCTCTTGGACTAGTGGTACTATTTCCCTGAAAACTGAAGGTAAAAATACTCGCAGGATCTGAAGAGTCACCGGACATCACGTCAACCATAGGATGGACGAAAGCCAGGTGGTCCAGTGTCTTCTGGGAGTTTTAGTTGTGCCTGCCCCGAAGTTTCAGGCCGCAACATCTCTCCCATTGACCCCATGAAGTTCCCAAAGCTTTTCACCACCTTTAACAGTTCCAAGGCTTTTTTTGCATCCCTTTGCCTTCACCACCATGTACGTAGTAAAATCAGCAGCACGAACAGCCAGGACAACTCTGCACATACACCATGGGCCAAATAAAATTGAACTGACTGTTGTGAACTGGTCATAGGGATTGCACAACCTTAATCCTTTAAGGGTTCAACGTAACTCGTTCTCTATGTACTATTTTGCCACAAGTGTTTTTTCTCCAATGACTTCAATGCAACGTTTAAATTCCATTTTTACTGTGATTTAATTTTGCTTCTAAAACTCATAGAATCACCAATTGCAGTTTGAATGGGGTACTTCAGACTCTGGGGCCCAATAGCTATTGTAAAGACCAAAGATACAGGGGATCATAGAGAGAGAGAGAAGGGAAGAATGCCAGGGGTGTACAGCTGCACAAAGATCCAAGGCCTTTCACTTTTACCGTTGCTGTGCCACAGCGTCTGTTTCCCTATCACACCACCATCTCCTAGTGAGACGTTGCACTTGAACATTTTCCTTACGTATATTGATTGGGCCTGATTTATACTTTTTTAGCGCCGTATTTGCGTAGTTTTTTTACACAAAAGCGGCACAAGCTTACAAAATTCATTTATATTTTCTAAGTTTGTGCCGTTTTTGCGTCAAAAAATGACGCAAATGCGGCGCCTAAAAAGTATAAATCAGGCCCATTGTTTTTCCATGGCCGTCTCTACATCACTGCTTTGTGTGTACGTGCTTAGCGCTGAGAAACAGCTGTGAACACCATCCAAAGATTTCCACGAACTCAACAATGAAAAAAGCGCAAAGAATGACTGATTGCTATTTTATACTCAGTTGCACTGGCAGGTACATAAACATGATTCCCACCAATAACTATTTCTTAGCACCTGCCACCAAAGGTATATTTTTGCTGACAGCTAGATGTCGAGGGCTGGAATCACAAATAGTGAGATAGAACGGCACATCCTGTGTCCTAAGTACTCTGGTAACCAAGCGTGACGTGTAGGTCCATCAATTACTCATCTATTCAACCATCTCCTCTCTTGTTGTTGCTTTGGGCTTGTTTTCCACATTCCTCCGCCCTCTCTGAAAGGGAATGTTCTTCCCTCCACCTGCTGAACTTGAAACTTTGCTACTGCGCTCTGGTGCCCTTGCGGCGAAAAAACTGCAAATGAAGCCCAGGAAAGCGAAGTTAGGAAACATTTCTGAGTTACTGCTACCTTCTGGGAGCGACATTGCTTCCTGCTTGAAAGACATTCATCTTTAAGGCAGTGTTTTTGTAAATGATTAGAGGATGGTGCACAGCAGCACAACTGGTATTAAGGAACAAAATGAAATGGCAAAGGCACCGCCTGTGAGTTCGGAATTGAGGAGATCAAGGTCTCTGTCTGACCATAGTTTCTCTCATTACCCCAGCGTGAAGCGTTTACTACGTGTTCTGCATGTTTTTTTTCTCATCACAGGCAGAATAGATTTTTAACACATTAAATTCCACATTTTTTCCTTTTTTCCAAGTCTTTTTTTCTGATACATTTCGATAAGATTGACCTGCCGAACTGTATCAGGGAAAAACTGCAAAGAAGTGATAATTATCACTCAAGTTGCGATTCTGATCCTTGTGCCAACAACTGTTTGCATAGGATTGACACTGAGCCCTTAACCCGTAGGGCCAAAGAAGGATACTGAACTGAGCGTAGTGCACCCACTGCAGATTGAAAATAGCCCTTGTGTCTGCATGTGGCTTACCAGCACTTATCTCTCCTTTAGGGGGCACTTTCTTGTTTTCGGCCTAAAGTTGTCTAAACCCGCATACAGGCACACAAACACATATGCATATGCACACAACACAAACACCCTCTTGCTCTGTCTTTCTCCCTCTCTCTATCTGGCGCCAAGCATTGGAACCCTGGAAGGGTATTTACCTAAGGATCTAACCTGTAGCTTATTATGTCAGCTTCACCTAAAGACACTAATTCATACTGCCAACACACCACGGATTCGACTGGTGTAAGTATACCTTTGTTTCAGTACTCTAGTACTTCAAGAGGTGCACTGTTAGAATTCAGACAGTGCAAGGTTTGATTAGCAAGGGCTAGGGTGACTTCCTTACTACGTGTCATTACAGACACTATTTCCAGTCATGGGCTTCTTACCTATCAATCCCTGCAATTAGGTGTGTTAGGCTAAGACGCTCAATGGAAATAAAGACTACACCACCTACAATGCATGAAAGCCTTGGAAACTAAATACCATTTGTAACTTACAGTTTCAGTCTTCGGCTTTTAGGAAGTCCACTGGTTGGGGTTCAAGTGGATCCCAAACACCCACCTCCAGCAACACAGGCCGGCCGGGTGCAAAGGTCAAAAATGAGCAATTTTAATGTGGGTTCCTATGGAGACGAGGGTACTTGGAATCAGGTCTGCCTGCAGGTAAGTCCCCACGACTCAGAGGGCAGACCAAGGGGGATTAGAGGAGCACTGGAGGGGCCACAAGTAGGCACCAAACACATACCCTCAGCGGCACTAGGGGAGCAGGGTGCAGGGAGCAAACAGGACATCGGGCTATCAATGCTAGTCTAAGAGGGGAGCCTAGGGGTCACTCTGAGGCTGCAAGCGAGGTCCTGGGGGGTGTCTCGGGCAGACCACCGGGTGGACAGGAAGGAAGGCCACCTGCTGAATGTTGCTGCACCGGAGGTTGGGTTCTCTAAGGCCTTGGGGCTGTGAGTGCATTGTGTCTTTAGGCGTCGGAAATCTTCGTCCACAGCTTTGCAGTCAGGGGGGTCCTCGGGATTCCCTCTGCAGGTGTCATCGTGGAGGGGTGTAGAAGTCAACCCAGGGTGGGCACTTGCACGCAATCGTCTGGGGACCCTCTATAGCAGGGTGGACCACCTGGACACGGGCCCTGGGTGTCGAATGCAGAGTGGTCAGGACTTACACATCCAGAGTGGGGTGGGAGTTCTTAGTTGTTGGTTTTTCTTGGACAGGGCCGGTATCCTCAGGAGTTCTTGGTCCTTTTGAATGCAGGACAGTCCTCTGGAGCTGAGCAGAGGTTCCTGGGCCCTCTTGACGCGTTGCTGTATTTTTTTAGGTTATTTGAAGCAGGAGACAGGCCGATCACTTCAGCTCTGGACACCTTAGGGGTGGTCAAAGCTGAAGTGGTCACTCCTCCTTGTTTTCCTAAGTTTCCAGTCGAACTTGCCACCAAAAGGGGGCTTTGTCCGCGGGGCGGGAATCTCCACTAGCTGGAGTGCCCTGGGGCACTGTAACACAAGGCCTAACCTTTGTGGCTCACCGCCAGGTGTTACAGTTCCTGCAGGGGGGAGGTGTGAAGCACCTCCACCCAGAGCAGGCTTTGTTTCTGGCCTCAGAGAGCACAAAGGCCCTCACTTAATGGGGTTAGAAATGTGTCTGCTAGGGGCAGGCTGGCTGGCACAGACCAGTCAGTCCTACACTAGAGGATTGGGTAAAATACAGGGGACATCCCTAAGATGCCCTCTGTGTGCATTTGTTAATACATCTCACACTGGCATCAGTGGGGGTTTATTGTGCTGAGAAGTTTGATACCAAACTTCCCAGTATTCAGTGAAGCCATTATGGAGCTCTGGAGTTGTAAATGTAAAACTTCCAGACCATATACTTAATATGGCCACACTGCACTTACAATGTCTAAGAATGGACTTAGACACAGTAGGGGCATATTGCTCATGCAGCTATGCCCTCACCTGTGGTATGCTACACCCTGCCTTAGGGCTGTGAGGCCTGCTAGAGGGGTGACTTACCTATGCCACAGGCAGTGGTTTGTGGGCATGGCACCCTGAGGGGGATGCTGTGTTGACTTTGCATTTTTATCCCCACCAAAACACACAATCTGCACTGGCAGTGTGCATGTGCCTGGTGAGGGGTCCCTTAGGGTGGCATAACACATGCTGGAGCCCTTAGGGACCCTTCCTGGTCACAGGGCCCTTGGTACCACTGGTACCTTTTATAAGGGACTTATCTGAGTGCCACAGTTGTGCCAATTGTGGAAACAATGGTACATATTTAGGGAAAGAAAACTGGTGCTGGAGCCTGGTTAGCAGGATCCCACTACACTCTCAGTCAAGTGAGCATCAATACCATGCAAAATGTGTGTGGGGGGGTAAACTGCAACTAGTGTCCGTTTCCTAAATCTATAAATCATTCTCTTCCTGGATCTTGCTACATGAGTCAACTATCGACAAGCGAGATCAAGAAGTTGAAGCATTGAATGATACATTTTTCAGTTGTTCTTTACGTTTGATATTTATATGGTTTTTCTGGTGAATACCAAATTTAAAATTCATTCTAGGTTTTATTATTACCCAGTGTAATGTACAATAGCGATTGACCAACATTTTATGAATTACACTAGATGTGTATATGGATTTGCATTTAAGTCTAGCGATCGACTTAAGCACTTGTTGGCAGTGCCCTTATGCTGCAGCGTTGTCCCCGCCCATAATGGCCTCACTGGGGGGTGTATTACTACAATGGGTGGGCACTACCATTCCATACTTGGGGATCAGCATATATCATGACAAAAGGGATCTGTGTGAAGGGGACCTGGGGAGATGTGTCTCCTCCATCGCATTCAAGGTAGCTTTCTGGCAAGCACTCCCACTTTTAGTCATGAGGCATACCGCCATCTCAAAGACAGTGATACTCCCTAGACTAATATGCTATTTTGCCATACTCCCCATTTATTTAACTCGCCAACTCTTAAGGGAACTGGATGCGCTTCTAAAGGACCTGATAAGGGCCGGTGGCTGCAACAGGTTAGCATTAGCCACACTGGGACTCCCTGAGGATCAGGGAGGACTAGGTGTCTCAATAGTCGAAGATTATTACTTTAACGGGCCAGCTGGAGTGGTTGACCAGGAGGTTTTCTTGGACAGCTCAAGAAGAAGCTGGGGAAATAGACAGCCTGATCTCGAAAATACTAGATCTTATTCTACCTGATCCCAGACCCATCTTTGTTTCCTCCTAGTTACTTGCAGTGGCTTTACGATAGCTAGCATGGCTTTGCCTGGTCACCAAAACCTGTGCCCCCAGCATTCATTTACTGGGCCTCTCCACATCAAACATAGTTCTCGATCAGAAGAGCCTCATGCAATGAGGGGCAGTGTATTAGACATGTTGGGAGAGGTATTTCAGGATGGCTTACTCTAGTCTTTTCAGACTACGCAAGACCAGCATACCCTATACAATTTTTAACATATGGTTTCATATCCCACATTATATGTATAAGATGGGAGGTAATAGACATTGAGGCACCGTGCATCAACCAACCCATGCACGCTCAGTAATGCCAAACACCGTGTCGCCTGGTTATACAAATCACAGTTGAGCTGAGTTGAAAAAATACTTTGTTTAGACAATCAAGACCATTAAAGTGCCAATAACGTAATATTTTAAAAAAGGAAGAAAATATACAAGTATAAGACCTTAAAATAAGCTAAACAGACACATGATGCCGTTTTTTACATCCATAGTCGTATCACAGTTGGAAATAAGGTAAAAAAACAGAAGAGGCTCAATAAACATACAAATTAAAAATGTGAGTAACTGTTAGCATGATCATAAATAAAAGCTATATAAATACAATTACAATAAACATTGTGAAACCAGTTTTTTCCCTTTCAACCATTTGAGCACAGGGTTATTGGGCTGACTGAGGTATTTAATACATTAACAGTATCTCCTGAATAGTAAGAAGTAAGATGCGGTGCAGGTGGGACCAAAATTTCAAAACAGTGCTGTAGTATGCTCTGAAAGAGCTATGCTCTGAAAGAGTAAAGTGTTACTTCTGATATAGAGCTGGTAATGAGATATGTACCTTTCACCAAATGCTACAAGTGAAAAAGCCACAATGTCTAAAAATGTTGAGCTAAGTAAAAGCTTTTGGTTACCTCTGGCAGTACTTCCAGAATAAAAAGTCAGGTCAAGCAGACCCTGAATTGTAAGCTAATTTAGTGGAGCATGGAGTGCTAAAAAAGGTAAAAAGCAGGATCTGATTTAAACCTAATATGGTAAAATGTAAAGCCTGAGCGCTAGTGATGTTAACTAGCAAGCACAGGACCACAGAGCTCTGTCACACTGCATCTATCATACTCTGGGAACAAAAAATAAACTAGGCACTATACAGTGAACGTTTACTGTTCATAATGGTCTTGGTGGCAGCAGTATAGGTAAGGTTATCACCTTTAAAGTAATAATAATAATTCAATGATAATTTCGAAAGTGAAGATACAAATGACAGCCTTCCCCGAGCAGTCTGACCACTTGTTCACAGATGGTCCTAGATCCTTCAGATTATATCCACAGTGAGAAAGGCTATCTATCTGGGAGGGTGGATGATGTAGCTGAGTTCCTTAATGCTTTGTCCACTCTATTCAGATATATTCTACTGTTAACTATTGCTTGCAGATGAGCTTCATTCTGGAGAAATTTGATGGCCGTCTGAATTGACCGTGTCCCTTGATTAGTCAGAAATCATTGAAGAAGCCTTCTGCATTCATTGATAAAGAAATGGAAGATGCAAAAAAGATGTGGCAGCGTCTCCTGGATCAAGCCACATAAACGACACTCATTAGTAGCTGGATGAAGCGCCCAGGGCAGCAGGAGATCTTATGATGAAAAGCATCCCATGTGTAGCTGGGAAAATCTGATTTTATAATAGGTGGAAAACGGTTAAATAATGTACTTATGACAACCTCTTTGGACATAGCTGTTGAGGACAAGGTCACCATGCTTTCTTATTATGAAGTTCAAACGTTCTGTCATGAAAGAAGATTTCGGAACCTCTTTATTTAGAGCTGCTTTAAACTGCTTGAAAGGTTGGTGCCGGTTCCGCAAAATGACAGCACCTTTCAACTCCAAGGCTTCAGTGAGGGCCTTTGACCAAGGGTTGTGAGCCAGCTAACTAGTTGCGGCCATTACTTCTGCCTAGATTAAATTCTTTAGGGATCCTGCTTTAGCAGCTTGTGTTGAGTGCATATACTTAAATAAGGAGACTATCTTTCCGTGCAAGGTGCTGATCAGTCTGAAATCCATCCGGATCTGGGCTACTGAGGTGTTATGTGGGGGTTTAAACAAGGACCTAAAGATTGTGCTCTACGCTTTGTTCTAGAAGGCACACAATTTTCCTGCAAATGCCTCTGTGCCATATGCCAGCGCAGGGATACGTTTGACATTATTTATCTTACAAATCACAGATTAATCTGCTACAAACCCCCATCAACACTTGTGAAAAACCTGTGAGATGGAGTTTGAGAGGGTGCTGTAAGAGAGGAAGTGGGGAAGGACAGTGAATTGCCCTCATAAATTTTCCTGAGATGCCAGCTTTAAGTAATACATTTTACACCAGGCTTACCTCTCTCCTGCCAAACTTCATAAGATTTTCCTGAGAGCTACTGCCTCTTGCCACCATTGTGCAGACCTCCAACACATGATTTGGACTTGCCCATCCCTCTCCTTATTGGGATCAGATTGTCTGCACATTGTCCACTAATACTTGCATATCCCTTCAGCCTGCATGGTAAATAGGTGCCCTAGGAATTTCCCAATGACTGAAAAACAGCAGAGCTGCATCACATTTCCTGGACCATGGCCTTCTCCTGGCCAAATGACTGCTTACCTGTAAGTGGAAGTCACCTCACGCCCTCTCTCTTTTACCATGGTATTCAGTGGTCTTATGCTGTGCCTAGGCAGAAAGCAAGGCATTACACAGAAAATAAAATAAAGTCCTCTTCTAGAATCTAGCTGCAGAGAACTGGAACAAATTATGGGCCTCTCTGGGGAGGAATCCAGAGGCGAAGCTCGACCCCTGAACAAAACAGTCCAGTCTCCATTGCTTACACTAAACACCCCACTCCCTGTTAATTCCAGCCATCCCCTCCACCCTCAGCTCCACCTACTTCTGGAATACATGAGCAGACACCCCAGCAGGTGGCGCACCCCACAACTACATCTATTATGGGACTGGGAAATGGTATTATATTAATGCCTCATAAAAGTGAAGCGATAAGTTGGTCAAAACATTTTGACCAGAGGTTGTAGTTTTTTAGCTTGGAAAGTCAATGCCCAAAATAACTTCAGTATATGTTCCCAAATTACATTTCCATTTGGAAGTGGATATCCTGTACTTCAAATCTGCTTGTTCAGGCCAGATGTAGCTGTAAGTCCCACAGGGAGAAGTCAAATCACGTATTGGAAGCTCAACTTTAGTACATCCATTGCATCCTTTAAGGAAGTCTTCCCCAGCCATCATCAAATTCATTAGGACTACCATAACTCCCTCTATCCAAAGAAGGGGCCGGGGCCTTGAAGAGGCCCAGAGCAATAAGGGTCGAAATGTGTCAACGTCAACATTTTTCTCTGGTGGAGTCATTCAAGAATAAGTACACTTAAATAATTAATTGGGACACATTTCTATGAGATAGCGGACAGGACTGTCCTCCATGTGATACTGCCTAAAACGACTACCTCCTATGGGGACTGCATAACAAACAAGCATTTGCAATGCAATGAGTCTCGCATTTGCTCGAGTTAGAGCTATTAGCATTGTAAACTCCTAACCAGACTTTTCTTGCCACATAAACTGATAAGGAAAAGTAAAACAGTATCACATATGCGAGCCGACGGTCGCCATGTGCGTGAAGGAGACACAGAAAAGGAAACAGAAGTTCGCTTGCATTGAAACATATCGGCAAAAGTGCAATTATCCATGTAACCGGCTAAGTAGAATTATCCATGTAACTAGCAAAAGTTGAATTATCTATGTAACAGGGTCGATGTCATTCAAAGCGCTCGACTACTGCTCAGTAGGAAATAAAAAGAAATAGTGCAGAAGCCATTTGGAAAACTCAGAGCCTCATATGTTTTCAGTAGATTACTGGTGCTGTAGAGGAGGGCTAAACACTGGAAAAGGCATGACGTATGCATGCCTTTCACTAATGAAATCAAGCAAATTTTAAAAGGCAAGCCCACAAACCAGCCAAACTGATGGCCGTGGTTAAAAGCCCTCAGAGAGATTACAACAGGGGCAAGAGCGCCTGCGTGCTTTCTGCCCCAAAAAGGACCGCAGCAGCACTGCACAAGCTATTTGGAAGAGGGAAACAAGATTATACCTGTTTTAGTTTTGAAGAAACTTTTTGTGGATGTTTTCTATTTCTTTGATGTATGTGTTTTATTTGGTGTTTTGTGTTATAAAAAATAAAAGCACACTTCAGGCATCTTTTCCAGGAGTAAGGATTATCATGCTCCTAAGAAGTAAAATAAGACAAATGTGCTGTAATCATACTTTTATGCCGGTGAGTAATTGAAGTATTCACTGTGGCAGTTAGTGATACATGATACGTGTTCTTTTCCGGTGATATTTGTATTTAGCTAGATATGACATGGTAGCAAGCACAATCGTACTCAATACTCTACAAATACACAGTGTAAAATATGTTGTTTGTTAAATATATATAGAGTGCTGCAGAATTTATGCAGTTTTAATGTGCAGATATGGGTGAAGTTGGTATGCAATTTCCAGTCATTGAATTGCAGAGGACAAAAGGGAAGTCTTTCCAAGCACGTTATGTGGAAAATAAACACAAAAGTATCAGTTATGAGATTTGGAGAGCCCTGAGTTCATTAAGAGAAGTAGGTGTAAGAAAGGCAGAACACAGTTCAGTTTCCTAGAAGCGTGCTCATTGGGTGCTTTTTAGCTTGTGATTGAAGATTGTGAAGGACCTGACTGACCTGATTTCATCTGGTAAGTCATTTCATAGCTCAGGTGTAATGCTATGGAATGTGCGTGAGAAGGTGAAACTTTTTCTGAAATAAGTTCTAGCCAGAGGGCTGATCTTTGAAAGGAGGTTGTACTATGTCTATTCATAGTTAGTTTGTCAAATTGATATATTGCAGCATTTAGTCTTAAAATCTCAAACATAGTGCATATTTTTTGAAGGCGCTTCTGGTTGTTAAAGACTGCAGTTAGAGAAAGAATACGGTGATATTTTCATTCTTGTGAGCATTTGGAATTGGTCTGACAGCAGCATGTGAAACTGTTTTTGGAGTGGGGAGAGACATGTTTCTGGGAGCAAATATGACGTTTCCATATTCAAGAGGCAAGATGATCAGTGCCTCCCCAGATTGTTTAAAGCCAATCTTTGGGTAAAGGATTTGACCTGCCTTAGCATGTACAGTTTATAATGCACACATGTAGTTATTGCTTTCATGTGTGTGTCCAGATCCAGTTTCTTGTCACCAGCAATCCCAATGGAATTAGCATTAGTGTGAATTTTGGGGGCAAATCCTTTTTTTTGTGGGTTATTAGTCCATTTGGATACTGATACCTTTTGGTTGTGGTTGAGAAGATACTAATTAATTCATTTTTGTAGCATTCAATTTTAGTTTTCTCAGACTCATCCAACCATTCATACAGTTTAGACATTCTTTCAGGTGTATGACTGATTCGTGGGAATTAAGTCTTAAGTAAATTTGCATGCTACAGTGGAGAAAAATTAGAAACTATAAGTTAAGGATGACTTGTCAGTATAAACTATATTTTATTTATACTCTGGTAAGGGTATATTACCTATGATGGTATAATGCAGGGTTATGGTGTTGAATCATGAAGAGCACAGAGAAACAGGGTGATAAAGACTTATGGATTCTAGCAACCTGATGTGGATTATCAAGTGAGAAGAGCATCTGTTGGTTGGTATGAATACAAAAAGAGTGTCGAATGTATTTAGAGCTCTGTTGATTTTAGTGGAAGGGTGCCTAGATTTATTTAGTCATGATGGCAAATGGAAGTGGGTGTCCGAAAATATAATTTTTTTATTCAGCCACACTAAATAAGATCAGGAGATAATACACAGCCAAAGAATTGCTGAAAGAGAACAGAATGCAGACTTGATTAAGAGAAATTGATGACCTCTTTATACCATCTGAAAGGTAATGTTTTTTTCAGAAAACTTTAATAGATTGATAAAATTACTTTTATAATTAGGACGGTATTGGCACCACAAAATGAAGGTGTTTTCTGCAAAATATGGTGAGAGCCCTTGCGATTCAGGGATCAGGCATATATACAAATTCATCAGATTGAGTAGGACCCCATCAAAGGTGGAGGATCCACTAGGGTAGAGACTTAAGTTATCTTCATGAAAGGTATGGTGGGACAACTAATACCCTTCATTTGCACAGGCCAATCATGTAAATCATGGAGTACTAAATGCCTGACCACCATCAGTACTTTCTGTTAGATTACAGTACTTAATGGGAGAGCCAAATTGCACTGCCTTGAATATGTCTGGACTTTGGATGATGTCATACCTGGTGGTAAGTCTTCCAACTCCTTGTAGAATGAAATTGTGTGAAGCAGCATTGATGTAGGTTATTTGCCTGAGGCTTCACGCATAAACAAAGGCACCAAGCACAGGTACATACGCAGTTATGTGCATCCTTAACAGAATAAAAGAAACAGAATCTGTATACTTTCATTTCATCCTCAATTGCAATTTATTACATTGCTGAGTAACTGATATTTTACCACTGTCGGACTAGACTCTCAGAACTACTCCATGGCATATGCATGTTAATGCAGCCAATGCCTTTGTTTCTCAGGCAGTCCTCCATCAACCTAACTTGCACCTGCTTTCAAGGGGCTTATATTAAACCAATGAAAAGGTTTGGGTGGGAATTAGATTGTACCTTTCTTCATAATGGCACAGATGTAAGAATGTTCTAGGCATTTATATCTTTGATTACAAACAGACAACTACTTTGCTGCAGCCCTTACTATCATTTCCCACTAAATCCTCTCTAAAGTGTGGAAATGATTTTGGTACGATGTGTTCATTAAATTGCTGGGTAAAGTATCTCAACTTTATCAAACAGTGCCAAAGGGAGTGTAATGGCAAAGGAAACATGCAGCATTAGCATCTGGTGGTGCCTAGCCACCAGTGTGCAAATTTATACATTGACATGTACAAGTGAAGGAGTATTTGCAAATAAAGCATGCATATTTAGTCTATAATTTAGGCATTGTCATTGAGACACTAACGTCTGTCTATATCTATATTATTGGTGGCTAAATATTGATATATATGCCTATCAGGAAAGATCACTATACAGAAAAGAGACCAAGGACTAAAAGACAGTAGTAAAGCATATGGAAAAAGTGAGGTCCCTGCTTATGATCCAACCATCACAAGTGCATTGCTAACAAAATGACGTTACAGAGTGTGAAAGGCATTGAAGTGCCACAGGATAATTAGACATCTGTGACTAGACTGTTCATAAACAGCACAGTCAGGCAAGAATAGCATTAAATGTAAATACCCAACGTCCTCCACTATGTCTCCAAGTACTGCTGCAAACCTACATGATAAGAGTATGTGTATGTGTGGATAAGTGTGTCTGTGTGTGTGTGTGTGTGTTCGAAACAATTTATACCTAATCCGCTTCATGGAGAGGCTTGCTTAACAGCTACTGAAACTGCATGAGGCTTTCCATTCACACCTTTTGCTGCACATTTGAAAATGGGTACTCTCAAAGAGCCAGAATAGACAGACCACAGACTAAATACTTTAAGTACATAAGAATGTTTATTCAAGAAGATGCCTAAACTGCCCTTTTTCAGGGAGGGATCTACCCCCGAATTATCTCACGTGTGGCATTCCCCACTCTACTTTAAAGAGGATGGCCCTGTCAGGACAATCCAATGGGTCCACTCCTATTTTAGGAGACACTGGATCACACACTTCGAATTATCACTTTTTGTTACCATGCACACAATGCAAAAATGTACCGTCTGAACAAACCACAATGAAAAGACAGCTCTACAAGATCCAGGAGCAAAACTCTTTCCCACCATTGTTAACTGTGGTGGTCTCAGCACTTTAAAGTGCCCACAGAATTAGATGACAGAAATTTACTCAAAACCAAAATATACAGATAGTCACACAGTGGAATATTTACTTTCATTTCATGCAAGGCCGGGCAACAAACAAAGTTACTGCGCAGAGTTACATGAAAGGGAGACACCAGGCATGTGCCATATGCAATAAGATAAGGTACATTTATGCTGTCTCCTAGCGATGGAGCACTGTAGGCAGCTTAGTACCAATGGAGACACTCTTGCTCCATTGTGCAAGGGTGTCAGCGTTACAGGCAGGATTATTTTTGTGCCGGAAAGTGTCCCTGCATCTGGAAGGCATTCTATGGGTGGAGCATGGGCGTACCCATACATCCACCCATGGACTTTGGCGCATTCCCAGATTTACTAAAGCTAACAAACCTGGGTGCTGCAGAATGCAGCACGCATACAAAGAGGATGGTAAGGAAGAGAAATAAAGATATTTCTTTTTGTTACACCTGCTTTAGGGAGGAGTAGCTTTTTGAGGCATTCCCAGATTGACTAGCTTTAGTAAATGTAGGAATGCGCCAAAATCCATGGGTGGGGGCATGGGGGTGCCCATGCTCCACCCATGGAATGCCTTCTAGATGCAAAGTATAGCTCTGCCTTCCTTTGTATTTACTAAACCACACAAAGCCACTGTTAACGCGTTGGTCCTTAATAAGTAAACTTACAAGGGGACGCGTATAGGTCGATGAACATTTTGACTTGTTTAAGATGTTCTTACCATAGCTCCAGAACAAAAACAATAATCAATACACAATAACCAATAATCATTAGTCAAACCAATAATCAATAGTCAGTAATTATCACACACTATGACCTTTCAGCCATGAATAACCACACCTTTAGTAAAAGTTTAGTATGTTTATTTCCCTTAAATTAACAATGCTAAAGTCATGTAGATTTATCTCAAAATCAAATGAAACACATATAAAAAAACAATACTCATTGACCAAAGCGACGGAAGAAACGCAATCTAATCAAGGCTTGAATTACAGCACATTCTAAAGCACTGGTGCAGATCAATAACAAAGTAAGTTGCAATGAAGTAATTACATACATCAAATTCAGCAAGATAGCTTGTCAAACATTTGTCCCTGCAATTTGTCAGTCGTAATGTGAATAGCCTCAACTAACCCAGATTAGCATTGGCATGTGGGGCTTCATGCAAAACAATTTAGAACAATTTTTAGGAAAACATCTAGCTAGAAAAACTATTAGGACAGCGCAGTTGATACCTAGAAAGAAAAGGCATAAAAATGCAATTCAGTCACTTTGTCATATCTACCCATCCACGGTATGGATCAGCAAGCAG
The DNA here is from genome assembly GCF_031143425.1 of Pleurodeles waltl. Classification (NCBI taxonomy): domain Eukaryota; kingdom Metazoa; phylum Chordata; class Amphibia; order Caudata; family Salamandridae; genus Pleurodeles; species Pleurodeles waltl. Next base: position 620,938,617 of record NC_090437.1, on the reverse strand, counting down.
AATCAGTCTTCGTCCTGAGGTCATCAATCGATCAGCAAAGCATCAGGCTCTCAGTCAGAGAGTATGAGCCCAATGACAGAATCTCAAATCTCTTCTTCTCTCAATATCGCATCTCCTAACAGGGTAAGATCTGGATAAGGTCTACCCTCAATAATAGTCTGCCTAAAATCTTAATAATTCTACTCTGTCACCTTGTTATATCAAAGTCACATAAACTATCCCCTAACTCCCTATTGGTCAATTAATCGTATTTTATTAATCTACCCAATTCTATACCACATCTATGAATTCTAATATTTCTCTCTTCATACGACATTGATTGGTTCGCTTTACGATGTCCTCATCATCTGGCTCGTAAGGTATCGAAATTGTTGCATCTTCATCTCCAGTCAGTGTCTTCATTGTTCGCATCCTGGGAAAGTACTTTTCGCACACAATACACACAGCTTGTTACATTTTTAAGGACATTGTCTCCTATAGGTTCTCATGGAAAGCTTTTGCTAAGCACTTTTGACAAGAAATTAACATTTCACAGTTAGTTCACTCTGTCAGCATTTTTATTAAACGCTAAGAAATACAGCTTCTGCATTTAGCCTGGCAACCAGGCCAAGACACTCCCTAAGTTAAAGCCTACAATTAATAAGCTAGAACGTATTCCACATATAAAAACAATACTCGTTGATATATTACTGCATTAATCTAGTACATTTTCAAGATTTCATAAGTATTAATCATTAATTAGTACATTTCACGAACACTGGTAGCCATTCTTCGAGGTCACAATGTGTGTGTTATTTTTCTACATTATTTTATTTTCTACATAATTCAATTATTCAAATACATAAACATTCATTAATAATTTCTTATAAAGACACCTGCTTCAGCAATCCCTCCTCTGACGACTAAATGTCTTACCACTCCAATTATCATCCACCAATTTATAATTCTATTTCTTGAAAAGTTAGTATTCTCCTTGTATTTTCCCTATAGATTATTTCACTTTTCTTTTCTTCCCTCCTCTGATTATTCTTAGACCTTTTCAATTTAATTATTTTGCATAATTTGCATAATCCCCATATTCTCAATTGACAACCCACAACAATTAGTATTCCCTATATTATTTTCAATAGTACCCCATTCCAAAAGCTACTAAGCCAATTTCCCACTGAAGCAAACCCCTTACCAACCTTTTCCCAAACACCTGGTTCTTATAATTCCTTCAAATCACTACTTGCATTAGTCAGATTAGTAAGTAAGTGTCTCATCTCTTTACTATTGTTAGGAATGTATGAGCAACAATGCCTAGAGTTAATCATTTTACAGACTCTGCCATCCTTTGCTAAAAGAATATCTAAAGCAAGACGATTTTGAAGAGTAATAGCTCTGTCCGCAGCTAATTCAGTATCTATCAGGAGTATAGCCCCTCTCAGCATGTTATCCACAATAGTAGACAACTTTTGAATCTTGATCGAATTCAGGATGACTCAAACTGAAGGATTCACCGCACCAAATGTATCTCCCACTATTGCAGAAGAGGACTCCCTCCTCTGTCTCTGATGATGTAATTCAGTCACTTTTGAAAACCTTTTCAAATCCTCCATCTGGTAAATCTTTGGGAAAACTATTCCCAAATAACATGTCCCATACCATCCTCTTGGAAGACGGTAATAAGCATTAAGTCCACGGATATAATATATCCCCGGAATCGCAGGGTCCTGCCCATTCAAGATAAATGTCCATTTACTCTGAAACAGAAACACATGCCTACATTCACTCATACCCACATATAAGGTGTCAGTGCACGACTTTGGCCAATATATACAAAGCTTTCCTACATGTAATACATCTAAAGCTAATTTCCCTTGTGTTTTAATTGCAATGTAAGCATAATCATTCTTGTAAGTCCTTTTCTCTAAGCCCTTTTCTAATTTCTCCTTCAGCGCCTTTCTTCTGTCATCAGTATGATCTAAGAAGCTCTTCTCTAAAGGTGTAAGCAAGCATGTCAGATTATTTTTATGCACATAAGCTGTACCAAACGTCAATGTAGGTTCAAAGAATCCTCTAACTAATACTATGTCATTATCCTTAGCCACTCTACTCAAATATCTAATAATAGGAACAAACGAAAACATGACATTGTGATTAGAATAGAAATACTGAATATACTCCTGGTTATAGAACCTTGTTAGTAACAGACTACAACTTATTCCGTAGGTTAGTGGGAGACTATGATAGGTGACTCCTTCCTCAACTAATGAAGGAATCTGCATACACACAAGAGAATCCCTTGCATCCATCGTCTCAACATACTCACTCAATAAGCAAAAGAAAACATTAGAAGAAAGTTCTCCTTGCGCATTAGTATAATCATGCAAATACGTCTCATCTAGCTTAATCCTCTCTACAGCCGTTAGTGTAGCAGTCTCAAAAGCTGAAGTATGGTTGGCTCCTTTCACGTTAAGGACAGACATACCCACAATCAATACTTTATGCAATATCCCAGACATAATTGCCAAACCAATGCTCATATATTTACAGCACCTAGCATCTGTAACCTGCTTATCTACATCAGCCATGATCTGTAAAGAATCAGAAAGCAGAAGTAACTTAAAAAAACTTGCAGCAAAAATCACAAAATAGACAACTCTTCTTTCAGCAGTTCACTTGCAGGAACCCTTCTTCCTTGTCGAAATCAGTTAGCAGTTTGTCAAAATCAGGTTTCAAAAGTCAAATCAGGTTATCAAATGTCTTTTCCTGTTTCTTTCAACAGTCTCTTTCTCAAAAAATGTTTCTCAGATTGTTTCAACAGTTTGGTTCATCAGTCTTCTTCACGTCAACTCAAAATATTGACTCAGAACTTCCCTATGAAAACAAAAAGACATGAGCTCTTGTTGCCATTCATTTGTAGTTGCATATGCCCATTTAGGACCTGTATAGCTTCAACTTGCTATTCTCTTCCTCTTCAACTTTCGATCACCATTCAACTCTCCTTCACTTAATTCTTCTTATCTCGTAGTATCTACTTCTTCCTCTATTGTTGGTTCTACTACCACCTCTTTCCTTTTCTCCACTTGTGACTTCAGCAACTTATCTCCTTTCAAGGAGCCTTCTGTCATTATTCTCTTCAGGACTGGACTCAAATCCTTTTCTTTCTCTGTGGTGTTTTCTCTTGACGGACCTGCAACTGGTTCAGGAGGAGTCAGATCACTTTGACCTTGATCTGGCAATTGCTCTGTTTGTCTCTTGGAATTGTCTGCTTCTGGGAGAGCCACCTCTACATTAGGCTCTCCTGCTGTTTCGGTTGAGATAGGTTCCCCAGCACCCTCCTGGAAGTTTCCACCCTTGTCTCTCACAGGAGTGATAGAACCGTCTTCAACGAGCACCGGTTCAGCCTCAGTTCCTCCTTGCTCCTTCTCTGGTGCTGTAATTTGTCTCACTGTTGTTGGTACTCTCAACAACGCTTCTTCATGGTTAGTGGACATGCCACTTTCTTCGTTTGACTTGCATGAATCCAGTTCGGGATCCCAGCATACTTCACACCTGTCGTAGTCGTTAGGATCACCTGGTACGGTCCCTTCCAACGAGGCTCCAAACATGTCTTGTGCACATGCTTTCAGACAACAACCCAGTCACAAGCTCTCAGGTTGTGCCCTCGGTCATAGATCAGTGGCAGTGTGGTGGCCCCACCTGCTGAGAGAAAGAGCGGACTACATCAGCCAGACCCTTGCAGTAATCCAACACCATATCATCTGTAATGTTGACAAGTGCATTTGCTGGTATTGCTGGCAATCTCAGTGCTCTGCCCATGAGGATCTCGTGGGGCGACAGTCCTGTCTTCCTATCAGGTGTGTTTCTCATTGACATCAACACCAAAGGCAGTGCATTAGGCCATTTCAAATTCATAGCTGCACACATTTTAGCAATTCTTGACTTCAAGGTACCATTCATCTTCTCAACTAGTCCTGATGCTTCAGGGCGATAACTACAATGCAACTTTTGCTCAATGTTCAATGCTGCACACAGTAGTTTAATCACCTCATTATTGAAGGGAGTTCCCCTATCTGATTCTAAAGAGATCGGAAATCCAAAGTGCGGCATCAGTTCCCTAAGCAACAGTTTCGCTACTGTGAGACTATCATTTTTCCGTGGAGGGTACACTTCAATCCAGTGACTAAAGATGCAAACAATCACCAACACATATCTCAAACCTCCACACACAGGCATCTCAATGAAGTCCAATTGCATTCTGCTGAATGGACCTCCTGCTCTTCCAATGTGGCTCAAATTAACCACTGTCCCTTTCCACGCATTTAATTGCTGACAAATGACACAGTGATGGCATAGTGCTTCAGCTGCTTGTCTAAACTTGGGTTGAACCAGTCAATTTTGAACAGATGTACCATAGCATCCCTCCCAATGTGTACCTGACCATGATAATACCTCACCATCTGGGACAACAGGCTGTTTGGCAAAACCAACTGACCTTCTTCTGAAACCCACAATTCATCCTGTCTTTGAACATATTTCATTTTGCTCCATGAATGTTTCTCCTCTTTGTCAACATTACTCTGTTAAGATTTTAACTCTACTAAAGTGTCAATTACTTTTAATGCAAAACTGGTATATGTTGGGTCTTCATCAGGTAACAATTCCCACTTGTCTTTGAATGATATACAGTTCAATGTGCAAAACCTTGCAACTTGATCCGCATATCCATTTCCCAAGGACACGTAGTCCTGTGATGTTAGATGTGCACTTCATTTCACCACGGCAATTTCTTCAGGCAGTTGAATTACATATAACAACGCCTTTATTCTCTCACCATTTCTCACTCATGATCCCGTAGAGGTCAGAAAACCTCTCTGCGACCACCTTTGACCAAAATCATGAACTATTCTGAATCCGTATTGACTATAGTGACTTTCAATCGAGCAGAAACATGGCATGCCCTAGTAAGAGCGACCAATTCCGCTACCTGGGCAGAATAAACTTCTGCAATGGTTTTGAAATCTCTGAAAAATTTGGGATCCATTGGCGACAATAACCCACCATTTCCAGGAACATCCTGACACCTCTCTGTGTAGTCGGTGGACTTATCTACAGTATCATTGTAATCCTCTCCCTGGATATTTTCCTAGACCCTTTCTCAATTTGGTGACCCAAATACTTCACTATCTTTGACAGTACTGCAATTTCAGTGGTGACACCTCATGACCATGCTTTCCCAAATGATTCAACAGGGCGATCAAGTCATACTTACGCTCGTCCCTTGTCTTGGCTGCAATCAATAGGTCATCAATGTACTGTACCAGAGTTGATTGAAAAGGTAACTCTAATGACTCCAAATTCTATTTTTAAATCTAGTTGAACAAGGTGATTCTGTGTACCCCTGGGGAAGTCTACACCAGCAGTAGACTCGATCTAAGAATTTGAAACAAAAGAGAAATTGACTATCCTCATGTAGAGGCACAGAAAAGAACGCTTGTGACAAATCAACAACTGTGAACCATTCTGCATCACATGGAATTTGGAGCATTATTCAAGCTGGGTTGGGCACTACAGGACAACACTTGACCACAATCTAATTTACCTTTCTCAAGTCCTGAACAATTTGAACCTTCCCACATGGCTTCTTCAAACCCATTATTGGTGAATTACATGGACTGCTCAACCCCTCCTTCAAAACACCCTGCTTCACAAAATCTGTGATAATCTGAGCCACTTTCATCTGGACATCTTGTGTCATGTTGTACTGTGGAAGTTTTGGAAACACTGCATTCAACTTCAAAGTAACCTTAATCGGCTCCACTCCTTTGATCAAACCCACTTCTTTCCCTGTCAAATCCCACACATTCTCTTGTACTGTTCCCTGCAAATCAGAATGAAGCTCTTTCACTGTGAACATCTGGAAAAACTCAATCAAGGGATACTCCTCATTTGTAGTTTCACACTCTGTTTATGGGGCTGGGTCCTCCTCATCATCACTATTTGTCTGGATCTCAATTCCATAGTTTGAGAAAGTAATCAAACAGTTTGTTTTACACAACAAGTCCCTTCCCAGTAGGGATACTGGACTCGAATTGCACACCACAAACTTATGTAGTCTCTGGAAATTGCCACTCTCAACTTGCACTGGGTCCGTGATTGGGTTTGTCAAATACTAATTTGCTACCCCCACAACTTGAACTGTTCTCCCTGAAAGGGCCAGATTCAGAACTTCTGCACTTCTCACTGTAGAGCGTGTCCCATGTCCACCAGAAATGAGACTCTGTGGCCTGTTACCTTTCCCCTCACATGGGGTCCCCTTTGATCTACTTCTAAAGAAGTTGCAAGCACACATGGTTTCTCATCTGAACTATCACTCATCCATTCACCATTTATTTCATTCTCACTGTGTAACGGGAATTGGTGCACTCTGTTACTACTTCTGTCTTGTTTCTGACCTGTGACCTGTTGAGAAAGCATCATCTGCTGCTGCCTTATCTGGGCTTGAGGTATCTGCATTTGCTGTCTAGGTACCATGGGAACCTGCTGCTGCATTGGATGCAACTGTGACACTTGTGCACGGGGCATTTTCACCTGCTGCATGGGCTGAAAACTCTGCACTTGATTCACATTATTCTGAAAATTTGGATTTGGACCTCTTGCATTCTGAAATGTATTGATGTCATTACCTTGCTGAACAAAACCCTCCTGCATCATCGGACACTCCCGCTTCCAGTGTCCCACTGCTCCGCAAATGTGACACAGCAATAGCTTCTTCATTCCCTGTACATCATTCTGAACCCCAACAGTATTCAAATCCGGACCACGATTCATATTGCCTCCGCGACCCCTACCTCTCATTTGAGGCTAAAACATAACATTTCCCTGCGGCTGCGGCATCTGCTGCACAACATTTCCTTGCACTCCTGTTTGAGCTGCCTTAATCTGCCTCACCATCGCCTTCTCTTTCAACTTTTTCTGCTTCAACTCAATGTATCCACTACAGTATTTTGCATACTGCAACACCTCATCAATCGGCTCTGCTTGCCAGCAAATCAAATGACTCTTCATCATCTGACCTATATCAGGTTTCAATCCTTCCACAAACCTGAACACAAAATGCAGCATGTCTTTCTGCTCAATTGCTTCTTTGCCACTGTACTCCTTGAATGCCTTCAACAATCCCTCATAATACGCATGTATCGACTCCTTTACTTCCTGCACTATCCTATCAATCCTCTGCCAATCAATATTCTTGGGTGAAATCCTTGTCTTCAGGAACTCGATTACCTTATGATAATATTTCATTACCTCATGAGACGGTGCACATGTACTTTTATCTCTCTCCGGTTCACTTGTTGGCCAATCTACAGCTCTATTACACTCAACCCATAAGTCAGCTGGAACCACTAGCTCCAGTAATGTGTTCAAGTCCTCCCACAAACACTTTGCAGGCTTCACAAACCTGTCTGTCTGTTGGTACCACTCTACTGGCTTCTCTCTCAATTTTGAGTAATCATTCGTAAATTACAAAGTGTCACTCCTGCTCCAGGGAACATGAACAAAATTTCCCCCTGGAATCTCCCTGATTGGTAAAATCTTCACCGGATACTTGCCCTGTTGTACATTCGCAGTCACCTCTAGAGAATCTCTTTTCCTCTTGTCTCTTTTCTTTACCCATCTGCCTTACCACTTCTCTAATGCTCCCCAAACCTGAGCACTCTGCAATAGTTCTTTAAGGTACGCCTTCATTCCGGCTGACCTCATGTGTTCAAAATCCTTTGCTTTGAAATCCAATCTGTAACTTCTCTTCAACTGCTTCGTTTTCTCGATTTCTATGCCATGCTTCTCTGCCAAATCTGCCAATCTCTGATGCACTTTGCCCACCTCTCTTGTAATCCTTGGGCATAAGTATCTCAACTCTGCTTCTGTGTAGGATTCTAATCTATTCACCCACATTGTTCCCTCAACTAGTTCACCCGCTTCCATGCTTAATCTGACACAATTTATTTGCTCCTCACCCTTAGAAGCATTCTGTGGGGAATTCAGTTCATCTAACCATTCAGTCAACTGCTGAGCTGTCAATCCCTATAATGAAATGTTACTCGATTGAATCGGTGGCACCTGCTGTACCACTGCATTCGGAGACTGCGGCGTCAATAGCTTCAGGCCTTGACCTGCATTTGGTCCATTCATAGCATCTGGAAGTTCAACAAGTGGACTGAGCTCTAACAATGATCTTGATCCATCAGAAGTCTGACCCACGGAAGAGACTACCTGCACTTGTTCACCTGATCCCCTCCTCATTAAACTCTGAGACATTGCTCCTTGTTTGTTCACAGTCGGTTTTCTTTGGGCAAATAATGGTACCGCTGGACCAACAGTAATCGGCAACGATACTACATCCGGGGCTGCTCGAGCACCCGTACTGAGTGGGAGAGTAACTCCCATACTCTGATTCATTACCAGAGTCAAGTCTGACTGGGTCCCTCTCAATGGGGTAAATCTCGGCATCACCTGTGGCTGCACTTGGGGCAACAAAATCGGAGTCGGCTCAGTCTGAACCAACATTGGTCTTGGAACCACCTGCTCCGTAGGCTCCACTAAATTCGAAGTTGTCTCTAGAATAGGCACATCATGATAAATTCTCTGTATCTGTGGTGGCTGCATCTGTCTCCATCGCCTGTGCAGGGGCTGTTGGATCAGCACTAGTACTCGGACCACTCTCATACACGGCATACGGTGGTGGTCGGTCTCTCAATATCTGCGAAGATATGGACTGAAGCCTCAGTTAAGTTCTGTTAGCTGGTGGTCGTCTCCACGATTGACTAGCAAAGGTCGCAATTATTCTGTACCTTGTATTTATGGTGTATTTATGATTTCCAAATTGGCCTCTGAGAATTGCAAATCTTTTGTGACCTGTTCTAGAATGTTTCCACCACTGAAACAAACAGAAGGCTTGCAGGCAGTGCTCCCAGCTACTTCCCAAAGGTGCATTAAACAAAGGAAACGGCTTCTTATACTTGGCCACAAAGGTGCATACATTTTTTAAAACAGTTTACATTAAACTTACCCCTAAGGTAAATGATATGGTCACTGACGGTCCTACATAATCCGGGGCAAGCGCCCCCATCTCCATGCCCATATCCCTTCCTTCGAATTTGAGCGGGCCATGGAGGAGATGTATTTAGGATGTTGTAAATGGGGAGGCCTTCCCTTAAATGTGATTTTAGCTGGTATCCTTCAATAGTTTCAAGTACTGTTGTAAAGCTGGCTATTGTGGCACTGAATAGAGTGTTCTAGGTAGATTATATCAAGTATTATCAAGTCAGACAGTAGACTCCTCTTCAGTATCAAGAATGGGATTCTGGCATTGCAAGATTGCACCACTCTCTCTCCAGGTTAATGGTATGGTGGAATGAATCATGGTTACACTAAAAAGGCTATGAAAGTATCAAAATTGATCAGAGATTCCATGGGTGTAAGATCCCGAGGGATTATTGGGACAGACCTCGTGGCACCAAATGAAAGTTGCATGCTTAAATGCTTCTTTGGAAGAAACTGCGCAATCGCATTCCACAGGACAAGCATTACACCATGGTTGGTCAGAAGTGCTATAGCAGGATGATTACAAAAAGAGACAAGTGAAGCAGTGTACTGACAGGAGGTGTGCTAAGTCATCTTATCACCACCAGAGATACAATGTACTAGCTTGTCAAAGGGGTTCCAAATGGATGACCTCACATTTGGTCTTTATCCTCAAATGAGCACTGATGTGAAATAATCCATGCTCACAGTTTGGCCAAATAATCATACCTTTTCGAGGAATTGTACTTACTTTAGGGCATTGAATGGTGACCTGTGCATCATGCTCTCAACACAGAATGAAGATGACAATGAGGCCGAAGAGCTGCCTGAAGGAAACCTTTTTATTGGGAATCTTTACTACAACCTTTTCCATGCATTGTTCACATCATCGACTCCGTTTTTCATAACTTTAATTTGGTTCCCACACCCCCTTTCTTCCCTGTATCTATCACAGTTACAGGACAGTGGCCAAGTTACCCTCATTGCCAACTCAATCCATCTATGATGCACATAACATTAATAGCTTGAGTATTGTAGGCATCATGCTACGCCAGGGGGAGGTGAAGATTTGCCACAGCAATGCACTCTCCAGGTGTCAGTGATAATGCAAAGCTTCTGGCACATGTTCCCAGGGTCGGTGTTGAGGTGGGCCATGTCAGCAGCTGAAAGGCTGCGGAGCAGGTCAGACAACCACCATACTTCTCACATGATGACTGCAAATGTTTTATTCCATCTCCAGATGACAATCGATAAATAGCTGTAGTAAAGTTATTATTATGCATCCAAATCTTGTGTGAGTGTTAGTGTTGACTTAGACAGTGTAATGGGTGCAGCAGACATGGTACAATGCATGGTGGCAGCTGAGTGAGTGTATTATTTTGAGAGTTGTGTCACCTGTATTACTCTTGTGACTGAAGCATACGCATGTACTCCAGTGTGGGTTTTCTGAGCCACTGTGATGTCAACGTAGAAGGGGCTGTGTGCGTGTTTGTATGTCTGTGTACTCTTTTTTCTGGAAGGCTGTGCTGCTCAACTGACTACTGATTGGACCGGGTATTACTGACTGAACTGTACCATGTACCATGTGTGTATTCATAATAATAACATTATTTGCACGTAATTCCAAGTAAATCCTTTGTTGTACTGGGAGAAAGGGGTGTTGTTGAATAGTGAGGAGTGGAATGCAGGGTTTCACTTGATGCCATAAGCAATCCCTCAATATCAGCGCTTTATGCAGCTCCATTCGAGGCTCACTATAGAAGTTATTTCTTATTTAGTAAAGGCGCCCTCTTCCTGATGAAGTAAACCATTTTTTTGAGGAAGGAATGTGCGATCATACTAGCGATCATACTAGCAAAAGGCGACCAACAGCATAGCTACACATCAACTAACAACAAACAGCTCGACATAGCGAAATATGAGCCCATTGGTAAAACACCTCATAGCTCACAGTGCAAGAGGCCAGTAAAATTGTGTCTATACACAGTCAGACAGGTTGTATACCATCGTTTGTGTACTGGAACAGAGCTTTCAATAACAAAATATTAGAAAACCCTGTCAAGCATCTCACATGAACGTTGTTTTGGAACCGGGTGAGGGAAAAACGCCTAACATTTTAGTAGCACCTTTTGCTTGAAAAACATTCGTTGTTCCTTCTAAGAAGATTCCAGACGAACTGAATGTACTTTTTTGTTATTGAATTATCTATTTAGCAAGGCTGTTTTTTTGTATTTTGAAGCTTTCAATCCAGCCTGAATTCCTGCTCTCTTTCAAAGCTTAGCTCGAACACATACCCCTGTTAACCTTCCAGGTGAGAAGGCATCTCGCTAACCACAGAGGGGTGCGATGTGGAATTCCAGCGGGCCCGGGGCCCCCTCCCTGCCGCGCCGCCGGTTGAGGCGCTCGTTAAAGGCACAATGGGCTTGCACGCACACAAGCCCTCTGCTCCATTTTAATGCGAGGCGGTGATATAGAATCTACAACCTGGCCTGTTCGAACTTGATAGCACTGTAAACACAGAACTCCCGTTACCATAACACCAGGAAAAATAATATGGGATACTGCATATAAATATCACCCAGGCCTTGGGGAATGGGAGCATGTCAGAGTGCCTGGAAGCCGTGTCACGGCATAATCTCTTGTGATCTAAACTGTCTCTGCGCAGTGCAACTCTGGAAGGGCCTGCCAGGCTGCCTTGTGATCGGGTGTTTTACTCTGTTGTATCCTGACCGGATTAGTTAAATCCATGCTGCACGCATTGTATATGTTAGTTTTCGCAGAAGACTGGTTTGATGATCAGCGCGCAAAGCGCAACTTAAAAAAACGCAATCGAGATTCTATGTGTGAAATGCGGTGCGCATAGAGGGAACCTTTTTGGAAAGAGTCAGGTCTGTTCTTTTAGAGACTGAAAGACAAAAAAGCAGTGCTACTTTCGGTTCCATCCATCTGCCACTGTATTAATAAATAGAGCCTTTGCGTTGACAGTAGTTAGACTTGGCCCTCAAACCTGATTTGGCGGGGGCAGGAGGCTGGAATCTCTGGTTCCGGATAATATTTCCACGCCAAATCTGGCAATAATACATTTTGTCCCTGAAATGGGGAATAACTGTACAGACCCAGAAACATCTTTTCCTGTTACATTGTTAAACACAATTTTAGGAGGGAAAATAGATTACCTTTGGGACAGCCAGTGGGGAGTCGGGGTGTTTTAGGGGCCCGGGAGGGGTGGGTCTCACTAAGGCCGGCTTCAGCCTGCCTGGCAGAGCATTGCCTTCTCCTTTCATGCTACTGCAGGGTACAGGGCAGGCAGGGCTGTGATGCTGTCTCTGCCTCCAGACCCGGCAGCGGCAAAGACAGGAAGATCAGGTGTCTCCAGGTCCATATTACTCCGGCCCGGAGGGATCTCATCATTCTGATCCCGGAGACAATTGTAATTGTGGGTGGCGGAATTTCACCCAGAGTTACCCCTCTGTGTAATTCTGCTGCTCCTAGTGAGGACATAGGACCATATCCACTGGTACGGCAAATAGTTGCTTACAACTCCAGTTTGTTTTCTTTTTCGCTTTCACTAGTCAATGAGTACAGTAGCAGAGTTCAATATTCATGCATATTGCACACTAACATTGCCCGCTGCTTGGGTGAATGCACAGGATTTTAATAATGAGTGACACAGGGAATAATCAGAAACAACAGTAGATCATGTCCACGACGAACCATTATTACAAGCACCCCTTAATGCAGACTCCCTTTTCATGTGAGCAGAGGTAGCATGCTATGTCGTGCAGGGTGTATGGTTAGAAATGTGTAGTCCTTGTTTTGATCCAATGTGGAAAGTGTTTCACGTCATGTGTAATGACCACCAACCTGCGGTTATTGTCTTATCGGATGCAGCGCTTAGAAGTCCAATAGATGATAAGGTGTGAGAGAAAATAAATGTAGTTTATGGGGTTCTTGTGTGGTACAGTTGATGGATACAGCACAGGGTCATCTATTCTAAGGTCTGTGGAACCGCATAATCATGGGTGAGAGGGAAGGGGATCAGAGTTCTGTCAGGATAGACTGCTTTACAGTCATCCTTTCTGTGAATGTCATTAGATAATGTCAAGGAGCAGTGAGGGTGTGTGGCAAGCGGGTCCTACAGGAGTGGACTTTGCTAGGTTCTCCAGTAGCCAGCATTGAGCAGCAGATATCGTCAGAAAGCTATTTATGCCTGGTGGGTAGAGTGGTTATATTTTATGGACTGACCATGGTATGGGTTTAAGGAATGTGGCTGATCTGCACATATTTGGAATAAGAGAGCCATGTGGCAAAGTTTATGATTATGAAGCCTGTATTGGTTTTTAAAATCGGCCACAGGACTGAGTGTTGAAGAAATAATCAGGAATAGGAGGAAGAAATCCAGGAACAATTGATCTCCCCTTTGGTTGGGTGGCACACATTTTTCTAGAGCATCTATCCATCTTGGGTGGATGAGAGTGGGTTGCTTTAGTGCCATTTACATTTGGTGACTTTGACAGAGTTTCAGGATTGCAGAGGCTCTGGCATGGAGTGGATCATCAGCAAGGGTGCTGATGGTGCTGGTCTCGCTGAAAGGACATCCAACAAGAGTGCAGTAGATTGTGGACCCTTTGAGGAAGCTGATGGTGGGGGGGATGTGCGTTTTCAAACTGCAGTTCTTGAAGATGAGAGGCCAATCAATAGGTAGGGCTTGCTTTGTGCTTAATCATTGATTATGAGACTGCTGATGATATGGATGATGGTTTTTACAGTTATAGTCATTGGCAATGATCAAGAGAATAAAACATACTTTTTCTCTGATGACAGCTCTGTCAATGAAGAATCCATAGAATTGGTTTTCCTCAATTCTTTGGCTAAGTTACCTCCTGAACCATAAGCCTTCTCTTCCCATTGGAGAAGGAGGGTTTTTTTTTTTTGGGGGGGGGCAAGTCTCTGAGGAGGCTGAGGTATTGACAATATATGAGGAGCCAATGAGTTAACCTGCCACCCACTCACACAATCTACTGTACTCCTGCGATAGCCTTCCCTCTCCCTGACCAAAGATGTGCTCTCTTCTTTCAAACTGAGAGGGAGAGAGAGAGCTGGCACCATGCTCTGTGAGAGCCTCTTGTCAATGTAGAATTATTCCCCTTTGAGTGCAAGTCTGCAGAGACTCACACTGACAGGGTCCTGTAGAGTTTTACTATTCTTAAATCCACATAAATGGTATCCATTTGTGGAGTCAAATACCCATGTTCACATAATTCTGGTACTCAATATTTATGCTGTAGTATTTTTGAATATCCATATTTTGTTGTTGCTATTCTGGTAGTATACCTCTCTTCATAGCTCCATTTGGCCACTGTCTACTGATGATAAGAGTTCTGGATTATTCTTTCAGAACATGGCATGGGAATAGGTTTTCAAGCCCCCCTGGCACTAAGGACTTTGCCAATGTGCCAACCCAAGACAGAGAGCCAACTAGACTGCAATCACCCACAACCCACAGAGCAGTATATGAATGGGATGCATTTTAGGTAACAATCAATCCTATGAGATATCATAAGGCACTCAACCCTCTTTCATAATGGGAAGGCACATTCACAGACACCGAGGATATATTTTAAAGGTTTATTTTAAAATCATTTCTGCTTTGAGAGGGAGTTGGATTTGCAATGTCTACACATTCAGATGTAAGATTGTCAATGCAGTCCAATACACAGTTCCCAGCAGCCGAGGATATGGACTTCTTTTTGGCTTTCAAGGACTGCAGGGCCACTTCCTCCACCTTCCTTTTGCACATTTTAAAATCTCAAGAAATATGGAAAGAAAAGAAACATCAAGGTTTGAATTAGATCAACAACTAATGCCAGTCTCCCCACTAGATCTCTGCAATGAAAATACAGGAAAAAGGGCTAGTGGTAAAGGGGGTCCCAAGATGATTTCAGGGTTTCCACCATAACACCACAATAGTGACACCAGCTAAATGTGCTCCAACCCCAAATCTCCTTGCACCAGGACACAAAATAGATACCTTAAAATAATAACAGCAACCATGGCCTCAGATGAAAAGACCAAGGGGGGTGGCCCTGCCCTGCCTCTTCTCTAATCTGACAGGTGCAGGATGGGCATTGCCTGGGCATGGCCCACATGGGTCACGGACAGCGGATATGATGAAGCACTTCAAAGCGCTGGCCAAGTGAGGGTCATTGCTTGGTGTCTCCTGCTGGGGCCCTAAGAATGGTGGAAGTGGTAGTACCCTCAGAAACACTGCCAGATTCTTCCAGCATGGCGAGACATAATGAAGCACTTTAGAGCGTTGGGCCAGGTGAGGGTCGTTGCTTGGTGCCACCTCCTGGGGCCCAAGGAATGCTGGAAGTGGTAGTCCTCTCAGAAACACTGTCAGAGTCTTCACGCATGGTGGGACACAATGACGTGCTTCAAAGCGTTGGCCAGTTGTGGGTCGATTCCTGGTGCCGCCTACTGGGACCCAATGAATGGTGGAAGTGGTAGTCCCCTCAGATTCCCTGTCAGATTCTACCCACGCAGCAGGACGTGATGAAGCGCTTTTGGGCTGGCCAGGTGAGGGTTGTTGCTTTGTGCCACCTCCAGGGGCCTAAGGAATATTGGCAGTGGTAGTCCCCTCAGAAACACTGTCAGTTTCTTTATTTAAAAATCAAACTCCTATCCTAATGCACACAATATGAATAGTAACTATTATAAAGATTAACAAAATTGTGGTGGCAACATTTACCAATACAATGAACAAAAGATATTATTGTCGGTGAAATAATAAGATTCTTTTATATTGGATTCCTCAACCCCACGCTCATCTCTTTGGCTAACTGCACTGCCTTTAGTATCAAAGAAGGTGCCTAATTTTGAGCTTCAAAGAACGTTCACACCTGCATATCTCCTCTGAAAAATTGAACCAATAGAACTAAAGCAGCAATATCTGTTATTCTCATCTGCATCAAAAGGAAGGCTGGTGACAATGCTGCCACCACTTTCCCCTTGGGACGAGAGGCTGTGGAAACCTTGGTTTCTGCCCAACGGGAAAGTCATAATGGGCCCATCATGGAGGTAGCCAGCATGGCGGCAACCTCCCCGTTGGAAGTTCGGTGGACCTATTGCTAGTTTCTATGGAAACACCCTGGCAGTGAGGGACAGTAAACACAAAATAATGCCCCCCTCGCTGTGGACGATGTCCCCCTCAACAAGGTGGGGATTATCTTTTTATTTTCATGAAGGATGTTCTGTTTTGGGATTTTCTTTCTAAAAATAAAAAAAGAAAACTATTTGGTGCAAGGCTCCGCGTTGTTGACAGAACCCTGCACCAAACAGTGAAATGCATTGATGGGAACTGCCATGACAGGAAGTCTCGTCAATGTTTTGTAAATAGCACCAGCTTGGCAGTCATTTATAAATCTGGTGATCCTTCCACTAGGGGATGGAGTAATTTACTCCATCGTCCTGGTAGAACAATGGGCTGTCCACAAGGAAATAAATTGGTCCTGCACTCCCTAAAGTGCCTGAACACATCACAGGTCATCTACCATCGATACTCACTTTAAAACGTCCAATAGCATGTATGAAGAAAGTCAGCCGCAACACACAGCTGTCCCCAGAAGATACCAAGACACTGAAATTCCAGAACACCTAACCACTACACAAAATGATGAACCCTTCCTCCTACATGACAACCTTAACAATGAGAAGCAAATATTTAGATTTGCTATTGCAAATAACTGGTTATTATCAAAACAATAATATACCCCTCATGTATGCATTGCTACCTAACATGCAATGTAGCACTTACTATGAACTACTAAAACACATCAAAATAAAAACAAACAACTACTCCCCAGATAACATTATAATATACTTTTTAACAGGCAATGTTACAAACAATGCTGTACCCACATACAGCCATAAAAAGACTGCCATTACAATTTTAATCAAAACATTTGGAGACATCTTCAAGAATTATAAAGCAAAATCATTTCCTTAAAAATACATTTAACACAGGTCCTCGAAATGCCTTCTGATCCATAAACCTGTAAAAAAAACCACAATATACCCACCCTCACAGAAGCAAAACACAATTCCTCAACAGATCACTAGACCTATAAAACACAATAAATAATATATGTAGAATCACACAAGACTACTAGCTAACAACAATGTAACACAAAGTACTAGAAAATAAACCTCAAAAACGAAACTACAACTATAACTCACAATAACAACATCTACCCTCACCTCCCTACCTACAAAGCCCTTCAGAAAAACTTTTAAAAGGTCTTACCTTATCAGTCGATCAGCAGCAGGTAACAACATATCACTACCATGACATTTGACTAAAAATGACAGGAAATTAAAACAAAATACACTTAGCATGAAAAAAGACCTAAATGAAAACTAAAAAAAGACTATCCCCCTTAGAAGGCAATGGGAATTAAACATTAAAATATTAAAAAATGTATAAAAACATTTAACAGTCTTATAAAAATATTTGAAATAAATCTAAAAATATAAATGTATTAAATTATAAATGATTATGTATTAAAGTAAATAGTATTATAAAAATATTATGGGCCTCATTACGAGTTTAGCATTCTTTAGACCGGCAAAGTTGCAGTGGCGGTCGGACTGCCGCACTTCTGCCGGTCCATCCACAGATTACAACCCTGGCTTTTGGACCGCCAGGAGACCACCGCCAGGATCATTGATCCCGACGGGGTGGCAGAGGTCAAAGTCATGGTCAGCCACAGCGGTGCCCATGGTGGCACCACCGTGCTGATCACGACGTTGCTTCTCACCAGCCTTTTCATGGCGGTTTTACCATCATGGAAAGGCTGGCTCTGACCTACCCATGCCAGCACCCTTGGAATGCGCACAACTTGCTATGCGCATTCCGAGGGTACTAGTGTGCGATGGCATTCCAGTGTCATTGTAATACGATGTTTCCGCTGGTCAGCCAGGTGGAAACATCGTACTACAACGGGGATGAGGCTGCTGGTATGATGGCAGCCTCACCCCTGCAGTTTTGGCAGTCCCTCTGTCTGACAGGCAAAGTCATAATGAGGCCCTTGGTATTATAATATTGTACTATTTAATACATATTTTAAAAAGTATACAAACCTGTATATGTAACAAATATACATGTAAAAAATAATTATGCATCATTTTTATAAATATAAACATGTTAAAACGTTTTAGAAATACATTAAATGTGTTACTGAAAAAAGCATAATAAATGTTGTAGCAAAATAATAATGAAAACCTTTCATTTTAACTTTAGAGCGTATGTGTATTTAAACAAAAATAAACCTATATATTAAATAAAATATGAAACACTAAATAAATTAAGTTAAAATGTAAAAATCATAACATGTCATTCACTGTACAAAAAAAGAACAATATATTTTTTTGTGAAATGTTTCAAAATAAAAACTTCACAGCTCACACTGTAGTATAACATGATAGGGTAAAGGTGTTGAATACTAAATGGGTTAAAGTTACTCCAAACTAAATCATTTTTTGGGAATGTGTTAGACACTAATGGGTTCACACATACTATTCCCACTTCAGTGTAAAAAATTTTGGAAATGTGCTGGAAACGAATGGGGCCACCTTTACTATCCCCGCTCCATTTTAAACCATCTTGGAGGAAGGTGGTGGACACTAAAGGGTTCACATTTACTATTCCCTTTCCAATCAATTTAGGGAAGGTTTTCAATAGCGAAGGGGTTACATTTACTATTCCTTCTCCAAACTAAACTATTTTGGGGAAGGTGTTAGGCACTAAGGGCCACATGTACAAAGATCCGGTTTTGCGACTCGTAAACTGTGAGCCTTAGCGACTCGCAATTTGCGAGTTGCAAAGCCAGATGTACAACAGTGTACTTTACACTGTTTGTGATTCCCAATGGGGTCGCAAATGAAATACCTCATCATTATTCATGAGGTAGGTCGCAATTTGCCACCCCATTGGTCATGGCTCCCCTCACAGGGATGGTGGCCTGCTGGAGACAGCAGACCACCATGTCTGTGACTGCTTTTAAATGAAGCAGTTTTTTTTAATGCAGCCCGTTTTCCTTAAAGGAAAACAAGATGCATTTCAAAAACAAAAATGAAAAGTTTTTCTTTTCAGTTTTTCAGAGCAGGTAGTGGTCGCTGCCATTCACAAAGGGGAAGGGGCCCTTTCCCCTTTGTGAATGGGTTAGCACCAGTTGGAAACTGGTGCTAACTGCGATTGTTTTGTGACCGCATTCATGGTCACAAAACAATGCTACATCATGCAGCGACTCGCAATTAAAAGGGAAATGCCCCTTCCTACTTGCGACTCGCAAACCTATTTTGCGATTCAGTAGATATATTACCAAATCGCAAAATAGGCTCTGTACATACCAAAATGAGTTTGAGAATCGGGCCGTTTGCGACAGGAAAAATGGTAAGTACATGTGCCCCTAAATGGTTTACATTTACTATTTTCCCTCCAGTTCGAAGCCCTCATTATGACTTTGGCGATCTGAGGACATGGCGGCGGTCACCACACTGTTTCCATTGGGCTGAATGGCAAGTATTCTGCTGGTCAGTCCAGTGGAAACAGTGTGGTGGCATTACCCTTGGCTCCTCATGGAGCTGAGGCCAATGCCGTCGCACAAAGGAAGTCCCCAGCACCCTCAGAATGTGCACTGTCTGCTGTAGCACATGGTCGTGAGCAGTGCAGGCCCCCCCCCCCTGTGGCCTCCAGCACTGCCTTTCTGCCAGCCTTTTCATGGCAAGGAGCCCACCATGAAAATGCTGGTGGAAAGGGGACTCATGATTAGAACCGCCTTGGCTGACCATGACTCCGACTTCTGCCATGCCGCCGGGATCCATGATCCTAGTGGTGGTGGCAGTCGAACCGCAAGCGCTGCAATATGGCAGTTGGACCGCCAGGAGTGCCGTGGTCCAACTGCCACCGAGGCTTCCGCCGGTCAGCCCAGTGAAAACATTGTAATTGGTCAGGGTGGGAGGCACTAGCTATGGGGTGATCTCCCCCCCTAAGGAGCTGGTGGGCCGATGGTCAGCCCCCCAGTCTCGTAATGAGGCTCTTATGCACTTTTGGGAATGTGTTGTACACTAATGAGGTCACACTTACTATGTCCACTCCAAAACCATTGTGGGGAAGGTGTTGGACACTAAAGGCCTTATTAAGAGGCTGGCAGTCACAACAACGCCAGCTTTGCAGTGGCGGTCGGACAACCACATTACATGTTTGGCGGTGGGACCGCCAACCAACCACAGCCTCTGCCAGGATCCGTGATCCTGACAGGGTGAGGACAGTCTTCATTGTAATCGGGCAGGGCAGAACTCAGTGCCGCCCTGCTGATTACAATCTTGTTCTCTGCCAACCTTTTTATGGTGTTTTTCCCGCCATGAATAGGCTGGCAGAGAACACGTACAGGGGGCCTCAAGGGCCCCCCTGGATTGCCCATGCCCAGGCCTAGAACATTGGCAGTGCAGGGGCCTCCCTGCCCAGCACCTTCGGAATGCATGCTGGGGCCTAATTAGGATTTTTCTTTTACTTTTGTTGCTCCTTGTGTGGACTAGTGTGGAAGCCAAACTTAACAGGCTAATATTATAGGATTGTCTTTGAATATGGCACTCCATATTCCATGGTTGAGGTTTATCAAGAGCCTTTGTATGAAGTTGGATATTCCTAATTTGTTTAGTGACCCGAAGTCACTAAGGGCCTCATTATGAGTTTGGGGGACTCACCATGGGGAGGACGGTACCGCCACAGCAGTGATGTTCCCCCCGAGCATATTACAATGTCCCTGCTGGGCTGACCATCTTGAACATTGTAATACGTGTTCCTGCTGGGCTGTACAGTGGGAACGGTATTAGGATATTGGTCTCGGCTCCTTGAAGGGAGCCGAGGCCAATATCTTAACAATCCAGCACCCTCGGAATACGCACTGTCAGCAAAGGAGACAATGCACATTCCGATGGTGCTGGGCAGAGGGGCCCCTGCTCTGCTCATGCCATGGGATTAGGCAGTGCAGGGCCCCCCGATGCTCCAGGCAGCGTTCTCATGGTGAGGTCCCCACCATGAAAAGGCTGGTGGAAAGAGGGGTTGTAATCAGCCAGGCGGCGCTGATTTCAGTGCTGCCCTGGCTGGTTACAAGACCAACAGCCTTCATGCTGCCGAGAACTGTGTTCCTGTCAGAATTGGGATGGTGCGCTGTATATAGCCCGCCCCAACCGCTTCTGTCGTGATAACCACTCCTAAGGTAATACCTACTAGGTTTCTGCCCCCGTGCTCCAAGTCTCATCACACTGGACGATTTCCATGTGGGAAGGCTCATGAGGCTGCTAGACCTGAGCATTTGTGGACAGCGTGGTGCTCATAACTACCATTAAGAATCTCTTCCGATGTAGTTACGATTCCCTCATGGTGCTCTGATTATTGTGATGCCTCTTTCTTCCTTACAGGGCCAAAGTAGTCACCTAAGACTACATTTCCCAAGTTTCCAGTGAAGCGGCCATTTTGGGTGTGCAGGTCTATAAAAGCCAGCTACACCCTGGAAACATACTCACTATTCTTTTGATCATCCTAGTGGCTGAGAGGGCTATTTTTTCATGCGACGAAGGTTTCCTGCATTCTGCTCTATTTGGACGAGTCGGGGAACTTGCAACATTGTAGAAGGTTCAGCCTCTGCTGTTAG
Organism: Pleurodeles waltl; assembly: GCF_031143425.1. Taxonomy (NCBI): domain Eukaryota; kingdom Metazoa; phylum Chordata; class Amphibia; order Caudata; family Salamandridae; genus Pleurodeles; species Pleurodeles waltl. Next base: position 620,916,829 of record NC_090437.1, on the reverse strand, counting down.
CTGCTTTGTTTGGTGATTTTGCTGGCAGCTCTCATTCAGGACTTCAGTCACAGGGCAGGCCATGCTCTGCTGGTAAGAGAATCAGGGTGGGAGGCGATGTATTCTCGCTAAAAGTGCACATTAGGATGATGTTGAGTGAAGCTGAAATTTACTCAAGTTGCAGGTTGGCGGCCCTTGAAATTTGCGAGGGTATGAAAGAAAGGTCATAGCATCCTTGGAAAAAGCTTGCACATCATTCTAAATACACAAGACAATAACTAATGATTTTCTTTTCTCTTACACTGTTGCAAACGCTTGCATGCACTAGCAATTTCAATAGCAGTTATTAGAGATTCCTTCTTTTTTGATTATTCTGAATTTAAGAAATTTCAAAGAGCATATGTGAATAGGGAATCAAGTACTAACAAATATGTTTATATTATGGTTACCAATTGAATACTTGTGAGTAGCAATAGGTGCTGTGTGTGAGTGTATTATTATGCAGTAGAAATACAGATTTTCCTGGAAATTACAGAGCGCCCACAAAAAAGGCTTGTAACCAAGTTGCAGATGAGACTTAATTGTTTTTTTATTGCTAAAGTTCATTTTGAATGAAAGTGAATACAAGATCAGATAATTATTCCAGCCAATTCAAAATACACATACGTAGAACAGAGAGCAACCAGATTGTGGCTTAACACTCATAAGCAGAGTTTTGTTTTGTTTGAACTTTTTTGTCTTTCAGGTCTCCTTCCCCACAGTCCCTTCCCCACACCCTTCCCCTCACCCGGCAACTTTAAAACTCAGCGCTATAACATTTCTCTGAGTTGGTGGTGCCTGGAGGTGGGCCCATTAGAGCATCGTGCAGATCCAGAGGCAGGTCCGGGCGGGGACAGAGGTCCCCTGGTGGGTCTGCCTGCCAGGGCTGTAATTGAGTGGTTGGACCGCCAAAGTTGAGGCAGTCCGACCTTCAACGCGAGTATGGTGGTCCTCGGACTGTCACACTTGTAATGAGGCCCTAAGTCTGACTGATGAAGTGGTATTAAAATCCTGGTGTTTCCCGAAGATGAAAGATACAATAGAGAGTGTGATAAAATTAGTGTATCCCTGTCTGCTAAGTTAAGGGTCACTGAAGGCTTACAGCCCTGTTTAGAACACATTTTAAACCCCCACCATAGGTTTGTGCTAACAGGTTGAGATGTAATACGGTTTCCATAAAGTGAAAAACTTCGCAGTTAAAATGTATACTGTTTATATCAAAGGAATACCAGGAATAACCTTTTGTAATTCTGTATTTAAATTATTGAACATTAAAAATCAATTAGCTCAATGTATACAAAAATTGAAGATAAAATGTTAGCAATGAAAGTATTAATAAGAAATATGTCTTTCTAGTGCCTTAAATTGTAATCTTCATTCATGGAAAAATAACCTTCTCACAATGAAACCAGAGTTCAGTACGTTAAGTGTTCACTGCTGACTTCAAATGTTATGACCTGTATGTTACAAGAGTTAAATTCCGGCAAGGCTTATTCAGCTCTTCATCTTTACGAAGTTCATTAATTGAGTGTCAATAAATTGTATAATAGTAACATTGGTTATTTACAGTATAATGGAATTACATAAGTGCAATAGCAAGCACGTAAGCAAGCTTTTTTTTAAAATAATTTCATTGTACTTAACAATGCATTGTAATAATGGTTGTTTAAAATAGGGTTCATTGAATTTCAGAGCAGCATGTTTTGTTTTCAAGCCATAATCTGCTTTGATTCTGTCGCAGGAGTTCCTTTTCTGCTGACCCATTCTGCTGGTTACTGTTGTCAACTGATTCACCTAGGGCTTAAAAATGTGTGTTGTCCCTCATGTCCCCAGGGTCATCAGGATGTGGCAGTTTAACTTTATAAAAATAAAAGAGGGAAAAACGAACGTAAAAAGCTGCACTGACATGCATTTTAAATGTGCAATTGCTTGTATTTCAGAGTTCGACATAGGTGCCTTCTGAATTAAATCACGTTAGCAGGATAAAACTAATGTTAAAAGGTAATTTAGACTTTAGACTAACAGTACATTTAGAAACAATATTGAATTTCTTGTGATTAATGAAAGATTACTGGGTTTGAAAATGTGTACAAAGTGAGATAAATGCACTTATCTGTTATATTACATGAAATGCAATAACAAAGATTTTTCGTTTGAAATGAAATGTATTCCTCATTATTAATGATGAATTTATATTTGCATATTATACGTGTTTTGCTAAAATCTAGTAAGTGCATTTTATAATTTTTTCTTTTGTTAACATAAGTTAGGCCAGCAGACCTTGCATTTTGCAGGTATGTAAAAGTGTTAAATTACTTTTTCATAACGTGATGTCTTCTTTCAGATTTAGTTCCCATGAGGATCAAAGTCCTTTTGTAATAGACCCCATTATTTAAACGTGGAAAGATTCATTCCTTTGCACTTGAGAAAAGTTAATTGCAGGAACATGGACTGAGATCCTACACATTTGTTTCAACCTGCTTCGACTCACACAGAAGAGAGATATTCCCATGACAGACCTGGGAAGAAATTTGACTGTTTCAATTTGGAGTCATACACCATCCCTCATTGGTTGATGCCTATTCAGCGTGACATGAACTGATACCTTTGGCAAATCAAATTAGTTTGTGAAATTTGAAATAATGATGAACATTCAAACTTTGGTGAGTCTTGTGGAGTTGTGAGCAGTCTTGAGAAATTTCCTGACCTGATCTGTGCAGACCCAGGCACTTGCAGATGTCTTGCTGATTTTGTTGTCTTGCTGATGGAAATTCCCTGAATGCTGTACCCTTGGAGAGGTATCTTCCTCTGTGCCATTTGCCCTTACCCTTGAAATGCTCTTTCAATCTGCATTATTTGCCCCTTCAGAGGACTTGTAGCGGAGCTTCTGATCTGCTGAAGCTTTCTCTTTTTACTTATCTTTTGCCCAATTTAGTTAGTGAACTGCACTGCGAGCTTATCTTCTTTCAAATTATTTTTGTCCTTTTTGTACTTTTTGTATTTTGCTGGCATCACCACACATGTATATTCTTGATTCGGTTAGTGGTAGGGTTGACCTGTGCCTAGCCAAAGATTATTGACTGCAAAATTTGAATTCACTAATGATTGTAAATTCTGATCAGTGAGTTATGTCTGTGTCTCAAACATTCTTATTGATGTTATGTTTTATTTAACTTGAACGTTTCGTTTTAATAATATTAGTTTGCCTGAATCTATTCTGAAGCCTTGGGCAACTCTTGGTGATTATGAATCTTTATAACTTGGTTTTGCGCACTGTCTTCATGACTTTGAGCTTGTGGTTGTAATAAATCTTTTAACTTTATCCCTGATTGGAGTTTTCCTTCCGTGGCCACATTGGTCATGGTGTCTAAATTGTTTGGGGTGTTGAAAATTTGTTAATGGTTCACCACACTACTTACTGGGTCAAATGGTCCAATGGTACAGCGAGCAAGGGACTCTCGTCTTGGCATACCCTTGGCACTTAGAGCATTGCAATCAAGTATACAAAAAAGTGATTGATGGAATTACTTGAATTACTCTCATCTACTGGTAATTACTCAGGACACATCCCAATTCCATTAATATTTTGCACAGCAAGCAACTTCAGTTTGAACCCAGCCATGCACAAATCAGTCTTGACCTTGTTCCAATAGGAACACTCCAGCCTGAACTGTCAGGCCGGGTCCTCCCTGAATCGGAACACGGGCAACTCAAAACCGGTTTCACCCTGATTGGGGCTCATCAGTCAGGTGCAGGTTGGTTCAAGTGGCACAGTGAGCACAGGGCCCATTTGTAGGCATTCTGTCAGTCTGAAGTATACAATAAAGTGATGGATGGAATGCTTGTAATCAGATCTATCTATATCCCCACCAATAGTTATTTCACACCATGCCACCTCAGTTAGGACACAGAACTCGGAGGCTGGCTCTCTATATAGTGTACAAAAATGATGTGCACTGTGAAGAGAATTCAAGCAACCACACCTTGATTTACAGAGGTAAAGACTAGACAACCTAAAGCTCTAATTTTTATAATGGCTTGGACGAGCACTTACGCTTATCTTGGGGAAGTGCTAAGCATTTGTTATACTCACAGTATCAATAAACGTGGACACACACTCAAACACACACATGCAGAACAATTTACAAAAATACTTAATAGTTTTATACATTTTTAAGACCAAGATCATCAAAATTGGGTAAGTACTTTTTAAATGATGATTTTTCCAAGTTTTAGCAAAAATAATCTTTTTGTGCGTAATTACGGACCATAGGGATCAATGGGAGAAAACTTTAAAAATGCATATTAAACCAGGCAATGCATTTACCAATGTGTCGTTTCATTTTTAGGTCGAAGTCGTCGAGATGTCCTGTAGACCAGCCAGGAAGTTCCGGCAGCTCCCAGTTCTGACGGCAGCTGCTGCGGCAAAGTCATTTGTGCTGGTGCAGGACCAGTGCCGGGGACTACTTTGAAAAGCACTGTGCAGTCGGACTTTAAGGTGAGTCCGATGGGTCGCCTTGGTGTATATAGGTTGCAAGGGATGGGGGACTCTTACAGCACAGGTGGTTCTAACGTGCAGGGGCCAGGAGTGCGGGTGCAGAGAAGATAGGTGAGCCAAGAGCAGTGCACAAAGGTCCCCCTGGAATAATGAGGCAGGTCACTTTGAGGGTAGGTTGCAGGTCAGCAGAGCCACTCTGGGGGGTGGCTCTTATGTGTCCTGAAGTCCCTCAACTGGAGCTTGCTTCTGGTCCTTGGAGAGTTCAGAGTAGACTTTTCTTCTGGGTGTTTGACATTGGGGGTTCAGTACCCCTGGCAATTGCACGGTTCAGCCACTGGAGGTCGCAGTGCCACCAAGCTTGACACACTTGTACAATTTGTCCTACGGGTCCATTGGGTGGAATTTGGTCTGGTTCCTTGGTCAGTGGCCGGTAAGTAAATTGGACTTCACTGGTCTTTGCTTCTTTGTTGCAGGGTGTGATGCTTTCATTCTGGAGGGAGGTCCTTAGCAATTTTTAGAAGGATGGAGGTTCTCTGTGGTTTTGTAGAGGCTGGTTGATGTCCAGTCAATCCTTCTTCGGCGATTGTCAAGTCCTGGCTGCAGCAGGTAGGGTTTAGCACCTTTTTCTTTGTGTAGCAGGTTTTCAGTTCTCAAGCCTTGGGTCTTCCTTGTTGCTGGCCTTCTTGTGTCCTTAAAATCTGATCTGCAGGACTAGGAGTGCCCACTAAATACTGCATTTAGTGGGTGTTAAGGAGAGTACTTAGTAGTGACCAATGGGTCACCTACCTTAGGGTGGCTACACCCACTATGTGACCACTTCCTGCAGGCAGAGGTCACACCCCTATCCCTGATTGACTATTTCCCTACCATGCAAGATGGACGAAAATGAAATGGAGGGGTCACCTCACATGCAACACCTTAGCAGTGGTTACTAGCATGAAGCAGCACCAGGACTGGCTTGTGCAGTTTCCTGGGTCTTGTCGCGTATTGGAGCCAGGAGAGGGGAGACGAAGAGAGTAGAGGAGGACATCCCAAGATGAGTGCAGTTTTAAAAAAAATTAATTATTTTTTTAACCCCCCTTCCGCCTGTCACCGTAAATACTACCCAGCCGCCACTGCTGTTAACACTTTCAAGAATGACATGTGAATAGCAACAGGCTGCATTTTTCAGAAGAGGAGGTAGATTAAGTTTTCAGAAGAGAGATCAGCCTCCCTATCAGCTTGATGATAAAGCACATGGAAATCCGACTCATTGTAGGTCCATTTGGATTCAAACCTGGAAGCACTGGTGATAAACACATTGAACAACTATTTTCTCCACTTATTTTCCCTCATAAAAGTATACAGTGTGTGGGTGGTTTCCGTCTAAATTCCACTCTCAAATCTTCCATCAAATCACCATCAAAAACGATAATATGAGCACATGCTAATGACCAGCTTCCAGAAGCAATTAACAATGCAACAAAAGTGTAGTTTAAAACTGGGAAAAGGAGTACCTTTGCCCCAGCATATGACTACTTCATAAAAACTGTGCTGTTGCTGTTCAAATCCATTCCTAAATTCTGTGTTTTGTTAAATAAACTAAAAATGATTAAACTAATTATGGGACACAGTTTTAGGTAGGCTGTGTTAAGACTGGCACAGGAAAATAATGTGTTTTGTTCCTTCACTTTGCAGATGCCACATCGCTGAACACCTCTGAACGGGTCTTCTAAAGTTGTTTTTCCTACATTTTTCTTGTTTTAAACATGTATACGAACGAAACACGTATCGGCTGCACTACAAGTTGCATAAGAGAATGTCTGAAGCAATCCTTGCGAAGTAAAATAATGAGAATTATTCACAAAACAAAGTTGATACTTTATTGAGGCTGTGTGTGCATGTCTAGAGTTTGCAACAAATCATTTCCATATCAGATGTTTTAAGCACCATGCCTACTACAGTTTCATTAAGTTGGAGGGAGGCTGAATCCAAAGAGTTGGTGTGCCGGGCCATTTCAAATTACATGTACATTAAGAAACAAGCATTGGCAAATATAATAGGTGTAATGTTGGGTGTGCTAATGTGGTTTGTGATTTTTTTAATGAAGGGAGGCATTGAATGAAAACAATGATTTTATTGTCATTTTATTTTTTACTCTCTGACAGCATACGGAGTACGTGTGCAGGGTGGGGCCAGTGCGTCACAGCTACCATTGGCAGCAGTGAGGAGGGGTCACTTCACTTTGAAGTGTGCATGTTGGTTTGGTCGGCTACCTTGCTGCAGCCAAACCGACATGCGCAAATTAAACTACTCAAACTCAGTTGTCTTAGACAGCTGGGTTGGAGAGCAGGCACAGGTCTCCAGTGCTTTTCGGAGCACTGAGGCAGCCTACTCCAGCCAATCAAGATGCATAACAGAATAAGTAGCAAAAAGGGGGAACCCTTTAACTCAACCCAACCTAGCCAGGTCCCACAGCAACCTCCTTTAGCTAATCAAGACACTGCTCTTATTCTGTTATGCATCAACAAAACAAGCATTGGCGGGTAGAGACAGATTTAACCTAAGTTATAAGCACAGTCTTGAATTCTGTTACTATTGAGTTTATTTCTTACTCAGAATTATTTCAAAACCAATTATAATAGTCAAAAAACGATAGGGAAATTAGAAAAATGAAAAGGCTTGTATACAATACAGTGACTGAAAACACATAACAAATTGTACTTTACTAGGTATAACAATCGACCTACACAAACACAGGACTTATACAATCTCAATTAATGATATTACAGGAGGACAGAAACACAAACATGAGCCCTATACATTTAAATAGTGGTCACCATTAACATTTCACATGTAATCCACTTCTGCATGCTAAGGTACTGGGCTTCTGCGTACACTTACTAATCTAGTGTTAAATATTGCTTTCACACTAGTGTATTCTAGTGTACCTACACTCTTTATATTCTCATCAAGTATTTAATAAACCCAGTGCTCTTGCACTCTTTAAAGTCTTTTGAAGTCTTTTAAAGTCAAAGTCAAAAGTCTTTTGACTTTATAGAGTGCAAGAGCACTGGGTTTATTAAATACTTGATGAGAATATAAAGAGTGTAGGTACACTAGAATACACTAGTGTGAAAGCAATATTTAACACTAGATTAGTAAGTGTACGCAGAAGCCCAGTACCTTAGCATGCAGAAGTGGATTACATGTGAAATGTTAATGGTGACCACTATTTAAATGTATAGGGCTCATGTTTGTGTTTCTGTCCTCCTGTAATATCATTAATTGAGATTGTATAAGTCCTGTGTTTGTGTAGGTCGATTGTTATACCTAGTAAAGTACAATTTGTTATGTGTTTTCAGTCACTGTATTGTATACAAGCCTTTTCATTTTTCTAATTTCCCTATCGTTTTTTGACTATTATAATTGGTTTTGAAATAATTCTGAGTAAGAAATAAACTCAATAGTAACAGAATTCAAGACTGTGCTTATAACTTAGGTTAAATCTGTCTCTACCCGCCAATGCTTGTTTTGTTGATGCATAACAGAATAAGAGCAGTGTCTTGATTAGCTAAAGGAGGTTGCTGTGGGACCTGGCGCTCAGACTTGAGCCAGCAACAGTGAAGGACGTACTGCTGAACATCGGAGACGTGCTGCCGGCAGTGTAAGGTAAGTTTAACCTTTTTTAATGTTTGTTATGTGCCCCTCTATTTAAATATATTACCAACTGTCACTGTAAACCAGGTGTCTCCAACCAGTGGCTCATGAGCTACCAGTAGCTCCCAGACCCCATCAGAGTAGCTCACAGCATAGAGTTCATTTTTAAATAAGCACAGTGTCACATTGTCTCTTTAAAAGGTAAAGGAAGGCTGTGTTTATTTTACATTATTATCATCAGGCTGCAGATAACAGGGCCTGATAAAGGATCAGTGATGGAGTCAGAATTATGATCCACGCAAGGCACAGAGGTGAAGAATTGAAACACTAGGGTATTTAACTCAAATAAAAGTCCTTGTCAACTCAGTATTGGAGGTAAGAACACAATGTTTCTCACGCTTTTAAATTGGAGAAAATTAAAATGAAAAGTTACCTTATGATTAGGTTAACTTTTCATTTGAATTTTCTCAATTTTTTTCAAAGTGTTGGATTTATTACCATGCCTCTTGCTCCCAGAGGCCAGTAGAACACAGTGCCACGTTTATTTCTAATCAATACAGTCATTTATTTTAAATGGGAGAACTATAATGTGCAGAAAAATGCTCCACATTATGAACATTTTAGCACTTTAAATGTCTCCTATTTAGAAAAATATTTGTATTTTTTGTGTTATACATTTAACTGCCACATATGGTGAAAGGTATGTCTTGTGCCACAATTAAATACGACGCAGGCTCTGTTAGCTATACACATAGATCTCTTTCATATGCACAAATGTTCATAGTACATCCCCAAAGACCACAATCTTACTGACACACATGGCAGCCCGGGCATAGTGCCCCTCGTCAAAGTATTGTGTTCAAACCATAGGGGGTTATTCTAACTTTGGAGGAGTGTTAATCCGTCCCAAAAGTGACGGTAAAGTGACGGATATACCACCGGCCGTATTACGAGTTCCATAGGATATAATGGACTCGTAATACGGCTGGTGGTAAATCCGTCACTTTTCCGTCACTTTTGGGACGGATTAACACCTCCTCCAAAGTTAGAATAACCCCCATAGTCTCTAGCTCTATAGCCATTAAGCTTACACACAAGGAAGCGTGTGGGTGTCTGGTCATAATGTGCAAGTTGTTTAGCCTTCAGTAGCTCACGCTCACGCTACAGAAAAGGTTGGAGACCCCTGCTGTAAACAGTGCCTGAAGTGAGCTGACACTATACTCCATACTGTATGCTGAGGTGGGCAGAAGCAGAATGTGAATGACACTTCAGCAGACCAGTGGGTGAAGATGGCTGACTGAACGCCCAATAAGTAATTATGTACAGTGTATATATTTTTTACGAAAAACAGAAAGGCTTGGCTGCCAGCCCCATAACATTTCAAAGTATGCTTGAAGAGTGAGCACAGCAAAGGTGTCAGACTCTTTTTTAAAGAGCGTTGCTTTTTTAGTGATGTACATAACTTGTATTTCCTGTAGAGCTTTGCATATTAACGATATCCTTACACTACCACGGTAGGCCCCGATTCTGTCGCACTACCGAGCTAAAAGAAAGACTGCAACGCAAAAGCACATCAAACAAACACACTGCAAGGCACTCATTTTTCTCCAACGGGAGAATCCTGAAAATGAGTGCACTTTTTATGCCCCCTTTGGAGCGTGTAACTCTCGCATATCACAAAAAAGCACAGATGTCTTATTTTTCACGGCTGACGCTTGAGAACATCTTGCAAGTTATATTTGAAACCATGACTAATCCTAGATTGTTGTGACAAACGTGGCTCTCAATTTATTAACGGCGAGGACGGAGGGGGAGCATAGCTGCGGTTTGAGAAGGCTGCGCAGATGGTAGCGTTTCTGATTCATATGTTGTCCCTCTGCTGCGTGACTTGTGTCACATGGCTCTCGCCCTCACATCTCCTCTTGTGGTATTTTGATACAAGGAAGGCCTTACACCCATGAAGCACCGGGCTGCTTTGCATATATTAATAACAACATGTTTTATGTAACCAGGGCTTTAAATGGAAAAAAGAAGAAGTACAGGTATTGACAATTTTGAGTTCCTGTTTGATACTGCTAAGTGCAATGCAGCAGTTCCGAGAATTGCCTGTGCTCTCCCTTTCAAATCATAGAAGAGCAGGTGCTGAATACTGGACAGTACCTGCCCATTTTAAGCACTGTGTGTAACTCTTCATTTTGAAGGTTTTATTCTGTATTCTACGCACAATAAATGACAGGTGTTAGCTAATTTAACAGTATTCAATTTAGAGGCCTCCTACGGATGAAATGCTAAGTTGGCCTTGCTGAGATTTCAGCTCATGACCTGTTTGTCACACTAGGATCTGGATTACATGCTGTACGTGAATGTGTGTCTACGTCATGTAATTGAATTTACGGTTCCTCTCTGTGTTACAGTAGTGTGAAAATTCAATTTCACGCTGTATCGAAACATTTCGGCGAGAGTGTAACCGTGCCCCAATGTCAGCAGCATGTGCCATTTTGCCTGTATTTGTACATGAGGTGCTTTAAAATGAACAGTAAGGAGTCTGAGGTGTGGGTGAAGCAGTTTTTTATGGCGTAGTCACATATTATTTGGACAATGTTAGCCAGCACAGAGTACATACTTACATTACACATATTTACAGTTTGAAGTTTAGAGAGATAAAGTGATTTGATGCCTTAGTCATACTGCTTGGCCTTCTGCATGGACAGTAGTCAAGTAACTATACCACATTACTGAGCAACCATGATGGAGTGAGCTGAACACTCAACGACGGATTTTCGAACTTTTCATACAAAATAACGCAGCAACCAAAGGTGCTGCCCTGCGTTGCGTGCAAAGTGAGAGAGTAGAACAGTACCATATCTACTAAGATATTCTGTGGATTTTCTGCCTCCTTGAGTTGGCACACTTCAAGCTGCCATAAACCAATGGACACAAACTTGCACATTAGTGCAAGAGTGTGTGCATGATATCAAGCATAGGGTTTGTACTGGAAGGCTACCCTTTCAGTAAAAAAATGCCATGCTTAGATATAATTATACATTCCCCACTTTGTATATGTGCTGTGCAGTGCAACACACATGTAAAGTTGGAAGCTTTTTGAGAAAAGAAAAGTTACCTGAAATCTCACAGCTACCTTGCTAATGCTTTACTTTTTGTCTCAAAGTACTGTCCACCCTTTTTTGTAGTAGATAGGGCTTTGCGTCAAAATGCATGGATGGTTGCATAGGAACACCCATGTTTGTCCCAGGAAATCCCTTGTGATGCAAAGTAGCAAAAGCTAGCAAAAGGCACTACTTTGAGCTTCTTTCGGAGTAGCATTGGAAAGTAAATCCCCAAAGCAACATTTTGTGCTGTTTTGCATCTCTTGTGATGCAAACACTTTGCAAAGCGTTAACTATTCTGCCTTTCACTGCTCATATGTACTAATTTTTTGAGCAAACGTTTTTGAATTCAGCTATAATTAAATTGAGTAACTGAAATACCTGTTATTTATAGAGCTTCGTAATGGTAGACGTACTGTGTTAAGTAGTGTATTGTTGGTTTTGCTATTTGGCATAGCACATGGCATCGAAGTGCATTCAGTAGTTAGGACATGCATTTCCAAACAATCCTGATAAAAAAGCCATTATTATATCTTGTGTGAAGAAATCCACTCTGAAGCATTAACCACCATGCTTTGTCAGGAGAACTGAATCTCACCCTCTAACAGGTAAATGAATTTTAGAATTGTTCTGAACCATCCTGGCCTATTTCCTGAACAAAGGACGCCTCTAGTGTGCTAGCCATCCAAACATGTCCTGGACTTTGTCACAAATATAGTGAAAAGTGAATTGAGGTAGAAAAGCACGAAAGGCCTGGCAAAGGCAGCAATTAGTATGGACAGCTGAAGATAATTCAGTGAGTAGATTTAAGACTGCAAAAACAGAGCAATTTTTTGCAGTAAAGTTGATGGAGCAGTAACCCCAACACAGTCACGCCTTAAGATGAGGACTGTAGTTCTTTTTCCCATAGCTTCCGGTACACTGGCGGGCCTAGAGGGCCCCATACAACCACTCTTGCCATATAGGCCATGTAGGGCACTCCTCCTCTATGAGTTCCCTTTGGGGGGGGGGGTGGGCGGGCTCAGGGTGGTCTAAGGCCAGGCCCAGTTGGTCTCAGTGGGTCCTGGCATTTGTGTGCCCCCTCTTGCCCTGGGGGCCAGGGAGATAGTGTGTGAGGGCATTAATTTTGTCAGATGGCCCTTCTGGAGAGCCCACTTGTACTCTGGTCTTAGGTGTACTAGGTATTCAGAGACTTTTGTAACAGCAGAAGTGAGGCAAGCACCTCCTATTCCTTATCAGCAGACTATTAAACTTTCCTTCCCACGCCTACTATATCTGAATCTATTTGTTAGAAGTTGAATAAACAGAGGTGGAACTAGATTGTTTAATTAAAGGCGGTTCATTATATGTCTGGAAGAAATGCCGTGAGGGGGAGGTGGCAATGGCAACTACAGATTGGACAGCTAAGGAGATAAGTTGCAGCCATCTTTTATAATTTTTCTCTTATCATTTTTCCTGGTATTGAGCATTCCCTGTTGTAGTGAGAACAATTTACGTCTTCCTTATAATGCCTAGTGGGAAATCAAACACACAAAAGATTATGCAAGGAATGCTTACAATAAGTCTAACCACTGAGAGTGGGAGGGGTAGCATTCCAACCCTTCATTCTTTTGCTCACCATGCTACCTTAGTTTGGGCCAAGCCATGTGCAAATCGGTTGTGACTCAGATAGGAACAGTCGGGCTCAAACTGCCATGCCAGGTGCTCACTGAACTGGAACACAAGCAACCTGAGACCAGTTTTGCCCTGCTTGGGACTTTTAAGTAGGGTGTAGCTTGGCTCCAGTGCCACAGAGAACATGGGACTGGTGTTTAAGCATATCCTTGGCCACCAGGGCATTACATACGGCAAACAAAAAGTGCTGGGAGGAATGGTTTGCATTAAGTGTAGCCGTTGACAATCACTTGGGGTCGCATTCCAACCCATCGTTCTTTTGCCCACCATGCTGCCTCAGTTTGGACCCAGCCTTTTGCCAATCAGTCTTGACCCTTCTCCATTCGGAACAGTGCAGGGGAAACTGCCAGGCTGGGTCCGTCTTGAACTGGAACACAGGCAACCCAATACTGCTTTCACCATGATTGGAGCTTTTCAGTCAAGCATAGCTTAGCTCACATCTGCGGCACGCGTACCCTTGGCGACCTAAGGCATTACATCCAACACAGAAAACGTGATGCAAAAAATGCTTTGCAATAAGTCTAATGACTGGTGATCACTTGAGGTAGCATTTCAACCCATTGTTAGTTTGCTCACCTTCCCACCTGAGTTTGTACCCAACCATATGCAAATCAGTCTTGCCCAGGCTCCAATAGTGATAGTCCTGCCTGAACTTACAGGCAAGGTCCTGCCTGACCCAGAGCACAAGCAACGCAAGACCATTTTTGTGCTAAGAGGGGCTCCTCGGTCGGTGTAACTTGGTTGCAGTGGCACAGTGAGCAGGGGGGCCACCTCTGGGCATACCCTTAACTACCAAGGGCATACATATGTACAAAAGGTTATGGAAGAAATGCTTCAAATAAGTCTAACATTCCTAACCATTGTTCGTTTGCCTATCATACCACCATATGAAAATCAGCCTTGACTCTGCTCCCGTAAGGATATTTCAGCCAGAACTGCCAGACCAGGTCCTGCCTGAACGGTAACACAAGCACCTCAAGAAGGCTCACCCCAATTGGAGTTCTTCAGTTGAGTGTAACTCGGTTCCAATGGCACAGTGAGCACATTACACATGTCTGCACATTCCCTTGGCCACCTAGAGTGATGCATTAAACATATAAAAGGGGATGGGATGAATGTTTGCAGTCGTCTAGTCATGGCCAATCGCTCGGGGTGCAATAGATATACTCAGATGTAGGTCTCCTGGTCACTGTGCATAGAGCTTGAGCTACTCCCTAGTGGCGAGCCACAAGTAGGGTGAAACCAGTCCGGGGTTGCCTGTGGTCTCTTTTAGAGGTGGCCTCTCCTGGCAGTTGGGGACAGACTCTTCCCATGAGGACCAGGGTAGGTACCGATTTGCAAGTGGCTTCATGGGTGAAAAAGTATGGACTAGAATGTGGCTTGAAGGATTGGCAATGGATGAGATTAATTCAAGCATTCCATCCATCACTTTCTTGTTGTTGCAACTGGTGCCCTAAGTGCAACAGGTATGTCCAAATTTGGGTTCCGTGCTCACAGGACCATATGACTCAAGCTTCATCCAACTGACAAGCCCCAAATAGGATGAAACTGGTCTGGATTTGCTTGTGGTCCCTGCTGAAGAGGGGTTTGCCTTCTAGTTTGGAATAGACTGTTCCCATAAAGAGCAGGGTCGGAGCTGATTTGCATAAGGCAGACCTATGTCTAGAGTGGAATGGTAGGCAAAAAATAGATGGACTAGAATGAGGCCCACAAGCGATTGTCAGTGGCTGAGATTCATTCAAACTTTTCATCCATTACCTTGTTGTTGTTGGTGGGAAATCCAAGCAGCCAAAATAGACAAAACATCTCACAACATTCAAAAAGAAAGGTTTTATAGGAAGTATATAAAAATGAAATAATTTGTAAGAAGAAGCCATATTAGAGGACTTCCAAATGGTAACAAGGGAAGCAATCCTAGTGCGTTCGGTAGGCGGGGTAATGTGGAAAGTATGAGAAGTGTAGTATTGGAAGTACCTACAAAAGCTTCTCTCTTAGTTAAATCAATAAAGACTGTTGGGAAGCATTTTAAAGCAAAGAGAATAGAGAATTATGGTAGACCAAAAAGGCAAGCACATCATAGTACCGCACCAATTGATGACTCAAGTTTTGCACAGTCAATTTTTGATACAGTCACATATTTTTCTGAACCCTGACTTTCATCCTCCAGCTGTTGGTTGTATAAAAAATAATGACAATTCGCAATCAGTTGACCCAATCCGAGGCAGTAAAACTATCTTAAATGTAATAGTTATGAAAGAGGAGTCATTCATCCTGCTGAATATGGTTAACAAACGTACGGTTTATTTTCAGTCACTATTGAATCTAGAAATATTGGCAACTCCTTCCTCTTCAATGTTAGACGTAATGTTAATTATACAAAAACCTCTTCAAGAGATATTCTAGGCAATGGTTTTGAATAATGGTGTACTGAAATAGCACTCTAGTTATCTTGCAAAGATAGCCACAGGGCTAAAACAGACAAATCTTTGCATGTCGTCCCTTGTATGCCCGACAGTGAATAGCTGTGCAAGCAGTCCCCATAAAGAGAATTTAGCATGTTGGGCTGACTAGTTGTATCAAGGAGGCCTAAGTTGATTAAAAAAAGGAGGGTTTGTATATTTTATAGAGGTTATATACGTTCACAAAGAAATATTATAAACACATGAAAAAATCAAAGGAAGCTTACAAGAAAAATGTAAGTTCTAACACATCTTTGAGAACCTTGAGATCTAGATCATCTGATAAATGTTCCAAGGCCAATACATCTATAAATACCTAATTCTCTAGGCTTCTAAGACAGGGTCATTTTCAGTATGAATCATTCAACCATTTAACCAAACCATTATCTGAATAGTCTATCATTAAGGGAAAAGGGATAGGCTTTACATCAATGGATATGCAAATAACATAACCAGCCCCTGTAGATAATGGTATTCAGGAGAGCAGGAAGATAATTGATAACTATTCTCCAGCTTCATCCATAAGAGTATTATGTTTGGGTGTGTAAGATATGCTTCGTTCTGGTAAGAAGATTTAAAAAGTGAGACCATTAAACCATTCTGGGATATTGCAAGCACTAATATATTGCCCCTCATTGGAAGTATTCACTTTTAATGATCTAAAGTAGGTGAGGTTTATAAATAATACATGGGGAAGAGAAATTTAAAAATACTGCTTTCTAATCTGACAAGGAAGCACCTTACAGGGTAGAGAAATAAATCTTTGCTCAAGATGTTAAACTTGTATCTAGGGGTGAAATAGCATCCACACCTCTAGTAGCATATCGCTTTTAACAAAATCATGCAGGGCTAGGGGCTAACCACCTTTATTTCCCACCACCTAGAAAAGTAATCCAGTATACATCACCAAAGGTCCATAATCAAACTGAAGCTACTCTGTCCTACTCTGTGGTTAATATTACCAAGGATAGAGAATGTATGGTAGAACCTCAACATTTTACATGAGAATCATTCACAATTTTAAAGGCACAAGTGACCTTGATAGAGACTATTGCAGTTTGAACAAAGCAGATTAGCATTTAAACTCTTCTCACAATCTAATGTTTCTGGAACATACATGGTGTATGAAAGATGCTGAATGTGGAGTCCTTTAAGGAGCTAATCTCCAAATATGCTATAATATTTTTCAGGAGAGTTGGAGGCACTTTTCTTGCACCCCTTAGCACCCCCCTAACGCCACCATGTGTGCACCATATTTAAAATACGGCGCACCATGGCAGTAGTTAGGGGATTAGCATCAGACTTTTTGATGCTAGACCGGCGCTTTGCAGGATTAGCGTAAAAAATTCTGACGCTAATCCTACAAAGCACCTAGAGCCCCTTGTAACTAATGTAAGCCTCCTTTTAACGCCTGCTGTGAGCTGGCTTTAAATGTGCCAAACAAAATGGTCCAAGGAAATCTTTTAGATTTCCTTGCGCCTTTTTTAGGACCCCTAAAGGGGAACACCCCCTTTGCATTCATTATGCCTGGCGCAGGCATAATGAAGCTCAAAGAGTTACAAAGTGGCGCAATGCATGCATTGAGCCACTTTGTAAAGATGGCGCTACTTTTTTGTCTTTATAACGCCACATTAGCGCCATAAAAATATGGTAATGTGGCGTTGGAATGGCACTAGGGGCTCTTAAATATTCCCCTTGGTTGTGTGAGGATATGCCACCAATAGATGGCTTTCTCCTAGAGTATCAATATGCTTCCTCTAATATTTTTGGGCATGCTTCAGGAGGGCTATTAACTTTAGTTAATCGTAAGATAGCTAGTAGTTTAATAGTGATAGAAATTTATTGCACATAGAGTTTGGTAACACTTGTAAAATTGTAAAAAAAAACCTCTAATACTTATTATGTAATTGTGATAAATGTGTATATAAATTCACCTCATTCACAATTGTATAAAATTCACCATGACCTTTTTGTTTGACAAACTAGCCAAGATTTTGTCAACCTATTCGTCATGTATGACTGATTTGTGTGGAGATTTTAACCTTTGTTTGAATCCACAAAAGACAGATATGTATTATAAAGAGATATCAGTAGCTTACAACATTAAGAGTGCAGTATTTCCAGCAGGCTCAACTTCAGCTGATGTTTATGACATTTCGAGCTTTTTGTCATCCAGGGGAATGTTTTTGTAAGAGGCTTCCCTTCAGAATCTCCATCGAACAAACTTTTACTATTGGTTATCAATGTTGACCAATAGACAATGGACCTGATTTAGATATTGTGGATGGGCTACTCTGTCACAACGGTGACGGATATCCCCTCTGCCGAAATCTTAATCCTAACATGTCCTATGGGATTTAGATTTCGGCAGGCAGGATATCCGTCACCATTGTGATGGGATAACCCATCCACCAATATCTAAATCAAGCCCTATATGTTTTTACATACATACTCGACAAAAGGTTCTCCCTGTAAAGATTGATTTTCCAATAAGACTTAAAAGATCAAAGGTAAACCTCTACGACTTTTGTGAAATTTCCAATTGGAAATTAAAATTACTTGGGGGACTGAGATACCCACAAATGTTCTGTTTGGGTTTGGCAGTATAATGAACGGGTAAAATTAAAGGTCACAAAACATCATAAAACTTAATACCAAAGGAGGGTTTGATGGAAATTGCAGATGGTTGAAAAGCCAAAGCAGGAAATTACGCTGGTTAACAAAGTGAACACGGGGGAGTGAAAATGTTAATCTACCTAACTCCCTCAAGCAGAAATATAAAGCCTTAGTGAAAAAAAAGATACTATTACAGTGCAGCAATGCATATACAGCACACAAGTTTGAGCACCTCTTATGGTGTCAGAGGAAAACTGGATAAGATACTTTGAGGATATATATTCAGTTGGTTAGCACCGCAGGATCAGATAAAGTATCTACGGTTATTGTAAAATCAAACCCAGTCTGGCGGATCAGATTTGTTTTCAACCATTCCATAGTATTATGATAATAAAGGGACACTTGCTGGAAAGCTAGAAAGGAGCGATAGCAGGTGCCCCCAAACAGTGGAGCCTTGAGCTTAATTTTAAATAAGTACATGCCCACAATTTCCTTTTATAGTTAAGGGAAGGCTGTGTTTTTTTGTATTGTTATCATCAGGATAACAGGGCCTGAAAATTAGCAGTGCTCAGTCGGATTTATGACCTGGGCTGCTGCTGGGGCACAGAGGTGGAAAAACTGAAGTACTGAGGTATTTAACTCCTAAATAAAAGTCCTTGTCAATTCAATATTAGAGGATGAGAACAAAATGATATTTCTGAATGCTGTTAAATGGGAGAAAATTAAAATGAAAAGTTACCTTATTGATTAAGTTAACTTTTCATGTTAATTTTCTGCCATATCAAAGTGTCCCATGTACAAGCAGCAGGCCTCTTGTCCCCAGTGGCCAGTAGACACTGTGCCATATATATAACTGAAAAAAATGTATTTTTTTTAAATGGGAGAAATTTAAAGTACAGAAAATGTTTCCATATTTGTAACTTTTTTTGCGGAACATTTTTCTGCACTTTAAATTTCCATAAAAAAAATTGTTGTATATTTGTGTTATACATGTAATGGTGCTACATATGATGAAAGGTATGTCCTGTGCTACAAGTACAAATAACACAGTCTCTCAGTCACCCATACACATATATATCATTCATGTGCACACATGTTCATATATCCCCCAAAGACCACACTCTCACTGACACACATGGCAGCCATGTCATATACCCCTAACGAGAGTATTTTGTTCAAACCATAGTATTTGACTCTATGGTCAATGATGCTGAAGGTAGGGGTGTCTGGTAACAATGCTTGAGTTGTTTAGCCTTCAGTAGCTCACTATGATTTTCGCTGATCAAAAGTAGCTCTCCCTACAGAAAAGGTTGGAGACCCCTGGGCTATAGTAAATCACATTTTTAAGACAGAAGATCCTGCAGCCCCAAAAAACTATAGGCTGATGTGCTTTCTGAATGTGGGGGTAAAGTTATTTCCAAAAATTATTATTGTATACTTGCAAGAATGGACTAAAGTCCTTGAATTAAAAACAATGGAGCAAAGTGGGTCCAAAAGAGGGTCATTTAACTATAGACAGCTACTTTGGTTCATGGATCGTGGCTTGGAAATTGTTAGAACAAAGAGCCAATTTGTTCTGCTGTTTCATAAACGTCCGTACTGCTTTTGATCTGGTAAATAAGGCACTGCAGTGGCACAAATTGAAGAAATTGCAAATCCTCTCAAATGCTCTTGAGATTTTGAAGGAGCTCCATAGAGAAAACTGGACAAGAGTGGAGACAAATATTAATGGTTCACTTTTACATAAAATTCCAAATACAAAATACCTGAAGCTGGGTTGCATTGGCCCCTTATTGTTTACTCTTTACCTGGTAGTCGTTCACTTGGTATCAGTGCAAATAAATCCCTTCAGTCCCAAGATAAATGGGTCACATATATCAGGTCTTTTACATGCAGATGGCTTAGTAATTATGGATACAAGACAAATAGGGCTTCAGATTAAACTGGTAGAATTGCATAAATATTGTAATCAGCAAACGTTAATAATGAACTCTGATGTAAGCAGAGTTATGGAATTTGGATCTAAATCTCATCCATACTTCAGGCATATAGGTGAAAGTGGAACAGGCGAGCACCTATAAATATTTAAGCATCCTGTTCAGATGGAAATTCAAGTGAAGCAAGCACTACATGCACTAAAAGCTAAAGCACTCTCATTTGTTGCAGGGAGTACAAAATGTAGTAGCGACTATGAAGAACCATCTTTAAAACCTGTTCTGAATGCTTACACTGCAGTGATACAAACCTAATTACAAGGTGGGGTTTAAAACGTTTATAAGGATGGAATATATATCAGTGGGACAGGGTAGCAGAGAAATGCCTAAAATATTTGCTGAGCCCTCCAAATGCTTCTATGATCCCGGCTATAAGAAAGGAAACCAGTTTGACAACTTGGACCCTTTTAGCCCGGTTCCAAACGTTAAGCTTTTGGGTATGGCTGGAAAATCCACAGAGGGGCAAACTTGCAACCCTTTGTAAGGAGTAATAGATTGTGGAAACCAACTTAAGTTGGGCACAGGATGTAAGGTAGGTCATAAAGGCAATATGAGATTTGTTGACTATAACCCTTGATATCTCAAATTTATCATTATCCTTGCCTAAAAGTGAGTTGTGTCTCGTGATAAAGAATTGTTCCAGGGATGGAGATCTTAGTTATTGGGATGTAAACCCTCAACTGTCTGTATAAGGGAATCATGGCAAAATGGTAGGGTGTAAGCTTACATTGATTATGGCCCTCATTCCAACCCTGGCGGTCTCTGACCGCCAGGGCGGAGGGCAGCGGAAGCACCGCCAACAGGCTGGCGGTGCTTCCAGGGCTATTCTGACCACAGCGGTAAAGCCGCGGTCAGAAAAGGGGAACCAGCGGTTTCCCGCCGGTTTTCCCCTGGCCCAGGGAATCCTCCATGGCGGCGCTATGGGGATTCCAACCCCCTTCCCGCCAGCCTGTTTCTGGCGGTTTTTACCGCCAGAAACAGGATGACGGGAACGGGTGTCGTGGGGCCCCCTAACAGGGCCCCATAAAGATTTTCACTGTCTGCTTTGCAGACAGTGAAAATCGCGACGGGTGCCACTGCACCCGTCGCACCCCTGCAACTCCGCCGGCTCCATTCGGAGCCGGCTTCCTTGTTGCAGGGTCTTTCCCGCTGGGCCGGTGGGCGGCCTTTTGGCGGTCGCCCGCCGGCCCAGCGGGAAAGCCAGAATGGCATCCGCGGACTCCTGACCGCGGAGCGGCCATTTGGCGGTGACCGCATGGCGGGCGGCGACCGCCTCCCGCCGCGGTCAGAATGACCCCCTATGTCCCCAACCTGGAGCTGAGATTAGTAGTTCTAAAAACTAGAATAGGCCTGGACGCCTAACCCCTACTTTTATATTCTGAGGTGACAAAAGTAATTTATAAAAATAAATGGGAATTAAAATGAAGTTTGAATATAACATGTAATTGTATCCATATTTTGTTAGATTGCTTTGAAAGATTGTTCATATGAGATTTTTAAGACCAGTTTTAATCATCAAATAGTGACCAATGGATTCATGTATTCAAAATGGTAGATTTCTGACTACTATGCAATATTTTGATGTGGTCTGTGCAGTAGGAAGGTTTTTATTTGAGATAAAATGTATTTTAGATTCCTTTTAGTAGTTTTATGTAAATTGTAATAAAAAATTATGTTAATATGAAATCACAAATATTCAGCTTTAGATAGACTGTGTAGTTTGAGAGACTACGGTCTAAATAAACGAATCTGTTACTGACAGAAAGACTCACTGAGGGTCTGGTCTTTTCAATATTTTTGCTTCTGAATGCTGGGCACAGCACCATCCTTCCCTGCAGCAGCATCTGCAGTCTTTGGGAAGAAGAGTCTTAGAGGCTAGGAAACTGTACAGAAGCCAAGTGATTCATTGACTTGATGCACAGAAAAAGTAATTGTACAGCTCTGGTGCTGCTTTCATGAGTTTAGTGTTTTCGCAGAGATGTAAATGAGCTTATTTTAGTGACAGAATTCAGGCTGTGTGTGGAAAATAATATTCAAATAATGAAAAAAGTGCTTCCAGTCACGATATTGATCAATTTACTTGATGGACCTCAAAATGCATGTCTGAAGTGTAAAATAAATTGATGAATAGAATGCTTGAACTAATCTCAGACACTGGTAATTACTCAGACTGAATCCCTGGCAATCCCGAATTGCAAGTCCAGGCCCTCTCTGAACTGAAACACAAGCAAACCAAGATCAGTTTTTCCCTTATTAAGTCTCAGCAGCCAGGTAAAGCTTGGGTTCAGTGGCACAATGTGCCTGGGACCCGCATCTGTGATATTATGTTATGTTATGTAGGAATGTAGAGCGCACAATCACCAGGGAGGGTATTCTAGTGCTGAGCAAGTGAGAATCTAGCCAAACTTAGGTTCAAGTGGGACTACCCGAAAAGCCAGGTCTTCAGCTTTTACAGAGTTCATGAAGGGAAGAGAGGCTGTTTGTTTGTAGTGGTTGATCATTCCACGTTTTAGAAGCAATGTAGGAGAAGGCTTGACCACCGGATCTAGATTTCTGTATGCTTTGGTCTTGTCGATGTTCAACTTTAGACACTTGGGGGGTTATTACAACTTTGGAGGAGGTGTTAATCCGTCCCAAATGTGACGGATATACCACCAGCCGTATTACGAGTTCCATAGGATATAATGGACTCGTAATACGGCTGGTGGTATATCCGTCACTTTACCGTCACTTTTGGGACGGATTAACACCTCCTCCGAAGTTGTAATAACCCCCTTGGTCTTCATCCAGTGGGTGATCTCAGTCATGCAGACTTAGGGCCAGATGTACGAAAGGATTTTACCCATTCTGTGTCTATGGGAAAAAGCTTTCATACATATGGCCCTTAATCCGGTACCTGGTGTCTTGTCTGTGAGGTAGTTGTGTTTTGTCGGCATAAGAGAAGATGTTGATGTTGAGAGAGAGGATGATGCTGGCTAATGGGATGATGTGTTCCAGGCTAACTGGGTATTTCTAGTAAGGAAGGATGCAGAGCCATTGGAGTGCATGTGATTTGATTCTGAAGTCATGTAGGCATTGGATGAGGATGGAGTGGGAGACTGTCAAATGCTGCAGAAAGGTCCAGAAAGATGAGGGCAGCTGTGTCTTCTCTGTCCAGGTTCATGCTGATATAATCCGTGGTGGTCATGAGAGCAGTTTCTGTGCTGTGGTTGAGTCTGAAACCAGATTGAGAGGTATCGAGGAGCTGGTGGGCATTGAGGTATTCTGTGAGGCATCTGTTGATGATTTTCTCTAAGACCTTAGCCGGGAATGGTAGCAGGGAGGTTGGTCTGTAGTTAGCGAATATTGTTTTCTTATTGGGGGGTGGCTTAAAGCATTCCGTACCACCATGCAGAAACCTTGAAGCTCCTTTTCAGGATTGCTTTCCTGAGATGGGCAATGCTTCTTTAGAATTCCCTAACAAAATATTGCACGTGGTTTCATCATTGAATTCTCCATAGGACCTCTTTTCTTGCTGATTTGGATTTTCCAAACTGGTGAGCATTTTAATTCTGTTGGGGTGTATGTTTGGATCTTTTAGTTTGGTAGTTTCATGACTGTATTCTTTAATTTCCGGACTGCTGCAATATGCCTTTGTGTGGTTGTGCTTTGCATTTATACACCATATTGCTGCCAAATGGGTAGTGTCTAAGCACAGTGAAGCCATGCCACCAGCTAGATTTCATTGTTGTCATTTCGATTTTTTTATCCATACCACTGAAAACATTACATCCAACCCTGTGTTATACATTACCATTACCAGAAGTGTGGCAGATGAATATGTGCGGTCTTCTAATGCCACATCACTAAAAAAGTCCTTTATTACTTCAAGGTATTCATGATATTGATGCAACAACAGGATGAAAGGAATGTCCAACTCATTTTGATAAAAGATCCACAAATGGGTGTCATTTTGTGGTGTTTTGCTGTATCCCAGAGTTGTTTTTGTTTTTTTTTTCAGGCATCCCTGCATGGTACTTTATGTGGCTATAAAATGCCCACCTTAAAATAAAGAGGTTATGAGCTGGAAGCGCTATAACAATGCTACAATAAATTGTTTTCAAAATCCACACAGACTGGACACTTAAACTGGTGGTATTCTATTTCACTCTCTGGGTACTAGGTCCACAGTCCCCCTCTGGTATGGCTACTAGCTCTTTCCAATTGCACCCGTTAATATCTATTGTACATTTCGAATAAAATTGTACTAAGGTGTGTGCAAATAACAGCTTGAAAATAGCTTGAGGTAGTGATGCTTCATGAGGATATATTAAAATGTGGGTGTAGTCACAGCCCAACATTCTCATGTTTCTTTCCAGGCTATGTGCAAAGTATACATCTCAAAGGCAGTACCACTGGGACTGTCACCAATCTGGAGCACTGCACCTGATTGTCATCAGCCTTCTTGAAGCAGTAATTGGAGACACAAAAGGAAAGTTAATTCTTAAAATCTTCCTCACCTTGAACAATAGAAACTGCAGTCCAATCTCTCACACTTACCATCCACCAAACTTGCAGTACTCAGGGAAAACAAGCAAACAGCAGCCCCTTCCTAACAAAGCCCTTATTGATTTTCTAAGGGGAGTCCGGTCTCCATCCTCCCGCACTTCAGTGTATGGCCTTCCCTCTAAAGCCACAGGAGTGTGGAAAATACATTTCCGGTGTCTGGAGAAACATTGCGCGCATCCTGTGCTGTGCTACAGCAGGGGAATCCATAATGAATGAATCCCACTTTTGTGCGCTAATTAATACTGTGACCCAAACTTTAAGGGTGATCATCATTAAATAATCACTAAAGTATTTGCAGAATCATCTTTCAAAGTTGCATTATTTTCCATAATGAGGCTCATCTAATAATACCACCAAACATATGCATGAAATAACATACCTCCTTTCCACTAACAATCACATTTAACTCTTGTTAATTTCATCTACCACATAGAACCTTTAGTAAATGCATGAAATGCTTTCCATAAGAGCGTAAGTCTAATCCCAAAAACCAACAATGACCACTAAAAAAATTCACCATTAACTTTGAGTTTTAGAGCAGCGTGTGTTTACTTACAATGTATAACCTTCCTGACCCACACTAATACTAATACCATAACACTCAGCAGTCTGGAAGATGATTGTAGTTCATACAGGCTTTGTACTAATTCCCTTAAGTTACCTGACACTTATAATCACATAAGACAAAACTGCTATGAGTTATGTCCATCAACCAGTGCTGTACATGTCCACATCAAAAAAACACCTCTTAAAACTGGACAATCATAGAATAATCAAAGTTCTCCCACATACTTCTGGCTAATGGGGGATTTTAATTTAGACCACCACTATAAGTCCAAATGAGCTACATAGTACAATCACTTCTTGACATCTCACAATGACAGTCAGATTGGGATGATATTAACAAAGTTCTTGTCAGAAGATCTCTCCATCATTTCTCCCTCCAACATATGCCTGCTATGGACCATGGCCTTTTAAATAAAACATCTCAGAATCACCACACTAGTGTGATACTTCTAATATGGTAACCAGCTAAGGACACTATTTAAAAAAAATATCATAAAGGGATCTGCAGAGATGTTCAAAGCTGCTCGCTTACTGAAAACTATAAACTTAGCACCTCTCTCTCCCACTTCCTCATCCTTCACACTGCTAAGTGTTGAATCCCATAACACAATAACCGCACATTGGCGGCCTCAGGTACAACATGGAAATACTTCGCACATGAGACCAAAACAAAGACAACACACTTCCAACTACCTACTCTACATAGTGTAGCATGCTACCCATGCTGGAAAGTGCTTCAGCAGCGCACTCAATTTAATCAGCACTATATAAATGTTGCAATACAATACAATACATTCCACGTTACCTTAACAAACTTGAATTGACCCAAAAACCTTGATTCACCCTCCCTCACACATTTGTGATTTTCTACTCAAATTTTATTACCAACCTTCCACAAAGTTTCTTTCATACCAAGTCTCCTGCCAAACCAATTTTTTAATGCCTCTAGTAGTTTTTTTACTCTGTCTGAAGCACCACATGTCCACTTCTTTACTCTTGCACCCTTAACCATCCATCTGGGATTAAGTTTAGTTCCAGACACTCTACCTCTCAAAAAGAGAAATTTCTGTTACACTGTTAGGTGTAGTGAGGTACCCAAATGGTTTCCCCCAAACACACTTTAAGGGTCTCCTTGTCTGGACTGCTTTTAAAACACAGGGGGTCATTCTGACCCTGGCGGTCGCCAACGACCGCGGAAGCACTGCCAACAGGCTGGCGTGCTTCCTGGGCCATTCTGACCGCGGCAGTAAAGCCGCAGTCAGAAAAGGGGAACCGGCGGTTTCCCGCCGGTTTTCCCCTGGCCCAGGGAATCCTCCATGGCGGCGCTGCTTGCAGCGCCGCCATGGGGATTCCGACCCCCTTCCCGCCATCCTGTTCCTGGCGGTTTTTACCGCCAGGAACAGGATGGCGGGAACGGGTGTCGTGGGGCCCCTGGGGGCCCATGCACTGCCCATGCCACTGGCATGGGCAGTGCAGGGGCCCAATAACAGGGCCCCACAAAGATTTTCAGTGTCTGCTTTGCAGACACTGAAAATCGCGACGGGTGCCACTGCACCCGTCGCACCCCTGCAAATCCACCGGCTCCATTCGGAGCCGGCTTCCTCTTTGCAGGGGCTTTCCCGCTGGGCCGGCGGGCGATCTTTTGGAGATCGCCCGCCGGCCCAGCGGGAAAGTCAGAATGACCGCCGCGCGCGGTGCGGTCTTTTGGCGGTCTCCGCCCGGTGGGCGGCGCCCGCCGCCCACCGGGGTCGGAATGACCCCCACAATCCTTAATCAAACCTGTTCACGTGCTTCTGAGAGGAAAAGTGGTAGCTGTGTAATTCCAGAAGCTGCCATTTTGTTGCAGTAAGACAACATGTTAACACAAAAGATTAAAGTAATTTACTAGAACAAATGATATAACAAGTTAAACATCTAACAAAAGAAATTCCTGTACATTAGGTTGCCCATGACCAAAGATTACAAGTAATGAATCCCATATTTGTTACAAATAAAATCATGTGGCAAAGCTGAGGGTAATTATGAGAATAGTTTAAAGCAAGTCTGGCCACTTAATATTATCCCTTGTTACAACCAGGCACAGAATAGATATAATCAATGGTTCTTGTCTTATTTTTTCTCTTCTCTTTACTGCTTGAAAAATTGCAAAGTTCCTCAGCTCAATGATGACTGCAGCTCTTGAAATCGCAAAATAAACAAATAGGGCTGACAACGTATGATGCTTATGTAACATAAGTGACATAAATATCAAAACATTGGCAGTGATGTAAACGCACTCCACTGTGGTTTTGAACACAGGTCCGTGCCTTCTAATACGATCCGTGTGCATGCTGCATTCTAATAGTGTTACTGTTAATTTTGCACGAGCCCCAACACCGTTACACCCTTCACGGGTAGGAGCACTGTTATGCTTGTCACACAAGTAACTAAAAAGAGTTCTACCAGTCTTGCTCAACAAAGGTTGAGGCCAAAATAAATCCCTAAGTTGTACATTTACAGTTTCTGCACAGTTTCAGCATTCCTTCTGAGATTTTCTGTCAAAACAAGAGGGTAGCATTATGCATAAGCCTTTATTCACCACTTCTGTGCAGCTCCTTTAAAGACTTAGAACCAAATGATGTAACAATAACATAGAACCAGAACGCAATCTATAAAGTCCCACAGCAGCAGCCATCATCCTCTTTTGTTTGCTGTTTATGTGCAGATAACTACTCGCTTGTTTATTTTAAATTTGGTAATGGATGTTTGTATGTCATGGTGAGTTTATTCATGGTTTACCCAGTTTTTGGGTAATTTAAGAGATTGAGGTACTATTAAGTGTAACATTTTATTGGTTTTACTGTGGTGTTGACAAGATACATTAGGTAGTATTAAGTTTGTTTAGAGTTTAGAAGTTTGTATTATTATTTAAAAAAAAAAAAAAAGAGAGTAAAAGTATTTGTTCATAGTTCCTCTTTGGGAACCTGTAAGATTTACCTTCCATTGGGGAGATGGTTGCTGTTTCCTATGCGCGAGAGTGAGGCACGTGCTTGTGGAGCGCGTGAGCCAGCAGGATCGTGTCGGGAGACGCGTACTCTGTATTTACTGTGACGCGCCTTTGGTGCTGACGCGTGCGGTGGAGCGAGACGCTTCTCCACTGTTAGGCAGAGCAGGGCCTTTGTGCTGGCGCATGCGCTCTGCAGGTCGAATGTTTGTTATTATTGACTAAACCTCGACCTTGCATGATGCGGAAGTGTGAACTTGCACGCGCGCATGTTTGGGTCAAGTTGAGCACCATTTACATGTCGCATTGTTAGGTTGCTTAGCAACGCATTAACGCTTAGGAAAACGTTTTTGAGCATGTCGGGAAGGTGTTTTTCGTAAAAGGAGTTGAGTTTAATTGTTTAAGACTTCATTGTTACAGACATTTTTTGTGAAGCTGGTATTGAGCAAGCATATATATTACTTTGAGTAGATATTAGGAAGTACGTGTAGTGAGTTAGAATATATTTATTAATATGGAAGAGGAAATGGATTTGACTAATAAAGAGTCTCAGGAGGAGAATATTAAAAGATTTATGTCATAGAGGTTGGAGAGAGTGTGAAATTTGCGTTATCTAAGTTTTGTCAGTATTAGTCATTATCGGTTGAGGAGGAATTGGAAGAAAGAGGTCCTGGTGGGAAATGTTTTGGGAAAAGGAAGCATTTAGGTGAAGAAGATCTGGAACGAGATTGTACAATAACTAAAAAGAAATTGCTTTTCAGGTGTCCCAAGCGGCACAAAGGAAAGGCAGGTTAACCCTGCAAAAGAGATGACTGGAGAGACCAGCAGGCAGAGTAAGGAGTATTTTGATGATTCCGATGAGTACATTCTTGATATTGGAGAAGACAATGATTTTGATGAAATTGATATTTTGGAACAGAAAGGAACAGAGAAAATGAGACAGGTTAAAGATACCTTGTTTGAACCATCAGACGTTAAGCATCCGCCAAGTGCGGAATGGTGGCCTATGCGGCATGTTGCAGAATATTTAAAGCAAAAAATTTGTAAACCTTTGGAAAGATCTGAGAGGAATGTGATGAGGGCAGAATGTTCAAGCCCAGTTATTGGTGAGAAAGACTCAATGACTCCTAATCTGGATGCAGATTTGATTACCTACCTTTTCAAACTTGGTCGGGATCCACTTAAGGGTTTGGAAAGATCTATGAAGCAATGCCAGGATAAGTTACTGAATATTCTGGGGCCTTTGGCCAGGATTTTTGACATGGTGAAGGAATCTTATATTAAAGACACGGATTTAGATATAAATTTGTTGCGAGGCTGGAGTCAGAGAGCAATAAGTTTTTTAGGGAATGCAAATGCAAGCCTAATTCATGAAAGAAGGAGGGCGCTTTTGTTGAGAATAAGCCCAAAATTGGGAGAATTGGCAAAGAAGGAGTCATCAGAAGAGACGAAAGGTCTACTATTTGGGGATGGAATGATTAAGGCATTAAGTAAATATGTGCATACTTTTACAGCTTTGGAAAAAGCACATTTTTCAGTGAGGAAAGTTTTTGGGGATGGAAAGTTATATGGCAGGGCCGGAATTTCGGCCGACAATTTTATAGGGGCCCAAGTGGTTATGGACGAGGATCATTTAGGGGCATATATGCAACCAATACGTTCTATCCCCAGAAAGGTAGGGGGTAGAGCAGGTCGCGGACGCAGTCAGACCAACAACCCAGGAGCATTTTCAGGACAAGGTGAGTATGAAGATTGGAATTGGTTCTTCCCTGGTAGGTATTGCAGGGAGATTAAGGAAGTTTGTAAGGAACTAGGAAAAGGTGACAAGCGATTATTGGGTCCTAGAGACGGTAAAGGGTTACACAATAGAGCTTTAGGTTTTTCTGTATCAAGAGAAGGAACCAAAGGAGCTTTGTTTTCAGAAGGAGATTAGAGAGGTTGTATTTGGAGAAATTCAAGGCATGTTGGAGAAGGGTGCAATTGTGAAGATAGACGATACAAGGAGAGTGTTTGTAAGTACCTTGTTTGTAGTAGAAAAGAAAGACAAGGGTTGGAGACCTGTGATAAATTTGAGATATTTAAACAGATGTGTGCTGTACAGACATTTCAAAATGGAAGGGATTCATGTACTAAGGGATATTCTGCAGGCGAGAGATTGGTTGGCAAAGATAGATCTGAAAGACGCTTATTTCATGATTCCCATGAATTCACGCAGCCAGGAGTTTTTACAGTTCAGGTGGGAGAGACAGTTGTATCAGTTCACATGTCTTCCATTTGGTCTATCTTCAGCACCTTGGTGCTTTTCAAAGGTGATGAGATCGGTGGTATGTTTTTTGCGAGAGAGAGGGATAAGATTGATTATCTATCTAGACGATATCTTGATTATGAATCAGGGGAGGACATTACTGTTATAGCATGTAAGGATGACTGTGTACATTCTATAGGATTTGGGTTACTTGATCAACCAAGAGAAGTCAGTTCTTGTTCCATCACAAAAGATGGAATTTTGGGGTTTTAGAATAGATACGGTGGAGGCAAAGTTAAGATTGCCAGACAGGAAGATTGCCTTGATAAAAAGGTGTTTTGAGGAAGGGTACTATTTCTTTGAGAGAGTTGACGAGAACAATTGGTTTGCTATCATCCTCAATTCAAGCAATTTTTCCAGGACCATTATATTACAGAGCACTCCAGAGGATAAAATATGTAGCACTATCACAAGGGATATGGCATGGAGATATGGTGAGCATTTCAGAGGACGCTGTGGAGGAGTTGAATTGGTGGTTAGTAAATTTGCATGCTTGGAATGGGATAGCTATATTTGGCTCAACTCCGTATTATGTTTTGGAAACCGATGCGAGTACGCAAGGTTGGGGTGCAGTAATGGGAACACATCTAACAGGAGGAAAATGGAGCAGCAAGGAGAAGGAAGATCACATAAATTGTGTGGAGTTGAGGGCAGGAGAATTAGCACTTCGAAGTTTCAAGAAACAGTTGGAAGGAAGATCTGTGCTTTTGAAAATGAACAACATCTCTGCAGAAACATACATAAACAAACTAGGAGGCAACAGGTCGGAGAGACTTTTGAATTTAGCGAAGAAATTTTGGGAGTTTTGCAACAGAGGATACAGGTGACAGTTCAGTATTTACCAGGGGAGAAGAATATGTGGGCAGATTGGGGTTCTCGTTATATTTGGGATTACAGCGAGTGGAACCTCATGCCTTATGTGTTTCAACAGATAGTCAGGATTATGGGTCCCTTAAAGGTAGATCTGTTTGCTTCACGATTAACAAATCAGTTGGAGAATTATGTGAGTTGGCGCCCAGATCCAGGAGCAATGGCGGTGGATGCATTCAGTTTGGATTGGAGCAGGTTTAAGGGCTATGTCTTCCCTCCCTTTTGTATGATTCAGAGAGTTGTTGTGCAAGTGAGGAGGCAGAGATGTCAGCTGGTTCTAGTGACCCCTTTTTGGACAACTCGGGTGTGGTTTCCATCGGTTATGGAGTTAGCAGTGGAGGATCCGAATATGATAGGAGCATGCGAGGGTCTTCTAAAGGATGTAGACGGTCGGGAGCATCCTTTAGTAGAGTCAGGGAAGCTCAACCTTCTAGTTTGGAAACTTTCAGGAGAAATAAGTGCTTCAGAGAATTATCTGGAGAAGCTTCAGAGTTGTTATTTGAGTCATGGGCTCCAGGAACAAGGAGGAGGTATAAAAGCGCATGGAAGTTTTGGTTATGTTGGTGCACTCAGAGGAATCTGGATCCCGTGGAGACAAATGTAGTAATGTAGTAATGGTAGCTAATTTTTTAGCAGAATTGTTTAAGAAAGGGATGTCTTATAGAACTATTAATTGTTATAGGTCAGCGATTTCAGCGGGACACAGTTTGATTGATGGATCTTCTGCTGGTAGACATGCTTTAGTATGTAAAATCATGAAAGGAATAAGACTGAAGAGACCTCTGGAAAATAGATATTCTGCTTTATGGGACGTGAGGTTGGTTTTTGATTTGTTTAGGAAGTGACCTTCTAATAAAGATTTAACCATTAAACAATTGGCAGGGAAATTGGCAACTTTATTATGTATGATATCTCTTAAGAGAATTTCGGATGTCAAGGCACTTGAAATTTCACGTAGGTTTTATCAACCTCAAGGAGTTCTTTTTGAAGTAAGGAATAGGACTAAGACTTTTATCCGAGGTTTGATGAACATCCTGACTTATGCATGGTAAGGCGTATTAAGGAGTATGAGAGCAGAATGTGTGAGCATAGATCTCATGGGACGAGTGAACTTTTAATCTCTTATGTGAAACCGTTTGGGGGGGTTTCCACAGCTACAATTGCAAGATGGGTTAAAAATGTGATGAGAGAGGCTGGTATAGATTTGAATAGATATACAGCACATTCCGTAAGGTGTGCTATGCCTTCTAAAACCTTATTGAAAGGTGGAAGATTAGAAGAAATTATGAAAGTGGCCAATTGGTCAAGTGAGGACATTATTGGGACATTTTATTTTAAGCCGATTGAGCATGTGGCTTCATTAGCTTTATAAGCTTTGAACTTGCATAATGCTAGCCTCTTGTCTTGACATAAAAGGGCGATTCTCAGAGGTTCACTGCAAGGAGAGTGGGGATTTTATTAAAGACAAGGAGGCTAGCATTATCCCTCCTCTCTCTCCCAGGGGAGAATGATGGTATTTTGGAAATTATATGTATTATATAGTTTTTATTTTTATTTGCAGGATTAGAATGCTATTTTGTATTTAAGGTATATTTTATATTTTTCCCGAAGAATTTTGTTCTAGCCTTTCTTATTTATTTTACCAGTTGTGTAAGAGTTTGGTGATGTTATTCATTGAAGAAAGAATTGGTGGAAAGAAGAAAGGAGGATGAAGAGTTCGGCGAATCAAAAGAGGAAGATGGCTGCTGCTGTGGGACTTTATAGGTTGTGTTTTGATTCTATGTTATTGTAACATCATTTGGTTCTAAGTCTTTAAAGGAGCTGCACAGAAGTGGTGAATAAAGGCTTATGCATAATACTAGCCTCCTTGTCTTTAATAAAATCCTGATTCTCTATACAGTGAACCTCTTAGAATCATCATTCTTACCATCAGTTGCCACGAAGTTGCAATAACCAGTGTGGTGATGCAAGAACGCCTGCCCTAGCACAGGTACACTACAGCCCATCACCACACATTATGTTGTTTCCCTCTGGTAAAGATGGCAGCACGCTAAGTCAAATTCTAGAATTGTATTGTGTTAAAAAGTACACCATAACCTTTGATATTCCACTGACATCATCTGCTCTATGTTGCATAGCTTCAAAAATAACCCACAACTGAGTCCACTTATAAAAGTCCATGTAGTTGATAAACATTTTGCAGGGACATCATTTAGGGCTCGCCAAAGGGTCGCAGCTGCAACCCCTGGTTTGCCCCTTCTGACCCCTAACACTGCTTTTGTGACTCCTGGCCTCAGAGGTGACAAAAGCAGTACCAAGCACAAAAGGTAAAGTCCACAGGCCATGCAGTGGACCAGTGAGGAGTCTGTGGCAAAGATCTCCCGAGGGTGTGAACAGATTCCCACAGGAGGTCGAAGCCCATGAATTTCGGCCGTGCTGATTGGCCAGCATGCTTTGAACTGGCAAATCAAACGTGCAGACAACAGGCTTCTCAGTGCAAAGCGGGTGCAGGCAGCCCTTCAGCTCACTGCGACCACCAACTTTGACCCACTCACACCAGCAGTGCGGGTGTCACAGTCATGTAAATCTCTTGTGTGGGGGTTTGGGGAACATGGAAATCTTAGTCAGATGAACAGCACATTAGCCAAAAGAACAAGAGCTGCTCAGGTAGTGTCCTTGGGAGGCCTCACGGCAGGGATACAATGGAGCAGATTTAGGCCAAAAAGGGTTAGCAGTGGGCAGAGATGGCACCTGCGGCCTGGGTAACACCAAGGGACCGCCCACTGCGATTGGTAGCAAGGGAAGCCTAGCCGCAGTAGTGATGACCAAGGGCCCTTGTGAGGGAGAGGCTGTGCTGGGACACTTGCGACTTGCAACATAACCACGGGGAAACCGAAAGGACAGGAGAATGCATTATCATTGTGTTCTACCGATCTTAAAACCTGCATGAGGTGAAATGTTTTGATTTTATGATGAACATTGAATAAACTGCAGCCGTTTGAATCCCAGCATAATCTCCCCTTGTTTTGTTGGTGGTACAAGAAGGGGTAGCATGGGGATGAGTAAAACCAAGAACGGCCACAGGGGGATCTGGTCTCTAGCCTGTCTGGGAGGGGTTACAGTGTTCTTATGAACACTGTTTACTTTCTGCAGATCCTACTGGGAGATTACACTTGCTAAGAATAAATACCTTCAAAAGGTAAATGCTCTCCATTTATAATGCAAAAAACATTTAAACCAATAATAAATACATAATTTTTAAAACAGTTCACAAAGTTCCTTATTGTGGACATGTGAAAAAATATGGTTTTGAGCAGAACCGCCACGTTGGTGCGCTGCAAGTGTGATCGCTCATTACAAGTGACGATGTCAAAACGTATTAACAATTAACAATATAAAGGAGTAAATCAAGCCAACAACATAGTTCACATGCTGTTTATAGTCCTTATCAATTAGTATTATCAGGTCTGACTGCTACGTTTTTTAATTAATCTGTGCCTCTCCCTGTGATATAGCTATACTTTTTTCTCTTTGAGATATGCACTAAATTTCAGTGAAGTAAATTATGATTTCATTCGTTTCTTCCTGAAAAAGGTCTTGTGCGTCTTTTCTTGGGATGCAAGGTCATATGTCATATGGCGTCACTTCCTGTTAAGCTACTGAGGTCAAAAGACCATGTGAGGTCACTTCCGCTACCCCTAGCATTTTGGTGAGTCAACGTTCATGACATTTTGGGTGAATATAGATGATTCCAAGGAGGGTTGCACACTCTGGGAAAGCTAAACAAAGGAGGCAATGATTACTGAAACACTTGGGGCCTCATTTACAAGGCTTTTGCGCCACAGTTGCGTTGTTTTTTTTTTATGCAACAGTGGGGCAAGCAGTGTTTTACACTGCTCCACATTTACAAACTGACGCATTGCACCCAGTGCATCAGTTTGTAAAGCCTTGTGTCACATTATACCTGCGTCAGGTATAATGCATGCAAAGTAGGCGTTCCCTCAGGAAAAGCAACGCAGAGCTGACGCAGTAAAATTTACAACATATAACTGCATCGTTCTGTGACTTCACTGCGTCAGAATTTTAACACCTGCTCTGAGCAGGCATTAAACTGATGAAGGACTTTTCTCCATGGGAGCCTTCCTCGCATCTGTGAAAACATGCGCTACAAAGCTCTGTATTGTACATAGAGTGCATCCATGGCATCGTTAGGAGATCATAGGGCAGCGCAAGAATGGCTCAGATGCATCAGGTTCTTGTAAATGAGGCACTCGGTGTCTGCACTGATTAGCATTGTGAATGACGTATAGCTATAGGGATACAATGAGTTTGCTAATCTAAATAGACAGTGCATGAATATTTTGTAAATGGTTCTAATGAGAGTGGGGTATGGACTGCTAAATTAAGTTGTGTTAAGAGTATGTATTTATATGAAATATAAACTGAAAAATATTGAAATACATTTTGTATATGAGAATTTGCAAAACAAAATTCTCACTGATATTCTGATAAACCTGGGATAACCTTATCATCACAAATAATTGTCACTGGTGTGAATCTTGAGAATGATTTACAAAAGCTTTCAGGAATATGGGAAGCAGTAGTACAGGAGCACTCCTTTGCATATTTGTACATGTTTTTGTGAACTTGTCCGGAAACATCCACTCCCTAACATTAAATGTGCAAAAAAGCACAGTCGAATCTATTTCTATGAACTGAATATAAATAACTGACCTGAATATTCCTGTTTAATTCTGAATTAAAATGTTTTTGTGGCTTATATAAAAGTACATCAAAGACTACCCCTGTAGTACTTCTGTCTTTACTCTGTTAATCATTAATGCTTTGGTGAGCTGTGACATTACATACGGCAATTTTAACTCAACAGTAACATGTTAAAGACACATCAAGCATGCACAAACCATCTCCAATTAGTGCAAGCAAAAGTCTGATGTTGGTTGCACTCTCTAATCTCTAAATTTGTAGGGAATACCCTAGTTAAACCCCCACCCCCAAAAAAGACCAAGAAGACCATCTTTTTCCCCTCTCTTTTTTTCTTGCTGTGTCTCTTGCACACACATGTATGCACACTTGCATAAACACATGCGCTCACACTTCTCCAGGGCAGTCCATTCCCTATGTCCTGACCAAAAACCTACCTAGTGGGCTTCAGAGAGAAGTGTTGCGTCAAGGCAATGCAAAACGGGCTCTGACCACCTTTTTTACATCTCCAAGGTTTAAGTGGTTAGAGGGAGGACATCTTTCGTCTCTGATCAACATAAATGCCAGTGTTGGATTGGCCTTCTGAGCAGCCTGCTAGATGGACCAGCTTGAAGGGGCCGGTGTGGGGACCTTTTTTGGTTCAATAAAATGTGATAGTATCAAAATACCAGCCCACGCACTGGCCCTTTCAAGTTGCTCCCTCTGGCACTGACGGACTGTAGAATGTGAAACACTAAAATTGCATCAGCTACTGATTGCCAAGCCAAACAGAGGTTACCTAAACATAACACCACATTTTCAGGATAATTACAAACTATGGCATGAAAAACGCTTAAAAGTGTGGTTAAAAATATAACATGCTTTTTTCCTAGTCCAATTAAGCATTACATTATTCTATTTTATGGCAATTGTGGGATCTGGCACTATAATTCCGCAGGAGAACTCAAAGATTGGATACATTCCTCCTTTTTAAATACAAAACACATGGAATTGTTTAATTTAGCTCAAGCAAAAAAACAGAGCAATAAAATCACACAGTATCCCAAAATTCTCATATTTTGCGCATTTAGTAAGGCTAGACATCTCTGGTTGGTATGATACCTCCTTAAAGCCATTAGTAAATCCGCATTTCATTTTCACCGACCTTGGTAGGGGGGCACTTGCTTTCCAAGTTTGCATACACAGAGCTGAAAATGAAAGCAAAACCACAGATGGCTACCACTCTTTTCTTCAGCAACAACCATTTGATTTGTATTTTTCAACTCAGAAGCCACCAGGCCAATCCAAAAGTGCTTCCCTCCTGTCAAACATTCTGCATGCACATTCAACTTCCTAATTTAGCACATTACAAATTGTCAGTTTCAAAAGGAGGAGGTTTGAATAGCACAACAAAAGGTATCCCCATAACATTAAGGTGCTTTTTTAAGAACAAGATACTCATACAATAATCCAGAACGGTCTAGTTGACAAAATCTGGCCGAGCTTGCTAAACTCTAGCTTTTTTTCTCCTAATGCATCCTCTCATATTTTTAGGTCGTTCTGGACTTCAATTGAGGCCACCAATTGTAAGTACTGCTGTTTGCTGTACTTGCTCTGCACCCTCAAATCAAAATAAGGATACCAACTTAAGTGCTGGCCTCCAGTTTCAAATCCCTTCACAGTTACAGAGCTTTGTAAAGTTTTTACTTTTCATTGTCGCTTTTTTAATGTACATATACCTTATTAATCTACTGAATATATTTAACCTGCTAGACAGTCACGGGCCCCTCGAGTAGGTGTGGTGGATCCCAGGGTTAAGATCTAGGTTGCTGATCTAGGCTGCTGGTTAGGGTGTTGGATTGCTGCAATGCTCTGCAGAAAATGATTCTCTATAGCACGTGCACAGGATCCAATTCGGCATCAAACACTGTAAGAAGCTTGAAACCCCACAGCCACTATCTTACTGAGTAGATAGCGAAACATATAATGCAAAAGACATGCACTAAAGGCTCCTAACCCTCTGTGAAATTTAGAGGACATCGTGTGTGATCACTCACGTCGATGGGGGACATTGTTCCATGGCCACTGCCTTTCATTTTTGTATTCTCATTTGAAGAACGTTGATACCAGCCCGACAGGGTGAAACGGACAGGGACATAAGTTATGTGTTAGAGTTAAACTTTCACGAGGCTTGGGACACTTCTTTGAAAAACCGCCACTCAAAAAGGGGTGAGGTACCCCGCCTCCCCCCAAAAGTTGGAATGGAAGACGATACCTCATCAGCGTGAGTGTGGGTAACCAATGAGGGTGAGAATAGTAGAACTGCATATGTGCTTCCCTGTGTGAGTGCGACACTGGTGTTCGGAGAGCCGAGGCTTTGACTTTTATTATTTCACCCCGCTGAAGCCGGCGTTATTGTAATTAAATGACAAAAAAAGGCACGCAGCCATCCTGTGGGCAGATTTATTTGGGACCTGCGAGGGTGGGATTTCCAGACCCACAAACCGAAACTGAGGCACTTGGATTTACAGTGAGTTCGTCGCGCTCCTCTTGTATTTGAACTCACGTATCAGTTTGTCTGCCCACTCATGTACAAGTAGTGTCAAAGACTGATCAACACAGATAGGAGGTCCTTCTGAGAGGGGAGATATTGCGCATTCCTTGAGAGAAAACAGGTTCCGTTATGTTTCCAGAAATGGTGCTTGGATGGCAAAAACAAATAGATCCCAAAGGAACAGACCACTCTCAGGTCTAAGTGACAAAATTAAACCGTCTAGTACCCCTGTGTTTTTAGCACAAAACATAACCTACCATAGTCAGAAAGCAGCCACTGAAACACAGAAAACAAAACCGCTCTGCAGGAATAGTCCGAACTGTCGGCAAGTCCCAACACTAGGGATTCTTCCACTTATTCGCCTGTAAAGTAAGCGGTTCTCTTTCACCTCCTGGCAGATCGCTCATATCGAAAGATATAGCACAGTTCATTGTCTGTGAAAATGCCGACTCGAAAAGACACACCTAGGCACGTTTTCGTTGCGTGCCAGCTGTGACCTGCAAATACGCAGAAAGACTCCAAACTAGCTCCAGCCATTTATCGTCGACATTGAGCGGGGTTTCAGCAACCAGTCCCTTCATTAAGATGCCGAGGCCATCTCTCGTCTGATGCCCAGTTGGGCACAAGTTGCATCGCAACAGTCTAACTTTGCCAACCTCCAAACAAAACGCGTTCAAAAAAATACAGAGAAAGAAATG
Organism: Pleurodeles waltl; assembly: GCF_031143425.1. NCBI lineage: Eukaryota > Metazoa > Chordata > Amphibia > Caudata > Salamandridae > Pleurodeles > Pleurodeles waltl. Next base: position 620,877,598 of record NC_090437.1, on the reverse strand, counting down.
CAAAAAGGGGAAGAAAATGACCAAAGTGGAAAAGGAAGATAAAAGCAGGCTGGATTATGCAATCAGCCATCTGCACAGCTGAAGGCTCCTTGAAGGAAAAAAAAATGGGAAAAAGGGCCCCCTGTTCTTGAATCAATTACTTCCCTTTCACAGACTCACTGTATAGAACTAAATTCAAAATGGCTCTCAGAGAGTTCATGCCAATGGAGAGGCCTGTTTTCTATGGAGCATTTTCGTCTTTCCTTTTTTTTGGTCACTCACAAGGATGTAAGTATTTATCAATCCTGTCCCTCTGCCAGCATATACTGGAGCGAGTCAAAGAGAGCGAGCATTGAACGGAGGCATTTGTGCTGCTAATAAATAGAGCAGGCCCCATCCATTGTTATTTAATTCTGGCTGAAATCTAAACACCAAACACCAAATGCTCCCCTAAATTGCTCTGGTACCCATTAGTTTGATGTGTTTATTAGGCAGATCCGTGTCCTTTCAAGTTTATTAACAGCAGATTAGAGAAACTGCAAACATGTCCAGAGTTGTTTTTTCGTTTATTTTAAAGTGTGGGCATCATTCGTTAACGTTTTCATGCTTTGACAGCAAGTCAAAACAAAAATAAAATAGCACCTCGTCAAATTACTTCCGCGATGAGAGGCATAGTCGGCGAATTGATTAGGTCTGTGCAGCTCACTTCTCTGCATCCACAAATCAGGTTGTGTGTGCTTGTGTTAGCAAATAAACCTGTCTCTAAACTTGGGCCTACATTAAGAAAAATCTGTTGCTTTGTATATTACTACAGATATGCAGTAGAAAGTAAATAAATGCATCCCTGACTGGCCGAGGTCCATTTGTCGCTGTTGCCACTGACTGGCCTAAAGTCATCCACACAAGAGAAGCCCCTGACGTAATATATACTATTCTAGATGGCGTTACCATAATTTCACTTTGTTTTCCTAATTTAGAGCCCCAGTACGAGTTCCCCCTTATCTCCGTGGTGCCGGAATGGGGAATAACATGTGGGCCAATTCTGTGTATTTCCCCCCTTCCGAAGTAAGTAAAGGCTCCAAATCTGCAAACATTTACCACCTGTTATAAGCCGGTGATAAATGTTTCAAGGTCTTTTTTTTTGTTGCCCCAGGGGTGACCAGCAGGGTGAAGAAGGACTAAGGCCCATATCTATACTTTTTTAGCGCCGCATTTGCGCCGCTTTCTGACGCAAAAGTGTCACAAACTTACAAAATACAATTGTATTCTATAAGATTGCGCTGCTTTTGCGTAAAAAAATGGCTCAAGTGCGGTGCTAAAAAAGTATAAGTATGGGCCTAAGTTCCTAATTCTACAGGTGAGCCTACGAGTGCATGTGCTAGTGCATGCAGCTCGCTTGCAGGACTCTGTTGTGTTCAGGAAAGGGCTTGGAGCCCACCTCTCGCTTACCATTTGTTGGCCTGTGTGGTACTATTCTTTACAGCCTCGTAATTCGTCACTGCAAGGCAAGTATCATATCCATTCCTCTGTGTGGAGCAGGGACTAAGCACTAATTGATTCAACTTAATCAGTTCTGGTCTGCAGCTCCCTACGCAATGGAGGTACTATTTTGTTCTTTTCAACTTTTACAGCCCTGCAAGCAGAAGGTTTATGACTGGTTAAAGCGTGCCCAGCAGGAGAAACAAAAATGCAAAGTTTTATTTTTTATAGCTAACTTTTTTTTATTTTGCCAAGTTGTCTTTTCTTACTTTCCACTAATGTTCTCTTTTGTTTTTGCTTGTGGCCGCGCTCCTCAAAAGATGAGGATTATCTTGTTTGAAATATTACAAAGCAATATTGTTTCTTTATTTTAAACTTAATTTCTGAAATGATGCTTGAACACATAATCGTGCAGTCCACCCCACTCCAATCTGCCCCACTACAATCATGCCAATCCACCCCACCTCACCTCACTCCACACCAATCCACCTCACTCCAATCCCAACCACTTACCCCAATTTAATCCACTCCAACCCACCCTGCTCCAATCCTCTCAACCCACCCCAGTCTAATCTGCCCCACTCCAATTCACTCCACTCCAATTCAAAACAATCTGTGCCACTCCAAAACAATCTGCTCCATGCCAATCCAAAACAATTTTCCCCATTCCAATCTGCCCTACTCCAATCTAAAACAATGTAGTCCACTTCAATCCAAAGCAACATGCCCCAATCCAATCTTAAGAAATCTGCCCCAATACAGTCCAAAACAATCTGCCCCACTCCAATCTTCCCCAATCCAAAACGATCTGCCCCATTACAATCTGCTGCACTCCAATCAAAAACAATATGCCTTACTCCAATCCAAAACAATATGCCCCACTCCTGTCCAAAACAATCTGCCCTCATTCAATACAAAACAAGCTGCCCCACTCCAATCTACCCCATTCCTAAACAATCTGCCCCACTGCAATCTGCTGCACTTCAAAACAAAACTATCTGCCCAATCCAGTCCACCTCACTCCAATCTGGCCCACTTTAATCTAAAACAATCTGTCCCATTCCAATCCACTCCACTCCCAACTGCTCCACTCCAATTTAAAACAATCTGTCCCACTCCAATCTCCCCCACTTCAATCCAAAACAATCTTCCCCACTCCAATCCCCCCCACTCCAGTCTGTCCCACTCTAATCCAAAACAATCTGTCCCACTCCAATCTGGCCTGGTCCAATCTTCCCCACGCCAATCCAAAACAATCCGTCCCACCCAATTTGCCCCACTCCAGTCCAAACAAATCTGCCCACACGAATCTGCCCCACTTCAAGCCAAAACAACCTGCCCTACTCCAATCCATTTTAATCTGCCCTACTCCAATCGCCCCACTCTATTCTGTCCCACTTTAATCCAAAACAACATGCCCCACTCCAACCTGCTCTTCTTCAACCTCCCCCACTCAACCCTCCCCCACTCCACCCTGCCCCACTCCAATCCCAAATAACCTACTCCAATCCAAAACAACCTGCCTCTCTCCAATATAATCCACGTCAACCCAGTCCAATCCACCCCTCTCCATCCCAATTCACCCCACTCCAATCCACCACAATCCACCCCACCTCAATCCAATCCACCACACCAATCCAATCCACCCCACACCAATTCAATCCACCCAAATCCAGCCTAGTCCAATCTGCCCCTCTCCAATCTAATGCACTCATCTGCAATCCAATACACCTCACTCCAATCCAATCTCCCCACCCAACTCCAATCTAACCCAGCCCACTCCAATCAATCTAATCCATACCACCCCATTCAAATCAAGTCCACCACTACCCAATCCACCTCACTCTAATCCAATCCACACACAACAGTCCAAACAGTTCACATTAATCCACCCTACTCCAGTCCATTCCCCCTCCTGAATCCACTTTAATTTCCCCCACTTCAATCCGGTCCACCCCTCTCCAATCAATCCACCAAACACCAATCCAATCCACTCCACACGATCCAATCCACCGTACTCCAATCCAATCTACCCCTACTCTAATCCATTCCAACCCACTCCAATCCAGTCCACCATACTCTAGTCCAATCCACCACAATCCATTCCACCACTCAACCCAGTCTGCCTCACCCCAATCTAATTCGCTGACTCAATCCAATCTACCCAATTCGATCCAAATCACCTCGCGCCAATCCACTCCACTCCAATCCACCCCACCCCACCCCAATCTGATCCGACCCACCCCAATCCGATCCAAACCAATCAAGTTCACCCAACTCAAGTCCATCCCACTTCAATTCACCCCAGTCCAATCCACCTCACCTAACCTCAATGCAATCCACCCCAGTCCAACCCACCCCAAATCGATCCCACCCTACCCACCCCACTCCAATCCAGTCCACCTCCTCCAGTCTACCCCACCCCATTTCAGTCAACTCGACCCTTCTCCACCCCACTACAATCCACACACTTCAATCCAATCCACTCTTTTCCAATCTGCCCCATTCCACCCCAATCAAATCCAACCACCCCAATTTATTTCTCAGCCCTCCAATCCAATCCATCCAGCCTCACCCACTCAAGTCCACCTCACCCACTCCAATCCACCCCATTCAATCCAGTCCGCCTCATCCCAATCCAATCTACCCCACCCCACCCTAATTCACCCACACAATCCAATCTATCCCACTTAATCCAAATCACCTCACTGCAATCCACTCCACTCTAATCCACCCCACCCCAATTTGATCCGACCCACCCCAATCTGATCCACCCCAATCAAGTCCACCCCACTCATGTCCACCCTACTTCAATCCACTCCACTCAATCCACCTCACCTCAATGCAATCCACCTCAGTCCAACCCACTCCAATCCACCCTATTCCAATCCAGCACACACCCTCCAGTCTACCCCACCCCATTTCAATCCACTCCACCCCACTCCAATCCAATCCACTCTTCTCCAATCCACTGACTACCCAAATCAAATCCACCCACCCCTATTAATTCCTCTGCACTCCAATCCAATCCATCCAGCCTACACCACTCCAGTCCCATCCTAGTTCAGTCCATCCCACTTCAATTAAATCCATCCACCCCACCACACTCCAATCCACCCCATCCCACCCCACTTCAAGCCACCCATCTCAATGCAATCCACCCCACACCAATCCACCACTCTGCAATCCACCTCAATCCAATCAACACCGCTCCAGTCAACACACCCCTCTCCAATCCAATCCAATCCACCCCACCGCACCCCATTTCAGTCCACCCCACTCAAGTCCAATCCACCCCACTCCAGTCCACCCCACCTCACTCCAATCCATCCCACTCACTCCAATCCATCACACTATTCACTGGTCCACCCACTCTGTCCCAATCCAATCCACCAACCCCATGCCAGCTCAGTCCACCCCTCTCCAATCTATCCAGCCCATCCTACTTCCATTATTCCAGCCCACCCCAATCCAATCCACCCTGCCCCACTCCACTCCAATCCAATCCAGTCCATCCAACTTCAATCCAGTCCACCACACTGCAATCCAGTTAATCCAATCCACCCCACTCCAGTCCAATCCAATCCACCCCACCCCACTCCAATGTACCCAACTCCAGCCCACACCAATCCACCCCAGTCCACTCAATCCACCCCACTCTACCCCAATCTAATCCAGCCCACTCTACTCCTATCCAATCCACCCCACTACCTCAACCACTCCACCCTATTCCACTCCACTCACCTCTACAACACTCTCTGGCACTGAACCACTGAACTCTACTGCCCTCTATTCACCTCTACGACACTCTACTCCTCCTGCTCCACTGTATGACATTCCAACAAACCACCTCTATGACACACTGCTCCCCCGCTCCACTCTGACACTCCACGCCCCTAACTTTTAGCCATGCTGAACAGCAGCCACACTGGTGTACAACATGGCAAAATACATTACCAAAGCCAATAGATCTAATATAGTCGAGACCTATTGGTTTTGCCAATGCTTGTTTTCTTCAGCTGGGAGAGCCTCTTCTGCGGGCAGGGGCCTGATAGAGCGGCTTCACACAGTCTCTGCAACTCTAAAGGGATGTCTGGCCCAATGTGTCCATGCTCAGAATTTTCTGTTCTGGAGTTTGCAGAAAGATGTAGTTGTGAGGTTGCTATCCACCTCAGGGATACCGCCCATGGCAGGTCATAATGGGGCCGTTTGTCGAAATAACATGGAGATGTTGCACAAGCTAACATGGGAATTCTCATAATTGAAAAACTCTTCACAAACGTAGAAAAGGTCCCACCTTTCAGTTTATAGAAACACGCAAATCCTTGATAATATTATTGGCATTAGTACTCATGCTAGCAATATTAGTATTAACTTGAGAGAGCGTAGCTTATATAATCTACATTAACATGATACATTTATGAAATAGAGTGCAATAATGCTGAATAGAAAACTGTATTACTAGGTTTTGCTTAAACGTGCACTTGAAATGTGACCATGGGGAGTGGCCGCCAATGTATACGTGGACTAATGGAAATGACTAATGTTTATGAATTATTGTAGTTTAATAGTTTTGTACTAATTATTAATGATTATGTTATTAGAATTTTGCTAAATAAATCTTGTAGGCCTTAGTTAGCATGAGTCGAAGCCTAACTGCCTGGCTCTCATATTAAAAGTGTTTTTTCTAATGTGCAAGTGTGCTGACTCGCAAAAGGACATGACCTCTTGTTTTCTTCAAACTAGAAGCCGAATGTAACTATAGTAGATCCGTTCTCATGAATTTCATATTGCTGGTAGAAAATGTAATAGTTAAAATGCAACAGTATAGATTAGTATAATGTACAAGGTCGTTCAAACCGGTACAGACAATGGAGCTACTGACCGAAGATGTGCAAAGAATCACAGAAGGATGAAATCATACCGGATGTGCTACCTCTGAAGACGTCAATCATATGGACCAATAAACTGTCTGAGAACTAGTGTGGGGTGAAAGATTAATGACATAATACATTTTTTAATTGGCTAAAGATAGTGGGGTGCAATAATTGTCCAATCAAGTTTTAGGGGAATGTACAATGAAAAGGGGATAAAAACCCCTGTCACCAGGAAGTGAATTAGAGAATTAGGGAGCAGGAGACCAGGAGAGGTTAGTTAGGCAGATACTGATGCGACTTGAGATGATCCAGAGACTTTGTCACTTTGCCTAATGACTTTGCTGATTATACTTAGAACCATCCTTGTCCTTAGTCTACCCCTTTACACTTTGCCTCCTCATGAGGGAAGTGCCCCTTTACCCGGAGCTGAGATACTGATGGTGATTCAACCGATGTCCTGAAGACGAAGACTGAACCTGAGTGCTGACCCAAACCTTGGAGGGTAACTATGACAATGAACTTGTGATTTGTCTGTTTGCTTTTCCTTTCTAGGTACCAACTGCTTGCTTTGACAGAGACCATAGCTAGATGTTTTCCAAATTGGTGTTCTAAATTGTTTTCCATGAAGCCCAACATGCCAATGCTAATCAGTGGCTAGGACAGGGGTTCACTATACCGACGCAAATAGACAAATGACTGAATCTATGCTTTGTTGAACTGATGCGTTAATGACACTCTGCTAAAGTTGATCTATGTTCACGCCGTGTTATGTTGTGATGTTTGTGATTCTTGCCTTAATGAAATCTTATCAGAGTTGCCATATTGTGACTATGCTATTTTGTTTCTTGATTTTGAGATTAACACACCTGCTCTTAGAATTATAATCAATAAGGAATAAACCTCATAAAATTCTACTAAACTGGTGTGGTTATTCATGACTGCAAGGTCATGGTGGTGTCTTGAATTGATTAAATGACTTTGACTAAGGTGAAATGCATTGTGGTACTAAATATTGATGACATTATTGATGTACTGATTGATATATTGATTAGCTATCTCGTCCTAAGGTGTCTCTCAACTGGGTCAAAAGATTCATTGGCCTAAAACGAGTCCTGATGTGTAATAAATTATCATAGAGGGACGCGTTAACAAACTCATAGTAATAATATTATTTAGATTTGTTGTTAGCATCATCATTTTAAGGTATGTTACTCAGAGTGGTTCAGGTGACTACAAATAGTTCCACCACGCAATAAATGCAGTTGGATCACAGACCACTTCCTTCACAGCTTCAACCACAAATATACATCCTGATCTCTGGTCTGTGATGTTCAGCGCATACACAATACAGGGGGCATTATATTAGAAGTCAGGGGGCAGCACTTGCGGTGGAAGAACAATGTATGTAGGTGATGGCTGTGACGAAACAAAGCCAGGGGCAGAAACCTTGAAACACCAAGAGATTATGGGGGTCATTCCGACCCTGGCGGTCCAAGACCGTCAGGGCCGGGGACCACGGAAGCACCACCAACAGGCTGGCGGTGCTTCCAAGCCCATTCTGACCGCGGCGGTAAAGCCGCGGTCAGAAAAGGGGATCCGGCGGTTTCCCGCCGGATTTCCCCTGCATGGGCTGAAACTCCATGGCGGCGCCATGGAGATTCCGACCCCCTTCCTGCCATCCTGTTTCTGGCGGTTTTTACCGCCAGGAACAGGATGGCGGGAACGGGTGTCGTGGGGCCCCTGGGGGCCCCATAAAGATTTTCACTGTCTGCTTAGCAGACAGTGAAAATCGCGACGGGTGCAACTGCACCCGTCGCACCCCTGCAACTCCGCCGGCTCCATTCGGAGCCGGCTTCCTTGTTGCAGGGCCTTTCCCGCTGGGCCGGCGGGCGCTCTTTTGGTGGTCGCCCGCCAGCCCAGCGAGAAAGCCAGAATGGCCCTCTATGTGTGTGACCCAAATTCAGCTGTGTCATGAAGTCATACAACATGATGTTCAACGACTGCTAGACAGTTCCCTGTTACCTACTCAACCTCATTTTCGTCTTCACGTCCCGATTGACCCTCTACAGTCTTTACTAAAACAAAAACCCTTCTGAAATTCTGTTGGCTCAATTCAAAATGGTTTCATAGGAGGGATCATCTCACTCATAGTGGTGTTTTTTTAAAATCTCTGGATCTTCTTGGACTTGTTTAGCGGCCTCTTCTTTCTTATGCAAGGGGCATGTTTTGCAGTCTTTACTTGGTCTACATTAATTAAACCTCCTGCTGGGAATGGGAACTCCCTTTGTTGTGGGGTTTGATTGAGGTCTGAGTATGGATGTGGTAAACACACTCTGCTTATTTATAGCTTTACTCCATAAGAAGCCTGCAAGTCTTTGGGCATTTCTGATACATTCCAAATGTTCAAAATATGCAAACTAGTATTATTATTATTATTATTATTGTTGTTGTTGTTGTTGTTACGTATATTATTATTTTTGTAGTTATTATCATGCGTCAATTAACTTGTTTTGCGTGTACTCAATGCCATACAGGTTACTGAATATAGTTACATCACATAGTAATATATATTGTAACTTACAGCAGCTCAGTGAATGCTTCCAATGTGTATTGTATCCGGTCTGGGGTCTCTCCACTTCCAGGCTTGTAAATTAAAGGGGTAAAACAATAGATGACAGAGTTGTGTGGACTCACATAACAGCTTGTGAGGGGGAGGCTAAATTAGTTTAGTACAAGATAGGGTGTTCACGTTACACACCATGAAAAGCTTGACACATTATCTTCCAGTTTGACTGGCGGCTTAAAGCATGCAACCCCAGCCTCTGTCCACACATCCATTTAACCTACTTGGTCTCCTACTCATCCAAACCCCTTTTTTACAAATTTAGTGCATTCTTGTTGACAGACAACCACTGCCTAATGAAAACCTAAAATCTTCTAAGGTTATATTAGCCTCTCTTCAACTAAAATGGACATAAATATCAGCTCATTCATGAAGTCTACTTTTTTCTGACTCAAAGACAGATTCTTCGGGGATTCTCTGCATTCAGAATTCCCTTATATTTGATTTCTCTTGCTGTGAATCTGATGCTGGACAGAAATTATGCAGATTTTGATGTGCATGCCCTAATTGAACCTCTTGCTTGGTGAGAGTTGTCTACGTTATAAAGCAAAGATGGAATACCACACCACAATGGGGTGTGGAATATACACAGCTTGTTTAGCCACTGAAGTGTGGTTGACAGTTTGTTCAGTGGTGGCTGGTGAACTTTGTAAGTGGTGGGGTGTAACTCAACTCCTTATGTGAGCGAGGCTATCAAACAGGCCTGAATTCTGTGAGAGTGGTGGAGGAGGCCCTTACCCCCACCCCAATTAGGAGAAAATGTTTTTTTTTTTTTAATTGAGAAATGGTGCATAGTGTCCCACAATTCTCACAATGGCTAAAAGACCATGGCTTTTCCATGTAATTCTGAAGGAACACCCACTCACAGAAAATTAAAAGTATTATGTTTCATTGAAACTCAACTCTCCCAAGGGGCATCTGGGCCAAGTGCACACCTTCGCCCTAGAGATCTTTTAAAACATTTGAGCCAAACAGTAACACTTTAACACAATTTCCCCAAAACAAAGGCTAAAAAGCCACAAGTTGTACAAATAGTGTTAAGAATTTGACATGGGCTCATTTAAGTGTTCTAAATGCATAAAGAACCTCCCTTATCGTCTTTGATTTTACTCTTACTTTTAGTGTAACTCATGATCTGTAAAGAATCAGATAGCAGAATAATACAAAGCAAACAATCAACTTGAGGATGATATAAAAGCTCTTTTTTTTTTTTCTTGTGCAAAGTTTCTCTCTCTCTGCGAGTATTTACAGCGTTTCACTCACTCCAGGACCCCCTTTGTCAAATCAGGTTTAGCAGCTTGTCGTAAACGCTTTTCAGAGTCAATTCAGGTTATCAGTGTCACATCCGGTAATTTATCAGTCTCTTTTCTCAGCTTCTCAGCTTTCAATTTTAATTTCAATATTTTTAACACAGTCTCTTTCTAGGGTTGAATTCAGGTGCCGTAGTATTGACCTGGTACCTCTCGATCAAAACAGAACGCCAAGAATTCTTGTTGCCATTCAGCTGTTGTTGCATATGCGACTCTCTTTCTTTTCAGTTTTCGTTCACATTGTAACTCTCCTTCACTAAGATCCTCTTTTCTGGTTGTGTCAACTTCTTCCTCTATTGTATCACAAGGGACCACTTTCTCTCCTGCAGCTTGTTGCTATGGCCAGTTATCGCCTTTATGCGTTTTCTTCCTGCTTGGCCTTTCAGAACGTTGAACAGCGCCCTCCTCTTGTGCTATGGTGTTTTCTCTTGATGGACCTGCAATCGGCTCAGGAGGAGTCAGTTCACTTTGACCTCCCTCTGCTTCTTCCCCCTCGCCTTCAGGGTCTGTTACGGGTTCAACTTCAAACCTGTATCCGTCTTCTTCTGGGAGAACCTCTCTTTGCGTCGGTTCCCCTGTTACCTCAGCTGAGATAGGCTCACTGTCACCCCTCTGGAACTCACTTTGAGTGACTAAGCCGTCCTCAGTGGGCTCTCCTTCAGTCTCAGTTCCCCTTTGAATACTCTCCGGCCCTGAGACTTCCTTATCTGCAGCTGTTGTTTTGGACACTTCAAGCTCTTCATCAGTTGGACAAGTCACTTTCTTTGTGTCACTGGCATGTATCCAGTTCGGAATGCCTGCACATTTCACAGCAGTAGTGGTTGTCAGTATTGCTTGATATGGCCCCTTCCAACGTAGCTCCAAGCACGACTTCCTCACGTGTTTCTTGACAACAACCCACTCACCGGCTTTCAGGGTGTGAGCTGGATCACTGATCGGTGGCAATGTGTTAGCCTCCACCTGGTGAGAAAAAGAGCGGACCACGTCATATCATTCGTGATATCCACAAGAGCATTTGCATGTACTGCGGGTAATCGCATGGCTCGACCCATCAGAATCTCATGAGGAGATAGTCCTGTTTTCTTGTCAGGTGTATTTCTCATTGACATCAGTACTAAGGGTAATGCATCTGGCCATTTCAGATTGGTAGCTGCGCACATTTTTGTCATTCTGGATTTGAAGGTACCATTCATCTGTTCCACTAATCCTGAAGCTTCAGGGCTATAGCTACAATGCAGCTTCTGCTCAATGTTCAGTGCGGCACACAAGAGCTTAATCACCTCACTGTCGAAGTGTCTTCCCCTATCTGATTCTAAAGAGATCAGGAATCCGAAATGTGGTATTAATTCCCTATGCAGCAGCTTTGCTTCTGTGAGACTGTCATTCCTACGTGTAGGGTAAGCTTCAATCCAGTGACTGAAAACACACACAATCACCAACACATATCTCAGTCCTCCACACACAGGCATTTCAATGAAGTCCATCTGCATCCTGCTAAATGGACCGCCAGCTCTCTAAACGTGGCTCATATTCACCACCGTCTCTTTTCCTGCATTCATTTGTTGACAGATGATGCACCCGTGACAGATAACGTCTGCAGCTTGTCTGAATTTTGGATTGAACCAATCTATTTTGAACAACCTGATCATTGCGTCTCTCTCTATATGGGCTTGTCCATGATAAAACCTTGCAAACTGTGACAGAAGACTGTTTGGCAAAACCATTTTCCCCTCCTCTGAGACCCATAAGTCATCAGCTCTTTGTACACAGTGCATTCTCTGCCAAGAGCGTTTCTCTTCTTTGCCGGCACGTCCCTGCAGTGATTTTAGCTCATCTAATGTGTCAACCACCCTTAATGCAAAATTCAAACATGTTTCATTCTCAGTTTCAGGTAACAATTCCCATTGATCTTGGAACAATATAGAGTTCAATGCGCAAAACCTTGCGACTTGATCTGCATAGCCGTTTCCCATTGACACAAAGTCCTGTGACTTAACATGAGCATTGCGTTTCACCACGGCAATTTCAAGAGGTAACTGAATCGCATGCAACAAATCCTTAATTGTTTCACCATTTTTCACTGGTGAACCAGAAGAGGTCATGAAACCCCTTTGTGACCATAATTGGCCAAAATCATGTACAATTCCGAATCCGTATCTGCTGTCAGTATAGATAGTGACTTTCAGGTTTTCAGCTGCGTGGCATGCCTTAGTAAGGGCAATTAATTCAGCAACTTGAGCAGAGTACACTCTTTCAAGCCAGGAAGTTCCTAAAATACCAGTGATTGTACACACAGCATATCCAGCTCTCAGTACTCCTACTGAGTCTCTCAAGCACGAACCATCAACAAACAGAATGTAGTCATTTTCTTCCAACTGAGTATCTTTGATGTCAGGTCTTGGTTTGGTGCACAGTTCTGTTACCTCAAGACAATCATGTTCCACTTCCTCAGCATCATTAATGTCTGCATTTTCAATAGGAAGTAAAGTTGCCGGGTTCAATACAGTACATCTCTTGAGGGAAACATTTGGTGACCCCAGTATGATTGTCTCATACTTAGTCAACCTCGCATTTGTCATATGCAGCGTCTTGGTTCGGGTTAACAGAATTTCAACTGAATGAGGAACCATTACTGTTAAGGGATGTCCCATCACTATGCCTTTACACTGTGTGAGGCTTTGACCATTTGCTGCAACTGCACGCAAACAACCTGGTAAGGCTGCTGCGACTGGGTCCAAAGTAGCTGAAAAATATGCTACTGGGTGGTTTGCACCTCCCTGGACCTGTGTTAAAACAGACAAAGAACATGCATCACGTTCATGGAAAAACAGTAGAAAAGGCTTTGTGTAATCAGGCATACCTAAAGCTGGTGCCCTGCACATACATTCTCTCAATTCCATGAATGCCTTCATCTCTTTTTCGGACAAGATTATGTTACCCGGGTCATCCTGAACTTCCTTGCCTGTTAGTTTCACCAACGGTTTAGAGATAATCGAGAAGTTGGGAATCCACTGACGACAGTAGCCCACCATTCCCAAAAACATTCTGACATCTCTTTTGGTTGTTGGGGGATTCATCTGCAATATGGCTGTCACTCTCTCTTTGGATATTTTTCTCGACCCTTTCTCAGTCAGGTGTCCTAAGTACTTCACCTCTCTCTGACAGTATTGCAGCTTCTTTGGGGACACTTTATGTCCGTTCTTTCCCAAATGGTTCAGTAAGGCAATTGTGTCATACCTGCAGTCGTCTTTTGTTCTGGACACAATTAACAAATCATCAATATACTGTACTAGAGTCGAACTAAAAGGCAGTTCTAACGACTCTAAATCCTTCTTCAATATCTAATTGAAGATGGAAAGTGACTCAGAAAACCCTTGAGGAATTCTGCACCAACTGTACACCTTATCCAGGAATTTGAAACTGAAGAGAAATTGGCTGTCCTCATGAAGAGGCACTGAAAAGAATGCTTGAGACAGGTCCACAACTGTGAACCACTCTGCATCACACCAAACCTGAAACATGATCACAGCTGGATTTGGCACTATGGGGCAACATTTTACCACTATCTCATTTATTTTCCTCAGGTCTTGAACAATTCGAACCTTCCCACAAGGCTTTTTCAAACCCATTATTGGTGAATTACATGGGCTGCTCAGCACTTCTTTCAGAACCCCTTGCTTCACAAAGTCCGCAATTATCTGTGCAACTTGAATGAGGACATCCTGTGCCATGTGGTACTGCGGTACCTGAGGAAACACTGCATTTGGCTTAACCTGTACTTTGACCGGTTCTACTCCTTTCATCAGTCCCACTTAATTTCCTGTCAGGTCCCACACTTTCTCTGTCACTGTCCCCTGCAACTCGGGTGGCAAGTCATTCACTGTAAGCATTGGGAATAATGTTATTAAAGGGTATTCCTCATTTGGAATCTTCGTCTTTAACTCTGAAAATTGTCCATCGTACTCTTCATCATCACTGTTTGTCTGCACCTCAATTCCTTCATTGGAACAGGTAATTGAACTCCTCGTTTTGCACAGCAAGTCTCTTCCCAGTAGGGATATGGGACTAGAATCACAGACTACAAATTTGTGCAGTCCCTGGAAGTTGCCAATCTCAACTTGGACCGGGTCTGTAATCGGATTTGTCAGAAACTGATTTGCTACTCCTACCACTCTTATGGTACGCCCCGAAAATGGTAATTTCGGATCCTCTGCACTTCTGACTGTAGAGCGTGTAGCTCCTGTATCAAGTAGGAACAAAACCTTATGACCCATCACCTTTCCCTCTATATGGGGTCCCCTGTGGTCTACTTCTAGGGACGCTGCAAGCCTGCACTCCTCACTGTCTGAACAATAATTCGATCATTCATTGTTTATTCCATCCTCACCACGCAATGGGAACTGTTGTACTGTGTTATTTTGACTCATCGTTTGGCCTGTGACCTGTGGAGGAAGCATCACCTCTTGCTGTCCCATCGGAGCTAATGGTATCTGCATTTGCTGTCTAGGTACCATGGGAACCTGCTGTTGTGCCTGTTGCATCTGTGCTTGTTGGACACGTGGCATTTGTATTTGCTGCATGGGTTGTAACCCCTGCATTTGTACCATGTTATTCTGGAAGTTCTGATTTTGACCCCTCATTTTTGGAGCCCTCACATTTTGAAAGGTACTGACATCATTGCTTTGTTGAACAACACCATCCTGCATCACCATTGGGCATTCCCGCTTCCAATGCCCCACGCCCCCGCACGCGTGACATGGTGACACCTTTTTCATCCCCTGCACATCATTTTGAATCACCACAGCATTCAGGTCTGGACCACAGTTCACAAAATCTCGACCTCTCGGTTTTGCCTGAAACATGCCATTTCCCTGCGGTTGCTGCTGTATCACCTGCTGTACCCCATTTCCCTGCATCCCTGCTTGCGCTGCCTTAATCTGCATCACCATCACCATCTCTTTTAATTTTCTCTGCTTCAACTCAATCTCGTCACTACAGTATTTTGCATACTGCAACACCTCATCAATCGGCTTTGCTTGCCAACAGATCAAATGATTCTTAATTATCTGGCTAATCTCTGGTCTCAGCCCTTCAACAAACCTGAACACAAGATGATTCATGTCTTTCGACTCAATGACCTCAGTGCCACTGTAATGTTTGAATTCCTTCAACAATCTCTCATAGTAGGCATGAATCGATTCTTTGGCCTCCTGTGATGTTCGATCGATTTTCTGCCAATCAGTTACTTTCGGCGACACTTTCTGCTTCAAAAACTCAATCACTTTATGATAATACTTCATCACCTCCTCAGATGGTGCTCCTGTCACCTTATCCCTTGCCGGTTCCTGTGTCGGCCAATCCACACCTCTCTTGCACCCAAGCCATAAGTCGGGTGGAACTATAATCTCAAACAGTGTATTCAAGTCCTCCCAGAGACATTTCGCAAGCTTCACAAACCTGTCCGTCTGTTGGTATCATTCTATTGGCTTCTCCCTCAACCTGGGATAATCATTTGTGAATGACAGGATGTCTACCCTGGACCATGGTACATGGACTAGCACCCCACCGGCTGTCTCTCTCATTGGTAACATTTTTATTGTCCCCGTGTCCGGTGCGGCTTTAGCCTGTTTTGGTTCCGGACCTTCGCCTTTCTCTTTATCTCTTTTCTTTGCCCATTTGCCTTCCCATTTCTCTAAGGCTCCCCAAATTGCGCACTTTGCAGTATCTCTTTAAGATGCGCTTTCATTCCGGTAGACCTCATGTGATCAAAATCTTTAGAATCGAAGTCTAATCTGTAGCTTCTTTTCAAATGTTTAGTATTCTCAATATCTATGCCGTATTTGTCTGCCAGGTTTGCCAACCTCTGATGCACCTTGCCCACTTCTTTAGTGATTTTGGGGCACAGATACCTCAATTCTGCTTCTGTGTATGACTCTAATCTGTTCACTCCCATTGTTCCTTCCACTACTTCCATAGCTTCTACACCCAGTCTCACAAAATTCAGGTATTCTTCCCTTTCTGACTTCTCTGCGATCACTGCAGTAGTTTGTGAAGCGTTGAGCTTTTCTAGCCACTCATTTAACTGTTGCGTGGAGAGCCTTGCAACAAAATGTTTCCTGATTGCATCAATGGTGTCTGTGTCGTATTTGTACTCAGTGTCTTTGGGGCTAGCACACTTAGCCCTGCTTGCCTCATTGTCCCTAAAGGAGCCCCAATCGGACTGAGGTCTAGCAAAGACCCGAGTCCTTCTGCTGCTTGTTCTCTTGGTGTCATTAGTTGGGGAGTTCCTGTGAACCCTCCTCTTATTGCCTCTTGGGGCATCACTCCCTGATCACACACGCCAGTCTTACCCTGCGCATACAGCAGTACTGGTGGACCAACAGTAATTGGTAATGATATGGCAGCTGGTGTCTGACCAGGTCCCAAACCCTGTGGAGCATTAACTCCCATAGCTTGATTCATCACAGGTGCTGTAGCTACTGATTGCGGTCCTGTAATCGTATTGTAACTCGGAACCAGCTGTTGCTGCGGCTGGGGCAGCAATTGCAGAGTTGGCTCAATCTGTTCTAGCTTTGATCTCGTATATATCGGATCAGGCGGCACCATCAGACTCGTATTTGTCTCTAGTACTGGGACATCTGGATAAATCCTTTGAATCTGTGGCGGAGGTTGCAACTGTCTCTGCGTGTCTGGTGCAGTGGGTACACTGACACCATTTTGTACCAAAACTGTATCACTTGTCTGCACTGTATTTGTAATTCCCTTACTCTTTGCCAGATCCTCAGGACCCGCACTAGGGCTCGGAGCAGTGTCATTATAGCATATGGT
Organism: Pleurodeles waltl; assembly: GCF_031143425.1. Taxonomy (NCBI): domain Eukaryota; kingdom Metazoa; phylum Chordata; class Amphibia; order Caudata; family Salamandridae; genus Pleurodeles; species Pleurodeles waltl. Next base: position 620,860,502 of record NC_090437.1, on the reverse strand, counting down.
GGCGGGCGATCATGTAACAACTGATTATGAAACTCTTCATCATCTGAATCATCTTCATCTACCCAAGACCTCTGAGTCTCCTTTGACTTGCTAGAGCCCTTGTCTGTCTTACAGGTGGCTTTCTTACCCTGTGTCTCATCTTCCTGGGTTATTGCCGGAAACAGTTTAAGTCCGTCAACTATTCCCCTTCTCCACATTCTGCTCTCATTGTCCCATCTACCCTCAGCTAAAGTCTTCTCTGCCCTTTTCATTCTCCTTTCAAATTTTTGCTGTCTTTGTCGCATGGCCATTAAATCCCAGACTGCTAATGCCTCATACTGAGCTGGTCTCGGCTTTTGCACACTTAACATTCACCTCAAGTTCTCTAAAATTCTTGTGTTAAACGTTCTTTGCTCCGGAAATGCTAAACATCCCTCCTTCTCTGTTAATTTGCTCCACTGCTTCATCCAAAGACATGGCACAACTCCCTTTTCCTCCATTACAATATAAGCGGGAGTACCCTCAGGCTCCCCTTCGCTCACCGTAATATATGTATCTCCCTTCCAAGCACTTTTTAGCGCCTTGAAAAACTTCATTTTTGCGTCATTTATTTTGTTTAGAATCTAATCAGAAAGTGACTTTAATTCCCAGAACACTCTTCACCCACCTTTCTCAACCTATTGCCTCTCACGGACGGCTGCCAATCCGTGCACGACCTCTCTCAGCAACTGACCTATCCCAGCGCGGCACCACTGACGTCACACTCACACACACTGCAGCTGACAAAGTCTTGCGGCTTGACCTCCTCACACAAAACTAATGCAATATATTGCGAGCACCTTTAACAACAAAACCCAAATTTGTCGGTTTACTACAGGAAGGGTAACACAATCGCTTCAGAACTTTACAGAGATTTCACTTGAAGCCTCAGCCGCTACTCTCTCCTTCTCAGCTCCCGCACTCGCAAGCAGAATTCGACCCGCAAATCCTACTCTCGACTTGTCAACGGTTTGCTCTAGTGCACTTTAGAACTTGCCAAATCTCCATCGAAGGTTTCATTCACACAATTTGACTCAAACTCGACTTGTCAACCACGCCCGATTGACCTATTAAACCACACAAATTACAACATAAATCCAAGTGTCTTCTACACTTGTCAATATACTCCGGAGTCTTAGACCACAACGGGTCCGTACATCACCAACAACAACCACGTGGATAATGTTGAGCACAAAGCGCCTCACTCATATGAAGTTCGCCAACTTCCCTACTCTCATACTGCGGAGTACGCCCACTCCTACAAAAACGACATTACCTGACCTAAATCCACACAAACTTTACAAAACACCTGCAATATGCATAAGCTGAGCAAGCGCAAATTCTAACCCACACATACTAAAACGCCGAGAACATACCCAACTCACTTAGGCAGGCTCTGAGATTCCGGGAAAGTCATGGGGAATCTAGAAACGCATCATACCTCTAATTTGCATTATCTCAAAAAACTATTTAAACAATAGTCCTCCGTCCTAGGACCCGAAAGGGCCTAAACCGTCGCTCTGTTCCAAAACTGTTAACGCGTCCCTTTATGACTAATTTACTCACTTTGGGACCCGTTTTAGGCCAATTAATCTTTTGACCCTGATTGAAGACACCTTAGGACGAGATAGCTAATCATCATGTCAATCAATATGTCAATAATGTCATCAAAATTTACAGTAATACGACAATTCAAATTATTCAAAGACATTTAATAAACTCGAAAGACTACCGTGACCTTTTAGTCATAAATAACCACACCAGTTTAATATGATTTTATGAAGTTTATTCCCTATTGATTACAATTCTACTAGCAAGTTTATTATTCTCGAAACCAAGAAACACATTAGCATAGTCACAATATGGCAATTCTGATAAGATTTAATTTAGTGAACCCTCTCAACTAACCTCGAATTAGCATTGGCATGTTGGGCTTCATGCAAAGAATTTAGTAACACCAATTTGGAAAACATCTAACTATGGTCTCTGTCAAAAGAAGCAGTTGGTACCTAGAAAGGAAAAGCAAACAGACAATCACAATGTCATTGCCATATAGGGCCATATGTACGAACACTTTTTCCCATAGACACAGAATGGGTAAAACCCTTTGCTACATCTGGCCCATAGTTACCCTCCGTATTTGGGTCAGCACTCAGGTTCGGTCTTCGTCCTCAGGACATCAGTTGGTTCGCCATCAGGAATTCAGCAATCGGGAAAAAGGGGGGGCACTTCCCTCATAAGGAGGTAAAGTGTAAACGGGCAATTTATAAGGCAAGAATGGTTTTAAGAACCAAACAGCAAAGTCTCTATGCAGATTGACAAAACGTCTGGGTCATAGCAAATCACATCAGCATCTCCCCTATCTCTCTCCTATCCCTCCTATTCTAATTTACTTCCGGGTGTCAAGGGTTTTTATCCCCTTTTCGTTGTACATTCCCCTAAAATTTGGTTGGAATTTGTCACCCCATAACAGTTCTCACGTATTTTATTGGTCCTTATGATTGACGTCTTTAGCGGGTGGAATGTCCGGTATGATTTCATATTCTTGTGGTCCTTTGCACATCTACGGTCAGTGGCTCCATTGTCTGTACCGGTTCAGGCGACCTTGTACCTGCTACTGGTCTATAGTGTTGCATTCAGCTAAAATTTTTCTACAAGCAAGTCGAATTTCATGAGAACGGATCTATTACAGTTACATTCAGCTTTTAGTTTGGAGAAAAAACAAGAGTTCATGTCCTTCAGCAAGTCAGCACACTGCACGTTAGAAATCACATTTAATATGAGAGTCAGGCAGCTAGGCCTCGACTCATGCTAACTCAAGCCTAATGATTCATTAGCAAAACTTTAGCATATAGATTTTCAACATTAATGCACAATGACAATTTTAATAAACATTTCATAATTATTAGTCAGTTTCATTAGTCCCCTTATATGTTGACGGCCACTCCCCGTGGGCACATTTCAAGCGCACGTTTGAGCACAATACATTAATAAATTTTCTATGCGGCATTATTACACATTAGTTCATAATCATTTCATGTTAATATAGATTATATAAGCTACGCTCTCTCAGCAACAATCAGAATAGTTTGAAATGCACTGATTATGTATTGTCAGTAAAACAATATTAATATCCATTTTGCACATACCATTACACTAGCAGGATCAGATTGGCCCATAGGCCTGTGTGTGGAATGTTATTTTGGCTGTTTATGGGCCTCTTTTATGGTTTGGTGGTCCCGCTTTTACTGTCAATTTCATAGATATCACCACACAAACATTGTCTGCAGCACACACTACTGCATGCAGTCTCCCTTATCTTGCAAACCACACGTTCACGCAAATGTGAGCCACTTTTTAAGCTGTCTAAATCGCTAATGGAGGGCACTTTTATTTTGGTGTCCGGGTCTATTTTCTTCACCAGTGCGAACCTAAACACTAGAAATAATTATCTCAGAATTAGCAAGCTTGATCATTCTAATATCAGCGTGAAATATTTTGTAAATGTATTCCTATGGCCACAGATGATAGGATAGCAGGTAAACAAGCTTTCTTCACATGGAATGGGTTCTGCAAAGACAGTAGCTTTAGTGGTCCACCCCTGTGCAGCACACGCAGTAAAAGTGAAAGCTTGCTTGCAGGAATAGCAGAAATTCAAGCACACAGAACGTTCTTGGCAGAGTCAGTGCCACAGTGTACAAGTAGCAATAAAGCAAGCTTCCTTGACAGATGAAGGACAGGTGTTGTGTGTCATCAGTAGCACTGCAAATCCAGGATATATTGCTAGAAAACTGAGTGTGGGTTTAAAGGCACACATGATTCTAAAATAAATCGTGAAATGAAGTACTCTAAAGTGCACAGCAGGCCTGGGCTTCAGCAAAATATAAAGACTACTTGCATTTAAAAGCCATGCCATGTATTTAACTTTAGCAAAGTATGACTAATTAAACAAATTGTTCGCCCAAAAATCAACTGCATTGTAGTAGCTTTCTTAAAATATGCAAAATGAGCAAAGAGTTGTGACCAATGCACTAATGATGTTGCACTTGGAATGAGTTACCTAATTTACTTAGAAGTGTAAATAATGCAATGGACAGTTATGCCACATTTTTGTGTAATACGCTGTTTTTTACATTGATGTAGGTTCTACTTGCTCCTGCTCCCTTCCCCCTCCCAATCAGTGTCCCGCTACAAATCATCTCTCCCCTCTTTTCTGTGGAGCAGCAAATTAATGAAGTCAATGTATCAGCAACATTGTTAGAAAACATGTATTGTGAATGAAGCTTTTACTGTGTACTTAAAGTATAATTTTTAAGGACTTCCACTGGAAGTGTTAGTGTAGATGTACTAATTCTATGAGCCAACGTTTTGTTTGTGTTGTACATCTCGGGAGTGCAGTTGACGAGGGAGCAGGTAGAAGATTTCTCTTACCTCAAGAATTGGGTTAGTACTAAAGATTTAGGGCCAGATGTATGACATTTGTTTGCACTCACAAACGGTGCGAATCGCAAAATTCGTCCGTTTGCGAGTGCAAAAAAGTGGTCTGCGATGCATGAAAGGCATTCGCAGACCACAAATAAGAAATCGCAAAAATTGCGATTTCTTGCGTTGCGACCTGGTTTTGCGAGTCGCAATTTGCGATTCGCAAAATCCAAATCGTAAGGAGATGCTGCAAAAAATCGCAAATTGCAATTTTTCGCAGAATGGCATTTTGCACATGCACAATACCATTAAAAGAAACCAGGTTGTAACCTGGTGCAAAATTTAAAAATGCATTTAAAATGGGGCCGGTATCGCAATTTACGATTCGGTAATAGTATTTGCGATTTTTAAGAAAATCGCTATTACCGATTCGCAAATGTGATACATGGCACTTTGCGAGTCGGAAATAGCGACTTCTTAAAAATCGTTATTTCCGAATCGCAAAGGGCCGTAATGATACATCTGGCCCTTAGAATATTACGTTGTTGTTTTTGATTTGCCAATGTAAACCTAACCATGATCATACCATGCTAACAATGCAGAATCTATTAATAGCCTGTGTGATTTCTCTGTAAAACCTATGAGTTTCTGTCTTTTGTGGGATTCTTTTACTATTTTCCTTGTAGGCAACTTGCTTTGTTCCTTTTTTGCCCTTTAACTTGATAAAGAGATACTGTCAGTACTCTTTGTAAGGGTTTGATTATGACCTAGGTGGATGAGATACTCTGTCACAAAAGTGACGGATACTCCGCCTGCCATTTTACAAGTTCTACAGGATATAATTGAACTTGTGATTTGGCGGACGGGATATCAGTCACGTTTGTGACTGAGTATCCTATCCTCCAAGGTTGTAATCAGGCCCTAAGTCTGAGACTTAGCCTTTTTACTTAGATTCTGCCTAACTAGGAATTATTTATTACCTTTACGACATTGCATTTATTTGTGCCTCTGTAATTGGGTCTTCATAGCGTTTCATGTATTTTACTCTGTATGGCATTTTGATTATTATGTAGTAAATTAATTTTTTCCCTAGTTTTGATCTATAACTCAGTCCTTTATGCTTCCACTATTTTTTCTGCTTAACTCTGTTAACTATGTTTTCTGACGAGGAGTGTAGCCTCTAACTGCTAGAAGATCTGGAGTTATTATTTTAGTAAAAATCAAGGCGATTAAATATTGTGGTTCAGAAGTTTGGCTCCCCAGCATGGTGAATTCATTTTGTTTCTAAACTGGTCACCACAATTACAGCCTTTTAAACTGAAAATTATATTTCAGCTTGTCTTCAATTGTTAGCACATAGTTCAGAAAAGTAATTCCACCTGCTATGCAAATACACACTTTGCCGGCAATCCTAATGTGGAAGTTTGCTCTCTAACAAAAGAAATCTTTGGCACACAATGCAATGAAAAAGGAAAATACATATACACACTGTCCCAAATACTTAACACTGTCTGCACTAACACCATTCACCTTGCAGTCAGTTCACTCTTCCATTAATGCGATGCTGGTTGTTATGTTACAACACAAAGACAAGAGCTGAAATCAATGTGCAGAGGATGATGAGACACTTTGCAGTGTGCCAGGCCCTAAATTTAAGTGAGAGTTACAGTTCTTACAAATTCCTAGTTAACGGGCATGTGCATTGGATGATATGCAAATAAAGAATAATCAACAGGAAGGGAGGACTAAATGTATTCCTCCTGTTATCACTCCCACTTCCCCCATCTTGTCACTGGGGTGGTTGGTTTCCTCAGGTTTTTGATTCCACCCCTTCTAGTGATGTAATGGAAGGAGTGAACAGAACCAGTTACAGCCTCCCAGTTTTACCCTAGACTATGGAGTCCTACTCTCGAGGAAGAAAGAAAATCATCAGCAACGAGTGCTGCTACAGTACAATGGATGACTGCGAGGGGCCCCACTGCTCTCTACAATAGACCATGGATGGTCGACAGTGGTGTCCATGTTTCCACCCATCAGCCCAGTGGGAAAGTGTCAGCAGCATTGTCGCCAGCTCGTATTTGCAGGAAGCACTAGCACTCTCGTAATGCACACTGTCTGCACAGCAGACACCCAGGGGATGCATGACGTCACTGGTCAATGTGTGGGAATTTTGAAAATCTGGGAATTTTGTTGCTCTATGATAAAGGGAGGAATTTTTCTTGAACTCCTTTAGGAACTCCTGCAGCGCCAACCAAAGACAGTGTTTATGTCAAGTAAAAAAGACACAGAAGAAAGTTCATTTTTATGGCTGATCTATGCTCAAATAAAGAAATGTACAATGTCATGCAAAGAGCGATGGTCATTTTTTTGGTGTTATTAACCTTCATTTTTGTGGATGGATGTGCAAAATTCGCTAAAAAGTATTTGCTTAAGGTGGGACCCGGATTCGTTTTTTTTAGCGTTGTGCATAGGAATCTCCAATCTACCCTTCCCTGTGTCAATTGAGTGAAGAATGAATATTTTTTTTTCACATTGTTACTTCCACAAGATTCAAGGCAAGGCACATATTGTGCATTGTTTGCCTGTTTTTAATGAAGCTTGATTTGCCTTGCTAAGTGAACCGTGGCCATATATTCTCAAGGTGTGTTGCTAAAACTTTCGCACTTGTTTTTGTATTTGTATTGAGGATACTTGTGAGTTCATAGAACCCACATCTCTCAGAGTCTTTACCTAATCTAAAGAGAAAAGCAGTCTCTGATTCCGTCATTGTTTTTGTCACTTCTGAGATTTTATTGCCTTTTTTAAAACATTTTGAGAGATGTTGTGGGATGGTAGAAAGAGTACTGATGTATAGCTATCCTTGAGGACACTTAAATGTGATGATGGATTGGTGGTAGAATGAAGATTTTTATGAGTGACTTAGACTTATTTGACTTGATTGAAATAATTTAGCATGATGGTTTCGGAAGAAGCAATACTGGATTGTAACTATATCTAGGAGATATCATTCAACAGATTGAAGATACAGGTACGAGGAAAATAATTCTGTTTATTTGTGAGAGCCCTGAGAAAGCAGCAGGATGCAGCGAAACATGTGTTGGCTCAGCTCATATACAAACCTGGTGATTGAAAATAGGATTTGGACGAGTTAGAAGCTATATTTAATAAAATGTATTCAAGGATTACATCCGTATCAAGGATGCGTTTGGTATAATAACAATCCTTTGGGACTATACCAAATTCAAAAAAGATTTTAAATTGTAATGAGAACAATATTATGTCTCTCATTAGGTTGACTGCATGATGGATGGATGAGAAAATGTATGTCTTGGGGTATGTATTTGAATATAAATGTGTCCTATTGCATAAAAGAATGAACCTAACCTTATTGAGATTTCTTTTCTTCCATAAAATGTGTAAAATTATGGACTATTGAGAATTGGGAAATTGCTTCCCTTTAGATGGATTTGATTATGTTCTCAAGGTGTGTTGCTAATACTGTCACATTTATTTTTGCATCGGTATTGAGAAGACCTATGGCTCGATAGGACCCTCGTCTCTTTGTGTCTTTCCCTAATTTGAGGACAGGGCCATCTCTGATTCCTTCATTGTTTTTGTCACTTCTCATGGGGTCAAACAATGACCTTTGTACATCCCTAGATACTATTCCTTCTTCCATGACCCAATATGTTCTTTTAATTTTAAATGAAATTCCTTTTCCAATTGATATGGACACTCCCTTTGTCTTCGAGTGAGCTGATGAATGAACTTACAGTGGTGGTTTTAGGGGAAATTTTAGTATGTGGGTGAGGGTAGGTGTGAGTCCTGTAAAAATGCCATCCCCACTTCTTTTGATTTGAGCCATTTCAAAAGAGTTTTCCATTTAAAGGGGTAATAAGTCCTTTCAAGTTCAGAAATAAAGATGTGAACAAAACCATCTATACTATTTCTTTGTTCTGCCATGGAGTTTAATTTTTTTTTCCTCTGTGCTGGAACATATTTCATGCGTGTCTGCCTTTGCTGATTACACTTGTGCATGTGATCTGTAGCCATCCCTGTAACCAACAGAATAGAAAAAACAATAACACAATAAACAATTCTTTCAACATCATAACCAAATTTTGTTAAGTTAAATTGCCAGGTTATGGCAAGTTATACACAGGATGAGGCAACTTCTGCGTCATTAGCAGGGGCCCAGGATGTGTCTATATTTTTTGGGGAAGAGGCATATTATCAGTGCCTGATTTAGACTGGAGATGTCTCGAAATAGTTGACCCCACCACCCATTAATTTCAACAGCCAAGTATATGGACTGACATTTTTTACATTTCACCAACTGTGGCCACTTGGGCCAGTGGGAGTGCTTATCATGTCAAGAAGTCGGCCTTCATCCAAGGTTGCTTCATGTGTCTCCATGGTTGATGCTCCTCATTTTTATCCTTTTTGGAGCATTTTCTTTGCCATGTTCGTTGAGACTGTGAGTTTTCTCCGCCAATGCAATTTATCAAACTTAGAATGTGATTGATCTCCTTTTTGGGATGAACTGTGTGCTGCTTTCCCTTAATACTGAGTGTGAGGCACAATGGAAACCCTGTTGATATGAAATTTGCTCGTTTTTAAGAAGGGGTGTGGCTTCTTTGAATTCTCATATGCTGTTGAAGTTATAACCAGACACACCTTGGAAGATGATTATGGTATTGCCTTCATGACTGATATTGTCCATTTGTGTGGCTGCAATAAAAATGTCCTCTTTGAGGCGGTAGAAGTACATTTTTGTTATTTCTTTTAAATCTAAGCAGACTCTATAAGTGCATTACAAACTTATTTCTAGGTCCTCTGGATCTTTCATTATGGATCTGAATAGTTTTTGTACATGGTTTTCCAGTTTAGCTTCTGAAACCTTTGCCTTTGAGCCATACATTATTCTGCCTCAAACTGTTTTTGCAATTATCAAGTTTGTCTTGGAGTTAAGTTTTGCTCTTGTTTCTTCATAGACATTTGGGGCCTCATTGCGAGTTTGGCGGTCTGAGGGCCACCATGTTCGCGGTGGCAGTCAGACCACCAACAGGCTAGCGGAGAGGACCGCCAAATTATGACTTTGGTGGTGATGCAAACAGAATACACCCAAAGCACTGCAGGCACTGCCAGTGTGGTCAGACCGCCGCGGACGATTGAAGGCACCAGCGGCCGCCAAGTTTCCATCGGACTTATTATGAGGTTGCACACCACCAACATTTCCACTGCGGTCAGACCAACCATGGAAACCCTGGCGGAAACAAACTATATAAAAGGAGACACTCACCTACAGGAAGCCATACTCATCTGGAGCCGCCATGGAACCACAAGTAGATGTCATCCCGCTGCTCCTGCTCGTCGAAAGACAACAGAATCTTCGCTGATGATGACAGCAACCGTAGGTATACACACTCATCTTTTACAGTTGTACATTGTTACATTCTGTACAGTTACATAACATAGCATAGGGAGGGGGCTGCGAGGGCAACACTCATACATAACAGTACACCGACATGCACACTCACATACAACAACAAAGACAATCACAATTACACAGCACACACACACCTCACATCAAGAACACACACTTACGCATGATATTACAGCACAGGCCCAGTCTCCCGCAATCTCACACAAAATACCTACACGTCACAACAACACCCCAACTGCAACATCATAAAACATTGTCAAACACTCACAACCAACATTGACCAGGGACTCATCACAAATACAACACAATGTACAACCAACAGGGAACAAACAAACACACTCAATTACACAATCATACAACTTAGCAATCAACACACACATCACACACACATACAGCACATAATAGCTCTCATACCATGCACAATACACACACACTCACATTCAAAGCACACAAAGCCACACACACAAGAACAAACACATGTCAACACAAACACCACACAATACCATCACAACAACATGTCCGCAACATACACATGCCCATCACACAACACACACACCCTATCCCTGGGGGAAAAAAGCCCTACACACCCTCACATACTGCCCAAACAATAAAGAAAGCACAAGCACCACACACAACCATAACCAATGTCAGGCAGGAATGACTCAAACCTAGGAAAGGAAAAGCAGGATAAAGATGTAACTAGTAAACCAACAACTGGTTGGTGTGAATATAGTATTATAAATATCAAATAGAAAAGTTCAAGGCCATTGGCCAGTCCAATATAAAAACAAAGTGGTGCACCAAAGGCACCATATTGTGCTCCAAATTGACTCCAGACTGGCATGTAACCTCCACGGGTAGAGGCATCACGGGAGCAAGCAGCACCTCAGGGATGATCTGGAGAGGGGGTGGTGGAGGGGGGGTTGGGCTTCGGCTTGGGAGGGGAAGCTTGGCTTTGGCTTGGGAGGGGGGTTTGGTTTTGGCTTGGGGAGGGTTGGGTCTTCTTGGAAGGGGTTGACTTCTTGGCGGGGGAGGGGTATGGGTACTGGCAGGGGTATAAGGGGGGTAGGAGAGGCCTTGGAGGTAGAAGGGATGGCCTTGGGGAGGGAACCTGATTGTTTAGGGGTGTCATGGGGGAGTATGGAAAAGGTTAATCTCTGAGAGGAAAGCTTTTTCTCACACACTGAGATGGTCATAACAGAAGGGTTTGGGTGTGGAGGAAGAGGGAGTGCTTGTACGAGGTGTTGGTCTGAATGTCTTGGGTGCATGTTTGTGGGAGGTATGCCTGTGGGTATTGGGTGTCTGTTTGGTGGGTGAGTGAGGGTGTTTATGTGTCTAGAGCTGGGGGAGCGGAAGTGCTTGGGGATGCTGTGGTGGGTAGGTGGCTGTCTGTTGGGGTGGTGACTGCAGGTATGGTGTATGTGCTGCATGTAGGCTTGTCAGTGGTTGTGGTGTCTGCGGGTATGGTGACTGGGGTGGATGTCTGAGGGTTTGGTGGTTGGATCTGTGAATGTTGGTGTGGTGTCTGCAGGTGTGTCAGGTGTGGTGTCTGTGATGATGAGGGTGGTGCGGGTGTCAAGGCAGGTTGTGTCTGTTGCTGTGTGTACAGAGGTATGTTTCTTGTGTGTATGCCTGTGGTTTGTCTCGTGGTGCTTTGGTTTGTCTGCGCTACCCTTGTATGATGAGGTGGATGCATGCCTGTCTGTTTGTGTGCTTTGGCTGGGTTGTGGAAGGGGGGATTGGGATTGGGAAGAGAAAGGTGAAGGGGGGCGTTAGACAAAGGGTGACTGGCTGCTGTTAGTGTGGAGGCCAGAGCCTGGAAGGATCTCTGTAGGCCAGCTAGTGCACCGTGAATGCCCTCCAGGAATGCATTACTCTGTTGTTTCTGAGTTGACAGACCCTGGATGGCATTCATGATGGTCGACTGACCCACAGAGATAGACCCCAGGAGCTCTATTGCCTCCTCATTGAGGGCAGCATGGCTAACAGGGCCTGGGGCACCCTCTTGGGTGAGCATGCACTGGCAACTGGGTGGGGGGCTACAGGGAGAGTGGTGGTAGAAAGGAGGGTGGCGGACAGAGATGTTGCTGGTGTGGTCCCAGATGGGTCCACCACCACGAGGAAGTGTCCACTGGAGGAGAATTCCGAAGATGATGAACCTGATCCAGTCTCCCCCATGGCACTCCTCTCGGCCTCCACGCCACTGGGTCCCTCGTGCCAGTGTTCTTATGACTGGAGGTCCTGTGGACAGCAGCTTCTCCACTCAGCTGTGCCCCATCTCCTTTGCATGCTGTTGCTGGAAAACAGAAAGTGAGGTAGTGTCATCATATTATTTACATACCACTTACATCACATTGTACACACAGTAACATCACATCTAGTTGTACAACACCCCCAGATTGTACCAGTTTAGTGCCAACATCATGTCACAACAAGATATAATGTACACCCCTCAATAATGACATAGTCACACACCAGCTAAGCTACCTATCTCACACTTATAACACCATTATATCAGTAGAGCTATCACACTTACCAATCCATGACAAGGTGACTTGACCACATAATACTGGGTCCCTATCCACAGCAACATAGTCAACCAACTAACAAGCTATAGGAAATAAGGGTAACATTGAAATCCACATATGACATACACAAACTCAACACATACTAACAAGTTGGCCTGATGTCATGTACCAGGCAAGGAAACTAATGGTATAGTAAACACAAGACACCATGTTGCATACAAGCCATACCCACTAAATGTCACTGAGTCCATGACCTTCACAATGGAAATTCCCAAACATGCAACTACACTATTTGGCATAACCAAATGTTAAATGATGAAAGAGTCAGAACACATGTCACCTACACATGTACTAAAAGTGATGTAGAGAAGTATGATACATATTTTGTGGACCAAGTCGTCTAAGTCATTGTCCTCCTGAAAACAAAGTAAAACACTCATATAAGGGCCTAATAAGCTCAGAGCATTTACCCACACACAACCACAGGTACTATATCTACTCTTTTAAGTCAATGGACACCTGTTATGTGCATGAAGGCAACCTACTGTTCAATGCACCGTGCTTTTATTCCATCAATAGCCCATAGACTGAGTGGCAACATATCAGACATGACCAGCCTTACTTCTGTTTTGGAAAAACTCAGAGACACAAACTACATCTGAGGCTACCATGAAAGCCACACCCACCATGATGCAAGCCAAATGCCAGAATACACAAACCATTCCACTCACATGTGTATGTGAACTACCACACCTCCACCACATTGGTGTCTGTTCTAACAATAGGTTTATATACAACAAGGAGTGCAAACATATCCAAAAGAGCAAAAGAAAGTTGATAACTCATGACAATGTGAATTCACGACTGAACCTTTCAATGTACACATGATGTTGGCAAGTACAAGTTAAAATTGTATCTGTGAATAAGATGCCTTGACCTATTTAACATGCTTACAATACTACTGCTAAGAAAATAGCTGTGTAGCCAGTTCCTACCTACAGAACATAAACGTGGTACGAACATTCATTGCTCTAGCACCAATGTATGTGATTCAATAGGAATCTAGAAATACCTCCATGGTTAACAACATGTAGGATGTCCACTCAGATGACACCTTACGGATGCCTATTTACATCCCTCACTTACCAAGGGGGTTCACCTTGTAACAGGTCAGAATAAGTTTTGCATGGATGGCGTGTGAAATGTCAGATGGACATCACAGCCTCACATGATCCTGTCAGTCTTCAGAATTCTTTTGAAAAGTAGGAATGACTTCAAATTGTCAGACTCTATGTTGCACATAGACATGGATCAAGGGACATTGGAATGGACAGAGAGCAGGGACCTGGGCAACTTACCATCATGGTATTGGTAGTATAGATCTGCAGGAGGAAAGGAACATCCAGCAAGGTATGAAAAGCTGTCTAGTGGTATACAGAACACAGTCATGTGTATTATCATATGCTTCTGGGGACATCATAGAGGTGTAATTTGTCATTATGCAAATTAGTATGTGCACACCTGTGTACCAATGTTGGGGACTGTACATCAATGTGTTTCTTGGAGATCTTTGACCCTTTGCACTTACCACATTGTCACAGCTTAGAATCTTTCACATTACACACTAATCTAGTAAAGGGATAAAAATGTGTTAAGTCTGTACTTACCCCCTTGTGGCTGCTGTGCTGCCCTCAAACGCCCATCCAACTCCGGGTAGGCCACTGCCAATATGCAGGCCATTAGGAGGGGTCAAGGTCCAACGGCACCCCGTCCTCCTTGGGAGGACACCCCTAGCTGGGCCTCGGCGGTCTTCGGGGCCCAGGGTCTCAGGTCCTCCCACTGCTTCCTAAGGTGGGTGGTCCACCAGTTGTGGACCCCCAGGGTCCGCACTTTTTTGGCGATGGCACGCCAAATCCCTTTTTTTCTGATGGGCATTGACCTGTCTGGATGACACATAAAAGAAGAGATTGTCATGTCCACAGACACAATACCAAAACAAGCAGGGTGAAAATAAAAGTTAGTACAGCTAGTCATGCTCAGACTGCCTTCAACATCCCTTTCAATGAGGGATGACCATCTGCAGTCAAGCCATGTGTTATATTGAGACAGGCATACAACACGCATATCCAGCACCAGGTGTCACCTTGAAACGTGACCAGACCATAAACATATCTCTAAACATGGTCTTTCCAAATAATATACACACCGCCTTCAATGATCATGTATTACAGTCTGCAGTTGGGTCAAGGCCCTACTTCACACACTCTCTACTATGTCTCAGGACTCACAGTCTATCTGTACACATATGCACATGCCCACACATATTACCACAATCCTTAATACTAACACATTTATTGCGCATAATCATACACTTAAACCTTCAAACATTACAATTGCATTGCAATTATCTGTTCCTCTAGTGCACCATAGAGCTGTTCATACAGAGGTAGGACCTCCTCCACAAACTTCTCAAGCTTCTCTGGGGAGAATGCATGGGCCCTATCACCTGCAGGATGTGGCATGATTGCTCACAGGGGAAGTACACAGCAGCTCAGGTCGTGGAGGTCTTGCTGGCAGAAGTGACAGGAGTCAAGTGAGAGATGAAGTTTGAGATGGCGGTCACGTCCGCCACGTAAAATACCATGACCGCTGGTGGACATCGCCATTGGCCCAAGACCGCCAAAGGCAGCAATGTGTTCCAATGGCAATGTCCACCACAGTTGTATCTGCCTACTGCCATGATGACATACGCCGGCGGAGTTAGGTCACTTCCTAATATCCAGAACAGTATGTCAGGAAGCTGCCATTTTAAGGCTCACATATGAACAACAAAGGGCCGTATTTATACTCCGTTTGCGCCGAATTTGCGTCGTTTTTTTCGACGCAAATTCGACGCTAAACTAACGCCAACTAACGCCATATTTATACTATGGCGTTAGAGGCGAATAGCGCCAAAGTTCCCGGAATGTGCGTCATTTTTTAGCGTGAACCCCTTCCTTGCGTTAATGATATGCAAGGGAGGCGTTCCCGTCTAAAAAATGACTCCCAGGCCTTTACGTGGTATTTATACTCCCGGGCAAAAGAGACGCCCGGGAGTGGGCGTGGCTAAAAACGGCGCATTTGCGCCGCTTTTTAACGCCTGGGTCAGGCATGGCGTTAAGGGACAAGTGGGCTCAAAATGAGCCCAGAGTGCCCTCCCCTGCCCCCAGGGACCCCCCCTGCCACCCTTGCCCACCCCAGGAGGACACCCAAGGCTGGAGGGACCCACCCCAGGGACATTCAGGTAAGTATTTTTTTATTTTTTTTTAATAATTTTTTTTGGCATAGGGGGGCCTGATTTGTGCCCCCCTACATGCCACTATGCCCAATGACCATGCCCAGGGGACAGAAGTCCCCTGGGCATGGCCATTGGGCAAGGGGGCATGACTCCTATCTTTACAATGATAGGAGTCATGTTGATGGGGGATGGGCGTCGAAAATAAATGGCGCAAGTCGGGTTACGACGATTTTTTCGACGTAACCTGACTTGCCCCATTTTAAGACGCCCATGCGCCATTTTCCCCCTACGCCGGCGCTGCCTGGTGTACGTGGTTTTTCTCGCGCACACCAGGCAGCGCCGGTCTGCTTGCGCCGGCTAACGCCATTCAATAAATACGGCGCCCGCATGGCGCTTCAGAATGGCGTTAGCCGGCGCAAAACTTTTTGACGCTAAACTGCGTTAGCGCAGTTTAGCGTCAAAAAGTATAAATATGGGCCAAAGTATTTAAAAGTTGTGTCACAAGCTGTGAAACATATCTACGATATTGTGTTCACCAATGGCTTTGAGCAAACATGTAGAAATGTGCATGTAGCATGTACAGGATGTAAAATTGATGTGTATAGAGTAATTTACATGTAGTAGCATAGTCAGCAGAGCAATGAAAATCTGAAATATGGTACATGTGTACCATATATATGTGACATGGTAAGAATGGGATTGTCACATAGACTGTCAGTGACATGCTTCTCCATTTCTAATACATGATAGAGGAAAGGGGATGTGAATGCAGTGCTAAGCCATTATTTGCTTAGGTATGTTCTGTTGACAATGTTTTAATGGTTTCACGCAGCATTTTATAGCGTTATATGTGACATAGGTGTAATCATACTTATGCTGTACAGAATGAACGATACACATACATTCTGGTTTGCATCCACATAGTTACCCTGGCATGAGAAGAGCGAGAGAACCTCCAGTGTACCGTCCACTAGCAGACCCTCAGACCATGGAGGAGCAACATGTGATTCAGATCTACCACCTGGATAGGCATACAGTCATGGATCTCTGTCGTCAGTTGGAGACAGATCTGATGCCTGCCATTCGTAATCTCTATAGCATACCACCCATTGTACAAGTTATGTCAGTGCTGCACTTCCTGGCCACAGGGTCCTTTCAAAATACAGTGGCCCTCACTGCAGGGATGTCTCAGCCTATGTTCAGTCTGGAAGGCTGTACTGTCTGCATTGCTGAAACACCTGGACAGCTATATCAGATTTCCACAACGTGAAGATTTGGCCCATGTGAAGGCTGAATTTTGTTTTGGGACACATTCTACATATGGTTGGAGCCATAGATGGCAACCATGGAGCCGTGGTTCCCCCAAAAGCCAATGAAAAGATGTATAGGAACAGGAAAAACTTCCACTCCATTAATGTCCAAGTGGTATGTTTGGCTGACCTCTACATTTCACAAGTTGATGCAAGGTACCTGGGATCAGTCCATGATTCCTTCATGTGGAACAGCAATATCCCACTGCTGATGACACAACAATACACAGAGAGGGCCTGGCTGGTTGGTAAGTCACATTTGCAATGTATGTCTGTTACATGTATCGGGTAACAAATGTATATATGTTTGTCTTTCAAAACTCTACTTTACAGGGGACTCAGGGTACCCAAATTGACCCTGGTTATTAACACCAGTGAGGTACCCAACCACGCCAGGGGAAGTCCGCTTCAATGAGGCCTACGGAAGGACAAGGCATGTCATGGAGTGGACTTTTGAGCTTCTGAAGGCAAGATTCCGTAGCATCGATAAGTCTGGTGGAGACCACCTCTACTCACCCACCAAAGTATGTCAAATTATAGTGGCCTGCTGCATGCTCCACAACCTCGCCCTGAGATGTCAAATCCCACTTATATCGGATGAGGGGGAGCCAGCAATTCCTACGAGTGAGAATGCAGATTTGCCAAGTGAGGATGAGTATGATGAGGATGAAGCTGGAGACATTAGGGCTGATCTCATCATGCGGTACTTTAGCTGACTCTAGGTATATAATGTTTCATAAAGTGACTCAGTGGAGTATTGGTGAGGGTGGGAATGCTTGATGATGGTTTTAGTATGACCATCAGAGAGGTCCTAAGTAGCTTCACAGCCCATAACTCAGATGTGCATGCAGAATATTACATGGAGTAGTGTGCAGCTTTTTGATCAACATAATCTAGGTTTATCACAATGCACAGTCAGAGTTACCATTGTATATGGGAATTGGCTGTATAATGTTTTTGTTTCAATGTGGACTATACCTTATATTTGACATTTATATTTTACAGATTACTTCACAAGGTCAACCTCATTTGGCAATATCAGATGGTGTCACATGCAGGTGGGATTTGCAGACTGACATCTGAGGTGAACATGGATTGAACCAGGTACTGTCAGGCATGAGATTTGTGGTGTGTGAGTTCTATGCCTATACTGTCAAGACAGTGGAATGGTAGTATCCTATTCCGCACTATAGACCTCTTTGCCATGGGAGTTGGGCCCAATGGTGCCATGTATGTGGACTTGTGTCTCTGACACTTGTCGTCCTGTGCTATCCATACCCTCAACCATCAGAATGGATTGTGTTGGTAATAACTAACTTGTATGTAGCTGTCAGTGTGTTTCCTCACTACAGGCCACTGTGCCTGTGTATCAAGACTGACATAGGTGAGTAGCATGGCCACTGATACCATATCATGGTAAGTAGAACGTTCCATGACTGGGGACCTTTGTACCAACCTCTGTCTGTTTCATGGGGTATGATCATTTGGGATCTATGGTATGGGTATGTGATAAGCCTTTAGCTGATGATGCATTGAACCAATATATTTGCCTACTGGGATAGTGAAAGACTGACATGTCCCTAACTTCAGAAGTCTGTGGGGTGCTTGTTATCGACACCTATGCTGAAACACTGAAGTGAGCAGCAGCACTTCACTGTGGAATCACTGGCATTCTCCCAACCTATATGTGGGAAATTTAAATGACAGTGACTTGAGTTATGTCTATCATTATAAGGCACTGCAAAATCTAGCCTAATTAAACAGTACGTGAGCTGGAACTTAGCAAATGTTTTGCAACAGAGAGCAACTTTTTTGTGCAATAGATGTGTATAGATGACAGTGAAATATGGCTGATAAATGACTCTCACACATGATCTGCGGTTAAGTTGCATTTATTGAAGAGTGCACAGCAAAATGAGGGAACTGGATCCAATATAACAATGTAAAGAGTGAAGGGTTCAGTCATGGTGGATGAAATCATTAGGACAGCTGCTACAACATTTGGAGACTCAAGTCCAGTGTCCATGTACCATAGGAAAAGTGAGATAGGTTTCAGAACAGTCAACAGGGTGTATCTGTGCCACACAACCTATCAGTGGAGGTTCACTTTCTTGCAGTGGATTTGGTTTTGGCATCTGCCCCTCCTGGATGTTTGGTTGGACATCCACGTTTGTGGAGGGGTTCTCCAGCTACAGAGAAAGCGGTGTCTGAGGCATATCCTTCCCCTGGCAGGACCTCCATTCCACTAGCAGCCACAGAACTAGAAGGGGCTGATGCCTCATTGCTAGTGGAAGGGGCCAGTTGTTGGGTACAAAACCTATTCACTGTGGTATTCATGCCTCTCAGCATCCCTACACTGGAAGCCAAGTGGGCATTTTGGGCCTGCCACTGCTGTATGACTTCCTGGTTGTTGTCCCTTTGCAGCTGCTTTATCTCCCCCATCACGCCAAGTACCTGCCCCTTTATGCCTTGGAATTGTTGGTAAGCTCCCAAGACTTGGGTGATAGTGTCCTGGCCAGCTGTATCTCTAGGAGCCTCCATCCTCTGGCCCACTCCATCCCTCTCAAGCACCCTCTCAAGCACCCCCACGTACCTGTGTCCCTGGCACAGTTGGCCCAATCCCACTGGTGCCAGATCCATCATTGTCTGGGATTAGGACAGGAGACTCGGGTACCTGAACTGGGGGGGCACAAGATGGTAGACACTGTCCTTGGAACACATGTTTGTGGGTGAATGGTTGCCTGTGATGTTGAAGCAACAGGTCTGGGAGGAGTCGATGTGGGCAGGGTGAGGCTGACAGTTTTTGACTTACCAGGAGTCCTATACTGTATGGGCCAGCTCCGTCCTCAATGTCCACAAATCCAGGGGTTAATGTCTCACTGAGGCCTTCATCCAGAGGGGTAGTGGCAATCTCTGTTGTCCTTTCCATGGTGACACTGGCTTGGTTACCTTTAGATGAATTGGAACATGCAGTTGCTGAAAGTAATGCAACAAGTGCTATCAAGGTTTGACTGATAGACATGCTATGTGACATGCACACAAAGTCTTTACATGATCCCCAGATATGACAATGACACCAGCTTCAAAATCTGGGTTAGAGCTACAGAGATTACAAACTACATACACCTTGCTACAAGATGTAGGTGATTCTTGGTGGTTAGATGACTGTTCATTAGCTCATATCTTGTTACTGTACACTGTTCTGGTTTTCTTACAGGTGGAACAGTGCCTGCTGGGAGTTGTAGTGCTGTCAGTCCCCGTACTACCCATCACATACACATACAGTGTGCCCCCAGGTGAGTTTATTTGACATGTGGTATGCCAGAGGGGGGGTATTTGGACACAGGGGTGGTGAGTGGGTTACCTGTTAATATGTCCAAAGGTGATCAGTGAGCATGCAAGACAAAACCTTTTGATGACATTATTGGTGCAGTGACTTACCTGACTCCACTCCCCCAAGTATTCCTGTCAGGCCCTCAGGAAGCAGGATGTCCAAGACCTTCTCCTCCCATGATGTGAACGTTGGGGGAGGAGGTGTGGGGTATGTGGCCAGTCTTGAGGACCATCAGCTGGTCCCTGGGGGCCATTGAACACACCTTTCCCCTGATGTCATTCTACCTCTTTCTGATGTCCATCCTTGTGCGTGTATAGTTGCTTACAGAATTCACCCTGTTGACTATTCTTTGCCACAGCTCACTTTTCCTCGCTATAGATGTTTGCTGGACTTGTGCTCCAAATAGGTGTGGCTCTACTCTGATGATTTCGTCCACCATGACCCTCAATTTACCACCTGTGAATCGAGGATGTTTTTGTGGGGACATGGTACTGGTGGATGAGATGGTGAGGTAGAGAAAAAATTAACAAGGTAAAACAATTGGTGATTAGGTGTTGGTGCTGTGATGTGAGTTGTTGGCTGGCATGTTGAATGAGTGGGGTACTACTGTATGTGTTGGGTGTGTTGTGCAGTTGTGGGATACGTGCTATGTGAAGTGTGTAGGGGTGCCTATTCTATGGTTAGTAATATTTTGTGTGGACTCTATCTAGCAGTGTATGGTGTTTTTGTTGCAAAGGATGATGGGGTGTGAAGGGGTGTGTTTTATAGGGCAGTATGTTTGTGTGTCGTGTGTGTGTGTGGATGTTTGACATGTGTGGGGTTTTCAAATTATCCAATGTGGTGTGGTATATTACTGATGTGACCGCCGACCGCCGCGGGTCGGACCGCCATTGGTTTTCCATCATGGAAGAACTGCTCTCGTGATTTGTGGGTCGTAATAGGATCAGAGATTTTTGGGCGGGCTGGTGGTACTTGTGGTGGGACTGTCTGTTTTCCACCCCCCAGTGACCTAGAGGTTTGGGATTTTTGGCTGGATTTTGGCTGGCATCGCTGTGCGAGTCTTACACATGGCAGTCTTCTGGTGGCCGCCATCGTGGCAGTCTTGCCAAAAGACTTCCAAACGCGTAATGAGGCCCATGGTCTAAATATTTCTCTTATTCTAATGAACGTTCCATAGACTTGGACCCAGGTGGTCAACTCTCTTCTCCCCATATGTATATAACGGTCCAAACCTGACATAGATTTAGAGACGTTCTGTTCCAAAGAGTTCACATATTTTCTGAATTCCATTATGAGCAATTAAATATCAATTTTAGTTGCCAGAGCTTAAAAATCTTCTGTAATAATAGTTCACGTTTATTCAGTCTCTGATGGGTTTTAAGGCATACTGTGTTTTTTGTTTGAGAAAAGCCCTGAAAGACCTCCTTTATCAGTGATGTCTCAGATGCTTTGTGTTTGTTAGGAATCATGTTCAGTCTCTGTGCTTTTTTGGGTAGTCTGCCAGAGATTAGATATCTACTATGTGCCAAATCCTGAGCCCCAAAAGTCGACAGAATCAGTCCAGCCTTCTCAATACTTTCATTAAGCCTCAGTGTCTCTTTGTGCTTTTAGCACATTTTAATCTCTGGTTTATTTTCCCTTATCACATATTATCATGATGAGCGTGGGAGATAAAAGGTTCTTATTTGTTCTTATATGGATAACACCTTTTATTGTATTTCTTTAAAGTTAGGGGCTTGTGACGTTTCGTTGTGTGGGACATATCCTAGTGATCCGCTTCCTCCTCCCCGTCTTCTTCTTTACTATTGCAGTCATTGGATTGGGTTCCTGACCAGTCCCCTAGGTGTGGATTCCACTCTTTCTTCACCCCGAGATACCCAGGCTTGAGGATCTCTGTATTCAATGTGGGCATCAGGTTTCTTTTTGGCCTTTCTCCCACCAGTTAGCATTAATTTTGGGTCCCAAAAGTGTACCATGTGGGACATAGCAATTATCAATGTTGCCAAGAATGCTGCATGCTCACATCCCAGCTCTTTCTGGTTTTCTGCTGTTTCCACCCTACCAATGACTTACTTAGATTAAGGTTGTTCTCCACCGAAAACGTCTTCTTTCAGGGTTCTACCAGAGGAGTAGAATGGACTGGGTTTTTGCTGCTTCTCTAACTTCCACATACACTGTTAAGTGGTTAAAAACAGAGATCTACAGCCTCTTCTGGGCCCCACATTCAGGAGCTTAGTGGAGAAAGATCCGTATGGGTCTCCATCCAGGCCACGTCCCTACAAAGCTGCATTTGTGAGATCAATGTAGGGCTTTGTCAAACGAGCAGCAGTGACAATCTAATTGTGTAGTTCACCATCAGGACAAGTATTGAGCAATGAGGCTTGATTCAACATAGGTCAACTTACCAAAGTAATAGAAAAGACAGAAACCAACATTTCATATGTTGACAATCTGTACAGTGAAAAGATGTTGTGTCTTAGTGGTTAACAACAGGACAACCATAACGTGAAATACAGAACGGGAAAGATCACTGAACAATATTTCCAGATTCATCAAAGTGATAGGTAGTAGGCATCTTCACCCTCAAGCATGGAGGCAACCTCAAGAACGAAAGAAGAATAACGCATCAAGAGCTCCCAGTACTAAAGCATCACAAACAGAAGAAGGGTTGGCAGCTGGGTTTGTTTTATCTCCATGGTAATGTGTCAACAATCCAAGGGCAAAACACTCTCTTTCATGACAATACCGGGAAAAAGACTTTAAAAATCAGGGAGACTTGAAGTAGGCGTGGAGGGCAATGCATTTATGAGTGAAACAATAGTCTGTTCTGCTACCGTAGATGAGGGCAAAGGTAAACAGGCATACTTTTCAATAAAATACTGAAAAGCTTTTACAGTGTTAACAGGACCCCAAATCCATTGATGACAGCAGTATGCCACTCCTGAAAGAGTGTGAATTTGAGACAAAGGGCCTCCTGACAACATTGGTAGTCAGATCAGCCGACTGCCAATGCCGCAGGGAGGATGCCCCCGTCATACCGGCGGCACCCCCCCACACTATTGCAACTTTCTCACTGGGCTGATCAGTGGGAACATTGTAATAGAGCATTTCCACTGGTCAGTCCGGTGGGAACAATGGTAAAATATAGGACTCAGCTCACTTAAGGGAGCCGAGTCCTATACCATAGCACAGTGGGGACCAACGAGCACCCTTTGAATGCAAAGCAGAAAGTGCTCATTCTGATGGTTCTGGGCAGGGGGACCCCTGCACTGCCCATACCCTAGGCAGTGCAGGGGCCCCCCTGTTGCCCCGGGCACTGGCTTTCCACCAGCCTTTTCATGGCAGGGCCACTGCCATGAAAAGGCTGGTGGAAAGTAGGGTTGTAATCAGCCTGGCGGCACTGGGTTCAGCATCACTCTGGCTGGTTACATCTCCGCCTGCTGTCATCTCATCAGGAACCTTGCCCCGACAGAGACTGCGGTCCCCTGGTGGTCTGACCACCAGCCTTGTGATCTGGCATTCGGAATGCCAGGATTGCAACGGTCCAACCACCACCTCAAGTCTGGCAATCTTAGGACTGCAATCAGGCTCACAATAACTTGCGAATAGCCTGGATGTCCTCTTCCAGAGATATCATGATCCAAGTATTGAACATGGTGCAAACAAAATTGTAGCTTTTCTTAAGAGGATTTGTGCCCATGATTTGCTAATTGAATATGTAGGTACAGTGAATCACCTTCAAACTGATGTACAGAATCAGATGCGAGCAACACACAACATCAATGTATTGAACAATGGCAGAACCAAATGGAAAGACCTAGGTGACTAAATCTTGAGAAATTGTGAAAATATCACTGGTGACTGTATGCCCTCATGAAAACCAACAGCCTGATTACGACTACGGGGGTCCTACGACCACCGTAACCACGGTGGCGGTCCAACTGCCATTTCCTATGGGGTCCGTCCACCAGATTATGAAGATGGCGGTTGGACCCCACTAGACTGCAACAACCTCAGGATCACAGATCCCGCGGTTGTAGTGATGCAGAAAGATGTGGTCAGTCATGGTGGTGCCAATGTTGGCACCGCAGTGCTGATCACAACTTGCCTTTCTACTGACCTTTTTATGGCGGGGACACTGCCATGAAAAGGTTGAAGGAAAGGCAGAGAAGGGGCCACAGGGGGGCCCCTGCACTGCCCATGCCCATGTCGTGGGCAGTGGCCCTCCTGTCAGCACAGTTGGAATGTGCAACAGTGTGCATTCTGACTGTGCTGGCGGTGCAAAGTGCAGCGGCATTGGCCTTGGCTCTCCCTTAAAGCCGAAGCCGATGCCACCTCACTGTCTGCATCATCCAGCCCAGCAGGAACATCATAATATGGCGGCAGGGGGGCCGCTGGCTTGGCGGCGTCTTCTCGACCATCGTATTAGAGGTCTGTTGGTCGAGCCGCCAAAACCGTAATTGGCCCTGGGTCTGCATCATTTGAAAGCTGATACATTGTAATTGTAACTGTATTATATAGTGCTTACTATCACTAAAAAGGTGTTGAAATGCTTTCCAGAAAGTAGCACGCTACTGTAGAACCCAGAATAGATTAGTGGTTGATTAGTATAGGGAAATATGTTGTTAATTCGAGCTGTGAATATCTGGGCCTTCAGTTAATTGTGAGTAATGAAAATTAAATAAATTACTTTCTACAGCTGCACCCAGCACCAAATTCCAGAAGTAGCAACCCCAATACAAGAAAAAAATATTTTTCTCAGATCTCCGAGAAACCATAGTTTTCAATCAAAATCCAAACCTGCCAATACCTGATAGTATATCCCAACTGCAAACAGAGGATGACTAAAGTTTGTAAAGATTAACTATAGGGAATCACCAGGGCTCTTGAAGACCTTGACAACTATAACAATGATAATTTTAAAATACCTGCTGCAAATCACTTGGCTGATAGCCTGCAATCCAACTGCAGTCTGTAACTAACATGCCCCTTACTAACTACTCCTCTGCTTTCAATTTAAGATCCCAAAACAATACCTCACTTCACGCAAAGACCTCTCCTTCCAGTCAAGGATCTTTTCTTTTTCTCTAAATGAGGAATGCAATGAAACCTCAGCCAGCCTGTCACTAATTTCTATTATTGCTGAAACAGACTACAACGGTCTATAGGACCTCATTAAGAGTTTAGCGGAGGGGATTACTCCATCACAAAAGTGACAGATATCCTGTTCACCGTATTACAAGTTCCATATGATACTTTTGTGATGGAGAAAACCCCTCCAACAAACTTGAAATGAGGCCCTATAGACTACAACAACATATTCACTAGTGTTTGGGTTGATTGAGAGCTGTCACAACTGTTCTCTGTCTTTCACTGGAAAAACATGTGTCAAAATATCATAGAATAGAATATCATCAAAGAAAAGGTAAGGATATCATTTGTTTTAAAGTAAATACAGATTTCTAAGTAATTTATTAAAAAAAATATATATATATATATATATGTTCTTGAAACAAATATGAAAACAATAATTAAACCTTTTGTTAAATATATCCAATTTAATATGTTAATAATAATATAACATTAAAATTAACAAGCATATTCATAGCCAACAAAAACTATAAATATATATATATATATATATAAATGTATATATAGATAGAAACCATTTTTAAACAATTTAAAAAAAATTGCATACATATTAATAGAGTAAGAAAATATAGTAAAAATATATAACAGTTGAAGTATAAAATTAATATAAAAATAACCTAAATTAAATTTAAAAATGAACATATAATAAATAGTTGTCTCCGTGTAATAATTGTCACGTAATCAAGGCTGCAGAGACATCCGAAACGCGTTGTGTGATTAAAGCCTTTTTGCTTTTTTTCCTGAAGTCCTGAGTGTGCGTAACTTACTGTTTATTTTTTGGGCTGATTTGTTAATTTACCGGCTTCATCCTGCCGGTGTTTAGCACTACCCCTCGCGGGCCACCCCGAGCCCGGAACGAGCATTTGGATTGTAATATATATATATATATATATATATATGGAGAGGGAGAGAGCGAGAGAGAGAGGATACAATATTCAAACAATTAAAAAAATGTCATACATATTAATAAAGAAAAAATATAACAATTAAAATAATAAAATTAATATAAAAATAATTTTAAATGAAAAATACATTTTTCTAAAATTATTATAAACATAAAAAACAAAGAATTGAGTAAAAACGATTAAGTTTAAATTTCAAATAAAACAAATAACTTGCATAATAAATAACCAATTAAAATGCACCTGGTTAAATATCAATTATACATTTAAATAACATAAAAATATTAATTTACAGAAAACAAGTATGCCTTATATAGTTTCCCATCCTATTCCCCTACGAACCCAACCAACAGCTATAAGAATATAAATTACTAATTAAACTATAAAAAAATAAGATATGCATTTAAATAAATAAAGAAAACTGAGAAAAATAAAATTGCAATTAAAAAAAATGATATTATTATTAACCATGCATTGAAATATTTTGTTTACAATAAAATTTAACACTAAGGCCCTCTTTACGAGTGAGGGGCTCTTATCTCTGCCATACTCATGGTGGTGTTCTGGACCCCCGCGGATGCGGCGGTCGGGCCGCCACATCACAAGGTATGACCGCAATGTAACCGCCAGTTCTGCCAGGATCTTGGATCTGTTGGTGGCGGAGATCTTAATCCACTAGGGCAGCGCTGCCCCGCAGATTGCAACCAATGTTTGACATGATATTCATGGCACACTATGGGCCTTGTTAAGAGGCTGGAGGTCTGAAGACCACGAGCCTCATGGTGGCGGTTGGACCGCTGTGGCTGTGGTGGTCCACCCTCCACATTACAAGCCACCAACCTACTACCATCCCCACCAGGATCAGTGATCCCGATGGGCCGATGACGGTCCTGGTTGTAATCAGCCAGGGACGCACTGAATTCAGTGCCGCCCTACAGATTACAACCTTGTTCTCTGCCAGCCTTTTCATGGCAGTCTGACTGCCATGAAGAGGCTGGTGGAGAACAAGTGCAGGGTGCCACAGGAAGGCCCCTGCACTGTCCATGGCACATGGGCAGTGCAGGGGTCCCCTTGCCCAGCACCCTCGAAATGCATGCTGTCTGCTAAGCATACAGTGTGCATTTTGAGGGTGTTGGTGCCTCCTGCATGCTGCAGCATTGGCGCCAGCTCTGTCACGAGTCGGCCACAATGCTGTTGCACCGTTCCCACTGGGTTGACCGGCAGAAATCTTGGTTTCCACTGGTGAGTCCAGTGAGATCGTTGTAATGGGGCCGACAGGGAGGTCACCAGCACTGCGGCGACCTCCCCATCAGGAGTTTGGCACAGGTGCTTCCATCTGCCAAACTCATAATCAGCCCCTGTTTTTCTGAGAATAATAGTTGTGTTATTCACCTATCCATGAAATGAATTTTGAAATAGAATTACTAAATAGAAAATTTCTTTCACCTGGAGTTGAGGTAGGATTACAGGTAACTTTAATTGTTCCTTATATACCTCCCTTAACCCAAACACCCTGCATAGGAAATGACCAAATGGATATAGTCTGAAAGGACCTGGGTTTAGACAGATTCTGTAATCACCCATAACAAATGCGCAAGTCCAGCTACTGTTCCATGGTTTACACCACCTTCTTCAGGATATTTTAATACAATATTTGTATACAACTCTTACTAAAAACAAACATGTGTGTGGCAAACAACATATACATTTCTCTACACAGCTGTTAACCAAAAATCACAATTTATTATTTACGTTTTCTATTTTTGTCTCACATCTGAAGAAGGTGGTGCAAACCAGGGAATCCGCCTAAATGTCATGTTAAAAGTATTTACGTATAAAATTTTATTGATGACGCGTGTGTAATGATTGTAATGCCGTAAAAAGATTTTTAATTGTGACAATTTAAAAAATTTGGATAATAAATCTGATAAAAAAATGTATGCACATGGATTATGTAAAAGAATAAACAAGAGAATATTTTTCTAAAGAATTGATGTAAATGTTTTTTTGTATAATACAATTTATACAGTACATAGCAAATAAAATTCTCGTGACAAGGGACAAAGATGGAACCTTAGAAGGGCTCCCAAAATTATTTAAATTATTTCTCTTAGGCAGTAGTAATGAGCAAATCATATTGTTGTGTATGTAATACAGCTGAACACCCATACTTTACATCAAAAAGGAAATATTATACAGTAATTTATACACTTATCCATCATAGCCCAGATATGTTGTTTAGCTGGCTATTGCCAAGTTCACAACAGCTCACTTGATAATAAACAACAAACACAGCTGTTCACATCGTCCAAAACTGTACTTGGTAGTGCAGTATCATACTGATGTCCCCAGTACTTCAAATTCACTGTGCACAAAATTCTGTGTGCCTCGTTACGAGTTTGGCGGTCTGACCTCCAGACCGCAATGGTGGCGACCGCCAAAAGACCAAGCTGTCCAACCACCATCACTGCCAGCCTGCCAACCAACCACCGACTGTACTATGACTCACAAATCACAATGGCAGTTCTTCCATGGTGGTGTTCCAATGGTAGCATGAAACGTGATGGTCGGCGGTTCCCACAGTAATACACAATACCACATTGGATGGATTAAAATGCAAACAGCTGACACACATTCACATACCTCACACATCCACAAACTGCACTATAAAACACATCCCTTCACACACCATAGCCCTTTGCATCTACAGTGCCACACATAGAAGCCAGAGCCCAAAATCAGAGACAGTACCATAGATTAGGCACCCCTCAACTTTCACATGGCACTTGTTCCACACCTGCACAACACACCCACCACACATAATAGCACCTCCACACATCATTTACTAACCGTCACCCTCTCACCACACCGCACCTACACCCCAACATCCTTTTTGGTGTTGTCTACCACCACCATGTCACCACAAAAACACCCCCGTTTCACAGATGAGGAGTTAAGAGCCATGGTGGATTAAATTATCAGAGTAGAGTCACACTTATTTGGAACCCGAGTCCAGCAGACTACAATTGCGAGGAAAATGGAAATGTGGCAAAGAATAGTCGACAGGGTGAATTCTGTGGGCAGCTACCTGCGCTCAAGGGAGGATATAAGGAAGAGGTGGCATGACCTCAGGGGGAAGGTGCGTTCCATGTCTGCCAGGCACCTGCTAGCGGATCTCAAGACTGGCAGTGGGCCCCCACCTCCTCCCCCACAGTTCACATTGTGGGAGGAGAAGGTCTTAACCATCCTGCTTCCTGAGGGCTTGATAGGAACACCTGGGGGAGTAGGGTCGGATAAGTCACAACATCAATAATGTCACCAAATTATAATGTCATGCATGCTCACTGATCACCTTTTGCCACCTTCACTGTCACACCACTCATCCACCCCCGTGGCCAAAGATCTGAATACTCCTGTCTGGCATGTCACATGTGAGGTTAACTCACCTGGGGGCACAGTATCTGTGTATGGTGTGGGTAGCAACGGGACTGACAGCACTACAACTCCCAGCAGGCACTGTTCTACCATTACTAAAACCAGAACAGTGTACCATACTGAAAATAACCTTACGTGTATACTAAACAATGGAGTATACTCACCTGAATGGTTCACAATTATGTAGTCTGTGATAATGACAGCAATGGTATGAACAGCTGCTAGTACAATACCACTAACACACAGCTACAACTGTGTCCTCTGCTAATCTGTCCCTTATACTTCCCATCACCTAGAAAACTGTACTCACCTGGGGGGTATAACAACTGTATAGTCTGTGGGAATGACAGCAATGCTATGGACAACTGCCAGTACAATACCACTAACACACAGCTACAACTGTGTCCTCCGCTAATCTGTCTCTTCTACCTCCCATCACCTAGAGAATTGTACATACCTAGGGCAATAACAATTGTATAGTCTGTTGGCATAGGACAGCTATTGACGGGAATGCTAAGGAGAGCTGCCACTAGTGTGCTCCTTACACAAAGCTGCAATTGTGCCCTCTGCTACTCTGTTCCTTCTACCTCCCATCACCTAGAGAGCTGTACTCACCTGGGGGAATCTCACATATATGCAGTGTGCTGTACTTGGTGTAACCTGCCACATATAGCCAGGTAGAATGATAACGCCAAATCTGAGGGCCAGGTCAGTGTCCACATGACATTGTGCAGCTGTCTGTTAACTCAACAATTATGTTTTGCTAACTGGGAAGTACCCTGAAACATATTATGCTCCTCTGCTGCCAAGATATGAGTTTATGAACAGACATCCAAGTGCCAAGATACTCAGACATACTAAAGCAAGGTGATTTAATAAGGAAATGTCTGTACTACAAATGTCAGGTCCATGTTATTGAAAACAGGTGTCACTGTCACATAAGGAGAACAAGCAAAGCCAGCTGTATATGGCCAACAGCATATCTACCTGTAAAAGTGTGTACCACATGTCACAATACAACCTGTAACTGTCTGTTTCTCGCCTTCAGCAGGCCTACCTGCTACTGGGACCACGGAAAGCACTCCTGAGAGTGCCACTTCCCCCTTAGATGAAGCCCTCAGCGAGGACAGCACTCCTGGATGTGTGGACATTGAGGAAGGCTCTGGCCCATCTGCGGAACCTCGTCAGACGACAACTGTCAGCCTCACTCTGCCCAGATCGACTCCTCCCAGCCTGGTTGGATTCACATCGCAGGCAACCCGTTGCCCCCAAACTTGTGTCCCAAGGAAAGAAACAACCATCATGTGCCCCCCAGTCCAGGTACTGGAGTCACAACTCGAAAACCCTGACAGTGATGGACCTGGTACCAGTGGGCAAACTATGCGAAGGGTGCAGGCATGTGGCGGTACGGTGCGTGGGAGGGATGGTATATGCCAGTGGCATGAGACTGCTAGAGATAGTTCAGGTCAGGACACCATCTCCCAAGTCTTGGGAGCCTACCAACATTCCCAAGGCGTGATAGGCCAGGTACTTGCCATGCTGGGGGAGATCAAGCAGCTGCAGAGGAACAATCACCAGGAGGTCATGCAACAGTAGGAGGCCCACAATGCCCACATGGTCTCCCTAACAGTGGTACTGAGAGACAACAATACCACTCTGAGCAGGGAACATCGAGAACACTAGACCCCTTCCATTTGCTAAGTTACACCTGTCCCTTCAACATCTGCGGCTGCCAGTGGAATGGAGGACCTGCCAGGAGAAGGATCTGTCTCAAACACCCCTGTCTCTGTAGCTGAAGAAGCCCCCGCAAGAGTGAATGTCCACCCACACAACCAGGAGGTGCAGAGGGCAAGACAACAACCACTGCCAGGAAGTAACCTCTAACTGATAGATTCCCTTTGTCTGCCACAGATGCACCCTGTTGACTTTTCTACAACCCCTTTCCAAATTACCAGGATAGTAGGACACTGGATTTGGGACTTCAAATGTTGTGCCAGCTACTCTCATGATAACATCCACTGTGACTGATCCCTTCACTGCCTGAACATCATTTTTTTCATCACATTCATCATAATCTCCTGTGCCCATGAAAATAAATACAACTAATGCACTGTCTATGAATTATAGTCAGTTTTTCATTCATGTGAGTTGTTGAATGTGAAATTTATTTCATGCTCATGATTAACTCATAAGAAGGGAATGTAAGGAGGGACATGTCATAAATAGTGCCATGCTGAGGATCACTACCAACTCAATGACACATGTTGACAGTCACCACACTCTTTTTTGTTACCTTGTGTAACGCATAGGCTGCCCAAATGTCAGGACTGTCATAGTCAAGTATGTCAAAACTTTTTTTGCTTCTGCCTTGGTGTCAGTAAGTAACATCCCACTGACCCCTGAAGTAAGGGACATCAGACTGTATCCCTCAGAATAACCCATCAGATTGGTAGAAATTGTTATCAGCTTGACCATTTTCACATATCAATACCATGCCTACAAAATCAACACAGCCAATAATAGAGACAGAGGACAGTACAACAGCTCCTAGTCAGAGAACCTTTCACTTACAATGGATGGGCAAATGTAGGCACTGGTACTCACCCATGTCAGTGTTGGCACACGTGCACTGTGATCTGCAAAGAGGGAACACAATGACAGCCACATACAAGTCAAAGAGGATCAATGTCAACACAATGTGAAGGTTGAGGGAATGGATTGCACAGGATGATGTGTCAAAGACACATGATCACACACATGTCACCATTGGACTCACATACCATGGCAAACAGGTCCATTTTGTTGCACAGATCTCTGACATCCTACTGTCCTGGCAGCCTGGGCATGGGTCTCATACACCCCAAAAAATGTAACACAGTACATGGATCAATCCGTGCCTGCTTCACATCACACCAGCTAAACCCACCTGCCATTGACAACACTCAGAAATGTCCACATGAGGATGGCATTGTGAAGAGACCTGGAAGGAAAATGTGATTATCAAGTTTAGGCAGGTAAAGGCTTACATGAGATAAAAAATTGTGTTCCAAATGTTGTTGTTTTTTTAAAAGTTCATTTTGACTGCTCCAAATGAAGGAGATCCTCAGGAGAGTCACAACTCCAAGTCTAAACTTACCAGAAAGCCTGAGCTGTATACTGCATAGCATCAAATGTCCTGTCTGATGGTCACACAGAGACCCTTCTCAACCAATACTGACCCCTTCAGTACCCCAAGGAATCAGTGAGATCACAGAACATTGCATACTTTCACTCAGGTGAAGTACTCATTGATGAAATCTGCCTGCATGTCGCCACCTTCATCCACATCACTGTCGTCTTCACTTGGTATTTCTGCATTCTCACCAGGTGAAACTGCAAGCTCCCCCTCACCTGGAATGTATGGGCTCTGTTGCCTCAGGGCAAGGTTGTGGAGCATGCAGCAGGCCGCAATGGTTTGACACGCTTTAGCAGGTGGGTAGAGGAGGGCTCCACCAGACTTATCGATGCTGCAGAATCTTGCCTTCACGAGCCCAACAGCCCACTCTGGGACATGCTATATCCTTCCATGGGCCTCGTTAAAGTGGACTTCCCCTGGCATGATTTGGTTCCTCGCTGGTGTCAACAACCAGGGACGGTTTGGGTAGGCAGAGTCCCCTGTAAGAAATTGAGACGTGTACGAACATGAATCCAGGGCATCATCACATCTGGCAGCAGACATAGCATTCAAACACACACAACATGTGTAATGTACCAACCAGCCAGGCTCTCTCTGGGTACTGTTGTGTCATCAGCTGTGGGATATCACTGTTCCGCATAATGATGGCATCATGGACTGAACCTGAGTACCATGCACATACTTGGGAAATGTAGAGGTCCGCCAAATAAACTACTTGGATGCTTATGGAGTGGAAGTTCATCCTGCTCCAATAGACCTATTCAGTGGCATGTGGGGGAACCAAGGCTACAAGTATGCCATCAATGGCTCCCACTACATGTGGGATGTGTGCCAAACAACAGAACTCAGCATTCACATGGGCAAACTCCCCAGGTCGTTGAAATCAGATGTAGCTGTCCAGGTTTTTCAACATTGCAGAGAGTACATCCTTCAAGACCAGACAGTACATAGGCTGGGACATTCATGCAGTTAGTGCCACTGTATTGTGGAAGGAGCATGTGGCCAGGAATTGCAGCACTGACATGACTTGAACAATGGGTGGTATGCTATTTGGATGACTGATGGTAGGCATCAGATCTGTCTCCAATTGACAACAGAGATTCTTGATTGTCTGCCTACCCAAGCGGTAAATTTGTATGACATGTTTATTCTACATAGTCTGCAAGTCTGCTAGTGTACGGTATACAGGAGGTTGTGTCACCATTCATATTCCAGGGTAACTATGTGAGAGAAAATAAGAAGGTATGTCAATCACTCATTGTGTCCCTTGTAAGTGACACTACAAATGTCCCATAAAAACTTTGACTTGCCATTTGATACAGTGAAAACATGATACACAGCACATACCAAAGGTAAAAATGACATAGTAGTTACATGGCATCCCCTTGCCTCAAATAAGATGTGTACATATAAACTAATATGTCAGCGAGACTATGTGATACTAACATCAGACAATACCTGGGATTAAATGCACACAAACACAAGATTGCCCATTGCTGAGAGGGTAGTGACTGTACCACCAATGATTTGTTGAAATTAGCAGAACACCATGACAGACAAATATACATCTTCAGACAATGCCAGAACTAACGATTATGCCATACAAATGTTTTCCACATTGTGACACATCAAAAATTACCTTTTCTGACCATCCAAAGGCCTTAAAATGGCAACTGCCTGACCTACTCCATTGGACAATGGGAAACAACCGCCAGAGGAAGTCGTCATGGTGGTAGGTAGATGCTACCGCAGCGGACATTGCCATTGGATAACATTGTTGCCTGTGGTGGTCTTTGGCCAATGGCAGTGTCCGCCGGTGGTGACGGTCGTGTACTTGGCAGACGTGACCGCCATCTCCTGCTTCATCTCTCAATTGACTTCTGACACTGCTGCCAGCAAGACCTCCATGACCTGAGCTTCTGTGAGAAATCATGCCATGTCCTACATGTGACAGGGCCCCTGCCTTATCACCTGAAGAGCTGGAGAAGCTGGTGGAGGAGGTACTACACCTGAATGGACAGCTCTATGGTGCACCAGAGGAGCAGGTAAGAGCACCATGTGCACACGTTACTGTCGCTCTACTAATCTTTTCCTTAGTTAGCCTAAACTTATGGACACATTTTCAGATCATATCCTTAAAGCCGAGTAGGTGCTATCCGTGTATTTAAATGATTAAGTTCCTGGCCATGTACCTAGGTGAAGTGACAGCCACCTTGTGATTTATGTACATGGTTAGCTGAGGCGGCATGACAGCCATCACCAGGTAAATCCAATCATTAGATGTGCTTGATGTGTGGTCATACATGTTAACTTGACATCAGGGGGTGTTGGTGCATGCTGTTTGCCGGTTTGTCCCCATACTTGTGCCGTTTCTGGATCTGCACCTGCATCTGTGGCCACATCTGGGCTTGTTGTAGTGTTGTACTGAAGCCAGCTAATGACACTCTATTGCCCTAAGCTCTGCACAATGACAGCCATTGATAATTGGCTGTGGGATAGATCAAGTATTGTGATGCAGCTCACATTTTGGGAGATGGTATTATGTGTTGATTTGTGTGGTCTGCCTGCAGAGAAATTTGTCTTTTCAATTGCCACTTTCTGTAAATATTGTCATCTGGGCTGTTATTGAATAGCTTTAGCACTGCAAGTGTGAGCCTGTAGCCACACCATATATCCATAAACAGCTGGTGAAGGCTGACAATCATGCCTCACTACTAAGGTTCATCAACTTGAGCCTATACCCACTGATTACTATTGTTATTGCATTGGG
Source organism: Pleurodeles waltl (assembly GCF_031143425.1). Taxonomy (NCBI): domain Eukaryota; kingdom Metazoa; phylum Chordata; class Amphibia; order Caudata; family Salamandridae; genus Pleurodeles; species Pleurodeles waltl. Next base: position 620,824,734 of record NC_090437.1, on the reverse strand, counting down.
GGCATGGTGGAAAGCTGTGACAGATGTCCTCAGATCAACTCTGACCATTTGTATTACATATCCTTGACAGATCCCATGATCACACTGCCCTGTTGGCTCCTTATTCCAGCTCTGGTGCATTCTGTGCATGCTTCTAATTATTTGGGCATTGAACATCTGCAAACAGTGTGTTGTGCATTGATGTTCCCTGATATATGAGCCTGTGTTTTGGACATGACGTGGGACCTGTCCAATGCAAGGCCAGGTGTATCTTACTTTGACATAGTTTTTGTGTGCACACATGTTTTAGAAGTATTTGTAACTTGTTTTGGACTGACACTAAGACCCCACTCCCTGAAGTAGCACGTAGGAGCATGTGTATGTGTTAGGGTTTGTACACAGCAAAGAGCATGTCCCCTCTCACTGCACTAGTGGGTTCTGTAATAGCTCCCTTTTAAACTTACTATTGAAAGCCTTTCTTGTTATCTCACCTTCCCCCCCCCCTAGGCTTCTGTGTATGTTGTTTAATGTGCTGTTTTGTTTACACATTGGGCCTTGCTTTTACCAAGGCTTCTTTAAAATACTCCTCCCTAGGCCATGTGTTAATCCAATTCATTTGTATAATAACTGAAACTCTGCACACCTTTCAAGAACATGTACAGCATGTGAGGACCACACCCAGCTCTTCAAACCATACCCAGCTCTGCACACCTTCCAAGAACATGTGCAGCATGTGAGGACCACACCCAGCTCTTCAAACCACACCCAGCCCTGTCTATAAAAGGCATCCCCCGAGCCTCACCCAGTGCTTGTGCTCGTCTACCTCCCGCTTACCTGAGAACAGATCCCTCGGCGCTGGCACTCCTGCTCTTTACAGACTTTCATTGACTTCAATGGGCGCAGCTTCTGGCTCTTCCTTCTTCCGGTTTCCGGTTCATCCTTGCTTCAGCCTCTCTCCTATGAGTAACCTGCAAAAGAGAAAGAAGACAAGGTTAGACTGATCAGTATCTCTTGCCAGCAACAAGTAAGTGCAAAACCTTTTATTACCTGAAAGAACTTTGACAACAATTTCTGGATTCGTGTATAGACAATTTGAAACGAAATACCTTCCACGAACATTGTGATTCAAACTCTTTGTTACAAGAATATTTTGCAGAACTTTGTGAAGCAAACATTGTTTTTTCTCATGGAACTTTTAAGAATCGAACAGTGGAAACCATTAACAGCAAGGCAAACAGTAAATCAAGGACTTGCACAAATTACATGCTGTATTTTGATGTAAAAGTACAGTATTTGTTTTATAAAAGATTCTGGAAATATGGGAAAAGTGAGTCTGCTATTGGGAATTTAGGCTTTAGTTATATTATGATGAATGTTTGATATTGGTAATTCTGATAACGGTATTTGTTTAATGTTTTAGAAGCTTTACAGTAATAGAAAACACATCCCAGAGCAGTAACACATTCCAAACCTGGAAACTAGAGACCAGGATCCAAGAGGTACTTTTAGAAGAGAATTTCTAATAAATAAAGGGATAGTCAGGAACCCATTTAGGAATAGGTTGCACTTATCTGTTCTTTGGTTATGTTTCATTAGGCACCAGTTTCTACAGAAGTCAGAAAGGGCCGCAGATTTGTGCAGCACTTCAACAGTGGAAACGCAAGAACGGTGTTGTCTCTCTTTTTTATTTTATCCACTTCCCCCCTTCCCTTGAGCTTCTGTTCTTAGTGCACTGTTTTAAAAACTAGTGTGCTGGAACAAGCAGTTTCAGGGTGGGGTCGGATTGTCTGCAACCTCCATCAGAACTGAACAAGAACTCAGGTGAGCTGGGCTTTGACAGTATGTGCATAGGAGCACACATGTAAAGGCTTGCATCTTTGTGTGCACAACATGTGACTCCTTTGTATGTTGTCCTAGCAATATGGGCCTGTCTGTAGCCTGGCTGTGACCTGTGGGGACCATATACAGTTTGTGATCATCAGGGTTTGTGGATGTTTGTGTGCAATGTTTGCTATTTTGTGTATCCGTCACTTGCCATTTGGTGTGTGTTTTTGGATCGTGTTCCTGGCAAATGTCATGTGGATTGCTCATGTTACACAAAACACACTGCTTTATTAATTGGTCTGGGAAGGGGCTGAGCAGATGGTTGTGATGGGTACTCTTAAGGGGAGTGTTTACAGTAATGTCCCCTTATCCAACGATTGCTATGTGCCATAGGTGGACAGGATGTTCAAGACAGGTTGTTGTTGTCTTGTTGGACTGATTTGTAGTAACTTCTGTCTGTTCTTGTGTGGGACTTGTGGATATGATTTTCTGCCTTGTTTTTTGCATCCATGCAGGCCAATACCCATCAGAAGAAGGGGATTTGGCCAGCCATCGGCAAGAAGGTGCGGACCCTGAGGTTACACAGCTGGCAGAGCGAGCAACAATTAGAAGAGGTGGGAGGACCTGAGACCCTGGGCCAGGAAGATCGCAGAGGCCCAGCTCGGGCTGTCCTCCCAACAAGGACGGGGTGCCCGTTGGACCATGACCCCCCTAATGGCCTGCATCTTGGCAGTGGCCTACCCAGAGTTGGATGGCCCTTTCAGGGCAGCACAGCAGCCACAAGGGGGTAAGTACAGATCTGACTCATGTTTGACCCTTTACCAGGTGATTGAGTGAGGGACAGAATTCTAGCTCTGACAACGTGGGAAGTTTCATGTGTATCAGATCTTCTGTGCTTACATTGATGTGCATGGATCATGTATTGCCAACAGGTATGCATATTCATTTGGGTTTGGGAGATGGTACTCAACTATGAGAAACTCTCAGTCGCATAGCACAGAATGGAGCACATATGACTCTGTTGGGGTTCCAGTATTTAGTTTTTACTACCGTGGTGGCTGTTAATTCCCACCAACAGATTACTCCACCCTAATGTTGTAGTAAAAAGGCAGGTAGATTGATGAGCTCTGCCCTCTGCTATGTATCGGGGCTGTCTATGTGTGATTTCAATTCAGGCAGGGGCAAGTCATCTCCATTGTATGGTGGTTACTGATGTGGCACAATATTCTGTGATGCATGAGTGTCCATCATATGGACACCTGTTGCAAGGTAATTCCCCTTGGTAAGTGAGGAATGTACATTGCCTTGTGTGATGTTTCATCAGAGTTGACAAAATGTATGTTGGATACCTGTGTGAGTGTGCTACATATCCACTGGGACACATATGTATGTATCAGATGTAAGCATGTGATAGCCATGCTGATGTCCTAATAGCAGAATGTTGCCACATTTCTGTCCATGGATTTCTTTTGTAGGTATGATACATAGGTAATGGTTGTCCACTCACAGATGGGTCAGACAGTACTATGTCAACATCATGTGTACTCTGACATCAATAGCCATGCATCACCGTTTTTTGTCATGTATCAATGTCACTTGATAAAGGTATGGCTTGCTGGTACCAGGGTTGCCTACATTTACTTGGCAACATATGTTATGGCCTGATACATGATATCAGGGTAAGGGATTGGTGGGGTAAGGATTGGGTCTGTGTATTTGCTAAGGCACCTTTGGATGGGAATCCATTGCTTGTCTACTGCTTGACTATGTGTTGCAGAATGTGGCACCTGTTTTGGGTGGAATAGTCACCTAGTCATGGCATGGATAGTGTGATTCCTCAACTTCATTCCTGCTATTGTAGTTTTCAGATAGCTTGCTTTGCTGGTGTGTTACATTTGTAAATTTGGGAAACATGTATTGTATTGTGTTGTTACATGATGTTGACACTTTGCTGGCACTTCCTGGGGGGGGGGTCAGTTGATATGATGGTATGTAATTTCTTTCTGGTTTGTGATGGGAGTGTTATCATGTGTATGTTATGACCCAACTTCACTATCTATTTTCAGCATCAGCGCTGGCAGGCGAAGGAGACGGGGCACAGCTGGGTGGGGAAGCTTTTGACCATGGGATCTCTTGTCATGAGACCACAGACACCGAGTGACCCAGTGGCCTGGAGGGTAGGGGGAGTGCCACGGGGCAGCCTGGATCTGCAACATCATCTTCTGAGTCCTCCTGCATTGGCCACTCCTTAGTGGTGGCGGACCCATTGGGACCCCTCCAGTATCATCTCTGTCTGCCACCCCCGTTCTATCACCGCCCTCCTTGTAGCTCCCCAACGAGTTGGCCGTGCTCCCTCACCCAAGAGGGTGGGCGTCTCCTTTGCCATAGGCACCTCTTCTCCAGTCACTATTAGCCCTACTGCCCTCAGTGAGGAGGCTATTGACCTCCTGAGAAGCATCTCTTTGGGTCAGTCTACCATTGTGAATGCCATTCATAAACTGGCATCCCAGGTTCAAAAAAGCAATGTCTTCCTGGAGGGAATTCACGGTGGAATGGATGGTCTACAGAGATCATTTCAGGCTCTGCCCTCGACACTGACAGCAGCCAGTGACCCCTTGTCTACCGACCCACCTCCACCTTCCTTTTCCCAGTCCAAATCCTCCCTTCCCCGACCCAGCCAAAGCACACAAACAGACTGGCATGCATCCACCTGAACAAACAAGGGAAGCGCAAACAAACATCAGTAACACAAGACACACCACCGGCACGCACACAATGAACATCCACCTGCAGACACAGCAACAATTACGAATTGCCCTGACACCCCCAGCTACAAAGACACTACACCTTGTACACCTACAGACCCCATACCAACATACACTGATCCAGCCACCACACCTATGTTACCTGCGAACAACACCAAAGCAGACCCTCATACATCCACCCCAGTCACCACACCTGCAGACACCACAACCACTGACATCCCTACATGCAGCACATCTACCATTTCTGCAGCCACCACCCCAACAGACAGCCACCCACCCACCACTGCATCCCCAGCACCTTAGCCCAAAACACGTAAACAATCTCTCATCCACTCAACAGACACCCACCACAAACAAGCACACCTCCCACAAACATGCACCCAAGACATCCACACCTAAATGTCAAACAACCACACCCTCCACACCCAAACCCCCTTCTGATGACCGTCCCTGTGTGTCAAAAGAAGTATTCCTTTGAAACCTTGACCTTTTCCCTACTCAGCCCCCTATGACACTCCCAAAAGAGCTGTCCCCCTCACAAAGGCCGTCCCTTCCACCTCCAAAGCCTCCCCTACACCCCTGCCCGCACCCATGCCCCTGCCCCGCCAAAAAGAAGTTCACCCCTCCCAAGAAGGTTCCTTCCTCCCAAATCAAAACAAACCCTTCCCAGGCCCAAGCCCACTACTCCCCAATAATCCCTGAGGTGCCTGCTCCTTGATGCCTCTACCTGTGGAGGTTACATGGCAGTCAGGAGTCAAGTTGGGGCACCATTTTGTGCTTTTGGTGCCAGAAAAAGACATTTGGACTGGCCCATGGCCTTGGACGTTCATATTTTTGCGGTTTTAGCTCATTAAAGCCAAGCAGTTGTTGTTTTTTTGGTTACATCTTTCTCCTGCATTACCTTTCCTAGGCATCTGTTGTTCCTGGCTGACATTGGTTGTGTGCCAATATTTGTGTGCGTGTGCTGCTTGCTATTTCATGTTTTATTTTAGCAGTATGTGATTTTGTGTGAAGTGTTGTTGTCCTCCGAGGGTAGGGTGTGTGTTTTACATGTATGGAGCTGAAATGTTGGTGTCAAGGTGTTGTGTTGTGTTTGTGTTTGTAGTGATATGTGTTGTAGTGATGTGGGATTTGGTCCTGTGTGGTGCATGCCTTATCCATCACGTGGCTATTGTGTAGATGTGGTGTGCGTTCTTGGGTTTTGTCAGTGCAGACATGGAGTGTGCTGAGGTGTGCAAGTTTACTTTGCTTTTGTATGCATGTGGCTATTTAGGTGTGTGTCCCTCAGAGCTGGCTGTTGCCTTGTATAGTGTCTGGAGAATTGTATGCTTTGTGGACTTGCCCTTTACCCTTGTGTGTGACTGTGCATTACATTTTTTGTTAGTATTGTTTGTCCATGAGATCTAAACGAGGCCTGTTCATGTGGGCATGTTTTTATGGGCCTTATTCAACATGAGATGTGTCCCAGTATGGCCTCCTTCCATGTCTGATTTTGCTGCTCCCATCGCTGTCCTGACTTTGTTGTTGTGATGTGTTGCTTTGTGTGTTTTGACTGTCTGTGTCTGTGTGTATTATGCATGGCAGGATATGTCTGATGTGCTGTGTATGTGTGATGTGTGTGTTGATTACTGGGTTGTTTGATGCTTGTGTTGTGTGTGTTCCATTACTCGTAGAGGTACATGAGTGTCTCCCTTTTTTTGTGTCTGTTTCCGCCTCCTGATGCATGGTGGTTGGACTGTGGTGGTCACATTGGTGGTGTGCAACCTCCTAATAGGTCCGGCGGAAACATGGTCTCCCCCACACTGTTTGTGCCTCCAGACGACCGCAGCAGTCTGTGCTGGCTTGTGGTGCCGGCGGACCGCTGGTGGTCTTCTGTGTGCACCACTAACAAACTCATAATTTGGAGGACCGCCCCATCAGCCTGTTGGTGTTCAGACCCCCACATGGCGGTCCGTGGAACGCCAAACCCATAATCAGGCCCTGTGTTCTTTAAGATAACAGACAACATCCAAGGCAGCACATTAGGCATAACGCTCAGTACACATTCAACACAGCTCAGGTATTCCATATATTTGGCTACAAACCACGTTCACAAGGGAACCAACGATAATAATAAATAATCACTACCTCCAACAGGACACATTAGTCATATCGAAGTGCATACATAGATCACAGTTCATAGGCAGCATATAGATGGACCTCACTTAGCCAGTCAGTCAAATAATCTTTATTCGGCATACACAAAGTCATAAAAGCACAAATTAAAACAGCTGAAAATAAAAGTTAGCAACTTAAAAAAATAAGAACAGACTTTTTTAAAAGACACGGTCCCATACAAAAGCTGACTAATACAGTCAGCATAGTACATTACAAAGACCCATTTCTATTTCTAATTCTCAACACACAGCGAACAAAATCAGCTGCTGCAATACAAAGATTTGAGTTACACAGTTAGCTCATAACAGCATTCACTCTTTGAAACACGATGTTGCTCTCCATGTCAACAGAGCACACTATACCAGGATGCACTCAGCACCCCACAGCTACACTTAATTAAAGGGATACTGCAGATCTTACCAAGACACCATAGTCTAAGACATCTCTGGTACATACCTCAAATTGGGTAATACACATACCAATGTTTTAGACGTCACCCACCCAAATTGGTCACAATCTCTAGCTAAACATACCAGACAGTACTACAACCACACACATACATGATGTATCAACTGCCACCACACCCTATGGTTTGTTGTGGAATCCTTGAGACCAGGTCTTGAAGGTACCCAAACCCAAGAGCACTGTATTCACATGTTAATAATAATTCAGTGCTTGACAAAAGTCTGTTAAGGTAACATAACAAACTGTACCATAACATAACAAAACATAACACTGGGGGCCTTATTATGTGGCTGGCGGTCTCGCAGTGGTGGTCGGACTGCCGCGGCTGTGGTGTTATGACCACCACATCATGAGGTTGGCAGGCAGACTAGCCAACCTACCACTGTTCCCACCAGGATCAGTAATCCCGATAGGCTGACGGCGGTCCTGGTTGTAATCAGCCAGGGCAGCACTGAACTCAGCGCCACCCTGCTGATTACATCCTTGTTCTCTGCCAGCCTTTTCATGGTGGTGATTCCACCACCATGATAAGGCTGGCAGAGAACAAGTGCAGGGGGGCCACTTATTTACGCATAAAGGATTTGCTGGTGGGTTTTTGGACTAACTCCCTAGACAACCACGTAGTCGCATTCATGGTCAAGTTATCTTCATGTGTAGTTGACCACAAAGAAGCCACTAACAACCATGGTTTGTCCATGAACCTAATACTTATACATTAAAGTCCTATGACATCATAGTGTGTTGCTCAGACCATTATCCCTGGGAAGATACCACTACGGGTAACTACAAGTGGCCCTATGTTTCTCGTCCCCGGTTTGTGAATCTGCACCTGGTAAAACTGCAAATGATGCTGGGAAGGGGGGGCAGGCAAAGCCGAAGCCCGGCCTGTGCCTGCCCATTTCCTGTGCTATGGAGGAGCCGATAATGTTCCCTGGTGTATTTTCCTGCCGTGATGTGTCCTTTCCCGCTCCCCTTCTTCCCCCTTCACTGCCCTCTCCTTTCAGTTGCCATTTACTACCTGCTTGAAGCAAGTAGTAAATGTCAGAAGGAAAGAAGCCCCTAGTGGGTCCTAATTTGTGAATGGCACGCAGAAAATGACCCCGTGTTCCCAGTTCCCCTTGTTATTCACAATACCAATCAGAATTAGAGGTTGGTATTGTGACTGGGTATTCCCATTCTAAATAATACATCACTGATAGCTATACCTTAGCATCAGCACACAAATTCAGAGATGCAATGCACTGGTCATGTTCAGTGGCTGGTAGGAGGTGAGAATGACGGAAGGGGACATCCCAACAAAACAATGTCAACACATACATTTAAAAAGAAGTTTGGGTCTTTCTGGACTGTTTTCGCGTCATTCAGCAATACTAGAACCAGCTATTTACTCTTCAAAAATCCCATTCTCAGGGAGCATCACAATTTAATATGAGAAAAGGCTGCATTTCAGGACCAATAATTTATCCGGATCACATTTCACTTATTTTTTTCCTGGTGCTGTGAAGCCGTCTGGGACTTTTGTTCCGAATGAGATGAAATACAATTTAAGCATAAGAAGCTCCCGATTTTACATCTACACTGGTTCACTGAACATACTGCGACTCTGGAAATGCCTATTTAAAAAAAATCATAACAATTTGTAATGTATTATCACATACATATGCCTAAATATAGGGTTTCAGAAAATTGTGCCTTATTTGGCATGCTGTGCTGACAGCTCAGTCTCAATGAGCCCGGTCTACAATGATTATGGCTCTAAGACTGCGGCAAAAAAGTGGTTTGAGAAAAAAAGGGAAAATGGGTAAGCGCTCCCATGACTTCAAAGAAATCCTTCAGAACTCGTGGGCACTTCTTGCGGTGAAAGGCTCCTCTGCCAGCAGACACATCTATTTGTCTGCTCAGGAAGTTGGTGTGCTAGTTTTACTCACAGTGGAGCCCTGTTCCCTCCCCACAATATCTTTTCCCACGGTTAACACTACAAAGTGGAAGATCCAGCATATTCCTGAGCTTTGGGGCTCTGTCGCCTTCTGCAATTGCGTTGTCTTTGAGCAACAGTTTTGTAATTCATGTGTCCAAGGGGGGATTTCAGCAAAGGATGGAATATAGCTCAGTGAATATTAAATACATATTGAATGCTTGCACCGTGGCGAGTAGCTCGACACTTCAGAATTGGGGAGGATATTTTTTCTCCAGAAAAATGTGAATCGCCTTCTCGTTTGTTGAAATTCTTCCTTGTGTGGGAGGGGGTCTGCTGTACTGTGGCAAAGGGACTTGCCTTTGGTAGCGCCAGATAGAAATAGACATTTTGATGTAGTGACTTCCAGTCTACATTTGGCCAGTGAAGCCTTTGTGCCTACTGTTGCAGACTCCTCTCCTGCAGTTAGAAACTCGAGACCTTGACTTGAAAGTTTAACAGAGGGCAAGGGTAAACTTTGAAAGGAAGAGCATTTGCCTATAGGCACCTATTAGAACATGAACTAGTTGTTACTACCCACTTTCCCCAACTGATGAAGTACCTGAAACGATAAAAATGTCACAGCATCTACTAGCAGTTTAAGCAGGTCAAGGGACATATTTAGCAAACATTCACGCTACGCAATACATGAAAGGGAGAGGACAGGAAAGTGCCATTTTTGACATTATACAGTGCATTACTGCTCTCTGTCGGTGCTGGGGGACAATGGGCTGCCTAGCGCCAATGCACGCACCCTTGCACCATGGTGCGAGGGTGCCTGCATTGCAGGCAGGATTGTTTTGTGCGGGATGGGGCATCTTCCTGCAGAAAAACAATCCACAGATGTGTTTTCCTCATTCCAAGGGTGCAGTACAATACAGCATACTTAGAAAGAGGAAACAATGAGGAGAAATAAAGATATTTGCCCTCGTTGTGCCTCGTAGGGGAAGGCGTACAAGCCTGACACATTCCCAAGCCTACCACTATTGGTAAATCTGGGAATTCATCAGAATACATGGGTGGATACGTGGGAGCATCCAAGCTCCACCCATGTAGTGCCCTCACATGCAGTGTAACAGCTACTTGTGCTGTCTTGCGTTACACCAGATTTATCAAGGCACGCAGGGCTGCGCAGGGTGGCCTTGCATGGCTTGATAAATCCGATTGCAGGTTTTGCACCATCCCGTGTTGCCTTGCGTGGTGAAGGGTGATGCAAAAACCTAGTATAAATAAGCCCCCAAGTGCCCATTGATTCCAAAATTCAAATGACACAGGAGTGATCACAACAAACAGCTGACGGACGTTTACTGTCCATATATTCACAGTACACCACTGAGCCACTAGAGATGGATTAAAAATCTTACGCCCACAGAAGCTCTCCTACTCTGAGCAACTTTTACTGCTCATAGTCTGTGTTCCTGATATTTTCAAAACACTCTGGCCACAGAGAGTTACATTCTCTGGAAACTGCCAGTGCTTTTATGCAGTAAAACATAACGCAACTCGACTGGGATGAACTCTCCACTGCCTTGTCCAAGTGACTACAATTTGGTATACAAGCAAGAGAGACTCAGCAATTAACCTCTACTTTGCAGTATAGGACTGCAAGAATGGAAAGTCTTATTGTTCGAGTAAAGAAGAGATGCCCAGAACCTTACCTGCAGAAGCAAGCCGAATGTACTTTGGCTCTGGTATCCTTTATCATATTGTACCTTTTGTTCCCAGACAAAGATGGCAAATTGTTTCACAATTACCCTTTATAAAAATGTTATCAGTCAATCTAAAGTGGAGACATTGCATTCAAAGTGTAAAGGGGCAAGAGTAGAATCAGTGGCATAGCTTCAGGGGGGTGTTTCGGGTGTTACACACCCCTTCCCCTAATAAATGTATTTTCTTATAAATAATACAGGTGCTTTTAGTTGGGTATCGTGAGATGTCAGTTGGATTTCAGCAGTAATTTCTACATACACTGAGACAAAAAGCACACACAAGCACTTCAAAAGTCATAAAAAATATTGGTTATTTTACAGAATATTGTGTTTTCTCTCTTACTACTCTTACCAAACTGCATTCCTCTCCCTATCCACTTCCCCTTAGATCCTTCTCATGTGCCCTGCTTGTCGTATAATATATTTAAACATTTTATGCCAGTCTGATTGTTGGGAAATCTGAAGCTCATACTCTCCGAATTTTACTGACCAAGCTACACCTCTGAGTAGAATGCTGTGCCCAGTTTCTTTTTAAAGCTCCACTCCCTTTCTCATCAATAGGTGGCTCTGCTTCCCTTGACCTCTGTACATGAACTGAACACCAGTGGCTTGATTTCAAAATGTCTTAAACTTTAGCCGATGGCAATGATCCAAATTTGCCGACTTCTAAATTTTTTGACTGTGCGACAAGAGGTGGGCTGTGTGCCAAGCATTGTCTGGGAGACAATTTTGCCCCCCTGTTGCGCCTCTTCAAAGAGGAAAGTGAAGAACAGCCTCTGAAACTGCTGCCGATATTTGATTAAGCCATAAGGGACCTCAACTGTGCACATACTCCACACACAAGCTGGAAACCTGCTCTAAGCCGGTAGGTCTCACATATGCGTGACCTATTGGCTTTGCCAATGTATTTTAGCCATGCAATACATCTGCATGGCTGCTGTTAACTATGGCTAAATGAGTGTAGAGGAGAGTGCTGTGCAGAGTCATAGAGTGGAATGGCAAAGAGTGGCATGGCGAAGAGTGAAGAAGCATGGAGTGGAGTGGCATGGAGTGGCATGGAGTTCAGAAGCAGAGAGTGCAGTGTTAAAGAGTAGAGTGTCAATATGCAGTGACCTAGAATGGAGTGGAGTAGCATGGAGAGCAGGGGCATAGAGTGGAGTAGAGTAGCATAGAAAGCAGTGGTGTAGAGTTGAGTAGAGTGGCATAGAGAGCAGTGGTGTAGAGTAAAGTGATGCAGAGTAGAGTGCAGTTCCATAGAGTACAGTGACATAGAATGCTGTGACATAGAGTGCTAGTGTGTAGGCTACATTGGCATAGAGTAGAGTGGTGCAGAGTGCAGTGGCATAGAGTACATTGATCAGAGTACAGGGAAGTGGAATAGAGTGGAGTGGTGCAGGGTAGACTGCAGTTGTGTAGAGTGGCATAGAGTGTAATGGCATAAAGTGGTGTACAGTGGATTTGCATAGAGTGCAGGGGCATAGTGTTGAGTGTTACAGAGTAAAGTGCATTGGCATGGAGTGCAGTGGAGTAGAGTGTAGATTTGTAGAGTGGTGTAGAGTACGGTGGCAAAGAGTGCAGTGTTGCAGAGTGGCATTGAGTACAGTGGCATAGAGTGGAGTTGTGCAGAGTAGATTACTGTGGCCTAGACTGGAGAGGTGTAGAGAGCAGTGGAAAATAGTTCAGTGGTTTATAGTAGAGTTGAGAAGAGTGCATTGGTATAGAGTTGAGTGGTGCAGGGTAGAGTAGAGAGACCCAGCATGAAGTGGGGTAGAGTGCAGTGGCATAGCATGGAATTTTCATGGTGTGGTAGCCCACTGCAATTACAGACAACACATTTTCAATTGAAATGACCATTACATTTGCACAGACATACAGTTTACGAATAAATAAAATAATACAGTGAATTGAGAAAAATGTGTCATCTAGTGTAATGATTTGTTTGGATCACATTATTGTATTTGCTTTCAACACACTTCACAGATAACAACAAATGTGTTTCATTTGTGTTCCTAATTCTGATATATTATGAAATACGAGCACAGTTCATTTAAATGTTGTAATGTACAAGAAGAAAATTCTTTCTTAACCCCTCTGTCCAGCACGATTGTCACATAAATCTTCTAACTTCAAGTTAGAGAAAGAAAAGACAATGCCTGAAATTTTACCTCAGTCTTGAAATGCACACCAAATGTGATGAGAGAAAAACAAGATTTACAGAAAGGAGGCACTCAGAAGGATACAGTAAATAAGGTTTGTGCAAGGAAAGGTACTAACTCAGGCTGGAGAGCCTAAAACAAAGAAAACCAGCCAATGGAAAGCAAGAACATGTGAGTTACAAACCACAAAGCCAATGGCAAGCAACAGGCAGAATGCATTCCTAGGCTACCTTTCTGAGTGTCCCCAAGATGTCTTTAGCAAACCAGAATGCTGTGCTGTCTGGGATCAGCAACTTAAAAAGTGTATTTCTTTAAGATGCCGACGGATTTCACCTTAGCACATCGTATTATATCACTCCGTAGAGGGACATTTGTTAAAAGTGATAGTTTTTGAACATGAACTTAGAAACATTAATGCCCCCTCCAATGACAATGCCATTAGTAAACTAAGAGGTAGGTCAGTAGACATGTAAATCCTAAAGGTGGCCTAGATTATCATTATAGTCTATTAAATTGCACATAAAAGGTGCTTGTAAAGTACTCACCTTGAACTAAAGCATTTAAAAGTTCTCTCATGTGTGATAATGAAGAAAAGGAGGCTCTGTGGAATAAAATGTTTACCTAGGATCACACAATTTGAACAAGGAACAGTCAGCATTGATTCCAGGCTATGGTGCGTCACATTTTGAAGTTCACCCACCAGAAGTATATATCTGTCTCTCCTGTTTAACATCAAAGTTCACTGTTTTGCCGTTTTTTCTTGCACATGAGGAGAAAAACAGGCACAGACATAGCAGACCAAACTCACTGTCCCCAGAACCAGCTACCTGGCCAATAATGCAATTATTTGGGGTGGAGGGGGAGGGCACACCCTAACGACCCCCTTAAAGCTACGCCCTTGGACACAGTCTCCTCAAGAGGTGACCCTGTGAAAGCAGTTGATACTGTGTGACACATGGTGGCACTGTGTGTGGTAGCAGGTCTGATGATCTCACATGAAAGCCAAGGACTCTGATAGATGATAGACAATAGCTTGATACTATCACAGTCAATGAACTGCTGCCTGATTACATACATTTCCTTTACATTAATAGGGTTACCTAAACTGGATGAAGCTAAATTGACTTAATTTGCAATTTCCATAATTTTAATAGACGTAACCGCTACGGGTGCAGTCAGGAACCACTACAATCTCGGAAACTGCTCCCAAAAGTCTGGGTCACTGTGAGATCTTGGCTGAGATGGCTTTCTACCCCACCATGGTGACATCTGACCTAATGATGTCACTTTATAACTGTTAATATTCCGCCTCCTTTCAGAAAGCCAAATCCTTGGAGGCGATCACAAAGACATTTCCGCCTGTAAACCATTTTTAATGGCCAAACATAGCCTCATTGCGACACGTCAGGCACACCCATCAACACACTGCCTGCTGCAAAGTGCCAGGATATCAATTGAAAAATATAAAAGTATACGGCTTCGAGCAACTGATCTTTGTCATTATATCGAATACATTTAAAGAGATACCACTTTATGAAAACCTCAATTACATATGTTTAATGAACATTTGATGGAGTCCTAAAACGAGACAGTTAAAACGAAAGATCATTTTACACATCCTAACCTTAACTATAATCCTAACTAAACCCCAACACAGATTATCGCTCTTAATCTGATCCTAAACATAGCTCTAAACTGAATGTCATCACCAGCTGCTACACGTAACCTAACACTGGCCCTGACCTACTGACCATAAACCCTGCCTTTCTTCTAACTGCGACCATTGCAGTAAACCATGTCCGAATCTTACCCATCATACTGAGCCTTATTCTGCACTCTGGCTGCATCTTTGGCACCTTTCTGTAAACGGTTCTTCATTTAAATATTCTCAATATATATATATATATATATATATATATATATATATATATATATATATTATTTTTTTGCTGGAGGGATCTATAATGATTTTTGTAGAGATTTCGACCTGCAAGGGTTCTTGTATATCGACTTCACTATGAAAAAGTTTCCCTGTTTATATTACTCTGGTGACACAAAGGTGATTCGCCCGAGCCATGCTTAACGTCTAACTTTATTTAAAAACAAAACAGACAGTTGAAACACCAAGTGGGCTGCTGCAATTTGTATTAATCGCTACCCATGGAAAATATTCTTTAATAAACATAGGTGCAAGCTGATTGTGTAATCTAACTTGG
The DNA here is from genome assembly GCF_031143425.1 of Pleurodeles waltl. Lineage (NCBI taxonomy): Eukaryota > Metazoa > Chordata > Amphibia > Caudata > Salamandridae > Pleurodeles > Pleurodeles waltl. The sequence goes on along the minus strand of NC_090437.1, from coordinate 620,809,509 downwards.
AAACGAGCACTGTTCTGAATCTAATGAGAAAAAGAAAAATGCTGGTAGATTTTTATGGATTTTCAAAAAAAAACAAAAAAAGTTTTAGAGATATTGGGGCCAATTCCCGAAAGCATGCATAAGTATGAGCAATAGTACTACTCTTTTACGTACTCTTACCTGCCTTGGTGAATCGCCTCGAAACTGTCCACTCCCTACTAGCAAACGCGCAAAGGTCACAGTACTTCTATTTGTTCTAATTGCACGTGAATATTCCTCATTTATATCCACTTTAGGTCTTTCCTATCTAGTTCACAAAGGCATGAAAGAGTAGCTTTAAGAGTGGGAGGGACACATATATGTAGACATTTGTGCTGTTGCCCTAAGAGCAGGGCTGGACTGGAAAACCAAAAGCATCAATATAAAAATGTTCAAAACAGCCTCGCTCTCTTCCTCTCCTTGCTTTCTTTTCCCACACATCGTCTGTCTCTCCTCCTGAAGTAAAACCCCTAAGGCCCAACTCCATTTTAGGTAAGCCCATGACTCTATCTTGGATAAACTGAAGTTGCCATCTACTTAATTTTTTACCAGTAGAAGTCACCATGTTCCCTGATTTATGCAGAATCATTATCATGTCTGTCATTAGACACAGATGTCACCTGACCTTATCTTTCTTAGAAGTATGAAAGTGTCAAGCCATTGGATCAATGCCAGAGATACAGCACTTGATGTGACATTTGTCTGGGTTAAATGTCTACTTTTCACTACATCAAGGTTCTATAAGAACACATACAAACATTTAGCCGAAATAGTGTAGTATGAATGTATGTCTTTTTATCTTATATGTTCATAAGGAAGTGTCTGGGGTGCACACCATAATGCACATAACCTATGTCAGACATTCCTAAATGTATGTCAGGAATTCTAATTTCCGATAATATTTAGTATATAAGGACTGCCACTTGACTACTTGTCAGGAGAGGTCCTTCACCCAGATTCTGCCACAGTCTCACCTACTGCCAGCACACTTTGCAGATACTACATCTCACCTGAAGCCGATAGAGTCGAGTCCTGGAGAAAGACCACAGCATGGGTTTCACTTCGCAGGGAACACTGTCTTTACGTCTCCACTGATAAAGACAGCTTTGCTCTCAAAAAGGTATGAAGTGTGTGTCTTCTCTCGAAGAAACTCTAGGATGCAAATTGGTCTACCTTCCATGCTCTCTTAGTATAAGGCAGAGAAGTAGAAGTTAGGGTGCTAGGTACTAGATTACATTTTAACCATGTTAGAAATGTCCATTTTATTCTCAATATTTATAACATGGCTTCTTGTTATGTTCATAATATTCTGTGTAGTTGTTTTAGATGTATTGCGAAACAGATTGTTCCTGTAGTAATAAATACTTTTATCTTAAAAGTGTTCATTCATCTTAGTATGTTGTGTGTGTGAGATACTCTAAATAACTAAATAAGGTTTGTTACTGTTACCACAGAGCCCCTGATCCCTTTATGGAATTGTTTGTAAAACAAAAGCAATACCTCTGTTTCAATTACACATTTAATAGTGATCTGTGAGGCTATCGGTCTTTCACATTCATCACTGATGCACTGAATGAAGTTCACTCGTGGGTGGGAAAGCACACCTTGTAAAGCTATGCCAAAGTCATAGCTTAGGCAACACTCTCTCTCTGACTGCTACTTTCTTTCTTTCTTTCTCCTTCTAGAAGCACCCTGTGCCTGCTGCATTTAATCTTGTAGGTGGGAAAGTGACAGAGGCACCGGCAGCAGTCCTGGGCTTTCACAACTATCCTCCAATTGTTCCAGCCCACTAGGGAAATGTCTGATGGAATGAAAGGTTATTCCAGGCCTGCCTGACTGACTGGGCCTCAAGACGTTGCTCTTGTCATAATGCCAAGCCTGTAAGCCTATAAATATTATTGAGTTCTCTATTTTTAGCCAATCAGCTTTAGCATGCTGGTTGGAATCCATAAATTAATGGCCCTTAATCTAATTGTAGAACTATTCCTAAATAATCCCTATAGATATATCAAGTGGATCAACGTTGATGATAGTGCTGACTCCAGGAAAACTCCACAGCTAATTTGAGGGAGTGTGGGTATAATTTGATGTAGCCTGTCCAGCAGGAGGATATTATGCACTGTGTTGAGTGCCAAAACAGCCAGTAGGTACAGTGGGCCCTTACACCCTACATCATTGTAGATTCTGAAGTCATCTATCAGGGCTACAATTACAGAGTCTTTGCCTTTTAGGATTATGTATTTGGATTCAGAAAAGTTGCGCAAATGAGCTGCCACTGCCTTTTCAAGAAGATTTAATGGATATTTTATTTATTTTATTTAGTTGCAGGATTTGTATACTACAGGCACAGGCACAAAGGGTAATGGAGTAGTGCACATAAAACTAGAAAAATATAACAAGTGTAGTCACTTGCAAGAGGAAAGAAAGTGCAGGGGTATTAAAGGTAGAATAATGCATTAGGAGGGGGAGGTGAAATGAAGAGATGGAGGAAAAAAGAGCTAGACATTTAGTTATGGACAAATGTGTTTTTAGATTTTTTCTCTAAGGGCAATGGGTTAAGGTTAGTCTTAGGGCCTCATTATGAGTGCTGCGGTCTTCACACCACCAAACATGCAGTGGTGGTCGGAGCACCGCACGCTTGGCGGTCCAACCTCCAGATTACGAACCTGGCGGTCAGACCGCCAGGAGACTGCCACCACCGCCAGGATCACAGATCCCGATGGGGTGATGGTGGTCGATGTCATGGTCAGCCACAGCGGTGCCCATGGCAGCACCGCCGTGCTGATCATGACTTCACTTTCTGCAGCCTTTCCATGGAGGTTTCACCCAATGCTGGAGGGAAGGCAGTGTTGGGGGCTGCAAGGGGGCCAATGTACTACACACGACCATGTCGTAGGTAGTGCAGGGCCCCCTGCCAGCACCCTCATAATACGCACTGTCTTCTTTGCAGACAGTGTGCATTCCGAGAGTACTGGTGTGCGATGAGCCGAGGTCAGTGCTGCTGCACTGTTTCCTGTTGACTGGCAGAAACGTCATAATACAACATTTCCACCAGTCAGCCCGGTAGGAACATTAGAATATGAAGGGGAGCGAGGCTGCCGGGTTGACGATGGTCTCATCCCTGCAGCTTTGGCGGTCTATAAGTCAGACCACCAAAGTCGTAATGAGGCCCTTAGTTTGGTCTTGTTGGCAGTTCTAGAGTATTGGTGCTTGGAGAGAAAATTAGTGGTACATTTTCTTGTATCTTTTTGATTTTTGAATTTCGAAGAGGAGATGGGATTCATTTCTGGAGTCTCTTTATTTTCCATAATATAGCTGGGCAGGGCATGATGCAGGCAAATGTGGATGATGAATGCCATCAGATGTGTCATGGGCATAATAATTTCAAGAAATTCTGTAGGATGTTTAACTGGTTGTATAACCTTAAGAGATGGAAAATGTTGTTAAATTAACGTACAGTGAGCTGCCCTTATCTGCGCTCCTGCAGCATTTTTCTTGCAATTGAGTAGGCAGGATGGTGCTGGAAGGAGTCAAGGATTACACAAAACAAACCTAAAACAAATCACCTAAGACTTTGGAAATCATTTGTCATCAGATTTCATTAGCAGGATCACTGTGAAACTCCAGTATAAAAAGGAGGCAGTAACAGTTGAGAAGTGCTTCACAAACGAGCCTCATGTATCAATTCTTCAGTTACTGTTTCCTTGTTGGAAATCTGTGAGATCTTGTTTTTTCCTAGAAGATGTGGTAGGAGTTTTTGAGGGCAATTTAAAATAATGTAAGTTTTTTTTATAGCGTTATTTGGATCCTTTTTCCTTGGAATCTGGCAGCCCATTTGGGAATAATTCTCTAGCTTGATTTCTTAGGACCCTAAATACCTTGAGGTAGGATTTCAATTTTTGGATTTACATTTTTCAACAGTCTTGTGGACAATGGATTGTTGTCTTCACACTCTTGAACACCTTTGATGGATGTTTAGATTTAATGTCTACATGAACTTTTTCTGATTGTAAACAACAAACCTTTTTGATGGTTTAAGTATGAGTTTCCTGAATTATTAGAGTAAGGGGGTCTTTCACTAAAAGATTACATGTCACTGTCATGAGTGTTTATAATGGATTGATGACCCTTCCTTTATTTTTTTTAGCAGATAACTCATTTGAGTGTTGTACAAAGAGATATTAGCTGAGTGAGAGATGTAATCCTTACAGGTGCTAAGAATCTTGTTTCCTATGGGTACTGCATAATTCCAGTGCGCCTTGTGTTCTAAAATGTAATTAATAGAGGTATACAGTAGTACTCGAATACTCTACTAAAAATCGAATGTAGTGGATGGCATCTCACACCAGTTGTTTTATATTCTCCTTTCCCATGTTGTGTTTAAGCTGACAATGACAGGAGTTCTTGTGGGCAATTGACCAAAGAGAACGCAAGTTGGAAACAGCTTCGAAGAATGCATGACACTTCTGCCGAAGGGAAACCATGAGAAATTTCTGTTCTTGTCAAAATGAGTTTGATTTTGTCAGACTTCATAGCCCATTTAACCATCCAAGCTCCTAAATATAGGACAGTCTTGAGAGGAGCACACACCTTGAACAACTGTTCTGAAGCCTTGGGGTGAGGGGGTTCAAATTTCTAAGGAGTAGTTAGAAGGAGATCACTTATGGACCTTGGAGATTTTTTTGGTTCAAGTAGAAGGGTCTTTAGAGTGACGTCAGCATGACGAATGGCATGGAGTTTGCTAGTTGAACAATTAAAGAGTTTGGCCCTCATTCCAACCCTGGCGGTCTATGACCGCCAGGGTGGAGGGCAACGCAAGCACCGCCAACAGGCTGGCGGTGCTTCCAGGGCCATTCTGACCGCGGTGGTAAAGCCGTGGTCAGAAAAGGGGAACCGGCGTTTCCCGCCCGTTTTCCCCTGGCCCAGGGAATCTCAGCGCCGCCATGGGGATTCCGACCCCCTTCCCGCCAGCCTGTTTCTGGCGGTTTACACCGCCAGAACCAGGATGGCGGGAACGGGTGTCGTGGGGCCCCCTAACAGGGCCCACAGTGAAAATCGCGACGGGTGCTACTGCACCCGTCGCACCCCTGCAACTCCGCCGGCTCCATTCGGAGCCGGCTTCATTGTTGCAGGGTCTTTCCCGCTGGGTTGGCGGGCGCCCTTTTGGCGGTCGCCCGCCGGCCCAGCGGGAAAGTCGAAATGACCCCCGCGGTCTTTTGACCGCGGTGCGGTCTTTTGACGGGGTTACTTCGGCGGGCGGCCTCTGCTGCCCGCCAAAGTTAGAATGACCCCCTTTATGTCTTAGTGATAGATATCTAGCAGAGACTACTTTTGGATTGTCTGGAACAGAGTAATAACAGCCCCAATGGTTTGAGAGATTAGTTCCATCAATATTTACACTACTACATCAATACATTTGTCAGCAAACATGAATTCAATGGAGGGAGGCTTGCAAATCAATAGAAAATATTCTATTATTTTATCAGGGTTTACATTGAAGTACCAATAGCTGTGTCTTATCGAGTTGGTCAAAGGGTGGCGATGAGACTGGAAGTGAATATTTTGTACATAACAGTGAGACCTCACTCTCCACGATGGATGGCTTCAGAGACAGAGGACAAACAGTACTAGTGCTTAGTAACACTTGGTGCAAAGGCTTCTGTAATTGATTGGTGAAAGAGAAGAGAACATGAAATAAGGCCTCTGGTAACAAAAGATGGTGGTAAAAATAATGTCAGTTATGTTTTGTACGGCAAATAAACACGTTTATTTCAAGAGGGTGTACATCAGGCAGTTTTGAGCAAGTAAATACATGTCTTAAGACGAAAAACAGTGTAATATGTTTTCTTGTGTGCACATTAATACTTGGCTTATTAAAAATCACGACAGAGACTGGGCCCAACCTCTACTGTACTCAGGGTTTCTCTGTGTCCTGTAAGGTCAGTCCCACGGACCTGGGGGCATTTGCGTATAAGTAAGTTCCTGGTAGAGAGTTCTACCTGACGTTGCCTGAAACTCTTCTGCACTCACAGATAATCCAATAAATAGATGAGAATGTTTTCTGATCTTCTATATCTATTAAACGAATGCCTGTTGTAATGAACCATGTCCGAATATTCTGCAAGTTATAATTTAATTTCATTTAGTTCTGTATTTGCTTCATGGCAGGGCTTGCATTCTAAAATGATTTATTTGATACTGGTTTTGATTAAACTGCTTCATACATTTTTACAAAGATAAATACTCACACCACGCATCCTAAACTAGGTCTCCAGGCATGGATTTGCTTCTCTAGACTTTTTTTTACTTGGCTGTCATCTCGATCCTCTTTCTGAGAAGAACAACTGTGAAACATTTCTTGACTCGATTATGTCTCACTGTGGTGACCTCAAGCTATAAATAGCAATGGAAATGTTAGATCTTGTGCCTTAAGCATTTCCAGCAGTTAAGCATGAGTCACAACTAAATGTAGCCTACGATCGAAATGAACAACATTGGAAAATGGTGAATTCAACACGTAGTCCAGTGTCCTGAAAAAACTGACATTTCCCTTTTACTGTGAATACTCCATGCCCAGTGGAACCAACGTTTAAGGTCAGGAAAATGAGGAGCACAAGTCTTCTGTTTTGAGTGCCCACTGACAGGCTACTTTCTGTAAGGCGACTCCACCACATGCCTCTCAACTGACCCTCAGTTGGATGGAGTCATTCTCCCCAAGCTCTTCTTCACCCTCCAAACACCTAAAATGTCTCCCATAGACTTCAATGGGTTCACCTCGTGCTAAAAATCTCAGTCATCAAAAAATACGTCCTCTCTTTTGACTTAGACGCCAAAACCACTGGATCTCACCTTCTTTTGTGGCTAAACCGGTTGAGAAGTGTTCAGTTAAACATTTCAGTGTTCCTATGGCTCACAAATAGCAGTCAAAGTAGGTGGACAGACAGACCGAGGAGGGTCAGAAGGTGCACATAGCCTTTCGTGGCCATTTTATCAAAAGTGCCTTGGGGACGTAATGTGTGAGTCTGTCCCCTTTTTGCACCCAGCAGGGTTGCTCCTTTTGTTATACGACTGTGTCACCAAACATGTAGCACTCACGCAATCTCAAGGGACTTTTCCTTCATTTGCATGGAAGTGTGGCCCCGTGAAAACGAGGAACAACTTTGCCCCAGAATCCAGTGCTGTGTTGTAGAAGCAGAGGCAGAAAGGTTGCCAGGTACAATGACTGTGCTCAGCAAAGAAGTGGTGCACAGTAATTGCTAGCACTAAAGTCGCCCCTGAACCCCTTCGCTGCCAGGCCTTTCCCCCTCAGGTGACAGGCCTTTTTTTTGGGCTATTTGGGGCAGGGCGTGCTTAGGCCCTCATAACTTTTTGTCCACATAAGCTACCCACGCCAAATTTGTGTCCTTTTTTTCCAACTTCCTGGGGTTCTAGAGGTACCCAGACTTTGTGGGTTCCCCTGAAGGAGACCAAGAAATTAGCCAAAATACAGTACAAATTTCGTTTTTTAAAAAACAATTGGACAAAAGGGCTGCAGAAGAAGGCTTGTGTTTTTTTTCCCTGAAATTGGCATCAACAAAGGGTTTGCAGTGCTAAAATCACCAGCTTCCCAGCTTTCAGGAACAGGCAGACTTGAATCAGAAAACCCAATTTTTCAACACAATTTTGGCATTTTACTGGGACATACCACATTTTTACGATTTTTTGTGCTTTCAGCCTCCTTCCAGTCAGTGACAGAAATGGGTTTGAAACCAATGCTGGATCCCAGAAGCCTAAACATTTCTGAAAAGTAGACACAATTCTAAATTCAGCAATGGGTGATTCGTGTAGATCCTACAAGGGTTTCCTACAGAAAATAACAACTGAAATAAAAAAAATATTGAAATTGAGGTGGGAAAAACAGCCATTTTTCTGTACGTTTTACTCTGTAACTTTTTCCTGCAATGTCTGATTTTTTTAAGCAATATACCGTTACGTCTGCTGGACTCTTTTGGTTGTGGGGATATATAGGGCTTGTAGGTTCATCAAGAACCCTAGGTACCCAGAGCAAATAAATGAGCTGCACCTTGCAGTGGGTTTTCATTCTATACCGGGTATACAGCAATTCATTTGCTGAAATTTAAAGAGTGAAAAATAGGTATCAAGAAAACCTTTGTATTTCCAAAATGGGCACAAGAGAAGGTGTTGAGGAGCAGTTGTTATTTGCACATCTCTGAATTCTGGGGTGCCCATACTAGCATGTGAATTACAGGGCATTTCTCAAATAGACGTCTTTTTTACACACTGTCTTATATTTGGAAGGAAAAAATGTAGAGAAAGACAAGGAGCAATAAGACTTGTTTTGCTATTCTATGTTTCCCAAAGTCTCCCGATAAAAATGATACCGCACTTGTGTGTGTAGGCCTAGTGCCCGCAACAGGACATGCCCCAAAACACAACATGCACACATCACATTTTTCCACAGAAAACAGAGGTGTTTTTTGCAAAGTGCCTACCTGTGGATTTTGGCCTCTAGCTCAGCCGGCACCTAGGGAAACCTACCAAACCTGTGTATTTTTGAAAACTAGAGACCTAGGGGAATCCAAGACGGGGTGACTTGTGGGGCTCTCACCGGGTTCTGTTACCCAGAATCCTTTGCACACCTCAAAATGTGGCTAAAAAACACTTTTTCTTCATATTTCGCTGACAGAAAGTTCTGAAATCTGAGAGGAGCCACAAATGTCCTTCCACCCAGCGTTCCCCCAAGTCTCCCAAAAAAAATGGCACCTCACTTGTGTGGGTAGTGTCAACATCAGGACAGTGCGCGCTCCACGGGTGACGAAAATGCAAAAACCCAGCCTTTATGCAAGAGTATAATTCATGCATTGTGTTTATGTGCAGTTTGTCAACTTTTTGCATTGCAGACTTTAACCTTGAAAAACCCTATTAATGATGTTTGCAATAACTGTTCAATTGCAAGGTGTTGCTGCAGACTGATTGAGTGTGTTAGGGTGTGCTCCCTTTATAGGACCTTCTAGAAGTTTTCTCTGCAGTCTGACTAGGTGTGGTCTGTGGGCTGGGCCAGACTCTATATAAGGGAGCCAGCCCAGCTCCACGTGCTCACTATTCAGAGGTCCCCGTAAAGAGCAGCAGCAATTTCCTGAGCTCATGTTCCGGAGGCCTACTTTGAAGTTCCAGGCCTGCACGGCATTATCTTGGTGATCCTAGAGCGGGGTGGTAAGACGGTGGTCGGGCTGGGCCCCGATCCCGCTCTAAAAAGACTCTTGAATTTTTGGGTCTGTTCTTGAAAACTTTCAGAGTACGTGAAGCATTGCTTTGATGTTAATCTTGGTGTTGGGATCGGCAAAGGTTTGGGCAATCGTTTCATGGCATTTGCATACTTTGATAGAATCGGCTGTGCGCGCGATTCATTCCTTGCATGACAAACCTGGTATGCGGATCGGCAAAGGTTTTGCGCGATCGTTTCATGGCATTTACATACTTTGTTAGAATCGGCTGTGCGCGCGATTCATTTCTTGCATGACAAACTTGGTATACGGATCAGCAAAGGTTTTGCACGATTGTTTCATGGCATTTGCATACTTTGTTAGAATCGGCTGTGCGCGCGATTCATTTCTTGCATGACAACCTTGGTGTTCGGATCGGCAAAGGCTTGCGCGATCATTTCATGGCATTTACATATTCTGGTTAGAATCGGCTGTGTTCGCAATTCATTTCTTGCATGACAACCTTGGTGTTCGGATCGGCAAAGGCTTGCGCGATCATTTCATGGCATTTACATATCCTGGCTAGAATCTGCTGTGTGTGCGATTCATTTCTTGCATGACAAACTGGTGTTCAGATCGGCAAAGGCTTGCGCAATCATTTCAAGACATTTACATATTCCTGTTGGAATCGGCAGAGTGCACGATTCATTTCCCTCATGTAAAACTTGATTCCAGATCGGAAACAGTGTGTGCAATCATTTCATGGCCATACAGAAAAACTCTGAAGTGTAATGTTATTTAATGTGCACACATTTCTTTTTGTGAAAATGACCAAGCTTAAATGTGACGCTCATGTGCATATTAAATTCCTAGCACAATTCCAATTGTTTTTCCAGAGATGGTTTTCAGACAGCCTTTAGTCCTCATGTTAAAAAAGGCAGTGTTTGTTCTGAAGCTATATTCTAGAAGGTTCTTGTATTTCTAGACATTACATGACATGTTATGAAAAGCTTTTATGAAACATTGCATTAATCATCCTTGATTTTATTTCAGGTATCCAGAGTTCTTGAGGCCTAGTTAAAATCACTCCTTATAGTATTCATGGTAACAGTAAGACAATACTAAGAATCATAATCTAGTGACAGTCAATGTGATTATATTCTGATGTTGTGTTGTTTAACCTTTTGCTTCCTACAGGTCTCCTTCCCAGCTGTTCCCTACCTTATCCCCTTTTCCCCACTTGGACTCTCTTAGACTCTGTGACATTCTAATCAGAGTATTGGAGCTGTCTTGTGGTGGACATGTTGGGAACGTGCGCAGACGCCGAGGATTTGGTCACTCTGACAGGTAGGCCTAGTGCCCGCAACAGGAAATGCCCCAAAACACAAAGTGGACACATCACATTTTCTCAAAGAAAACAGAGGTGTTTTTTGCAAAGTGCCTATCTGTGGATTTTGACCTCTAGCTCAGCCGCCACCTAGGGAAACCTACCAAACCTGTGCATTATTGAAAGCTAGAGACCTAGGGGAATCCAAGATGAGATGACTTGTGCGGCTCTCACCAGGTTCTGTTACCCAGAATCCTTTACAAACCTCAAAATGTGGCTAAAAACACTTTTTCCTCACATTTTGGTGACAGAAAGTTCTGGAATCTGTGAGGAGCCACAAATTTCCTTCCACCCAGTGTTCCTCCAAGTCTCCCGATAAAAATGGTACCTCACTTGTGTGGGTAGGCCGTCTGCTCGCAACAGGAAATGCCCCAAAACACTATCTGGACACATCAAAATTATCAAATAGAAAACTAACTGTTTTTGCGGGGGCACCTGCGTTTTTGGTCCTGGGCTCAGCAGTCATCTAGGGAAACCTACCAAACCCAGACATTTCTGAAAACTAGACACCCGAGGGATTCAAGGGAGGTGTGACTTGCGTGGATCCCCCAATGTTTTCTTACCCAGAATCCTCAGCAAACCTCAAATTTAGCTAAAAAATCAAATTTTTCCCACATTTCTGTGTGGGATCACTGCACCAGGACAAATTTCTTACCACCCAACGTTCCCCTTAGTCTCCCGGTAAAAATGATACCTCACTTGTGTAGGTGGGCCAAGTGTTTGTGACAGGGAAGAGCCAAAAACACATCAAAATTGAGGTGGAACCAAAGTGGGTCCAAAAGGGCAGTTTGAAACAAAACATTTTTAGGCTGACAAGTGCAGCAGAAACGTTATCGGTGTAGATGAGACAATGCTGGGTGGTAGGAATTTTGTGGATTCCTGCATATTCTGGAAGGTTCCATAACACAAATGTGGGAAAAATGTGTGCTTTTCAGCAAAGTTGCAGGTTTGCAGGGCATAGTGGGTAAGGAAATGGTGTGGGGTTTTGTGAAGCACACCACCCTGGAATCAACTAGATGTTTAGTTTTCAGATTTGTCTAGGTCTTGTGGATTTTTCTGCATGGCAGCGTACCAAAGTAAAAAAAAGTGCAGCCCTCACCATTCCAAGTGGGACGATTTTGAGAGTTACCAAGCTCTCATGGCCCAAATGTAAACCAAAAACCAAAAAATTCAAATGTCCTCTTGCTTGCCATGGGATAAGATGTTTTAGTGTGTGGGGGAGAGTTGAATGACTGTTAGCCCCTTCAGTTCGGGTGGGGGCATAACCAGGCCCATACTGGTTGGTAGTCGCCACCCCATTATTTGTTTTTTTTTTTCAATTTCATGGCATCTAGTAGACTTCCTGCCCCCGGGGTGTGGATCGGGGTAATTGCCCCATCTGCCCACTGGTGGGCAGAACAACGTTGGCCCCATTTATTTGGGGTGGGGGTATGGCCATAACCCCACCCTCTTATTTTGAAAAACAAATCGACCCTGGTCTCTGGTGAGCTTTGTGCTTCCCCCGTGGGCCCGGTGCAGGACAAGGTGGTCTTGTCCCAGGCACACGGGAACTGTGTGCTGGGACGAGACCACTTCGTCCAAGGCACTGACGGGGGTTAAAAGAGGGAAATGGAGTATCCACTTGCAGACTGGTGCAGTCACCCAATGCACCCGCCTGCTGCAGGATCTTCCACCGCCTTTCAAATGCAAGCCAGATTTACAGACTGGTGGCTTCAAAGAGTCGGTCCGCTTTTCACAAATGCTCTGAGCCCCATGTAAGTCACAAGTTTGCTGCTGCACTGGAGGCAACATATCATTGTGATAAGACACATGTATCTGGTCTTTGTTTAGTGCGCAGTTAAAGGTGCGCTGAGGTGCACAGCAGTACGCACTATCTGTGGTACTGTCCTAGATGCTGACAACATGGGCCTGGCGGGCTGCTCTGATGTCACTTTGCAGTCAAAATGTGTCAAAACCAATCCCCTCATCCACGCTTCTACTATATTAATATGCCTCAGCCTCTCCTTTTATGATCTTCAACTACTGTTTCAAACTTCACCTCTTGATGTGTATCATTTTAGTCAAATGGGGGAGATTAAGATAATTTTGCCATTACGCCAAAAGCGAGCTACCTGTTCAGTACTGAGATGTACTTGTTTCTTGCAAGTCACACATTCGAATTCTGGATTTCTGATTTTACCCTCTATCATTCTGAGGTCGATAAACTGAATACCATTTAATTTGGCATTAGTAACATCTGATACTTTCAGTGATTCCAAATGGCAAAACTGCAGTAGTAAGTACTGCTTTAAAATAAGAAACTGATATTGTATTAGTAACATTAGTGACCGGAGAGTGTTTGAGTTTTTATTGGCATAGGCCTGCTTTCAAGCAGCATTAAATGTACATTTTGGGCTGACAGTGAAGTCAGTGCAAGGGCTCCCCAAAACGACGATGGGTCACACACATTGTTTATGTCAGTGTATCACTTTGTGGTGACTTTTTCAGTAGTCCCAGGGCAGACAGTGGTTACTAGTCTCAAAATGTGACAACCTGAGCCTTTTACTACTGTTCACCAAGTACACCCATTGGCACTCAAGTTAGAGAGATTGAACATACCAAGCTTAGTCAGGGAGATGATGTAGGTTTATGGAGTCAGAGTTCAATAGGCCATCTAATACATCCATCCATAAGTCCATAATTCAATGTCCAGTCAGTGCTTAGTCATTCAAAAGAGTGAGTACTCTTCTTACTCATACACAAAGCAATACTGTACATAACATTTCAGAGGCCAATATAGGGCTTGATTACGACTTTGGTTGTCCTGGGACTGTCATGGCAGTGGTGATAGTCACCCCACTGCAGTGTTGGTAGTCGGACAGCCGTATTACGATGCATGCAGTTACATAGACGAAAGAACGCCACGGTCCTGCCGACACCGCCAGCAAATCTAGACCACGACGTTGTCAAGGTGGGCCAATGAGTCTGTCAGTGGGCGGACCGCCAGTGCAACCGCCGGTCCATTTGCTGTGTGGCATTTCGCTGACATGACTGTTTTGGTCCAACCACCGCTTCTGAGCCGGCAGAAAGGGAGGCATATAAGGCTGAAACTCACCTGTACTCGGCTTCATGCATCCAGTACTGCCATGGAGCCAATCGTACATGCACGCCTGCTGCCTGTGCTGCTAGATGACACCCAAAATTATGCTGTTGTGGACACAACTAACGGTAAGCCAAACATTTACCCATTACCAAAAACTCCACAGCAAATGAATGCCCCACATGGACCTTGCATGTGATACACAGTCCGTGGGCCAAACATATTTTACATGCCCCTGTTCGGAGTTGTGCTCAACGTATGACCCAATTACCAGGGGTATAGCTTCAGAGGGGGTGTTTGGGATCTTACCCCCCTGATTAATGCATTATTTAACAAATAGTTGGGTACAGGAGCTTTCAGTCGGGAATGGAAGGTGTCTGTCGAAATTCACCTGGGATTTTTAAATACTCAGACAAAAACACATACTCTTGTCTCTGTTCTGAAGGGTTTAAACCATGGTTATTTTGCAAAATACTGTGTTTTAAGCACCCCTCACAATCTGCACTACTTCTTCTTTCCAGTGACCTTTGAACAAACCTCTGATTAGCATGATATCCCAGTGTGTTTGTTGGAAAATCTGAAGCCCCCACTCCAGTTTCACTGACCAAGCTACGTCTGTGCAAATCACAGTCCTGTGATGCCCCCTTTGTCCAGGTCATGGGCACTGCACAGGCACACTCTTCTAAATTGCAAATGTGTGCACAACAATATTCTGGGAAAGTGATGTGTCCATAACATTGTGTCACACAACAGCAACTCATCTTCAATATCCCACTAAGAATCTAAGTGACACCCCCTCACATTGTTCACAGGCCATGGCCTGTTGTGATATAAAAGATACATTTGTATGGATGTGTCATGAAACTGAATCCCGCCTTCTCTGCTAAACCTCTGTTATGGACTTCCACTTATCTCCCACATTTCAAGATAATGCAAAGTAAATGGGATGCAAAATACTTAAAGTGAGAAACATTCAAAGGTCACAGTGTAAAGAATCCCTGCAGTAGAGGAATGCCTCTACCAGGGGGCCACCTGGAAGGCTAGTGCCCTGGGCCACATACTAATTTGCACATGCCTCAAAACCACTATCTGCACAGAAATGTGTAAGTGCAAGTCATGAAAGCAAATACAGCAGTAACAGCATGGGTCACAACTTTAGTTAAAGTAGGTGTAAGGTACACTCATGAAAATGGACTCATGCCCATTAAAATGTATACAAAGGTATGACAACTGAACACCCTCCATGTGTGGACAAACGCATCTCTAGCTTGCACGTATTAAACAATGTCCAACCTACATCATAGGGATAAAGTGAACCCAATTGATGTTGACCTTGGCCAAGCCAAGATGACATGAATACCATATGAAATACCACCATGTCAGCCCCAATAAGATTACATCTTACATATCCATCCATTGTACATTTCTCCTTGTTCTGAGCAACTCCAGCACTGGTTCCGAGGTCAGATCATACCAACCACATAAAATGGATCCTCAAGCAGGGTGAAACAAACACAACTGTAGTCATATATCCCAAAGTATCCATCAACATCAAAATGGTAGAAAAGTAAGGGCAGGACTAATAGTTAAGAAAACTATTAACCTCTTTTTGTTTTAAACAAATGAACACATGTATGTAAGGCCAATGGCCAGTCCAACAGTAATATAGGTGGTCCAGCACAATGCTGTGCCACTTAACCTGCCTCTCAGAACACTGCCTTGGGAACCTTGCCAGAAAGGGGCATCTCATGGGCAGTCCAGGCACCTCAGTGATGTCCTTTGGGACGGGCAGGGGGTTGGTTTTGTGGTTGCGTGCTTGTGTGTTTTGTAGTGTTTTTGTTTAGATGGGATGATTGGGGCTGATGAGGTGTGTGCATGTTTATGTGTGAGTGTGCTTGGGACAGGTATGGAAATAGGGAAATTGGATAGGAAGAGGCAGGTGGTGGGATGGAAGAATAGGAAGGGTGGAAGGCTGACATGAGGGAGGAGGCCAAAGCCTGAAAGGGATCTCTCTAGGGCAGATGTGGACCTGTGGCGCCTTCTAGGTAGGCCGCCATCTGTTGCAGATGGCTGCCTTGCACCTGGATGGCATTCTGTAGTGCTGTCTGATCCACAGAGATGTTTATCAGGAGGTCAATAGCATCCTTACTCAGAGAAGCAAGGGAAACAGGGGCAGGAGATGAGGTGCCTGGAGCGAAGGAGATGGCTACCCTCTTGCGTGAGTGGGAATCGCCAACTGGGTGGGGAGTAACAGGGAGGGTGGAGATCGAATTGGGGGTGGGGGACAAGGATAGTTCAGGAACTGATCCCGCCTGTCCTGCCACCACTAGGGAGTGTCCACTGGAGCTGGAGCTGGAGTCAGACAACAATGATGTTGAGTCAGTATCCTTTGTGGCAGTTCCCTCACCCTCTGGGCCATTGGGTCCCTCCATGCCTGTGGTGTCCTGACTGGAGGTACCGTGGCCAGCTGCTTCCCCACAGATGATTTGCCCTGTCTCCTACACTTGCCTGGGATGATGCTGAAATGATGAATACAAATAGGTTTACTGCGTATGCCAGAGCACACTTGACCAACAGTGAGGATCACAGAACATTACTATAATGCACAATAGACCTCTGCTACAAGGTCCACCAACGTGGTTTTAACATTTGCAAGGCCACATGCATGCATGCTACATGAACTGTAGACAGCTTCCCACTGTAAAGTCAGAATCACAGACAACTCTATTTGCATTAGTGAAGTTGTGCTATCACAATACCCATGTCTCAAGTAGGAAACCTTGTAACCTTGAATTATTTGGGTCTTGTAGCATACCCCAGTAAACCTGTTGTCATCAAATGGTTTGACAATGTTAAATGCATTCCTACTGATTCCACACATGGCCCTGCACTCTGCAAATGTTTATATACCTCATTCCACATCATGATGAAATGGTGGTTAACTAATACAGCTATGTTGCAGCAAGATGTACAGTAGCTGGAAGAAGGTAACATAGAAAAACTTGTGTCATACTGTAGAAACGTCCCAATTATAACTTCCTAATATGTCCATTGCCAAAATAGTGTCATGAAGGAAGTTCTAATGTCCCTTCGCAACATACATGTTACACTGAAAAATACACTGGAGGCAATCTGCTCAAAATGTTTGGGAGACTTGCCTACAAATATCCACAGTACAGTGAATCAGCTAGGCCTAGGCACATCACCAGTTGCAATTAGTACTGGTGAGAACTCTATTCTAACATTGCATAACCAAAAGCCAATATTCCATTGAATGTTGTTGAGGCTCAGGGAAACTCCATTAGCTGAAGAAGTGCTTTAATCTGTTTCACAATGGGAAGGCACATCACTGTACCTAATTGTCATGCAAAAACAAATTCCAATGTATCACTGAGTGTACACACTCACATATGAATCACATATTTCTGCATGATAATCCCTGGTGCATGTCAGCAGTCAGTTACTGTTCCTCCACCATTAAACATGTGCAAATCACTAAGCTTAAAAATTCCACATCAATGGCATGGAAATGCACATTGTTAATAAGTAATATAGGTCTACCTGTCATTCCCTTAATTGCTTCAACAATTGGACCTGGCAAATTACATTTAGTAATGGATTAGAGTACATATGACTCACCAAACAACTTGTATCTGTGGTAACACATGAAGTGTATACCCTGCATATACAACTATTTTCCAATGAATTCTTGATGCACAGGTATGTTATGGAATCAGACATCATCCCTGAAGACTGGTTGATCATGTTAGAAATAGTAGTGTAAATGACACTACTAAAGTAAAAGATACAAATGCCAATATGAAGACACGAATATTGTTGCCAACAGTGATGTTAGCCAACTCATGTAACTGTACATTCCCCACATATCAAGGGAAACTATTGTACAGTGACTGCACCCAAGGTGCACTATATGCCATGTCACCTGAATGAGAGCCACCAGCACGAGACACAGTAGTGAGGTACCAACATTCACTCATGACACACTGAAGACAAGTAGCCTGTTGGGTACAAATGTCCCCCACAACATCAAACAACTTGAGCTGATTGATCACTGCACTCAGCTATGTGTCTGCTCAATAGAGCATATCGGTAGTGTGCTGTACTCTGTTGTGTACCTGGTCATTTGGACAGTAGCCAAGGCACATCAGCCTGCACCTACTACCAGGCCTTCACAAACATCAACTCTCCTTGTGCGTTGCACATGGGCCCCCTCCAATATTCAGGGGGAGATAGTTGTTTCTAACATATAAAGGTGACAATGTAACATATATGAATCTTTCCAGGACCCACCCTCCTGTAGCTTCTGGGATTCCCTCAAACGCCCATCAGCTCTGGGTAGGCCACTGTCAGTATGTAGGCCATTAGGGGGATCAGGGTCCGGTGCGTGCCACGTCCACGTTGGGAGACCAATCCAAGCTGGACCTCCGAGATCTTCCGGGCCCAACATCTCAGGATCTCTCTCCTTTTCTGACAATAGATGCTGCATCTGCGATAGACCCCCAGAGTCTGCACCTTCCGGACGATGGCTCTCCAAATGGCTTGCTTCTGATGGGTGTTGACCTGTATGGATGCAAAAGATAATCAAGAGATTATAATTGCATAATTTAGAATATCTGTTTGGTTAACACACATTTTGTAGACACCTACCACAAGCATTTCTTATTTGTTAACATACTATATGTGGAAATTGCACATGCTGATAAGTGCAGGGACATACACACTTTTGTAGTCATCTGCTGACTATCCACAAACCTGGTCATGGCCCACACTGACTAACCAAGCCCACTAACATCATCTAGCCCAGGGCCAACCAAAATGTTCAGTGATATGAGCCACTATGAAACACAACACACCATTGTGACCTTCTGAAGTGTAAAGTGACTGTACAGACACCCTTACATCTAGGCACATTGACTTGTTGCATGTGGTCCATACAGACTACTACCATAGTCAAGACTGCACCCTAAGACATAGGTCACAATGAAAGGGCTGGCATGGATGTCACTGAGAGCTTCCTCTCTGTGGATGTATGGACATGCATACTATATAATGGAATCTAATGCTACATCTGATTGAGTTTGTGTGGTATGTACTGGTACCACATGACACACCTTTTACCTAATGTGGCACTCTTACATACAGAGATGACAATCAACATACCAAGACATGTTTGGTCTGATTGGTTCAAAGTAACAAAGCTAGTGATTCACATTAAAGATCTCTCCAGAACTAACCAACTATTTGCACTGTATGTTTGTCACTAGTGCAATATGCCAGTACAGTGCAAACATGACTTAGGGGAAAGTGACAACAGACCTGTGTGAATAAGGGGACTGTCAGTAGTAAATGTCACACATTGACAATGTGGGTCAATGGAAAGATGTCGCAGATCAGGGGATTACCTCTGTCACCATTGCAAATGTAGGCAATGCAAAAGCCCACTATTAGCTCTGAAGACTCATTTTGGGAACATCCAAGGATCGTCAGGTCTACAGGGAGTTTACCCTTTGCATCAGTTGCATTGCCACAGCAACTCTGCCCCAGCCTGGGCTATGGCCTCTAATGGGAAAAGCTTTGTCAGGCCTTGCTCTCTGCAGGCTGAGCATACTGAGCCAGCAAGAACATCACTTCAGTTCATAACAGTACATCCTATATGTTAACTCAAGGTTGTGTGGCACTCTGAAGGCGTCATTGAGGTTTAGCTAGCTCTCAGACAATGGTTTGCCAAGACCTGATCTGGGCTGAGTGATCTGTGGGACTGTACGCATTGCTAACATCCTCCTCAACTGCTTCTAACAGCATACATGAACAGCTCATGTTGTAATGAAAATACATTTATTTTCTCAATTTACCATCATCTGATCATCATATATATCATTGTTACACTGAAAAGTTTACTTGCAGACATGTGAATGCAACAGAAGGAGGATCTGGGGCTTATCACACTTTGTTCAACACAATGGGCATTTCAAATACACAAATTACAAGGCTACACAGTCTATACACTAATCCTATGTATGGACCACAAAATGTAACTACTGGTCATCCAAACAAATATGTGGGACTCAGAGGCATATTGTAGCCTGTGGGAAAGGAAAGGATGGTGTTGAACATAGTCAAATAGTCAAATATGTATGTGAGATAGATACCTGTTCCTCTGGTGAGCACAGAGATGGCCGTACAGGAGAAGGACCTCATTAACAAGTTTGTTCAGCTCCTCTGGAGAGAAGGTAGTGGCCCTTTCACCTTCTTGGCCTGGCATTATTGCTCCCAGAGGCAGCACACAGCAGCTAAAGTGGCGTAGGTGTTGATGGCAACATTGTCAGGAGGCAAGTGAGTTATTTTTCAAATCACAGCGTACATGTACGCCATGTGTGCGGTCCTCCGTGTACATGGGCAGAGCCACTGGTCCGTGACCATCACAGTCAACAGCATTAGCCTATGGCTAGGACTGCAGTGAATGAAACCACCATCCGCGCAGTCACGTTTTGCCAGCAGCAGCTTCCAAAAGTTCAATATACGCAGTCAGGCATCTACCATTTTAGCTGTTGAAACTACAGTATTTCTGACTGGAAAATATGTCACCACCACTACAAATGTACTCCATTGATGTGTAATTTCTAGTACACAATCATCAATGTAGTGCGTTACTGGTCACAAATTTCATACAACTGCGGTGCAATGGACATCGCCGGTGAATGTATTTTGGGAGGAGAAAACATGTTTTTCTATGACAAGGTGAACATGAGGACCATATATGTGTACACGTATGTTGTAGACACATGTAGACAACAATGGGAATTATAACTGGATCTTGGGGAGTAGACAATTGAAATGTGAAAGGTGTGTAATGGTTTTTCAGCCAGCAATGTTTTGTCACTGTTACATCACTTTTGTCTCACTCATCACATATGTATTTCTGGATACTGTGATTGATGCACCTATTTATTTGATTCCAAACAAAGTTACCCTGGGAGAGGGAGGAGACCACAACCTCCAGTGTACCGTCAATTTCCAGAACATCAGACCATGGAAGAAAGGGAAGCAATAAAACAGTTTTGTATGAATAGGCAAACTATACATGATCTTCGTCAGTTGGGGCCAGATCGCATGCCTCAAAATACTAATCCAACATGTATACCACCCATTGTGAGACTCATGGCAGTATTATACCCTCTGGTCACAAGGTCCTTTCAGCATACAGTGGCCATAGTTGATAGTATGTCACAACGTATGTTCAGTGGTGTTTGAAAACATGTGCTATCAGCAATGATACAACACATTGACAGCTTCATCAGGTTCAGGATTTAGCCAATGCGAAGATTGGCTTCTATGGATTTGGTCGCCTCCCACATGTGGCGGGAGCCAATGATGGCACCCATATTGCATTAGTGCCACTGCATGCAAGTGAACAAGTCTATCGAAAAAGGAAGCACTTTTATTCTATCAACTTGCAAGTTGTCTGCTTGCCAGATCTCTACATTTCAAGTGTCTGTGCCCGGTTCCCAGGTTCAGCCTATGATTCCTTTGTAATGCAGAACAGCACCATACACCAGCTGATGTCACAACTGCAACCAGAGAGGGCCTGGCTTGTAGGTAAGTAACATCTGTTCTAACTTTGTGTGTGCAATGCCAGGTGCTATGATCAGGAAATATGTCACTCACTGTGGCTCTTATGTCTCATTGCAAAACAGGAGACTCAGAATACGCCAACTGTCCTTGGTTGTTAACACCACTGAGGAATTCAACTACATCAGGGGAAGTCCATTTCAATGAGGCCCATGGAAAAACAAGCAGCCAGATGAGAAGGGTTTCGGGCTCCTGAAGATCAGATTTTGCTGTCTGGAAAAGACTGGAGGAGCCCTCCTCTACTCACCCGGGAAGGTGTGTCAGATCACTGTGGCCTGCTGCATGCTCCATAACATCCCCTGCGAAGGTACATACTTTAAATTGTAAAGGAGGGAGAGTCTGAGGTGTCACCGGGTGAGGATCCTGAAATTCCAAATGACGATAATAGTGGTGAAGAGGAAGGAGCTGATTTGCGACAAGACTTCATCAACAGCTTCTTCTCATGAGTGTAAATATGTCATGAGATGTCATGATTTTGACTGTACCATGAAATCTTGTGATGATATGAGGAGTATGCTTTTTGAAAAGTGTTAGGAGGCTTAAGCTCTGGAAAAATCTGACAAAGGGTGTTTGATGATGAAGCTTTTGAGACATTCACATTTAGTAAATGTTGCTTTGGTTATGTCAGATGTTTGTCACTGACTGAGTTCCCCAGATGTTTGGTATGTGAAGTGTATCATGTGTATGGTTTCATAACTGTACTGTTTGTTTTAATGTTTGTTTAGGTTATCTTCATCATATCATCTTCATCTGAACATTTCAGAGTTGGCAGGTATTGGCAGGTATTTGATGCTGTTGGGACATATAAGTGGACATGGATTGCTCCTGGGAATGTATGTCACAGACTTTAGGTGTACAAGACCTGTGCCAAGATAGCTTGCACAGTGACAGGATGGAAGTTAAGGAGACTCCATTGGACTTGTTCCTTGTCGTCTGGTGGCCATGATGCATTATGTGTGTCATTATGTGGTCAGTACATATGCAGTTGCAGGCCAAATCTATGTTAGTTTTGCTTTACATTGGCTAATAACACAATTTTTGTTTAAACTGTATGGAGCTGTTGATGTGTTTCACCATTGTAGGCCAAAGTGCCTGTGGCACATCACTGACATTTGTTTGTGTCATACCACCAGATGCAGAAGCACTGGATTGTATTGATCCTGTGATCAGGAACTGTTGTACTGCCATCTGTCTGAATCTCCCATTATGTGATGTTGGATTCCTTTTATTAGGTAGGCGATATGGCTCAGGCTGTTGGCATCAACCAAAATAATTTTTGCCTATTCTACAGGACAATGTCTGATATAGCCCTTCCTTCCATGTTCTGGAGGTCTGCACCTGTAATTTGATCACTTACACAGTATGATTCAATCATGTTTGATTTTCTATGTATTTGACATCTTGCCAGCCTATGATTAGAAGGTGGTAATGCAAATCTTAGACAAGACACTTGCATGTATGTGTTTGTGTGGCATGGTTGTGATACTGAGCTAAACATTATGTACATGCAACATACCCATGCTTACACAAGTAGCTTGTTTTGTCATTGTATAGTTCACATGGTCTTACATATCTACATTACTAAATGTGACATTTACTACAGGAGAAGATGCATTTGTGACTTGTGAATTTATTAAAGTGTTAAAGATGAAGACATACTTGGTGCAAAAACAAACATAAGTAAAAGTGTAGGAGTCAGTCATGATGAATGAAACCATAGATGTAGATGCCCAATCATTTAAATTCCAAAGTCCAAATTACTCCTCCCATCATGATTGGAAAAGTGTACAGAATTAGTCCCCAGAGTGAATGTGTGACATACAAGGGAGGACATTAAGGTTGATGTTTCTTTCTGGCAGTGTTGGGTGTCTTGCCATTCACACCTCCTGGATATTTGCATGGATGTCTCCGCTTGTGAGGGTGAGGGGGTTTAGTTGCTGCAGAGGCAGGGGTGTCTGACAGTGTTTCTTCATCTGGCAGGGCCTCCCTTCCGGTGTCTGCCGCAGATCTAGATGATTTTGATGCACTTGCACCAAAGAAAAGGGTAGATGGTGGTGGAAAAGCCCTGCTCAGAGTTATATGGATGTCCATCAGCACCCATGTTAGGGTGCCCATGTTGAAATTATGTGCTTTCATCTGTTGGTACATGTCCCTCTGCAGCTACTTGATTTCCCGAAGTTTGGTTACTTCCTGGCCCATCACGTCTTGGGACTCCAGATAGACTCCCAAGGTTTGGATAATGATGTCCTGGTTGTCAGTGGCCCTGTGGCCTCCCTCTGCCGGTCCACAGCATCCCTCTCACAGACCCTACCCCCACACACCTGTGTCCTTGGCCCAGGGTGCCCTCTCCAATTGGTTCCTGATCCTTGTGTAGTGATTTGCATTTCAGGATCCAGGACTGTGGGGCATAAGATTGTACTGACTGTGCTAGGTACATAGGTTGGGGGGTATGCTGCTGGCTCAGTTGTTAAAGCAACTGGGGTGGGAGGAGTTGATGTGGGCATAGAGTACATTGCTATTGGTGGAAGTGTGGAATCTACATCCAAATATTTATTCTCACAGTAAGTAGAGACCAACGAAAATGTTAATAGGTAGGGTTTCATATTGTGATATATTTCCATGGTATTGAAGTTGTTGACAAGACACTTGTGGGGGTTGCAAAAACTATTATGATTGAGCAGCTCATTCCGTGTGCTGATAACTTGCATCTGGATTAAGAAATTAACATGACATCTAACCAACAGTTAAGGCAACACAGTGGAGAAGTTAAATGCATATTTGACCATTCCAAGGCCTAGATGTATAAGATACAGACGAACACACAACTTGGTTGTATATGAAGCAGTAGACATCATGTGAGCAATGCATAGTCAACGGGTTACCTGCCACTTCCAATTGGCTTAACCAGCTTAATGCCTTTCAACTACTTAATGTACACAGTTGGTAAGGTGTCATTCATGACATCAATAGTGTCATTTGGGGTTACCAGGACAACATCAAGTTGGTAGGTATACACGTCTCAGAGTTAAGCATTATATGTAGATTGCTCAGTCGATAATGAGTAAACATCAGTTGTGACATGGCTAACAAGTGTCTTGGGGCAAGTGCATAATGGCTTCTTGTTTTGAGTTACAGAAAGAGAGCCTCATGGTAGTTGTAGTCATGTCACTTTCAGACTCCCAAACCTAGACAAATGCTGAACTCTATGATGAGTGAACATCAGTTGTGACATGGCTAACAAGTGGCTTTGGGCAAGTGCACACTCGTCTCTTGTTTTGAGTTACAGGAAGAGGGCCTCGTGATAGTTGTAGTCATGTCATTCTATCTAATTCCCAACCCTAGACAAATGTTTAATCTGACATACTTGTTGCCACACTGCATTTAGGATGAATCATACATTTACATGTTGAGACACACCAGGGGTCCTGAGATGAACTTTTGATATTAAAACACTTACGGACCCAATTTCAAAATATGGAATGTGATAGCGATAGATACATGTGATGCTGTGTATGACAATAAACATTGAAAATCAACTGTTTCTGATACTTTGGGTATTGCAGGTTATGAAAGTAGATGAACAACAGAATGGCAAAAGCTGAGATGTGAGCATACAGGACATTGAAGTTTTGTGGCGGTTTTTGTGGTGTGACTTACCAGACTCTGCTCCTCCAGCTATTCCTGTTAAGCCCTTAGGATGCAGGATGGCCAAGGCTGTCTCCTCCCAGGGAAAGAGTTGTAATGGGACAGTGGGAGGACCACCACCAGTCTTCAGGGACTCCAGGTGCTGCCTGGAGACCACGGAATGCACCTTCTCCCTCAGGTCGTTCACCTCTTCCTAATATCCTCCTTTGTGTGCAAGGTGGTGCCTAAAGCATTCACTCTGTCGACTTTCGTTTGGCACATTTCCATTTTCTTACTGAGAGGAGTATATTGGACTTGGGTTGCAAACAATTGTGCCTCCACTCTTATGATTTCATCCACCCTGACTCTCAACTCAACCTCTGAAAAACATAGATTTGTGGGGCATGACAAGACTGAAATTAAAGTGGGTGACAGTAAAAAACTAAATATGACAAGTGGTAGTTGGGACAAACAATGAAAAATTATAAGGAGTGTGTGAAAGGTGTAAAATGGGAACGGAAAAAGGATTGCCTTATGTGATAAAAACTACAAGAAATAGTATAGTCTCTGTCTTGCTGTGCTGCAGTGGAGAGGCAAAGGGTCATGGTCTGGGATGTGGTGTTTTTTATAGTGTGATTTGCAGGTGTGTCCTCATGGCAATGGATGTCTGCTTTGTTGTTTTTTAATCCATCCAATTGCCAATCTTCTGGTGCTTTGCTGTAAGCATACCACGACGGTTGACCACTGTCATCTAACCACCGCAATGGGTCTGCCATGTTAACTGTGTTTTTGTAATAGGCTTGGCATTTGGCCTCGGTCATGATGGCAACAGAGTATGCACCACCAACAGTGCACGCCTCTTGCAAGCAGCAAAATATCTATGCAGTTGGTGCTTCAACCTGCATACATCATGATGCGCCGTCCACCCGTCTTCTTGGGAATGCCACTGCAGTGGTCTGGTGGTCAGACTGCCAAACTCTTAATTGGGCCCATAACCTTTATATTTGTAATACTGTCAGCGTTTAATGGGAATGCAGCCTATATTGCTCCCATGGTACAAGATTCAGAGGGATTCTTAGTACAGAAAGTCACAAACAATCTCTGGGGTACTTCCTAAGGTGTTCAGGCCATTATGCATCCTTGGGGAGCCTGGATCCGGTCCTGCACTAGTGAATATTCCCTTCTCATTTGTATGGGCTTCTCCCTTCCCCTAACCTAGAGGTCTTCAAACTGGGGGGTGGGCCCCCCTTGGGGTGCCTCAAGTGGTTTAAGGGGGGGTGGGCAACAGACTCTGCCCAAAAGAAGCATTATACAGATAACAGGCCTTTGTTTTAAGCAGAAGCACGTTATGGCACTTTTAAAAAGGTAACAATAAGTGCAATGTTTAAATAAGTCTAGACATATTTCAACATTGCCATCTTTATAAAATAATTGTGAAAACTTCTGAGGGGGGGCAATGATTTTTTATTTTTCAACTGGGGGGCGCAGCATTAAAAAGTTTGGAGACCACTGCCCTAACCCCTTTTGGTAACATCTAGGGTTGAACAGTACCATAGTGTCTTTTTGGTCTTGCGATGATTCAATGTTCATTACTCAGTGGGGGAACACTGCTCACTGTAGTATTGAGATGCTTGTGGTCCAGCAAACCTTGCAGTTTGGGTTCCTCCCCAGGCGTAGTCACAAAACCCACTGCTAAAACAAAGGGCCCACCCAAGGTAGTAGTGGTGCATCCTTAGAACCTGGCGCATTTCTGTTAATTGGTGTAGGGGTCTCTCTCGCACTCTAGTTCTTCTTGCAGGAAGACTGTTGGTTATGGTCTGGATTTTTCTAGTGTCCTTTTCCTTTTTGGTGCATGACTTTTTCCACAGCACTCAGAAAAATCGGCTCATGGGGGTACATGATTCAGTCAATGATAAAGGGACACATTAGTGCTCCAAGACCTCTCACCTGATGCATGGTGCGGGTCCTTCCATCGAGTTGCAGCAGATGGCTGTGGGTCACCCCACCTCAGCTTCTTCACTGGCCCTCTCTTTCTGAACAACATCTTCCATGTACATCTACACCTCAAATGCCCCTCCTGAGCAGTCAGTCAGCTCTCTGCACTGAAGCAGGGTTCATGAAGCTTCTTCTGGAAATCTTGACTGAAGTCCCTAGGTTTCTAGTCTCTACCTTGTGATGGGAATTGCTGAAGCACCAACAGGTTCCTGTCACTACTGGTGTGGAAACCTCATAATATGATAGAGACATCTGGACGCACTGGTTGTAAGTTTCCGTCCCATGTTCATACCAAAGGTGCAGACAGGAGATGTGTATTCCAGTAGTCAGCTCTGAGACTGGTTCTGGTCAGCTACTGACTTTTGTTTATTTCTCTCAGACAGTTTGAGATATGGTCTTTGCTATCAGGTGTTAGCATGAAGCTGTGGTGAAGCTGCAAATCTTCTATCAGTGGATACCCAAAACAAGGCTGCACAAGAGAGAGAACTATCTTTTACCCTCCTTTGTAGCCTTCAGCTATACTTTAACCTAGAAGGGAGGGCCTTCCTGTGAATTATAGGGCAGGTCAATGTTTTTTTTGACAGAATATTGAAAACAAATATTGGGATACAAAAATATTGTTGTAGGAATATTGTGATGTCAAAACTATTGTGAACATAAAAATTGAAGGTCAGTATATTGTATAATATTGTAAAATATATAATTTACTAAATTATCGCTGTATATAATGTTGCTTTTGCATTATTCTTGTTAAGTAGTTTTTGAAAATTATTTATATACATTTATTTTTCAAAAGCTATTGTAATATTTATTGAATTTACTTTTAAAATGAATTTATTTTATATTTTTCAAACAAAATTATATGTTGAATACAATTTTAGTAGTGGGATGATTTGTTGAAATGGTAAAAGAGTAGGGAGAATTTTAAAGTATGTTTGTGTAAATAATTGTTTTATTTATTTTTTAACTTGTTTATTTAGCAATTTTAAAACTTTGAAATGTAAAACGTTTATAGATATGCAAAGGTAAAAAAATTTCTATTGTTTTTAAAGTTAAAAAAATATTTAATTTAAGATATAAATTTATGTTGTTAACTTTTGTGTTTCTAGTTTTTTTAAAGTAGTTATTATTTATTCAATTGTATATTTATGTTACATTATTTTACAAATATATTTTGTGTTTATGATACTTTAAAAGGAAATATTTAAAAGATGTATTATTGTATCATTTTAATAATTAGAAAAGTTTGACAGTATCAATTATTTTTTAAAATAAAAAATGAACATTTTATTTCAATTTCTCTTGTTAGTAAAATGTGTGTTTATTATATATTGCAGGTACATTTTATTTGATTTGTTTTAATTAGTTTTTTATTTTTAAAGAAAATGATTATAATAGTTTTATTAGTAACATGATGGGTTCCTAGAGAAATAACATGGAGAAAATGTTTAAGTATTTGTTATTCGGTGTATATTTTATTCTAATTAATGTGTTCTATAAATTAGGTATTGTATTTATACTTTTATTTAAAGAGTTACATTTTAAAATGTAAGATTTAATAGTGTATTTTGTAATTCTTGAAGGTTTAGTTATAATTGTACATTCATTTTTAAATAAATGTAAATTTGTAAATTATTTAAAAAAAATTATTTATGTTTTTTACTTTTGTGTATAAGTGTACTTATTATATGTATCTATTGTGTTGATTGTTAATTAAATTATCTTAATAATGTATGTTTTTTTACTTATATATTTTTAATTTATACAAATTTATATGTTAAAGTTATCAGTTATTAGTTTGTCAATTTTAGGATATTTATATTGTTAGTAAAGATGTTGTAGAAAATTAAAATATATTACTTAAATATTTCACTTATTTTATTCACTTTTTAAAATGTATTTATAGATCTTTGTTATTTTTATTTTTTTTCAACGCCTTCAATGCCAAGGATGATCTGGTCTCGCCCTCGGTTGCAGCACTGCTGCACCGAGGGCGAGACCAGCTTGTCCTTCACCTGGCACACGGGGAGCACTAGTAGTCGTGGCTCGCGCGCAACAATGAATGTGCAGGGCGGTGCGCAGGGGGATTAATGTGAGGTGGGGGAGGGAGGAGGGAATTAAATTAAAAATAAAAATAAAACAAAATCTACTTACCTGTGCCACCGCTGCCGCCTTCACTGCCACGCTGCTCCTCTCCTCTGCCTGCAGGCACAGGCTCCAAGCCTGCCCTGCCTTGCGCCTGCCCTGTGCCAATCCTGATGCTGCTCAGAGCAGCGTCAGGATTGGCTGGGAGAAAGTTTGTTGCTGGACTGGAGAGAGCCTACCACGCATATGTGTTTGGCCGGCCCAAGACGGCCGGCCAAACATATATGTACTCTGAGGGGGAATGCTGAGCACTCCCCCTCACACTCATCACCTCCGAGGCCCCTAACTTTGTTTATTATTGTTTTTGTGGAAAAGGATTACAGTTGCTGCTGGCGGGGGGCAACGCTCCTCTGCCCTTATGGAGAAGCCGCCCCTGGCATTAGCTCTCCCCCGTGGGCCTCCCACCCCCCTCCGTGGTCAGGGATGGCAGGGGAAGCGCTTCCCCTACCAATCCCAACTGCCCTCTGGACATCTAATGATGACATCATTAGAGCCAGACGGACACACTGGAAGCCATTTGCTTCTAGTGCATCAAGGAGTAAACAGGTAAGTTTCTCCTTTTGCCAGGGGTTAGGGGGGTTTCCTTTGAAAAAGGAATCGGGGATGTCTTTTTCAGTGGGAATGCCCACTAGACACCAGGGATTTGTTTTGGGTCAGTTTCATGTGGCACGGAGCAGGCCCTTGAGCAAGGGTTGCTCCCCATTGGGGGGGGGGCAATGTGTTGTACATAATTTCTGCTCCCCTTTGGGGCCCATTGCCCCATTATGTTTAGGCCGATCTGCCCCAAAGGGGGGCAGAAGCCACGTTGATGCAATGGATTTCTTTTCTTTGTTTTTTTTGTGTGGGGTGGCCCGCCACAGGGGGCACAGAACCATTTGCCATTTATACCCCCCTTGTGGGCAGATCAGCCTATTATTTTTAGCCCCATTTGCCCCCAAGGGGGGAAGAAGCCACTTAGGCACCAGGGATCTTGTGTGTGTGTGTGTGTTTTATATGAAGGGGTGGCCCCTTGGGCAAGGGTCACCCCCAAAGGGGGCACATTACTGATGGCCATTTTGTTTTAGTCTAAATGTTTGGTGTTGGGGTTTCGTCAACTGCTGAAGTATTTGCATTTGTGATTATAATGGTTTGTTTCTTCTTTTTGTTCTAGTTCAAAGCTTTTGCTTCTAGTTCCTATGACTCCTTGCGGTTTTGGCAGTGGTTGACCTGCAGTTTGCATAATTGCATGTTTTGGGTAAGAAAAAACAATTTAATCCAAATGAATATTGTTGCCATGCATGAATGTTATTTTTGTAAATGGAGTACTAAATGCTGTATTGTGTGTGAAATTGCCCTTAGATTTGTGCACAATGATATTTGTGTTATCTTATGTGTAATTTTCTTTTCTTTTTCTTTTTTAGTGGGATATCATTGGTGATTGCTGTGTCTGTGCAGAGTAGTTGCTGGTGAGTCTCGCTTTTTCAGGCAAGTGAGTGGTATAGTTTTTGAGTACTTAACTCTGTGTGATAAAGCCACACTTATGTTAGACAGTGCTGGTTGATTTTGGCGCATTTGTCAAGTTAGACGTCTTAGAAAGGATCATGGCAAGCCGCAGAGTGACCGCTCAGCAGGTTGTTGGTATGCTTTTTAGTCGTCTTCATACCATGATTGTGAGACTGACTCTGCATCTGAGGCAGAGGAGGAAGTGTTAGATTCTGGCAGTGAATTTTTCAGTCAGAGAGGAATCATCTGATGATGAAGCCACTCTGAGTGCTGATGAAGTGCCTGTTGTAGAGGAGGACACTGATGTGTCAATCGTGCAGCAGTCTGGGGCTGAAAGGCTTCCCAGTGGAAGGCCTGACTTCTGGATTGCCCCAAACATGGAGCAGTCGGAGTGGCCTGTCTTTACTTGTCTCCTGGGTGTAGAGTGAAAAGGGAAAACTTTTTGCCTATCAATTTTTGGAAGAGTTGAAAAAGTTCTTAGGTTTAACTTTTTTGATGGGGTTGATAAGAAAGCCGTCCCTGTCTTCGTATTGGTCTATTAGTCCCTTGCTGGCAACAGCTATATTTCCTGCAACCATGAGTCGTAATCGGTATATGCTTCTTCTTCGGATGCTACATTTTGTGCAAAATGCTTTAGCCTTGCCACGAGATCACCCTGATTCTGACCGTCTTTTTAAGATTAGGCCTGTCATTGATGACTTTGTAGATTGTTTTTCAGAGGTCTATGTTCCAGGCAAAGAAATAGCTGTGGATGAGTCTTTGGTCCTGTTCAAGGGTCGTTTGGTTTTAGGCAGTTCATTCCTAGCAAGAGGGCACGGTATGGAATTAAAATATATATGCTGTCGTGCAGGATATGTTTATAATTTCCGGGTCTACACTGGTAGGGATTCCAGTATTGACCCCCCTGGTTGTCTGCCCACTTTTGGAGTTAGTGAGAAAATTGTGTGGGAACTTGGTAGACGACTGTTTAACTAAGGTTACCATTTGTATGTAGATAACTTTTACACTAGACTGCAGTTGTTCAAGAAATTGCTCAGAGTGGACACTATTGCTTGTGGCACAATCCGCTCTAACCGGAAAGGCTATCAAAGGGAGCTTGTCTGTAAATAAACTTGAGAGGGGACAGTGCAGTGCCTTGCGGAATGATGAGCTGCTAGCTCTGAAATTTGTGGACAGAAGGGATATCTACATGCTAACTACCATTCATGATGAGAGTACTTCACCTGTGTCTGTTTGTTGTCAGGTTGCTGAAGTGCGTAGACATGTGTGCATTTTAGACTACAATAAGCACATGGGTGGTATTTATAGAGTAGATCAGAGGTTGGAACCTTACACTGCTGTTCGTAAGGCTTACGTTTGGTATAAGAAATTAGCTATTCATCTTTTCCATTTTGCAACTTTTAATGCTTTTGTTGTATTGAAGAATAGTTCTTCAGAGTCAAGGATGACTTTTGTGAAATTTCAGGAGTCAGTGATAGAGAGCCTTGTTGTTGTGGATCAGGTTCCTAGAGTAGCAGTGATGGAGGATGTGGCTAAATTGAAAGATCGCCACTTTCCTGATCACATTCCTCTTACTCCCAGACTTTCCCACTAAGAAATGTAGAGTCTGTACCCGAAGAGGTATCCAGAGGGAGGCTGGTATGTACTGCCCTGATTGTCCTTCAAAGCCCGGGCTGTGTGTGGCCGGCAGTTTCAGGAGTTACCACAACCCAAAACATTTTGGGGAACTACTGTGAGCGTAAGCTGCCTGTTTTATATTTATATATGTTTAGTTTCACGGTTGACATTACTTCCATGTATTTAGTTAGAGCTTTTGTGTTTGTAGTTTTGTACTTATTTCTAATTAGTTAGTGGTTTCTTTGTTGTTTAAAAAAAAGTGATGGCGGTGTGCGTGGAGTGGCGCTTGGCTGGCGGTGTGCGTGGAGTGGCGGTTGGCTGGTGGTGTGCATGGAGTGGCACTTGGCTGATGGTGTATGTGGAGTGGCGTTTGGGTAGCGGTGTAAATAGTGACTTGCTGTTGGCCACTGCAACACACTGCTAGCCAAACGCCAGTCCAC
Organism: Pleurodeles waltl; assembly: GCF_031143425.1. Taxonomy (NCBI): domain Eukaryota; kingdom Metazoa; phylum Chordata; class Amphibia; order Caudata; family Salamandridae; genus Pleurodeles; species Pleurodeles waltl. The sequence goes on along the minus strand of NC_090437.1, from coordinate 620,776,869 downwards.
ACACTCCCATCAGCTAGTGTGATTGCTGTATCAGGCATGTGGGCGTATGAAAGTGATGGGCCCTTGAATGGCACTGTGTGTTGATGCGAGTGTTGAAATGTGCTGGGCCCGTGGCTGGCGGCGTGAACGGTATTGTGCATGTCATGTATGAAAGGTGTGTGAATGGACTGTAAAGTGATTGGTGCCTTGTCACGGTTTTACAGCTCACGAGCTGTGAGTCATTGGTTCAGTTTTTTGGCCTTTCAGTTATTAACAGTGCATTTCATTTTTGTGAAATCTCTTGTTAATAAAATTTAATCTACTGAACCATCACGCACCCTTGTGCCATTGTGGTAAAAATGAAAAAACCTGCTCTGCTGTAATCAGGTGTCGAAGCACACCTGTGACATGCTAGGTATCTCGGGTGGGACCCCGATGATGAAGCATGCCACCAACTAAGTTGGTGGGTCAGGGGTCTTTTTAACACCTAACTGTGTTAGTGTGTGGAACATCACAGAAGGACGTAGACACATCAAAATGATCTATTACAAAGCTATCTGTTTTTGCGGGGGCACCTGCGTTTTTGGTCCCGGGTGCGGTGGTCATCTAGGGAAACCTACCATATTTTTGAAAACTAGACACCCGGTGGAGTCCAGGAAGGATTCTGGGTAACGGAACCTTATGTGAGCCCCACAAGTCACCTCATTATGAATTCCCCTAGATGTCTATTTTTCAAAAATGTATAGGTTTGCTAGGTTTCCGTAGGTGCCGGCTGAGCTAGAGGCCACACACCACAGCTAGGCACTTTGCAAAAATCATTTCAGTTTTCTTTGTGAAAATGTTATGTGTCCACGTTGTGTTTTGGGGCATTTTCTGTCGCGGGCACTAGGCCTACCCACACAAGTGAGGTACCCTTTTTAAAGGGAGACTTGCGGGAATGCTGGGAGGAAGGAGGTTTGTGGCTCCTCTCAGATTCCAGAACTTTCCATCACCGAAATGTGGGGAAAAAGTGTTTTTTTGGGCCACATTTTGAGGTTTCCAAATGGTTCTGGGTAATAGAACTTGATCAGAGCCCCACAAGTCATCCCATTCTGTGCCTTAACTCTCAATTGACTTGAGGTCTACCTACCTGGGAGGATGATATTTGTATAGTGTGTGTAGCACAGTGAGTTATATGACTGCAACTTCCATGAGGCACTGTTACTGTCACTTCAACCACAAGTCCAGTGTCCTCTGGCCCAAAGACTCCTGTTTGGTAACTTACAAATGAAGTGTACTCACCTGGGGGATAACATTTGCATAGTGTGTGTACTAGAGAGAGTGACATGACTGCAACTCCCAGCCGGCCCTGTTTCTGTAGCTCAAAACACCAGCACAAGTGTTCTCTTGTCCAAAGACCCCTGTGTCTTAACTCTCAATTGAAGTGTACTCATCTGGGAGGATAATATGTGTATGACTACAACTACCAGGAGGCACTGTTACTGCCGCTCCAACCACCAGTCCAGTGTCCTCTCATCCAAAAACTCCTGTTTGTTAACTCACAAATTAAGTGTACTCACCTGGGGGAATAGCATTTGAATAATGTGTGTACTAGAGAGGGTGAAATGACTGCAACTCCCAGCAGGCCCTGATTCTGTACTTCAAAACACCAGCAGAGTGTTCTCTCTTCTAAAGACCACTGTGTCTTAACTCTCAATTGAAGTGTACTCACCTGGGAGGATGATATTTGTATAGCGTGTGTAGTACAGTGAGTTACATGACTACAACTTCCAGGAGACACTGTTACTGTCACTCCACTGTTACTGTCACTCCAACCACCAGTCCAGTGTCCTGTCCTCCAAAGACTTCTGTTGTGTAGTGTGCGTGCTAGAGAAGGTGACATGATTGCAACTTCCAGCAGGCCCTGTTTCTGTACCTCAAAACATCAGCACAGTTTCTATTGTCCAAAGACCCCTGTGTCTTAACTCTCAATTGAAGTAAACTCACCTGGGAGGATAATACTTGTATAGTTTGTGTAGTACAGGGAGTGATATGACTGCTAAGGTCAAAACACCAGTCCAGTGTTTAGTGCTCCTAATACCCTTTGTTGGAAACTCACAAATGAAGTGTTCTCACCTGTGGGGATGACATTTATCAAGTGTATGAAATAGAGGGAGTGACATGACTGCTAGTGCCAGGAGGCTCTCTCTCTCTAACTCCAAACACAAGCCCAGAGTTCTCATGCCCAAATACCCATGTGTCTTAACTCTCAAATGAAGTTTACTTATCTGGGAGGATAACATTTGTATGGTGGTGAGAAGAAGAGGGAGTGACCGGAATTCCTAACCCAATAGGCCCTGCGTCTCTAACTCCAACCACAAAAGCAATGTTCACTTGCCCATATCCATCTATTTATGAAATCTCAGTTGAAGTTTACTTACCTGGAAGGATAACATTTGTCAAGTGTGTGTAGTATGGAGAGTGACCTTACTGCAACTCCCAGGAGGCACTATTTAAGTAACACCAAACACCAGACCAGTGGTCACGTGTCCAAATTCCCTTGCCTGCTAACTCTCAATTGATGTTTGCTCATCTGGGAATGACCTAGATCACCAGAATGGTATTGGCAGCAGACACATTCACAATGCACTGACCAAATGATGACTCCAGTCACATTTATAACACACTCCTGGGTCTGCCTGCATCACAATCAACTAGGCATCAAAAAGGCCAAAGACATATCTTGCCTAGCCACTGTTTTGTCTGCACTGGGGGCAAGATGGCATTCTCAGACCATCCTCCCAAATGCTAATGATCTGCACATTTTAGCAGCTGCTTGACTTAGATGGAATTGGCATGCTTCACAAATGTCAGGTCAATACAACTAATATCATGGGTACTTGCCGCAATAGGATTAGCAGCAAAATAAATTTGTGCAAGGTCTATGCTTCATGTAACACTAAATTGTTGGCGGTAGGTGTCATAATACAGCCAGTAACATTGTATCTTTCACATCAACAGGTCGAGCTGCCACTGGGCACAGGGAGGCCACAGAAGAGACTGACACTACCCCCTAGGATGAAGCCCTCTTTGAAGAAGACACTCCTGGACATCTGGACGTGTAGGACGGTTCTGGCTCATCTGGGCAACCTGGTCACACACCAACAGTGAGTCTCACTGTGGCCACATCAACACCTCCCAGCCCGGTTGCCTCAACATCACAGGCAACCATTCACAGCCAAACTGTGTATCGAGCACAGTGCCTACCATCTTGTGCACCCGAGCCCTGCATCCTGAGCTGCATTGCAACATTTTGGAGAGTGATGATCCAGGAACCAGTAGGAGAGGGCACCCTTGTGGAAAGAGCAGAGGCCCTTGGAGATAGGGTGTGTGGGAGGGATGCTGTGGGCCAGCGGGGTGAGGCCATTGGGGCTGCTCCTGGCCAGGGCACCATCAGCCACATCTTGGGGGACTATCAGGAGTCCCAAGGTGTGATGGGCCAAATTTTGACTGAACTCTGGAAAATCAAGGCGCTACAGAAACACATGCACAGGGAAATGTGACAACAGATGGAGGCCCACAATACCAACATGGCCTCAATAACAGGGGTGATGAGGGACATTCACACAGTCCTGACGAGGGTGTTTCCAAACCAATCTTTCCCTTCCTTTGGTTCATCAGAACCAGGCACATCTACATTGGTGCCAGCCACTGGAAGGGAGACCCTGCCAATTGAAGAACCAGCCCCAGACACCCCTGCCTCGTTAACAGCAGATCCCCCCACTATAGAAGCGGGGACATCCGGTGAAGAATCCAGGAGGTGTTGATGGTAAGACACCCACCACTGCCAGCAAGTGACCTCTTCCTAAAGGAACTTCTTTGTGTGCCACACATTCACTCTGTTGACTGATCCTGACCAACCTAACAGTTCCAATGGGAGGAGTACTCTGGGCTTTGGACTCCCAGTGGTGTGGCATCTACGCCAGTGATTTCATTCACCATGGCTGACACCTTCACTTTATTTTTCTCTTCTTTTCTGTCCAAAAAATGTTTACTGCATCAGCACTGTAATAAATTCACCCATCACAAACTCATTGTCTGCTTGCTTAATTTCAACATTTTGCTATGTGGAGATCTAAGGCCATGTGAACCATATGATGACATGACTTACTTGTGCAAGGAGGGATATGTTACAGGTATACAGTGTCCTGCCCAGGATTACAACCATTAAACATAAACACATATGTATAAGTGTCTGGTCACACCAAACATTTTATTCCAGAGTACAGCACATAGGCTGTTCATATGTCTGGACCTTTTTCACACTGAGTCAAAGTACATATTTCAGGGTACAGTCCCCCAGACCACGGAAGGGAGGGATTTGTCAGACATTGTCCTATAGTATAGACAAACATTAAAGTGGATGATGTCAGCAGCTTGAGCCTTATCACATACCACACCAAAGTAATCCAATATCACATAATTCAGGATTCAGATAGATGGCAGTACAACAGATCCTGATCACAGGCTCATCATAATCAAATGACCATGCATCTGGTGGTATGACACAAACATATGTCAGTGTTGTGACACAGGCACTGTGATCTGCAATGATAAAATATATCTACAGCTACATAGAGGTCATACAAGAATAGTGTAGTCAATTGAAGGGTGAATTACTTGCTCGTAATCGATTACTACATATTTCATGCCCACATGATGACACACATGAAGCAATCGGCCTAACACAGCACACAAAATAAGTCCAATGTGCACTTCTGACCTTCCACCCAAACCGTATGCAAGCTGACTTGGCACAAGTTTCATACAACCCAAATCTGTAACCTACATTACCTGAAACAATCCACGTCCAATTTGTATGTCAGAGCAGCATCAGATACCTGCCAATGTCACAACTCTGAAATGCCCACATGAGGATGTCTTGGAGAAGGTACCCGTACAAACACAAACCAAGGAGTAAAGGCTTGGAAACATACCTATTACACAAATTACATAGCAAGCAACTGGAAACGTAATTACATTGAAAGGAAGCTGACACAAACAAAGCTACATCATCATATGTCAACGGGTGACTCTTCAAGCAGGCTTTGCCTGAATATTGTAGAGAATCAGATCCCTAGTTCTTGCTAAAACACTCAACTCCACAGATTCTCACAACTACAGTTTATTGTACAGTCACAGTTGTTACATCACATGACATACTTAAACTCATGGAAAGTAGCTGTTGATGAGATCTCCCCGCAAGTCAGCTCTTTCCTCTTCACCACTGTCATCTTCACTTGGCATATCAGGATTCTCTCCTGGTGGCACTGCAGGCTCCCCCTCCTCTGGTATGTATGGGATATTCCTCCGCAGGGCGATGCTGTGAAGCATGCAGCATGTCATAGTGATATGCCATACTTTTTCGGGTATGCAGAGGAGGGCTCCACCAGCCCTGTTCAGACTCTAAATCTGGCGTTTAGGAGCTGAAAAGCCCGCTCCACTACCTGCCGTGTTCTTCCATGGGCCTCATTGAAGTGGACTTCCCCTGGCATAGTTGTATTCCTTAGAGGCATCACCAACCAAGGACGGTTTGGATATGCGGAGTCTCCTGTTAAGGAATGGGTCATATGTGCAACAAGAAGTCACTCACATCAAGATTGTAGCACCTGACATTACACACACACAAACAGGAGAGATGTGACTTACCAACCAGACAGGCCCTCTCTGGGTACAGTTTTGACATCAGCTTGGGTATGGTGCTGTACTGCATTATAAAGGAATCATGGGCTGAACTCGGATAACGGGCACATACATGTGAAATGCAGGGATCTGCCAAACAGACAACTTGCACATTGATGGAATGGAAGTTCTTTCTGTTGTGATAAACTTTTTCATTGGCCTTCAGTGGGACCAGGCCAACATGTGTGCCATCAATGGCCCACATTACATGTGGGATGCAAGCAAAACCATAAGTCAGCCTTCACATGGGCTAAATCCTCCTATCTAGGAAACCGGATATAGCTGTCAAGGTGTTTCAACATTGCAGAGAGGACATCCTTAAACACCAGACTGAACATAGGTTGGGACATACCAGCAGATAGGACCGCTGTATGTTGGAAGGACCCTGTGGATAGGAAGTGCAATACTGATATGACTTGTACAATGGGTGGAATGCTGGTTGGATAACTAATAGCTGGCATCAGAGCTGGGTCCAACTGAAGACATCAGTCTACTATTTTTTGCCTATCCAGGCAGTAATACATTATTATGTGCCTTTTCTCCATGGTCTGAAAGTCTGGCAGTGGATGGTAGACAAGAGGTTGTCACATCCTCCCTCTCCCTGGGTACCTATGTATGACAAGACATGATTTGTAACATAAGTCAGTGTGTCCAAAGCAACCTACATGATGCATATCAATGATATCATGTGACAAGGCATTTCTGAATGGATAGACATCACAACCAGTACACATCACAGCTCAAAATAACACAAGGGTAACATATGCCCTCCATGGTTTTCCACACATGCCTCCACAACATGTATATGGACCAAACTCAAAGATATGCAACGCAATTGCCCCTCGAAATGCGACTATATATCCCAACTGCCAAAATGACCATCTGGGTGGTGGACTGTGTCCCACTGTTAAATGCCATCTGTGCCCTGCAACATACTACAAGGGTGTGTGAGTAGTAGGACTTACATGACAAGACAGTATAAGGATGTTTGTGAGGTCAAAAAATCTTTTTTGCAGGTGTGATGCAGTTTCTAAAGCCCAATACAGCATTTTAGGCCGCAAAATGGTGGCTGCCTGACCTACTCCAGAGGGCATCAGGAATCGCCTCCGACTGCCAGCAAAAGTCATCATGGCAGTAGGTGGCTGTAACTGCGCTGGACACAGCCCTAGGCTAATGTTGTTGCCAGTGGCCATCGCAGGCCAATGGCTGTGTCCGCTGGTGGTGACAACTGAGTACGTGGCGGACATGACCACTGTGTTCTGCAGATTCACTCATGTCACTCCTGACATTGCTGCCTGAATCACCTCCATGACCTGAGCTGCTGTGTGCCGCCTCTAGTAGCAATCATGTCACATCCAGCAGGTGATAGGGCCCCTTCCTTCTCACAAGAGGAGCTTGAGAGGCTGGTGACTGAGGTCTTATCCACGTATGAACAGGTCTATACTCACCAGAGGAGCAGGTAAGTACCTCATGTGCACAAATGTCTGTGTACTTCACCATCCTTTCCCTCCTCACAGGCTGGAATGTGCGCATGTGTGCCAGTTAGTCTTTTGTGCCTGTAATTACAGTCTGTGTGGCATCAATGGGATGGACAACATGCAGGTATTGGTGACCAGTGCCATATGTTAAGGCCAGCCACATTGTGTTGTGTGAGGTTTTTGGGGTCCTAGATCATCTGTGTGGTGGATGCACATAACTAGGTAAGGAGACATTACTGCCATCCACTGACATCTCTTTCCTCATGATTGTTGTACGTCAGACAACATACATGTGTATGACAGCATGAACTGTGGATGCATGTTGTATGAGTCATTTGAGAGTCATGTGAGCAATGTAAAGTGCCACAGATCTTTCAAACCACATCTGCCCTCAATAAATTGTTGTGTGGAAGGCATATCATGAGTCACTCTGCCCTTCAGGTTACCACACATACCACCTGCCAATTTGCTGTTGGCTACATGAGGTACTGTCATGCATGGAAGTGATGGGAATGGAGTGTCATGAAGGTTCTGTCTGCTCAGCATGCAGAGACCAGTGCCTGTCAAATGCTTCTCCCAGTATGAGACCTAGTCTAGGCTGTGGAGGAGTCACTGTGGCTATGCAACTGTGGCACTGTGCCCACTGCCTGTACCCCAGCAGATCCTGTCATGTGACCAATATGATGCTCTGGTGGCACAACCTGCCCTGAATGCCTCATTCCTTTGACTAGATTAGGAATGGGTACAAAGGTAAATCATTAATCTGGTCCATGTGCGTTTAGCATCATTGTCAATGTGTGTCTTAGATTCATGACACATCCTTTACTCCTACAGTTCTGTTGGCACCTTCGAACAGGCCATATTTGTCCTGTAGAGTCATATTGCATAAATGGCAGTCCCAAAGTGCAGACAGTGTGTTGATTCCTGGGAGACCATGATATGTGACTCAGTAGCTTGGTCACCTAGCAGAAACTGTACAATGCATGCCTTTGTTTGTTGGATGTTTGTTGGATGCCATCCCTGTAGGATAAACACATAGGTCGAAAGGAGTGTTGCCCCAACCCCCTGAAGTGGCATGAGTCTGCATTTTTTAGGCTAAATGTCTACAAATGGACAAGGAAGGCACTTTGTGTTCCCACAATGGCATCCCCTTGATTCTTACTCATGTGTAATGTTGAAGTTTGTACTCTGGAAGTTGCCTGTAGGGACTTTATGCAGTGAGTCATTCTCGCAGAGTGTGAATGTGTTGGTCCGTTCATGCCTAAGGAGTTTTTACCCTTCAGAAGCTACATAGCCTCATTGTGGCTCACATCACAATACAGATCACTAGAGCATGGCCTACCTGATGTCATTAAGCTTGCTTAGTCATTGTAGGCCATGAGCAGGGGATTGGGTTAGTCTGCAGATGCAAATACATATGTCTGTAGTCAGGTCCCTGTACTTATTGGCTTGTGTGCTTCACACTTGGGGAGTATTAACAAATAGAAAATGCCTAGCTTGGTGTTACTGGCGTATGTCAGCTTGGTGTTACTGACATATATGTGACTCAAACATTTGTGATGAAACTTTTGATCATAATCTCTTGACTTGTCTTTTCCATCCATGAAGGTCAATGCCCATCAGAAAAAGGAACTATGAAGAGCCATCACCAAGAAGGTGCGGATCCTAGGGGTCCACAGCCAGTGGCATGCACACTGTCCGAAGAGGTGGGAGGACCTGAGATGCTGGGCCCGGAAGATCACAGAGTTCTAGCTGGGGATGTCCTCCTATTGTGGGAGGGGTGCCTGTTGGACCATGACGCCCCTAATGGCCCGCATTCTGGTGGTGGCCTACCCAGAACTTTATGGTCGGTTGAGGACAGCACAGCAGCCACAAGGGGGTGAGTACAGGGCATAGTCCTGCCTGTCACATTTCCAAGTGAATGTATTAGGTTCTGACAGCTCCCCCTGACGATTAGGCATGAGCCATGTGTAACACAGTAGATGAGTGATTGTTTGTGTAGACATATTGTGTGGTGTATACTGATGTGCTTTCCCTACTATGGGCCCTGGGACCTAGGACACAACTGTGTACAATCCACAAACAACTTGCTGTCCAGGGATGACATATGGCTATGTACAGTGATCAATCAAGTACTGTTTGTTGTTATAGTGGGTGTAAATTCTATGGAGAAGATCACTAGTCCTCTGTGTTACAGGCCAAAGGTAAGGGCGTGATGGTTCACTGTCCTCAGCCATGTGTCTGGTTAAGTTAGTATTTTCGCATCTTCCACACAGAGACTAGTTGTCTTCATATGACAGGTGTTGGTGCCTCACTGCAGTCTGTAATGTGAAGATGGCCATCATATATGACAGGACATACATTGTTCTTTTGGTGCAGCTGCTAACCAATACTTTCCCTTGGTAAGTAGAGAATGTCGATTGACATGATTTATGATCCATCAGTGTTGCGAACATCCCTTGTGCCTACATGTCAGCATGTGCCCCTTTCACATTAGCAAGACATTTGTAAGCTGCTGTTTCATGCATGGTCTACCTGTGCTGATGGGATTATGGTGGTCATTATGACATTGGCGGTCAGCTGACCGCCATACCGGCGATGGTAGTAGTAACATTGCCAGGCCGGCAGTAATGACCGCCAAATTATGACAATGGCTGTGATCCCTCCCATAGACAGCCAATGTACCACCCCAACCGCCAGTGTGATACGACCACTGAACATGGCGGTAGCCATCTCCAGGCAGGCAGAAGACAAGGATCTGCCCACCATATTATGACATAGCTGACCACCAGGATTTCCGGGGCGTTAGGAAAAGCCTAGGGGAAACACATCATATAAAAGGATACAATCCAGGGACACAGAAGAGTATTTAGCCACCATGGAACCAGAACTGGACGTCTTCCTGATGCTGTACCACGTGATAGCCGTCCAGGAGCACCAACGCAGATGAAGACAATGATGGTGAGTACAGCCGTCTAGCACACAAGGGAGGGAGGGAAGGGAGAGTGACACACACACATGCACAACACACATCATACACACACACCACACACCCAGAACAATCTGCAGAGTAAACAACAGCAACATCAGCCAGAAGTAAAGAAAGCCAGGACACATACCTCAGGTCCAACCTCTGTATTTCGCTGGACCTGCGCCCACAACAACTGAAGCAACTAAATACAGAAGTCCATTGTCCACTCCAATGTCAGCCATTAGCCACAGGGCAAAGTCCAAGGCCCAATTTGACTCCTGACAACCCAGACACTCCACTGGGCAGGGGCATCATGGATATGGTAAGCAGGCACCTCAGGGGGCAGGAGGGGTGGGTGGTGTGGGGGAGTTTCTTCTTGGGCTTGGGTTTGGGAGGGGGCGGGTCCTTGGGGGCAGAGGAGTGGCCTTGGGAGGGAGGACCGGAGTGCCACTCTTCTTCACCTTAGTTGCAGGAGTACTCTTAGGGGGAGGAACAGGAGTTGATTTGGCATTGGAGGTGCTGGGCTGGGGGGTTGGGACTTTTCTCTTACGGGCAGGATGGGGGATGGTGGAGGGAAGAGGTCAAGGCGGGAAAGGAAAAGCTTCTTAGGACTGTGCGGGAGGAGGTATGGGAGTGGAGGTAGAGGGAGAGGTTGTTGGAGGGGGAGGTATGCTGGACTTAGGTGCAGGTGCATGGACAGGCGCGTGTGTGAGGTGGATGGCTGTTGGGGGTCTGAGTGGGAGCGTCTGTGTGTCTTTGTAGGGGGGGCAGACAGGGTGGGGGAGGACAAACAGGACATGTGGATGGATGTTGTGGTGGTGTCTGTAAGTGAGGTGGGTGTGCTGCATGAGGTGGTGATGGTGGTGACTGCACATGTGGTGTGTGGGGTGCATGCCTGGGGGTCTGCTGTTGTTGTGACTGTGGGCAAGGCTGTATAGGTGGCAGGATCTGGGACTGTTGATGCTGTGCATGCAGATGTGAGTGCTGATGTGACTGAGGGAGGAAGAGGAGAGGGAGACAGTGGAGGGAGAGGCTGTTGCTGTGTGTGCATCTGTGTGTTGGCTCTGTGTGTGCTTGTGGAGTGAAGTGTTGAGCCTGCATTTGTCTGTGCGAGTACTGTCTGTTGTTTTGGGTGCGTACTTGTCAGAATGTGTGCGTGGGATGGGTTGGGGAGAGGAGACAGGGACTGGGAAGAGGTAGTTGGAAGGGGGACAGAAGAAACAGGGTCTCTGGCTGCCGTCAGAGAGGAGGCCAGAGTCTGAAACAATCTCTGTAGGGCCGCCAAGCCACCGTGAATGCCCTCCAGGAAGGCACTGCATTGCTGCATTGCTGCACCTGGAATGCCAGCCCCTGGATGGCATTCACTATGGTTGACTGCTCTACAGAGATGGATCTCAGGAGGTCGTTAGCCTCCTCACTGAGGGCAGCAGGGCTGACTGCGGCAGGGCCTGAGGTACCTGGGGCGAAGGAGACACCCATCCTCCTCGGTGAGCGGGCACGGGCAACTCGGTGGGGGGACTGATTGGGCGGTGCTGGTACAGGTGGTGGCAGAAGATGAAGAAGCTGAGGTGGTCCCAGAGGGGTCCACCACCACCAGGAAGCTTCCATTGGAGGAGGAATCAGAGTCAGTTGTATCAGCTCCAGTCTCCCTTGTGGTGCTCCTCTTGCCCTCCAACCCACTGGTCTTTCGGCTGCGGAGGAGTCTGCCTCCTGGGTCCCGTGGGCTGCAGCTCCCTCACTCGCCGGTGCCCCTGCTCCTTCGCCAGATGATGCTAATGCACACATGGACAGGATGACAAAAGGAGAGGGGGGAGAAAGAAAGGGAGCACGGGGTCAATCACAGCACCAACAGCACAGATGGCATACACATCACAATCACTAACTTGGATTAAGCCAGGGCAGTATGACCACAGTGAAATACCATTGCCTAGGTACTTCAGCAGGTAGTAACCCAAACACTACCATCTGCACACCTACTGGGACCAACTAAGCCCTGTCTGCCATGGCAAGCTAACTACCTAGCAATACCAAATGTGCATACTACCCTACATTCCTAAGCAGGACCATGCAGGAATGTGTAAACCGGCATATTGGAACATCGAATGACTAGAACCGTGCACCCAAATCCCATGCCAGGCAACAAATAATGAATAACACACACACTGTACTCACCCCCTTGTGGCCGCTGTGCTGCCCTCAAGCGCCCATCCAGCTCTGGATATGACACCGCCAGTATACGGGCCATTAGTGGGGCTCAGGCTCCGACGGGCAGACCTCCCTTGTTGGGAGGCCATCCCTAGCCAGGCCTCCGTGGTCTTCCGGGCCCAGCATCTCAGGTTTTTCCACTGTTTCCTGGAGTGCGTGCTCCACCGGCTATGGACCCCCAGGGTCCACACGTCCTTGGCGATGGCACGCCACAACCCCTTCTTCTGATGGGCGCTGACTGCAGAGGAAACACAGACAGAAGGACACCATGAACAATGCAATCAAGCCTGTCACACATATGGCCTACATACTGTATTTGCCCCTCATCAAGCACACACATGACCCGTACCTCTGCATTCACATTACCTGCAGCCATACCCCCCAAATGACACACTGTTAGCACACACATACATCAACATGCAGCCATGTCACATGTCACATGCAACATACCTATTATGTACTCACCTGTTGGTCTGGAGGCCCATACAACTGCCCATACAGGGGTAGGACCCCATCCACAAGCCTCTCCAACTCCTCCGACATGAAGGCTTGCGCACTTTCCCCTGTTGCATGGGGCATGGCAGGTTCCAGACACAGGTCACAGCAGCACATGCAGTGGAGATGTCATCCAGTGGAAAGTCAGGAATCAAGTGAAGTGGTAGAAATAAAATGTCAGTCACGGCTGTGGCGGTGAACACCGTCACCACCGACGTTGATCATCATTGGCTTCTGTACTCCATAGAGCCCCATGTTAGCCAATGAGGAATTACAGAGCGTTGCAGACCGCCTTCCGCCATGACGCCTAACGCTAGCCGAGTGATGTCACTTCCACCTGTCCCTGCATACAGGACAGGCGGTTGCCATTTCCTACTGCTAGTACTCATGTATTGAAATTAAATGTGCATCATTGGTGTCGACTGTACACACCTAGACAATTATAATGTCCAACATACATACATGCTCTATATATTCTGATGTTTTGTGTCCATAGGTCCTGTTGTCACACCCATTTCACTTTTGGCTCACTTAGATATCAACCACTGCGGAGGAATTGGAGGAGGAGGCAAGCACCCGTTTACAGATCCCTTGGGGACTTGGCTATACTGGAGGACAGGCACATCATACTCACCTATCATCTGGACAGGGCCACAATCACAGAGCTGTGTGCACAGTTGGAGCCTGATCTGCTAACTGCTATCTGTTGCACCATAGTAATTCCCCCTCTTGTGCAGGTACTATTAGTGCTCCATTTCCTGGCAACTGGTTCTTTCCAGGTGAATGTGGACTTGGCTGCAGGATTGTCACAGCCAATGTTCTCTATTGTGCTTGGAAGGGTTTTAGATGCCTTGCTCAAACACATGTGCAGCTACATCGCATTCCCCCAGGTTGTCGATTTGCCCACTGTGAAGGCTGGATTTCACGCAATGGGACACATACCACATGTGATTGGGGCCATTGAAGGGACTCATATTGCCTTAGTCCCTCCCAGGGCTAATGAACACGTGTATAGGAATAGGAAGAGTTTCCACTCTCTCAATGTCCAGATGGTGTGCCTTGCTGACCAGTACATCTCCCACGTCACTGCCAAATATCCTGGATGTGTGCATGATGCCTTTGTCTTGAGGAATAGCAGCGTCCCACAGGTGATGGCACGAGTACAGAGGCACAGAGTGAGGCTTATAGGTGAGCTTGAGTCCCCACCCAATGTATGTCAGTGTATGCCTACAGGAGTCATACCCCATGCCTTTGTGCATGGCTTATGTGTGTCCTTCACTTCTTCCAGGTGACTCCGGCTACCCAGACTTGTCCTGGCTATTGACCCCTGTTAGGAATCCAGGGGCTTAAAATCGGTATAATGATGCTCATGGCCGTACCAGAAGGATTGTGGGACAAACCTTCCGTCTCCTGAAAGCCAGGTTCAGGTGCATGCATTTGACAGGTGGATTCCTATGCTACTCCCCTGAGAAGGTCTGCCAGAGTGTGGTGGCCTGCTGCATGCTGCACAATTTGGCCCTCAGACGCCATGTGCCCTATTTGCAGGAGGAGAGGGTGACAATGCACCTGTGGCAGCAGTGGACTCTGAGGTCAGTGAGGAGGGGGAAGCAGAGGAGGATGTGGACAACAGGACACATATCATTCAGCAGTACCTCAAGTGAACTCAGGTAAGACTTGATCTTTATATTTCTACATTTAAGTAATGTGATGTGTGGCTGTGGTCTAATGTAGTGACTGGGGGTGAATGTTTGCATTGTTCAGCATTCCATCCATCTTTTTGCATTTGTCTCCCCAAATGGGAAGGGTATGCCCAGACGTGGGTCCCGTGCTCACTGCGCCACTGGATTCAAGCTAGCCGAGCTGATGAAGGGTGATACCCTGAAACCGGTCCTAGGATGCTTGTTTCAGGTCTAGTGAGGCCCTGGCTTGGCAGTTCGGGCTGGACTGTTCCCATGAGGAACAGGATCAAGACTGGTTTGCATATAGCTGGGTCCAAATTGGGGTGGCGTGGTGAGCAAACAAGCTATGGATTAAACCCAGAACTTTGTGATTGGGGGTGAATGTTTGCATTGTTCAGCATTCCGTCCATCATCTGTTCTTTTTGCATTTGTTGCCCCAAGTGGGAAGGATATGCCCAGACGTAGGTCCCGTGCTCACTGCGCCGCTGGATTCATGCTAGCCTAGCTGATGAAGGGTGATACTCTGATACGGTCGTAGGATGCTTTTTTCCGGTCCAGGGAGGCCCTGGCTTGGCAGTTAGGGCTGGACTATTACCATGAGGAACAGGGTCAAGACTGATTTGCATATGGCTGGGTCCAAACTGGGGTGGTGTTGTGAGCAAAAAAACAATGGATTAAACCCAGATCTTTGTGACTGGGGGTGAATGTTTGCATTGTTCAGCATTCCATCCATCATCTATTGCATTTGTATTATAATGCCAGTCACTATCTTTGCATCCCAATTTACTGTCACCTATGCCTTCCCTTATTGCAGATGTTGGTGTGATTACAACAGTGTACTGATGTGTTGTATACAGACTGCTGAGACACATATGTTGGATGGATTCACACATTACAGAGCATTTGCACAGGATCATGCAGTTCAATACAGATCAATACATTATACATTTCTTTCTGATAAAGCACTATTACTCAAGTTGTGTCCAAGGGTGTTTGTTTGTAAATAAGATATTCAATGCAAAGTGCAATAGAATGGGATGATGGTTGGGAAAAGTCCAGTGTAGTGGGCCAGTCTGTTTGTAGCACAGGTCCAGTGTCCAAGGGGCCATAGGAAGAGGAGCAATGGCAGTTCAAAGTGAACAAGGTGACACAGTGGAACACAAGGGAGACATTCTGCATGGGGCTCATTTCCTGCTGGTGGTCATGGTCATGGCAACTGTCTCTGGTGTCTATCTGGGTCGTAGGGAACGTTTGCGGGGTGGTTCACCTTCTGTAGGGGGAGGGGTGCTGGCGACCTGTGAGTCCTGTGGCAGGGCCTCCTGTCCACTACCTGCAGCAGATATGGAGGGCTGGTCAGTATCTGGCTAGTGGTAGGGGCCCGCTGGTGTGCTGTGTACTCCTGCATGATGTTCGCCATGTCACCTAGCACCCCTGCAATGGAGTCCATGGTGGTATTCAAGGCCTGCAATTGTTGCATGACCTCCTGGTGGTGTTTCCCCTGCAACCGCTGGTTCTCCTGCATGATCTTGAGCACCTGACCCATCCTGTCCTGGAATTGTTGGTATGCCCCCAGGATATTTGTGAGTGCCTCCTGGGCACTCAGTTCCCTGGGCCTGTCCTCCCCCTGGTGCAAAGCTGTCCTCTGACTGTCCCTGGCCCCCTGTGCCTATGGTGCTTGTGGGGATGTAAGTGATGTGTTAGGGTAATTGTTTGTGACATATTCCACATTTCTAGCTTTCCCAATGATATTGGTGTTGTCCTCCCACCTTTCTCCATGCTGTCCATGCATTGGTGGTGGGTGTGCATGCAGAGCTGGGAGGGATGTGCTTGCAGTGGGTATGGCATGCAGGGGTTGACATTTAGGTGTGGTAATTGGGGTAGTACACTGTGTGGGATGGAGTGGGGTGAAGTGAGTCAGGGGGAGGGGTGGAGATGGCATGCAGGTATGGGGGGTGGTAGGTTAATGGTGACTCACTAGCATCCAGTCCTCCGGCTACTCCAGTGAGTCCCTCAGGATGCAGTATTGCCAAGACTTGCTCCTCCCATGCTGTCAGCTGTGTGGGAGGAGGTGGGGGTTTACCGCCAGTCCTCCTGATGGCGAGCTGGTGCTTGGTTCAATGTTACACACCTTCCTCCGTAGGTCGTTCCACCTCTTCCGAATGTCATCCTTTGTGCGTGGATGTTGTCCCACGGTGTTCACCCTGTCCATGATTCTCCACCATAGCTCCACCTTCCTGGCAATGGAGATCTGCTATACCTGTGCTCCACACAGCAGTGGCTCTACCCTGCCTATTTTCTCACCATGACCCGCAACCCCTCAACAGTGAAACGGGGGTGCCTTTGTGGAGACATGGGTGTTGTGTGGTGTGTGTGTTGTGCAGAGGGCGATGTGGATATATGGGTAGTTGTGGTATGTGTGTGCAGTTGTCTCTGGGATTGGTGTGGCAAAGTGTAGGGGTCTTCTCATGTTTGCAGATTTGTGGGTGTTGTGGGGGGTGTTTTATAGTGCTGTTGGTGGGTGTGTGGGGTGTGTGTATTTGTGTCAGGTTTTTTTTTTTTGTTCTGGCCAATGTTATCTTGTTTTGTTCTTGGGTGGCCATTTCCGCCTTGGTGGTGTGCATTGCCAATGGTTTACCTCTGTTGAATGTCCGCTGTGGTGATTCGTGGGTCATTATTTGGAGTGCATTGTTTTGGTGGTGTAACGGTATGGATGCTAGTTCTGACAGTTTATCCCGTTCATTAGGTCTGGCGGATTTGTGGTTGTGGCTGGTTTCTGTCGGTTTTGTGTGTGTATGTCATAATCTGGCAGGCAGGTGTTCACCTCCGCGGCAGTATGTTGGAGGCAGTCACCGCAGCAGTTCTCAGAATTACAGCCCATGTCATAATGGAGGCCTATGTCTGTATTCCCTCACCTGTGCATGGCAACCAGTGTGTCAAGTAAGACGTTTACACTGAGGGTACATTTCATGTTGTGCCACATACAGGAGTGTATCACCATTGTTTATTGGCTGACACATACTCTCATGTGTCATAGGATGCCATTTGGCATTTGCAACTGCAGTAGCAATGAGGGACATGATGGATAGGCCTGGAGTTTATAGCCACATTGTGAATTTCTATGCCATTGATGTAGAATCATGTAGCAAAGTGCTTAGCACATGTGAAATAGGTAAGGTTTGTAACCTGACTATTGGCATGCATCATGGAGTGACTTGCAGTTATGTTGAAGTTACATCTGTTTGGGTACAACCATTCATTCACAGACATCTGGGTCTGCATGGCCATAATGGAGACAATGATGTAGCTTTCAATTGGGCAACATGTTGAGGGCCTTCAAGAAGTATTTGCCAATCGCTGGGCCTCTCCAACATCCAAGGGACTAATGGAGTCTACTGATGCACTCAGAGTTTGCCACTGTAAGGGGTGCCGGACATTAATGGTGATTTCCCTGGGGTTTGCTGATTCACTGTGTTGTGGAGTTTAGAGATATCTCTCCCTGACATATTACCCATGATGTCTACAGTGTCCATTTCCATGCCAAATGTGTGGCCTATCTGAGCAACATTACTACTACCTCCATGACTCCATTGGCACAAATATCACTTGGTGAAGTGTGCATTGTGGAACTGCTTCCAGTGGGACATGAGTATTTCCATGTCATCTTCTCTAGGCTCTTGTACCTTTGTCAGCAACATGGCAGGATTTTGGAGCATCACATCTTATTGTTGTGTCATTATGTATATGACAAATAGATGTCTGCATGACCTTGTTTGGGATCTGAGGGAATGCAGTTAGCACTGGCCTACTATTGCATGACAACAGGTATCTGAGGTATCCTCCATGGGACAAAGCATTGATGGTGATCAGGTCTCCTACTAGTTCAGTGGTTACTGTGATTGCACAACATCAGCCATGCAATGTTATTTGTCTGAGATCCAAATTTTCCTGTGGGCAACTGTTGTCAGTTCAGATGGCATGCATGCATATAGTATTTCACAGGTATGGGCCACTTAGGTGGAGTTTGTTGCTGGGGCCTGCTTGACATCATGGTAATGTTTGCTAATCAGAGCTATTATTCAAGTGTGATCATGGACATGTGATGACCCTATTTCTCTTTGTATTTGCAGCATCAATCCAGGGAAGTAAAGGAGACAGAACACATTTGAGTGGGTAAGCATCTGGCCACAGGACCTCAGATCAAGACAGCACTGACAGAGGGACCCAGTGCCCAGAGGGTGAGCGGAGTGCCACAGGGGAGACTGGAACAACATCATCTTCATCATTGGAATCTAGTGGTGGAGGACTTAACAGTGCTTACCCCTGTACCATCTTTGTCTGCCACCCCAAGTTCTGTCACCACTGTTCCTGTTGCTCCCCACCCAATTGGCCGTGCCTGCTCACCCAAGTGGTTGGGTGTCTCCTTTGCCATAAGCACCTCCACCCCAGTCCATGTTACCCCTGCTGCACTCGGTGAGGAGGCTATTGACCTCTTGAGGAGTATCTCTGAGGGTCAAACATCCATTGTGAATGCCGTCCAGGTATTGGCAACCCAACTGCAGCAGACCACTGCAGAGAACCTTTCAGGCTCTGACCTCCATACTGATGACAGCTAGTCACCCCCCACCTTTTGCTCCCCTCAATCTTCCTCTTCCCAATGAAAATCCCCCATTTCCCTACCTACCGCAAGCACACAGACCGATCAGCATGCACTTACCTCAACACACAAGAGCAGCACACTTAGACACAAACACCACAAAACACATAGGCATGCAAGCAAACAACATACACCCACACACACAAAATCAGTCATCACTTACCCAGACACACCCATCACCCCCACTGGCCCACACACGACATCAGGCCTAGCCACCGGCACCACCACAAAAGTCAGCGACACACCCACCACACTCAGCATGCCCGCAGACACCACCCCAACAGGACACAGACATCCACCACAACCACTATACCTGCAGGCACCACCCAAACAGACACACAAACATCCACCACATCCAGCATACCCAGGGACACCAGCCCAAGAGACACACACATCTCCCACTCCATCATGCAGCACCTCCACCTCCCAGACCGCCAAGACACGCAATTGCCCACACTCATCCACGCAACAGACACCACCCAAACAACAGCATATCTCCCACATGCACACACCCACAACATTCACACTGACACAGCAACCACTCCCTCAACCTCCAAATCCCCACACCTTCTGCTGACCATCCCTGTGTTACTAAGAAAGTGTTTTGTTTGACCTTGACCTTACCCCTGTTCCATCCATTCCCCCTTTCCAAACCCAAGAGGCCCCAACGCACTTCCCAACCTATCCCTTCCACCTCTAAGTCATCTCCTGTCATACCTGCCCCCTGCAAGCACCCATATCCCTGCCCCATAAGAAGCCCACCCCTCCTAAGAAGCAGTCCACCTCTCCCAAACCCACCCATCCCAAATCCACCCCCCAAGATGATCACCGAGGTGCCTGCCTGTCCACTTGATGCCACTTCTTGTGGAGGTTCCCTGGCAGTTGATGAGGTTCCCTGGCAGTTAGGAGTCAAGCTACAGCACAATGATGTGCCTGTGCATTTCAAAATGGACTTTTCAAATTTCAATATGAATAAATCCAAACAGTTGCGTTTTTGGGTACACATTTGTCCTGCAATTCCTTTTCTACCTTTATGTTGTTCCTGAGTGACTTGTGTTGTCTGCCTACAGTTTGTGTTTCAGCGAGCTTGCTGATCCATTTGCTGTTGTTTGCAGTATCTGACTTTGTGGGCAGTGCTGGTGCCTCCCAAAACAAGGGAATATGTTGACTGTTTGGATATGTGGGTGTAAATGCAATGGTGGTATCATGGCATTGTGTTATGTTTGGTATGGTAAGTATTTTATCTTGGGTTGTCCATTGTGACCATGCATGATATTAGGCTTGTCCCCATGATATGGATTATGGATTTATCGAATGTGTGGCAATTTGAGTTTTGTTTGTGCAGACATGGAGTGTGTTCAATTGTGCTACCTTTGTTTGCATTTGACTGTTATAATACATAATAAAAAACTGTATTTGTATAGTGGTCACTAACCTGACCAGGCATCGAAGCCCTTTGCGGCGAGTAGCACGCTACTCGGGAGCCAAATTAGTGGTCAGCTGGTTATTGAGGTTAGTTGTGCATGCTCATTACATGCATTCTGTGATAATGGTTGACATAGATGTGATCATTAGAGGGGGGCTGGGTGAGACACAATTTGTATCTGGAATTAATAGATATTGATATGGTTTCCAAAGAGCACTAAGGCAGTTAGGCATGAGATTTATTTTAGAGTGACAAAAGGTAAACAGAAACAGAGGGTGATTGTAAAAACATAAGTGATGGCTAGTTTTTCATGCAGGATTTTAAGGGTTATTACAGGTTCAGGTTGTGAGATGTTCGCCTGCAAATTGTGGACGAAAACCTGTTAAAAGAAACTTTTCACAGCAAAAAAGGAAATACAAGATACCATATTTAATACTATGCTATATAAAATATTGTTAGCTTATGCAAATTAAATGTACCATAAACAATATATTATAAAAAATATAATGTAAACACCCCACCCATTTACAAATATAACAAGGCAAGTAATATAGACAAATTGCAGTAACCATTAGCATACCAGTGCCTTGTTTGTCACCCATTTAATGTCTGGTTTTGAAACTGCTGGCCCCTTCACCTGCCCCGAGAGCACCCCTACAGAACAGACACCAGGTCGAGCAGAAAGGATGTGTCTGGAGTCACCTTCTCCTTCCAGCATCCACCTTGCCTCGTAGTGTGACATTTCCATAGATTTTCATTTTCATTTAGCTGCCATTTCTTTTACTGCTATCTGTAGTTGGTACGTGGTTAGTGTCATTTTGAGGTGAACTTCATTTGTATTGGTCAGGGTTCCCAGTTGATTTTTTGATTGAAATGATAAAAAAGTTTTAAAGTTTTAATTTGAGTTTTAGGGGTGGGAAGTGTTGGTAAGTCTAATTGGTTTGGCGTACGGTGTTTTTTATAAGGTTGTTTAATGGAAGTTTGTGTTATGTTGTTATGTAGAGTAATGTGATAGGTCTCACTATATTATAGTTTGCTAGTAGAGGTATGGTATTGCATATATAGTTATGTTTGTTTGTAAAGTTATGATGTTATGTTTGTATTGTTTTTGGGGTATATGTACTGTGAAGGGGTATGCTATGTTTTTTTGCAAGTTAGGATGTGTGAGTGCATCGGTTGCAGGTACTTTTAATGCATTTGTTTGAAAAGGGAAATTCATTTGGTTTAATTTGAACCAACATTATTTTATAATTTCCTTCAATTTTAAGGTTTTCCTGGAGCAGTTTTTACCTCCTATTTATGAATTTTTTAATGGTTTACAATAAGTGTGGGTTACTTCAGTGGATTTAATTTGGACATTTCATTTTTGTGTTTTTTTGTTTGTTTACATTTTATTTTAGATTTCTTTGTGGATTGGATTTAGGGAGGCTGAGGTGGATCAAGAACTTCAGCTCCATACCTGTGAATACTATAGTTTAATTTAGTGTTTTTATATGTATATCGATTTTTGTACTATAATGGAAATGTTTTTTATGTGTATGGTTTCATTTCTGAGCTGCTTTGCATACTTTTTTATATTGCATCTTTTTGGTCTCCCTGTGAAGAGTTTTAATTAAATGTTAAAATAAATTAGTTTTATTTACTAATCCTATTTTGAACTTTATGAATATAGTTTTGTTATAGACTGATTTATAAAAAATATTATTTTAATACTAATAGTATTCTAATACCGACCGCCTTTGTGAGTTAGGCCCTAAGTGTGATTTGTATCATTGTTTGTTCAGAGTATATTAGAATTTTGTGTGGAGAAATTGTCGATAGTTTTAACTCTTCTGTAGTTAAAAAGGAGGAAGGGGGCTTCGTTATGTGTAGTGATTGGGTGTCCTGAAATTTCTATGTCTTGGTATCTTCTAGGGGAAGCAGGAATATAGTGGAAGATAGGTGGTGGTTTATTATAGTGATTTAGCTATAATTTCTAGGTACTCTGCTCCTTTATTATTTAAAAAGAGTCTGCCTCTGAATTGTATCAGTTTGTACATGTCCCTGTTTTGTTTAGTTATTGTACGTTTGATTTGGTTTACTGACTGTTGTATCATAGTAGCTTTGTTCTTTTTGGAGGGCTTCTATGAAGTTGTAGGTTGTTGGTTAGGTTCTTCTGAGTGTGGCTTGGAACTCATTGTGCCATTCTTCCACTGTGTTTTTTACTTTGGCATGTTGAGACATGGTGCTGTCTTAGACATTCCATTGTGATATTTGGAATTTGGGTTGGTGTCTGTGTCCAGAGTGGTACACTCTCCCAACCCAAATGTCTTCAAAGTCATTAGTGGATTTAGGGCCTGATTATGACTGGAGCAGTCTGACTGTCGAATTGCCACTAAGACGGTTGAGAGGCCTCTTTTAGAGTGGCAGCCTTATTACAATGTCCCCACCAGCTGGCTGGCACCGACTGAGGCGGCATTAGCTTTAGCTCTCACGGAGAACCGAGGCCAATGCCTCAGCACTGTCGGTGATGGCAGTACACTCGGAATGGGCACTTCCTGCCATGGCAGACAGTGCGCATTCCGAGTGTGCTGACAGGGGGGCCCCTGCAGTGCCTATGATATAGTCCTGGGCAGTGCAGGCTACACTGTGGCCCGGTCTCTGTCCTGGCAGTCAGACCGCCAGGAGTGAGGTGGTCTGATTGCCATTGAGAGTTTGACGGTTGCATGACCGCCAAACCCATAACTAGGCCCTAAGTGTTATTTGTATCATTGCCTGTTCAAAGTATATTATCATTTTGTGTGGACAGACTGTCAATAGTTTTACTTTTATGTGGTTTAAACTTCACATTAAGTTGCACTTTGTTAGGCAGCAGTGAACAAATGAAGGATTTGTTAGTGCTACATTATTCATCATGTATGGTGTGTATCTGTGTGACTGGTGGAGGGAACATTTGAAAAATTCCACCTATCATACATTTCACATTGGCTTAGTCTTAGGAGTTTTTCAGTTTCAAATATGATTTTTCTTGTGTTGTTATTGAGGTTGTCATATATGAGGAAGGGGTCTTTGTTATGTGTAGTGGTTGGGTGTTCTGAAATTTCTATGTCTTGGTATCTTCTAGGGGCAGCAGGAGTTTGGCTTGTGACTTCTATGTGATATCAGTCATTTTAAAAATGGAATTGCTGGTAGAGGACCAGTAAGGTGCTCGGGTACATTAGGAATTATGGGCCTGATTTAGAGTTTGGCGGAGAGGTTACTCCGTCACAAATATCCCGTCCGCCGTATTATGATCTCCATTGAATATAATAGGATTGTAATGGTAACCTCCTCTGCCAAACTCTAAATCAGGCCCTATATTTTATAACATTTTGGTAGTAGGCTCTTGGAAACTAGTGTTTGCCACTTTTAAATCATGAAGTACATGCCATACTTCTCACTCTCTAACATATTTTTCTGACGATGATTACAATACCATTTTTCACTGTAGCCCTCTCATAACAAGCATTTTCACAATATCTAGTACATTTCCAATTCATGTTGTCAGTGCTTGGGTTTTTCTGGATGTATGTGTATCCCATGTGTGAAAGCAATTGTTTGCCTTCCTGCAACGTAATATATATGCAGCTCTTTCTGCCATTCTTTGTGTAAGTAGTATAATTTTAAAATTAACTATTGTGTTAAAAGTTTTTATTTTTGTTTGTTTAGGCAATTTAAACCTGCTTTAACCCCTTGGCTGCCAGCCCTTTTCCCCTCAGGTGCCAAGCCTTTTTTTGGCCATTTGGGGCAGTTCGTGCTTAGACCCTCATAACATTTTGTCCCCATAGGCTACCCATGCCAAATTTGCGTCCTTTTTTTCCAACATCCTAGGGATTCTAGAGGTACCCATACTTTGTGAGTTCCCCTGAAGGAGACCAAGAAATTTGCCAAAATACAGCGATTTTTTTATTTTTTTTTAATTTGGAAAAAAGGGCTGCAGAAGAAGGCTTGTGGTTTTTTCCCTGAAAATGGCATCAACAAAGGGTTGTGGTGCTAAAATCACCACCTTCACAGCTTTCAGGAACAGGCAGACTTGAATCAGAAAACCACATTTTTCAACACAATTTTGGCATCTTACTGGGACATACCCCATTTTTATTATTTTTTTTGCTTTCAGCCGCCTCCTTCCGCTTAGTGACAGGAATGGGTGTGAAACCAATGCTGGATCCCAGAAAGCTAAACATTTATGAAAAGTAGACACAATTTTGAATAAAGCAAGGGGTCATTTGTGTAGATCCTGCGAGTGTTTCCTACAGAAAATAACAGCTGAAATAAAAACATATTGAAATTGAGGTGAAAAATACAGCCATTTTTCTCCACGTTTTACTCTGTAACTTTTTCCTGCGATGTCAGATTTTTTAAAGCAATATACCATTACGTCTGCTGGACTCTTCTAGTTGTGGGATATATAGGGCTTGTAGGTTCATCAAGAACCCTAGGTACCCAGAGCCTATAAATGAGCTGCACCTTGCAGTGGGTTTTCATTCTATGCCGGGTATACTGCAATTCATTTGTTGAAATATGAAAAGTGTAAAATAGGTATCAAGAAAGCCTTTGCATTTCCAAAATGGGCACAAGATAAGGTGATGAGAAGCAGTGGTTATTTGCACATCTCTGAATTCCGGGGTGCACATACTAGCATGTGAATTACAGGGCATTTCTCAAATAGACATCTTTTTTACACACTGTCTTACATTTGGAAGGAAAAAATGTAGAGAAAGACAAGGGGCGATAACACTTGTTTTGCTATTCTGTGTTCCCCCACGTCTCCCAATAAAAATGGTACCTCACTTGCGTGGGTAGGCCTAATGCTCATGACAGGAAACGCAACATGGACACATCACATTTTTACATTGAAATCTTACATGTTTTTTGCAAAGTGCCTAGCTGTAGATTTTGGCCTCTAGCTCGCCGGCACCTAGGGAAACCTACCAAAGCTGCGCATTTGTGAAAACTAGACACCTAGAGTAATCCAAGATGGGGTGACTTGTGGGGCTCTGACCATGTTCTGTTACCCAGAATCCTTAGCAAACCTCAAAGTTTGGCCAAAAAAACACTTTTTCCTCTCATTTCGGTGACAGAAAGTTCTGGAATCTGAGAGGAGCCACAAATGTCCTTCCACCCAGCATTCCCCGACGTCTTCCGATAAAAATTGTACCTCACTTGTGTGGGTAGGCCTAGCGGCCGCGACAGGAAATGCCCCAAAACACAACATGGACACATCACAATTTCACAAAGAAAATAGAACTATTTTTTGCAAAGAGCCTAGCTGTTGATTTTGGCCTCTATCTCAGCCGGGACCTAGGGAAACCTAGCAAACCTGCACATTTTTGAAAACTAGACACATAGGGAAATCCAAGATGGGGCGACTTGTGGGGCTCTGACCAGGTTCTGTTACCCAGAATCCTTTGCAAACCTCAAAATTTGGCCAAAAAAACACTTTTTCCTCACATTTCGGTGACAGAAACTTCTGGAATCTGAGAGGAGCCACAAATTTCCTTCCACCCAGCATTCCCCCAAGTCTCCCGATAAAAATAGTACCTCACTTGTGTGGGTAGGCCTAGCACCAGCAACAGGAAATGCCCCAAAACACAACGTGGACACATCACATTTTCAGAAAGAAAACAGAGCTGTTTTTTGCAAAGTGCCTAGTTGTGGATTTTGGCCTCTAGCTCAGGAGCCACCTAGGGAAACATAGCAATCCTGTGCATTTTTTTAAACTAGACACCTAGGGGAATCCAAGATGGAGTGACTTGTGGGGCTCTGACCAGGTTTTGTTACCCAGAATCCTTTGCAAACCTCAAAATTTGGCCAAAAAACACTTTTTCCTCTCATTTCAGTGCCAGAAAGTTCTGGAACCTGAGAGGAGCCACAAATTTCCTTCCACGCAGCGTTCCCCCAAGACTCCTAATAAAAATGGTACCTCACTTGTGTGGGTAGGCCTAGCGCCCGCAACAGGAAATGCCTCAAAACACACCGTGGACACATCACATTTTCCCAAAGAAAACAGAGCTGTTTTTTTAAAAGTGCCTAGCTGTGGATTTTGGCCTCTAGCTCAGCCAGCACCTAGGGAAACCTAGCAAACCTGTGCATTTTTTAAAGCTAGACACCTAGGGGAATCCAAGATGGGGTGACATGTGGGGCTCTGACCAGGTTCTGTTACCCAGAATCTTTTGCAAACCTCAACATTTGGCCAAAAAAACACCTTTTCCTCTCATTTCGGTGACAGAAAGTTCTGGAATCTGAGAGGAGCCACAAAGTTCCTTCCACGCAGCGTTCCCCCAAGTCTCCTGATAAAAATGGTACCTCACTTGTGTGGGTAGGCCTAGCGCCCGCAACAGGAAATGCCTCAAAACACACCGTGGACACATCACATTTTCCCAAAGAAAACAGAGCTGTTTTTTTAAAAGTGCCTAGCTGTGGATTTTGGCCTCTAGCTCAGCCGGCACCTAGGGAAACCTAGCAAACCTGCGCATTTTTGAAAACTAGACACCTAGCGTAATCCAAGATGGAGTGACTTGTGGGGCTCTGACCAGGTTTTGTTACCCAGAATCCTTTGTAAACCTCACAATTTGGCCAAAAAACACTTTTTCCTCTCATTTCGGTGACAGAAAGTTCTGGAATCTGAGAGGAGCCACACATTTCCTTCCACCCAGCTATCCCCCAAGTGTCCCATTAAAAATGGTACATCACTTGTGTGGGTAGGCCTAGCGCCGGACAGGAAGTGCCCCTAAACACAACGTGGGCACATCACATTTTCCCAAAGAAAACAGAGCTGTTTTTTGCAAAGTGCCTAGCTGTGGATTTTGGCCTATAGCTCAGCCGGCACCTAGGGGAAACCTAGCAAACCTGCGCATTTTGAAAACTAGACACCCAGGGGAATCCAAGATGGGGTGACTTGTGGGGCTCTGACCAGGTTCTGTTACCCGAATCCTCTGCAAACCTCAAAATTTGGCCAAAAAACACTTTTTCCTCTCATTATGGTGACAGAAAGTTCTGGAATCTGAGAGGAGCCATAAATTTCCTTCCACCCAGCATTCTCACAAGTCTCCCGATAAAAACTGTACCTCACTTATGTGGGTAGGCCTAGCGCCCGCGACAGGAAATGCCTCAAAACACTATCTGGACTCACCAAAATGATCAAATGCAAAACTACCTGTTTTTGGTGGGGGGCACCTGCGTTTTTGGTCCTGGGCTCAGCAGCCATCTAGGGAAACCTACTGAACCCTGACATTTCTGAAAACTAGACACCCGAGGGAGTCCAGGGAGGTGTGACTTGCGTGGATCCCCCAATGATTTCTTACCCAGAATCCTCAGCAAACCTAAAATTTAGCTAAAAAATCACTTTTGTCCCACGTTTCTGTGTGGGATCACCACACCGGGGCAAATTTCCTAACACCCAACGTTCCCCTCAGTCTCCTGGTAAAAATGATACCTCACTTGTGTAGGTGGGCCAAGTGCCTGTGACAGGGAAAAGCCAAAAACATGTCGAAATTATGGGGGAACCAAAGCGGGTCCAAAAGGGCAGTTTGAAAAAAAAAAATTTAGGCTGACAAGTGCAGCAGAATTTTTATCGGTATAGATGAGACAATGTTGGGTGGTAGGAATTTTGTGGATTCCTGCAGATTCCAGAAGGTCCCATCACAAAAATGGGGGGAAAATGTGTGATTTCCAGCAAAGTTGGAGGTTTGCAGGGCATTGTGGGTAAGAAAATGGTGCGGTGCATGTGATGCACACCACCCAGGAATCAACCAGATGCTCAGTTTTCAGATGTGTCTGGGTCTTGTGGATTTTTCTACATGGCAGCGTCCCAAAGTCAAAAAAGTGCAGCCCTCACCATTCCAAGTGGGACGATTTTGAGAGTTACCAAACTCTCATGGCCCAAATGTAAAACCAAAACCCAAAATAATCAAATGTCTTCTTGCTTGCCGTGGGATAAGATGTTTTAGTGTGCGGGGAGAGCTGAAAGACTGTTACCCCCTTCAGTTGGGGTGGGGGCATAACCAGGCCCATACTGGTTGGTAGCCACCACCCCACTATTTTTTGTTTTTAATTCCATGCCATCTAGTAGATGTTCTGCCCCCCGGGGTGTGGATCAGGGGTAATTGTCCAATCTGCCCACTGGTGGGCAGAACAACTTTCCCTGGTCTCTGGTGGGCTTTCTGCCCCCCTTGGGGGCAGATGGGCCTTCCAAAACTAGGAAGGGGGGCATATATGGCCAAAAGTAATGTGCCCCCATGGGGAGCGACACTTGCCCAAGGGGCAGCCCCCCCAAGCAAAACACACACATACACACACACCAACCCCTGGTGTCTAGTGGTTTCTGCCCCCCTTGGGGGCAGATCGCCTAACAAAAACAGGCTGATCTGCCCCCAAGGGGGGCAGGATTGGCCTAAATACAATTTGCCCCCCAGGGGAGCGACCCTTGCCTAGGGGTTTGCTCCCCATACATAAAAAAATAAAGAAAATAAAAAAATATATATATATACCTGGTGTCTAGCGGTTTGTGTCCCCCTGTTTGCAGGCTACACTGTGGCCGCGTCTCTGTCCTGGCAGTCAGACCGCCAGGAGTGTGGTGGTCTGATCGCCATGGAGAGTTTGACGGTCACATGACCGCCAAACCCATAACTAGGCCCTAAGTGTTATTTGTATCATTGCCTGTTCAAAGTATATTATAATTTTGTGTGGACAGACTGTCAATAGTTTTACTTTTATGTGGTTTAAACTTCATATTAAGTTGCACTTTGTTAGGCAGCAGTGAACAAATGAAGGATTTGTTAGTGCTACATTATTCATCATGTATGGTGTGTATCCGTGTGACTGGTGGAGGGAACATTTGAAAAATTCCACCTATCATACATTTCACATTGGCTTAGTCTTAGGAGTTTTTTCGTTTCAAATATGATTTTTCTTGTGTTGTTGTTGAGGTTGTTATATAGGAGGAAGGGGTCTTTGTTATGTGTAGTGGTTGGGTGTTCTGAAATTTCTATGTCTTGGTATCTTCTAGGGGCAGCAGGAGTTTGGCTTGTGACTTCTATGTGATATCAGTCATTTTAAAAATGGAATTGCTGGTAGAGGACCAGTAAGGTGCTCGGGTACATTAGGAATTATGGGCCTGATTTAGAGTTTGGCGGAGAGGTTACTCCGTCACAAATATCCCGTCCGCCGTATTATGATCTCCGTTGACTATAATAGGATTGTAATGGTAACCTCCTCTGCCAAACTCTAAATCAGGCCCTATATTTTATAACATTTTGGTAGTAGGCTCTTGGAAACTAGTGTTTGCCACTTTTAAATCATGAAGTACATGCCATACTTCTCACTCTCTAACATGTTTTTCAGACGATGATTACAATACCATTTTTCACTGTAGCCCTCTCATAACAAGCATTTTCACAATATCTAGTACATTTCCATTTCATGTTGTCAGTGCTTGTGTTTTTCTGGATGTATGTGTATCCCATGTGTGAAAGCAATTGTTTGCCTTCCTGCAACGTAATATATATGCAGCTCTTTCTGCCATTCTTTGTGTAAGTAGTATAATTTTAAAATTAACTATTGTGTTGAAAGTTTTTATTTTTGTTTGTTTAGACAATTTAAACCTGCTTTAACTCCTTCGCTGCCAGCCCTTTTCCCCTCAGATGCCAATCCTTTTTTTGGCCATTTGGGGCAGTTCCCGCTTAGGCCCTCATAACTTTTTGTCCCCATATGCTACCCATGCCAAATTTGCATCCTTTTTTCCCAACATCCTAGGGATTCTAGAGGTACCCATACTTTGTGGGTTCCCCTGAAGGAGAGCAAGAAATTTGCAAAATACAGCGATTTTTTTTTAAATTTGAAAAAAGGGCTGCAGAAGAAGGCTTGTGGTTTTTCCCCTGAAAATGGCATCAACAAAGTGTTGTGGTGCTACAATCACCACCTTCACAGCTTTCAGGAACAGGCAGACTTGAATCAGAAAACCACATTTTTCAACACAATTTTGGCATTTTACTGGGACATACCCCATTTTTATTATTTTTTGTGCTTTCTGCCGCCTCCTTCCACTTAGTGACAGGAATGGGCGTGAAACCAATGCTGGATCCCAGAAAGCTAAACATTTCTGAAAAGTAGACATAATTCTGAATTCAGCAAGGGGTCATTTGTGTAGATCCTGCAAGTGTTTCCTACAGAAAATAACAGCTGAAATAAAAACATATTGAAATTGAGGTGAAAAAAACTGCCATTTTTCTCCACGTTTTACTCTGTAACTTTTTCCTGCGATGTCAGATGTTTGAAAGCAATATACCATTACGTCTGCTGGACTCTTCTGGTTGTGGGGATATATAGGGCTTGTAGGTTCATCAAGAACCCTAGGTACCCAGAGCCAATAAATGAGCTGCACCTTGCAGTGGGTTTTCATTCTATACCGGGTATACAGCAATTCATTTGCTGAAATATGAAAAATGTAAAATAGGTATCAAGAAAGCCTTTGCATTTCCAAAATGGGCACAAGATAAGGTGATGAGAAGCAGTGGTTTTTTGCACATCTCTGAATTCCGGGGTGCACATACTAGCATGTGAATTACAGGGCATTTCAGAAATAGACATCTTTTTTACACACTGTCTTACATTTGGAAGGAAAAAATTTAGAGAAAGACAAGGGGCGATAACACTTGTTTTGCTATTCTGTGTTCCCCCAAGTCTCCCAATAAAAATGGTACCTCACTTGCGTGGGTAGGCCTAATGCTCGCGACAGGAAACGCAACATGGACACATCACATTTTTACATTGAAATCTGACATGTTTTTTGCAAAGTGCCTAGCTGTAGATTTTGGCCTCTAGCTCGCAGGCACCTAGGGAAACCTACCAAAGCTGCGCATTTGTGAAAACTAGACACCTAGGGTAATCCAAGATGGGGTGACTTGTGGGGCTCTGACCATGTTCTGTTACCCAGAATCCTTAGCAAACCTCAAAGTTTGGCCAAAAAAACACTTTTTCCTCTCATTTCGGTGACAGAAAGTTCTGGAATCTGAGAGGAGCCACAAATTTCCTTCCACCCAGCATTCCCTGAAGTCTCCCGATAAAAATGGTACCTCACTTGTGTGGGTAGGTCTAGCGCCCGCAACAGGAAATGCCCCAAAACACAACATGGACATATCACAATTTCACAAAGAAAATAGAACTATTTTTTGCAAAGAGCCTAGCTTTTGATTTTGGCCTCTATCTCAGCCGGCACCTAGGGAAACCTAGCAAAAACTGCACATTTTTGAAAACTAGACACATAGGGAAATCCAAGATGGGTCGACTTGTGGGACTCTGACAAGGTTCTCTTACCCAGAATCCTTTGCAAACCTCAAAATTTGGCCAAAAAAACACTTTTTCCTCACATTTCGGTGACAGGAATCTGAGAGGAGCCACAAATTTCCTTCCACTCAGCATTCCCCCAAGTCTCCCGATAAAAACAGTACCTCACTTGTGTGGGTAGGCCTAGCACCAGCGACAGGAAATGCCCCAAAACACAACGTGGACACATCACATTTTCAGAAAGAAAACAGAGCTGTTTTTTGCAAAGTTCCTAGTTGTGGATTTTGGCCTCTAGCTCAGGCGGCACCTAGGGAAACCTAGCAAACCTGTGCATTTTTTAAAACTAGACACCTAGAGGGATCTAAGAGGGAGTGACTTGTGGGGCTCTGACCAGGTTTTGTTACCCAGAATCCTTTGCAAACCTCACAATTTGGCCAAGAAACACTTTTTCCTCTCATTTCGGTGACAGAAAGTTCTGGAATCTGAGAGGAGCCACAAATTTCCTTCCACTCAGCTATCCCCACAGTCTCCCGATAAAAATGGTACCTCACTTGTGTGGGTAGGCCTCGCGCCTGCGACAGGAAGTGCCCCAAAACACAACGTGGACACATTGCATTTTCCCAAAGAAAACAGATCTGTTTTTTGCAAAGTGCCTAGCTCTGGATTTTGGCCTCTAGCTCAGCCAGCACCTAGGGAAACCTAGCAAACCTGTGCATTTTTGAAAGCTAGATACCTAGGGGAATCCAAGATGGGGTGACATGTGGGGCTCTGACCAGGTTCTGTTACCCAGAATCCTTTGCAAACCTCAACATTTGGACAAAAAAACACCTTTTCCTCTCATTTCCGTGACAGAAAGTTCTGGAATCTGAGAGGAGCCACAAAGTTCCTTCCACCCAGCGTTCTCCAAAGTCTCCTGATAAAAATGGTACCTCACTTGTGTGGGTAGGCCTAGCGCCAGCAACAGGAAATGCCCCAAAACACACCGTGGACACATCACATTTTCCCAAAGAAAACAGAGCTGTTTTTTTAAAAGTGCCTAGCTGTGGATTTTGGCCTCTAGCTCAGCCGGCACCTAGGGAAACCTAGCAAACCTGCGCATTTTTGAAAACTAGACACCTAGGGTAATCCAAGATGGGGTGACTTGTGGGGCTCTGACCATGTTCTGTTACCCAGAATCCTTAGCAAACCTCAAAGTTTGGCCAAAAAAACACTTTTTCCTCTCATTTCGGTGACAGAAAGTTCTGGAATCTGAGAGGAGCCACAAATTTCCTTCCACCCAGCATTCCCTGAAGTCTCCCGATAAAAATGGTACCTCACTTGTGTGGGTAGGCCTAGCGCCCGCAACAGGAAATGCCCCAAAACACAACATGGACATATCACAATTTCACAAAGAAAATAGAACTATTTTTTGCAAAGAGCCTAGCTTTTGATTTTGGCCTCTATCTCAGCCGGCACCTAGGGAAACCTAGCAAAAACTGCACATTTTTGAAAACTAGACACATAGGGAAATCCAAGATGGGTCGACTTGTGGGACTCTGACAAGGTTCTCTTACCCAGAATCCTTTGCAAACCTCAAAATTTGGCCAAAAAAACACTTTTTCCTCACATTTCGGTGACAGAAACTTCTGGAATCTGAGAGGAGCCACAAATTTCCTTCCACTCAGCATTCCCCCAAGTCTCCCGATAAAAACAGTACCTCACTTGTGTGGGTAGGCCTAGCACCAGCGACAGGAAATGCCCCAAAACACAACGTGGACACATCACATTTTCAGAAAGAAAACAGAGCTGTTTTTTGCAAAGTTCCTAGTTGTGGATTTTGGCCTCTAGCTCAGGCGGCACCTAGGGAAACCTAGCAAACCTGTGCATTTTTTAAAACTAGACACCTAGAGGGATCTAAGAGGGAGTGACTTGTGGGGCTCTGACCAGGTTTTGTTACCCAGAATCCTTTGCAAACCTCACAATTTGGCCAAGAAACACTTTTTCCTCTCATTTCGGTGACAGAAAGTTCTGGAATCTGAGAGGAGCCACAAATTTCCTTCCACTCAGCTATCCCCACAGTCTCCCGATAAAAATGGTACCTCACTTGTGTGGGTAGGCCTCGCGCCTGCGACAGGAAGTGCCCCAAAACACAACGTGGACACATTGCATTTTCCCAAAGAAAACAGATCTGTTTTTTGCAAAGTGCCTAGCTCTGGATTTTGGCCTCTAGCTCAGCCAGCACCTAGGGAAACCTAGCAAACCTGTGCATTTTTGAAAGCTAGATACCTAGGGGAATCCAAGATGGGGTGACATGTGGGGCTCTGACCAGGTTCTGTTACCCAGAATCCTTTGCAAACCTCAACATTTGGACAAAAAAACACCTTTTCCTCTCATTTCCGTGACAGAAAGTTCTGGAATCTGAGAGGAGCCACAAAGTTCCTTCCACCCAGCGTTCCCCCAAGTCTCCTAATAAAAATGGTACCTCACTTGTGTGGGTAGGCCTAGCGCCAGCAACAGGAAATGCCCCAAAACACACCGTGGACACATCACATTTTCCCAAAGAAAACAGAGCTGTTTTTTTAAAAGTGCCTAGCTGTGGATTTTGGCCTCTAGCTCAGCCGGCACCTAGGGAAACCTAGCAAACCTGCGCATTTTTGAAAACTAGACACCTAGCGGAATCCAGGATGGAGTGACTTGTGGGGCTCTGACCAGGTTTTGTTACCCAGAATCCTTTGCAAACCTCAAAATTTGGCCAAAAAACACTTTTTCCTCTCATTTCGGTGACAGAAAGTTCTGGAATCTGAGAGGAGCCACAAATTTCCTTCCACCCAGCATTCCCACAAGTCTCTCGATAAAAATGGTACCTCACTTGTGAGGGTAGGCCTAGCGCCCGTGACAGGAAATGCCTCAAAACACAACGTGGGCACATCACATTTTCCCAAAGAAAACAGAGCTGTTTTTTGCAAAGTGCCTAGCTGTGGATTTTGGCCTATAGCTCAGCCAGCACCTAGGGAAACTTAGCAAACCTGCGCATTTTGAAAACTAGACACCCAGGGGAATCCAAGATGGGGTGACTTGTGGGGCTCTGACCAGGTTCTGTTACCCAGAATCCTCTGCAAACCTCAAAATTTGGCCAAAAAAACACTTTTTCCTCTCATTATGGTGACAGAAAGTTCTGGAATCTGAGAGGAGCCACAAATTTCCTTCCACCCAGCATTCCCACAAGTCTCTCGATAAAAATGGTACCTCACTTGTGTGGGTAGGTCTAGCGCCCGTGACAGGAAATGCCTCAAAACACTATCTGGACTCATCAAAATTATCAAATACAAAACTACCTGTTTTTGGTGGGGGGCACCTGCGTTTTTGGTCCTGGTCTCAGCAGCTATCTAGGGAAACCTACCAAACCCAGACATTTCTGAAAACTAGACACCCAAGGGAGTCCAGGGAGGTGTGACCTTCGTGGATCCCCCAATGATTCTTACCCAGAATCCTCAGCAAACCTAAAAGTTAGCTAAAAAATCACTTTTGTCCCACGTTTCTGTGTGGGATCTCCACACCGGGGCAAATTTCCTAACACCCAACGTTCCCCTCAGTCTCCTGGTAAAAATGATACCTCACTTGTGTAGGTGGGCCAAGTGCCTGTGACAGGGAAGAGCCAAAACTATGTCGAAATTGAGGGGGAACCGAAGCGGGTCCAAAAGGGCAGTTTGAAAAAAAAAAGAATTTAGGCTGACAAGTGCAGCAGAATTTTTATCGGTATAGATGAGACAATGTTGGGTGGTAGGAATTTTGTGGATTCCTGCAGATTCCATCACAAAAATGTAGGAAAAATGTGTGATTTCCAGCAAAGTTTGAGGTTTGCAGGGCCTTGTGGGTAAGAAAATGGTGCGGTGCATGTGACGCACACCACCCTGGAATCAACCAGATGTTTAGTTTTCAGATGCGTCTGGGTCTTGTGGATTTTTCTACAAGGCAGCGTCCGAAAGTCAAAAAAGTGCAGCCCTCCCCATTCCAAGTGGGACGATTTTGAGAGTTACCAAGCTCTCATGGCCCAAATGTAAAACCAAAACCCAAAATAATCAAATGTCTTCTTGCTTGCCGTGGGATAAGATGTTTTAGTGTGCGGGGAGAGCTGAAAGACTGTTACCCCCTTCAGTTGGGGTGGGGGCATAACCAGGCCCATACTGGTTGGTAGCCACCACCCCACTATTTTTTTTGTTTTTAATTCCATGCCATCTAGTAGACCGGGGTGTGGATCAGGGGTAATTGTCCCATCTACCCACTGGTGGGCAGAACAACTTTCCCTGGTCTCTGGTGGGCTTTCAGATAGGCCTTCCAAAACTAGGTTGATCTGCCCCCAACGGGGGCAGTTATGGCCAAAAGTAATGTGCCCCCAAGGGGAGCGACACTTGCCCAAGGGGCAGCCCCCCCAAGCAAAACACACACATACACATACACCAATCCCTGGTGTCTAGTGGTTTCTGCACCCCTTGGGGGCAGATCGCCTAACAAAAATAGGCTGATCTGCCCCCAAGGGGGGCAGAAATGGCCTAAATACAATTTGCCCCCCAGGGGAGCGACCCTTGCCTAGGGGTTTGCTCCCCATACATAAAAAAAGAAAGTAAATAAAAAAATATATATATATCCCTGGTGTCTAGCGGTTTTTGTCCCCCTGGTGGCAGATCGGCCTAATTATATTAGGGCGATCTGCTTCCGGGGTGGGCAGAAAAGGCCTAAAAATATTTTGGCCCTCCATGGAGTGACGCTTGCTGAAGGGGTCGCTCCCTACACATAAAAGAAAAAAATAAATGATCCCTGGTGTTTAGGGGTTTTCTGCCACCCCCGGGGGGCAGATCGACCTAATAATATTAGGCCGATCTGCCCCCGTGGGGCAGAAATGGCCTAAAAACTATTTGGCCTCCCAGGGAGCGACCCTTGCTGAAGGGGTCGCTCCCTGAACATAAAAGAAAACAAAAAAAAAAAAAATTATCCCTGGTGTCTAGGGGTTTTCTGCCTCCCCTGGGGGCAGAAATGGCCTAAAAATTATTTTCCCCCCTGGGGAGCAGCCGTTGCTCAAGGGGCACCTCCCCTTATGTCCATTAAAAAAAAAAAAAATCCCTGGAGTCTAGAGAGCATTTCTGCTGCCTGATCGTGATGCTTGCAGAGACATGAAAGGAAAGGCCTTTCCTTTCATACCTCTGTTGGCCCCCTCCTCCCGAGCGGAAGAGAAATGCTGAGCATTTATCTTCGGTCAGCACGCTCTCGCTTGCTGACGTCATCAGTCGTCACTAGGGGGGTCGGGAGTGGAAGGGGAAGAGATTCCCCTTCCAGCCCTGACCTGGGGGGGTTAGGGGGCATCCCTCGTGGGGAGCGCTAGCGCTTCCCCTGAGAGCCGGTAAATTGACGTAATGTTTACATCCATGGAGCCTCACAGGCGCAGCCATGGACATAACCATTACGTCCATGGCGATCAAGGGGTTAAAATGTTGTATAGTTTATACCTACATATGCGCTGTTGTTTAAGTACTTCTAGATTTTCTTCCATTTCTCTTTCATGTCGTCGAGAGTTGGGGTCAAGTGGGCCTTCCTTTTCTGTTGGTGAGAAGATATTTTTTTGGTTCCAGATTAAAAATACAGGTTTGTTTAGTTTTAGGGTATCATAAGGTTTTTGTTTTTATGCTTATCCTATGGGGATTGTTTTATTTTTATAACTGTGTTTATTTTACTTGCTTTGAAAGTTTCTTCGTCCAGTGTGAAGTTGAATTATTTGGTGTGAAGTGTTTCATTTTTGCTGAAGTGCTTCTTTAGTACCCAAGGATTAATATACACGATACAAAAGAGAGTTTAGCAATATATTTATAGATTTGCATTTTAAATTATGTCAGTTTACATTGTACTTATGAAGGTGCCTTGGTATTTTCTTGAAGTCATCCTTTTCGATTTCTTGATGCAGTCTGACAGAGTGTTATTTTCTTGCAGCTGTTAAGGTTTTCCTGTGAAAAATTGTCAGGTATTTTGCTCTCTTTTTACTGTATACCTATGTATGTTGCCATTTTTATCGGTTAGTTTCTTTTACTGTAAAAAAAAAATTCTTTCAGTTATTTCTTTTTTGGTGAACAATAATTAGTGTTTCTCGTTTACTTTTAAATGTGTGCATTTGTTGGATTGTTGGATTATTAATACATTTTAAATGTTAAATAAATATTATTTATGTTAATGTGTGTTGAAACATTAATTTTCTTGTAATGATGCTTGTTTTTTTTAAATGTACTTATTTTTTAATAGTAAATGCATTTATGGCTATATTTGTGAATATTTTTTTGTTTGTTGTTTTAATATTTGTGCCACACTTGCTCCACATTCATCTTTCACTCGCAGACGTAGGTATACACATGGACCATCCATGTCCCAAATTGATGGGCTAAATACAAAGTTGCAGGTGACTGGTAGAACAATTTAAAAAGGTGAGAGAGGCCAGTAAGTGACTCTCCCTGACAAAGACAGGTTAAAAAAAACTATCTTTGCCAGTATAATCTTATCGCTGCCACCACTATCAGTCCTCCATAGTCAGAATGGTTAATGGTTGTTGCACTCAATAAGGAATACACACTTAGGGCCTATGAAAAGGTAGTGCTGTGTTTACGTCATTTTTTGACACAAAAGAGGTGCAAACTTACAAAATATAATTATTTTGTGAGTATGCGCTGCTTTTGCGTCAAAACATTGCATAAACATGGCGCTAACGTTTCATAAATCAGGCCCTTAGTGTCTCATTAAGACTTTGGTGGTTGGGCTCGGCTCCATGCCAGCACCCTCGGAAAGCGCACTGTCTGCAAAGCAAAGCCGACAGTGCGCATTCTGAAAGTACTGGGCAGTTAAACTGCCATAAAAAGTATGGCAAAAAGGGTCTTATGCTTAGCAAGGTAGTGCTGAACTGAGTACTGCTGTGGCTGAGCACAAGTCCGACCGCCGTCAGCCCTTCAGGAACCATGTTCCTGGCGGGGACAGCGGTCCCCTGGTGGTCAGACCGCCAGGGTCGTAACGTCCGACCACCACCGCAAGTCTGGCAGTCCTTGGACTGCCAGGCTCATAATGAGGCCCCTAGTCTGCCCTTCCTGAGCACAGAGCCTCACTGTAGGTGGTTTTCTATGTCATAAAAATGCCTTCACTGCTCATTCCTGATTGTTGTGTGTGCTGAAGTTGGGGGCTAAAATCTACATAGCTTGCTCTTATGAACTTGGGATAAGAGTGTACTCTCTCCAAAGCAGTGCATGGGACCTTTTGCTGTCCCAACACTCCTAAAATTCGCTTAAGAATAAATATCATTATGAGAAGGTCCCCAATCACTCACATGATGACAAAAGGGATTTGTGACTATAATAGCTTGACCTTCCCTTACAACTATTGCTTAGACATTCTGGGCCCTTCTGATTTTCCATCATTTAGTTCAGTTTACTGTTTACAATAGACAGGTGTTTTGCTTTTACAGTGCATCCAAAATATTGAGTTGCATATCAAGATAACAGAGATATTCTATAAGTACCTTAACTCCTTTAATGAGGTGGACAACTGTACGTCAAAGGTTTGTCCAAGGCATTGAAGGAGAAAATGCTTCTGGCTGAGCATTGTCTTTTAGAAAAGGTTGAGACGCAGGGAAGAACTTCTTTTATTTTGTTTGATGTGATGCGTAGTCCACACAGCACCTTAAAGTCACATCAAACAAAGTGAGAGCAAACCACAGCATCTAGCGTACAATTGTTGTCAATTGCAACATCTACCAACTGATATTGAAGGTCTGAATCTGTAAAACTCGCTACCCAGATCACTGAAGGGCAATACATTTAATGAATAATCCACACTGACTTTCCTCTTTGTGCTAAAGAGGGAAAATGACACTGTTGTGGTGTGTCTCCTGAATTGCTCTTGAGAGTGTGAACACCTGCCCTGAGTTCTCCATGTAACAAGTCTCAGCAAGTGTCTGGACAAAATATTGAGTTAAAAATATTGTGTGAACAAAATATTGTGTCAAGAATATTGAGGACAAAAATATTGTGAAGGTAAGTTTTTATGAATAAGAAAATATTACTATAGTTAACTCCACATCTATCTACCTTGAAAATACATATATCTTCAAGGAAGATAGATGTGGAGTTAATCGATATTTACCTATTTGCACTTACCTTCTCGATGTTTTGGTCATTTTTATTTTGGACATGCTATTCTGTCCACAAAATATTTTTAGCATGGACATTCTATCAGATAACCTCTCAGCACACATAATTCTCAAGCCGTTGCGCTCGGGACTAGCCCAGAAATGGAATGCAGCCCAAAGCAGGGCTCTGTAGTCTTTAAGGGTGAAACATGTGCAACCCTCCTCTTCTGAGGGTGACTGTCGTCAGCTCACCATACTTGCAGGGCAGGTTTTTTTTACTGGTTGTCTGGAAGAGGAGAGTTATCTACAGGCCTTTCCTGTTTAGAATATTCTGCCAGTCCTCTACAACTAGGTCCTTCACCTGGACATCCATGGGACATGGATGTCACATGTATATTTACACTGTACATGTGTAGTATGATGAATGTGGAGCGTATATGCTGTGCTTCATCTGTGAATGTTTTATAAGAAGAAGGCAGGAAGGAGCTGGCCAGGTATGAGTGTACATTGCAGGGCTTCTTACAAGCATTCTTTAGGTCTCTTGAAATGGACCAGTCTGCAGGGAGTGGATGATAAAAGACAGGCGTCCCCTTTGAACTGTAGAGCTAGTCCTGGCCTCCGTTCTGTGCCATTTCCTTCAAGCTTCCCCAGAGAGCTTACCCCCAACATGTGGGGTAGTTGAGTGTGAAAGCCTCTCCCTCTTTTGTGCATTAGTTTTGGGTCTGTCTGACAGACAGCTCCCAGCCTCACATGTCCTTCCTGCAGACCCTACAGGACAAGGACTGTGGATTAACAATTCCAGGAGGAAAACACAAATGTAAGAAAACACCTGAAGACAGCCCAGTGCTGGATCTGTGTAGTTCATAAACTGTGTCTGCAGATAGAGTAAAAGTATAGGGTAGAAACCTTCAGTGGATGTGATCTCGTCCTGTGTCAGAAGTCACACACCAACAGAAACTGAGAAAGGCTTTTAAGCTCAAGGGATGGGGTCACTGACTGCCGACTCCCTTTTGCCATGTTCCAGAACAGGAACCTTGAATCTCTGCACCCTGCTAGGACCACTGACTTGAACCACCTTAAATGAAGGAGACCACTGACTTCTGTAAATGGGTACTGGAGGTATACCTGCTTAAATTAAAGTCTGCCCAGAAGTGGAAGGCCCAAGGAGCTGTGTAGAAAGAAGTGAATGTTGGCTCATTTGAGCCTAGGAATGGAGGAGCCCTGCCAGGTCTTGTGACTGTAGTCCCTATCTGGTGTGTCCGGGAGTGAGGCAACTTGCTCCTTTACTTTATACTTGCATGAGGGCACTTCAACCTCCCCTCAATCACTTTGCAGAGAGCCATCGGAGGCAACTAGAAATGGCTCGAATCATTATGTAGCAACAGGAGCACCTTTGATTGTTTGGTGCTGAGGAAAATCATAACCACATTTGGTTGTATGTTATACCCCTGCCAAGATCATCACTGTGAC
This sequence comes from Pleurodeles waltl, assembly GCF_031143425.1. Lineage (NCBI taxonomy): Eukaryota > Metazoa > Chordata > Amphibia > Caudata > Salamandridae > Pleurodeles > Pleurodeles waltl. The sequence continues at coordinate 620,735,359 of NC_090437.1, read as the reverse complement.
CAGGGGAATTATTCCCAAGTTTTCACAGTTCAAATTCACGTTAGAACTTACAATAATTCTGAAATTTAGCATTATACCATCGTCAAATGATTTAAATTGTGACTAAAATCTGCTATCACCCTTCCAGTATGCTCCTTTTGGCGTCTTCCAATCCAGGCAATCACTGTAATGCATCTGAACAGATTTACACAGACTTGGCATGAAAGCAGCATTTTACTTAGCTTTCTTGGTTTGGTGTTAATTTGTTCAATTGTTTTTGAAATATTTGTGTTCTCTAAAGTTGCTGAGCAGGCTTTAAAGGGTTGACACGTTTGTATATCTTTGATGTTAGGGGTTCACAAATAATTAATGAGTCTGGGAATTAAAAAAAGAAAATAATCTAACCGGATGAGGGGGTTTTGTCTCCCGTTTTTCCCTTCACGCCCACAGTGCCAGAGGTGGTGTGTGGATCCACCATCCAGTAGCTGCTGTAGGCAAAACATTTTTTCTAACTTCAGCCATTATAGAATGTGAGGTGCTCTCCCAGTTTACTGCAGAAAAAAGTCCATAACCTTTTCTCTGCAGTAAAAAAGATTAAAAAAAGTCCAAAGTAGGGGGTCTCCCAAATGCCCCCCTTTGTTTAAATTATTATTATTTTTTTTTAAGTTCACTTGTGATTGTGACTCATGAATACATGGAGTCTGGGGGTTCATGTTACCCAGAGCAGTATGTCTGAGGTTGGACGCCTTTTTAGGTGTTGGGGATGTGCAAGCCAAAAGAGGGGTTGCGAGTCTGAGGCAAGTTTCAAATCCTATTGGAGATTCCCGAATACACAAAAAATGTAGAAAAGAAGTCCTGACCAAAGAAGGTCAGGCTTCATTGACCAACCCCTAAGTGCAGCAGGGGTTGGCCACCCATAGTGAGTTGGGCTCAGGGACTGGTCATGAGCAGCAGGGCTTCCTACCATGGCGGGTTGATTGCAGGCCCTGTGCTCAAACCCACTGGACATTAAAGTTCACAGTGGTTCTGGCTCAAATGCATAAAATCACTGAAATTCACCAGCGATAATTATCCATGCACACAACATATGTCATAACTTGCAGCATCTTCCATTCCAATGGTTCGGAAACAAAGAAAAGTGCTATCATGAGAACAACATGGTGGGTGGCCCAAGTTATGGTGTGTTTTATGTGCATTGGTAACCATAACTGGCAAACATCAGTGGTTTTGCACATTTGTGTTAGACCTATAACTCAGTTTCAGCTTTGTTTTTTCTCTGACTTTATATGTTTTTATAACACACTTTACTTCCAGTCCACACTGTGCATGGACGTCATCTCCCCCTCTGTATTATATCTCTCTGCCTTCTTTTTCTCTGTCTCTCCCTCACACCCTTCTTTTTTAAAATATGATTAATGATTCTTTTTCACAGACTGGTGGTCATACCCACGTCTTAAAATGGTGCTGCAGAGATCCCGTTTTGAGTTTAAATGTTTCTTTCCTGTCTATTTGTAGGGTTGAGGGGGTGAACGTCTGTCAAGAAAGAAGTAACGCTCCAGGACACTTCAATATGCTTTTCAGTTGAAGTTGGTTTATTAGTAGAAATGGGACCCACAACAGCGAGAGTACAACCATCCGTGTCGAGAGTCTGTCACCAACTGACAGCCCGACTGGAACACTCGACACAGACTGTTAGGCTACGCCACATGAATTCGAGAACACAGAATCAAAAGAAAAGAGTACACGCGATAACAACAAAGAAAATAGTGAATGCATTAATCACAAAAGACATTTGAATGCACAGTATATTACATTACTTCCTTTTCATAACAAAAAAAAACAAATAAAGAGAAAAATAGTTAATTTAACAAGTAATCACTAAATCTAGAAGGCATTTTGATAGTACGTTTGAATCTTGTATTATGTTCTTTTTCCTCACATTCGCCTTTGTCAAAACCGACTCGGTTTGTTTGGTTGGAATGGTTTCGGTATGCGTTGAAGTATTTGACGTAGTCTCTAAAGAAAACTGTGCCGATGTAGATGGTGTAGGGTCTGACGTTGTCAAGAAAGCACTAGATGAATCATGTACATCACTTTCACTGAAATAAAAATCTGAGGAACCTGCACTATTTGGAAATGCAGAAATACCTGACTCAGGCTCTGAGTAAACTTTACTAAATATCTCGGTTTGTTGCTTAGATACCGGAACAACGCTGTTCCTATTCCACCATTCCTTCCCTTCTAATAAAAGAGAGCTTTTATTAGCTTTAATGACTTTAACAGGTAAAGAGAACTTAGACTCCCCCTTCATTATTTTATTGGGTTTTTTGATTAGAAAAAAGTCCTGAGCGTCTATGTTGATATCCTTGACTTTGTTCCTGAAGTCATAGTTTTCTTTCTGTGCTAATTGTTTCTTTTCTACTGTACATCTTAATTTATCCAAGTCTATCAAACCTTCACCTTCTTTCTTAAATTTCCTGATCTGCAGAAGCCATGTGGGAGTCAAGTTGGTGGTGGCTTCCCTTCCTCTAAGAAGTAAGAAAGGAGTTAATTCTGTGGTAGAATGAAGCGTAGTATGGTATGCCCAAATCTTTTCTTGGAGAAAATGAGCAACATCAATTTTTTATGGCAATCACTGTCTGAATACTCTTTCAAAATGCGGTTGGCCCTCTCTACCAAGCCATTCGAAGAGGGACTATAGAGTGCTACTTGTGAGTGCTGAACACCAAACCTCTTGAAAAAGGATTCCATTTTGTGAGACGAAAAATGCACCCCATTGTCAGAAACTATAGTAGTAGGAGAACCCTCCAAATGAAAAAGTCTCTCCAGAAATTTTGTAACAGACTCAGAGTCAGCAGTTTCAACAAAGGAATAATATATCAATTTTGAGTAATAGTCAACAAGTACAATGAGAAACTTCATTTCTCTTGGTAAAATATGGAAAGGACCGGAAAAGTCAATGGCTAAGCTATCCATGCTTTCGTTGGAAAAGGAACAGGATGCAAGGGTTTAGTATGACTCTTCCAGTGTTTGTCTGAAACAATGCAATGTTCACAATTATCAATAAAGTGTGTAACTTGTTCATGTAAGCCAGGCCACCAATATGATGTTTTCAATTTTTTTTCTGTAGCAGAGATTCCTAAGTGACCTAGATGGGCAATTTTAATAATCTTATGGCGGAGATCATTTGGCGGAATGAAGAGGTTTCCTCTCATGCAAACTTCATTGTTATACGACAATTCCCCAGATACCTGCTTGAATGTTCTCATGGCTCTATCAAGGGATTTCTCTGTAGGCCAGCCACATTTGATGAAATGAGCCACTCGAGACAATACTTTGTCTGTGGACATGGCTGTTTTCCACTCATCAATTGTAATATTGCCATCACAAGCTGAGACAGCTTCCACCAAGCCAACCACACATTTATCTTCCTGACAATCCGTTTCATCTCCAGAAACTTTCAGTGGCATGTGAGACAGACAGTCAGTACGAACATTCATGCCTTCTTGAATATATTTGACATTTAAGTTATATTCTTGCAATTTGGATAGAATACGTACTAAGCGAGCAGAAGCCTTTCCTAAGCCATTGCCACTAAGGAGATAAACTAAAAGTTTATGATCAGTAAATACGTCACATTTCCTGCCCCATATGTACATTTTAAACTTTTCTACTGACCAGGCACAAGCAAGTGCCTCCCTTTCTATTGTGCTATAGTTTTTCTCTGCTTCAGAAAGAGACCGAGAAGCGAACGCTACTGTATTCTCTCTTCCATTAACAATTTGCCCAAAAACAGCTTCTAAACCTTTTAAACTGGCATCTACCGCTATGAAATATTCACCCCCAGATATGAAAGATTTAAGAGAGGGTGCAGATAACACCAGTTTCTTAATCTTTTGGAAAGTGGTTTTCATAATGGTGTCCCAGATGAACTTCTGACCTTTCTTGAGCAAAGACCTCAATGGTTGGACAATCAGAGCATACCCAGGCACGAAACGGGCATAGTATTCACACAGACCCAAGAAAGAACGCAAAGCATCCTTGTCAGAAGGAGCATTTTTGATGGCTTCTAAATTACAGAGTTTTGGTTTTATTCCTGCCGCTGAAATAGAATGACCAAGATACTCTACTTGTTCAGTTAGAATATTACATTTATTTGCTTTAATATTCATGCCATGTGATTGTAGTATGTCAAAAACTTTGCTCCAAAGAACAATATGCTCCTCTGTGGTAACACTGTGAACCAAAATGTCATCTTGGTAAGCTACCACATTGTTTATCTCTTTGAACAAGGAATCCATAATTCTTTTAAAAATGGAGGATGCGGACGCCAAGCCGAATGGAAGCCTAGGATTTTTGTACGCCCCAAAAGGGGTTACAAAAGTGGTAAGGGATTGAGATTCTTCGCTCAATGGTATCTAATGATATGCTGAGTGTAGATCAATGGTGGAGAAATACTTAGAGTTCCCAATGCTAGTAATTAGCTCGTGTATGTGGGGCAGGGAATGGCAATCAACTAATATGTTTTTATTGAGTGACCTCAAGTCCACGCATAATCTCAAGTCCCCAGATCTTTTTTTTGTAAGAACAATGGGTGAAACCCACTCAGAGGAGTCTGTAGGGGTAATTATACCTTCTTGAATCAATTTGTCCAGTAGTTCTTTCAAATTTTCCCTGATACTTAAGGGTACTGGTCTAACCTTGTGAATTACGGGCGATGCTCCCTGCTTTAATTTGATATTGTGTTCAAAACCCCTTACGTTTCCAACTCTGTCCTGAAATACTTTGGGAAATTTAAGTTTGAGATCACAGAAGACTGACTCAGAAGACAACACCGATAAAATAGGAGTACCACTCACCAGCAAATCAGCTAACATAATGGGTGTGCAATGGCCAGGACGTAGAATAATACCAAGTTTGGCCCAATCCCTCCAACCCACAATATCTCTCCCATTGACAGCTACATAGACTTTGGTATGTACTATTCTTCCTAATATAGATAAATCTGACCAAAAATACCCTAACAAATCTATATCCTGATCACCAAAAGCTTTTGGATTGATGTCAGGACACTGCAACTTAAACGGATCTGGCCATAATGCAAAACATGTCCTATCGGCAATTATGGTCACTGGGGCTCCAGAATCTGCTATGACCATTAAATGCTTCCCACCTATGCTTGCTTCACATAGAGATCCTTTGATTTTTACCTCATCAAAACTCAAATCTTTGTGCGTGCCCACAGTCAGTACAACATTAGAAAGTCTACTCATGCATCCCGGAACGTCATTCTCAGGCTCTGCGGTGTATATATTACTAATACGCATTTTGGATACATTGGTACCTGAACCTGGCTTAGGTTTACCCATTCTGCATACTTTCTGGAAATGACCAATCTTACGACATTTCAAACATTTCTTGTTTAAAGCAGGACAAGATGGGCAATTTCCTAAGTGACTATAAGAGACACACCTAAAACAGACAGGCATGCTGATATTCTGACTGAGATTCCTCTTACTTTTCTGGGATTTGTCGATGACAGTACAAACAGAATCTTCCTCTACCACAGAGCTAACTCCCATGTGATGATTAAGACTGGATAAAGCTTTGGAAGATACAATGGACCTTTCAATACTTTTAGCAATGTCAATGGTCTCCGCTAAGGTCGGGTTGCGACAGGCTAAAAGACGCTCTTGAATTTTTTTAGAAAAACAGTAAAGGCAAATTGATCTCTAATATGTAGATCAACATTGCCACCAAAATCACATTTGGCTGCAAGCACACGCAACGTGGCCACATACTCCTCTACTGACTCATCAGCAGCCTGTTTACACATGGCGAAATTGAATCTTTCCAATAAAACACTGGATTCGTCCGCATACTCTCCCATCATTCTAGCTTTCCCTTCTTCATACTCATTCCACAATATGTTTTCGGAAAGGGGTGCAGGCACTGGTGGCAAATTGTCAAAGATACGTTACCCTGCTACACCCGAGTGATTAAACAGCAAGGCCATTTTCCTTGCAGGCGAAAACGCATGGGCATCAATGGCTACAAGATGGTTCTCAAATATCCTCAACCACTCAGACCATTTTAAATCAGGCTTCCCATTTTTTTGTAAGAAAGACAGAGGTTGAACAACATTTTGATAGGAGGCCATGATATGACAGTGCTTAACCCAAAATACTGGAGGAGCAAAATCCACATATAACAGCAGTTACGCGACCAGTCAACAGACAGTAAACAGATAATTGTGTGAATTTGCCCCAAAGTCAAAAAGTCAAACTTAAGAACTAACTGCTGATGCTAGAAGACCCTTCCTTTATGAGTCCATCAAAGGTAAAGATGAGGGTTCAAACAACAAAATTACTGTCTAGTCCTGAAGTTGAATAAAAAATAGCCTACTGTTTGCCAGCAGTTAAAGCACCCATCGTAGTAATCGTTGTGCCTTGACTCGTAAATTTGTAAACAAGCGACATCAACATTCAATAGTTTGACAGAAGTGGAAGAAACTCTTTTCTTTACACAACACGTAAGCGGCAACACATGTTGTCTCTTTGCGTGCTGGACGCAACACGTTCCCCTGACGTTGGAATCATGCGTCGTCGTTACGACACGTCCTGTTGCTGCCGTCCTGTTGTTGCTGTGCGTTGTTGTAATGACACACAGTCGCGTGCGTCATTGCCACAACACGTCCTGTTGCTGCCGTCCTGTTGTTGCTATGCGTCGTTGCTTTGACGCACAGTCACACGCTCTTCCTGGCTTCCTTGTTGCTATGACGTGTGTCCTCTTAATTGGGAGCCGTAACGTACTGAGGTGACGTACCCCAACGGGTTACAGGCTTGCTGAAGATGAAGTGACGAACAAAATTCCGAGGATCACCTCTTGACTCTGGCTCGTGCAGCAGGTAGGAGTTAGAACACGCGGACATTCACCCAACGGTCCGCACGGAACAGTCTTGAACGGGCACATAAACACCCAAAAATATCAATAACTCCACAATTTGCCTCACGTATGACCGCTTCTGTGTATCGTTCTCATTCGTCCTGTGCTAAAATAGACTTCTCGCATCTAACCTCTGGGCTGACGGTTAGTTGGGTTGGTGGGTCCCAGACATGGCAATGTTCCTTGAGATCAAAAACACCCCACTCCTGGTACCAAAAGATGTAGGGTTGAGGGGGTGAACGTCTGTCAACAAAGAAGTAACGCTCGAGGACACTTCAATATGCTTTTCAGTTGAAGTTGGTGTATTAGTAGAAATGGGACCCGCGAGAGCACAACCACACGGACTGTTAGGCTACGCCACATGAATTCGAGAACACAGAATCAAAAAAAAAAAGTACACGCGATAACAACAAAGAAAATAGTGAATGCATTAATCACAAAAGACATTTGAATGCACAGCATATTACACTATTATTCACCTTTTCCAACTCTCTAGGTTCCCACTATGCCTGCTTTGGGGTCAGAAACTTGTTGTAGTGCTTCTCCCTTTTCTGTGGCTTTTTTTTTCTGCAGCGTAAAATTCACAAAGAATGGTAAAAAAAGCATAAAGACCTTCAACAGCCAATCATATTTGGCAAAAATTTCAAAGGAGGCTGACATGAGTTATAATTACGGCACTTTAAACAGCAGACACATACAAAGTATTAACCCTTTCGAGACCACTATTCATTTCTTATTTTCCCAACATTACTGAATGGACATTAATCAAACCATCAAAAACACACTTTCCAAGCAATGTTCTACTAGCATGCAAAATTTGGTACATCCATAATATATGAGCATCCGGGGTGGCCACTGGTGGAGGGTGGCTTGCTCCTGCAGCACACAATTGCTAGGCTGGGCCTGGGCTGTTTGGAGAGGGGCTTGTTCTCTCCTGGGGGGTGGGGCGTAGGGCTTGGCAGAAGGGCATGCCAATAGCACCTTGCCAAGGGTCATTGGGGGTCAAATTCCACAGAGAGTGGGACACTAGGCCATGTCCTATGCACCACCCTGATGCCAAATACCTGACAGCAGTAAGCTATGGGGGTTGAATGGCAGAGGTCAGGCATCCTACGTGGTGAATGGCAGGGTAGTAATGTGTGGGTTATATAACACCCACCGTGGGTTGGATGGAGGGCCAGGCGTCTGACTATTCACAGTAGTTGTTTGGATGTCTGCTGACAGTGGGGCACGTGGCATGGCTGAAGGCACTCTCCTTCCATAAAACCTTCGCCCATGTGCGCAAGGTGGGCTGAAGGGCCTATGCCACGGCCGCTGTGATGGATACTTGATGTCCGGGTTCTGCAAGGGACAGGCCGTGGAGAAAGAGGTGCATGCCTTGCGCGATTCACCATGCTGCACACAGCATAAGGCTGCACAGAATGCGGGCTGTCACGCATGGAGGGAATAGGGACAGGGTCTGGCAGGGCATGACCTGTGCAAGGGCATCAAGGATTGTCAGTCGGAGTAGGTTAGGTGGGCGGTATGTATGGAGACCAGGCATTGCAGGAAACCCTCATAGTACTATTCTTCTTACTCAGTCTGTGCCTGACTCTCTAATGCACAGTTTCAGTGTTGCCTTTATTGAAAAAATACAGTTCGTTCTAAAAAGAACAATTTTTATGAAAAGTATTTTTAGTTTTTAATTTGTTTTCATTTTTGGGGGGATTAAGAAACAAAACCACAAGTGCAACAGTGGAATAGGAACTTTAATAGAAACAGATAAAAAATATGTAACGTCTACTTGTGTAAATGGTCTTAATTTTTCTTTTACTCATACACTGTGCTCTCTAATGGAGATCTCCGGCACGCACACCAAGGAGTACAAGCCAATAGTGGGGAAGTGTGCTGATGGATGTCATGTGCAATCTGTTGACAGGAGATATGTTGCTGCAGATGTAGCCAGCCACCACTCTCTTACTTTTTGCCAGATTAAACTAGTGTTCATGCCAAGCATTAGGATGTTTGTGCATTAAAGATGTTTCCAAGGAATATTTCCCAGGACCTCCTGAGGTGATTATTTCTCACATAAAATGCATGCAAAATATTTGGATGAAAGCTTTTTTTTCTCCATCTGGGATCATTAAGCACTTCCACAGGGTGAGCCTGGCATCTTCAGCCTAATCTTCAATGCTGTCCTGGTCAGCTTCCTCTGGATTGCCCCTGTGCTAGTCATGCTGCCCAGAATCCATAGTTGAAGTTGAAAAAAATCCCTATCCGTAAAAAAGGAAAGAACAGCAAAAACACAAAGCTAGCTTCCATTGCTGTATATCCATGCTATAGCAAGGACTGTGGCAATATGTGGCAATATGTTCACAAAGGACAAGAACTACTTAAATGTGGAATAATCCAGTCACTGGAACCAGTGAAATATTTCCAGTGGTGCCCAACGATTCACATATCATCCGGTACACCCTGGAGCCACTACACTCGCTCCTGGTTACTATGATTTAAAAAATGTTTAAGATGTGGAAATTTTGAATATACCTCGGCACTGCTGAGTTTCGGGTTGCTCTAATAAAACCTAAGGTCTAAAATAATGAACATTATTTTTTTTTCTAATCAAACTCAACTTTATAAAAAATTATGGGATTCACAGCACCAGTTTTGGAGTTGTGGTACTCGGTCTTGTGAGAGTGATGCAGCACCACAGCATTGTTTCTACTGGTGCCATAGAGAATCTACTCATCAGGAAAACCTAAAACAAAAATAAAGGACCCATTTTATAAGTTACATAATGAACACTATCAGAGAAACAAGCCCATAGCCTCTAGAGACAAGGAGCCCGCCGATTAGAGGACACTGTTTGCTTTTGTCTCTTGAGAGGGAGAGAAGGAAATTCAATCAGCCTACATGATGATATCACAGTGTGGTAATCACAGCATAAAAGCCGGATAAAGTAAACATGAATTTAGCTGATTGACCTTCATGAAAAAAAACATCCTGAGCTGCTATCACATCGGCACTCCTTGTCAGCTCGCCATCAACTGTTAAATACTTAAAGAAACATTCTATTTGGAATGCTTGCTTCACATTGCCTCGAGACACCTGCATCTCTAGGCAGTATGAGCTTAGGTGGGTCTTTTCATTCAATAACTAAACACTTTCCAAATGTAACATAAACTGCAAACCGAAAAATATATAATAAAATACAGATGTTAAACAGCTACAAGTAAACATGTCAATATAGTTAAACATGATAACACATAACATCCAAATTGACTTAAGAACAATACTTAAGGAACAAAACACGTTCTCAACTTAACCAATAAGCTGTACTAAATAATTACCCCTCTGATGAGGTGAAGAAAACAAAGCATAAACATCATAAAATAGATGAGTGAAAAATAGCAAGAGCAATGTCTTCAAATCCAGTTACATGGTGATGATCAAGATCAGTACTGAAGTGCAGAAATGTGCCCCTAGTAGGAGTAGCCTGAACTAGAAAGAAAAAAAATGCACCTGTATCCTGCTGGTACTCTATGTTCCACCAAACTCCTGCGCGCAGACTAAGAAACTCCCACCTCTTTATCGACTAGCTGTAAGAAATTTTCTAATAGAACCTATAGACTGAAATAAGGATCTTGTGACTTAACTTGTTCCAAAGGAATTATTTTGGCCAAATTCCACCAGTGATGACCACCAACATGCACAGCATTACCACATACTTTGTTAAACCACAACCGGATCCTAGAACTTAGAATCCCCCTTTCTGACATAAGAACGCTTTTGTATGCTCGCATAATCCCCCACAATGACAGGTTTGACGCACACCCTTTTTTTAACATCATAATATCTTTTCTGTCTACATAGTGCTGCAGGGACATTAATGCTTACAAAAGGGTCAATGTTCTTAACAGACACTTTCTGTTTCAGCCACTTTGGCATCTATGAAGTGTGAAACTGAGTAGCTGGCTTCCTTCCCCTTAGCAGTTCATATGGCGAGACATTGGTAGACGATTGGGGTGTGGTCCTGTAGAACCACAACATAGTTTGGACTGCTGCATTTATGATACATCTATTGTACAAAGCCCATCATACGCATTTGGCCAGAACACAGTTAAATTGCACAACAAGACCATTCATCTGGGGATGATAAAGAGCACTTTTGAGGTGTACTATACTGCCTCTCTTTAAAAACTCTTCTACATGAGATGAGATAAATTGAAGATCATTGTCAGACACTAATGCTTCTGGGAAATCTTCTCTAAAGAATACATACTCGAGGAAACCAATTTGGAACTTGGTACCTCCACAAACCTCATCTCAGGCCACTTAGAATAGTAGTCCACTAGGACCAAACCATCCACCAAATAACTAGGGAGAGAATTGAATGGCCCAACCGTGTCAATCCCTACCTTAATCCACGGCCCAGAAGGACACTCAATGGGGGACAATGGCGGGTTGGAAGTCTTGAGAGTTTTATCACTATTTGAGCAGATAACACAACCCTTAACCAAAACATCAACTTCTCTGTCCATCTGCAGGCACCAAAATGTAGACCGTGCGCTGCACTTGGTGAATGTGGCTCCTAAATTCCTTTCATGGTCACTCTCCAATATAAGCTTCCTGAGTCTCTCTGGAGGAACTCATTTATCAAGCTGCCAAATCAAGCCATCTTCTAAGGACAACTCGTCAGCTATTTTGTAAAACGGTTGGACATCGGACTCTAACTTTTTCTCATTCGTCTAGCTCTCCTTGGCAAACCTAGAAACCAACTGCAATACCTACTTCTCACTAGTAGCTGCTTTGAATTCCAATTCCGAAAAGGAACAAACTTGTCCTAATGCAATGGCAGCGACAAAGCAACTGTCATCCTCAATATCATAGGCAAATGAATCAGATGTACACCACTCTTGACCCAGGACACTAGAACTACCAGGAAAATGTGATAAATAATCTGCCCTGATTTTCTTTCCCTGAAGTATGTGAACCACATCTAACTGAAACTGAAGAAGTCTTGCAGTAAATCTTGATATTCTGGGAGTGTTATTTTTTGTGCTGTTACCACCAAGAATGGACACTTATGGCTTGTGGTTCGTTTGTAGAAGAAAACGTCTACCCGATAGATAGCTATGAAATTGGCTAAAGCCCACCAGCACGCCAACAATACCTTTTCAATGACTGAATGATGTACTTCCACATCACGTAGTAACTTCGAGGCAAAGCCAATGGTGTGCTCATCTGTCCCAGATTTTCGTGTTAAAACAGGCCCTAACCTAAGTTTGCTGGCATCACCAGTCAGCACCCACTCAACAGTAGGATCATACAGCTTGAGCTCTTGAAAACATGACAACTGAGCTTCCACCCATTCAAATGCCTTTCTGCAATCTTCAACCCACTCAAATTCAACATTTTTCTTTAGCAGTTTGGAAATGGGTCTAACTTCAGAAACAAAGTCAGGAATGAAACGTGCATAAAATGTACTGAAACCTAGGAATGATTTAACCACCACCTTGTCAGTTGGAGGAGGTGCGTCAAGGATGGCACTTACATATCTAGGCTTAGGTTTGATTTCAGAACTCAAAATTACATGGCCAAGATATTAAACAGTATCTTTAAAAAAATCACATTTATCTCTTTTCAAGACAACACCTTTTTGCTGAAAAATGGCAAGCACTCTGTTAAAAACTTTATTATGTGTTTGTCTATCTTGAGTGTAAATCAAGACATCGTCCTGAAATTTAGCAACATTTTTAACATTTTTAACTTCAGGCAACAATGTGCACATAACTGTTTGAAACACTTACGCAGTTGACGCCAGGCCGTATGGCATGCAACAGTACTGGAATGTGCCCCACAGAGAAACAAAAGCAATACAATTATGGGAGTCAGGCTCTAGCTCTATTTATTTAATAATACACTGAAGCCAAGTCAAGTTTGGAAAATCTTAGCTCAAGCAATTGACACAAGCATTTCACTAATTTTAGGTAGAAGATGGAGCCTACCCATATCTCTTTATTGAGGGCACAGAGATCAACACATACCCTTAGCTCACCATTTCTCTCCTGGCCACCACCAAGGGAGAAAGCCAGAGTGACAACTCTACAGGTTCAATGATGCCATGCTCAGACAAACTTTCTATTTTTTAAGTCATCCCTAACATTGAATGGCACCGCTCTCAACTTGTGTTTTATGGGAATAGCACCAGCCTTTATTTTTATTTTGTGTTTGAACCCTTTGATTTCACCAAGGCTCACCTGAAAACATTTTGAGATAGAGATTTAGGACATCTTCTATGGCAGTAGTGTTTCTGATAACCAATACCCGCTCTTTGGCTCTAGGCCTTAACACCATACCAAAGAACCCCTGATGGAACAAACCGAGGATGTTTAACCCTTTGACAGTGACACATATGTTTCCATGAATTTGCCTCCTTTTATAACATTTTCAAAATATTCTTAAAGTTAAATTCTTTGCGTTTTGTACGATACAGGTCAGGAGGTAATAAGGGTTTATCACCCCTTGTAGAAGAAACAAATTTTGAGTGCTCATAGTGCTCCTCGCTCCCAACTCAACTAACAATCTTAACTGCTAATCACTGACTTGAATATCCACATGAGGATCTACACATTCACATGGATCACCTCGTCTCACATCACCATCAGTTACAACCAACACCATATTTTGTATTTCATTTACCAGATCGTCAGAATCACAACCTCTGTCATCAGATATGTCAGTAACTTTAATTTTCTTAAGTTTAGAGGCTTGAATACTTTTGCAAAGTGTCATACTCTTTTTCATAGTCTACAGGAAACATTTCTGGCTGGTCATAGCTTCCCATTCTTGGTGTGAGAAGGATTCCCACATCTGAAACAAATGCTTCTTTATTTAAATAAAGAATTGGATGGTTTGGAAGCATCAAACTGTGGAAATTTCTTCCCCACCCCAATCTCTTCCACCTGTTCACGGTCTCTGTCTTCTAACTCCTTCACCGACTTGAAAGATGTTTCAATACTTTTTGCAATTCTTATAGTGTCTGCAAGTGTTAAGTTACCTAAGTACAGTAATGTTTGATGTTTATTCTTATCTGAAAAATGGCTAATGAACTGGTCGCATATAACCTGATCACTGAAATTCTCGAATTGGCACTCAGCTACTAATTTGGGTAGGGATAAGAGTCAACATCTTCATTGGGTGTCTGTACCCTTTTGAACACTTCATGTCTGGAAACTGAGGGGCATGTCAAACCTCTTTGCCATTTTTTTAACTTTTCGTAACATTCGTCAAAATCTGTGTCTTACTAATTCATCCTTAGACAGCGCTTACAAATAGACTTTCCCTCAAACCAATGGAATGAAGCAATAAGTATTTCTGTCATTCAGGTCTATATCTTGATGTGCCTATGGTCCCTAAGTACATCTTGAACGCATCAAACCATTGTCTCCCAGGGTATAGGTGGCTCACATGGAGTATCTAAAAATGATGGAGGTGGATTCACAGATTGCATGATGAAAGCGTCCACCAAAACAGAGTTTTACAGTATTTGCTCACCAACCTTATATGATAGCATACACAGCACATGTGCAGAATCAATAGCACTTATAAGATGTACACATTACTATGTTAATCAAGATCTTGAAGAATGATGTGCATATCACTGTGTGCAAGAGACTTTCTAGACACACCGCAAGTATTTTAGAAATGCATAAAAAGAGTTACTCACTAAGCACATGACAAGAAATGCATGGGTATCAGAAGTCAGGTTGTCAGTGCCTTATAATAGGAAAAGAAAAAACAGCTGTGTTGACTTCCATGCCAATGTTTACTATTTTGTAGCTGATGCCTGACTTTGTAAAATGGCTGCCACAGTTGCACACTACACTGCTCTCTGCGCCCATACATAGACCGGAAAATGCATGCTGGCAATGCCTGACCTTAACAAATGGCCACTGTAGCTGTACAGGCACCAGTTGTCTAGCAGCTGAAGCCTCACCTCTTTCCAAACTGAAGAATGCTCCGATGTCAGAAGTCACTGCCTGACTTTTGAAACAGGCCACTGTAGCCGTGTTTTTGCCTGTAGTATTACGGCCAATGCTTGACTTTTGAAGATGGGTGCTGCATCTGCGCATAAAAATGCTCTCTGCCTCTTCATACAGATTGGAGCAAGTTTGCAAACAATTCAACACAGCACCCACCTCACCTGAAAGTCCAGTGTACAATCTCCAACTGCTGAAGATTGACATCGCTATGGTGTCAGCATCAGGTGGGCTGAAATATATGACAGGGCCAATTTTACACACATAGGTTCTCTTCGAAGAGATTGTTTCCCTACTACTTGTTGCCAAAAATGATGAGGTAATCACAACATAAAAAACAGATAAAGTAAACATGAATTTATTCAATTCACATTCATGGAAAACACCACCCCAAGCTGCGACCACATCAGCACCCCTTGTCAGCTCGCCATCACCTGCCAAATAATTAAACTTTCTATTTGGAACCCATGCTTCACACTGCCTCAGGACACCTGTGTCTTGAGGCACTATGAGCCTTGAAAACTGCACACTGTTTACTGGAGAAAGCAAGAAAGTGACAAGGACAGCCAATGGTTAATTTTTATCCAGCCACACCACGATGGCAATGTTGTTGCGGTGGTTTCAACATTAAGGGCTTCTGCTGAACCTCAGCCTGAAAGTGAGTCTTTGGTGTGGTGGTCAGTTGGCCACAAACATTCGGGTATAGCCAACCTCTGCTGCGTACAGCTAAACACCATGTGAAGTTGGTCGTCCACAGACAGTGAGGAGCACATGTGTCCCTGCATTCGCAGCTCAAGACCAAAGGCTATTTGCAATGTGTCAAAAGCCCCACACCTGTTCACAGCAGGTATCGGGTGCGAACCAATAATACACAAATGTAAGATGTTCAGTTTTTGCACCTGGTAGTGAGGTGAGCCATCATGCATTATTCTGTGAACCATGCAGACTTAATTTAGATCTTGGTGTCAGGTGTAAAACTTTCATGAAAGGGACATATGGGAAACATGTTCAACTTGGCAGCTGCCAGATGTAAAATGGTCCACAGTGTTATGAACAGTTTTAAGAAAGCCAACGTGCTCTTTAGGTATGCCAGTGAGAAGGGATGTACCTTAGTCTAGACTTGATAGTACAAGGACCTAGCTATTGAATTGAGACCTTGTCATGGATATAAGATTTAATCTGTCTAAGAACCCTCAGCTGCAGCTTTGAGTTCTGTTATATATATATATATATATATGTGTGAAGGACAAGCCGCTTGTTGGGAATGTTGTTTAGAGTTGTTGTTGAGTCTGTGCTTACGTTAAATTGAAGCCACTATTGAACAGTAAGATTTGAAAAGTGGGTAAGATAAGCAGAAACTCAATTCTCTGAAGGTTGAGCTTAAGATGCTTTAGTGTCATCCACTCTTGGATTTGTTTCTAGGGCCAAGGGAAGAAGTGTGATTTCAGCAATTGAGGAGATCATCAGGTACAACTGTGTATCATCAAAATAATGTTGTGTGATTTTTCCGAGCCGGGGAATAAGTCATCAAGAGGTTCTTGGTAAAGGTTAATGAGTGTATGGGTAAGGATGTAGAGTTTGTGGAGCCCCTTACATGAGGGAAACTGAGCCAGGGAGTGAATCTTACATTTTAACCCCTCAGTCCCCAGAGAAGGGTGAAGTAGCTCAAGAATATGTTACTGGTCAGCAAAGTGGTGTAGTGCTCAGTAAGTGGGCATTTGCCCACTGGAGGATGGTATAGGACATTAAATCTGGTGGTTTGTGGGGATCAGATTTGAACGCAACCACTAAACATTTAAAAGAGGAGTAAAATTCAGTCAGGATGTGCATGCATTGGTGGGGATTTATGTCTGTGACACTAAATTACTCCACCAGTCATTCTTTCTACCTGACTGAGGAGGAGCATGGAAATATCAGGTATGAGGAGAAGGTCCATAATAGTTTGTGAGGTTTCATTTTGCAGGTTTCTGTCAATATAAGAATTACCAAGTTCTGTATGATAAAAATGTTAGCAACTTCTAAACTTTATTTGAAAGCCAACTTACAGTTGCTTCACATGCCAGATCTGTGCTCCATTTAGTTCCTCAGTTATTTGGTATCATATAGGTCATGTAAGAGTTCATGTAGCATGAAGTTATGATTAAGTGTGTTCGTTCAGTTCTGGCTTTGAATTATTAGTGATGTTATCATAGCATTAGCTCTTACCCTCTTTGTGTGAATGTTCATATTACTATACTCAGTACTGTGGACTTTATTCAAGCTTTCCACTCATCCATTCTGTGACTGAGCATTTGTGTGCTTTACTCTGTGGCTCTATGATAGGTGCATGTTAAGGTCAAGCATAAGCGTTTGACCTCGTGTATACTTTTAGTATACTTCTTCTGGCTTAAAGCAATTTCATTTGTTGGTTGCATTGTCCTTTAAAAATTCTTGCTTGCTAGTGGTCAGTTCTGTCTTTTTTTCTCTCCTTTTTCTGTTTCAGAGCAGTGACCAACTACTGTATTATTCCACTTTGGTTTCTTTATCTGTTGCTGTGATGGACTATTTCTGTTATTTCTTCGATGCTTCCCTGTCACTGTGGGTGTCTTAGGCTGGTGGCTGCCTGCATTTTATTGCAACATCCCGTTCCTCCCATGTCACTGACATTTGTTGTGTCTTTATTCCAGTGCTGTCCTCTTTACCTCTTGCTCCTAAAATAAGCTTATTTTACAAAAGAGACACCCAGTCACGAAAGCCACAATATTCCCTTTCTAGCAGAATGTATCTAAACCTAGAAGCATTGATGTGAAAGTTGCTCAGCCTCACATCGCATTTCGAGTGTCTCTCCCCAGGCACCCTCCCTGCCAGCACTCACAACATCGCACACAGAGCATTGCTTAATTCCTTTATTGGGGCCATAAATCTTCTCAGGCTTCTCTGTTCATTGAAATGTGAAGCAGAAATACTTGCAAGAATATTCATTCTGGTAAAATAAAAATAAAATACTTTTCCAATCTTATTTTCCAATCACTGTTCAGATGTTTACACAGCGCGAGGTAGTGCAGTCATCTCATCTCTTCCCAAGGGCTTGTGATTTCTGATGCTCTATCGGCCTTTTACAGAACTATTTGTTGCAAATTTAGCAAAATGCTACATACATTTAATATGGTTGATTCTGCATCAGTATGTTCCAAATTATATTTATGGTGCCTTGTTGCTAGCTGTTTTTTATTCCTAAGCCCAGATTGATTTTAGTATTAAACACACACTTGCACCTTTAGCATTATTTTAACATAAGATTTATATGATTTATGTGCTATAAAATGTATGTGCCTTACTGGCCATTCAGTAATATCAGATTCTTATATATAACTGGCAGAAGTACTATCCCCGCCTTTCATTTCACTCATTTTGACTTGCTTTACTGGCCCTTGTCAAATGCAACACCACACAATTTAACGCCACACAATTCCATACCACTCAACATAATTCCAGTCCACACGATTCCACTCCACACCACATAATTCCACACCAAACCACATAATTCCATTCCACACCAAATATATCCAATACACACCACAAGATTCCACATAATTCTATATAATTCATGCCATGCCAAATAAATCCCCTTTATACCACACCACAACACATACCACTCCACGTAATTACACTCATGACACACAATCCCACTCAACATAATTCCACTACACACAATACCACATAATTCCGATCCACATAATTTCAATACACAGAGCTCCACTCAATGCCACACAATTCAAGCACACACAATTCAAAGCCAAACAATTCCACACCACACAATTCCACTCAAACACACATTATTTCACTCTACACCACATAATTGCAATCCACACAATATAATTAAACATCATTACACAAAGTTTCAATACAAGCCACTAAACAGAAGTCCATACCATGCAACATAATTACATTCCAGCGCTATTAAATGTCAATGCTCCGCATAGCAAGGTTGCATACTCTTGAATTCCCCCCCTGGCCTCTTTAATCCACTGCCAGACACTCTGTGCCCCTTTAGCTCTCTTTTGTGGGTTCCTGCTTTCTTCCTTTGTGAGGTGTGTGTGTGTGTGTGTGTGTATATATATATATATACATATATATGTATATAAATATATATATATAAAACTATATATATGTTTGTTTGTGGCTATGTATATTCCACCATTCAATGTCTTTTTAAGCTCTCTCATGGCTGGACCTTTTGTTTTACAGCTGAGAGTAGTTTGTGTTTTAAGGGCCTTGTTTGTAATAGTATTGCAGTAGGCCTGAAAATGTGTAAGGCACTACGCTCTCTAGGGGTTACATATATGGGTACACTGCATTACTTTCTGCCGTTCTGTTTTCATGTCGTAATGCCCTCTAGAGGCTGACTATATGGTTACATGACCATGTTTCTTACAAATGCTATTTTCATTACGGTGTCCTTTTGGGGCTGTTCTGAGCATTACAGTTAAGATACTCCAATATTTGCTGCACTCAGAAGCTTGCCCCATAAAGCTTTGCGAGGCATTCCTTTTACAAAACATTTTTCCCCATAACTCACTGTGTGGTGGTCCTAGGCCAATGGGACCCCCATCAAAATTTTCAGCATGACACACACTATCTAGGGCATCTCTGGGTCCACACACTAGGTTGGGAGATGCAAAATAATAAATCCCTCACCAGTCAGTGTCTTTGTAAATTCTCTCATGGCTGGAAACTTTTGCTTTACAGGTGGGCGTAGTTTGTGTTTTTAAGGGCCTTGTTTGTAATATTATTCTAGTAGGTTTGCTAGGCCTGAAAATATATAATGCACTACGCCCTCTAGGGCTAAATATATGGTTACACTGCATTATGTTCTGCCATTCTGTTTTCATGTGGTTATACCCTTTTGGGGGCTGACAATATGATTACATGACCATGTTTCTTACAAATGTTATTTTTATAGTGGTTTCCTCTAGTGACTGTTCTGAGCATTACATTCAAGATACTACAATATTCGCTGCACTTGGAAACTTGCCCCATAATGCTTTTGGGGCATTCTTTTTACAAAACAGTTTTGCCCATAACTCACCGCACAATGTGGTCTTTCTGTCTAGGTCATCTCCGGGTCCCCACACTAGATTGGGGGGACCCCAAAATATTAATATAAAAAATATAATAAATAATGGCAATATTTTCATTTTTTGCTGACAACAGAGGAAGAAGGTAAATAGAAGTGATTTAGTTATATGCAGGGCTACTGGTATTATGTTATGTGGCAGAGAGGACCAAATTATGCAGCAGGGTTGACCAATTTATGTGGCAAGAAAAGTCCAGTTATGCATTTAGAATGCCAATAGCTCTAACTCAAGCAAATGCAAGACCTATTGCATTGCAAATGTTTGTTTTCATGATGGAATTGAGGTCTCCTGCTTGGGCTGTCACGTTGCTGTCAGGCTCTTGGTTCCCATTCTTGTGCTTTGGTGAGAGGATGGAGGACTGCAGTTTCTTTGCATTTCATCCACACTGTCTTGTCCGAGTGCTGTCCGAGGAACTTTGTCCACCAGCTGTCTGCTTCAGCACACTTCTCACATTCAACTTGAGGTGACTGCCCCAATGGCATCACATTTGTAAATGTAGGGCCTTTCTCCAGTGAGCGCACCCGATATCAGTGCCGACTGTAGTGTGAAGGGGAAGAGGCATTGCAGCTCCAGGTTGTCAGTCATCCACCATGCTGATTGTCAAGTAACTGTGCCTGAGAGAAGAAAGGGCACATTGGAATGGTAGAAGGCCCAGTGGCAGGATCAGGACACCAGAGACGCGCTGATGCACAGTGCTGTGGCACATAACTGTTGGTGGGAGAGAACCGCCTGACATTGTGACCTGGCAGGCAGGCCCCAGACCATAACGCAGTTGGCTGCCTCTTCTCACTGCACTCCTACAGGCACCCCACCATCCACTATATCCTATAACTTTGTTGATGACATCATAGCAGAAGGCAGAAAACATGAGCAATGAGCAGGGAACCCGTCTTAGGTGCATTGGCCATCTTAGTTTCCCTGGCCTTGCCCCCCTCTTACTCTGTAAGTTGACTTGAAGAAGGTCGTGGACATGTCTGGCATCCTAGAATGACTTGTCACGTTTGCCAGCATCGCCAGACTCTGGACTCCCTGTAATTATTGATGCACATAGAGGGGTGGTGTCACCATCCCATTTGTTCACTAATCATATATTTGAGTAGAACATATTATATGTGTCTGTTGGTTTGTTACCTAATAGTTCACATGCTTGCTTTTTAAATGTAAGTGCTTACCTAAATTCTTGCAAACACATACACAGGCCCTCATTTACTAAAGTTTGCATGGACACTCAAGTGAAGAAATTATGAGAAATAGAGACTTTTAATTACATTTCATAAAGCGTATGCTGCCTTTTGTGTTGCAGGAGAGCCCAGCCACAACTTTAGTACATGTTGGCAAGATAATTTTACATGTGTGGTTGGGTATATAGACTGTGTAGTATAATCCTGGCATGTTTGATTAACATAAAATAACATATGGCTATAAGTTGCATTTTTAGACCGAGCATTCGAGACCTCTTGTATACACTTTGGTATATACTTGTTTGTGGGCTCTCTGCTTTTTCATTGGTTTGTTTCAGTGTCCTTAAAAAATCCTTGCTTCTAGTGGTCAATCCTTCCTCTTTGTCCCACCTTTTCCTCAGTTGTGCACTCTCCTGGAGCATTGCCCCAGTATTTGTACCCTTCCACTTGTGCCACTGTAGCATGTGCTTAGGGACTACTTTTTTCTTAGGCTCAGATTATTTGGCCAGAGCAATGGATGTTTTCAGTGGCTCCAGTCTGTTTCTGTAAACAGGGCTGTTAATCATGTTCTTCTCTTATTACATGTGCTGTACATTCAAAGACCAAGGTCAAATGTTAGGGGCTACTTAATGCAGGCGTCTGGTTCCCCGCTACCACACAAAGACAATAATAACCACAACTATGTTTACACTGATTTCCTTATGCGCTGCCAATGCGTAGAGCAAATTGCAACCGTTACAATATTTATTGTTTATTCCCCCAATTTAAAATGGCCACCGCACATCATTCACGATGATGTCATTAACGTCATGACAAGGCCATCTCTTTTCCTTCCCCATTGCTTGTTGTTTCTGTGACCTTTTCCAGTAGTTCTTGGTCTGGCGACAGTAGCAGATGCAGACTAGCTGCTGTTCATGCTGTGATGTGAGCGTCAACTTTTTTCTGGTAGGCTCTAATTCACTCTTGGTGTTATTCTGAGGAGTGTAATTTGCTATTTTGCTCACAATTCCTCTCCGCCTTGTGCGGGTTTCTTTTCAGTAGGGTTGAAAGTGGGTGCTCTACAAATCAGGGGGAGAAGAGCAAAGGGGTCGAGCAAAGGTGCTAAGTGCATCTCTTGTAAGGACTCCAGAAACAAGCCACCTATCAACATGTAATGACGCAGAATATATATTTACCCCATTTTCTGCTCAGGAGAGAACAGTTCTGTAATAGATGTGCTGCTTTCCTAACCACATAAATGTGCCCACCCACATCTCTTCCAGGCACACTCTTTCATCACAAACACAACAGTGTGAAAAGCTTTTTCCCTGTACTGTATGGTTCTGAACAGGCACGTTACCCCTTCCCCACTGCATGTTACCAGCTCAGACACACACTTCCTGCATGTTCATCCCTGCTCCAGATCCTGACTGCCCCATCCGCACTCTGGGGGAGTCACCATCACCACCGTGGCACATCTCTCATCGCACTTGCTTTTTAGGGTGCCGTACACCTGCACACACAAGCCCACGCCACTGTGTGCATTGACAGCTGGCACTGTGCCCTACGTGCACCTTAACATACACAGCAGTCACTGTGGACAAGCTGCACGAACTGGACAACAGCCCTGAGCATGCCATGAGGAATCGTTACTCCCGCACACCATTTGCACACACAAAACGGTCTGACACACTCCACATGCACCCTGTCACACTTATACCTGTTCACATCCTCGGCCCCACTCTTCGACCTCCCAGACACTTACACCATGTGCCATGGGAAGGACAAAGCCCTTTAGTTATTCCATCTGTCCTTTGTTGCATCTCTCGCCCCGTTCTACCGCTGTTGTGAGTCAGGAATCCCCAAGGTGCCTCCTGCGTTATCTGTCAGCATCCCAGGGATTAGGGTTAAATAATATCTCTGTTCTTGGTTAAACCTTCATGTTTCTAATTAGCATAATGTGCTGTGCTACACAATTGGTTTTATCAATGCTTGTTTTACCAATGCTTGTTTGTTAATATGAGCAGGTGTAGACATGTGTTTCTAAATTGGGTGTGGTGTAGAACTGTGCTTCTAATTGGGTGTGGTGACTCATCCACATGTGGAAACTCAACTGATTTCCTGATTGGCTATAAATAGCAGAATGAAGCATGCCTCCCTGCTTGGCTTTGTTTTGCTTCCTGATCTCAGCATCTGATTTGGCAGTCCAGCCCCTGCTGTCATCCTCGTATTCAGGACTTTTGGGACAATTCTTTTCTTTGTTCCAGTACCAGCTGACACCAGGCATTCCTCCAGCACTCCGGAAAAGACTGCAGCTAAGTGACTAGTATTCTCCAGGGAGTTTGTTCTTTGAGCGCCACGCTTTCCTAGAACAGCTGGTGTATTTCAGGCCTCGTATTTTGGCAGAGTGCTTATCTTGAAGAGACAAATGTATTTCTGAACATTCTACATTATTATTGTAGTTACTTGCCTAAATGTGCTTCAGGAAATCTGCTTGAGCTCAAGTACTACAAAAAGTGACAGTGCAATTTTAAAAGAGCATTTACATGACTTTTCTTTCTCCAGTAGCATAACTCTTGAATTTAAATTGTGCCATTCATGCCTGTGTTTCAGGTTTGAGGAATTTGCTTTTGAAGGGTTTTTCACACACACAGTGAAACCAAATCAAACTGTGCCACCCTAACTTTAAACCCAAAGTGGTCATTTGTATGTCTTGTTTTTGTTCCTTTTAGTTATGCATGCAGGAAAGTTATACGTGATATAATTAATACCCTTGTTTGTCTTTCTTGTGCATGATAAGGGCAACCACAGTTCTAATTTTAGTGTGCAACAGTGAATCTCTGTGAAGCCAGCCCTAGTGTCGCAGTACTTATTGTTATGGTACTGAGTTTGGGATTTTGGTAATGCAGTGTTAGTAATTGTGCCAACAGTTATTATTATTAAAAAAAAAAGTGCTGGAGCATCCCAGTGTTCTTCTATGCTCCCGTGTCAATGTCAGAGAGATTCAGTTTCAAGGAAGTTGAGTGCACTAACTCTACTATCACTCTGTCAACAACGACCTACCCCCGAAGATATAGGGTGCCTGGCTGGACCGGCAAGACGTGGCAGTGTTTTTCTCTTTCTCTTCCACTCCCCCTTTCCTTTTGGGACACCTGTCGGTGTTTCTGTGTCCACCAGGAAGTGCTGAGAGGTGTTCCAGGAGGTCGGGGGGGCATACCATCGCCCCTGCAGACATCCTGCTTTTCAGGTGAGTGGCCCGTCTCGACATTGTGTCTGCAATAGTCCTGCAGCTGTTCGAGAAGCACCGCAGCCAGAAAGGGCCAGGCCTGACCCCCTTTAACAAGCATCAGCAGCCAGCCTCCTACACTGACTCAGACAGGGGCCTGGGGTGGGGGTCAGACAGGATGTGGGAGGTTATGAGTCACCCACACAGTCTGAGTCAAAATTCAAACTCTTTGATGTTAGGAGACGTTTTAAACTCAGCTTCTCCAGTTCAACCTGAAGCACAAATACAACAAGGAGCTGACTTTAGGAGATGATCTGTGGATGGGAACTGATGCGCCAGGCTGAAGGGGCTACAATTTATCCTTCTGATCTACCCGAATGTAACTGAGGCATCTCTTCCACCTCCTGTTTAGTCTCTGCAACTGTTTATGTGATCAGTAACTCGTGCTGAACAGAGCACGCGTTGAGTCTAAATTAACAAATTGGAGCCCAGTCTTACAATATTCGAGAAACACCTTTTTAATCTGGTGTTAGCCAAGACCTTTCTATTTTACTAAACTTGAACATATCACATACTTTTAGGGACTTTCAGCCTGTCCTCTTTATCCATTGGACTGCTACTGTTACATTTTCATTTTTTGCTGCAGATAGAGAAAAAAGGTAAATGGAAGTGCTGTAGTTATATGTAGGGCCACTGGAATTACGTGTCAGGAGGAAAAGACCAGATTATGAGGCAGGGTTGACCAATTTATTTGACAAGAAAAGTCCAGTTATAAATTTACAACGCCAATAGCTCTAACCCAAGCAAAGATGAGACCTACTGCATTGCAAATGCTTGCTTATCCCTGGGATTGTCTATTATTACATTTTCAGTTAATGAATTTTAAAGATACCTTTGAAATGTATTTGTGATTCCATAAAGGTTAATTATGTCAAGATATGTGAAGGTAGTGCAGACAGGCCAACTTTTCTGTTCTTTGATGCCGTTTGCGTTGCAACAAGATGGTGATAAGCTGGTGATTTGTGTTCAAGAGAAATATTATGTTGGCAACATTAGGTTTTAAGGGAGGTATTTGAGACTATGTTGTGCGAGGTCAGTATATATTATGGTGAGGCCTACTCTTTTAACTTTCTCTCATTGCTTCTTCATTTCGATTGATGGCAGCCAGATACAGAAACTTCATACCTCTTTATGGCTCTGTTGTGGGTGGTTCAGGATGGAGACTACTCTGCTGTGATAATCGAAGCTCAAATCAAAGGCGGGCCAGGATCAGAGCCAAAAAAGGACAATTTAAAGAAGAACCAGAAAAAACATCCTCTAAAATATAAGATTATATAACTCCTGTCTTACTTTATTGTAGAAATCTGGAAAACGGAAGAGAAAAATGTTTTTATAATTAAAAATCACGTATGGGGAAGGATGTGTTTGATCCGATGTGTAATCAGAGGAATGCTGGCCATCCAATTATTTTATAGTGATCTGGAATTGCACAGAAAATAGCCTTACAATTGAGCTAGTGAAGGTGGCAGCCAAACCTCCAGTAGTAATGTCAGTCCTAGAGGGGACAGGTGAATCGTTGCCCCATAGCATTTTGTACTTCTTGAATCATAGGTCAGCAAAGAATTACCTCTATGTTCCTGTGTGGGTTACAATCTCTCTAACTGCATTACTTTAAAAGAACAATGACAAGTCAAATTGTGTGAAAGATGCCAGATTGTGGTTGAAACAGTAATAGACATATTTCCCAACCTTTAATTAGACATTGTAGTCAGAAGAATTACACCACAATCTAAGTCTTAATGACCTCAAACATTAGAATTGTGTATGACTTTGTGCACAAAGGAGATTTTCTAAGTTTGGGTAAGCATGTCTACTCCAGCAATATAGAAACTGTCCACTTTTCAGTACATTATTCTGTCTTGTGGTGTGTCTATTTTATATAACAGCGATCGTACACATGAATCAGTAGTATAAGAAAAAAGAAACTGAAGCAAAATTATTTATGTAATAAGAATTAAGAAATGTATATGTTTATAATTTGGGGCTGCAAAATATAAGATTTTATATATTGATGAAACATGTTACTTTAAAATGTGCATTGTCAGGTATTATTTTAATTTGTAGCCTGTAGAAAGGAGAAACCGGGTATTTATACCCAAGTAAGGAAGGTCAGATTTCAGGGACAAACAACAGGAGTCCCAAAATCAACACCACCACCGCAGCCAACCACAAGTCAAAGACGTCAAAGACAACATCAATCTAGGCAGCGGAGACTACAACAAATTCTTTGTCAATGAAGACAAAACAATATTGAATGTTATTTACTGAGCACTGATCATCAATTAAGCCATATGCTCATAAATGTAAGAACTGTCTTGGTGCCTCTTTTTATTATGCACAAAGAATATATTTGGGGGGGGAATTTAACAGGATTGTAATATGTTCATTATGGGGGACTGGAGTCGTTTTATACTGTTGGTTAGTTTTAAATATTGTTATGTTAATATTTGTTTAGGAATAGTTTTTAGAATTAGCATGTTTTAGGATTTGAAGGTATAGTTTAGATTATTATTTGAGAGTAATCAGATAATCTATATTTGATCCTTTCAAGAGGATCATAAAAGAAGAAAAACATAGTGAAGTATACAAAACACAATAAGTTACATAATGAATAAATATGATAAAAAGGAAACATAAAAAATGCTTATATCGACCTGTGCCAGATTAAAAACCAATTTTCACATCAAGGACACATCATTCAGGCAATCTCTAAAGACAAATATAATACATAACCATAAAATGCATTTGCAAATGGTATGCCATGGGCTAAAGTAACATTCTTTTCCTCTAGGCTGAGAGTAATATTTGAGATTAATATTTATTAAAAAATGTTGTTGAATGTGTTTGATCTACGCATGCATTTTTTTTTATTTGTCTGGAAATATATTTCTATTGATTATTGTGCTTGTGGTCCCTTGTGGCAGCTCAGATGAACTGTTCCCTTTAGAAGCAGTGTCAGTACTGATTTGCAAAAGGTGGTGGTCCTTGGTCTAGAGTGGTTTAGTGGGTGAAAAACGATGGGCTGGAAAGCTACTTCAAGCGATGTCTAGTGGTTAGACTATTTGAAAGAACGGCATCCATCAACATTTGTGTGTATTTTGTAACACCCTAAGTGGCCAATTGTACGCCTAGGCATGGGTCCCTTGCTCGTTGTGCCACTGGATCCAAGCTATACAACAATGCAGATGACTAATAAGGTATAAACCTGTCTGTAGCTGCTTGTGGTCCCTTCTGGAGGGGGACCTCGCTTGGCAATCTGGGATAGACTTAAGCTTCAGGTCTAATTTTACCTTTGTGAAGTAAGTTCATGGTTTTTATGCCTGGTTCCTGAAGGAGACCCTCTGTCACTGTCTGGTCTTGTGTCTGAAATTTTGCTATTCCATCAGACTGCTGTGTATTTAGAGGCTTCATACTACCTACATACAAAAAACATCTGGTGAGACCTCACAGTTGTATTCCAGAAGATCACGGTCAGGAATATGGCCTGACATATATATTGTGTCTTATATGTTGTTTACCTTCTGGTATTACCTTTAATGGGGCAATATCTTTGTAAACAATATTTAAGACACAATTTTATGTCAGACAATATTCTGACTACGATATTCTAGGACCATACTGGTCTCACTAATAAGCGCATCAGTCACTTCAGTGAAATCTCACTCATGAACATGCACAATACTCTACGTAATGCCTTCATAATGAATGCTGTCACTCATTTGGATTAGGTCACACTCAGGTCTCACCATAGAATATACACACAAAAATCTAGTACCGTCTAATTAACGAGTACACCTAATTTTTCAGGTGAAGATTTTCTAATGTGTGGAGAAGATACTCCATGCGCGGTCTCAGCAGTGAATGAAAACAATACTCCAAGTAAGGTGTCATCAACAACTACAGACAAGACTCACGAGGTCTCACTTATAGGTTAACACAATACAACCAATTAGGCTTCCCCAATCAGTGCTGAGAATACCTATAGCCAAGCATAGCTAGTGAGCACAAGTTATACATAAGCAGCTTCCTCCCAAGTGCACACAATACTCCAGGTGCAGGTTTACCAATGAATGAAAACAATACTCTAATGGGGGTGGCTCAGTAATGAGGACATATAACAAATTAAAACTAATAAATGCATATAGTATTCGTGGTGTGAGTCCTTACTAATGAGTGCATACAGAATTTCTGTGGGGTTATCACTATTGAGTGTATTCCATACAACTGCCGCTGTCTAACTAATGAGTGAGAGGATCTCTTCTGCACCTCTTTTTTAAGGTCTCTGCAATAAACAGTGTTAGTGGTTAATCCTACAAATCTCTGATCACTATTGAGTATATGAGACTCATGATTTCACCACCATTTACAGCAACTTCAGCTCGCAACCAGACCCGAAAAACCTCCCCAAATGCCTCCCGATCTTATCCAATGCTAACCACATGGTCTGTCATCACCCCAGAAGAAACTGCCATCACCAGAAAGTCCATCAGACCCCTGCCCTCACCACACCTCATCTAGAGGACTGTAACCCATTATGCTGAATACTTCTACTTCCTTTGTGACCTTCCCTGGTGCTTGGAAACACACCTGCACTCCCAGTGCTGAAGAAACCCTCTGTGAACCCTTTAACGCTTGCCAACTACAGGCTGTCTCCCTGCTACCATTCCCAGTCACGTTTTAGAGAAAATCATCAACAAATGCCTTACTGAATACCTCAACAACAAGCAACCCCCTGACACCACTCATTCTGGTTTCAAATCCAAGAACAGCAAGGAAACTGCCCTCATTGCTGCCACGGATTACATCTGCATGATTCTGGGCAGAGGATACACAGTGACACTCGTCCTTCTTGATTGCTTTGCAGTGTTTGACATGGGCTTCAACCCCATCCTCATCCAATGCCTAAATGAAATCAGAATCCAAGTTTGCGCACTCCGATGTATCTACTCCTTCTAGCCTGGAAGGACCCAGTTCAGTCAGCCTGCCACTGTAGCCCTCGAACACCCTCAAACTAATTTGAAGAGCTCCACAAACAACCTCCCTGATCCCGACTCTCTTCAAGGTACACAATCCCTCTAGCGAGCAGCATCCGCTCTCATGACATCACTGCTCTCTCCTACTCCTACAACACAAAACATATCCTTCTCCTCACTGGCAAGACACAAAGGTACCCAGATAAAGTTCAATACCTGCATGACTGAAATCACCCACTGGATGAAGACATACTGTCTAAAACTGAAAATCGAAAAGACCAAAACAGTGATCTTTGGAAAGAGCACTTCACAGTGCAACTCCACCTGGTGGTCACAATAGCTAAGACCGCCAACCGCCAAGAACCTTGAGAGCATCAGCAGCACCAAACTCGACCTGACCGCCAAAATCAACGCTGTCACCTTCTCATGCCTCCATACTCTGAAGATGCTGAGGAATATTTTCAAATCACTTCTAATCAGCACCCAGCAAATCATCACATGCTCTCTGGTCACAAGCAAGCTGGACTACAGTTACACCCCATATGCTGGGAAGGTTGCAGACCAATTAGAATTCAGCAGCCAGAATTACTCTCACCCTGCCATGTTGCACTCATATCACACCACCCCTGAAGGAGCTCCTCTGGTTCCTCGTGCACAAAAAAGCACAGTTTATACTACCCACCTACACTTTCAAAGCAATTATATAACACTGGCCCAGTATATATCAACAATCACATCTGTTGTCACAAACCTTTCAGACACCTCTGCTCATTCGGACTCGTATATGCATACATCCCACGTATACAGAAAACCTGATCCAGTGGTCAAGCCTTCTCCTACATTACTCCTAGAGCATGGAACCACTCGCTACTACATAAAAGAGCCTCCTTCTCACTTCTTGAATTCCACAAGAAGCTGAAGACATAGCTTTTCGAGTAGTCCCACTAGGCCCTAGGTTTCGCTAGGCTCCCCCCTGCTCACAGCCAGGATACCCTCCCGGGTGATAGTGTTGTGTCGCCATTTTAGTTATAGCTCCATGCACATTATTTTAACACACTAGGCCTGCCGCTGTGCACTTTAACCTAGATATATTTTATTCAGCCTCGTTTATTATTTTAACAGTAGCCATATTTGCGGTCTTGTTTTATTTCTCTCTATCTAGCTGTTCTTTGCCTAGGCCAGCAATGCGTTCTTAAACAAGACATTTTTGTGGTGTTGCCGCGTCCTCGCGACTCCTGTCTTACGTCCCGAGCTCGAGAGCGTGAGCTCGAGACACTGGGAGTCGAGAGGACGGTTCAAGGCGGTAGCTGCGACATCGCAGTGTTGTTATTGTTCTTTCGTAGACTGCTATCTTGATGAGTAATGGTAATGGAAAAATTGTTATGTGCTCATTTGTAAGGGAAGAGGATAATGTGGTGTTGCTGCGTCCTCGCGACTCCCGTCTTACGTCCCGAGCTCGAGAGAGTGAGTTCGAGACACTGGGAGTCGAGAGGACGGTTGAAGGCGGTAGCTGCGACATCGCAGCGGTCTACGTTTTAATAAAATTAGACTTACCATTTTCTTCGCTTGTAGTCTTATTTACTACAAATACCTCTTTGTGGTTGTCTCCCTTGGTTATTGCAAGGAAGAAAAATGGCGATTTGAGAGTCTGTGTGGATCTGCGCAGTTTGAATAAACATATTTGGGTAGATTTGCATCCTTTACCTAAAATTACGGAAATGCTGCCCACTATCGGTGAATCATAGTGGTTTTCCAAGTTGGATCTAGCTGCGGCATACCATCAGATTGTTCTAGATCCAGCCTCAAGGCATCTTACTGCCTTTGTTTCACCTTTGGGCACATTTCAGTAGTGCAGGATGCCTTTTGGGTTAGCCTCAGCAGCAGCTGTTTTTCAGCGAGTAATGTCTCAGATGTTAAAGGACATAAAAGGGGTAGCTGTATTTCAAGATGATGTTTTGATCCATGCAGCATCCAAAGAGGAACATGATCACATAGTGAGGAAAATGAAAAGTCTAATTTTATTAAAACGTAGACCGATGCGATGTCGCAGCTATCGCCTTCAACCGTCCTCTCGACTCCCAGTGTCTCGAGCTCACTCTTTCGAGCTCGGGACGTAAGACGGGAGTTGCGAGGACGCGGCAACACCACAATTTTGTTCACTCTGTGCTTCTCTGAAGGCTGCAGTAAGATAAGTTGCCAGTAAACGTGGTAACGCTTTGTCTCTGGTATTCATAGAAACATACACATCCTTACGTAGGGACATTTTCCCCAAACATTAGCCACTTTATTATAAAAACACTTCCCTGTCCTATACACGTTAGAGTGAGATTCCAGCCAGATGACCACAAATGTATGCTGATTGCTGAACGCTTCGCTACAGCTGCTTATACAGACTTCATCTGACAAATCTGTATAACATAACAGAACATGATTTCAGAGAGTCATACATATACTTCTGTACTTAACGTTGATGGCTCAACTTTCATTTTGGACCACTATGACCTACAATGGAAAACTTCAATACTTAATACCCACCTATTCCCTTTTTTTTATTTATTCTACTACTTATAAATTAAAGTGGTAGGAGACTTAGCCTACCAGTGCTTAATATTCTGGTATTTCGTATTTCAGGTTACACAGGCTATCGTACCTTGGCACCTTTTGATTGGGTTTGTGTATAAAGGTCCTCTAATTCCAGACATACCTGCCTGAACACTACTCAACCACAGTGCAACCACATGGTGTGACGTACTAATATAAGTATCCACAGCCCTGGACTACATTTTACCTTATGCTTTCTGGCATTGATTTATATAAGTATGCCTTTCATACTTCTTTCATTCTATGATACATCTTCCCTATAGTTTGATACTCAAACACGGGACTTGGATTCTATTGCTTGCCTTCATTTCATTGTTAGGAGGCTATTTGATGCCATTGTGCACATTCTCTTCCTGCATTAATTTTTGATTTATAGTAACACACTGATGGAATGACCTGTCCCACCCTCTCACTCCTAGCCTACACCCTCCATTGTGCATGTTTCGGACAAATATTTCTGGATCAGCTTTATAAATATCACAACTCTCAACTTCTTTTTAGACTCGGATTCATGACCTCAGTAGTGTACCATCATACACTATTTTGCACCATAACTAAGGTTAGCTGGATCTCATTTAGGAACACCTGATTCTTGCTTCAGAACATTTCTGGTTCTCCGGTCTGTCTATTTCTTCCATCTGACCCATTACCAAGTGTAAATGTGTTTTTGCTCTGACTTCACCGTTACAATATTGACTGTACCTTAATACAAGCTTTATTTAACTTCAGTTTAGATCAATAAATATATGAAATTGTACAGGTATCTCTTTGTCTACACATCAAAAACAAATACTGTCCCTGTTTTCATTGTTCTGTGTGCTCACTGCAACATGCATGTTCATGCTATGAGTCATTGTCTTTCTCCATCCCTTTAGATGCACTCTTTGGTAGCAGAGTGTATACAGTATCACTATCATTTACTTTATTGTGTTGCCCTGAATTTAGTCACCCCACAATGAGACTGCTTGCACATTACCCTTTTAAGATTGACAGAAAAAAGTACTTAGTGAAAGCCTTGGGCCAGCCCCTAGTTCACGACTGGATGGCTTCGTAGTCTGTCTCACTTCCCTGTTCCTGATGCTAAGCCTTTCTTCCCTATTCTTGTTCTTGTCCCACCAAGGAACATTTCAGTCTCAGTGTGTTTAGATTGGATGAAGTATTTTTCCACTGCTGATGTCAGACCATGCACTGCAGTGGATGTGAGGGAATATTTTATTCTCTCCCTGCTCATTTTACACCCCATACCCCTCTCTTTAATAACCCCCTTTTAAACTCCCACTCAAGGTCCGCTTGCCCTGCCCATACCACCTGGTACTTTGTGCACCACGCTCTGTTCTATTCGAGGATGACCACCTTAAAATGGCACACTCATAGGCACGTATGCATGGTGGTCATGTGTGAATGCATCTGGTATGTTTTAGCAAATCTGAGCAAAGATAGCTGCCACAGAAGCATGCTCTTCCAAGGTGGCAGTGTTTGGGCAAGATATGTTAAACTGCAACAAAATGCATCTGAAGATGGCTTTTGTATGTGCATCCAGTTGGCCATCAATGAAAGCTGCCAGTCAATGAACTGGGTTAATTAAAAATAACAAAGCATTCAAAGATGGCCGCCATGGGGGCGTGTGCATCTGCTGTGGACATCTTTGAATGCATTTTGCAATATACAGACCCCATTCAAAGATGGCTACTGTGGATCTGTGTATTTGCAGAGGCTATCTAAGATAAATAAAAGAATTGGCAAAGCCACTAGATTTGACGTTTGGAAATTATTGGCTTTGACAAAGGTTGCTTAATAATGTTCCACACATCCCCATCCTGTTTCTCTCAATATTCCTTTATCTCTGTCTCCCCCACTTCAATTTCATCCCCACCTCAAACACTCTCTGACCTCTTCCTCATTTCTTTCTTTCCTCCGTCACTCTAATCCTTACCTATTAATCTCTCTTGTTTCACACCAACATTCTTTCCCTAGACGTTCCCCCTATTTATTCTAGGCTTTTTTGCCTTCTCCTTTTTTTACTCCATAGCCCATTTTTCTCAATCACACACTCAACCACTTGTGTCTTCTGATCTTCTACCTCTTTGTTTTCCTCCAACACCCTGTTTCTCATTCTCAGGCTTGCACTTCTATTTCCCTCTGCTCTTCTCCTCCTATCCTCCCTCACACACTATCTTCCCTCCAGTCTTTCTCCTTACCTCATCTTCTTAAATCTCTCTGACTGTCTAGCTCTCTCTCTTCCATATTCACAAAGATAATTTCATTCACTTATCTTGCGCATTACCATTGGCATGACCTGGCAGTTCTGGATTCTGGAATGTGGTTACAGTGAAGTACTGGAATCCGCTCCCTGCTTGAGGGAGCTTACTCTGAAACACAGACCAAAGCAGAATGTAAGGTTTTCCTATGTGTGTCCCGGCTGGCATGGCTTCAACAATTGACAGTAACTATAGACCCATCTTGCTTTTCACTTTTCCTGCTAAAATCCTTGTGAACAAAGTAAATAAACAAACACACGGGATACAATGAAACCATCCAACTTCTTGACATCTACTAAGCCAGATGTTGCTCTCTGCGTGGTACAGAAACATCTTTAATACCTGTAGTCAATGAACTCCGACTTTGCTTGGAAAAAGGTGGCAGTGTTGCCTTGATTCTACTGGACCTCAGTCCCTCACTCAACACTGCCTTTTTTTCTTTCAGCATCTTTCCACATGAGTTAATGAGGTATTAGGGGCTATGTTCATTAGGGGTTATGTTCATCAATGGCTCACCTTCTTCCTGATTAAAAGATCCTAATCAGTACACATGTCTCTTTTTCAATCTAATCTCTAACTTACATCATGCAGAGTTCCTTTCTCTTGAGCCCCCACCCTTTTCAATCTGTACCTTACCTATCTAGGCCACTCAATCTCTTTTGGATTCTCACTTAGGCTCTATGATACCCAGGCACTAGTGTCTCTAAAGGACGATCTTGGGACTTCCCTCCAAAATGTTCAAGCAATGACTAACCACAGTAGCACTCTGGATGTACAGCAATACTCAGAAACTTAATTGTGACTCAATGTAGGTTCTTATAGTAGGAGCTTTAGAGGGTTACACATTCTCTCAGTTGGTTACCAAATCATGTTAGTTATTGCCACCATTTAGAGTTTGGCGGACGGGTTACTCCGTCACAATGTGACGGATACTCCATCCAGAGTATTACAATCTCCATAGCCTATTATGGGATCATAATACGGCGGGCAGGATATCCATCATGTTTGTGATGGAGTAACCCCCTCTGTGAAACTCTAAATCAGGCCTTAAGTTGGTTATGGTGGCAAGCTAATGATCATGGCTAAAGGTCTGATCTGTGTATTATGAAATGTTTCATTGCATATTTATTGTGAAAAGTATATGTTAACATCAATCCTTTTAAGAGTATTATTATTCTGTATCAAAGCCTTCGGAGAATAATTTTGTTACTTGGAATCACACAGATTACTGACGTGGGCAAGGGGTTTGATGATGGGTAACCCCTGTGACACATTGTGGATAAAGAGGATTTCCTATAACTATAGTTATTTATACCTTTGTAACTTTGTGACTATGTGCCCTAATGGTTGCCCTATGGGAAAGCTTACGCTCCAAACTGTAGGCCTGTGTTGATCATGGTTACAAGCCATAGGCCTGAATCGTGCACTGGGAAATGTTATGTCTGATGCCATAGGTCTGATCTGCGTATTCTGTAAGTTATGGCAAAGGCAGTAGGCCTAGCTTATTTATCATGAAAGGCATTTGTTAAAGACAGTAGGCCTTTATCAGTGGGATATTATCAGTTTGTGCCACCATCTGTAGACAATATCTTGTAACATATAATACCACAGATAACTACAGTGGAAAGGGTTTTGGTTTTTCCACCCACTCTGAGAAACACTAGGGGATTTTACTGTGATCACTCTTGTTAGGCCCTATTGAGAGGGGTTGTATATTGTCTTGCTAACTTTACTGTTCTACATATTTGTAGTTTTATAACTGGATGCATGAGGTTTGCTAGTTTATGTGCCATTGAATAGGCCTGCACTGATTTATAGTGTCCAGCAAATGGCAAATGTAAAGGCTTTATCATTTTCTTAGGAAAAGCTATGTCAGTTTTCATAGGTTTGGTCTATTTATTAGGAAATGTTATGGCACAGCCAGTAAGCCCGACTTACTTATTGTGAAAAGGATATGTTACCAATAATAGGGGGTCATTCTGACCCTGGCGGTAAATACCGCCAGGGCGGAGGTTGGCGGTGGCACCGCCAACAGGCTGGCGGTGCTCCGCCGGGCATTCTGACCGCGGCGGTACAGCCGCGGCCAGAAGCGGAAAGCCGGCGGTGTACCGCCGACTTTCCGCTGCCCATGGGAATCCGCCATGGCGGCGCAGCTTGCTGCGCCGCCATGGGGATTCTGACACCCCATACCGCCATCATGTTCCTGGCGGTTTGCCCGCCAGGAACAGGATGGCGGTATGGGGTGTCGTGGGGCCCCTGGGGGCCCCTGCAGTGCCCATGCCAATGGCATGGGCACTGCAGGGGCCCCCGTAAGAGGACCCCACAAAGAATTTCAGTGTCTGCTTTGCAGACACTGAAATTCGCGACGGGTGCAATTGCACCCGTCGCACCTTCCCACTCCGCCGGCTCCATTCTGAGCCGGCTTCCTCGTGGGAAGGGTGTTTCCCGTTGGGCTGGGGGGCGGACTTTCGGCGGTCGCCCGCCAGCCCAGTGGGAAACCCAGAATGACCGCCGCGGTCTTTTGACCGCGGTACGGTCTTTTGACCGCGGTACGGTCTTTTGACCGCGGTACGGTCTTCTGGCGGTTCCCGCTTGGCGGGCGGCTACCGCCGCCCGCCAAGCTTAGAATCAGGGCCATAGTCTTTTAAGGATAGAATATTATTACAGTGTGTGAAAGTCTATAGGCAGGTATTCTGTTAATATGGAATCTCACAGTAGTAGGCAATGGTTTCCGGGGTTATCTGCCAAGCAAGGGCCAAGATAAAAAGGGGGGGGGAATCCCAAAATCAACATCTCCGTGCATTTTCAGTAGACATCTTTAAGATGAGTATATGATTTACTTTCTAATGTTATGGTAACAGAACCTGGGTATGTAATAGAGAACTCTAGGAGCCCAGAGTTCTGTAATTGTTCAGTTGATGTAAGCTTTCATGAAGGCTGCGTGCTTCAGTTGGTGGCTCTACAATAAATTACTTTTTACACCTTTTAATGTGGAGCCTACTTGCAACAATGGCCTACAGCAAAAACTGCTGAATGGAAATACACCAAATTTGGCATGAAGCTACATCTTGGTCAGCAATTGTGCTTCCTGTGATTTGGTATACATTCTGCTGAGTAGTTTTTGAGAAATTGAAGGTCTCAGAGACTCTTGCAGGAGTGCCAGTTTAAAAATAGAGCATTCTGATTGGCTCAAGGAGCTTTATTTCCCTTGGGCCATCATGCTCCCGCAGGAGTCAGACTCCTGCAGGAGCAAGCGCTCTGATTGGCTGCCATCAACATGAGAAAAATGTTGATAGCAGCCATTACAGGACTCAGGTACTTAGTCCCCTATCCTACAATTCTAAATAAAAGATATATAGGGGCAGGGTAGTGATACCCTGACACTCTAGGCTCCATAGGGGGACCCAGAGGGACCCCACCTGGGGCCAAAAGAAAACAAAATGGAAACAAATACTGCAATCTTGCAAGACATTTACAGGGTCAACCAAAAACAAAATCGTGGCCGATCAGCATTTATTTATTAGGCCTGAGGAAACTACCTCTGGGGCTGTGTTTATAAAGGGGAGGGGGTGCATGTGACCCCCTCCACATAAAAAGTCCATTGGCCCTAGGAGATGGGGTCGCTGGTGCTGAAATCGGCCTGGGGACAGGGGCTCCCCTTCCAAATATAACTAGGCCCAGGGTGAGGGGGTCGGGGACATGTGCCCCCTCCCCATAAAAATTGTGGTGTGGCCTGGGGGATTGGGATGCGGTGCTGGAAACGGCTTGAGGATAAGGGCTTTGTACCCCCTCCCAATAAAAATTGTGCTGGGCCCCTGAATGGGGTCCCTAGGACTGAATTCGGTCTGGGGAAAGGGCGCATGTGCCCTCCCCTCCAAACCCAGGGCCTAAATCGAGGGCACATCATTTATGACGTCACTGATAACATCTCAATGATGTCCCTTTAACCTTTGGGTTTTTTTGGGAGTGAATTTCCAAGGTTTTCTTTAAAAACTAAAACAGATCACACCTAACAATAGCGTTACTTTAACCCCTTAGCTGCTGCACCGTTTCCCCCCCCCCCAGTGCTGAGCCCTTTTTTGGCTATTTGGGGTAGTTCGCGCTTAGGCCTTCATAACTTTTTGTCCACATAAGCTATCCACGCCAAATTTGCGTCCTTTTTTTCCAACATCGTAGGGATTCTAATGGTACCCAGAGTTTGTGGTTTCCCCTGGAGGAGACCAAGAAATTAGCCAAAATACAGTGAACATTTCGTTTTTTCCAAAAAAATGGGAAAAAAGGGCTGCCGAAGAAGGTTTTTTCCCTGAAAATGGCATCAACAAAGGGTTTCTGGTGCTAAAATCACCATCTTCACACCTTTCAGGAACGGGCAGACTTGCATCAGAAAACCACATTTTTCAACATAAATTTGGCATTTTACTGGGACATTCCCCATTTTTACTATTTTTGGTGCTTTCAGCTTCCTTCCAGTTAGTGACAGGAATGGGTGTTAAACCAATGCTGGATCCTGGAAACCTAAACATTTCTGAAAACTAGACACAATTCTGAATTCAGCAAGGGGTCATTTGTGTATATCCTACAAGGTTTTCCTATAGAAAATAACAGCAGAAATAAAAAAATATTGAAATTGAGCTGAAAACAACAGCCATTTTTCTTTATGTTTTACTCTGTAACTTTTTCCTACGATGTCAGATTTTTGAAAGCAATATACCGTTATGTCTGCTGGACTCTTCTGGTTGCGGGGATATAAAGGGCTTGTAGGTTCATCAAGAACCCTAGGTACCCAGAGCCAATAAATGAGCTGCACCCTGCAGTTGGTTTTCATTCTATACTGGGTATACAGCAATTCATTTGCTGAAATATGAAGAGTGAAAAATAGGTATCAAGAAAACCTTTGCATTCCCAAAATGGGAGCAAGATAAGGTTTTGAGGAGCAGTGGTTATTTGCACATCTCTGAATTCCGGGGTGCCCATACTAGCATGTGAATTGCAGGGCATTTCTCAAATAGACGTCTTTTTTACACACTCTCTTATATTTGGAAGGAAAAAATTTAGAGAAAGATAAGGGACAATAACACTTGTTTTGCTATTCTATGTTCCCCCAAGTCTCCCGATAAAAATGATACCTCACTTGTGTGGGTAGGCCTAGCGCCCGCGACAGGAAATGCCCCAAAACACAACGTGGACACATCCCATTTTTTGACAGAAAACAGAGCTGTTTTTTGCAAAGTGCCTACCTGTAGATTTTGGCCTCTAGCTCAGGGAAACCTACCAGACCTGTGCATTTTTGAAAACTAGAGACCTAGGGGAATCCAAGATGGGGTGACTTGTGGGGCTCTGACCAGGTTCTGTTACCCAGAATCCTTTGCAAACCTCAAAATGTGGCTAAAATAACACATTTTCCTCACATTTCGGTGACAGAAAGTTCTGGAATCTGAGAGGAGCCACAAATTTCCTTCCACCCAGCGTTCCCCCAAGTCTCCCGATAAAAATGATACCTTACTTGTGTGGGTAGGCCTAGCGCCCGCGACAGGAAATGCCCCAAAACACAACGTGGACACATCAAATTTTTTCATAGAAAACAGTGCCTACCTGTGGATTTTGGCCTCTAGCTCAGCCGGCACCTGGGGAAACCTAGCAAACCAGTGCATTTTTGAAAACTAGAAAACCAGGGGAATCTAAGATGGTGTGACTTGTGGGGCTCTGACCAGGTTCTGTTACCCAGAATCCTTTGCAAACATCAAAATTTGGCCAAAAAAACCATTTTTCCTCTCATTTCGGTGACAGAAAGTTCTGGAATCTGAGAGGAGCCACAAATTTCCTTCCACCCAGCATTCCCCCAAGTCTCCCGATAAAAATGGTACCTCACTTGTGTGGGTAGGCCTGGTGCCCGCGACAGGAATAGATCACACAACGGTCAATGTTGGTCCTTACATGAGGCAGCTGTTGACCCTGGGGTGATCCATTCCTGACGCAGGCACTAGGTGTAGGCACTCAAGTGGGGTAGTGTTTTTATCAGGACAGGTGAGGAATCACTGGGTGGTAGGAATTTTGTGGATCCCAGCATATTCCTGTAGTTTGTGTGACAGAAATGCGAGAAAAATAGAGTTTTTATTCAACATTTCAGCTTTGCAGGGTATTCTGGGTAAGAAACCTCTGTGGACTCCCCCGAATGTCTATTTTCCAGAAATGTTTGGGTTTAGTGTGTTTCTCTATATGGCCGCCGAACCCAGGACCAAAAACACAGGTGCCTGCCTTACAAAACCAGTTTGTTTTGCGATAGATAATTTTGATGTCTCCACAATACGATTTGGGCGGTGGAATTTGGGGCTGAACTAAATTGGGGAGCTCCAAAGAGAGCACTCTCTCTCTCTCTCTGCTTGCCGCTGCATTCACCTGCTCTCTGGGTTGGGCTAACCCACTATTACCCAGTTGCACAGACTGCTTGCGAAGGGACAGCAGGACTGTCCTCATCACCTCCCTCATAATGTACTGGAAGAGGAGTTATCGAATGGGACTCCTCCGACTGAAAAGTCACTCCCAGAGTCTGCGCCATTGTCCTATCCCTCAGATGCTGTCTCAGTATCTGATGTCTCAGTCTCTGATCCTATGTCAGAGCTGTCCTCTATAACCCGAGTGACGGCAGCAGTCATCCATCAAGATGCCATCTCTGCTATTGGCTAAACTGTTGCTCTAAAACACTAGCCTATGTAGACAGTCACAAAATCGATGGTGTGTGTGAGATACGTGCAACAGTAGAGGCCACCTTACCTGCGCTTCTTCCCTCAATCAGCACGTTCTTTCAAGACACTCAAAAAACACCTTGTCACATACCATTCGTCACAGTCTTTTAGCACCTCCTGCGCCCAGTCCAACAATCATTATTGGTGCTCCCACTCCCTCCTCCTCGGATTCCCTCATTACCACCCAACAAAAGTGCCCTTCATCTCTCCATAGCCGCCCTCCACCCCGCACATACATTTCATTTGTATTATAGCGCAGGTAATGGCTGACTTTACTAATGTACTCAGCTATTTACATAAAATACAGATTTGTTCTTTGCAGTAAGCATATAAACCTTCTGCGCTTCTTTATAGCACTAAAACTGCCACTAGACAAGTCTGACCATTTTGTAGCAGAAACATAATCACAATACTTACTTGACTTTTTTTTATTGCTGCCTAAAAGCTACAGTTGAAAAGCGTCAGTTGAAGTATGTGCATTGCTTTGAAGACGCAAGCTGCAACTGCAAGACAACTGGTGGCACATCTATATATATATATATATATATATATATCACTTTTATAAGTGGGTCTGGTTTTCCTGGGGTCGATCGCAGCCCCCAGGGAAACCACACACGTATTGACAAAAGTGAGATATATATATATATATATATATATACATATATATATATATATATAGATCTATCTCTATATATATATCTATCTACATAGATATATCTATAGATATATCTATCTATATATATATCTATAGATCTATCTATAGATATATCCATGTAGATAGATATATATATATATGGCCCCCAGGGAAACCCTACAACAACTAAAAAAAAATATTGGCCCCACAGGGGGTCGCCCTGCCCACGGGCTACCCCCTGTCCATTTATTTTCTTTTTGTTTAAAAAAAAAAAAAAAAACAATTTAGAAAAAAATATGCCCGGGGAGGGGGGGGTGGCCCGTTTTCCGAGGGGGGCGACCCCCCCAAGTGAAATCCCTGGCGTCTAGTGGTGTTTCCTGGCCCCCGATCACAGCTGTGCTGCAATCGGGGGCCAGGAAACACTTTCAGAAGGCCTCGTAAGAAAGGGGAGAGTCTCCCCTTTCTTACGAGGCCTTCCCGAACGTGGGGAAGGCCGTTTTCCCCATTGGAGCAGGAAGCGGCCGCAAGGCTGCTTCCTGCTCCGATGGGGAAATCAACATTGTAACGTCAGCGCGGTCACAAAGGGGTGGGTGGGGGGCGGGGGGAGACACGGAAGAGCTTCCGTGTCTCCCAGGGACAAATAAATAAATAAATAAATCCTCGGGTGCGACGCACCCGAGGATTTATTAACCCCCTCCCTGGTGTCGGCCACTGGTCGTGACCCGCACCAGGGAGATAGTGTGGGTGTCGGCCAGTGGCCGACGCCCGCACTAATGCGGTTAAACTTTGCTTTTTTCAGTGTATATATATATATATATATATGTGTGTACATATATTTATATATATATATATACATATATCTATATATATATATAGATATAAACCAGAAAAGTCACTAAATTAACCCGTGCTTAGCTCTCTGGTGGCTTGGTACAAAAGGAGTCAGGCTTTTCTTAGAGGCAGTGTGGAAAGTATTTATGTAGCAACCAAACAGTGATAAAGTGAAAACACAACACAACAATAATCCCAAACCAATTT
The DNA here is from genome assembly GCF_031143425.1 of Pleurodeles waltl. Lineage (NCBI taxonomy): Eukaryota > Metazoa > Chordata > Amphibia > Caudata > Salamandridae > Pleurodeles > Pleurodeles waltl. The sequence continues at coordinate 620,692,604 of NC_090437.1, read as the reverse complement.
AGTAAAATAGAAAGCATTTCAATAAACGAACTGTCACTAACAGAAATTAAATCCAATCAGTAGAACCAGTGTTATAAATCTGAAAGTTTTTAGTGAAAATTAGAACTTAAAAGATCAAAGCACCAACCTTGGATATCTGGTTCTGCAAGACCAGGGCCAAGTCAAACACTAATGCTGAAAACGATGGAGCATAGTTCGGAAACACGGGGTGGATTAAGCCTGGACTCAGCTTACCTTTCAACATAGAAACTTTTCAAAAGAGAAGACCATGAAAAGATAGAGCTTAGTGGGGCAGGGCAGAAGGCTGTGCCTGAGAAGGTGTCATCATCGTCAAATAGCCGCATGGCAAGGTATCGGTGAAGCCATCAACGATGACGGGAAAAAGCTCAGAGCGGGAAAAGATGGATTTCCAGGCCAAGGAAGGTGCCGCCGTTGATGAGGAGCCTATCGCCGTCAAGTTTGGTGAAGAGATTTTTACCTTCAGACCTAGACAACTTTTTGATAGTCAAAAACCTTCAGCAGGACGGAGCTGCAAGAGGAAGTCAAAGAGGGCTCCACAAGGCTGGATAAAGTCGCTGAGAGGTCCAGCTGAACACGATTTGTTGCTACAAAGAAGAACGTAGCAGGAGCTGCCTCAAAGTCATGCTGACCAGCAATGCACCGTTGGTGGATTGGCCTACAGGTGGCTTCGATCTTCTGTCTGTTCTTCTGGAACTTTTGGTGAAATTCTGTCTTGGTTAAAGTCCCAGCTTTTACAGATAGGCAGGGGAAGGGCCTCTTACACCACTTCCAAGGGTTCAGGACCTGGGAGGCACCAATTGGGGAGATGGGGGGAGGTGTTAGGACTCACTCCAGCAGAAGGGTCCTGGAGCTTGTTATATCCCTGTAGCTCACACAAGAGACAAGTCAACTAGCCCTGGGAGTCACTTCTGGTAGACCTTGGGATTCAAGGAGATGGTCCAGTTCACTTTCAAGCAGCAAGGCAGGCCTTCAAGCAGCAGGTCAGTTCTTCGTGGATCAAGGCTGGACTCAAGCAGCAAGGCAGACTTCTAGTAGCAGCAGGGCAGTCCACTGGAGATCAAGGCAGTCCTTCTGAAGTCTTCCACAAGTTCAGGAGTGTTGTGAAGAGGGGTTCTGAGTGCCCAATATTTTACACCTGGTGCCAGCCTTTGAAGTGGGTGGGGAGGGGTGGACATCCTGTGCTACCCCCACATCTGGTTCTGGAAAGTTGTTCCCTTCCCATGACAAGGGAAGTCTGGGGTGACAAAAGGCAGGTGTCAGGGTCCTTTGTGTGTGCTGGAGGCAAGCCCTTAGAAATGTAGTTGGTGCAGGGAACAGCTCTGTCCCCAGCAACCCTGCTATCACCTAGTCCCATTTTGTCCTACCTCGCAGGAGTACACAAAACCCCAACAGCCAAGCCAATCACAGTCAGGTGAACCAGGACACTGGCAGCAGGCATCCAATGGTTGGGCCAAGAAAGTGCAACTTTCTAAAAGTGTAATTTTCAGAATTGTGACTTAAAATCAAACTTTACCATTAAAGAAGATTTGAACTTACAATTCATTTGAGTCCAAACATAAAGTTTCCACCTGCTCCTAATCAAAGGTTAACACGTATTAAATGTGACAATGTAGTCCAGTGTTATCCAATGGGATAGATGAGCCTCACGGTAATGAAAAACAAATTTGGGAGAGTTTCACTTCCAGGACCTGTTCTATTTAAATCTACATGTCCAACCTTTTCACATAAAGAGCACCCTGCCCTGTGGGCCTTTAGGGTCTACCTTATAGGCGAGTTATATGCATTAAAAGGGAAGGATTAGGCCTGCAAAAAGGTTTATTTCACCAGGTAGAAATGGCGGTTTCAAACTGCATTATAGGCTGCAATGGCAGGCCTGAGGCATGTTTTAAAATAACACTGCTCTCGGTGCACAATGAGTGCTGCATTCACACTAGTAGAAATAATTTTACATGCTGTAAGTACATGTAGTACCATGTACTACGGATCTACAAGTAAACTAAATGTGCCAATCAAGTGTAGGCCAATTTCACTATGTTTTAGGTAGAGGGCACAAGCACGTTAGCACTAGTTAGCAGTGGCAAAGTGCACAGAATGATAATGCCAACAAAAACATATTCAGAAAACAGGAAGGGTGTAGACAAACAATTTGGCGGGGTCATCCCGCAGAAAGGGCCAGGTCCAATATATGTATACTATTCACTGAAAAAAACAAGGTTAAATTGGTAATAAGCAGTGTATCATGAGGGCGCAAGTTACAATTAGCACACTGAACCATAACTGGTGAACTTCATTACTTATTTTGATTTATAGATGTTAGTTTTTAAAACATTCAAAACCTTACTATAATGTTATTTTAACCTTTGTTTTTTCTGTGATTTTGTTTTTTAATGTAATGGAAGATCAGATAACCATACTTAACTATAACATTTCTTTAACCTTTGGTTATTCAGTGATTTTCCTTTTTTTTATTATATTCAGCCATGTGAATTAGAAGGTAAGCCCAGGCCCACCTCCCGCAGGTGGCCAACCTACCATAGCCTGCCGTCTGTGGTCAGCTTGCTGCCCTTGTCCCTGCCCCTAACCTGCTGCACTCTGTTCTCCGTCTGCATCCCCCTGCCCCCTTCCTCCTTCCCTCTGTGGTAAGAGGTGCGTGCAAGCCTTTGTCCTACATTATGCCTGCTACAGGCATAATGTATGCAAAGGTGGCGTTCCCCCGTTAGGGGGCCGAAAAAATGGCACAAAGAAATCTAAAAGATTTCTTTGCGTCATTTTTTGGCACTTTTAACACCTGCTCAGAGCAGGCATTAAAAGGAGGCATGCCATTGTTTACAATGGGCTTTAATGGGTTTTTCAGGATTAGCGTCAAAATTTGTGATGTTAATTCTCCAAAGTGACGAACTAGCATCAAACATTTTGATGCTAGTTCCCTAACTACAGCCATGGTGCGCCGTATCTTAGATACGGGGCACACATGGTGGTGTTAGGGGGGGGCGCTAAGTGGTGCAAGAAAAGTGGTACTGCACTGGGTGCAGCAGCACTTTTCTTAAATCAGGCTCTTGGTTTCATAGCTTTAATTGAAATCACAAGTAAATAGAGTTACAGTTTTTCATGAATTTATGTGAAGCTCATATCTCCTTTCATGTAGTCCTTTATCTAATGTCCCCTATACCTGGTGATACTAGCCAATTCTCATCCCAAGAATAACCTGATTACATACTATGACACCATAAAGTATATCTTAAAAGTTATAGCCTTATGTTTGTGCAATGCATTCGTTAAAAGTAGTCACAATTCACAAACCACATTTTATCGATTGCATTTTTTCTTTGCAATGCAATGAATGTTGAAACATGTTGGTTCGCAAAATTCCGATTTGTAGGGGGATCGCAATTTGGCCTGCCTCATTAATATGCATGAAGTCTGTCATAAATTTTGACTGACAACAAATTGCTGCCATCACAGGAATGGTGATTGCTTTTAAATAAAGCAATCTTTTTTTTAACACAGCCTGTTTTCCTCATAGGGAAAAAGGATGCTACTCGCGGCCCTGATGGGTCGGACGAAGGGTGCCCCGGGGGCACAGCCCGGGATAACCCGGAACCGGAAGAGTCAGGAAACCTGGATGTCCGGGTTTCTTCGAAAACAAAAGAAGGACAACCGACCCGGGTGGGCTGGAAAAAAGAGACAGGGGACGAGATCGGAAAACAAGCACCCGGGCGAGAACGACCAGAGACAGCAAACGAAGGAGACGAAGAGGACGAACATCAGACGACACACTGCACGGAGGGCCCTAGAGAACCCATCTCCCGCCACGTCCCTGGAGGGGTGTGGCTAAGGCAGGTACATTCCTGCTTCCATAACTGCTACCGGGCAATCCTTGGGAGGGAGGAGGGAGCAGGAGGTGGAAAGGGCTAGACGGTTCGTCAACCGCTCTACTAGTTGAGTGTAGAGGACAAGAGCAGAAAAGCCTGCCATGGACATATGTCTACATATGCTTTTTTTTTCCTTTCTTCCTTGTTAGTAATTCTATTTCGGTTTTGTTGTTGGTGATAGAAAAGCCTACCTCATCTTTTGGTATTGGTTTTAGAACCAGGTTGTTGTTTTTTTTTCGCTTACTCACCTCTCTTGCTTTTCCTCTGACCGGACCCATACTCCTACCTAAAGCACAACACTAAGACACCAGGAGGACTGTGAAGACAACAGTCCTCCTATCGCTGTTTGATTATTGTTTCGCTTTTTTTTTCTTTCTCTTTGTAATTTATATGCATTTGGACGTCAGTGGAGATTAGGAGCAAAGCACTTTTGGGTGAGAGCTTGTATAGGATTGGTGGTCACCCCAACATCCTTCACACCTTACCGCACCTGCCCCTTCCTAACCCACACCAATAGCCCGAAAATATTCGACTTACCTTTCCTTTTCTCTTTTCCGTTCCCCCTCATTGGCCAACCCTACAACATTGGATCTTCATCTCTTCGGAGATAACGGAGACCCAGTCCCCGGAAGGTCCACCTGAAGAGAAGAGAAGAACGGACATCAAATACAAGAAGGATTGAGAGTTGAGCCTAACAGACTGTATAAAGGAGACATACAGAAGAACAAATAAAAGTTTCAACTAAAAACCCTTATATCTCGACTTGTTTCCGTTCTGTTCGCACCACGCTACACCCACCCTTCGTAAACACCTCCTTTGAGGTGTTGCTAGACCATCAATGGTTAATGACCGTAAGTGCTGTCACAAACAATTTTTATATACCATAAGACCATAAGAAATCGCAAATTAAAAGGGATGGCCTAAACTCGCACATTTAAATTTGCAATTCGTTAACTAGTCACAAATCTATTTTGCAATTCAGAAATGAGTTGCACTTTTTTGATTAAAGTTGTAGAGTTGCTGCCAAAACCAGGTGTACTAAAGCTCTGTCTACATAACAGAAGTAGTGTTTCCCCAGGAAACAGCAGTATGCCTGTTCCCGGAATAAGTGGTGGGAAGTCGACCGAATGAGTGGGAAGAGAGCCCGAGAGCCTTTGGTGGCAGGGGACCATACTGTATCTACGTTATGGTAGCGGACTCGTGCTATGCGATCAATAGTTAAAAATACGAAAGGACGCATGTTAAAAAGTGGTTTATTTTGGACATGTTTTATTAAAAACAACTTGGGTAGAATTAGTTACTGAGGTAGTCATAGTACACAGTGCTTAATTTATAAATAAAAATGTGCCGGTGCCCAAAGCTCGCCTCTGAAACGTGGCTGCTGCAGGTAAATGCGAACTGACGCAGGGTAATACTAAAGCCATCTCAGTCCTCTTTAATCCATTTACAGCCACTCCCTGCCCCTTCAGCTCACTCTTGCAGCTTTCTGCTTTCTCCCTTTGTGATGCTTTTTCGCTTTTCTCTTCCTACGTCTTTCCCTTATGTGTCTTTTGCTCGCAGTAAAAGCTTGAGGCAGAAAAATAAGTGGTGTCCCTCAATAATAAATGTGTGTGCCCCACACCAGAAACCACCGTCTCAAATCAAGCACTGGTTAGACTACATTTATTTACTAAATATATACTTTGGAGAGTTATCTTTAAATTCACACATTTGTTGGCTCCACCTACACAATAGAAGCATCCTTTTTTAGGAAACAACAAGATGTTAAGTAGCCGCGTTTTGAATTGCCGCAATTGGGTAAAGATATGTTGCCCAGAATAAACTGTGAGAGCTCGATCAAGCAAATGGGATGATAGTCTGAGAGCCCATGTGGATAAGGGGTCATACCGAATTCACACGACAGTACATTAGCCGCGCTGTGCGATCCCTCACAGCAAAACAGCGGCTAGGAATACGCAAGGAAGTATATTAAAAAGTCACTTACTTTGGACATTGCGGCTAGAATAAAGACCGAAATTATGGATATCAGAAGAAGGCATTCTGATGAAAGCGAGTCGCCTTAACTTGGTACAGTAAATGGAAATAAATAATGGGTGTTGAAAATAAAGTCATGGCAAGGGATATAGAGTAAATATAAAAGTGAGAAGATAGGGTTCCCTTCAATAGATAGTTATTATTAGTAAAATGATGTAGAGCCCACAGATTAAGAGGCCATACTGATCTCTTCAATGATTCAAGTGATCCTTGGAAATGAAATTGGGCATGTTTAATTTGGTTGGTAAGATATTATATAAATAGGCATTAAACTACATATGGCCAGATGAAAAGAATATGTTCGACTGACAACGAATTGCTGCCAACACAGGAATTGAGAGCTGCTGTGGTCAGCAGACCACAATGTCTGTGATTGATTTTAAATAAAGCAATCTTTTTTAAGACAGCCTGATTTCATCATAGGAAAAAGGGATGCATTTAAAAACAAAAAAAAACGTTTCAAAAACTTTTTTTACGAGTTAAACTAAAAATATTTTCTTACAACATTGACAACGGGGAAGGGTCTCTAAAGGGACCCCTTCCTGTTTGTGAGTGGGTTCCCACCTCCTTTGAGGTGTTGGTATCCCATCAATGGTTAATGACTGTAAGTGCTGTAACAAACAATTGATATATACCATAAGAAATCGCAAATTAGAAGGGATGCCCTAAACACGACCATTTCAATTAGCAATTTGTTACCTAGTCACAAATCTATTTTTCAATTCAGTAAAGAGTTACACCTTTTTGATAGAAGTTGTAGAGATACTGCTAAAACTAAGTGTACCATGACTCTGTCTATATAACAGAAGGGGCGTTTCCTCTGCTAAAGAGCTGTATTTTGAATTTTGAAGACCGGTGAAAGGTATTTTGTTCCTAGAATAAGTTGTGGGAATTCGACTGAAAATGGCCAGTTTGAAAAGAATATGTTAGAGGACCTCTAAAAAATGTATACAAAAGATTGTTTTCTCTTGTTAGATTTGGAACATGGAGGATGCTGGCCTCTTTCTGGTAGGACCAGGGTACAGATTGTAATAATATTGTAATAACAGGAACCCAAGAGGAGGATGAGGGAAGACTCCTGTTAGTTATATGATTATACATTGTTAATGTTAAAGGTAAGGAATAGTCAGGTATGAATTGGTGGAAATAATAGTTGTGGGACACCCCAAGGAAAGCAAAAAAAACCTTGGTTTTTCCTTTCAACAACAGAATAATCACACAACGTCAAGAGCCGCGAATAGTAAAGAACAAAGACATATTCCTGGCACTGCAGTTGAAAGGTAAACATTGGTGCAATTAGTTGCCCATTTTATTCAAACCAGGTAGTTTATAAGAATGATATATATATTTGGGTAGTATAAAGTAGTATGCTTGTTGGGGAAGGATTGGATGAAGCCCTATGGAAGTGGTGCCCAGTTTATGTAAAGGGACACTTCGTGCTTTGGGATAATGTGAGGTCTATGTCTGGTTATATATTAATGAGTGAACCAATTGGTTATATGAGAAATGAGATATACAGTAGTATGTCTATGAGTGGATGATATGATATGTTGGATAAGAACAGAATGAGGTTGTTGATCTATGGCTGTATGGTGATAGTTTCTGGAAGACTGAGGATGAAAGGATAATGTTTCGGGAGTATGATGAAAATTCCACTGTTGTATTTTTTGCACATATACTTTGACATGATTAGAATGTGCAATGGAGTGATTATTACTTTTTATGCAGGCTTTAAAAGGTTATTTGCTGTAATCTACTGTGGGAGATTGTTTATTGTTTTTTGTCCTGAAGAAGGTGATACTCTATCACTAGATCCACCAAAACGTGTGGATCTATCTAATCTATGCAGGATCCACTAAACATTGTGATGTGGTAGATGATTCTCTTACTTAAACAAAAAAATAACTGCTCTTTATGCTTATATTGGGAGAGCAACACTGGAATAGATCTACATGTACTCTCTTGTGTTCTCTCTCTTTCTAAAAGTAATTGTGTTTTGGAACATATTTTTATTGATTCTTGCGCTGTATTGAGGAGAAGGGGTATATTCATGTATTGTTGATATCCTGACTATGAAGCCTCCTTTACAACTCTATTTGTTTTTAATATATGGGACAATTATGGCACAATAATGAAGATGAATACTTGATTATAAAAAAATAATAACATCAAGAAACTAGGGGTCAGATATAGAAACATTCCAAATTGTGACCCGCAAATTGCGAGTCAGAGCGACTCGCAATTTGCGAGTTGCAATTCGGAATGTTGGATGGTGTCCCTGACACCATCTGCGAATCGCAAGAGGGTCGCAAAGGCAATTTGCGACCTCCTTGCGAATGGCGTCCCTCACAGCGGACAGCAGACCACCATGTCTGTGACTGCTTTTTAATAAAGCAGTTTTTTTTTGGTATGCGGCCCGTTTTCCTTAACCACCCATTTCAAAAGGGTGCAAACTGCGATTGGTTTGCGACCACGTTCTCGGTCACAAAGCAATCCTGCATTGCACTGCGACTAACAATTAGGAAGGGAACATCCCTTCCTGATTGCGACTCGCAAACCCATTTTGCAATTCGGTAACCAGGTTACCGAATCGCAAAACGAGGTTTGTTCATTGCAAAGTGCTTTTTGCACGTCGCAAACAGCGAAATTCGCTGTTTGCGACGTGCAAAAAGCTTTGTACATCTGGCCCTAAGTTCCTTATGGTCCAACTCTCCCATTCTGAAATGCCCGTTCAAGGTTGAATGTGGGTTATCACATGGGGTGTGGACCAATTTGCCCCAATAAAAGTCTAGAGATTAAAAAAAGAAGCGTAACCCACAATGTATTCTCAGGTGAGATTCCAAATTTGTAGATACGTAGTGATATATTTCACGTTGAGTCAAAAAAGGTTGATTCAAGAAGGTTTTCATTGTCGTTTTTGAACAATGACACGTGGATATAGGAGCTCTCAGAGAGCTTCTCAGAGAACTCCTATATCCATGTGTCATTGTCCAAAAAATACAATAAAAACCTTCTTGAATCACCCTTTGTGACTCAACGTGAAATATATCACTACATATCTACAAAGTTTGAATCTCACATGAGAATACATTGTGGGTTTTGCTTCTTTTTTAAATCTGAATACTTGATTATGTATTTTAATATGCAATATTTTATGTGATTAAAGTTCTGTGAAAACCATATAAGGATATGGCCCTGATATATGTTGGGTACCAAATTGGGCATAGAAGAAGAGTGGGGTTTGTTGGCTGAGAGATTTGCATATTTTTTATTAGAAACATCTTAAATATGTGAGAAGAGTGGTGTGAGCAGTTGTGAGAGATGTATGGATGTTTGATTAGCTCTTTCAAGAGGAAATTTGTTCTTACTGCTGATAAAGGTGCTCTGTCCTTTTGGTTTGAGGAGCCCCTCTCACTTATTCAGTACACTTATATTATCAAGGGACAACATATCGAAAAGTATGTGCATTTAGGAAAGTACAGATTTAACATTCCTAACTCCACATCTATGTTCCTTAAAGATTGATATATAGTCAAGGTACACAGATGTGGAGTTAGATAAGAAAATCTAAACATACGTTCCTTTCAATTTGTTCCTCCTCAGTATTTTGTCTATGATATTAGTATCCAATGATGTTCTGTATTAAATAGTCAGGATCCACATCAACCAGGAAGGGGCAGGAGGTAACAGCAAAGTCTTCCACTTGACAGAGTCAAGGTGTTAAGGACAAAGGGAGACAGTAGGCAGTCGCAAAAGCAACTAAGTACCCTCTTAGCAAAACGGAAGATGGGTGAACCTTCACTATGTGGACAGCAAAGACTGCTCCACCTCTGGTGATGACATGAACCTCCCAAGGCCCAACGAGTAAGGGCCATCAGAGGATTAGCCATGTGTCCGCATACCTGATTTAGAGTGGTCAAACACATGGCTAGCTGTCACTGTCCATCACCACCAGGTAAAACTTGGTGGTAAGGGGCAGTGAAAACTGCAAAGTGCCACCCTCGTCTTGTGAAAAATCTCCGCTGGTGAGGGGGGCACTGTTTTTTTATTTTCCAAAACAAAATCCCCTGTTGGCGTTTTGTTTTGCACAATAAATAAAAAGTATTGTGAGTTTGCTGTGTGGCTCTGTCATATTTCCAGGGATGTCCAGCAAACTTACAACGCAGAGAAAGGAACCGCCATGACAGTGATTCCTGCCAGTGCTAGAGATGTCCTCTGGGCCCGTGGACATCTCAGAATTTGGCTGGTGGGAACTCCATCAGGGCAACGGAGTAACTTACTCCATCATGCTGACAGGGTAAAACCCCATCCACAAAACTGTTAATTGGCCCCAAAAGCCTTGCACTAGACAAGAACATAGTGAAGGGACATTGTCTTGCACTGAGAAGGGACAGAAACTATCAACCTGCTGGACAGAGATACGAAAGAGGTGAAAGGTTACTTCAACTACCCACAATTCACACCCTGCTGATACTTACTGTCATTCGTAGGCAAGCTGGTGTTTGACCTTTCAAATTGACAATGTGAAAGGCAGTGACTAATGGTGGAGAAAAAGACAGTAGCGTAGATAGATTTTCCAGAAAGCGAAACATTATACAATGAACAACACAGCCCCAGATATAGATGGATATCATTTCATCAATGAAACCAATCATACAAAGTACCATGGTAGCAACACAGACATATATGGCATGTGGTACTCTCACCAGAATTGAAGTATATGTAAAAATGAGAAATTTACTAGGATTTACTGCTCATCACATAGCTTTTCCAATAAGGAAAAATGGTTTATTGTCTTTGTTTTCTCACAGGCGAGCAGCTGCAAAAAGCCAATGCCATTGATAAAAGTGTCCCAGCAAGATCAATCTAAAAAAGCCATTGATTCACTAGCTCATCCCACCAAAGCAGGAAACGGCAGTTGGTACACTGACACTTTCACCTATGTAAAAGGACAAAGCTGAAGTGTATTAAGTTTTGGAGATTAAGGTGCTGGGGAGCCCCTTATTTACACCATTTTGCACTAGCTCCAGGATCTCAGGAGATCATTTTGAGAACTGGAAGTCCCCATATCAACACAGGCCTCGGCCTCACTCCAACAATATGCACTTGAATCACTCAAAGAGGGGAAGCAAACAATACAAAAATCTGTATTTTGAAGGGGTTGGTAAAGAGCGCCACTTTTAAAGATTGCTTCCTTAAGATATGTATTAATGTTTTTAACTAAATTCCAGTGGCAAAACATTAATATTTTAACTTCAATTACAAAATTGACGGTAAGCCATTCACAAACAAGAACGGGTCGGCGGGAAACCCCTTCCCCTTTGAGAATGCAGAGAAACTTTTTTTTAGGAGTAGGCACTTGTCCATTGGAGCACTGCCTACTCCTCAATAAGGTTTGTTTTAAACACATCTTGGGCTATATTTAAAAAAAATGCTTTATTTCAAAGCAATCACAGACATGGTTGTCTGCTGACTACAGCAGGCCACTATTCCTGTGACTCTAGTCAATTGTAGTGGTTCACAATTTGCGACCAGTCTCATGCATAATAATGAGGTAGGTCAAATTGAAGCCCACTACGATTCGAAATTTTTGGAACTGACCTATTAACAGATAGGTTGGTTTGCAAAATTCCTTTCCATTCGCAAAAAGGCAATGTGTATTTTGCAACCACTTTTTGTGAATGGAAAATGTGTACATCAGTCCCATTGTTTCATTTCTACCACACAGGAGTTTGCATAAGTGAAAGTAAGCTTAAGAAGTGCAAAACTGTATACCATGCCTGTATGAATATGTGATGTACTGCTTTTGAGGAAGAAGACTCCTACAAAACTACCATGCCCTTTTTAAATATCCTCAAGTTTACTTATTTGCACAAACCTGAATTTTATGCAACCCATAGCCACCGTGTATGCGATTGTGCAGCCACATTCACAATCAAAGAATAAAAATTGTCACAACAGGTATCTCACAAATAAGTATAAATCCAGTTAATCTGTGATGTGGGTGACTGGGGCAATGGTTTTCTGCCTCGAACTTTGGTCAGACTGTCAGCTGAGGGCCCTCCACTGTCTTATGCCACCCTGCCTCTGGACATTTCTCAGGTGTTGGTGGTTGGATGAAATCTATCAGTACTCAAAGTGAAGCATGCATAAACCAACAATGAGATTCCAGCAATGCCAATGGGAAAAAATAATTCCAAGCTAAACAATACATAAGCATTCGTTCTGGTATAAGCAAAGTTAACCAGGTTGAAAAAAAGAACTTGAACATAGCAGACCCCACTTTGAGGCGTGGGTATGCTCCCACTTGTTTTTAACTTTCTTTCTTTGTTTTATACGACTATCTTTCCAACGAGATGGGAACCTCTTCTATTTACAGTGGGACTGTTCATTTCTGTGAAAGGCTGCACGCACAGTATTTTCTTGAGGTGTGATTTTAGGAACCAAGGGCAGTTGATAAAAGACGTCCTCTTACTTATTCAGTGGATCGATGCCTAGTGTAAGATAAAGATCTCATAATATAAATTGGCATGAACTCAGAGATCTCGAACACACGAGTAAATCTGCTATAAACATTTGAGCCGTGCCACGCTGTATTTTACTCCCCGTCGTGCTTTCGCAGGATTCAGTCGACTATGCTTCCGCAATACCATTCCAACCTCACTTTCCGCAGCGGAACTCCATAGTTAAAATGTAAAAGAGCGACTTTCGGCAACACACTGCGTCACCCCGGAGAGCTCGGCGGGTTCCGTGTTTTCCAACATTCCGGTCGGATCTGCCTGTGGCTGGGCTGCCCTTCCATCAGACTTCCTGTCAATCAGTAGCGGGTTTGCACAGCGCGCAGCTAACCTTTGCAGTGTTCAAAGCTGCCCACGGTCAATCAATCGGCCAGGCCATCTCTGTGCCCATGATAGCACTCCACGGGCGCACATCAATGCCTGTAATGCTGCTATTGTGTGTCAGAACCACGGAGCGATGAATGGACCTGTCACTCATGGAATATATGAGCCCATCAATCAATACCATTTGTACTTAGGGACAGTAATTCCACCACGTGTACGCTCACTCAAAACACCTTCTCCCAGAAAGGTAGTACCCAACATGTTCTTATCTAATGTTTTTTTGAAGACTCCATCATATACTGTTTAAAAAAGGCAAAGTGGAATAAGTATGCAGCACGCACAGCTAGTGTGCAGTGTAGTGTCTTAAAACTGTAAGCTTTAGAACCCTGTGACTAGGGTTGGATTTTGAAGGAAATTATGTAATGAATCTGGGAGGTGTTAAAGTGTGATCTTTAATGCTTATGGGATACTCAAAAGTCAGTTAAATGTTCTACTCTGATGAGTGAAGATGTTAATTACGACCTCCATATGTGGTGTGTTCTTGCACATGCTACCAGGCTGGGGAGGACGTGACAACTGGCAATGAGTAGGGGATCCGTGTCTCCAATAAACAGAACTGCTCTCCCTGAGACTTTGAATAAACAATACAGTGGGGCACATCAATAGTCAATGTCTATATTAATATAATATCCAAATAAGATGATGTGAGAGATCCTAGTATATTGTAGACTAATATATAAATGAGAAAAACTCCCTTTCCTAAATGTGTAGACCAAAAATTACTAACCCAAGAGAAAAAAACATGTATTCATCTAAACTTGACCAAACGACGTGTGTACATGCAATTAGAAAGTTTTTAATACAAAAGATAAATCATATTATATACATAAATACATAAATATACAGACACAACATAAAAATGGGAATGAATAGCCATCAGCCGACACGTGTTTCGTCCTGACTGGACTTCTTCAAGGCTTTGTTCACTTCTACATTCATATGTTCATATTCCATTTATCTTCCTCTGTTTATAATCACAGTCAGTTACTTCCTTGCTGTCTTCAAGATAAGTCAAAGTTACAGGCATCACAAACCTCCTGCATTGAGGAGTCAACTCTAAACTTCTCTTTCTGTGCTTAAATTACAACCCAGTTCAACTTTTCGATGTAAATCGGCAAGAGCATCGAGGGCCCCTGTACCGCGCCTCACTCTTCCCGTTTTTTCTAAGGCGAGTGTGAGTCCCCTGAGACTTTGCAAGGAATAGCAAACTGCTTGTGAGTGCCATGTGCGCCCAAGCAGAAACGCATAAGCATGCAATTGTAAGCATGTAATTGGCGTATGTGGAGTGCAAGCTCCACTCCAGTCTGTACCAGGCCTTTTTAAGAAGTTTAAGTCCTAACAAGGGAGCACCATTGGAAAAGCCCGCCAAGACTTGACGGGCAGGCTAAGTAAAAAAGAAGAGGGGGTCTTCTGAGGCACAACCTTTACTAATCTTTTGTTTGTTCTTGGGCGTTTATGTATGGTAATATTTTGAGGCTGATGCACATACGTATAATCTTGTTTGTAGCCTTGAAAAAGTCAAGTTTGGTGATGAAACACGTGTTGGCTGCCTTGTTCTATTATTATACAGCATCTGGAAACACATCCTACATGTCCTACCACAAAATAAACTTTTGTTTCTAGGATATACAACATTTATGGACTTGGATCTATGTATTTACGTATGATTACCGAATAATTGAACTTGCACTATGAGTACTGTGGTATTGCATGTCTTGTTTAAAGAAAAAATATGACAAAAAGAAGGTGCTATGCCACAACACCGAGCCATCAGTCATACAAAGAACACACTAAAGGCAGAGACAACCTGAAATCATGAAGGTGAAAACGCTGTTGACAAAAAACAGCAAACTCACGGTCTTTGACTTAAAACATGATTTTGTAAAATCAGCTACAATCCTTCTCAATATGGGCCTTTTTCACATGCTTCACTTAAGCTGTTTTCACTTTTTTCACAAGCACTATGTGTTCAGTATATATTGCACATTTGTAAAGCAATGCTGATGCTGTCTTTAAGTTTCTTTTTCCTATCTTTAGAAATACAACAACAGTACATTATTTATTGGTGCTTCCTTTCTATTTTATTCATTTATTTTATAATCAAGTGTGTCATTAATACCTTGATACACTGTTGTATGTTACCACTCCCCAACACCGAGCCAATAGTCATATAAAGAACACACTAGAGGGAGTGTCAACAAGGTACAACACAGGCAGCAACAACCCAGGTACAAACAGCAAACTTTACTCACCCGTCTTACGACCTCAAAATTGGGTGAGGTGACTCGAGAGCGAACACAGGTGTTATGCTTGCAAGGTTGTTTTTCGCCATAGAAATGACCAAAGCTACGTTGGGAATCATGAACATTTCAGTTGGCTGCCCCAGAGACATGGAGTACAGTGCTGCTGTATTCTTGAAGCCTCCTCTGCCATTCGGTATCAGCAAAAAGCAGAATACTGGCGCCAGATGGACCACGTGGATTGAGACCTTTGATGTTGTCAGAGATGCTCTGGATGAGAAAATCATTTAATAATTAAAGAATCTCGCTGTTGATGGAGTGAAAAAAGTGATAAAGAAAATCTCACAGACTGGAACAATGTAACACTGTCAAATCAAGGCAGCATTAGGCACCAAGTTCAATCCAATGCCAAATGTTGACTAAAAAAGGTACATCTTCGATCATGCGAGACAAGAAGTTGGTGAAACAATGTATGAGTTTGTTAAAACACTTGATGTGCTCATAAAACATTGCAAATTTAGTGAATTTAATGATGGAAAAAACATATACCTCAGAGTCATTGATGCTATTCATTGGAGTCATTTAGAAGATGCATGTTGTGAGAGACATTCAATCTAGAGAAAATACTGATGGCTCCAAGAGCTGAGGAACGGGTCGATCTGCAGGCTGCCGACATGGGACCGGAACAGCAGCAGGTGAATCAGCATTGGTCATGAAGAGTAGACACCAGCACCAAGCTGGTTCCCATAAGTCAACATCCTCGAAGGAAAAAAGACTGTGTTTCCAATGTGGATTTTCATTTCCACATGAGAATAAATGTCCAGCCATCAGACAAACGTGTAAGAGGTGTGGAAAGGAGAATCACTCCATAACCATTGATACAGTGAAAGAAAAGCCAAGTGCGTCACGGCATGATGAGAAAACGGATGCCAGAAGATTCCAGGAGCATTCTTACCACACCCACAAAGACAAACAAGCATTTGCAATACAATAGACATCACATTTCTGAGAGTTAGAGCTATTAGCTTTGTGAATGATAATGTTTTTACCTATGTGTTTTGTTTTGTAGTGTAGTGGATGTATGTGGTGTGTAGTGTAAAGACATTGAGACAGAGAAGCAGAAATAGTGTGAAAGAAAGAGTGAAAGAAGGGGAGAGTAGGCCACAGATGCCTAAAGAGGGAGCTTTTGTGAATGCAGAAGACACCCTAAGAATCGGGGGAGAGCGTGTGTTTGAAGGACGGGAAAGAAATTGTGCGTGAAGATCTCAAGTTAACTATATTAGTGAGGTGGGGATAGTGTGTGAGAAAGCAAGAAAGATGGGTATGGCATTAGTAAATGCAATAGGTTTCGCCAATGTGATTAATAATAAGCTATTTTTTTGTTGTAAGTTGTAGCTTGTTGAGCAGCTGTGCAATTTAAGGAAAAAGGTTGAAAATGCATTAGTGAAACCAATAGGTCTTGCCTATGTGAGATTTATTGGTTTTGCTAATGTTTTTTTAGCTATGTTGCAAATGGATGAAAGTAATGTAAAAAAGCTGTATAATAGCCAGCATTGTCCGCGTTAAAGCACTTTTTTTATTTTCAGTTATGCTGCATTGAAGCTAGAACTGCTGTACTACATTGCTAACAAAACATTACAAAGCCTTGGCATAGGCGAATAGCCTAATGCATAGGCAAGACCTATTGGCTTTGCCACTGCGTGGTATGGAATGCCATATGGTAAGTTATACGTATTTATATAGTGTTTGCAACAGTTGACATGCTAATTTTATAGAATGGAGAATGCCCTTGCCAAGTTGTTAGTGTGTCCAGATTCAGAAGCATTTCAGGACCATAGAGAAACTGTGAAAATGTGTCATATAAATGCTCTAAATGTAACATAAGATATCAGTAGACAGAAACGTCCAATAGGTTACAGCTTTTATTACAGTGATACTTTAGGTTATGTGTTACTTTGGGTGCAATACTTAAAAAAAAATAACCAAAAAGCACTCCTGACTGCTCGCTGGCAGTAAAATGTAGCAATAATCAGTGTTCAGTTGGTTTCCCAGAGCATTTGGTCCCTGTGCCACTACACCTGCTGCACCATTCAAATCATGGTCCTCGGGCCTGCAAGGTTACTGCACTTGTGACTGCTTGTTTAGTAGCAACATATAGCATTAATGGGTGTTCAACAGCTTTCATGGAACTATTCGCCACTGCACCTGCTGCACCATTCAAATCATGGCACTCGTGCCTGCAAAGTAACTGCGCTTGTGACTGCTTGTTTAGTAGCAACATACTGCAATAATCAGTGTTCAGTGGGTTTTCTGGAGCTTTTGGCCCCTGTGCAACTGCACCTGCTGCACCATTGAAATCATGGTCCTGGTGCCTGCAAGGTAACTGCTCTTGTGCCTGCTTGCTTAGTAGCAAAATGTAGCTATAATCGGTGTTTAGTGGGTTTCCTGGAGCTTTTGACCACTGTGCCATTGACTCCACCAGCTGCATCATGCAAGAGGGTCGTCCAGGGGGCTGCCATGGCTACTGTTCATGGAGATGAAACCAAAGTGGAAACAATTGCAATGATGAGTGCTCCACAACACAGCTCTCAGGTCCTGCTCCTCTGGTTAGCTGTACCTTCTATGAGGAGAACAAGACACCTCTAGCAGCTGTGGACTGAGGGGAGGAGGTCATGTTAAAGAAGGTTTGCGAGGAGTGGTGGCAAAGTGACCCAGCCGTGTTGTCAATCATTGGTCCCTGAAAGCTTAGAGGAGGTTGCTTCACCTGAGGATTCTGATCAGACATTAGCCCCTGTACCTCTGGAATCCACTCCGGATACAGCTCAACTACCTCTTACCACACGGTCTGGCTGAACTGTGCAAGCCCCTAGGCGGCTGATCAAGGAAATGTAATGCTATTTGTTCACTTTTTTTGCTTATGACTTTTTATTTAACAAGGGGGGAGATATAGGCCCTTATTATGACATTGGCGGTAAATCCCCACTTACCGCCACGCTGACTGCCGCCAACTTACCACCGCCACAGCAGATATCCATTCACCATATTATGACACACATACACCAATCCGTCACTATAGACACAATTCCACCACACCAAAGGTCAGTGATAAACTGGCGGTATCAAAACCCACACCGTTACACCAACAGAACAATGCCCACCACATTATGACCCACAAATCACCATGGAGGACATTCAATGGCTTTAAACCACACACACACATACAAAACAACACTACATTGGTCAATTTAAATAACAAACACGTGACACCCATACACACACCACACCCACACCACTATAAACCACACACCCACATTACCCACAACCCTTTACGACTACAAACCATTGGCACAAGATAGGCACCAAGACCACAGACAAAACCAGAGCCACACACTACTTACACCTATACATCACTCACGCACCCCACATCACACACCCCAACACATCACCCTACACACCCTCACCTACACACCTCACACAACACCCATGGCACCACAAAGACACCCCCGATTCACAGAGGAGGAGCTTGTCAGGAATCCCCAAGGTGCCTCATATGTTATCTGTCAGCATCCCCAGGGATTAGGGTTAAATCATATCTCTGTTCTTGGTTAAACCTTCATGTTTCTAGGTAAACATAATGTGCTGTGTTACACAATTGGTTTTATCAATGCTTGTTTTACCAATGCTTGTTTGCTCATGTGAGCTGGTGTAGACATGTGCTTCTAATTGGGTGTGATGTCGACATGTGCTTCTACTTGGGTGTGGTGACTCATCCAGATGTGGAAACTCAACTGCTTTCCTGATTGGCTACAAATAGCAGAGTGAAGCATGCCTCCCTGCGTGGCTTTGTTTTGCTCCCTGATCTCAGCATCTGATTTGGCAGTCCAGCCCCTGCTGTCATCCTCGTATTCAGGACTTTTGAGGCAATTATTTCTCCGTTCCTGTACCAGCTGACACCAGGCATTCCTCCAGCACTCCGGATAAGACTGCAGCTAAGTGACTAGTATTCTCCAGGGAGTTTGTTCTTTGAGTGCCGCGCTTTCCTAGAACAGCTGGTGTATTTCAGACCTTGTATTTTGGCAGAGTGCTTATCTTGAAGAGACAAATGCATTTCTGAACATTCTACATTATTATTGTAGTTACTTCCCTAAATGTGCTTCAGGAAATCTGCTTGAGCTTAAGTACTACAAAAAGTGACAGCTCAATTTTAAATAACATTTACGTGACTTTTCTTTCTCTAATAGCATAACTCTTGGATTTAAATTGTGTCATATATGCCAGTGTTTCAGGTTTGAGGAATTTGCTTTTGAAGGGTTTTTCACACACACAGTGAAACCAAATCAAACTGTGCCACCCTAACTGTTTAAACCCAGAGTGACATTTGTATTTCTTGGATTGTCTTTGTTCCTTTTAGTTTAACCCTATGCATGCAGGAAAGGTATAAGTGATATAATGAATGCCCTTGTTTGTCTTTCTTGTGCATGATAAGTGCAACCACAGTTCTAATTGTAGTGTGCAACAGTGAATCTCTGTGAAGCCAGCACTGGTGTCGCAGTACTTATTGTTATGGTACTCAGTTTGGGTTTTTGGTAATGCAGTGTTAGTAATTGTGCCAACAGTTATTATTATCCAAAAAAGGTGCTGGAGCATCCCGGTGTTCCTCTACCGCTCCCGTGCCCATATCAGAAAGAGAGATTCAGTTTCAAGGAAGTTGAGTGCACTAACTCTACTATCGCTCTGTCAACAACGACCTGCCCCCCAAAAATACAGGGTGCCTGGCTGGACCGGCAAGACGTGGCAGTGTTTTGTCTCTTTCTCTTCCACTCCCCCTTTCCTTTTGGAACACCTGCCGGGGTTTCTGTGTCCACCAGGAGGTGCAGAGAGGTGTTCCAGGAGGTAGCGGGCAAACCATCGCCCCTGCAGACATCCTGCTTTTCAGGTGAGTGGCCCGTCTCGACAGACCCAAGGGTCATGGTGGAGGAAATCCGCAGGGTAGAGCCACAGCTATTTGGAGCACAGGTGCAGCAGATATCGATAGCTAGGAAGATGGAGCTACAGCGGAGAATCGTGGACAGGGTCAATATCATGGGACAGCACCCAAGAACTAGGGATGACATCAGGAAGAGGTGGAACGACCTACGGGGGAAGGTACGTTCCACTGCAGCAATACACCAGCTCGCTATCCAGAGGACTGGCGGTGGACCCCCATCCCCTCCCCCACAGCTAACAGCATGGGAGGAGCAAGTCTTGGCAATCATGCATCCTGAGGGCCTTGCCGGAGTAAGTGGAGGACTGGACTCTAGTAAGTCAACGCTATACTACTACTACCCCCTACCTGCATGCCATCACATACCCCTACCCTCACCCTCACTCCCATCACTCCACCACTTCCCACACACCCCACCATCACATCTCACTTATCCCAATTCCAATCCGTGCATGCCATACCAATACATGGACACCACTCACAGACCTGCATGGACACCTATCACTAAAGCATGCATACTAGAGAGAATCAGCTAACCCACCATATACCAACTTACACAAATGAAAGCTGCCAGGGCAAATACAACCAAAGAGGGCAAGCCACTGATGCAGAATGTGTCGGTGCATATTGACAGAAACAATAACACAGCATTTACATCCCCACAGGTACCCCAGCCAATGTCAGTGGAGAGGAGGTGCCAGCAATAGCCAGTTCCCCCACAGAAAAGGCCCACAGTGATGACAGCAACTCTGGTCTTCTGGATCTGGATGACCAACCTGACCCATCAGAGACATCTGGACAGCCGGTTACCCAGGCCCAGTCACACACCACCACAGAGCCTCCCCCTTCAGGAAACACCACCACTGCACCCACCCAGCGTACCCACATCTCTGTTCTTAGGGCATGTCAATCAGCAGTGTGTCCACCACTACAGGGACCCCAGGCCACACCTCATACCCAAGACAATCAGGGACCTGGGTCAGTGGCAGTGGGCAAACGGTTCAGGGGACAGAGGCACAGGCCAACAGGGAAACTGTGAGGAGTGCTGTGTGCCAGGGGGAGGACAGGCCCAGGGAACCGACTCTCCAGGAGGCACTTGCAGAGATCCTGGGAGCATATCAACATTCCCAGGACACGATGGGCCAGATCCTGTACAATGTGCAGGAGAACAGGCGGCTGCAGGAGTGACAGTAACAGGGGATCAGGGAGGACTTGCAGGCCATTAACAACACCATGGTCTCCATAGCAGGGGTGCTGGCAGACACAGCCAACATTATGAGGAAGCAGTCTAACACCAGCGGACCCCTGCTACTAGCCAGA
Source organism: Pleurodeles waltl (assembly GCF_031143425.1). Classification (NCBI taxonomy): domain Eukaryota; kingdom Metazoa; phylum Chordata; class Amphibia; order Caudata; family Salamandridae; genus Pleurodeles; species Pleurodeles waltl. The sequence goes on along the minus strand of NC_090437.1, from coordinate 620,671,231 downwards.
TATCTGAACAGCCTTCCACCTCCGCTGCCGCTAGAGGCAAGGAGGCCCCGCCACAGGACCAACAGGCGACCAGCACCCCTCCACCTGCAGAAGGCGAACCACAGCGCAAACGTTCCCTGCAATCCAGACAGAAGCCAGAGACACTTTTCAAGAACCCCACCAGAAAATGAGACTCTCTTGATTGTTACCCTTGTGTCCAACTCTGTCACCCTGTCCACCTTGAACTGCCATTGCTTCCCTTCCTATGTCCCCTTGGACAAGGCACCTGTGCTACAAATAGATTGGAACAATACCCTGGACTTTCCTTCATCGTCACCCCATCCCAATGCACTTGCCCCTCCATATTGTAGCACTTCAATAAACACCCTTGGAAAAAAAAGAATTTTGGAGTATGTCAAATTTTCAAAGTATGTATTCATTTCAACAGGTACAGACATTGGAATTTAACTGTACAGAAAATGAGCATAGGTGTATGACCTGTAGCTAGCTGCAGTGATCATACCAGGAGCATATGTGAGTTCACTAACATCTGTAAAATGAATTGCCAAAGGGTACAGTAAGTGGGCATAGACGTGGGAAATAACAGCATGCCAGTGTCACAGAAATTCCAAAATATTTCATTGAAATGTGAAGTAACACTGTCTTACCTATGTGTCATTGGAAGTACTGTCTGATGACTGACATTCTGTGTCCTCATCCTCATCCTCATCCTCTGCCTCCTCATCCTCACTGTCCGCAGGGTCCACTGCTGCCACACGGGCATCTCCAGCCTCCTCCTCCTGCAGAAAAGGCACACGGCATGTCAGGGCAAGATTATGAGAAATGCAGCATGCCACTATTATCTGGCAGAGCTTCTTGGGTGAATAGCACAGGGATCCATCTGTTAGATGGAGGCACCTGAAGCTGGCCTTCAGGAGGCCAAAGGTCCTTTCTATTATCCTTCTGGTTCTTCCATGGGCCTCATTATAATGTTCTTCTGCCCTTGTCCTGGCATTCCTCGCCGGGTCCGCAGCCATGATAGGTTGGGGTAACCAGAGTCACCTGCAAATATTGAGGGACAGCATTTAGCCACACACTATCCCATATGGACCACAACATACCCATACACCTACATGTACTAGGTGGGAACCAGGGCCACCTATTAGCCACACCCTGTGCCTCTGTAATTGGGCCATCACATTTGGGATGCTACTATTCCTCAGGACAAAAGCATCATGCACCGACCCAGGATACTTAGCATTGACGTGGGAGATGTACTTGTCCGCCAAGCACACCATCTGTACATTCATAGAGTGGAAACTCTTTCGATTTCTGAACATCTCTTCATTTTGACGGAGGGACAAATGCAATACGTGTTCTATCAATCACACCAATGATGTTGTGGATGTGTCCCATTGCATAGAACTCGGCTTTCACTGTGGCCAAATCTTCAAAATGGGGAAATACAATGTAGGTGCACATGTGCTTAATCATGGCAGACAGCACTCTGGTCAGCACTATTGAAAACATTGGCTGTGACATTCCTGCTGGCAATCCCACTGTCACTTGGAAAGAACCAGTTGCCAGGAAATGGAGCACTGATAGAAGTTGCACAAGAGGGGGGATCCCAGTGGGGTGACGGATAACTGATATCAGGTCAGGCTCCAATTGGGCACACAGTTCTGTGATTGTGGCCCTGCCAAGTCTATAGGTGAGGATGATGTGCCTGACCTCCATTGATGCCAAGTCCACTAGGGGTCTGTACACGGGGGTATGTCTCCATCTCCTATTCATCCACAGCGGTAGCAATGTATGGGGCAAAAGAGTGAGGAGCCGGTCACAAACTGAACAATGGGGCTAAAACAAAACTTTTCATGCTGTGAACTTGTAATGGGTAAGTATGAATTGTCCAGTATGTACAAATTTCACCAGTGACGCAGCAAATGTCCAGGGCCTGCCCCCCTCAATAAATGGCATCTGCCTGTCCTGTGTGGAGGGACAGGTTCAAGTGAGGCAATTCCGCTGACGTTGTGCACCGTTGCGGGGGGCGGTCGGGAACCGCCGTGCAACTCATCATTGGATAACATTGGGCCCTATGGCTTACAGTGGCCAATGGTGATCTACGCTGGCAGTGACGGTATGCACCGCCACGGACGTGACCGCCATTTTCTATCTGATTCCTCACTTGCTACCTGATCTTCAACAGGAGAGGACCTACACTGCATGTGCTGCTGTGACCTGTGTCTGGAACCTATCATGGCCCGTGTGACTGGGGAAAGGGCACTAGCCTTCACTTCGGAGGAGTAGGAGAAACTGGTGGATGGGGTCCTACCCCAGTACGGACTGCTGTATTGGCCTCCAGACCAACAGGTGAGTACACTGTGATGCATGGAGTGGTGTGTGTTGAAGCCCCTTGTAAGGGGGGGGCGGATGTCCTCTGGGTAGCGTATTGGTTGTGTGCAGGGCCATTTGTGTGTAAATGGTGATGTGAAGGGGTATGGTGGGCCATAAGTGTAACATGCAGGACTGTTTGACTAATTCTAGTTTCCTGTGTCTATGTCCTCTGCAGGTCAGCGCCCATCAAAAGAAGAGTATATGGCGTGCCATCGCCAAGGACGTGCGGACCCTGGGGGTCTACGGCAGACAGAGCACCCACTTTCTGAAATGGTGGGAGGACCTGAGACGCTGGGCACGGAAGACGGTGGAGGCCCAGCTGGGGATGGCCCACCCAACGAGGAAGGGGTGACCTTCAAACCCTGACCCCCCCAATGGCCCGCATACTGGCGGTGGCCTATCCTGAGCTGGATGGGTGCATGAGGGCATTACAGCAGCCACAAAGGGGTGAGTACAGTGCCCATCATTACAACTTACGCATGGTAGGGTGGTATCCGGGTGGGGGATGTGTGTCAGTGGGTGCCTCTAGGCCAGGCCTGGCATTGCAGCATAAGTCCCCTGGTGGCTAGGGTTCTGAAGGGATAATCCTGCTACCTAGCTCTTAGGCATCCGCTACTGGTCAAGGCTGCTTGGGTCCCAGGTGTGCAGCATTTGCCGGTGTGTGCCCCTCCCCATGCTAGCAGTATCACTGGTAGTGCAATGCATTGTGCGTAGGCCTGTTCCCTGTGTGTGAAGGTGCTGTGTACCCCAACGGTGGTGTTGGTGCTGCCATTGACCAACTGTATCCTTTGTCTCTCCCCCCTTATTGTTTTGTCACCCTGTCCTTATGTGCATTAGCATCAACTGGTGGAGGAGCAGTGGCACTGGCAACGGAGGGAGATGCATCCCACAGGACCCAGCAAGCAAAGTCCACCGACGCTGAGGGCACCAGTGGGATGGAAGGCGAGGGGAGCATCACGGCAGAGGCAGGAGGGTACAGTTCAGACAAAGATACCTCCTCCGATGGAAGCTCCCTGGTGGTGGTGGACACCTCTGTGACCACCCCAGCTACAGGTACATCCTCCACCCCCGTACGAGCACCGCCCTCCCAGCAGCCCCTCATCGAGTTCCCCGTGCCCGCTCACCCAGGATGATGGGCATCTCCTTCGCCCCAGGCACCTCAGGCACTGCCCCAGTGAGCCCTGCTCCCCTGAGTGAGGAGGCTATTGCACTCCCTGCGATCCATCTCTGTAGGGCAGTCAACCATTGTGAATGCCATCCAGGGGCTGGCAGCTCAGATGCAACAGACTAATGCATTCCTGGAGGGAATTCACACTGGCTTGGTGGCCCAACAGAGATCAATCCAGGCTCTGGCCTCCTCTCTTGTGGCAGCCATTGTCCCTGTTTCCACACTCCCCTCTCCAACTTCCTCTTCCCAATCCTACTCTCCTCAACCCCAACCTATCCCAGGCACGCAGGCAGACAAGCATGCACACAAGACAACACACAAGAGTGGTTCAGGCAAACACAAGCACCACACTTCATCCCACAGGCACTCACACAAACACCATCCAGATGCAGTCATACCAACATCCACTATTTCCATTGTCTCCCCCTCCTCCTCCTCCAGCACCTCCCTCCCAGTTCCGTCTACACCCGCACCTGCATGCACTACATCATCATCCACTACCAGCATAATCACCACACCAAGCAGAACACACACCTCACTGGCAGACACCTCCACAACAGCCATGCACAAGTCCCCTGTGTCCACTCCCACTGTGTCTGCCCCCCCTCCTAAGGTACACAAACGCAAGCACTCAGACACCCAACAGGCATCCACCTCACAACAGCATACAGCCCATGCACCTGCACCCAAAATCAGCAGACAGACACCTCCAACAACCACTCCCTCTTTCTCCACTCCCATTCCTTCTCCCTCTTCCGACCCCAGTGTCCCTAAGAAACCGTTCCTATCCACCACTGACCTCTTCCCTACCCCGCCCCCATTCCTGTACATCTGGCCAGGGTGGGAAGAACCCAGCCAAGCACCTCAGCCACCCAGTCCATGGGCCCAGTCATCACCACACCCACTCGTGGTGGAAAATGATCCAGGGCACATGTTCTGAGGGTAAAGGAGCCTACACCAAGCAGCCTCAAGGGAAAGGAGCCTGCCGAAGCTGCTTCCAGGAAGACAAACTAGCCTTCCCCAGCTGCTGCTAGGAAGACTAAGGAGCCTGCCCCAGCTGCTGCTAAGAAGGGAAAGGGGCCTACCCCAGCTGCCAGGAAGAGAAAGGACCCTGCCCCAGCTGACAGGAAGAGCAAGGAGCCAGCACCAGCAGGCAGAAAGAGCCAGGGGACTGGGGCAGGAACAGTGATGGAGCCCCCTCCACCAACCATGGTTGTACAGCCATCCGAGGTTGCAGGGGATGGGCAAGAGCCTCCCCTGCCAGCAGCAGCACCACCACCTCCAGTGAGCAGCCGTCCGAGGTTGCGTGGGATGGGAAGGAGCCTGCCTCCACCAGCAGCAGCACCACCACCTCCAGTGAGCAGCCGTCTGAGGTTGCAGGGGATGGGCAGGAGCCTCCCCCCACCAGCAGCACCACCACTCTGCAGCCATCCAAGGTTGGAGGGGATGGGCAGGAGCTTCCCCCCACCAGCAGCACCACCACCACTGAGCAGCCGTCACTGCAGGTGGACGTAGGTAATCCTGCCTCCATGGGCTGCTGTGCGGCCTGCCCTCTGCAAATCCAGTGGGTATGACACTCACCTGAGAGACTGTGACCTTGCACTCGCCAGGATTAAGAGCACAGGGCACGATGCCCCCTCCAGAACCAGTGAGTAAGACACCCACCTAACCAAGACTCCCCAGGATCAAGAGCACAGGGCACAATGCCCCCTCTAGAACCAGTGGGCAAGTCACCCACTTGAGAGTCTGTGGCCTTGCACTCCCCAGGACCAAGCACAGGGCATGTTGCCCCCTCCAGAGCAAGTGGTCAAGTCACGCACTTGAGAGACTGTGGTCTTGCACTCCCCAGGACCAAGCAGAGGGCATCTTGCCCCTCCAGAACCAGTGGGCAAGTCACCCACTTGAGAGACTGTGGCCTTGAACTCCCCAGGACCAAGCAAAGGGCATGTTGCCCCCTCCAGAGCAAGTGGGCAAGTCACCCACTTGAGAGACTGTGGCCTTACACTCCCCAGGACCAAACACAGAGCATGTTGCCCCCTCAAGAACCAGTGGTCTTGTTACATCTGCCAGCTGAGGTGCCCTCCTTTCCCCCATCCCCCTGAGGTGCCTGCCTATTTCCCAACTGATGCCCCTGCAGTGTTCTCTCAATGTTGATGCAGGTGCCATGTGTGGCCTTGGACTTTGGCCTGTGGCCATGTGGACTATGTACATTGTGGACTGGGCTGTGTCCCTTTTTGTGTACATATATATATATATATATATATATATATATATATATATATATATATATATATATATATATATATATATATATATATATATATTATCTTGCCTAAGTTATTTATCTTGATGTGCTGCTCTCATTACATACACTTTTTCAAAATCATTTTGTCCTTGCATTATTCATCCGAGGTACGTGGTAACAATGTTTTAGTAATGCAACTGATTGTGTGTATGGTGTTGGGGGGGCGGTTTGGTGTGGTGCGTGTGTGGGTCACTCTCTTTTTCCTCCCTCCCTCCCTTGTGTGCTAGGCGGCTGTACTCACCTTCGTCGTCTTCGCCGGCATTGGTGTTCGTGGTGGAGCAGCACGTAGAAAATCATGGGGAAGATATGCAGGTCGGGCTCCATGGCGGCATGGTTGTTCCCTGTGTCTCCAATGGTGAGTCCTTTCCCTTCTGAGCTCAGTTTCTGCCAGGCTTTTGATGTCGTTGGTACCTCCCCGGAAAAGGTGGCAGTTTCCAGGGTCTTAATTTGGTGGGTGGAACATTGACTTCCGCCTGACTGTAGGCAGCTACCGCCATGGTGGCTGTTGTTTCTGCCCTGGCGGTCGGTGTGGTACATTGGCTGTCTATCGGAGATCTTTCCACCATGGTCATGATTTGGCAGTAATTACCGCCGGCTTGTTGGCGGTATTACCGCCACTTTAAGACCAACCGCCAGGGTTGTAATGAGGGCCTTAGTGTCTTTGAACTGTAAACATTAGGACCCTTGACTAGGGGCAGACTTATGAAAGAAATTACAAAATCGATCTGGGAGCTGTTAAGGTGTGATCTTTAATGGTAATGGGATATTGAGAAGACAGTTGAATGTTGTACGCTGATGAGAAAAGGCGTTAACTATGAGTTCTATATGTGGTGTGTTCTAGGGCATGCTGCTGGGCCTCGGGAGGACGCGATATGGAGCACGTTACATGCAGAAGGAACAGTACTGATAGGTCCCACAGCAAACTTTATAATCAAAGGCATTGCATCCTGAGAGTCATCCTGGCATTGCATCTTGATGACGTCATTCACATCAGCACAAAGCATCTGCGATCACTCTTAAAATGTTTATGGTTGAATATGTTTTCTAATTTGGATAGTGCTTCGTGGATAACTTAAAGGAGTTAAATGCGCTGATGTCCATTGGTGTTAGAGTAATATTTTGAAAAGCGGTTTGTGGCTGAATTAGAAATACCCTTTTTTTGGACACTAAGGATTGTTCCCAAAATAAACAAATTACTTATGTGCTAGAATGGAATGCCCCTTATCCCAAAATGCACATACAGATTCAGTAAAACATTTGTGATGGACGTAGGACAAAATCTTACCTAAAATATATGCCTCTATGATAACATTTTACAATGCATCTTATTTCTTGAATGTGTCTGCACACAATTCTGACTGCTTGTCATTAAATCACCAAATGCAGTTAACATGATATAATTTTTAAGTTATAAAATATTTTACATTTTTAAACCAGCGAAAATACTTATGTTTCTCTTTATCAGTGCAAAAACCTAGTTCAGAATGCATTCAAAATAGACAGAATGTGCCCTTTTGAAGTATGTAATTTAGTACTCCAGTAATACTACTTACTTACTAGAAAATGCAATTAGGGAAGGCTTAGGGAGGGACATGCTAATACAAAACATACACCTAAAACCTTTGCAATTCGTAAATTACCCTTCTAAATTTACTATACCTTTGCTAGTGCCAAAACAGCAAAACAGGCTTAAATGTACCGTCCAGCCTTGGAGTAAATCAAGTACCACACATGGCCAACCATTGGCAATGCCACACACTTCCACTGAAAACAACAGAGGTAGCAAATTAAATTTAATTATTTCTAATTCTAATAAATGTCTATGTATATACACACACACGCGCACATCATTTCTCTTTGCAAGATTTCAAACCTAGGTAAGGAGTTTGGCCTTAATAGAAGAGAAAGCCTGGCCTCTTTTCCTGGTCCAGCCTATGACAGGTTGCTCTAGGAGTCCCGAGTTGTCTGGAAATATTTATTGCTGGAACCCCAGATGCGAAAACAAAGGACCAGCATTGTAGATAGCCTTGTTAAAAATTCTTAGGGCTTTGAAAAGTGGTGACTTTTTATTTCGGTTACAATTTTACAAAGGCCCATATGAATTGTAACTCATTATTTGTCTAGCATTGAGAACTTTTAAGTCCATTGCTGCTACCTGGCGTTGGCTCTGTAGATTTGGACTTGGACCCAAACCTGGCATTGCCTGGGTTGCTGCGTCTGTTGCTTTTCTGAGAATTATATGCTTGCCACAGCCTACGTGGCTTTTGTGACCATCTCCCCATCTTCACTACTTGTGGCAGGAATGAGAATTGGTGTAAGCAGTTTATTGGATCCTGCACAACAGAAGGAAAGCTGGGGACCTTAGAAGTAAATGCCTACTAAAAATGAAATCGGGTTTGTAATTCTATTCGTGTAGTGTTACATACCCCTTGGGAAGCAGAGAGTCGCATTGCTGGCCAGGTAGTACACAGTACCATGTGCTCAGCTGGAAGGATGCATCTCTTGAATCACACATGCAAGAACGAGGTATAAGCGTTGTGGATGGTCTTGTGTCAAGTGTACAGGGCACACTTTTAGACAAGGAGCTTTGAGGATGGCCGGTAAAGTGGAATATTGTAGTGAACATTTGTGGTGCAACCTTTGTGGGAAGTTTGTTGGTGTTGTGCATGAGTGTCCAGAGCAGTGTTCTTATCCTGTGATGGATTGCAGTGCATAGCGGGTGATGGTGGGGAAGGAACGATAGAGCATGCACATTTTGCATTAATCGGCATGTACAGTCTTAAAGCATGTGCGAAAACAACCTGATTGGGACCTGCAGTAATGGATTATATTAAATTCATTAAAGGTGTCAGTTATTTGTTCTATAGTCATGGCTTATAATATTTAGCAGTGAGAGTTGTAGTGGCGCATGGCATGTGTCTTTGTGCATTGTATTGTATTGTGTGGATTATTTTAGAGAGTTAATGGCGATTGTCTGAAAGTATAGGTATGTCTTAAGGCTTACCTGATTACAGTCTGCCCTGGTATTATTGCTCTGTGAGTTTAATCTGAGATGATTGTTTGTGCGTGTCCAATCTGGGGTATCAGATATTAAAGGTCTGGTACGGGTTTTAAAATAGCTCAGCGAAGCCTAAATTTAGTCCTAGGCTTTCACTGATTAGAGTCCACTGTAGTGGTGCACAATCAGGGTAATTTCTGAGGCTTTTCTTGGATCTGCCCACATACTTGTGCTTGCCCGAAGCTCTGGAGTGGAGTGTTGTGTTCTGACTTCAGTGTTGGTTCGTTTTTCAGAGCTAAAATGCTAGTTTGATTCTGTAGCATTATTTTGAAAAATGCCACATCTTTGCTTCCTTTCACAATTTCAGATGGCCTTGCATACTTTATTTCTTTGCTAGCAAGGTGTTACAGAGCTTAGCCATCTGCAGTGAGTGATGTTCCTCAAATGTTTTCTTCTCATAAGAGGGAATAGTTAGACGGTAAACAAGGGACTAGCCTTGAATGTTCTGTTTTATGGCATATATGTGGAATTCAGCTTGCATTTTCTGTGGACCTTCCCTGTGGATCTTTTGCTCGATGATGTACCGTGCCCTAAAGATATGGGGCCATATTTATGACCCGGTGTGTGTCACGTTTGCACCATGAAACATGGTATATGCCAGACGCAAACCTTAAGTCGGATTTCTGAATCCATGCAAGGCCACTTTGCGTGGCCGAGTGGCTCCTAAATCTGGCGTAAAAAAATGCAGCGCAAGTCGCTGCGTTACCTTACTCTGTGCTATGGAGGTGTTCCATGGGCGTTGCATGGGTGTTCCCACGCACCTCCAGTGAGGTTTTGACAAATTCCCAGATTTTCCAGGACTGGTAAATCTGAAAATGCGCCAGGAAGATATGCCTCCCAAGAAGAGGTGTAACTTGTTTTTCTTGCTTTCTGTGTGTTTTTACAGCACACATAAAAAGAGGAAAAAGCCTTTCAGGATTATTTTTTTGCAGGAAGGTGCCACTTCCTGCACAAAAACAATCCTGCATGCAATACAGGCACCCATGCACTAGGGTGCATGGGTGCCTGCATTGGTGCTAAGCAGCCCATTGTGCACCAACGCAGGGGAAGTACACGAATGTGCCATATTGTCTCAAATATGGTGCATTCCTTCCCTTACCCTGTGATGCAGTGCACTGCAGCAAGGTGACTTGCTGCACTGTGCCACTATTTTATAAATATGCCACTGAGTGTCTGACTATAAGAAGCCAATGCAATGCATGAAGCACCTTAAGGTCCTCCCTTGGATGTACGTAGAGTAACATTCTTGCTGTAGTTTGTAGCACTGAGCTTTTAGGTACATGCCTTTTGCCAACAAAACGTGAAAGTGAAAAAGTTCAGAGGAAAGTAGTAATCTCATTTCAAAATAGCTAGCAAACTTTTATATAGAACTAAATTAAAATATTTTTACACCAGGTCTAAGCATGTAAGCAATGAGAAGGCACCGAGAACCAGTAGCTAAACCAATGTCCATTTATGAGAGAAAATGTTCACCATCGGGAAGTAAATCTGTCCTAGTGTCAGTGTATAAAAGAGTAACTATGAAGCGGTGCTAGCTCCCACAGGAATGGCATATACTCCATAGCTGTATAGCTCCATCGTTCTCTCCCAGCTGTCCACTCACAGCGTAACTTAGAAGGTTGGGAAACTAAACTTTGAGAGAAGAAAAATAAAACCTGGCTGGCTCCCTCGACGGGTGTCATGATGATTTGGATAAACATGAAGGTGTTCGGTTTAAAAATTGGTGAGAAAGAAATTATTAAATAATCAACAATCACTTAATTCTGTTTTGCAGTCACTTTTCTGACAGATTTAGGCTGATACTTGCTGTAGGCTTTTACGAAGTACTCTTAACTGCAAGATCTACCAACCAGAAGAAAGACACATTTACATCTGCATAAACACTAATTAAGCACTCAAAGATGGCATGTACCAAATTAGAAAAGGAAAAACTTAACGTCTCCTCAATAATTTGCTGTTATTAGGTAGTACAAGTTTAATTCATACTGAGGGAAAGCTCAATGCAAATACGATTTTGTCCAAAGAGCAGTGCTGTAAAGCAGTCAGCAATAATATTATATTTCAGAAAAACGTCAAATGAATTGCATCACTGGCCACTGTACCACCAACAGCTAAGCTCTTTCACAGACAGGCAATACAATCTTTCCCTCAACAGTGAGTAGTCGTTCCAGTTCTGCAGCAAATGGGATGTGGATATTACTCAGGAGTTTTCCTGGTGCCCAAAGAACTAGGGGATTCAGTTTGATCATAGACCTAAGAAAACTAAATTAGTGGATAAAAACTCTCCCCTTCAAGGTGGAAACTCTTCAGAAGATTGTTCTGCAGATAGTCTTTCGGTATATCTGAACAGCAGATATTTGTGAGCACATCTGACCTTATTTGATCTTTTATAATTTATTGATATGGGGACGCATTAGAGGTTCGCTAGACCTTTTGACGGCACTTAGAGGAATCTCACCACCATCACACCCAGCCTGTTTCATGAACACTTTTGGAGTCACAACATGTGAACAATCGACTTGTCAAACTTGAGTCACTAAACGTCACGCACCATGACCCATGTTGCCATGCATAACCACACTTTTTCAATAAAAGTTAGAAAGTTTATTTCCTTATATTAACAATGCTAGCAACAAGTATATTAGACTCAATACCAATTGGTAAACATAGCATAACACTGGCTGACCAAATCTTCTAAAGAATTTCAATTTAACTAAAGCATTTACAATTAGTCCTTCAAGGGATACAGTACAGGACTGGCTTATTCATCCTTCCTTAGAGGGCCAGGTCTGGAAGGCCTAGAAGTAATATACATATGTCTGGTTCTTAATGGATTCCTCCTCTATCTTCTATATTTTCTGAGATGCCAACTGATTCCATTTCAGGTTTTGGTATTTACAGGTCTCAGTTCAGGACAGACATGAACAGAGAGATACTTCCAGAGTTGAGGGTGAAGCATGAGCATCCTCTGCTGTCCTCTATGACTCCCGCACGTCTTTAGATGAAAGCCCATGGTCATATGCCTCATATGTGTTAACAGCTTCGTATGCATGTCCAAATGTTTCCACTTCTGTCTTATCTGCAAGCACACAAGATTCTAGCATTGCAGGACATCAATGCTCTGATTCCAGTAATTCAAGTATTGAGAGATTGTTTTACATAGTGGACGGATCCTGAGTCCCCATCCAAAGTCCTCTGAATTCACCCAGATCCACCACAGGTTGTGACAATTGACACCAACTCCTTTGGATGGGGTGCCACTCTGAGAACTCTTTTCATACAAGCACAGTGGCATTTGATTGACAGTTGATATTCCTTGAATTGGAGGATGTTGACTGAAGTGTTGCATCCCCTATATCATTTTCATCACTATATCCAAACCACCATGTATTAATGAGGACAGATAGGGTGACAAAAGCACACAAAAACAATCAGGAGGGCACTTGCTCCGAACCTTTTGTTCTAATGGCATCTCAGCTATGTGGCTGGGCAGAATGTAACATAATGACATTGCCAACAACTCATAAAAGGGGTTAAACCATTCAGAGATTACAGACTGATTGAGGTAGGTATGTCCATCCTCCTAAGATCACATCCAGGAAGTTCAGGACCCAGCTGCATCTGCACACAATGTGACGCTGCCCCGGTTTTGTTTGTGATCCAAAGTGATAGGGGTATACATGTTGGAGTCAATAGCAGGGTATGGCCAAGGACATTTTTGTATGCTTGTATGCTTCCTCTCCCTACCCATCAATTCTGAAGTTGCTAACCTGAATATGGGGATTGGAGAAGGAGGTGATAATAGTGTTCTATTTCGTCCATGAAGGACATGGTTCCTTTATTGATGTCAACCACATCGGAAAATTCAATTGGTTCTATTTCCTCAGCTGCATCTAGACTAGACCATGGGGGGTAAAGGGGAGTTATCGCTGTCCATCTGTAAGTTGAGATGAGAGGGGGTCCAAAACAGGGCTTTAACTTGTTGGCTGTAGCCTTTCAGGATGTTCATAGACCTTCCACATTAAAATCTTATGCCCGTCAATGGGTAACTTGTCAGAGATGTATACAGATCATTCTGTGTCACCTTTGGATGTTGGTCTTCCTTAAGTGTTGCGATTTCTGTGTGGTGAATTTGAGCTTAATCTATCTACATCCACTTTAAGAGCTCAATGGATAGCCATAAAGGCTTTTTGTGATCTTTGGTCCCCTGTAGGTGATGGATATGCATTAACAGCCCGCCTATTAGAATTGTTTTCTCTCTCTTATCCAGTGACGTGTCCCTTATTTGTGCAGTGGAATTTCCCCTTGGTATTACAAACTTTGCAGGGTTATGTCTTTGATTCGTGCCTGATGTATATTTTTATTATTTTGACCGTGAAGGTAGTCTTTCTGGTGACAATTACTTCTGTACATAGAATGGGGGAGCTGAGTGCTATATTGTGTACAGATCCATTTTTGTCTGTATAGAGGGATGGTACGGTGCTGCAGCTTACAGTGAGCTACAGCCTGGGGGTAAGAGAATAAGGAAATGGGGTCTTAGCATACATAAACTCAAACCACTCTTTGACGACCATTTTTCACTGGTCTACCATTTAAAAGAGGAGAAACAAAGCTGAGAAGTGTGGTGGCCATCCAGGATTGGGACGTTGTGAATAGAACAAAATCAGACCACAAAATTAAAGAAAAGAGGAAGAACATCAGGTGACATATCTGAGTCACAGTCAAGCGCTGTGTTGCCCCAAATTATTGGGTTTTTGCCCAGTATATCCCTCAAGCCCTAAAAGGCAGGTATAGGCTTTGGGGGGAAAAGAGAACTACAGTAGTAGGCATCTCTCAATCTGCCTGCACTGAGTTAAGCACAAATGGGAAAGAATGCTGTGAGTCAGGCAAACCTTTCAGAGAACCTCTCATCAACAGGTGGTATATGTAGAGCCCTGCCTGCACCTCTAGGATCAGTACGCACACAATATTCACTAAATGGTTGCTTATAAATAATTTCTATGCAAACCATATGCATTATAATGATTGTATTGTAAACAGTTCAGCAACAATAACGTAAGTTAGTTTTAACATTAGTAGTGTGTGATAATAACGTCTCTGCTCTCAATTATGCCTACCTCCCTTCTTACCACTAGAATATGCAGTGACATCACCCCATAGTGAACAGAAATGAAGTGGCGCCAAAGGAAATAAGCACTGGCAAAGCCAAGAGGTCTCGCCTACGAGAGCTATTGGTTCTGTCAATGTTTTTTAGCCATGTTGTACTGCAGAGCAACATGCTTGAAAGTAAACAGAAGTTGCAATGACAGGGCCAATGCTGAGTGCATTTTTTAAATTGCTGGCAAGGAGGGATGGCGGGCCCTGAGGCACAATGGAGGGAGGGCTTGTAGGAGAGCAACACAGACAAAAAATAAAACAATACAGTAACGGATCAGAGCTGGCCATGTAATGGTGTTTTTTTTTTAACTTTAAGCCATGCTGCACTGCAGCCGTGCTGATGTACAACATGGCTAATAAAACATTGGCAAAACCAATGGCTCTCATAGTCAAGACCTATTGGCTTAGACAGCGCTTGATTTTCTTCCCATCAGTCGCTCAGCTTTCTCTGCCTTACTGGTCTCTGCATGACACAATGCTTTGTAAGTAAACACATAATTAAAAATATTAAATATTAGTTATAAGATGGAAACGTAACCCCATCGTAGAGAGTATTTGTACTTTTTAAGCACTCTATCACCCTTACTAAGGTATCATGGCACTAAGTCGAACGATTCCTAAAAAATGCACAAAAACTCCAAAATTACAGGGAGCTGCTATGGCAGTACAACCAAGTTTTCAAAAACGTTCTTTAGTAGCTCGAGTTCCAAACAGAGCTACAAGGGCAGCATGTTCCATTTGGCTGCAGCTGCATTCAAAAAGGCTCTGTACCCCTAGGATTGTACATGTGATTTTGGGGGTCAATAGAAGGTGGCGATTCAAAGACGCTAATGTGCGAAGAGTGGTGCCTCTCAAAGTGAAAGTAAAGTGAGGGATTGCTGGGAGAATAAATCACTCTGTGAAGCACGCATAGTGATTTAGAAAAGAAAGCATTACTTCTCCAGCAGCCAATGTAGGGAGGATAAAACGCGTGCTTTGCCCCTTGTTGGCATGCAGGCCTTTGCTTCCTCAAACCTGAAGCGGATCCTTAATTTCACTTTGCAGTGATAGATGATAGTACGCTATTACTATCTGGTATTGGTTCATCTGTTTTAGACTCTTATGGTATTGGTAGAGAAGAAGCAGGCCATCCCATACGATAAGCATATTTTCAGAATGATGTCAAGTCAGATGTTTTTGCTGTGGGACAAGGAAGTTCTTTCTGCGGTCGTCGGGCCTCCCTGGTCCTAGCAATAATAATAATATGCGGTCTATGAAACATATGTTGGTGTACAATCACTCATCACCTAGGTGATACCATCATTAAAAGAGATGAAATTAATAGAACTGAGCAAAAAATGATTTCTCTTATGTAACGATTGTGGAAGCTTGTATATGATAATAATACTTTAACATATAGGGGGTCATTACAACCCTGGCGGACGTTGTTAAAGCTGCGGTAATACCGCAAACAGGCCGGCGGAGAAAAAAAGGGAATTATGACCGTGGCGGAAACCGCCAACATAGACAGCCACTTTAACACTCCGACCGCCACAGCGGTACAGACAAGCAGCGCAGCGGTCACCGCCAACAGACAGGCGGGAGACAATGTACGGCCCACAGTATTACAACAGGCCAATCCGCCACCTTTTCCGGGACGGATTCACCGTGGATAAAAACACGGCGGAAACAGCTTTTGCAATGGGAAAACGCTCACCTTAACACACTCCATGAGGGAGGAGGGCACCATGGAGCCCGAACTCCAAATACTCCCTGCGCTTGTCTTCCTGCTCCTCTACGGACATCAGCAACGGCGGCGCCGAAGACAACGGTGAGTACTACACCCATGACATAGTGGAGGGGGGTGGCAAAAGTCAGGGGGACACAAATGCAACACCCCCACCCCCACCCGAACCTCACCCACTACAACACACCCACCAATGCATATCCAAACATCACAGTAACAACCCACAACCCCCCCGGAAGAATGCAAAGACAAAAGGGAATCAGTATAACTATTGTAATGTATAAAAATACAGTAAGCTCATATATACAGAAATATATACACATTCGAAATATATACATCACGATTAGTAGTGCAGGTATGCACAATTCAATGTCCGTGGACCACTGGGCCCAAAATGCATGGGCGAGGCCCACACACGATACCTGTCCAGAAACGGAGAGAACACTGCAGGGGCATCAGATAGAAATACAACAGGCACCTCAGGGGGAAGTGAAGGGGGGGCACCTCAGCCGGATGAGTGCAAAGCCAGATCCACGACGGGGCTCCATGCCCATTGATGTATCCTGGGGAGTGCTAAGCCACAGTCTCTCAAGTCTCTGCAGTGGGTGGGTTGCCCACTGTACCATCCTGGGGAGTGCAAAGCCACAGTCTCACAAGTCTTTGCAGTGGGTGGGTTGCCCACTGTACCATCCTGGGGAGTGCAAAGCCACAGTCTCACAAGTCTCTACAGTGGGTGGGTTGCCCGCTGTACCATCCTGGGGAGTGCAAAGCCACAGTCTCACAAGTCTCTACAGTGGGTGGGTTGCCCGCTGTACCATCCTGGTGAGTGCAAAGCCACAGTCTCACAAGTCTCTACAGTGGGTGGGTTGCCCACTGTACCATCCTGGGGAGTGCAAAGCCACAGTCTCTCAAGTCTCTACAGTGGGTGGTTTGCCCACTGTACCATCCTGGGGAGTGCAAAGCCACAGTCTCTCAAGTCTCTACAGTGGGTGGGTTGCCCACTGTACCATCCTGGGGAGTGTAAAGCCACAGTCTTACAAGTCTCTACAGTGGGTGGGTTGCCCACTGTACCATCCTGGGGAGTGCAAAGCCACAGTCTCTCAAGTCTCTACAGTGGGTGGGTTTCCCACTGTACCATCCTGGGGAGTGCAAAGCCACAGTCTCTCAAGACTCTACAGTGGGTGGTTTGCCCACTGTACCATCCTGGGGAGTGCAAAGCCACAGTCTCTCAAGTGGATAACAGTCTCCACTGGTTCTTGTGGGGGACTGGTGCCCAGAGTGCTTCATCCTGTGAAGGATTCAGGTAGTGGATGCAGTTCTCCACTGGTTCTGGAGGGGGACTGGTGCCCAGAGTGCTTCATCCTGTGAAGGATTCAGGTAGTGGATGCAGTTCTCCACTGGTTCTGGAGGGGGACTGGTGCCCAGAGTGCATCACGCTCCTCGTGACGGTCCCAGTTCTGTCACTGTCCCAGCTGCACATGGGCTAACGATGCTTGAGTTGGCGGTGCTTGCCCTGTTCAGCGGTGCCTGCCATGGCGGTCTTTGCCCTGTTCAGCAGTGCTTGACTTTGCAGTTTCTGACCAGTTCAGCGGTGCTTGCCCTGTTCAGCGGTGCTTGCCATGGCGGTCTCTACCCTGTTCAGCGGTGCTTGACTTTGCAGTTTCTGACCTGTTCAGCGGTGCTTGCCATGGCGGTCTTTGCCCTGTTCAGCAGTGCTTGACTTTGCAGTTTCTAACCTGTTCAGCGGTGCTTGCCCTGTTCAGCGGTGCTTGCCATGGCGGTCTTTGCCCTGTTCAGCGGTGTTTGTCATGTTCAGCGGTGCTTGACTTTGCTGTCTGTGACCTCTGCAGCGGTGTGTGGCATGACGGTCCCTCAGTGCCCAGCGGGGCTGTGGGTGCCGGGGCCCTCCAGGGCACTGACGCTGGCGGTGGTCTCCGGACCAGTGACGATAGTGCTGCCCTCCAGGGCACTGACTCTGGCGGTGGTCTCCGGATCACTGATGATAGTGCTGCCCTCCAGGGCACTGACTCTGGCAGTGGTCTCCGGACCAGTGACGATGGGGCTGGCGGTGGCGTCCTGGCCAGCGGGGAGGATGGCGGCCTTCTCCGCCGTGCTGCTCTTACCAGACTTTGGAGACTTCATTCTGCCCCTTCACCACCTTGGGAGGGGTCACAGCTGACTCGAAACTCCCCCCGGGACCCTTGTGGGCGGCATTGCCGGCAGGAGTCTTTACCCTCTCCCGTCGGGCACTGTCCAACTTCTGGTGCTTTACAGGGGGTGGACTGGCAGTGCTTTGTCTCCATGTCACACTGGCTGCCCTGGTGGCCGGTGCACTCCACATACCTCTAACACGCACCACTGGTACCGGACTTTTTTTGGCTGAGGTGCTAGTACGGGACCTATGAATTGGAGGGGTGGGGGTGGTGGGAGAGGTCAAGGTTGCTCAGGAAAAGTTTCTGCCTAACACTGGGACGGGTAGCTGGAGGGCGTCTGGGAGTGGAGGAAGAGGAGGTGGTAGTAGGAGGTGTAACTTTAGATGATTTGGGTGCAGGTGCAGGTTCTGGAGGCTGTTGTGAGGTGGATGGATGTTGGGTGTGTGGGTGTCCGCGTTTGTGTACTTTGGGAGTCACAGACACACTGGGAGAGGACACAGGGGACGTGTAAATGGTAGTGGGGGTGGTGAGTGCAGGTGAGCGGGGTGTGGTGGTGGGTGTTCTGGTGCGAATCCTAGTGGCTGTAGTGGTAGTGCATGCAGGTGAGAGTGTAGACGAGACTGGGAGGGAGGAGTGAGACAACGAGGAGGGGGACACAGTGGAGGCAGTGGATGTTGCTGTGTCTGTATGTGGGTGATGCTTGTGTGAGTGCCTGTGGGATGTGTGGTGCCTATGTTTGCCTGAGCTGCCCTTGTGTGTTGAGGTGTGTGCAGGCTGGTCTGATGGTGTGCTTGGGATAGGCTGGGGTACAGGGGATTGGGTCTGGGTGGAGGAAGTTGGAGGGGGGAGGCTAGACACAGGGACAATGGCTGCCATCAGTGCTGAGGCCAGAGATTGCAGGGTTCGATGATAGGCAGCCTGACCAGAATGAATGCCCTCCAGGAATGCATTAGTGTGTTGCAACTCCCTTTCTACACCCTGGATGGCATTCACAATGGTAGACTGCCCAACAGTGAGTGACCTGAGGAGGTCAATGGCCTCCTCACTGAGGGCAGCAGGGGTGACAGGGGCAGGGGCTGAGGTGCCTGGGGGGAAGGTGATGCCCATCCTCCTGGATGAGCGGGCACGGGGCGAAGGCTGAGGGGCTGCTGGGAGGGCGGTGCTGGTAGGGGTGGTGGCGGCTGTACCTGTAGAAGTGGGGGGCACAAATGGTGCCGCCACCACAAGGGAGCTCCCATCGGAGGACGAGTCCGTGTCGCTGTTTGCTGATCCGGTGACCGACGTGAAGCTCCCCTCGCCATCCGTCCCACTGGTGTATTCTGTGTCCGTGGTGTGGCCCTCCATGGCCATGTGGGATGCAGCCCCCTCGTGCTCCGGTGCCACTGTACCTCCGCCTGATGATGCTGATGCACAAAAGAACAGGGAGAGCACAAAAAGGGGTGGGGAAACAGAAGAAAGACATGTTGAGTGCATGGCTTACCGCTACCGTTGGCGGACAATACAGACACAGCAGCCCGCTGCACTACGCCATGCTCTTGGCCTCTACAGATGCAGTTCCTGGGAGATGGCCTACATGGCTATGAGTGTCATCTACCCACATAGATGACACAGGGGCATGTATACCTGTACTTGGCACTCTACAGAGTGGGGTGGAGTGGCACATGACCTGGATTCCGGAGAGGCCTAGCCTACGGAACTCGCCCTGGCCTAGGGAAACCCACAGCCCTCCTCCCCCACCCAGACCCCTCCACTGCGCGCAAAGTCATGAGAATGTGAGTGTACTCACCCCCTTGTGTCTGCTGTGATGCCCTCAGGCGCCCATCCAACTCAGGGTAGGCCACCGCCAGGATCTGGAACATCAGGGGGGTCATGGTTCGACGGGCACCCCTCCCACGTTGGGAGGCCATCCCCAGCTGAGCCTCCGCCGTCTTCTTGCTCCAGCGGCGAATGTCCTCCCATCTTTTGCGGCAGTGGGTGCTCCGTCTCTGGTGGACCCCCAGGGTCCGGACGTCCTTGGCGAATGGCACGCCAAATATCCTTCTTCTGGTGGGCGCTGGCCTACATGACATGTACAGGGGAAGAAGAGAAGTCATTAGCAACAGCACCGTCGAAGTGAGTGGCCCACATCCCTGCCCTTGCCATGTGGCACATGCAATCACACTTCTACATGCTCGCAGGACTCTGCCCCCTTCCTACTGACATCCAGCCCTCTCCACCCAGGCATAGCCCATACAACGTGCTCCCTGTGTACTTACCGGTTGGTCTGGAGGACCGTAGAGTAGCGTGTACTGGGGGAGGACCCCGTCCACGAGCTTCTCCAGCTCCTGTGCAATGAAGGCAGGGGCCCTTTCCCCAGACGCACCAGCCATTGTCTCTTCC
Organism: Pleurodeles waltl; assembly: GCF_031143425.1. Lineage (NCBI taxonomy): Eukaryota > Metazoa > Chordata > Amphibia > Caudata > Salamandridae > Pleurodeles > Pleurodeles waltl. The sequence goes on along the minus strand of NC_090437.1, from coordinate 620,650,912 downwards.
AGACCAAGGTCACAGCAGCACTTGCAGTGTGGGTCCTCTCCTGTCGAAGATCAGGTATCGAGTGATTGAACAGATAGAAAATGGCGGTCACGTCCGCGGCGGTGACGTCCGCGCGGTGCGTATCATCACCGCCGGCGCACTTCGTCATTGGCTCCTGAGACCCATAGGGTCCAATGTTAACCAATGCAGCATTGTGCCGCGGTCTTTGACCGCCTACCGCGACGGTGTACAACACCAGCGCAGTTACCTCACATCCCATTGTCCCACTTTAGGGGTCAGGCAGCCGCCATTTCAGGGGCCCACATGGCTTCATTTACAACTGCGTCACACATACCTAGGCCTACACTCACCACACATACAGGAAGGATATTGTATTTAGTGTCGTGTTCTGTGTAGCTGTGGGTACATACCTCAGAATTTGTTGACTCTGTATGAGCTGTTGTCCTTCCTAGGCACCGTCAGCTGGGACATGTGACGAGATGGCGGAATCCTCCGGTGTACCGACCGCTGGTGGACCTATTAACAATGGAGGAGCGACATTTAATCATCACCTACAGGTTTGACCGTGCCACAATCCAGGAACTGTGTACTCAGTTGGAGCTGAACATGTGGTGATGTTACGTAGTGGTCCTGCAGGGGTATAAAAGCATGATTATTGCATCTGTGTGTGTCATGGTGTGCAATGGGTGGGTGTGCGTGTACCCCAGTGCAAGCATTCCTGTGTGGGGGCTTGTGTTATGATGGTTCGGGGGTGTTATGGGTATGTGCAGTGGGCATGCTTTGGTGATGGGTGTCCATGCTTAGCTGTTTCATGCAGGGCTTGGTGTTGGGATGGGTGGTTTGTGTTATTAGTACATTAGTGAGGAGTTGGAGTGACAGGGGAGGGGGTGAAGGTGGGGGTGTGTGATAGCATGCAGGTAGGGTGGGGGATATGATAGTTGAGATTTGACTTACCAGTGTCCATTCCTCCACCGACTCCTCCGAGGCCCTCTGGATGCATAATGGTCAAGACCTGCTCCTCCCATGTTGTTAGTTGTGGGGGAGGAGGTGGGGGTCCGCCGCCAGTCCGCTGAATCGCAATGTTGTGCCTGGAGACCACTAAACGCACCTTCCCCCGTAGGTCGTTCCACCTCTTCCTGATGTCCTCCCGATTTCTTGGGTGCTGTCCCACTACGTTTACCCTGTCGACGATTCTTCGCCATAGCTCCATCTTCCTGGCTATAGAGGTGTGCTGCACCTGTGATCCAAATAGCTGTGGCTCTACCCATACGCTTTCCTCCACCATAACCCTGAGCTCCTCCTCGGAAAACCTGGGGTGTCTTTGGCGTGCCATGGGGTGGTGTAGGTGATGTGTGGGGTGGTGTATGTGGTGATGAGTGTGGTGCTGTGTCGTGGTGTGTGGAATTTTGTGCGTGGATGTTGTGTGGGTGATGGTGTTTTGTGCCTCTGCGTGGTGGGGTTCTCTATTGCTGTGCTCTCTCTATGTCACCTTCGTCTCTGATTTTGGGTCATAGGGGTTTGTGGGTGATGTGGGTGTGTGTTTTATATTGTGTTGGGTGTGTGGGAGTGTTGTTTGAATGTGTATCAGGTGTGTGTATTTTGAATTGTCCAATGTGGCGGTGTTTTGGAGATGTGTGTGTATTTTGAGCGCAGCGGTGTGTACCGCCAATGGAATACCGCGGATGAAAGACCGCCGCGTGGATTCGTGGGTCGTAATAGCATGGGCGTGTTTCTGTTGGTGTGATGGTGGAGGATTTGTTTTCGCCAGTTTATCACTGACCTTTGGTGTGGCGGACTTGTGTGGGTGTCTGAATTTCGGCGGATTCCGAGATGTGGGTCATAATAGCTGTGGCGGAATTCCGCTGCCGCGGCGGTGTATTGGCGGTCTTCTGCACGGCGGTAAACGGCTTTTACCGCCAATGTTGTAATGACCCCCATAGTGTTAAAGTATATAGTAACTTATAGTATAAACATATTGGCCCTCATTACATCCCGCTGTTTCGACGGAAGCACCGCCAACAGGCTGACGGTGCTTCCCATGGGATTATGACCGCGGCGGAAGCGCAGCGGTCACCCCGCCACATTGGTCCCGGCGGTTGTAATCCCCCAGCAGCGCTGCCCAGGGGATTATGAGTCCCCCTCCCGCCAGCCTTTTCATGGCGGTATGACCCGCCATGAAAAGGCTGGCAGAAAGGGGAGTCGCGGGCCCCCTGCCACAGCCCCATGGAGCTTTTCACTGTCTACATAGCAGACAGTGAAAGGCGCATCGGGTGCAACTGCACCCGTCGTACCACCGCAACACCGCCGGCTCCATTTGGAGCCGGCTCCCGTGTTGCGGCCCAGCGGGGATCTCCAAATAGCCACCGCGGGAGTGCAGCCACAGTGGCGGCAGCGCGGCGGATAAAGTTGAAATGAGGGCCATAGTGTTGTGTAATTCTGAAAGTGTGAAAGCAGTGCAACTAATACACCAAGAAAAGACCTTTGCTCGAAGTTATATCCCACCTGTCGGTCTTTAACAGGGTTAGGCAAGCCTGTAGGACTTTTTTTGTGGGACCCGGGTCAAAAATCTTATGTGACTTCCACTAAATACTTCCCTTTTTGCTAGGTGCCGTTAGCACCTAATTGTGGTTATAAAAAAACAGTGTCCTTTACGGAAAGATAAAACAAGGCAACTCTGAGGTCTGATGCCATTCCGTGGTATGACTATGGGGGTCATTCTGACCCCGGCTGGCGGCGGTAGCCGCCGGCCTTCCTGGGACCGCCAGAAGACCGTCCCGCGGTCAAAAGACCGCGGCGGTCATTCTGGGTTTCCCACTGGGCTGGCGGGCGACCGCCAAAAGGCCGCCCGCCAGCCCAGTAGGAAACACCCTTCCACGAGGAAGCCGGCTCCGAATGGAGCCGGCGGAGTGGAAGGTGTGCAACGGGTGCAGTAGCACCCGTCGCGAATTTCAGTGTCTGCTAAGCAGACACTGAAATTCAAAGTGGGGCCCTCTTATGGGGGCCCCTGCAGTGCCCATGCCATTGGCATGGGCACTGCAGGGGCCCCCAGGGGCCCCACGACACCCCACACCGCCATCCTGTTCCTGGCGGTCGAAACCGCCATGAACAGGATGGCGGTGAGGGGGTCGGAATCCCCCATGGCGGCGCAGCAAGCTGCGCCACCATGGGGGATTCCTCAGGGCAGCGGAAAACCGGCAGGACACCGCCGGTTTTCCGGTTCTGACCGCGGCCATACCGCCGCGGTCAGAATGCCCTCAGGAGCACCGCCAGCCTGTTGGCGGTGCTCCCGCCGACCTTGATCGTAATGACCCCCTATGTGTACAACCTCATGGTTAATAAAGAAGGCATATATGTTTTAAAAAAATATCAATAAATTTCGTTGTAGGGGCTCTGGGCCCTGAAAAACCTGAGGGCCTAATATCATATTGCTCATTTTGGTCCTGCCCCCCTGTGATGGCCCTGAAGGAAGGTGAAATTTTCAGGCTATAAATCGGTTATCATTTCACTCACTTTCTTCATTATTCCTCTGAAAAAAGAATTCTCTGGAAAATATTATTAAGGATAGATGACATGGAGCTTACTTTCTAACTACAAAAACATTTTCTTTCCATGTGGGAAGATGATAGCACGTCAGAGCCTTGATAAGTAAACTTACAAGGAGACACCCCTAGGTCGATGAACCTTTTGACCACGTTCGGAGACTTCCCAGAACGAGATATCTTATTGACATCACAATCAATATGACAATAAGTCAATCGATATTCGCAATACCTAATCAACAAGTTAGTCAATAACATTCAATAAAGATCAATAAAGCGAACACACCATGACCTTTCAGTCATGAATAACCACACCAATTTAGTTAGAAGTTAGAATATTTATTTCCCTATTAGTTGCAATCTAATGTCATCCCCGTTAATCTCATTAGTAATTCAATCTCAGTAGTGACTCTTCAAACTTTGTAATTAGAACACACTTAACCAACTCATAGAGAATATACGTTCATGATTAACATATCATTAGTAAAAACTGCTTAGCAAAGTCTCAGTTATGCAGGATTCAACAAAGCAAGAATTCAGTCATTTGTCTATTTGCGTCAGATATTGGTGAACTCCTTAACTAACCTCGAGTTAGCATTAGCATGTTGGGCTTCATGCAAAACAATTTAGCAAACACAAATTTGGAAAACATTTAACTATGGCCTCTATCAAAAGAGCAGTTGGTACCTAGAAAGGAAAGGCAAACAGACAATTACAATTATCATCAGATAGTTACCCCTCCAACAAATCAGCAAACATCATCAGTCTTCGTCCTCAGGACATCAGTCGATTCACCATCAGCAAGGATAGGACAGGACAAGGTCTCAGTATGGCATAGCTAAGAATAAGGCTCTTCCTTCATAAGGAGGAGAAGTAAGTATCAGGTAAGGAATGGGCTGAGGATGGTTAAAGTATCAGAAAAATAAACGACAAAGTCTCAAAAGAATAATAGCAAAGTATGGCTAAAAATAAATGGCTCAGTGGAATGGCAAGGAATGGTGAAGAATGGCTGATTTCTCCTCGGGTTATGCAGTTATATAAAAAACTGTCGAGCTAACCCTTAATTCCCTATTGGATCATATTTGGTGCATCATTATCTCTGTTCAATAATTCTCCACGCACCTTACTAGAATGTTCCACAAAACACAGTTCTCATGTAGTTGATTGTCTCCTGTAATTGACGTATTCATCAGGTGGAATGTCAGGTAAGAAAGTTACACTTTACGCTCCAGTCAGTAGTCTCATTGTTTTCTCCTAGTCCAGGCAGCCTTGCACCTGTTACGAATTACACTGTTGCATTCAGCAAGAATGTCTCCTTGAGCAAGTCGGGTCCCATGAGAAAGAATTTACTACGTCTACACACACATCTCTAGCTTCTGGAAAAGTACAGTTTCCCGTCCTTCAGGAAAACAGCACTTTGCACGTTAGAAAAACACAGTTTAATATGAGACCAGGCAGATAGGCCCAGACCCTCGATTAAGCGATTAATTTAGCAAAACCCCAATACATAACTCTAATTATAATATGCTAATACAAATCCGTACATTAGTACATCATTAATTCATCATTACTAAGTTTCATTAGTCATCGTATACATTAGTGGCCACTCCCCGTGGGCACACTTCAGAGGCGTTCATTATTTTTCTACGTTAACACATTTTCTATGCAGCTTCATTACAGAATATATTGCAAGCTTTCCATGTTAATATTAATTTTAAAGGTCACACTCCAACAATCCCTCCTCTGATGACTCTTGTCATCACACAAAACCTTTCCCCTCAAATTTTGCATTCTAAAATTCCTTCATTTCAATTTCCTCTCTCAATCGTTCCCCCGGTGATTTTGCCCTGAATAATTTTTCCCTTAGTTTTTCCTCCCTCCTCTTATTATTTTTCGCCATTTTCAATTTTATTCTTTTACTAATTTTACATGACACCCATAATCCAAATAAGCAAGCTATAACAATCAATATTCCCTGTATTATTTTCACCAATATCCCATGCCAAATACTACTAAACCAATTTCCCACTGAACCAAATCCTTTCCCAACCTTTTCCCAAACACCTTGTTTTTTCAGTTCCTTCAAATCTGTACTATCCCTGGTTAAGTTAGTAAGCATACTTCTAATCTCATTACTATTGTCCGGTATGTAAGCACAACAGTGAGGCTCATTAAGCATCCTACAAACTCTGCCATTTTTCACCAAAAGAATGTCTAAAGCAAGCCTGTTTTGAAGAGCCATAGCCCTCTCCGCAGCAAGTTCAGTATCCATCAGGAGTATAGCCCCTGAAAAATTTGTCAGCATGTTATCCACAATAGTACACAACGTTCAAATCTTTATGGAGTTTAAGATATCTCCCTCTGAAGGAATTATTGCCCCAAATATATCTCCTACTACACCAGCAGCAGTTTCTCTCTTCTGTCTATTAGGATGTAATTCAGACAATTTCGGAAACCTTCTCAAATCCTCGAGTTAATATATCTTTGGGAAAACTATCCCCAAATAACATGTCCCATACCATCCCTTTGGAAGACGGTAATAAGCATTAAGTCCACATACATAATAGATCCCAGGGATCGCTGGATCCTGTCCATTTAACATGAACGTCCACTTACTCTGAAACAAAAACACATGCTTACATTCACTCATACCCACAAACACATTGTCATAATATGACTTCGGCCTAAATATGCTAAGCTTACCTACGTGTAGTGCATCTAAAGCTAACTTCCTCTGTTCCCTAATTGCACTGTAACCCTCACTCCTAGCAAAAGCTTGTTGCTGTAATCCTTTCTCCAATTTACCCTTCAACACCCTTCTCATATCTTCCGTGTGATCTAGAAAGCTTTTCTCTACAGGCGTAAGCAAACATGTCAAATTATTGCGGTGTGCATAGGATGTACTAATTGGTAGTGTTGCCTCAAAGAATCCCTTAACTAACTTTATGCTGTAGTACTTAGCTACACTACTCAAATCCTGTACGATAGGCACAAACGAAAACACAAGGTCATGGTTCGAATAAAAATAATGAATCTCTTCCTGATTATAGAATCTTGTTAGTAACAGACTACAACTTATCCCATATGTTAAAGGCAGACTATGATAGGTAACCCCTCTTGTACTGAGACAGGAATCTGTGTACACACATAACAATCTTTTGCATCTATTGTGTCAACGTACTCAGTCAGCAAGCAATAGAAAACATTAGTTGATAATTCTCTTTTTGCGTTAGTTCCCTCATGCAAATATTTTGCTTCCTGCTCAAACCTCTCCCAGGCTGTTAGTGCAGTGGCGGTCTCAGGAATTGTAGCATTATTAGTTCCACTCTTACCCACTAATGGCATACCCACAATCACAACTATGATGAATATCACACACATGACTCCCAAACCAACACCCAAACATTTACAATGCCTACTTCCCCAATTATCCTCTCTAGTGTTAGCCATGATCTATAAAGAATCAGAAAGTGAAAGGATCACTAGTTCAAACAACAACCAACAGAGGATGGTTAAAACTATTTTCCCCCCTTTTTTTTCAACTAAGTTAAAGCAAGCAAAAGTCTTTCTTCAGCAATTATTTACAGCTTTAGTTTTCACTCCCAGGATCCTTATCAATTCAGGTTAGCAGCTTGTCAAAATCGTGTTTCAAAAGTCAATTCAGGTTATCAGTGTCACATCCGGTAAGTTATCAGTCTCTTTTCTCAATTCTTCTTTAATTCAATTATCATGCCAACTCAGACTCTCTGGCCAGACTCAGGTACCAAAGTACTGACCTGGGACTTCTCCATCAAAGCAGAAGACCAAGAACTCTTGTTGCCATTCAGCTGACGTTGCATACGCCCATTCAGGACCCGCATACCTTCTGTTCGCTACTCTCTTTCTTTTCAACTTGCGGTCACCTTGCAACTCTCTTTCCCTCAGATCTTCTCTCCTTGTTGTATCAATCTCTTCCTCAATTGCATCTTCGACAACCACCTTTCCTTTTTTCACTTGCAACTCTGGCCACTTATCTCCTTTCAGTGTCTCTCTGGCCTTTGATCTTTCCTGGGGCAACCCTTCACCCTCCTCTGACTCTATGGTGTTTTCTCTTGATGGACCTGCAATTTGCTCAGGAGGAGTCTGTACAATCTGATTCTCTTCCGCCTCAACTCCTTCGCCTTCTAGGTCTGTCAGGGGCTCTAGCTCATTTCCATATTCGTCTGCTTCTGAGAGAACCTCCTTCTGACTTGGCTCTCCTGGTGCCTCAATGTGATAGGCTCACCGCCACCCCTCTGGGTCTCTTCTCCTTCGTCTCTTACTGGAGTGACCAAGCCGTCCTCAACGGGCTCTCCTTCTGTCTCAGTTCCCCTTCGATCACTCTCCGGCCCTGAGACTTCCTTCTCTGTTGTTGGTACTTTCAACAACTCAACTTCCTCATCAGTTGGACACGTCACCTTTTTCGTGTGACTGGCATGGATCCAGTTTGGCATTCCTGCACACTTCACAGCAGTTGTAGTCGTCAGTATTACTTGATATGGCCCCTTACAACGTAGCTCCAAACACGACTTCCTTACGTGCTTCTTGATGACAACCCAGTCACCAGCTTTCAGGTTGTGTCCCAGATCATTTATCGGTGGCAGGGTGGTAGCCTCCACCTGGTGAGAGAAAGAGTGGACCACATCAGCCAGACCCGTGCAGTAGTCCAACACCATATCATCTGAGATATTCACAAGAGCATTTGCAGGCACTGCGGGCAGTCTCATAGCTCAGCCCATGAGAATGTCATGAGGAGACAGTCCTGTTTTCTTGTTAGGTGTATTTCTCATTGACATTAGCACCAAAGGCAATGCATCGGGCCATTTCAAATTCATAGCTGCACACATTTTTGCCATTCTTGACTTCAGGGTACCATTCATCTGTTCCACTAGTCCTGATGCTTCAGGGAAAGTAACTACAATGCAACTCCTGTTCAATGTTCAATGCTGCACACAATAGCTTAACCACCTCGTTGTTGAAGTGACTTCCCCTATCTGATTCTAAAGAGTTCGGAAACCCGAAACGTGGAATCAATTCCCTAAGGAGCAGCTTCGCTACTGTGAGACTGTCATTCCTACGTGTAGGGTATGCTTCAATCCAGTGACTAAAGATACACACAATCACCAACACGTATCTCAAACCTCCACACGCAGGCATCTCAATAAAATTCAATTGCATTCTGCTAAATGGACCTCCTACTCTCCCAATGTGGCTCAAATTCACCACTGTCCCTTTCCCCGCATTCATCTGTTGACAGATGATACACCTGTGACAAATCACTTCTGCTGCTTGTCTGAACTTCGGATTAAACCAATCAACTTTGAACAACCTGATCATGGCATCCCTCCCAATATGTGCTTGACCATGGTAAAACCTCAAATTGTGACAGAAGACTGTTCGGCAAAACCATCTTCCCTTCATCTGAAACCCACAAATCATCTGGTCTTTGTACACATTGCATCCTAACCCAAGAACGCTTCTCATCTTTGCTGGCACGTCCCTGCAACAATCTCAATTCTTCTAACGTGTCAATCACCCTTAATGCGTAACCTGTGCATGTCTCATTTTCAGTTTCAGGTAACAATTCCCACTGATCCTTAAATGATATACAGTTCAACGCACAGAACCTAGCGACTTGATCCGCATATTCATTTCCCATTGAAACTGCCTTGTGATTTTAAATGAGCACTGCATTTCACCAAAGCAATTTCATGAGGTAACTGAATCGCGTGCAACAACTTAATTCTCTCACCATTTTTCACTGGAGAACCAGAAGAGGTCAGGAAACCCCTCTGGGCCCATATTTGGCCAAAATCATGACAATTCCGAATCCGTATCTGCTATCAGTATAAATAGTCACCCTCAGCTGGGCAGAAGCATGGCATGCTCTAGTAAGAGCAACCAATTCAGCCACTTGAGCAGAATATACTCTCTCAAGCCAAGAAGCTTCCAGGATACCAGAGATCGTACATACAGCTTATCCAGCTCTCTGCATTCCTACTGAGTCTCTTAAACACGAGCCATCAACAAAGATAATTTGGTCATTTTCTTCCAATTGGGTATCTTTAATATCAGGCCTCGGTTTGGTGCACATTTCTGTTACCTCAAGACAATCATGTTCTACATCTTCAACATCTTCAACCTCTGTGTTTTCATTTGGAAGCAAAGTTGCCGGGTTCAGCACTGTACATCTTTTCAACGTTACATTTGGTGACCCCAATATAATTGTTTCATATTTTGTCAGTCTTGCATTTGTCATGTGTTTTTGTACGGGTTAACAGGATCTCAACTGAGTGAGGGACCATGACTGTTAAAAGATGTCCCATCACTATGGCTTCACACTGTGTGAAGCTTTGACCAACTGCTGCTACTGCACGCAGACAACCCGGTAAGGCTGCTGCAACTGGGTCCAAAGTAGCTGAAAAATGCGCTACTGGTCGGTTTACACCGCCATGGATTTGTGTCAGGACAGACAAAGAGCATGCATCACGTTCATGACAAAACAGAACAAAAGTCTTCGTGTAATCAGGCAGACCTAAAACTGGAGCACTGCACATGCTCTCCCTTAGCTCAGTAAACACCTTAATTTCCTTTTCCGACAGCGTTATGACATCTGGCCCTTCCTTAACCGTCAGTCTCACCAATGGCTTGGAGATGACTGAGAAATTCGGGACACACTGACAACAGTAGCCCACCATTCCCAAAAACATCCTAACATCTCTCCGTGTCGTTGGGGTATTTATCTGTAACAGGGCAGTCACCCTCTCTCTGGATAACTCCCTCGACCCTTTCTCAATTTGGTGACCCAAGTATTTCACCTCTTTCTGGCAATATTGCAACTTCTTTGGGGACACCTTGTGTCTGTTTTTTCCCAAGTGGTTCAGTAAGGCAATCGAATCATACTTGCACTCATCCCTCGTTTTGGACGCGATCAACAAATCATCAATGTACTGCACTAGAGTCGATTGAAAAGGCAATTCCAATGACTCCAAGTCCTTCTTCAGTATTTGAATGAACATGGAAGGTGATTCCAAAAACCTTGAGGAATTCGACACCAATTGTAAACCTTGTCCAGGAATCGGAAACTGAAAAGAAATTGGCTGTCCTCATGAAGGTTCACAGAAAAGAATGCTTGGGACAAATCAATTACTGTGAACCACTCTGCATCACATGGAACCTGGAACATAATCACAGCAGGATTTGGCACCACTGGGCAGCTTTTCACTACTATGTAATTGATCTTTCTCAAATCTTGGACAATCCGAACCTTCCCACAAGGCTTTCTGAGCCCCATTATTGGTGAGTTACATGGACTGCTCATCACCTCCTTCAAGACTCCCTGTTTCACAAAGTCTGCAATTAACTGCGCCACCTTTATAAGGACATCTTGTGCCATATGGTTCTGCGGTACCTGGGGGAACACAGCATTTGGCTTTACATTGACTTTAACTGGCTCTACTCCTTTAATCAGTCCTACTTCTTTTCCAGTCAAATCCCACACCTTCTCTTGGACTGTTCTCTGAAAGTCTGCTGGCAGATCAGTCACTGTGAACATTGGGAAGAAGTTAATCAGAGGATACTCCTCAACTGTGGTCTCTGTTTCAGGCTCTGAAACTTGCTCCTCATCTCCTTCATCATCACTGTTTGTCTGAACCTCGATTCCCTCATTGGAACAGGTGATCAAACACATTTTCTTGCACAGTAAGTCTCTTCCCAGTAGGGATACGGGACTCGAATCGCAAACCACAAACCTGTGCAATCCCTGGTGCCAAGCTCAACCTGCACCGGATCTGTAATCGGATTTGTCAGGAGCTGGTTTGCCACTCCTACTACCTTGACTGTACGTCCCGAAAGAGGCAATTTCGGAACCTCTGCACTTCTGACCGTAGAGCGTGTAGCTCCTGTGTCAACCAAGAATGAGACCTTGTGACCCATTACTTTCCCTTGCACATAGGGTCCTTTCTGATCTACTTCTAGGGACGCTGCAAGCCTACACTCCTCACTATCTGAACTCTAATCTGACCATTCATCATTTATTCCATTCTCACCACGCAATGGGAACTGTTGTACTGCGTTACTTTGACTCATTCTTTGACCTGTGACCTGTTGAGGAAGCATCACCTGTTGCTGTTCCATTGGCGCTAAGGGCACTTGCATTTGCTGTCTAGGTGCCATAGGAACCTGCTGTTGCATTTGCTGCATCTGCATCGGTTGTATATGCTGCATCTGCACCTGTTGCATGGGTTGGAGACCCTGCATCTGAATCATGTTATTCTGAAAATTCGGATTAGGACCTCTTAGCCTTTTTCCCTTCATATTTTGAAATGCACTGACATCATTGCTTTGTTGAACAACACCCTCCTGCACCATCATCGAGCACTCCCGCTTCCAATGTCAAACGCCCCCGCAAGCATGACAAGGTAACATCTTCTTCACCCCCTGTACATTGTTTTGAACCAATACTGTGTTAAAATCCGGACTTCTATTCACAAAACCTCCGCGACCTCTGCCTCTCTCTTGTGCCTGAAACATCCTGTTTCCTTGCGGCTGTTGCACCATCTGTTGTAGACAACCTCCCTGCATCCCTGACTGTGCTGCCTTAATTTGCATCACCATCGCTTTCTCCTTCAGCTTCCTCTGCTTCAACTCAATCTCGTCACTACAGTACTTTGCATACTGCAACACCTCGTCAATCGGCTTCGCTTGCCAACAGATCAAGTGATTCTTAATCATCTGACTAATCTCAGGTCTGAATCCTTCAACAAATCTGAACACAAGGTGATTCATGTTCTTCGCCTCAACAACCTCTGTACCGCTGTATTGCTTGAACGCTTTCAACAACCTCTCATAATAGGCATGTATCAACTCTTTGGGTTCCTGTGCTGTCCGATCAATCTTTTGCCAATCAATATTCTGAGGCAAAACCCTCTGTTTCAAGAACTCAATCACCTTATAGTAGTATCTCATCACCTCAGGGGACGGTGCTCCTGTGACTCTACAACTAGTTCTTTTGCCTCCATGCCCAACCTCACAAAATTCAGGTACTCTTCCCCTTCTGACCTTCCTGCCACTGCAGGTGTAGTCTGTGGTGAATTTAACTTGTCTAACCAATCGTTCAGCTGTTGCTCAGTTAAACCTTGCAAGGAGATATTCCCAGCCTGCACTGTCGGTGTTTGCGGTATATTCGCACTCGAGATCTGCGGAGTTAACAGTCTCAAACCCGTCTGTCTCATGGTCTCTAGAGGAGCCCCAACCAGGCTGAAATCTAACAAAGACCTGGACCTTTCAATTGTCGGTTCCACTGGAGTCATCCCTTGAGAGCTCCCTACGAACCCTCCTCTTGTCATCTCTTGAGTCATTATCCCTTGATCGCATACTCTAGGCTTCATCTGCACATACAATGGTAAAGGCGGATCAACTCTAATGGGCAAAGATATGGCGTCTGGCATCTGCCTATTTCCCAAAACCCGTGGAGCATTAACTCCCATATTCTAGTTCATTACTGGTGCTATGGCTGACTGCGGTCCTGTGACCGAAGTGTAATTTGGAATCATCTGTTGCTGTACCTGGGGTAGAAAAGGTGAAGTGGGCTCAGTCTGAATCAGCTTTGGTCTTGAAAATGCCGGCTCTGACGGCACCATCAGATTTGTTGTGGTCTCTAAGATTGGGAGAGCAGGGTAAAGTCTCTGAACCTGTGGTGGCTGTAGCTGAGGTTGCATATCTGGAGCAGTAGACACACTAACACTACTCTGCACCGGAACTGGTGTCGAGACAGGACTAATCTGTATTGGATTCGCCGTCACCTTGTTCTGAGTCGAACTCACAGGACCTGTACTAGTACTCGGTCTGTTGTCATCTATTGCATATGGTGGTGGTCGATCATTCAGTAACTGATTAAGGAACTCATCATCGTCTGAGTCATCCATCTCTGACCAGGGCTTTTTAGCCTCTTTGTCTTTTGAGGAACTTTTGTCAGTCTTACAAGTTGCTTTTCCCCCTTTGTTTCCATTTTCTTGAGCTATTGCTGGAAACATCCTAATTCTGTCTATTGTTTCTCTCCTCCAAACTCTCTGTGCACTATCCCACCTAGCCTCCGCTAGTGTCTTTTCCGCCTTCCTCATTCTCCTCTCAAATTTCTGTTGCTGCTGTCGTATTGCCATCAGTTCTCAAATTGCTAGTGCCTCAAACTGTGCTGGCTTCGGAGGTGGCTTTAGCTCATTTAGCACCCTCTGCAAATTTTCCAAAACCCTTATATTGAACGTTCCATGCTCCGGAAACGCCAAATACCCTTCTTTCTCTGTCGCTTTGCACCATTGCTTTAGCCAAAGACATGCATGGCGCGACTCCCCTCTCCTCCATTACGGCGTAAACCGGTGTATCCTCTGGCGGTGTAACCTCCCCTACACTCGCAGTAATATATGTATCTCCCCTCAAAGCGCTGTTTAAAGCCTTGAAAAGTTTCATTTTTGCGTCTTTTATTTTGTTCACAATCGAATCAGGAAGTGACTTTAATTCCCAGAACTCTCTTCGCCTACCTTCTCAACCAATTGCCTCTCACGGACGGCTGCCAATCCATGCGTGACCCTTCTCACTAACCAACCTATCCCAGTGCGGCTCCAATGACATCACACTCACACACTCTGAGGCTGACAAAGTCTTGTGGCTTGTCTTCCTCACTCTCTCAATTCACACAAGACTAGTGCGATATATTGCGAGCACCAACAAAAACTCAAACTTGCCGGTTTACTACAGGAAAGTGTAACACAATCGCTTCAGAACTTTACAGAGATTTTGCTTAGCCTCGGCCACTACTCTCTCCTTCTCAGATCCCACACTCGCAAGCAAAATTTGACCTGCAAATTTCACTCTTGACTTGTCAATGGGTCGTTCTAGTGCACTTTAGAACTCACCAAATCTCCATTGAAGTTTTCATTCACTCACATTGACTCAAACTCGACTCGTCAACCACGCCCGATTGACCTATTAAACCGCGCAAATTACAACATAAACCAAGTGTCTCATACACTTATCAATATACTCCGGAGTCTTAGACCACGCCGGGTCCGTACATCACAAACAACCACATGGACAATGTTTTAGCACAAAGCGCCACACTCACATGAAGTTCGCCGACTTCCCTACTCTCATACTGCGGAGTATGAACACTCCTACTAAAACATCATCATTTGGCCTAAAATCCTCACAAACCTCACAATTCACCTGCGATATGCATAAGCTGTGCAAGCGCAAACCCTACTTCACTCACGCTATCACTAGAACGCCGAGAGCATACTCAAACTCACTTCAGCAGGCTCCGAGATTACGGGAAAGTCCTTTGGGACTTAGGGGCACATCATCTCTCCAATTTGCATCATTTAAAAAGAACAATTTTCCCAAAACCTCATTTTCTCGATACACCTTGCTTACTTCCAAACTACACTCATCAATTTCTACCAGACCTTTGGACCTTTTGAACCAACTATCTTATCAAACAGTGGTCCCTCGTCCTGGGGCTCCAAAGGGCCAAACCATTACCTATGCTACCAAAAAACTGATAGCGCGTCAGAGCCTTTATAAGTAAACTTACAAGGAGACACGCCTAGGTCGATTAACCTTTTGACCACGTTCGGAGACTTCCCAGAACGAGATATCTTATTGACATCACAATCAATATAACAATAAGTCAATAAATATTCGCAATACCTAATCAACAAGTTAGTCAATAACATTCAATAAAGATCAATAAAGCGAACACACCATGACCTTTCAGTCATGAATAACCACACAAATTTAGTTAGGAGTTAGAATATTTATTTCCCTATTAGTTACAATCTAATGTCATCCCCGTTAATCTCATTAGTAATTCAATCTCATTAGTGACTTTTCAAACTTTGTAATTAGAACACACTTAACCAACTCATAGAGAATATACGTTCATCATTAGCATATCATTAGTAAAAACTGCTTAGCAAAGTCTCAGTTATGCAGGATTCAACAAAGCAAGATTTCAGTCATTTGTCTATTTGCGTCAGATATTGGTGAACTGCTTAACTAACCTCGAATTAGCATTAGCATGTTGGACTTCATGCAAAACAATTTAGCAAACACAAATTTGAAAAACATCTAACTATGGCCTCTATCAAAAGAGAAGTTGGTACCTAGAAAGGAAAGGCAAACAGACAATTACAATTATCATCAGATAGTTACCCCTCCAACGAATCAGCAAACAGCATCAGTCTTCGTCCTCAGGACATCAGTCGATTCACCATCAGCAAGGATAGGACAGGGCAAGGTCTCAGTATTGCATAGCTAAGAATAAGGCTCATCCCTCATAAGGAGGAGAAGTAAGTATCAGGGAAGGAATGGGCTGAGGATGGTTAAATTATCAGAAGAATAAACGACAAAGTCTCAAAAGAATAATGGCAAAGTATGGCTAAAAATAAATGGCTCGGTGGAATGGCAAGGAATGGTGAAGAATGGCTGATTTCTCCTCGGGTTATGCGGTTATATCAAAACTGTTGAGCTAGCCCCTAACTCCCTATTGGATCATATTTGGTGCATCATTATCTCTGTCCAATAATTCTCCACGCACCATACTAGAATTTTCCACAAAACACAGTTCTCATGTAGTTGATTGGCTCCTGTAATTGGCGTCTTCATCAGGTGGAATGTCAGGTAAGAAAGTTACACTTTACGCTCCAGTCAGTAGTCCCATTGTTTTCTCCTAGTCCAGGCAGCCTTGCACCTGTTACGAATTACACTGTTGCCTTCAGCAAGAATGTCTCCTTGAGCAAGTCGGGTCCCAGGAGAAAGAATTTACTACGTCTACACACACATCTCTAGCTTCTGAAAAAGTACAGTTTTGCGTCCTTCAGGAAAACAGCACATTGCATGTTAGAAAAACACAGTTTATTATGAGACCAGGCAGCTAGGCCCAGACCCTCGCTAACTAAGGCCTAGTGATTAATTTAGCAAAACCCCAGTACATAACTCTAATTATAATATACTGATCGGTATAGGGAAAGGTGCGGAAGACATTGTGACGTGAAGGGTTAATTAGCTTGAGCAGTGTAGATGAGCGTGATGCCTGCTGAAACCTCCGAACAACGTGGAAAAGTTCATAATATTATTTTCAAGCTTGTTTGTGTAGAAGACTCCGTCTCAACCTTGAGAACGAGAGTACAGGGAGAAGATGGAATGAAAACAAAGGCTGGGGAAGGGCAGAGGAGCCAAGTGCTGATAACATAGCTAGAAAATGCCAGAAAGAGATAGAATCCAAGCTTCGAGTTATTTAAGCACTGAAGTGCGGGTGAGGGATTTGAAGCTCGCAGATGGGGTTGTGAAAGCCTCCCTGTTTTGCTGTTCAGAGACCGTGACGCTTGAGGGGGAGAGAGGTCCAAGAAGGCGGTAGAGGGCTTCCCAGCATTTCGTGGACTAAGTTAAGTTCCACACATGGATGAAAGGCCTTTTATTTTTTATGCTCTATTATTATGATTTGCTTGCACTGTGTTTATAATCTGAAGTATTCAGCTCGTTTATATTTTGCTTTTTGAACATCGTAGTGTGAGCTTGCTGCAGTAATTGAAACATGCATTTTGGTATGCAGTTAATCAAAGCTAATCTGAAGTATTCAGCTCGTTTATATTTTGCTTTCTGAACACCGTAGTGTGAGCCTGCTGCAGTAATTGAAACATGCATTTTGGTGTGTAGTAAATCAAAGCTTATCTGAAGTATTCAACTCGTTTATATTTTGCTTCCTGAACATCGTAGTGTGATGCATTTTGGTATACAGTTAATCTAAGCTTATATCTGTCAATGAACTCTTTGCTTATATATATATATATGCATAGATGCTCTTTGTAGTGTACTCATATATAAATAGATGCTTTTTTATTGCTATTCTTATTCTACTGTTGTTGATGTGCTAAATACATATATTCACCTGAAATTCTAGTAAAGCTAAATTGTAATCATAATTGGCGTGTGGTCCTTCATTGAGCGTCCTTATTGACTTATACCAAACAGGTGTCAACCAGTCACCTGGATAAGACATATGCTAATACAAATCCGTATATTAGTACATCATTAATTCGTCTTTAATGAGTTTTATTAGTCATCATATATATTGGTGGCCACTCCCCGTGGGCACATTTCAGATATGTACATTATTTTTCTACGTTAACACATTTTCTATGCAGCTTCATTACAGAATATATTGCAAGCTTTCCATGTTCATATTAATTTTAAAGGTCACACTCCAACAAAGATACAACAACTTTAACAAGGTATATGGCAAGGGACTGCTCCCTGCAACACCATGGTAACAATATTTAATATATGTTCAAGGAGTTCTGAGTTTCTTCCACTCCTATCTTTTCAAACATCTTCCTTCCTGATTCATGATCATATGTGTATTGAAGCAGTGTCTACATACGTAAAGTCTGTCTTCACATAACAAATATAATGTAACTGACATCTGATTAACATGCTTGGCTTTCACATATTGCAATAGCTACAAGGTACAAGATCATTTTGAGAAAGTCAAATATTTTAAAGGTTATAGAGGAGGTAAAAGTACCTTTGTTCTCCAGTTCTTTCAGTCGGACATAGATAACCTTTCTATATTGCAAATTAGGTCTTTGAGGGGCAGAATGGAGTGAGGCAGGTTGTTTTGGAATGGAGTGATTGTTTTGGATTGGAGTGGGGCAGATTGTTTTGAATAGGAGTAAGGCAGATTGTTTTGGATTGGTGTGGGGCAGTTTGGAGTGAGGCAGATTGCTTTAAATTGGAGTGGACAGATTATTTTGGACTGGAGTGGGGCAGATTGTTTTGGATTGGGGTGCATTAAATTGTTTTGGGTTGGCGTGGGGCAGATTGTTTTGGATTGGAGTGGGGCAGATTGTTTTGGATTGGAGTGAGGCAGATTGTTTTGGATTGGAGTAGGACAGATTGTTTTTGATTGGTTTGGGGCAGATTGGAGTGGGGCATATTGTTTTGGATTGAGTGGGGCAGGTGGGAAACAGCCATTACAATGCGGTTATTACCACGCATGACCGTTACTACAGAGCCATTACCACGCAAATGCCTTTACCATGCCTTGCCTTCACCACACGTCTTTACCAAGAATATACCTTTACCACGCATGCCTTTACAACAAATTTAGTTGTAAAGGCATTAATGGTAAAGGCATATGTGTGGTAAAGGTTTTAAAGGTAAGTATTCTTTTTTTTTTTTGTAGTCATGAATGGTAAAAGTGTATGCGTGGTAAACGTTTTGCAGGTAAGTACAGGGACGTTTTAAGTGTTTTATGTGTTTTTGGGTGCTAAGGGCATTTCTAGGTTTTAGGGATGGTATAGGGTTTGGGGTGGTAAGGGTTTTTTAGGTTTTAGGGTGGGTATGGGTTTTTGGGTAGTAAGGGCATTTTTAGGGTTTAGGGTGGGTATGGGTTTTTGGGTGGTAAGGGTATTTTTAGGTTTTAGGGTGGGTAGAGTTTTTGGGTGGCACTGTGATTTTAAATATATTTATTTAAATATATATATACACATATATGTATATGTTTGTGTAGAAATACATCTTGGGTAGATTGGAGCATGGCACATTGTTTTTGATTGGAGTAGGGCAGATTGTTTTTGATTGGAGTGGGGCACATTGGAATGGGGCAGATTTTTTGGGATTTAGAGTGATTGTTGGATTGGGGGCAGATTGTTTTGGATTGGAGTGGGGTAGATTTGAGTGGGACAGATTGTTTTGGATTCGAGTAGGGCAGATTGTTTTAGATTGGAGTGGGGCAGATTGTCTTGGAATGGAGTGGGGAAGCTTGATTTAGGTTGGTGTTGGGCAAATTAGAGTGCGGCAGATTGTTTGGGATTTGAGTGGGGCAGATTGTTTTGGATTGGAGTGGGAGTGATTGTTTTTATTTGATTGCGGCAGGTTGTTTTCGATTGGAGTGGGGCAGATTGGCATGGGGTTGGTTGGAGGGTTGGAGTATGGTGTATTGGAGTGGACTGGGATGAGTGGTTTGGTTTGGAGTGGGGTGGATTGGAGTGGTTGAGGTGGGGTGGATTGACATGGATTGGACTGGGGCGGATTGGATTGGAATGGGGTTGATTGGGGTGCACTGTACAATTACGTGTTAAAGCGTAATTTCTGAAATTACAGGTAAGAAACAATATTGACTTGCAATATTTAGAACAAGGTAATCGTCATCTTTTGAGAACAGTGCCCATGAGGAAAAAAAGAAGACTTGGCAAATTAAAAGAAATGAGTTAACTATAGAAAATAAAACTTTGCAATTATGGTTGTCCTGTTGGACACGTTTTTGCTATTCACACATCTTCTATTTGTAGGGCCCTAGGAGTTAAAAAGAAGGACCTCAATCACGTTGGGAGCAGCGATGGGCACTGATTAGATTGAATCAATTAGTGTTTGGTCCCTGCTCTAAAGACAGGAATGGAAATGATGCTTCACCTGTAGTGATGAATTACGAGGCTTTAAAGAAGAGTGCATGGAAGCCAAGAAATGGTAAGCAATGAGCAGAGGACCTGATCAGATGTTGGCGGATGGTGTTACTCTGTCACAAACGTGATGGCTATCCTGTCTGCCTTATTACGATTTCATTATGTCATATGGATATCACAATAATGCGTATGGGAAATCTGTCACGTTTATGACACTGTAACCCATCTGTGAAACTCTAAATCAGGCCCAGAGTCTCGCAAGCAAGACGAATGCGCTAGTGCGTGCACTCACAGACTCAACCCTAAAAGGAGGGGTAAATGTTTATCAAGGATGTTTGCGAGTTCATAGTAGTGAGCAAGGTTTGGGATGAGTCAGAAGAAAGACGGATGGCAAGGACAGAAGAGATTTTTTATAGCAAAATGTAAATAATTCCTACATACATATATATACACACAAATGATAACATTTTAGTTTGCTTGATTGAATCCCTCTGTGCACCGCTCTATATAAATATCCATTTGTACATTAAAGCAGCAATAGTTACATGGTTTGCTATCCAGCTTTTATCTTGTGGTACATTTACTATGGTTTCAAATAACTGTAATTAGCTTATATATACATAAGTATAAGCATGCCAACGTATTGTGGTTAGTAGTAGCAGTCTTAACCCTCTATATGTACAAAGAAGCAGCAACTTTGACACAGTCTGATATACACATCTATCTTTTAGTCTGATATAGAATTTTCCCCTTATATAAATGAATCTGCTTACAGCAGCAGGCGTGGTTTAAAGCGCAATGATGTGTGCTTGTATAACAATAGCTCATTTCCATACTGTGAGAAGTATAGTTTGTCATGTCTGGGTATACTGTTGTTGTAAGCGTATGCTTGAGAGAGAATGTGTGTTCACGTGGATGAGTGAGCCTGAGTGGCTGGTCATTCGTGGAGATATGCATCTGTGGTTTTGGGGCTTTCTTCTTTTATTCTCATGAGGTGATTTTCTGCTCTGTGAGAAGGAGCGAGTAGTTGCATAGGCCAATTTCAAAGTTCTAGAATGGGAGTGCAGAACAACACAAAGATGGAGATATTAAGCAAATGAGATGTTGAGAGTAACACACACACATGCATACACACACTGAAGTTGTAATTACAGTTTCAACTGTCCCACTTGCACTTCGACCCTTGGATATGTTGTTCAGATGATCAAAGAAAATTGTTTTTGCATTGTTTTGAAGAATACTTGCTCTAAAATACCTAAACATAACAAGGGGACTGGTCCCCATTACTTTGTATTCCTCATGTGATGTTAGGCTTGGTTAGATTTTCCCAAGACCCTAAAGGCTAGTTTGGTCACCGTTGTGTGCATTATCTATGCCAACAATCGCCAACAACCATACACCCATCCACACACTTGCACACACACATTCAACACCCTCCTCCACACACACACACACATGCTCGAGTAAATACACAGACATCAGCCTCACAAATCCAAACAACACAAAAGGAGGATATGATCAAAATGAGTGACAGATGGAATCTTATAAAACATAAAACAAAATATCAGTTAGGTGTTGAAATTGCAACAGTCTAAAATCCAGATCTCTTTTAACTGAACAAATAGTAACAATACCAACGAGAATGGTCAGAAATGGGGTGCAAGACAAGAAAATGTGACTGATAGACACATTCTATGAGTATGAACAAGACAGGAGATAGGATTACTGTTTAAATTAAAACACCGTTTTTGTATCACATCTTTATTATGCTGACTTATCAGCCTTTATTTCATGAAATCACAAGTTTAATTTAATACCAAATAATTATCAGTAAATACATATTTAAAAAAAAGATCAAATCAGAACATTACACACATGTCCACAGGTCAGTTAGCCAGGAGTACCACAATCAGATGATCTATAAATGCTCAACAATAAGTATATTACAGAGCTAAAAGCCTTGCAGGTAACTCAGAAATCCTTTGGGCCACTCCTCTTTGACATCAAAATTATACGTTCACATCTCATTCAATAGGATATTGGCTCCAAATCACCAAGCTCATCAGTAAATGATTCGTTGTATATGAAACTATGCCCAGCCTCACACCATACTAGTTACACTGCACAGTCTTGAGTCGCAGAGAAAATGATACCCAAATCACATCACACAATACAACTTAGACTACAGTCTCTGACTACACTCTCTGAGAATATGTTCAGAATAGAGTGGAGTGGAAAACCAACCCAGAAGTAAGTTCGGCCTGTCATTACTATCTCACTCTTCTTCCATTAAGAAAATAATTTCCCCCTTTGCCTTGCGGTGGACCTCAGGAATTTTTGTAGCTACTTGATGGCCTGGAAACCAAAATGAGCTCTGACAAAAATGCACACACCAGCCTCGCCAAACAGGCAGCTACAATCACAATGGGCCCATGTGAACATGGTTAGGCTATGGCAGCCTATTGTGCTCTGAAACAGCCCTTTGTCTTGCATCTTACCAGGAAAATGCCTGAGTATATAGTCCAGCCATGAAACCACATCTTCTGTCAAGTCTTTAGTCTAAAATGCCTTTATCATCTCTGACTGCTTTTCTGATTCTCCCTGTTACTCTGCCAACCCTCTGAAACTGCCTTAATTTGCACTAGCGCTGTACGAAGCAAAACACAGGATACCACAAAGTATCGACCTATCTATTTCTATAAATACATATATTTGTCCTGTGTTTTGTTATCATTTTTGTTCATCAGAGAGAGAACCTGAGACAAAGGAAGAAAGAAAAAAGAAATATAAAAAGCTACAGAAAGATATAAAAGGAAACAAGAAAAAGATATAAAAGGAAACAAGAACAAGCATTGGCAAAGACACTAGGGGGGTGATTCTGACCGCGGCGGACGGCGGTCGCCGCCCGCCAAGCGGTTCCCGCCGAAAGACCGCTCCGCGGTCAAAAGACCGCGGCGGTCATTCTGGCTTTCCCACTGGGCTGGCGGGCGACCGCCGAAAGTCTGCCCGCCAGCCCAGCGGGAAACACCCTTCCCACGAGGAAGCCGGCTCAGAATGGAGCCGGCGGAGTGGGAAGGTGCGACGGGTGCAGTTGCACCCGTCGCGAATTTCAGTGTCTGCAAAGCAGACACTGAAATTCTTTGTGGGGCCCTCTTACGGGGGCCCCTGCAGTGCCCATGCCATTGGCATGGGCACTGCAGGGGCCCCCAGGGGCACCACGGCACCCCATACCGCCATCCTGTTCATGGCGGGCGAACCACCAGGAACAGGATGGCGGTAAGCGGTGTCAGAATCCCCATGGCGGCGCAGCAAGCTGCGCCGCCATGGCGGATTCCCATGGGCAGCGGTAAGTCGGCGGTACCCCGCCGGCTTTCCGCTTCTGGCCGCGGCTGTACCGCCGCGGTCAGAATGCCCGGCGGTGCACCGCCAGCCTGTTGGCGGTGCTACCGCCAACCTCCGCCATGGCGGTAATTAGCGCCGCGGTCAGAATCACCCCCTAGAGGTCTCACCTATGCAAAAGATATTGGCTTTGCCAATGTGTTTTAGCCATGTTATACACCAGCGTGGCTGCGGTGTAGCATGACTGGAAGTTAGTGGTGTAGAGGAGAGTGGGGCAGAGTTTTGTACAGTGGAATGGTGAGGAGTGGAGTACACTGTTGTTGAGTGGTGTGGCATATAGGGGGTCATTACAACATTGGCGGTAAAAGCCGTTTACCGCCGTACAGAAGACCACCAATACACCGCTGCGGAATTCCGCCACAGCTATTATGAAACACATCGCAGAATCTGCCTAAATTCAGACACCCACAGAAGTCCGCCACACCAAAGGTCAGTGATAAACTGGCGAAAACAAATCCTCCACCGTCATGCCAACAGAAACACGCCCATGCTATTACGACCCACGAATCCACGCGGCGGTCTTTCAACCGCGGTATTCCATTGGCGGTACACACCGCCGTGCTCAAAATACACACACATCTCCAAAACACCGCCACATTGGACAATTCAAAATACACACACCTGATAAACATACAAACACCACTCCCACACACCCAACACAATATAAAACACACACCCACATCACCCACAAACCCCTACGACCCAAAATTTGAGACGAAGGCAACAGAGAGAGCACAGCAACAGACAACCCCACCACACAGAGGCACACGACACCATCACTCACACAACATCCACGCACAAAACACCCCACACCACTACACATCACCACACTCATCACCACATACACCACCCCACACATCACCTACACCACCCCGTCGCACGCCAAAGACACCCCAGGTTTTCGGAGGAGGAGCTCAGGGTTATGGTGGAGGAAATCGTACGGGTAGAGCCACAGCTATTTGGATCACAGGTGCAGCACACCTCTATAGCTAGGAAGATGGAGCTATGGCGAAGAATCGTGGACAGGGTCAACGCAGTGGGACAGCACCCAAGAAATCAGGAGGACATCAGGAAGAGGTGGAACGACCTACGGGGGAAGGTGCGTTCCGTTGTCTCAAGGCACAACATCGCGGTTCAGCGGACTGGCGGCAGACCCCCACCTCCTCGCCCACAACTAACAACATGGGAGTAGCAGGTCTTGACCATTATGCATCCTGAGGGCCTCGGAGGAGTCGGTGGAGGAATGTACACTGGTAAGTCAAATCTTAACTATCATATCCCCCACCCTACCTGCATGCTATCACACACCCCCACCCTTACCCCCTCCCCTATCACTCCAAATCCTCACTAATGTACAAATAACACAAACCACCCATCCAAACACCAAGCCCTGCATGACACAACAAATCATGGACACCCATCACTAAAGCATGCCCACTGCATATACCCATAACAACCCCTAACCATCACCACACAAGCCCCCACACAGTAATGCTAGCACTGGGGTACACGTTCACCCACCCATTGCACACCATGACACACACAGATGCAATAATCATGCTTTTATACCCCTGCAGGACCACTACGTAACGTCACCAGACTGGAGGGTCCATACATGTCCACTCCACCCACAGAAGTGGCCCACAGTGATGACAGCAGCTCTGGCCAACTGGATCCAGATGACCAGCCCGGACCATCGTGGGCCTCGGGACAGTCGGTTCCCCTCGCACAGGCACAGCCCAACACTGACCTTCCACCCTCTGGTAACACCAGCACAGCACCCACCCAGCGGGCCAATACCTCCGTCCCCAGGACACGTCAATCAGCTGTGTGTCCACCACTACAGGGAACCCAGGATAACACACCACCCCAACAACAACAGGGACCTGGGGGCAGTGGTAGTGGGCACACGGTCCAGGGGATGGAGGCCCAGGAACACAGGGGAACTGGGAGGGCTGCTTTGCGACAGGGGGCGGACAGGCCAAGGGAACCCACTCTCCACGAGGCCCTCTCCTCCATCATGGGAGCATACCACCACTCCCAGGAGACGATGGCTACGGCCCTGGCCAAGTTTCAGGAGACCCAGCGCCTGCAGGAGGAACAGTATTTGGGGTTCAGGGAGGAGCTCAGAACCATCAGCTCCGCCCTGGGCACCATCGTAGGGGTGCTGAAGGACATACCGAACACCATGAGGGACACCGGTGCACTCCAAGGGGCCCCTGACACTAGCCTGGACGATGAACTGCCCACCACCTCTGCCGGCGCTAGTGGACAGGACGCCCGCCACAGGACCACCACACCAGCACCCCACCCCCTGCAGACGGAGAACCACCCCGCAAGCGGTCCCTGAGATCCAGGAACAGGACAGAGCACGATGGCAAGACCCCCGCCAAGAAATGAGACCACCCTGATTGTGATCCCACTGTCCCACTTTGTAACCCTGTCCATATTCGAACTGCCACAGCTCCACTTCCTATGCCCATATGGGCAGTGCACCTGTGAGACTAATAGACTGGACTCTGCCATGGACATTCCTCCACCATCACCCATCACCATTTTGCCACCCCCTCCAATAATTAGCACTTCAATAAACACCCTTGAACCACAAAACAATCTGGAGGCAGTCTGTGATTTTGAAAATGTGTATTATCTATGACAATGACAAAATTTGTTTGAAAATGTAATGTCAACATACCTATGTAACACATCACAAGTCCATGAAGGATGCAAGCAGATGAAACACGTTGGTAACCACACCTGTGAAACCGTAATGGAAATGTACAACTCAGTTACCAAATACTGCTTCAAATTGACAGACAGGATAGAGGTAGAAGTGTGAAAGTAAATGTACTAGTAAAGAAAGTGTTCTCACCTGTGTGTCACTGGAAATATTGCTGTATGACTGAGTCCCTGTTGTCAATGTCTTCTTCCTCTGCTTCCTCCTCATCACTGTCCACAGGCTCCACAGCTGCCACAACACCGTCATCTGGACCATCCTCCTGCAGAAAAGGCACCTGGCGTCGCAAAGCAAGATTGTGAAGCATAGAGCAGGCGATGATGATCTGGCACACCTTCCTTGGTGAGTAGAATAGAGAACCACCTGTCATATGGAGGCACCTGAACCTGGCCTTCAGGAGGCCGAAGGTGCATTCGATCACCCTCCTAGTCCGCCCATGGGCCTCATTTTAGCGTTCCTCTGCCCTGGTCCTGGGATTCCTCACTGGGGTCAATAGCCATGACAGGTTGGGGTAACCAGAGTCCCCTAATTGCCACACCCGGTGCCTCTGGAGTTGACCCATCACATAAGGGATGCTGCTATTCCGCAGGATGTTGGCGTCATGCACTGAGCCAGGGAACATAGCATTTACCTGCGAGATGTACTGGTCTGCCAAACATACCATCTGTACATTCATCGAATGATAACTCTTCTGGTTCCTGTACACCTGTTCACTCCTGTGGGGGGGACCAGAGCTACATGGGTCCCATCAATGGCACCTATGATGTTAGGGATATGTCCAAGGGCATAGAAGTCACCTTTAACTGTAGCCAAATCCTCCACCTGAGGGAAAACTATGTAGCTCCTCATGTGTTTCAGCAGGGCAGACAACACTCTGGACAACATGCTGGAAAACATAGGCTGGGACATCCCTGATGCCATGGCCACTGTTGTTTGAAATGACCCACTTGCTAGGAAATGGAGCACTGATAGCACCTGCACTTGAGAGGGGATTCCTGTGGGATGGCGGATTGGTGACATAAGGTCTGGCTCCAAATGGGTACACAGTTCCTGGATTGTGGCACGATCAAACCTGTAGGTGATGATTAAGGGGGTCATTCTGACCTTGGCGGTCCATGACCGCCATGGCGGAGTGCGGCGGAAGCACCGCCAACAGGCTGGCGGTGCTTCCTGGGCCATTCTTACCGTGGCGGTTTCCCGCCGGTTTCCCGCTGGCCCAGGGAACCCGCCATGGCGGCGCTGCTTGCAGCACCGCCATGGGGATTCCGACCCCCTTCCCGCCAGCCTGTTTCTGGCGGTGTCCACCGCCAGACCCAGGATGGCGGGAACGGGTGCCGTGGGGCCCCTGGGGGCCCCTGCACTGCCCATGCCACTGGCATGGGCAGTGCAGAGCCCCCTAACAGGGCCCCACAAAGATTTTCACTGTCTGCTTAGCAGACAGTGAAAATCGCGACGGGTGCCACTGCACCCGTCGCACCCCTTCAACTCCGCCGGCTCCATTCCGAGCCGGCTTCATTGTTGAAGGGGCTGTCCCGCTGGGCCGGCCGGCGGTCTTCTGGTGGTCACCCGCCGGCCCAGCGGGAAAGCCGGAATGACCGCTGCGGTCTTTCGTTGGGAACCGCTTGGTGGGCGGCGACCGCCGACCGCCGCGGTCAGAATGACCGCCTAAATGTCGCTCCTCCATTGTCAACGGTCCACCAGCGGTCGGTACACCGGAGGATTCCACCATCTCCTCACATGTCCCAGCTGACGGTGCCTAGGAAGGACAACAGCGACCACAGAGTCAAGCAATTCAGAGGTATGTACCCACAGCTACACAGAACATGAAACAAAATCCAAAAAGTTGTCTGTATGTGTGTTGAGTCCAGGCCTAGGTATGTGTGACGCACTTGAAAATGAAGCCATGTGGGCCCCCTGAAATGGCGGATGCCTGACCTCTAAAGTGGGACAATGGGATGTGAGGTAACTGCGCTGGCGTTCTACACCGTCGCGGTAGGCGGTCGTAGACCGCGGCGCAATGCTGCATTGGTTAACATTGGACCCTATGGGTCCCAGGAGCCAATGACGAACTGCGCCGGCGGTGATGATACGCACCGCCGCGGACGTCACCGCGGCAGACATGACTGCCATTTTCTATCTGTTCAATCACTCGATACCTGATCTTCGACAGGAGAGGACCTACACTGCAGGTGCTGCTGTGACCTCCGTCTGGAAGAGACAATGGCACATGCGTCTGGGGAAAGGGCCCCTGCCTTCACTGCACAGGAGTTGGAGAAGCTCGTGGACTGGGTACGCCCCCAGTACACGCTACTCTACGGTCCTCCAGACCAACAGGTGAGTACATAGGGTGCAAGTTGTATGGGCTATGCCTGGGTGGAGAGGGCTGGATGTCAGTAGGAAGGGGGCAGAGTTCTGCGAGCATGAAGAACTGTGAATGCATGTGCCACATGGCAAGGGCAGGGATGTGGGCCACTCACTTCGACGGTGCAGTTGGTAATGACTTCTCTTCTTCCCCTGTACATGTCATGTAGGTCAGCGCCCACCAGAAGAAGGATATTTGGCGTGCCATCGCCAAGGACGTCCGGACCCTGGGGGTCCACCAGAGACGGAGCACCCACTGCCGTAAAAGATGGGAGGACATTCGCCGCTGGAGCAAGAAGACGGCGGAGGCTCAGCTGGGGATGGCCTCCCAACGTGGGAGGGGTGCCCGTCACACCATGACCCCCCTGATGTTCCGGATCCTGGCGGTGGCCTACCCTGAGTTGGATGGGCGCATGAGGGCATCACAGCAGACACAAGGGGGTGAGTACACTCACATTCTGATGACTTTGTGCGCAGTGGAGGGGTCTGGGTGGGGGAGGAGGGCTGTGGGTTTCCTTAGGCCAGGGCGAGTTCCGTAGGCTAGGCCCCTGCGTAATGCAGGCCATGTGCCACTCCACCCCACCTCTGTAGAGTGCCAAGTACAGGTATATATGCCCCTGTGTCATCCATGTGTGCAGATGTCCACCATAGCCATGTAGGCCATATCCCAGGAACTGCATCTGTAGAGGCCAAGAGCACGGCGTAGTGCAGGGGGCTGCTGTGTCTGTATTGTCCGCCAACGGTAGCGGTAAGCCATGCACTCAACCTGTCTTTCTTCTGTTTCCCCACCCCTTTTTGTGCTCTCCCTGTTCTTTTGTTCAACAGCATCATCAGGCGGAGGTACAGTGGCACCGGAGCACAAGGGGGATGCATCCCACATGGCCATGGAGGGCCACACCACGGACTCAGAATACACCAGTGGGACGGAGGGCGAGGGGAGCTTCACAGCGGTCACCGGATCAGCAACCAGCGACATGGACTCGTCCTCCGATGGAAGCTCCCTTGTGGTGGCGGCAACATCTGTGCCCCACACTTCTACAGGTACAGCCGCCACACCCCCTACCAGCACCGCCCTCCCAGCAGCCCCTCAGCCTTCGCCCCGTGCCCGCTCATCCAGGAGGGTGGGCATCACCTTCGCCCCAGGCACCTCAGCCCCTGCCCTTGTCACCCCTGCTGCCCTCAGTGAGTAGGCCATTGACCTCCTCAGGTCACTCACTGTTGGGCAGTCTACCATTGTGAATGCCATCCAGGGTGTAGAAAGGGAGTTGCAAAACACTGATGCATTCCTGGAGGGCATTCATTCTGGTCAGGCTGCCCATCATCGAACCCTGCAATCTCTGGCCTCAGCACTGATGGCAGCCATTGTCCCTGTGTCTAGCTTCCCCCCTCCAACTTCCTCCACCCAGACCCAATCCCCTGTACCTCAGCCTATCCCAAGCACACCATCAGACCAGCCTGCACACACGTCAACACACAAGGGCAGCTCAGGCAAACATAGGCACCACACATCCCACAGGCACTCACACAAGCATCACCCACATACAGACACAGCAACATCCACTGCCTCCACTGTGTCCCCCTCCTCGTCGTCTCCCTCCTCCCTCCCAGTCTCGTCTACACTCTCACCTGCATGCACTACCACTACAGCCACTAGGACTCGCACCAGAACACCCAGCACCACACCCCGCTCACCTGCATTCACCACCCCCACTACCATTTACACGTCCCCTGTGTCCTCTCCCAGTGTGTCTGTGACACCCCCTCCCAAAGTACACAAATGCGGGCACACACACACCCAACATCCATCCACGTCACGACAGCCTCCAGAACATGCACCTGCACCCAAATCATCAAAAGTTACACCTCCTACAACCACCTCCTCTTCCTCCACTCCCAGACCCCCTACAGCTACCCATCCCAGTGTTCGTCAGAAACTTTTCCTGAGCAACGTTGACCTCTGTCTCACCACCCCCCCCTCCAATTCATAGGTCCCGTAGTAGCACCTCAGCCAAAAAAAGTCCGGTACCAGTGGTGCCTGTTAGAGGTATGTGGAGTGCACCGGGCACCAGGGCAGCCAGTGTGGCACGGAGCCAAAAGCACAGCCAGTCCCCCCCCGTGAAGCACCAGAAGTTGGACAGTGCCCGACGGGAGAGGGTGAAGACTCCTGCTGGCAAAGCCGCTCACAAGGGTCCCGGGGGGAGTGTCGAGTCAGCTGTGACTCCTCCCAAGGTGGGGAAGGGGCAGAAGAAGTCGCCAAAGTCTGGTAAGAGCAGCACGGCGGAGAAGGTCGCCATCCTCCCCGCTGCCCAGGACGCCACCGCCAGCCCCATCGTCACTGGTCCGGAGACCACTGCCACAGTCAGTGCCCAGGAGGGCAGCACAATCGTCACTGGTCCGGAGACCACCGCCAGAGTCAGTGCCCAGGAGGGCAGTACAATCGTCACTGGTCAGGAGACCACCGCCAGAGTCAGTGCCCAGGAGGGCAGCACAATCGTCACTGGTCCGGAGACCACCACCAGAGTCAGTGCCCAGGAGGGCAGCACAATCGTCACTGGTCCGGAGACCGCCGCCAGAGTCAGTGCCCAGGAGGGCCCCGGCAGCCACAGCCCCGCTGGGCAATGAGGGACCGCCATGGCACACACCGCTGCACAGGTCAGAGACAGCAAAGTCAAGCACCGCTGAACAGGGCAAAGACTGCCATGGCAAGCACCGCTGAACAGGTCAGAAACTGCAAAGTCAAGCACTGCTGTACAGGGCAAAGACCGCCATGGCAAGCACCGCTGAACAGGTCAGAAACTGCAAAGTCAAGCACCCTCTGAACAGGGCAAGCACCGCTGAACAGGGCAAAGACCGCCATGGCAAGCACCGCTAAACAGGGCAAGCACCGCTGAATAAGGCAAAGACCGCCATGGCAAGCACCGCTGAACAGGTCAGAAACTGCAAAGTCAAGCACCGCTGAACAAGGCAAGCACCGCTGAACAGGGCAAGCACCGCCAACTCAAGCATCGTTAGCTCATGTGCGGCAGGGGCAGTGACGGAACTGGGACCGTCACGGGGAGCGTGGTGCACTCTGGGCACCAGTCCCCCTCCAGAACCAGTGGAGAACAGCATCCACTACCTGAGTCCTTAACAGGATGAAGCACTCTGGGCACCAGTCCCCCTCCAGAACCAGTGGAGAACAGCATCCACTACCTGAGTCCTTAACAGGATGAAGCACTCTGGGCACCAGTCCCCCTCCAGA
Organism: Pleurodeles waltl; assembly: GCF_031143425.1. Lineage (NCBI taxonomy): Eukaryota > Metazoa > Chordata > Amphibia > Caudata > Salamandridae > Pleurodeles > Pleurodeles waltl. Next base: position 620,619,160 of record NC_090437.1, on the reverse strand, counting down.
ACCTGTGGAGAACAGCATCCACTACCTGAGTCCTTAACAGGATGAAGCACTCTGGGCACAAAGCCCCCTCCAGAACCAGTGGAGACTGTTATCCACTTGAGAGTCTGTGGCTTTGCACTCCCCAGGATGGTACAGTGGGCAAACCACCCACTGAAAAGACTTGTGAGACTGTGGCTTTGCACTCCCCAGGATGGTACAGTGGGCAAACCACCCACTGACAAAACTTGTGAGACTGTGGCTTTGCACTCCCCAGGATGGTCCAGTGGGCAAACCACCGACTGCAAAGACTTGTGAGACTGTGGCTTTGCACTCCCCAGGATGGTACAGTGGGCAAACCACCCACTGTAGAGACTTGTGAGACTGTGGCTTTGCACTCCCCAGGATGGTACAGTGGGCAAACCACCCATTGAAAAGACTTGTGAGACTGTGGCTTTGCACTCCCCAGGATGGTACAGTGGGCAAACCACCCACTGAAAAGACTTGTGAGACTGTGGCTTTGCACTCCCCAGGATGGTACAGTGGGCAAACCACCCACTGAAAAGACTTGTGAAACTGTGGCTTTGCACTCCCCAGGATACATCAATGGGCATGGAGCCCCGTCGTGGATCTGGCGTGGTGCTGTCATCCGGCTGAGGTGCCCCCCTTTCCCTTCCCCCTGAGGTGCCGGTTGTATTTCTATCAGATTCCCCTGCAGTGTTCTCTCCGTTTCTGGACAGGTATCGTGTGTGGGCCTCGCCCATGCATTTTGGGCCCAGTGGTCGACGGACATTGAAATATGCATACCTGCACTACTAATCGTGATGTATATTTTTGGAATGTGTATATATTTCTGTATATATTAGCTTACTGAATTTTGATACATTACAATGGTTGTACTGATTTCCTTTTGTCTTTGCATTCTTCCGGGGGGTTGGGGGTTGGTACTGTGATGTTTGGAAATGCATTGGTGTGTGTGTTGTAGTGTGCGAGGGTCGGGGTGGGGGTGGGGGTGTTGCGTGTGTGTGTTCCTGACTTTTGCCTCCCCCCTCCCCTATGTCGTAGGTGCAGTACTCACCGTTGTCTTCGGCGTCGCCGTTGCTGATGTTCGTAGAGGAGCAGGAACACTATCGCAGGGAGTATTTGGAGTTCCGGCTCCATGGTGCCCTCCTTCCTCGTGAAGTGTGTTAAGGTGAGCGTTTTCCCATTGCAAAAGCTGTTTCCGCCGTGTTTTTATCCACAGTGAATCCGCCCCGGAAAAGGTGGCGGATTGGCCTGTTGTAATACTGTGGGTGTTACTTTGTCTTCCGCCTGTCTGTTGGCGGTGACCGCTGCGCTGCTTGTCTGTACCGCCGTGGCGGTCGGAGTGTTAAAGTGGCTGTCTATGTTGGCGGTTTCCGTCACGGTCATAATTCCCTTTTTTGTTCCGCTGGCCTATTTGCGGTATTACCGTCGCTTTAACACCGTCCGCCAGGGTTGTAATGACCCCCATAGTGTCATGTATTGGATTGGCATAGTGTGGCGTTGCGTAGAGTGCATACACTGGAGTGGCATAGAGTAGAGTGGACTGGTGAAGAGTGCATTGGCATCGAATGTTACAGAGTATAGCGGCATAGAGTGCAGTGCCATTGAGTGCAATGGCATTGAATTCAGATGTGTACAATGCAGCGACGTAAAATGCAGTTGCGTAGATTAGAGTGGTGCATAAGTGCAGTGGTGCAGAGTGCATAGAGTAGAGTGGTGTGGCATAGAGTTGAGTGATGAAGAGGGCAGTGGTACAGAGTAGAGTCGAGTGGCATAGATGGTAATGTCTCAGAGTGGTGCAGAGCAGAGTAGCACAGAGTGGTGCAGAGTAGAGTATAGTGTTGTAGAGTGCAGTGGCACATAGTGCAGTGGTGTAGAGTGGAGTAGCATAGAGTGGAGTGGTGCAGACTACAGTGGGATAAAGTTCAGTGTCAGAGAGTGCAGTGTTGCACCACAATGCAGTGGCCTAGAGAACAGTGATGCAGAGTAGAGTGCAGTGCCATAGAGTGCAGTGACAGAGTGCAGTTGTGTAGAGTGCATTGGCATAGAGTGCAGTGGTTAAGAGTAAAGTAGTGTAGAGTGCAGTGGCATAGAGTGGAGTGGTGCAGAATAGAGTGGCGTAGAGTGCAGTGGCATAAAATAGATTGTATCAGAGTAGAGTGAAGTGGCGTAGAGTGGAGTTGTGCAGGGTAGAGTGCAGTTGCGTAGAGTGGTATAGAGTGTAATGGCGTAAAGTGGTGTTGTGTTCAGTGACACATAGTGCAGTGTTGCAGAGTGTCATAGAGTACACTGGTGTAGAGTGGACTTGTGCAGAATAGATTGGTGTGGCCTAGACTGGAGTGGTGTAGAGTGCAGTTGTGAAGAGTGCAATGGGGTAGAGTGGCAAAGGGCGCATTGGCATTGCGTAGAGTGGTAAAGAGTAGAATAGAGAGACGTAGAGTGAAGTGGAGTGCAGTGGCACAGAGTGGAGTGCTGAAGAGTGCAGTGGCATTGAGTGGCATGGAGCGGCATAAAGTTGAGTGATGCAGCATAGAGTTGAGTGGAGCAGAGTGGTGCAGAGTAGAGTTGAGTGGGGTAGAGTGGAGTATTCACGGTGTGGTAGCACACCGCTTTTACAGACAACACATTTTCAATTGAAATAGAAATTACATTTGCACAGACAGTTTTACTGATAAAACTATACAGTGCGCAGACAACATGTGGAAATAGCATCACCTAGTGTATTGATTTGTTTTGATAATATTAAAGTACTTGTTTCCAACAAACTTCAGAAATAACAGAAAATGTGCTTCATTTGTGTTCCTAATTCTGATATATTCTGAAATACTTACACAGATCATTTAAATGTTTGTGTGTGCTAGTAAAAACTCTTTCGATCCTCAATATCCAGCAAGATTGTCACCTAAATCCCCTTATCTTTAGTCAGAGAAAGAAAAGTAAACAAGTGCCCTAGGAGACAGCACCTGAAATTTGACCTCGCTCTTTCAATGCACAGCAAATGTGACGAGATAAGAACAAGATTTAGAGGCCTGTTTAGAGAAAGGGAGCACTCAGAAGGATAAGTAAATAAGGTTTGGGCAAATGAAAGTAGGAACTCTAACTGGATAGCCTAAAATAAATAAAGCCAGCAAAAGGAAAGCAAGAACATGTGAGTTACAAACCACAAAGCCAATGGCAATCGATGGGCAGAATGCATTCCTAGGTCAGCTTTCTGCATGTCCCCAAGATGTTTCTAGAAAATCAGACACGCAAGCACGCCATCGAGCTCTGGGACCTGGTCGACTCCACCGCCCCAGACGTAGCCTTCCTGACCGAAACCTGGTGGAACAACTCCTCGGCGCCCGACATCGCAATAGCCATCCCGGACCGCAACAATGGAATCGGAGGAGGCATAGCCATCGCCCACAAATCCTCCATCAAGGTTGACACCCACACTGACGACTCCCTCAAGACCACCGAACACCTACACTTCCGCATCCACACCGACCCCAACACCACTCTCAGAGGAACGCTCATCTTCAGACCCCCTGGACCACGAGCACCTTTCAGCGAATCCCTCGCCGACCTCACCAGCACCCACGCACTCACCTCAACGGATTACATCCTCCTCGGGGACCTAAATTTCCACTTGGAGAACAACAACGACACCAACTCCACTACTCTGATCGACAACCTCACCAACCACGGCCTCAGACAACTCGTCAACACACCAACCCACATCGCCGGCCACACGCTTGATCCCATCTTCTCCTCAAGCGCCCACATCACCTTCAACCATACCACCGTACTCCACTGGACCGACCACCACTGCATCCACTTCACCTACAAGAAACATACCGAGCACCATCGCTCCCAACAACCACCCCGCCGATGCTGGAGCAAAGTTACAGAAGACCAGCTTACCAATGCCCTCGCCCAGAACCCACCCCCCGATTCCACCGACCCAGACACCGCAGTCCACAACCTCACCCTGTGGATCAACAACTGCACCAACACCCTCGCACCACTCAAAAAACCCACCGACAACCAAGCCTGAAGAAAAGCCACCTGGTTCACCGACGAGCTCCTAAACTCCAAACGCGACTGTCGGAAGCTAAAAAAGGAATGGCTCCTCAAACGCACACCCGACAGCCTCACATCCCACAAGGACGCCACCCGCAAGCACCACCAACTCATCATACAAGCTAAATGATTCCACTTCAAAGACCGCCTAAACAACAACGCACACGACAGCTAAGAGCTCTTCAGCATCGTGAAAGAACTCTCCAACCCCAGCGCCAATGTCAACGACATCCCTCCTTCCCAAGAACTCTGCAACGCACTGTCCACCTTCTTCCACCGGAAGATCACCAACATCCATGACAGCTTCGACATCACTCCCACGCCAGACCCCACCCCCGAACACTCCATCCACTCAGGATCTCCGTCAGACCCCTGCCCCCACCACGTATACAACAAAGCCGACTCCGCCATCCAACTACGGAAGGTCATCAACATCTCCTTCGAAACAGCGACATTCCCTGAAATATTTAAACATGCCGAAATCCGCGCCTTCCTCAAGAAGCCCAAAGCAGACCCCAACGACCTCAAGAACTTCCGACCCATCTCCCTGCTCCCTTTCCCAGCAAAGGTGATTGAAAAAATCCTCAACACACAACTAACCAGCCACCTCGAAGACAACGGCATCCTAGACCCCTCCCAGTCCGGCTTCAGACGAAACCACAGCACCGAAACCGCCCTTCTCGCCGCCACAGACGACATCAGACGCCAAATAGATAACGGCGAAACATCAGCCCTCATCCTCCTGGACCTATCTGCCGCCTTCGACACAGTCTGCCACCGCACCCTGAAATCACACCTCCACGAAACCGGAATTCACGGAAAAGCCCTCGACTGGATCGTCTCATTCCTCTCCGGCAGAACCCAGAGAGTCCGCCTCCCCTCCTTCCGCTCCGAAGCCACCGACATCATCTGCAGCGTCCCCCAAGCCTCAGCCCGACGCTGTTCAACATCTACATGGCCCCCTTCGCACAAGTGGCCCGACAAAACAACCTCACCTACGCCGACGACACCCAGCTCATCCTCTCACTCACCAAAGACCCGCGCACCACCAAAACCAACCTCCACGAGGGAATGAAATCCATCGCCGGATGGATGAGAAACAGCCGTCTGAAATTGAACGTGGACAAGACGGAGGTCCTCGTCCTCGGACCCATCCCCTCAGCCTGGGACGACTCCTGGTGGCCCACCGCACTGAGAACCCCACCGACACCGTCCGACCACGCTCGCAACCTGGGCTTCATCCTCGACTCCTCCCTCACCTTGTCTAAACAGGTCAACGCAGTTTCCTCCTCCTGCTACAACACACTCTGCATGCTCCGCAGAATCTACAAGTGGATCCCGACAGAAACAAGAAGGACAGTAACACAGGCCCTCGTCAGCAGCAGGCTGGACTACGGCAATGCACTCTACACAGGCATCGCAGCAAAAGACCTACTACGCCTCCAACGCATCCAAAACGCCTCCGCCCGGCTGATCCTCAACGTACCCCGCCACAGCCACATCTCCCACCACCTGAGAAACCTTCACTGGCTCCCCGTGGACAAAAGGATCACTTTCAAGCTTCTTACCCATGCTCACAAAGCGATCCACGACACCGGACCAGCCTACCTAAACAACAGACTCAGCTTCTACACCCCCACACGCCAGCTCCGCTCCACTAACCTCGCCCTCGCCGTCGTCCCCTGCATCCGAAGAAAGACCTCCGGCGGCAGATCCTTCTCATACCTCGCCGCCAAAACCTGGAACACCCTCCCCACCGCCCTGCGACAGACTCAAGACCTACTCACCTTCAGAGGACTCCTCAAGACCTGGCTCTTCGACCAGTAACAACAACTCCCCCCTGCCACCCCCCCCAGCACCTTGAAACCATCACAGGTACGTAGTGCGCTTTATAAATCCTATGATTGATTGATTGATTGATTGATTGACAGCTGCACTTTCTGGCAGGCTGCGACCGAAAAAAGGTGAAAAGAAAAGGGATGTGTACTTACTGTAAGAGTCCTGCTGGGAAGAGAGGGTTTTTACAGGGATACTCATAAAACGTGCTTTGAGAAAGAGAGGACAGGAGACCTCGCAAACGGGTACCACATAAAGTATCGTGTTGGCGGGTTTATTTCAGCAGTATGATACCTTGAACATATCACGAAACTGCAATTCATACTTCAGTCAAATTAGTATGCAAACACACAGCCGCAGCACTTGTGTAGTCATATTTCGGGAAAAAATTCTAAGGCTACAACAAGAATGCTAATGATGAAAAACTCATTGCCAGTGCCCAACACTATACATTTATTTTAAACGTTGTTTACAAAAAAGGGCTACACGAATATTTTAGGAAATAAATAAATGCTCTTAAAAGAATGCCCAAGAACGAGTCCCCTTTCTGTTTCTCCAGCCCCATCTGTTCTGCTGCAGACACACAGCAATAAACCCCAGTGGGCTCGCGGATCAGATGACGAGCTGCCGAAGGATTAGGGGCAATTTTATCCTCCTGGCATGCCCCTTGGAATTCCTATTAAAATGACCTTGGGTGTGAGGAGAAAGGCATTTGACCGTAAGGCTGAGAAACATAAACATCCTGGTAGAAAAGACACAAACATTTAAACAGAGATGAAACGGGGACAACTGGAAGCTCTTAACTATGTTTACTGCCCCTCTCCAGAGCCACTGGCATCTCTGTGCCTGGGAGGCCATTTTAATTAATCACTAAATGGCGGAGCATTAATCTGTAAATGAGGGATCCCCGGGGGCTGAGCTGTTATTCATCTTTTGTCAAAGCCTCAAAACGGTCGCAGCCTGAACGCATATGTCTAATTTATTTTTCCGTGGTCCCAAAACGCAGGCGTATGTCCGGCCAACTGGTGCCTACTGTTTCTTCCACACAATTTCCACAGAATAATATCAATAGTCCATACTTTGAGCTATACATTTAATTGAACATGAAAAAAATACAATTATTATAATTTCTCGCTGAAATGTTGTCAATCCTGGAAACCACGAGATGAACCTTCATGCTCATTCCCAAGGTGATCTTCTACAAATGGTTTCCTATCAATACAGTTCTTTAAATGGGAGGGCGCTTTACGTTAACTTCTTTAATTTGAGAGGGAGAGTAACTGCACTTCTCAGCACTGCTGCAATACATGCAATACATTTACTGGGAGAGTAGCTACACTTCAAAGGAGCAGGCAGAATTGAGTACCAACACTTTCATGTTTCCATTTAAAGCACTGTACTTCCGTCTATAAAGGCGCTTTAAGACATGGGGGGTTATTCCAACTTTGGAGGAAGTGGTAATCCGTCCCAAAAGTGACGGTAAAGTGACGGATATACCACCAGCCGTATTACAAGTCCATTATATCCTATGGAACTCGTAATACGGCTGGTGGTAAATCTGTCACATTTGGGACGGATTACCACCTCCTCCAAAATTGGAATAACCCCCATGGACTAAGTGGGCAATTGCCCAGAGCCCCATTTTTTAAGGGAATTATCACTCTGTCTCACTTATTACTTTCTCTGTCTACTTCTGTATCTCTTTCCCCAGGGTAAGCTTAGGGATTTTTGTGCCTAGGCAAGGTGTATTTTTAGGTTTCACGTACAGCCCACATGCGCTAGAGCTGTTGTAAATAAAAAAGCTTATAAACTGGCATAGAGCCCGTCTCATACCTGCTGTTACGTACCACTGGTTGCCTTCCACGTCGCTCTTATTTCCTTACTTCTCATTGTTCAGGGCTTCCAGCTGCTTCCATTTTCTCTTTAATTCTTCCTGCGGCCTGGTCGTCAATGGAGCTTGGACAAAGTATAATTTCCTGTCTTTGTGGCCAGTATCCTTTCACTGGCCACCACTTGCAGAGGTATTTTTTTATTTTCAACCTAGCACTCTATGAGGGTGTATGTGTTTGCCAGCCCTTTCTACCCCTCCCTATCTCTCTCACCCCCTCTACCATCCTTGTTGTTTGCCCTGCCTCGTGTTGCTTAACCAACCCCTGCCCACATGCTGTTTTAACACATATTACACAGCAATAGTCAACACTACCCGCAGCATGACACATTTTTTTAAAACGTCAAGCCGTGGTTGCACAGCAGCTCATGCTGCTGCACATCTTGCCTAAAAATACATTAACAAACCAAATTGATTTCAAAGATGTAAAACCTATTGGCTTTACCAATGCTTTTTTTGTATAAACTCGTTTTATTTTAATTCATTTGCAATACAAACAGAACACATTTTCAGCCTCATAGGGGCAACGCATATTTCAGTTGTGTTTGAGTGACCCCATTCTGAAAGTCTGACACAGGGCCCCAAACATCTTTAAGCTGAGTTAAAGCAAATGCTGCCCCCGAAGGAGGCATAACGGGCCGGCTCCATAACGGCCGCCTTGGACCCGGAAGGAACCAGTAAAACTGGTTTTGGGGAAGGTCGCGCCCGCTGGCCGGACGCACTCCCCACCCTCCCCCTAAACAACAAGTTAGGGGGGGAAGGAAGGTGTGAAAACAAAACCAATCGTGGGGTTTGAATCGTTCAAACCCCCCAATGAGGATACAGGCAAAGATCTACAGGGGCTTAGCGGGCACACTTATAAAGCGCATCTGTCCTTGTAAGAGACCAAACAGACGGCCAAGCACAGCGCGCGATGCCAGACAGGCTAAAGGGGCAATCAGTAATTAAAATAGGTTTTACCAATACTGACGGTAAGCACACCTAGTAAGGCGGTGTGCAAATGGAAGGCCACACACCTGGGGATGCAGGGTGAAAAGAGGCCAGCTAAGGGGAGTATGCTGAACACGGTACTCGCAGCCCAGACCCGCCAGGACGGATGGCAGGGCACAGACACATTCAAGGTAGCGAGTTGGGCCTAATCCATAAAATTAAAGGCTACCCCCTCAGAGAAACATGGTAAAATGAACACTATGGACTGAGCCCTCCCCGAAACAATGTGTGGGATTGCTTACAGGCAAAAGGGGAAAAAGAGACATCACAAACAGAGGCCAGGACTCAAAGGCTGATCAATCACTGCCATTTTTGTTGTAGGAACTGCACGGTGATGTGAACTTGATGTTGATTTGAATTTTGACTCTGTATTGATATGCTGATTTATGATATCACCAACTAAGTGTAATGGTTTAATAACAGAAGTACGATTTGGATAGCAGTGATGATGCGGGCTAGGCGGGAAAAGATTAATGCCTCGCCACAAGAAATGATTTCTGTACTTATGGGCAATCGCATCTGTGTCTTTGTTGGTAATAAAGCGGGCAAGTTATATCCACTGAAAATGTAGTATCGTTCTTGTCTTGGAACGCCATTGGCGTGGGAAATCATGGGCAAGGGAGAATACTGGAGTGAGACAAGTGCAGGAGTTATCTGCTATGCAGGGCTTTCAGTGGACCAGGTCTTGCTGGTGCTGATCACCTGCAGTTTTTAAAAGAGGACATCGAAACAGGTCCCTATCGGGCTCTGTTTTTATGCCGTGGCTCAGGCTGTCCTGTTTTTTTCGCAGACTGGGGTGAACATCGATGTGTGTATGCTAATTTTTTGCTCACTTCTCACTAGGGGAAAAGTGACGGCATGATGTCACACCAGGGAGCGTTGTGGGTGAAAGGGAAATCCTTTAAAGAGAGACATTTTCTCACTGGATTTCCCTTCTCTTTTGCAATGCAGGAGCAGCAACATTGTCATTGTGCCAGCCATTGGATTGGGTACATCGTCAGAACCACCAACGACTGGACCAGCATGGCCCTGCTTTGAAAACTGAAGTCATAGGAGCAGGGCAGCTAGCCACCAGTGCACACCTGCTATGACCTTTCACAGCAAGCAACGAACGTGCAGACTGCAGTAGAATACCGCCACAAGCCACGCGTTTCTCCCTCTCCTTCCAAAGGGGCTTGCAGAGGAACTAGTCTGCGTGATCCTGCCCCAGCCCTTGAACGCCACCTGAACGAAGATTTGGACGTCGTATGTCCTAAAGGTAGGCGAATTGGAGGGGAAATAGTTGTTTAGCCTTCGAAAACATTTGTATCTGGTCAACTGAGGCTGCATATCATCAATAGGTGTAAGGTTACTGTTACAGGTTCGATCCCCCATCCCAGTTGTTGCTCTTTTGGAGCAAATCTGTGCAATGGGAAGAGTGGTGAGAACAGGGGCTAGTGGCAGAGAGGTAGAAAGTGAAAGCACGAGGGTCTGAGTTACTTAAGCCGCCCCTTGTCCCCACTAGGCACTGAGCCGCCTCAGAATTTCCCAGGAGAGTTGCTTTGTGGTATTCTGCTTTTACATGTCTGCGCGCATTGCTTCAGCGCAGATTGGTGATTGCGCCGAACCACATTACCTTTCAGTGGCCTAGCTAGAAATGAGCTTTGACGATGTGGATCGTCCCCAGACGTTAACATAGAGGATGCCTCACTGGAAATCTCTACCTCAGCTAGCACCTAATTATGGGGGTCATTCCAACCCTGGCGGTCGGTGATAAAGCGGCGGCCAACCCGCCAACAGGCAGGCGGTCCAAAAAATGCAATTCTGACCCTGGCGGGAACCGCCAACACAGACCGCCACTTTAACACACCGACCGCCACAGCGGGACCGACAAACAGCGCGGTGGTCACTGCCAACAGGCAGGCGGCAGACAATGTACCGCCCACCCTATCATAACTCACCAATCCGCCACCTTTTCCGGGGCGGCAGCCCCGCCGATAAAAACACGGCGGAAACAGACTACGAACGGGAAAACGCTCACCTCCACACACTCCACGAGGAATCTGGACAGCATGGAACCCGAATTAAACATCCTACCAGTTCTTGTCTACCTGCTCATCTACCACGAGTATGAACGCCGGCGCAGACGACAACGGTGAGTACTGCACCTACGACACAGGGGAGGGGGGAGGAGGAAAGGTTACGTGCACACACATACGCAATACACCCACCCCCCCAAACCACCCCCCCAATACCTACACACCAATGCAGAGAAACAAGTCAGAGTGACACCCCCTAAACCCCCCGGAAGAATGCAAAGACATAATTAAAATGAAGTTACAAATTTATGTATAAAATAGGTTCATTGAAGTCATGGTAAATATGCCATATGAAATATACAAAAGAAATAATGAACATAGTGCAAAGTATGAACATAGTCAATCAGTCCTGCACAGTCTGTTAAGTATCCATAGTCCGTGGGCCAATGTGTACAAACACATGGGCAAAGCCCACACAGGAGACCGGATACCATTGGAGAGAACATTGCAGGGGCATCAGATGATAAAACAACAGGCACCTCAGGGGGAAGGGAAAGGGGGGCACCTCAGCCACATGAGTCCACGACGCCAGATCCACGAGGGGCCTCCATGCCCACTGTACCATCCTGGGGAGTGCAAAGCCACAGTCCATCAGATGGATAACCAACTCCACTGGTATTGGAGGAGGCATGGTGCCCAGAGTGCTTCGTGAACACCTGCTCGACACAGAACCGGCACTGTCAATGGACCAGCGGTGCTTGAGACGGTGGTGCCCAGCGGAGCGGTGCTTGAGACGGCGGTGCCCAGCGGAGCGGTGCTTGACAGGAAGGGCCCAGCGGAGTGGTGCTTGAGACGGCGGTGCCCAGCGGAGCGGTGCTTGACAGGAAGGGCCCAGCGGAGCGGTGCTTGAGATGAAGGGCCCAGCGGAGCGGTGCTTGACAGGAAGGGCCCAGCGGAGCGGTGCTTGAGATGAAGGGCCCAGCGGAGCGGTGCTTGACAGGAAGGGCCCAGCGGAGCGGTGCTTGACAGGAAGGGCCCAGCGGAGCGGTGCTTGACAGGAAGGGCCCAGCGGAGCGGTGCTTGAGATGAAGGGCCCAGCGGAGCGGTGCTTGACAGGAAGAGCCCAGCGGAGTGGTGCTTGAGGTGAAGGGCCCAGCGGAGCGGTGCTTGAGATGAAGGGCCCAGCGGAGCGGTGCTTGACAGGAAGGGCCCAGCGGAGCGGTGCTTGACAGGAAGGGCCCAGCGGAGCGGTGCTTGAGATGAAGGGCCCAGCAGAGCGGTGCTTGACAGGAAGGGCCCAGCGGAGCGGTGCTTGACAGGAAGGGCCCAGCGGAGCGGTGCTTGGGATGAAGGGCCCAGCGGAGCGGTGCTCTTCACGTCGGGGCTCTGTTCAGCGGTGCCTGTCTTGGCGGGGCCCTGTTCAGCGGTGCTCTTCACGGCGGGGCCCTGTTCAGCGGTGCTCTTCACGGCGGGGCCCTGTTCAGCGGTGCCTGTCTTGGCGGGGCCCTGTTCAGCGGTGCTCTTCACGGCGGGGCCCTGTTCAGCGGTGCCTGTCTTGGCGGGGCCCTGTTCAGTGGTGCTTGTCCTGTCTTTCAAGGGACCCAGACCTGGCCAAGACTCCCCGCTTAGTCGCCCTCCGACCTTGCGGTAGCGGGGCCCTCCTGTGATGGAGTCTTGGGCCCGTGGGTGTCGTCCGTCACACCCGGTACGGGGCTGGTGGGGCCCTCCTGGTGCGCTCGCCTGCTGCATGTCTTCTCCGCCCTGCTGCCCTTGCCCTCCTTCGCTGCAGCTCTCTGTCCCTTGCCTCCCTTAGATGATGTGGCAGGTGACGGGGCAAGGCCACTCTCCTTGGTGGCAGCCGCCTCAGGCTTTTCGCGCCGGCCCTTAATTTTTCTTGTCCTCTTCCCAGGGGGTGGGCTGGCTGTCCCCTTGCTGCTGGCCGATGTTCCTTCCCTAGGAGCTGGTGGACTCCAATAGCCCGGCACTATGGTGATACTAGATGCAGGGCTGGTGGTGGCTGAGGTGCTCTTTGGACTCTTACCAGATGGAGGGGGTGGGTCAGGTGGTGCAAAGAGGTTAGTTTTGGAGAGGAAAAGTTTTTTAGGAGCAATGGGAAGGGTAGGTGCAGTGGGTATGGGAGTGGATGAAGAGGATGTGGTTGTAGGAGAGTCAAGTGTGCTGTCTTTGGGTGCAGGTGCTTGGGCTGGAGGCTGTCGTGAGGTGGATGACTGTTGGGTGGGTGGGTGGCTGCGTTTGTGTGGTTTGGAAGAGGGGGTGACAGACACAGTGGGAGAGGACACAGGGGACGTGTAAATGGCAGTGGGGGTGGTGACTGCACGTGTGCTGACTGTAATGGAGGGTGTGCTGGTGATGGAAGTACTGGCTGATGGTGGTGTGCATGCAGGTGTGAGTGGAGACGTCACAGGGAGGGAGGAGGGAGACGAGGAGGAGGGGGACACAGAGGTGGTAGTGACTGTTGGCATGTCTGCATCTGGATGTTGTTTGTGTGAATGCTTGTGTGATCTGTGGTGCTTATGTCTGGATGAGCTGCCCTTGGGTGTTGAGATGTGTGCAGGCTGGTCTGATGGTGTGGATGGGATAGGCAGAGGAACAGGAGACTGGGACTGGGTGGAGGGAGTAAGAAGAGGGAGGCTGGAGACAGGGACAATGGCTGCCGTCAGTGCTGAGGCCAGAGCGTTGAACGATCGCTGATGGGCAGCCTGACCCGAATGAATGCCCTCCAGGTATGCATTGCTCCGATGCACCTCCCTTTCCACACCCTGGATGGCATTCAAAAGGGTAGACTGCCCAACAATGAGCGTCCGCAGGAGGTCAATGACCTCCTCACTGAGGGCAGCAGGGGTAACTGGGGCAGGGCCTGAGGTGCCTGGGGCGAAGGAGATGCCCGCCTTCCTGGGTGAGCGGGCACGGAGCGAAGGCCGAGGGGCAGCTGGGAGGGCGGGGCTGGTGCGCTGGGTGGCGGCTGTACCTGTTGTGGCGGTGGGCACGGATGTTGCCGCCACTGCAAGGGAGCTCCCTTCCGAGGACGTGTCGGTGTCGCTGACGTCTCCACGGGTCCCCGTTGTGGAGCTCCCCTCGCCCTCCGTCTCACTGGTGAACTCTGAGTCGGTTGCATGGCCCTCCGGGGCCATGTGAGATGCAGCTCCCTCGTGCGCCGATGCCACTTCTCCTCCGCCTGATGATGCTAATGCACACATGCACAGGAAGAAAAAGAAAATGGGTGGGGGGGAGAAATGAAGACAGGTTGAGTGCATGCATTGGCAACACCGTTGGCGGAGAGGACAGACACAGAAGCCCCCTGAACTACGCTGCGCAATCGGGGTACACTACTCAGTTCTTGTGACTAGGCCTACAGGTCTATGGACGACAAATGCACACATGGGTGATGCAGGACCATGGATAGCTGTACTTGGCACCCTACAGAGGTGGGGGGCGGGGGCACAGGGCCATGCCTAACGGAGGGTACTAGGCTACAGAAAGCGCCCTGGCCTTGAGTTACCCACAGCCCTCCTCCCCAACCCAGACACCTCAACTGCGCGCAAAGATAGCAGAATGTGCTGATACTCACCCCCTTGTGTCTGCTGTGATGTCCTCACGCGCCCATCCAAATCGGGGTAGGCCACCGCCAGGATCCGGGACATCAGGGGGGTCAATTGGCGGCTGGCACCCCTCCTACGTTGGGAGGCCATCCCCAGCAGAGACTCGGCGGTCTTTCTAGTCCCGTGGCGGATGTCCTCCCACCTCTTTCGGCAGTGGGTGCCCCGTCTGTTGTGGACCCCCAGTTTTATAGTTTTACATGCGTGGTGTGGATAGCAATTGAGATAATCAACTGCTTCTGCTCACAGCAGCAATTGTTTAAAAAAAAGCATTGGCAACGCCACTACTTCTCCCTTGCGAACCTATTGGCTTTGCCAATGGTTTTAGTGCTGCTCTGCAGCATCCACAGTGTTGTGCACAATGGCTACAAAGAATTTAAAAAAAGCCTATGATGCACAGACTACGTCATTTTAAAGGCACATGCTCCACACATGTGGGAGTCTACAAAACGACACAGATACTTTTTTTTATTTATCGATCCGAGTTGGATCGGTAAATGAAAAGAAAAAACACAAATGTTTTTTAAACCAGTGGGGGGCAAGCAACACCGGGTAGTGGGAGCAACACAGGGATCAGGTAGAGGGGGGTGCAACATGGTTGGGGGTGGTGTGGGTGGAGAGGAGCAAATGGCTAAGAGAGAGAAACAGGTGGTAGGGTGGAGATAAGCAAACAGGTGAGATAAAGAACTATGAGGAGCACAGGAAAAAAAAAAAAAAAACAACCAATAGGGAGAGCAAAACAAAACTGGAGTGAAGCACACAGATGAGAAAGCAACACAGGGAGAAGTACAAGAAGGCAAGATTATCAATGGGAGGGAGAAACACACAGGCAAGAGAAAGCAACACAGAGCATGGAGGGGGGACGATAAGCACACTACAGATATACCTAGAAAATACACTCTTGGGGGTGCCTAAGACAAAATAAAAAAGTAGTTTCCCTAAAGGTGAGCTGTGAAAGGACACAAGCACTGCTGCAATACATGCAATACATTTACTGGGAGAGTATAATTCGAGGGAAGGAACAGACATAAGATGGACAAGCCAAGCCATCTAATAAGAAGCAGGCAAGTGAGAGTGACAGTAAAGCCAACCAATGGTAAACAATTGGCAGGCTACAAGTCCGTCTATGTTCTTGATAAGCCACAATATGTGTTTCACAACCAGAGAGACAAAGTAGTGGTGGCAGGGCAAGACCCATTTGCCTTTTCATTACAGAACATGACCAACCTTAGTGAGGTGCGGGAGAACATTAGGAAATTCCCATGATTTTATATGGTGATATTGCATAGCAATTTATTGCTGGCTGATGAGCGAATCAGAGGAAGGAAGGAAAACGGGGAAAAGTGAATTTTATGACAAGACCTGAGGCTCCTATTATGTGTTTCTTTTCTTGCTTTATTTAAACAGCAGCAAAGAAAATAAAGAACTACAAATCCCAAAAGGTGAAGAAAAAAAGCCATGGAAATCAAAACGTAGTTCAAACATGCCAGCCAATCAGGGTATATGTATAGCATTATTACATCACTTGACTGCGAACAGCCCTCTTTTCTTGCTGCTCGCAGCCAAGTTAAGTACCTTTTATTTCTCTCGGTTATATTCATTTTTATGTTTATATATTTATATTGACAGTACATATATATTTGTCGTATTTCCTGTTTGTTTGCATCTATATTGCTCATGTAGTGATTTGTTCCCCATAGTCGGCAGGTTGCCGCACACGCCAGAAACGGTTTATCCCTTGTGCTCGTTTCTTCTGAACGGTTTCAACCGTTCCTCAAGTTGCGGGCTCCATATTTTCCTGCACTGGAGGAGCGCTGACATCATTTAAGTCGGCTCCTTCCCCAAATCTTCTCTGCGCTTCAGTCGGAGTTTTTCTAGTCCACTTCTTTCGGTATACTGTTAGCGAGGTGTTCAACCGTCTTTTCTGGTTAGTTTCTCATCAGCTTTCGGCCTCGCCCATAGGCGGAGTTTCTCCCTCTTCCTTTCCCTCTCCATTTTAACCCTGTGTTTGCCATTTTTCTTCACAAACCTTGCTTGAAGCATTTATATATATTTTGCACAACCAAGGAGTCTAGCAGCTCCCCCTTGAAACAGGTGGACCCTGATGAGGTCACTGCAATTAAACAAGACATTAATGTCGTTATTCAGAATTCTGTTCAACAGGCAGTCAACAAGTACAATTTTCTATTCCCCGTTACCCAAATATAGAAAATTATGGGATGTCAATGTTGTTTTAAATTTCCTCTTGTCATGGCCTGATAATACTTTGCTTTTATTGAAAATGTTATCCGCCAAACTAACAATGTTGTTATGCCTCATTTCCATTAAGTGTCTTTCTGATGTTAGCCTTAGATATTTCATCTCAACAGTTTACTCCATCTGTAGTGCTGTTCACAGTGATACGTCGAACAAAAACGAATTTAAATTCAGTCTTTTATCCATATTTTTCGGATCATCCTAAATTATGTGTTGGACAATGTTTAAAAGTTTACGTACAAAAGACTGCAGATTTCAGAACGTCCTCGGTTTCCCAGCTTCTTATCTCTTTCAGGAATCCCTAGAATCCCGTATCTACAGCCACGCCAGTCCTTGGCGGGTATTGATACCTCCATGTTTGGAGCGCACTCCTCCTGAGGAACTATGGCATCCAAAGCCTTTTGGGCAGGTTCCCGCTAAGAGGACATTCTTAGATCTGCAGATTGGTCTAATTATAATGTATTTAGAGTATTTTATTGCAAACCTGTTGACAATGTTTCTATGAATGTGATTAATTTGCTTCGAACAATCATAATAGGCGTCTCCGGTCTCGTCATAAAATGTAGATTTTCCTAGTTTTAATGATGTAAAGTCTTAATTCTATTAAAGACATGGAGGCGAGTATTCTCCCACCACTTGGTTTAACTACTTTCTATTTTTCTCACCCCTTCAGTGTCATCATCCTCGGCTCAACCTTCCACGTAAACCAGCACCTATCGGTTTGGATACTAGAATATCATCTTCACATTCGTCTTCATCAACAGTTGGAATAGCGGCTGATCCTTGTGTTCCGGTTCATCTTCAGTTTCCTAGATTTATGAACGTTTGTTCAGGTTTATAGTCCTTTATTATGGCTTTTCCTATCTTATTCTCTATTTTTCCTTTGTTTCGTTCTGGTTGACTTTCCACGTAAGAAAAGAGGGCTGTACGCAGTCAAGTGACAGAATAATGCAAAACATATACCCTGATTGGTTGGCATGTTTGGACTACATTTTGATTCCCATTGGCTCTTTTTTCTTTGCCTTTTGGGATTTGTAGTTCTTTGTTTTCTTTGCTGCTGTTTGAATAAAGCAAGAAAAGAAATGCATAATACTTGCCTCCGTGTCTTTAATAAAATTAAGACTTTCGGTCATTAAAACTAAGAAAATCTACATTATTTGTTGAGCAGCGTTTTGTCAAAAATCCCTTTGTATAAGGAGTCTGACTGATATTGGAAAATAGAACTGACTCTCTCTCCTCTCAGCTTTATGCAGTCTCTTCAAGAACAATTCTTTTCTATTTGTTAATGTGATAGTTTTGTTCCATATATCTTAATTAGCAAGGTATGCTGAGCAGGATTAAGCTCCATCTTCTTCTTTTTATTGAGCAGATAGATTACCTTAAGCTGGTTGGATTTAAATGTCATGAGCGGTTTCACACAGGAATCAATGTTGCACGTACCTGACCAATAGCAATACAGCGCCCTATGTTATGTGTATTTATAAAGCGCACTATCACTTGCAAGGGCACCCTGGCCTATGAACCACAAAGGCTGCAAGCGTTACCAGTAGTCAGCGTAGAAAAAGTGCCAGAGAAAGGGAAGGTGGTCCTGTTGTCAGGTGAAATGCAGGTAAATTGTAGTGCTGTGAAGACTGTGACAATTGGTCATAGGAGGAGTTAGAGCTTTAAAGAAAGAGACAGATACTTAAAATACATCTGGTCTTCCCTCCTCCTTACTCCTTCATGCCCACACAACCACAAACTCAAATTACCTTATGATGCACATGAGCCGGGAAGGTAGCTAACGATTGTGAAAGGAGTCCCTGATGACAAAGAGTTCATAGAATTTAGTCAATGGAAATAAGCATAATAATTCAGAAGTATCTAATTGCAAAGGCAAGATGGATATGAACATCCTCACATTTATAATAAACGATCAGAAAGAGAAAAACATCTGACATAGTAGAACATGTGTATGTCCCAATGCTGATCCTGTGTGTGTTCTAGTTTAGTTCAAGAGACAGAGGACATTATTGGGATCATTCTGACCCTGGCGGTAAAATCCGCCAGGGCCAACGACCGCGGGAGCACCGCCAACAGGCTGGCGGTGCTCCCTTGGGCATTCTGACCGCGGCGGTACAGCCGCGGTCAGAAACGGAAAACCGGCGGTGTACCGCCGGTTTTCCGCTGCCCTGGGGAATCCTCCATGGCGGCGCTCCGATTCGACCCCCATACCGCCATCCTGGGATTCCGACCCCCATACCGCCATCCTGCTCCTGGCGGTTTTGGCCGCCAGGCACAGGATGGCGGTATGGGGTGACGTGGGGCCCCTGGGGGCCCCTGCAGTGCCCATGCCAATGGCATGGGCACTGCAGGGGCCCCCGTAACAGGGCCCCACCAAGATTTTCAGTGTCTGCCATGCAGACACTGAAAATCGCGACGGGTGCAACTGCACCCGTCGCACCCCTTCCACTCCGCCGGCTCCATTCGGAGCCGGCATCCTCATGGAAGGGGGTTTACTCGCTGGGCTGGCGGGCGGCCTTCTGGCGGTCGCCCACCAGCCCAGTGGGAAACCCAGAATACCCGCGGCGGTCTTTTGACCGCGCAGCGGTATTCTGGCGGTTCCAGCCAGGCCGGCGGCTTCTGCCGCCGGCCGGGGTCAGAATGACCCCCTATATTCCTCACCAGGCCCTGAGGTTAGATCCCAAGGCATGCACTATCTCTAGTGCAGCACTTGCACGTGGGCAAGCTGGAGAAGCAAAGCAAAGGAAGAGAGCCTCACCCAAGGCCTTATCATGAATTGGTGCACTGACTCAGAGCTTAGCATATGCGTTCCTCAGATCTGCGCTGTCTGCAGTTAATATCTGGATTAAGTGCATGTAGTTAAGTGCGATGCTGCACTGGGCATTCCCAGATCCTCAAAAACCGGTAAGTAGTTCCCAAGGGATAGCATGGTAGTAGTGGTGAGAGTAGAAACTGTGGTTGGGAAAGTATGGGACATGACAATAAAATCATAAGAACGCGAGATCAAGGGGGAACACCCCATAAAAATGTCTCCTGTACTAAATAGTTTTGCACAAGTGCTTCCAGTCAGATAATGTGAAGTGTCTGTCAGATTGTACCTGTGATTTTTACATTCCCGCACTGCTTTTGCTTCAGTAATGGGGACATCCACTCAGGGTTCAGGATTGATATAGGACTGTTATAAGTAAGAGAAATGGAATTGGAAGTTGTGAGGAATCATTTTGCTCTGACACTCTAACCCTGGTATATGGGGTACCTCAGGGATCCTCGTTAAGCCCAACTCTATTTATTGCCTATGTGCAGGCCTTGGCAGACTTAATAATGGGGCATTGATTTTCTACAGTATCATATGCTGATGATACTCAAATCATCATCCCCTTCACATCAAATACCGGATTACCCTCGACTAACCTTAATGCCTGTCTGAGAGAAGTTACTGATTTGATATCCAGCAGTAATTTTAAACTCAATAGAGACAAAACAGAGGTTCTGGCACTTGGAAATACCCCTACATTTTGGTCAGAACTTCAGTGCCTAACTATCTAGGTGAACTTTCCCCTCCCAAAACTGAAATAAAAAGCCTGGGGTTTTGGATGGACAGTTATCTCACCATAGAGGTACAAGCAGGAAAACTTTCTGTCTCATGTTTTGGACTTCACAGGGCCCTAAGGAAGATTCTGAATTGGCATCCCCCTGCCACTTGGAGAACCATGATTCAAGGTCTTTTCTTGTCTGCCTTGACTATGGCAATTCAGTCTACCTAGGGAGCCCTCAGTATGTGGTCAAGCATCTTCAGATAGTCCAGAATGCTCCAGCATGCACCTTACTGAAGATTCCAAGGCATCACTTCATTTCTTCTTCCCTTGTAACTTGGTTACCGGTACCCGAAAGGATTAAATTCAAGTCCCTTTGTAGAACGACTGCCTGCAGCTGAACACAGACAAGACAGAAGTACTGATCTTTGGCAACAGCAGCAACACATGGAACAACTCCTGGTGGCCATCAGACCTGGAACCCACACCCACTCCCTTTGACCACACCAGAAACCTCAGAATCATCATTGACAACAGGCTCATCATTAAATCGCAGAACAACTCTTTTTCCTCCACCTGTTTCCTCACTTTGTGCATGCTATGTAAGATCTTCAAGTGGCTACCTCTACACACATGACGCACTGTGACACAGGGCTTCATCACCAGCTGACTGGACTATGGCAACACCCTCAATGTAGGAATCGCCACACACCTCCTACACAGACTTCAGACCATACAGACCGCCACAGCCAGACTCCTCCTCGGCCTTCCACAGTGAACCCACATCACACCCCACCTGATGCAACTCCACTAGCTCCCCATACAGAAGAGACACCAATTCAAGCTGCTGACCCAGGCACACAGGGCTGTACACAACCAGGGACCTGCGTACATTAACCACCGCCTGAATTTCCACCAACCGTCTAGAAGACTACGCTCTGATTCTCTTTCACTTGCCCATACTCCTCCGGGCCATCACCTCACTTCCAGAATTCCAAAGGGCCCACAAGGTCTGGATGTTCGAATAAGCCTCCAGGACCTGCAGGTGCTTGGATACCCTATCAGGTGAATAGCAGCGCTTTACAAATCCTGATTGATTGACTGATTTGTCTAGTCCACAAAATGAAGTATAGCAAAAGTCCCGTTGCAATCCAGAGGTTCCTAAACCCTTACATTCCCAAAAGACCATTTAATTCTGCAGACCAAAGGCTTTTCTTACTACCTAGAATTAAGAAATCGCGAAGTGGGGGGAGTTCTTTTGCCTATTTGGCAGCCAAACTTTGGAACCCTCTCCCCTTATCCTTAAGAAGGACAAAGAATGCCTTTGCTCTAGGTAGGACATGACTTCAGCACTGGAAAGGCCATTGGGTAGCCAGGTGCTCCACAAATGCCTAGCATAGCATAGCATAACTAGCAGTACATCAGTGACCAATCCGGGAAAGCATTCAAATAGAGTGCAAGCAGTAGAGGTAGTCAGTATAGTGCTTATCGTCCACTCTCTGTCATTCTATGTGGTCCATTGTAGGGGAATTTGTGAGAGATTGACCTGTTCTTGTCAGAGACTGTAAAAATTGTGGAAGAAACTGTGAATTTGAGATCGCATTGGGCTGACATAATGGCGTGTATGTGAATTTGTCGCGATCTTGTGAGTTGGCTGTTGTCGCCATTAAGGAGTTAAGCACCAGGTCAGGTAATTCAGTAGTGCTAGCATGTAAAAAAATTCAGTGAACTATACTTGACCATGTGGTACTATGGTCTTTTTACATGGAGAAAGGATGAAAATGTAAGGAAGTTGGCTATATGGCAGTTTTGGAGGTTTTCTAATTCTTAATGCATAGTTGTTACGAATTGTATTGATTCCACAGCTCTGCACTTTTACTGTATGGTTGTCATTAGACTGCTGTATTAAGAGAGACATGTTGTTTGTTTATATATTTTCTTATGTGCTGTTTTATTTATTTTTTACTTGAAAAGTACAGATTTACATTGATGCAGCACGAAACACACTCTCAGTCACGGTAGCTGAATCAGAACAGAGTACTTATGATATGTTGTTACTTGGTTTTTTGTTTAGTGCACATTTTCCAATTACTTGACATCTTAGCATTTTTCTACAAAGCTTGTCTGTGGTTGTTGGTTTACCCAAAGGACCGGGACTTGGCATGGGTTGTCTGTGAATATGCCCTGTCCCAAAGAGTAAGTGTGGTGTGGAATGAATGTACGAGTTTCCATGCAACCGGGATCAGTTGTGGTTTGTCTTTTGCGACTGGCTGCCCAAACCAATGTGGAATTGTTATATGTTTAGGTTGGGTCTGTGGCATGTACCACAGTGGGGGTGCTGTCTTTCTTATTTGTCTGTTCATAATTTTACTGGTGCTGGAGGATCTGTGTAAGAAGCTTTTAGTCCTTGTATAGTTGACTTAGGTTATTATATTTGGGATATTAGTAGAGTAGCCTACTTTTGTTTCTTTTGAGATTAGTTTCTTGTTTCACTTGGTTAGGGTATTCAAACCCTGCTTTGGTTTCTGGTGTACTTAGCCTTGTATGTCCAGTTCTCATGTTCCCATGTCTCATGTTCCGTCGGTGTTGCCCAAAATTTCAATTCTCATTCAGACGTTCCTGCTGCAGTGTGTTTGTTTTGATTTGCAAAATGCCTTTGATCACTTGCTTCATATCTTTCAAGGGTCTCATTTTCTCACATTCAAATATTCAACTTTTTGATTCATTTTGTCGCCACATTTATTCCTGTTCTAAGAGTCAGACGCTGATGTCTTTATATGATTAGTAAGCAAGTTACTTACCTGTATTTGGTAGAGACTCTATCTAACTGCAGATTCCTCACCTCGTGAATTTCCCCAGGCACCAGACTGAATCTGGAAGATTTTCATAGCAACTCCTTTGTGCACTGGTAGGTGGCGTCATCTGCTCAGCGTCTGTTCCCTCCCACCATGGAATGTGATGTCAGGGCCACTATATTAGTGTCATCTCTACATGCTGATGTCATTTGTCTTTCTCTGTACCGTCGATCACAGAGCCCATAAAATCAGAATATGCCTGTGTGCAGATCTGTAATTTTGAGATCTTATTCATGGGCTGTATGAGTCCATTCTACAGAACAGGGAGTCCCTACCAGAAAAGGAATTATCAAAGGTAAATAACTAGTTATTCTGAAATAGGGTTCTGATGCCTCACCTTGCATATATATCAAACAGTACCTCCCAGTTGGGAGTCTGTGCAATGACTCAGGCCAGGAAAAACTGCAGGACTGATCGGGCGGAGTGCTGTTCCACCAGACCTGGCTGTACAGGCAATAGTTCTATGTGAACGTTTGGAGGGACACCCATGTAGCAGCTTGGCAGATATCCAAGAATGACACTACATGCCAGCACAGTGGTAGCAGCCTTTGCTTTGGTGGGATGAGCATGCCTGTCTTCTGGGTGCTATCCCATGGAAAATCTCTATACATAATACAATCCACTAAGAGATGGCTCTCCCTTGTACCACTTTCCTTTTTTTGCCTCCAGAGAGGTTATTCTCCGGAGAGGCTATTGTGCGCTTCAGAGGGTGACTTAAAACAGGTTTGTGACAGCTGCTAGAAGAGGGGGCCTGGGTTAGGGTAGATCATTGCCCCTTGGGACCTGAAAGCTGGTGGCCCAATACTCTGCCTCTGTCTCAAAAAGACTGAGAGACCTGCTGTTGAGGCACAGTATGGCATTGCCCCCTGCCGTATCCTCTCAATTAGCCTTTCAAGGGGTGAAAAACATCTTGGGGAACTGGTGCACTGGTGGAGCGAGTCCAAGAGAGTTTGCTGTTACACTGCTGTCTTAAAACTGCTTTGGGACCAAATCTCTGAAAATATGAGTCTCATCAAAGGGCACATCTATCAGTGACATGTGACGGTCACTGGAGAATTCAGTGAAGTTTTATCTTTACATCATCTGGAACCACGGGTACAATATCTGCTACCGTGTCCCGTAATGCATGAGTGTATCTTCCCAGGACACAATTGGAATTTTCAGACTGAGGGAAAGGCTGGCAAAGGACAACATCATTTTGGCAAATGCCTCCATGTGTTTCGAGTCTCTGTCCGCTAGGGTGGTCGGAAATACATTGGGAATCAGAGAGCTAGTAGAGGACTGAACCACCTTGCTTTCTTGTGACAGATGTTGATGGAGGAAGGCAGGCTCCCATGGAGCAGGTCTGTGCCCCTTTGGGATCTGCCTGCTGACTGATGAACAAGACCCTGGATTTTTGTCCAGGTGTCCATCAGCGTGTCTGTAAGGGCCTCATTGAAAGGCAATTGAGGCGCCTGGTTAGGTTGACTGGGATGAAGTACCTCTGTCAAAACATTACTCTTTACCTCAGTGATGGGGAGTGAAAGGTCTAAGACTTCTGCTGCCCTCCTAATCACTGTGGCAAAGGAGACACCCTCTTCTGTGGCTCTGTTTCGGAGAGGGGAGGTGGGGGCAGTGTTAGGAACCAGTCTGACCCCTAAGTTACATCATCTATCAAGGATGTTATTACTGGAGACCATCAAGCATACACAAAGAGTTCCTATTTACAAGGGTGCAGAGAATTGAATTAATAGAGTGACAGGCAATGTTACTTAGACTAGATGAACACAAACAGGATCAGGTGGAAGGCTCTATTATTAATACCCCTGCAAAAACTCAATACTGCCCATACTGATTCACTCACCAATTCCCACCTCATTTAAGCACAGGCAGCACTGAGCTCTATCAGTTCCCTGCAGACTACAAAAAATAGGATGTGTCCCCTTGTCCAAATCGGCACCTTGTTGTGGTGTCATGTATTTATGTATGTATATTTATATATGTGTTTACATAGTATTTCTATAGTGCAAACATATATGCAAAAGGCAGCAGAGTGTTGTACAGAGTCAAAGGCATGCTTAAACTCAATGAGTAATAGGAGAGAAAGCTGAGTTGTGGACATTTAGGCCCACATTTATACTATTTTTAACGCCACATTTACGTCATTTTTTGATGCAAAATCGGCGCAAGCATACAAAATACAATTGTATTTTGGAAGTCTGCGCTGCTTTTGCGTAAAAAAATTACGCAAATGCGGCACTAAAAAAGTATAAATATGGGCCTTAATACATTGTGATGTAGTGTTCTTTAAAGAGGTCAGTCTCCAACTTTTTCCTAACTTGTAGCAGCATTGGGGCTATCCTTTGGATATGGGGATGTTGTTCTAGATCGTGGATACAAATATGATAAAGGCCTGGTGTCTTGTTTTTTTCTTTTTTTACACCTCTTAGTCTGCATTCTGATGGTGACCTGGCTGTGAGTGTGCAGAGAACCACAATAAATAGTGAGCTTGTCTGTCAGATAAGTGGGGGTGCTGGTAGTGATGACTTTGTAATTGATGCTGCTGGCTTTGAAAATGCTGTGGTCCGGCAACTGGAGTTCTATCAAGATGGAAGTGATCTAATCATACTGCTTCAAGATATAGATGAGATGTAGGTTGCCCTTAAGGAGTGCCAAATTGGAGTCTGGAGAGCCATGGTCTTCAAAAGCAGTTCTGAAGGCACTTTCTGGAAGAAACAATTTATTTGACTTTTATTTAGAAATGTGGTCTCTAGTTGGCAGTGGTTTGCACCCTGCCAACGTAGGGACCCTCACTCGAGTCAGGGTAAGGGAGGCACACAGCTAAGATAACCCCTGCTAGCCCCTTGGTAGCTTGGCATGAGCAGTCAGGCTTACCTCAGAGGCAATATGTAAAGTATGTTACACACACACAGTAACACAGTGAGAACACCACAAAAGTACTCCACACAAGTTCAGTAAAATAGCCAATATTTATCTGTGTAAAACAAAAACAAAACGACAATCCAACATACACAAGCAAAGATTAGAATTTTCAAAGATTACATTTTAGTGTAGTACTTAGAAACACAATAGCTCCAACTGTGGCTATCACGACATCTTGACAGATTTGTTGCAAACAGTCAAACACCACTCATGAAGGAGTGCAGGCCGGTCACGGAGTTGTACGGACCCCAAGTACAGTACCTTGGAAAACAAGGAAACAAAGATGTTGCACGAAATCAGGGAGGTGAGGCATCACTGGAGTTGGTGCGGCGTTGGTTCCTTACTGCTACTGGGGAGGAGAGGTGTCAGTTCCTTACTGCTAGGCAGGGGAGGTGAGGCATTGGTTCCTTACTAAAAGGCGGGATTGATGAATCCAGCAGGTCAAGACGCAAGGCGTCAACTTCACGGTGTCACAATAACACCACGGGCCACAGGTTGTGGTAGAGTCGGGAGTCATGGACGACAGTGACACAGCTCTCGGGACTCGTGCTGTGATAGGACTTTGAAGGCACTGTGGCGGCGTCGGCCCTGTGGCGTCAGTCACAGTTGTTGCACTCAGCGGGGACCGCGGCTCCGGTACAGGCAGCGGCACGTAGTCAGACAGAAGTGCCAGATCGCTCTGTAATCAATTTGCTTGTTTCTTTTTGGTTAGACCAGAACTTACTCTCATGGGCCCAGGAACTGGATTTGGCACCACATGGCAAGTCAGGACTCTCATCAAGAGAACCCAGCTGCTGGCAGATTAAGTCTTTGTTGATCCTGAAACTTCTTAATAGGAGGTAAGCTCAGTCCAAGCCCTTGGAGAACCTTTGGAAGCAAGATGTAGAAACCAAAGTCCAATCCTTTCACTCCCAGGACAGATATAGCAAGCGACAGCACAGCACAGCAAAGCAACAGGCAGAGTGGCAGTCCCTTGTACAGCATCCAGCTCTTCTTCCTGGCAGAATGTCCTCAGTCCAGAAGGATTCTAACTTTGTGGAGTCAGAGATCCAGTATTTATACCCATTTCTGCCTTTGAAGTAGGCAAACGTCAAAGAAAAGTCTTTGAAGTGCACAAGACTCTGCCTTTCCTGCCCTAGCCCAGACACACTCGACAGGACTGGAGACTGCTTTGTGTAGGTACAAGTAAAGCCCTATTCAGGTGTAAGTGTCAGCTCCTCCTACCACTCTAGCTCAGGAAGACTTATCATGGTATGCAGGGCACACCTCAGCTCTCTTTGTGTGACTGTCTAGAGTGAATTCACAAACAGCCCATCTGTCACCCTGACCCAGACATGTAGTCCACAGACAGGCAGAGGTACAGAATGGTTAAGCAAGGAAATAGGCACTTTCTAAAAGTGGCATTTTCAAACTTACAGTTCAAAAATCAACTTAAGCAAAAGTTGTATTTTTACATTGTGAGTTCAGAGACACCAAACTTCAGAGATCTATCTGCTCCTAATGGGAAACTACACTTAAAATATATTTCAAGGCAATCCCTATGTTGCCCTACTGGAGATATAGGTGGTCATTCCAACCCTGGCGGTCGGCGTGAAAGCAGCGGCTAAACCGCCAACAGGCTGGCGGCAAAAAAAATGGCATTCCGACTGTGGCGCTAACCGCCAACAGAGGCCGCCACTTTAACACACCAACCGCCACGGCGGAATCAACAAACAGCGCGCCGGTCACCGCCAACAGACAGGCGGGAGTCAATGTACCGCCCACAGTATCACAACCCACCAATCTGCCACCTTTTCCGGGGCGATAGCACCGCAGATAAAAACACGGAGGAAACCGCTATACCGAAGGGAAAACGCTCACCTCAATACACCCCACGAGGAGCCAGGACAGCATGGAACTGGAACTTCACATACTCCCAGCGATAGTATTCCTGCTCCTGTACCAGGAGTACGAACGCCGGCGCAGAAGACAACGGTGAGTACTGCACCTAGGACACAGGGGAGGAGGGAGGCAAAAAATTACGGGGACACACATACGCGACACACCCACCCCCACCCTCACCCACTACAACACACACATCAATGCATAGCAAAACATCACAGTTACACCCCCCCCAACCCCCCGGAAGAACGCAAAGACAAAAGGGATTAGTTTGAAACATTTGCATATATCAAAAAACTACCTATTTAAATATTTACACCAAAACACAATAATAAATACAGTAATGTACAAGTCCGAGCATTGTAGCAGGCATTGTCCGTGGACCACTCGGCCCAAATCACATGGGCAAAGCCCACACAGGATACCTGAATCCAACGGAGAGAACACTGCAGGGGCATCAGATGGCAAAACTACAGGTACCTCAGGGGGAAGGGAAGGGGGAGCACCTCAGCTGGATGAGTGCACGACGCCAGATCCACGAGGGGCCTCCATGCCCACTGTTCAATCCTGGGGAGTGCAAAGCCACAGTCTCACAAGTCTATACAGTGGGTGGGCTGCCCACTGCTCAATCCTGGGGAGTGCCAAGCCACAGTCTCACAAGTCTATACAGTGGGTGGGCTGCCCACTGCTCAATCCTGGGGAGTGCAAAGCCACAGTCTTTCAAGTCGATGACAGTCTCCAATGGTTCTGGAGGGGGCCTGGTGCCCAGAGTGCCTCATCCTGTGCAGGACAGAGGTAGTGGATGCCTTCTTCCACTGGTTCTGGAGGGGGCCTGCTGCCCAGAGTGCTTCATCCTGTGCAGGACAGAGGTAGTGGATTCATGTCTCCACTGCTTCTGGAGGGGCCCTGGTGCCCAGAGTGCTCCGTGCAGGCCTGCCCGACACAGATGAGGCCCAGCCCCCGCCGCTCATGGGCCAGCAGTGCTTGAGACGGCGGTGCCTGGGTCAGCGGTGCATGAGACGTCGGTGCCCGGTTCAGCGGTGCTTGAGATGAAGGGCCCAGTTCAGCGGTGCTTGAGATGGAGAGCCCAGTTCAGCGGTGCTTGAGACGCCGGTGCCCGGATCAGCGGTGCTTGAGATGAAAGGCCCAGTTCAGCAGTGCTTGGGGTGGAGTGCCCAGTTCAGCAGTGCATGAGACGGCGGTGCCCGGTTCAGCGGTGCTTGAGATGGAGAGCCCAGTTCAGCGATGCTTGAGATGGAAGTGGGCAGGTCAGCGGCCCCGGCCATGGCGGGGTGCTCATTTCCCACCTGACTTGTGGCTGGCGGTGTCCTCCTGGGCAGCTGGGCCTGGCCTGTTGGTGGGGTCCTGCCCACATGGGATGGGGCTGGTGGGCCACTCCTGGGCAGCTGGGCTGATGGCGGTGGTGTCGGCCGTGCTGCCCTTCCCAGCCTTCCCAGTTCGCCTGTGGCCCTTCCCCACCTTGCCCGGTGTGGCAGCTGTCTCCACACTCCCTAGCGGAGGCCTGGTCGTGGTTTTGGTGCCTGATGTCATCTGCCTCTCCCGCCGGCCACTGCCCATCTTCGGGTGTTTCTCTGGGGGTGGGCTGGCCGTGCCTTGGCTCCGGACCAAACTGGCTGCCCTGGTGGGTGGGGCACTCCACTGTCCCTGGCAGACCTTGATGGCAGGACCCGGTTTTGTGGGGGCTGAGGTGCTCAATCGAGTCATATGACATGGACGGGGTGGGGGAGTTGGTGGGAAGAGGTTGAGTTTCGACAGGAAGAACTTTTTGGGAGCAGTGGGATGGGTAGGTGTAGTGGTTATGGGAGTGGAGGAAGAGGTAGTGGTTGTAGGAGGTCTATGTTTTGTGGTTCTGGGTGCTGGTGCTTGGGCTGGAGGCTGTCGTGAGGTGGATGGCTGTTGGGTGGGTGGCTGCCTGCGTTTGTGTATGTTGGGAGGGGGCGTCACAGACACACTTGGAGAGGACACAGGGGACGTGTAAATGGCAGTGGGGGTGGTGACTGCACGTGTGCGGGGTGTTCTGGTGTCTGTGCTGCTGAGGGACGTAGTGGCTGAAGATGGTGTGCATGCAGGTGTGAATGTAGAGGTGACAGGGAGGGAGGTGGGAGACGTGGGGAAGGGGGACACAGTGGAGGCAGTGGCTGTTGCTATGTCTGCATGGGTATGATGCTTGTGTGACTGCCTGTGGGATGTGTGGTGCATATGTCTGGCTGAGCCCCCCTTGGGTGTTGAGGTGTGTGCAGGCTGGTCTGATGGTGTCCTTGGGATAGGCAGAGGTACAGGTGATAGGGAATGGGTGGAGGAAGTTGGAGGGGGGAGGCTAGACACAGGGACAATGGCTGCCATCAGTGCTGAGGCCAGAGTCTGGAACGATCGCTGAAGGGCCGCCTGACCAGAATGAATGCCCTCCAGCTATGCATTGCTCTGGTGCACTTCCCTTTCTACACCCTGGATGGCATTCAAAATGGTAGACTGCCCAACAGTGAGCGTCCTCAGGAGGTCAATGACCTCCTCACTGAGGGCAGAAGGGGTGACTGGGGCAGGGCCTGAGGTGCCTGGGGCGAAGGAGATGCCCACCTTCCTGGGTGTGCGGGCATGGAACAAACGCTGAGGGGCTGCTGGGAGGGTGGTGCTGGTGCGGGGGGTGGCGGCTGTAACTGTTGTTGGGGTGGCCACAGATGTTGCCGCCACCACAAGGGAGCTCCCTTCAGAGGATGAGTCGGTGTCACTGTTGTCGGCCCGAGTCCCCGCTGTGGAGCTCCCCTCACCCTCCGTCCCACTGGTGAACTCAGACTCCGTGGTGTGGCCCTCCATGGCCATGTGGGATGCAGCTCCCTCGTGCTCCGGTGCCACTTCTCCTCCGCCTGATGATGCTAATGCACACATGAACAGGAAGACCACAAAAAAGGGGGGGGAACAAAATAAAGACATGTTGAGTGCATGCATTGGTGACACCGTTGGCGGACAGGACAGAAACAGAAGCCCCCTGCACTACGCCGCGCACTTGGGGTTGACTACTCAATCCCTGGGACATGGCCTACAAGCCTATGGACGACATCCACACACATAGATGACACAGGGCCATGATCTCCTGTACTTGGCACTCTACAGAGGTGGGGGGCAGGGGCACAGGGCCATGCCTTACGGAGGGGCCTAGCCTACAGAATTCGCCCTGGCCTAGGGAGACCCACAGCCCTCCTCCCCCACCCAGACACCGCCACTGCGCGCAAAGTCAGCAGAATGAGAGTGTACTCACCCCCTTGTGTCTGCTGTGATGCCCTCACGGGCCCATCCAATTCGGGGTAGGCCACCGCCAGGATCCGGGACATCAGGGGGGTCAAAGTCCGACTGGCACCCCTCCCACGTTGGGAGGCCATCCCCAGCTGAGCCTCCGCCGTCTTCCTGCTCCAGCGGCGGATGTCCCCCCATCTCTTCCGGCAGTGGGTGCCCCGTCTGCGGTGGACCCCCAGGGTCCGGACGTCCTTGGCGATGGCACGCCAAATATCCACCTTCTGGTGGGCGCTGACCTATATGAAAAGTACGGAGGGAGAAGAGAAGTCATTACCTTCTGCACCGTCAATGTGAGTGGCCCCCATCCCTACCCTTGCCATGTGGCACATGCAATCACCGTCGTTTCATGCACGCCTCAATCTCCCCCCCACCCCCCCCAACTTTCATCCACCCCACTCCACACAGGCATAGCCCATACAGCATGCTCCCAGTGTATTTACCTGTTTGTCTGGAGGACCGTAGAGTTGCGCGTACTTGGGGAGGACCCCATCCACTAGTGTCTCCAATTCCTCAGTGGTGAAGGCGGGGGCCCTTTCCCCAGTCGCTTGAGCCATTGTCTCTTCCAGACCGAGGTCACAGCAGCACTTGCAGTGTAGGTCCTCTCCTGTCGAAGATCAGGTATCGAGTGATTAAGCAGATAGAAAATGGCGGTCACGTCCGCGGCTGTGCGTACCGCGACCGCCGGCGCACATCGTCATTGGCTCCTGGGACCCATAGGGTTCTATGTTAACCAATGCAGCATTGCGCCGCGGTCTTCGACCGCCTACCGCCACGGTGTACGACGCCAGCGCAGTTACCTCACATCCCATTGTCACACTTCACAGGTCAGGAAGCCGCCATTTCAGGGGCCCACATGCCTTAATATTTTAACTGCGTCACACATACCTAGGCCTTGCCTCAACACTCATACAAGCCATTCTATGGATTAAGAATCGTGTTCTGTGCAAGCTGTAGTTACGTACCTCTGGGATGTTTGACTCTGTGCTCGCTGTTGTCCTTCATAGGCCCCGTTCGCTGGGACATGTGAGGAGATGGCGGCATCCTCCGGTGTACAGACCTCTGGTGGACCTGTCGACAATGGAAGAGAGACATGTCATACTGACCTACAGGCTTGACCGTGCCACAATCCTGGAACTGTGTGCCCAGCTGGAGCCAGATCTGATGTCACCTATCCGCCAACCCACAGGAATCCCCCCTCAAGTGCAGGTGCTGTCATTGCTCCATTTCCTAGCAAGTGGGTCCTTTCAAACAACAGTGGCCATATCATCAGGGATGTCCCAGGCTATGTTTTCCAAGGTGTTGTCCAGAGTGTTGTCTGCCCTGCTGAAACACATGCAGAGCTACATTGTTTTCCCTGAGGTGGGGGATTTGCCTACAGTGAAGGGTGATTTCCATGCCCTTGGACATATCCCCAACATCATAGGTGCCATTGATGGGACCCATGTGGCTTTGGTCCCCCCCCACAGGAGTGAACAGGTGTATAGAAACCGGAGGAGTTATCATTCGATGAATGTCCAGATGGTGTGTTTGGCAGACCAGTACATCTCCCATGTTAATGCCAAGTTCCCTGGCTCAGTGCATGACGCGTACATCATGCGGAATAGCAGCATCCCCTACGTGATGGAGCAACTCCAGAGGCACCGTGTGTGGCTAATTGGTGACTCTGGATACCCCAACCTGTCATGGCTACTGACCCCAGTGAGGAATCCCAGGACAAGGGCAGAGGAACGCTACAATGAGGCCCATGGAAGAACTAGGAGGGTGATCGAGCGGACCTTCGGCCTCCTGAAGGCCAGGTTTCGCTGCCTCCATATGACAGGCGGATCCCTATTCTACTCACCAAAGAAGGTACGCCAGATCATCGTGGCCTGCTGCAGGCTTCACAACCTGGCTTTGCGTCGCCAGGTGCCTTTTCTGCAGGAGGATGGTCCAGATCGTGGTGTTGTAGCAGCTGTGGAGCCTATGGAGAGTGAAGAGGAGGAAGCAGAAGAGGACGACATAGACAGCAGGAACACAGTTATACAGCAGTATTTCCAATGACAGGCAGGTAAGAATACATAGCTGCCTACTACATGTACTTAACCACTACTAGCTCTCTCCTGTCTGTCGTTTTCACACAGTGTATGGTAACTGAGTTGTCACTTTCCTTTGCGATTTCAGAAATGTGGCCCCCAGTGTGTGACATCTGCTTTGTTTACCCATGGACTACAGCTGTGTGACATTGGTATGTTGGCATCACAATGTAAATAAGCATTTTGGCACGGTAATGTCTGATACATTTGTTCAAAATCACAGCCAGACTCCTGGGTTTTTTGTGCAATATCTGTGTTTATTTGAGTGCTCTATATTGTGGGGTGGTTGCAAATTGGTGAGGGGGGATGGTGGAGAAATGTCCATGGCAGAGTCCAGACTATTGGGATCACAGGTGCATTGTCCAGATGTCTGTGGAAAGTGGAGCTGGGGCAGTTTAAGGATGGACAGGGTGACAATGTGGGACAGTGGGATGACAATCAGGGTGGTATCCTTTGCTGGCGGGGGTCTTGGCATCTTACTCTGTCTTCTTCCTGGATCTCAGGGACCGCTTGCGGG
The DNA here is from genome assembly GCF_031143425.1 of Pleurodeles waltl. Taxonomy (NCBI): domain Eukaryota; kingdom Metazoa; phylum Chordata; class Amphibia; order Caudata; family Salamandridae; genus Pleurodeles; species Pleurodeles waltl. The sequence goes on along the minus strand of NC_090437.1, from coordinate 620,585,401 downwards.
GTGGTTCTCCTTCTGCAGGGGGTGGGGTGCTGGTGGCCTGTTGGTCCTGTGGTGGGGCCTCCTGTCCACTAGCACCGGCAGAGGTGGTAGGCAGTTCTTGGTCCATGCTAGTGTCAGGGGCCCTTTGTGGTGCCACAGTGCGCTGCAATGAGGTGGCTATCACATTCAGCACCCCTACGATGGTGCCCAGGGTGGAACTGATGGTTCTTAGTTCCTCCCTGAACCTCAAATACTGTTCCTCCTGCAGGCGCTGGTTCTCCTGACACCTGGCCAGTACCGTCGCCATTGTCTCCTGGGAGCGGTAGTATGCTCCCATGATGGTGGTGAGGGCCTCGTGGAGAGTGGGTTCCCTGGGCCTGTCCCCCCCTGTCGCACAGCAGCCCTCCCAGTTGCCCTGTTTCCCTTGGCCTCTGTCCCCTTGACTGTGTGCCCACTGCCACTGCCCCCAGGTCCCTGTTGTTGTTGGGGTGGTGGGTTAACCTGGGTGCCCTGTAGTGGTGGACACACCGCTACTTGACGTGTCCTGGGGACAGAGGTATGGGCCCGCTGGGTGGGTGCTGTGCTGGTGTTCCCAGAGGGGGGAAGGTCTGCTGTGGCCTGTGGCTGTCTGAGGGGAACCGACTGTCCCGAGGTCCCCGATGGGCCGGGCTGGTGATCTTGATCCAGGTCGACAGAGCTGCTGTCATCGCTGTGGGCCTCTTCTGGGGGTGGGGTGGACATGTGTGGACCCTCCTGCGCGGTGACGTTGCGTTGGGGTCCTGCAGGGGTATAAAGGCATGATTATTGCATCTGTGTGTGCCATGGTGTGCAATGGGTGGCTGCCCGTGTCCCCCAGTGCTTGCATTCCTGTGTGGGGGCTTTTGTGACGGGGCTTTGGGGGGGGGATGGGTATGTGCAGTGGGCATGCTTTGGTGATGGGTGTCCATGCTTTGTGGTCGCATGCAGGGCTTGGTGTTGGGATGGGTGGGTTGTGATGGTGAGACATTTGCAAGGAGTAGGAGTGATGGGGGTGAGGGTGAGGGTGGGGGTATGTATTGGCATGCAGGTGGGGTGGGGGGGATGAAGTAGTGAAGATGTGACTTACCAGAGTCCATTCCTCCAGATACTCCGCCGAGGCCCTCAGGATGCAGGATTGCCAAGACCTGCTCCTCCCATGTTGTAAATTCTGGGTGAGGAGGTGGGGGTTCGCCGCCAGTCCTCTCCACTGCAATGCGGTGTCTGGATACCACGGAACGCACCTTCCCCCGTAGGTCGTTCCACCTCTTCCTGATGTCATCCCGATTTCCCACAGCATTGACCCTGTCCACTATTCTGCTCCATAGCTCCATCTTCCTGGCAATGGATGTCTGCTGGACCTGTGATCCGAATAGCTGTGGCTCTACCCGGATGATTTCCTCCACCATGACCCTGAGTTCCTCCTCCGAAAACCTGGGGTGTCTTTGCGGAGCCATGGGGTGGTGTGGGTGATATGTGGGGTGGTGTGTGTTGTGATGTGTGCGGTGATATTTAGTGGTGTGTTGTGTGCGGTGCGTGGAAGTAATGTGGGTGATGGTAATGTGTGCCTGTGGTTGCTAGTTTGTAGATGGTGGTGTCTCTCTCTGTGCCTCGTTCCTAATTTTGGGTTGTAGGGGTTTGTGTGTGATGTGGGTGTGTGTTTTATATTTAATTGGGTGTGTGGGAGTGGTGTGTGTATGTGTATCAGGTGTGTGTATTTCGATTTGTCCAATGTGGCTGTGTTTTGTAGGTTTGTGTGTATTCTGAGCGCGGCGGTGTGTACCGCCTGGAATACCGCGTTTGAAAGACCGCCGCGTGGATTCGTGTGTCGTGATAGTGTGGGCGTATTTCTGTTGGCGTGACGGTGTTGGTTTTGTTTTCGCCAGTTTATCGCTGACCTTTGGTGTGGCGGACTTCTGTGGGTGTCGCTATTTTGGCGGTTTCCGTATTGTGGGTCAGAATGACCGTGGCGGTTTACCGCGGCCGCAGCGGTATGGTGGCGGTCTTCTGACAGCGGTAAGAGGCTTTTACCGCCGATGTTGGAATGACCACCAAAGTCCTCGCAATAGTGAAAAATGAATTTAGCAGTATTTCACTATCAGGACATGTAAAACACAAGCACATGTCCTACCTTTTAAATACACTTCCCCCTGCTAATAGGCCTGCTATGGGCCTACCTTTGGGGTGATGCACATGTAGTAAAAGGGAAGGTTTGGGCCTGGCAAGTGTATGCACTTGCCAGATCGAAATGGCAGTTTAAAACAGCACACACAGGCACTGCAGTGGCAGGCCTGAGATATGTTTACAGGGCTACCCATGTGGGTGGCACAGTCAGTGGTGCAGGCCCACTGGTAGCATTTGATTTACAGGCCCTGGGCACACTTGGTGCACTATACTAGGGACTTACTGGTAAAACAAATATGCCAAACATGGATACACCAATCACCAATATCATTTATATAGACAACACTTGCACTTTAGCACTGGTCAGCAGTAGCAAAGTGCCCAGAGTCCTGAAGCCAACAAAAACAAAATACAGCACATAGTAAAAAATAGGAGGCCAGAGGACAAAAGACTTGGGATAACCCTGCAAAAATGGCCATTTCCAACAACTTTCTTTGGAAGAGAGAGTGAGGAGATCTGTCCTAATTGCCAGAGTTTCCAACTTTGGAACTGATGAACAGGGTTTGAGTCCCGGCATGGACTCAACATCCTGTGATTCTGGGTAAATCAATTAATTTCCTCATGTCTAAAAATGAATCTGACATTGTGTAAGTAACCTAGTGCTCATGTAAACTGTTTCAATGCCATCAGACCAAGACGTTATTTAAAAAAAAACTGCCAAAAATAGAGCTGATACCAGGCTTTGTTGTTTGGCAAGTTGCTCCTTGAGGGAGAGGTTGGTATATCCAGAGTGAATCCAAGTGATTTTGCATTTGGTGAGAGTTGGGGTTTGAAGCAATGAAGATTCATGTCATTGAACCAGATTGGTAATGTATATTGTTTGTTGTCCTTGGCAAACAATAACACTTTTGTCTTGGTCGGGTTGTGCTTTAACAAAGCATTGGACATTCAGGTTTAGATAATGTGCAAGCAGTTTTAAGGTGTTGGATAGCTGAAGCAGAGGAGAGTTTTGACTTTCAAGTAGAGTTGTGAATCATACCCTAATCAAGATGCACTGTCCCCCTGAAGAGGATACATGGGCGAACCATTCTACCCAGCCTACTTTACTAAGTACCACAACTCCCACTGCAACTCCTATTCTTGCTTTTCCATTCTATTGATCCTTTGGTCTACATTTATTGCCCTTTACTCTCCTATGTTGAGGATTACCCTTTCCTTTAGTCATTTTGTAAAATGGTATGTAATTAAAAAATATTAAGCAATTCATAACACCATACTTTCCACAATGTACATATATATTTAAATGTATTCTCAGTTACAGCTTATGCTTAATTGTAAATAGACGTAAAGGTCATAAAATTGAAATTATAACATGAGACATTATGTTTTTCAAAACTCTTTATTGTTGCTTAACTGTTTTTGATGAGATCATAAAAGAATGGGTTTCAAAACAGCCATTTGCAAAGCCAATATGTCTGGCTTGTATTTTGAGTCCTAACTAAAATATTTTATGGATCAATTCTCTTTATTGTTCTCAGATAATACCTCACATGGTAATTAAGCGCATACACAACTAGGCTCCTACAACCCAGTGGGCCATCAACATTAAGAAAATACAGGTGGAAAATGACACAGCTTTCCGCCTTCAACAGTGAGGCCGGCAGCTATGCAGAGGTAAAAGATCAAATCAAAACAACAACAGTAATAACCATAGCCTTTTCCCCCTCTCCTTCTGTGCAAATACTGCTATAAGGTCCATGTTTATAACATATGCCTGTGGGATCCCACCTAAAAAACCCTTTTAGTGAGTACGCCTAGATTAGGTGACATCACACTGAGATAGAGGTGTTCTGGGGGAGCAATCGCAGTAGTTTTAAATAGGCTGGGCAAGTAAGCTCATTGAATTCTGAGGACAATATATTAATGATTGGTGCACAAATGGTTGCATAGTCATCTCCCTCTTGATCAGCCACCAAGGAGATCCTCTCCATCCCTAGTAAGAACCATAGTTTGTGAAGCCAGGCCTTGTAGTTGGGGGTTCTCTCTGCACCCCATAGGGAAAGAATTACCTGATGTGCTGCTCCTAAGGTTAAGGCCATCTGCCGCCCTCTGGGGGAACGGAGCAGAAAAGTTAAGGAATTATGTAAGGCCAGAAAAGTATAGGCTGGGAATCAGGGTACTGTTGTATTGAAAGCGCAGTCAATATCTTTTAAGATGCGCTCCCAAAATCGTTCCAGTTTTGGGCAATGCCAGAGCAGGTGAAGCAAGGTGCCAGTGCCTCCGCACCTCCTCCAGCATTCTTTAGCTCTGGCTGGGTTCCATGAGTGGAGCCTTGCAGGGGTGAGGCACCTCGACGAGGTGATGTTATAGGCTGCTTCTATGCTGGCCATGTTGTGCACCTTGTGATGAGCCCTGTAGTGTATGGCCTCCCACTCTTTATCTGTGAGTGTCCTACCCAGCTCTGCCTTCCACTAAAGATGACCTGCTGTTCTGGGAGGCCGTACCGGTAGATATCCGAGATAAGGCACCGATCGTCTTTTTTAAGGAACACCCACTTCTCAAATGCTGTAAGGGGTCTCTGTGCTTGTGGCTTAACTTCTGGCTGTCTGATCCAGTGTTGTATCTGCAGATATTAGTCATTCAGCCTCCGTCAACCCATAGTCAGCTTTTAGTTGTTCAAAATGAACAATGCCTTGGAGGTCAAAGAGGTAGCCCACTCTCTTGCATCCACCCTCCCCCCATCACCTCGTTGGTATTGTTCTTGGTGTATTCCGGAGGAAAAGTCTGGGTTAGTGAAAATTGGAGTCATGGGGGAGGGAAAGGATGTCAAGCCAGCTTTGGTCGCCACTGCATCTCACACTCTGAAGACTGTGCTTGTAACCGGGGAGGAGTAGAGCCCTCACGATCGATGTTTACATGGGAGCCATAGTTTTTTCCAGATATGGGAAAAAGTTATAGATTGGTCCATAAAGCACCAGTGCTTTTTGGAGAGTGGGCAGCTCCACTCCACTAGGAAGCACAGCTGGGAGACGTGAAGGCAAGATACTGCAAGTCCTCCCTCTTGGGTCGTGCAATGGAGTAGGCTCTTAGGCAGCCGAGGCGGTTTGCCCTTCCATATGAATTTAGTGAGTGTGGTTTGGAGAGTCTGAAGGGTTTTCCCCAGTGGAGTCAGAGGGAGCATCTGGAAGAGTTCTATGATGCGGGGTAGAATAGTCATTTTGATTGATGCTATTCGGCCCAAACAGGACAGGTGAAGATGACGTGATTTGTCCAGTTCAATCAGTGCCTTGAAGGTCACAGTTGTGTAATTCAGGGTGATAGTGCGTGAAATAGAGGGCACCACCTTAATCCCCAAGTAAGTGATATTATCTTGTGTCCAATCGAAAGAGAACTCAGAACGCAGACTGGTCTCACGGGACAGGGTCATCGAGAGCTTTAAGACTTGAGATTTTTGCAAATTCACTGTGAGGCATGCAAACGCCCTGATGGTGCAGAGTTCGGTGACCAGAGCTGGGAGTAGGTCATGGGCGCGGTGACAGCTGAGACTACGTCATCAGCGTAAAGGCTGATGAGATGATTGTCCCCTCCAAATTTTATACCTGCGATGGCCGAATCATTCCAGATCCTCTGGGCTAGCAGCTCCATATATAGAGCAAAGAGGAGAAGGGAGAGTGGGCACACCAGTCTACGCTGTATGGGAAAGGACGGCGAGGAGACCTTGTTAACTCTTACTGAGGCACAAGATGTGCTGCAGATGCTTTGTATCCAAAGCATGAACTTGTACCTGAAGCCCATGTTTGTAAGGGTGGTGAAGGGATAGGGCAATTTAACTCTGTCAAATGCCTTTTCGGCGCCAATTTACAGAAACAGATCCTTCTTCCCAGACGTGTGCACCTTGTCTAGGAGGTGTGAGAGGTGCTTTGTGTTGTCTCCACACTGCTCGTTGGGGATGAACCCTGTCTGATTGGGGTCCACCAAGCCAGGCGAACAGGGTTGAGACGGTGAGCTAATATACTGGTAAAACACTTGGCATCCATGTGGTGTAGCGAGATAGGCCTGTAAGAGCAGCAGCTTTTTGGGTCCTTGTCCGGCTTCTGGTTGACTGTGATGATAGCTTCAAGCATAGATTTGGTGAGTGTACCTGTGTCATCGAAGGAGGTATGAAGGTGTGTCAGGAGTGAGGCTAGCTCGGGACAGAATGTTATAGAAATGTGGGGTGAAGCCATCAGGGCTCCTCAAGGTGTATTGACTTCTTTAATGCCTCAGCGTCGGTGAGGGTGAGAACACTCCCTGACAGGTATTCTGTGTAATCAGTGGAGGTGCAAGGAGTGGTGGCATATAGAGCGCCAAAGGAACTTCGAAAGGCAGCTGCGATGCCATGGTCAGTGTGTGCTTCTTCGGTCGGGGAGGAATATATGACTTGAATAGAAATAGTCTGGGTGTGGGCACGCAGCCTGTGTGCCAACATGCGGCCACAGCGGTTGCTCCCAAGGTAGAATTTATGTTTCAGCCTAGCCATAGCTTACTCAGCTGTATCTAGGTCTAGCCTTTTGAGCTGGGCACGCGCCCTCTCCAACTCCATCAACACTCTGGGGGTGTCAGATCGTTTGTGGATGGTTTCCAGTTCCAGAACTACTTGTTCCAGCGGGTGCCTTTTCTTTCTGCGGGATGTATTCTCAGCCGCTGAACGCGCTATAAATTCCCCTCTAACCACTAACTTCAGCACCAACCATCATTGTTATTGGTGAGGTAATTTTACTCGTGTCTATGGTGGACTGAGATTGGTGTAGGCTGTCCTGCAGCTGCCAGTCCGAGGGCTTGTGTTGGGCGCTGTTGATGTGTGCTACTAGGGCTAGTGAAGCATGGTCAGAGAGTGCGCTTGAGTCAATGAAAGTATCGGGAATTAGTGTTCACATGGCAGAGGTGGCTAGAAAATAATCTATGCGCGCACATGTTTTCTGGGCTGCCGAGTAGAAGTGCAGTCTTGTGTGTGGGGGTGTGCCTCGCGCCATATGTCAACTAGCCCACAGTCCACCAACCATTGCAACCCTGGGGCAGAGAAGGCACCAGTCTGATCATATTGTTGGCCTGACATGTCCAACATGTTGTCCATCACTAGGTTCAAATCGCCCCCAGTCAGGATTCCTGTGTCTGGTGTGCAAAGGACCTGGCCTAAGGCCTCTGAGATAAATTATTCTTGGTGTTCATTGGGGGCATAAATGGTCACCAAGGTGAAGTGAAAGGGTCCTATTCAGAGTCTGTAGGCCAGCAGTGTACCATTGATTTCAGCTATTTTGAATACGATCTCACCTTTAAATTTACTTGATAATAGAATGCCCCCTCCTCCGCACTTCACTGGGTTGAAGAACCAGAGCTGTTGAGAGAACCATCTGAAGCACATGCAAAGGTGTCTCTAGGGAGGAGGTGGGTCTCCGGTAGGAGGCAAATGTCACTTCTGAAGCTCTCTAGTAGAGAGAGAACAGCAGCGCAATTGGTTGGGTTGTTAATACCTCGAACATTGAGGCTTGTAATTCTAAGGTCCAGGAGGGTCACAGGAGACATGTACACTTAGCAATGTAGAAGTGGTACTAAGGTGTGGCCTGTCACTAAGAGTGGTCAGTGACAAGTGCGGACCTAGCGGTGGGCCACTTGGCCCCAATGTAGGACCTGGCATTCAGAAGGAATGGTAACTAGAACAAACAACACCCAACATGTAAGAAATCAAGATTAAATGAGAACAAAGTCCTAATCATAGGATGGTATGCATGGGGTTGGGGGCTGTCTGTCTGGTATGAACTGGTAGGGAGGAAGTGTGCTGAAGACCCCCGCTGCTGCGGGCCCAGCTAGTCAGGAGGAGGCTCAAAGCGTCCAGATATGATTCTGCAGCAGGTGTTGGGACAATGTTCATGTAGCTGATTTATTTGTACCAGTCGTCATTCTGTCCAGTACTGCTTGTCACTCTGGTGCTCGTTCTTCCAGGCTCAGTCATTTATGTTTTCGGCGTCATTCCCCCTTTTGCCGGCTTGGGCCCCTAGACGGGGAGCGCCGGGGGGAAGGCCAAGGTGATCGACCAGGAGGGTCCTCTGCGAGCCCCAGTGCTCGACGTGCCTCTTGCAGGGTTTTGGTCTGGTGGAGCTGGCCCTCCGATCTGAATATCAGCCAAAATGGATGCCCCCAGCCGCATGTCACCTCACAGGAGTACAGAAAGTCAGTAACTGGCTTAAAGTACCTCCAGCGTTGTAGAGTGAGGAGGGAGAGGTCCTGGAAGAGGCCAACAACATCGTCTCGATAGAGGACGGGCTGTATATTCTGTGCCACCTTCAGTATGTCTTCCTTGATTTGAAAAGTCATGGACACAGGCTAGACTGTCCTGGGGCTTAGCTCCGGCCTGACCCACTGTGTGCAGAAAATCAAGCGGAAGAGCATCTGCTTATAGTCTCAGATGTTCGAACCCTCGGAACCCAGAGGCACCCCTCTGAGGCAGATATTGTTCCTTTGCAACCTGTTCTGCAGATCCTCACCTGGACCCTGAGGTCATCTTGTTGTTCGTGTAGGTGTATGATTTCCTGGCGTAGGAGTTCTACATTTTTGTCGTGGTAAGTCTTGTTGTCCTCCAGGGAGGAAATCCGCTCATCGATTGCAGTCGTGTCTGTCTGAAGGTTTCGCAATTCCTGGGCTCGGTCTCTTCTCAAGTCCTGGATAAAGGACTTCAGGGAGTCAAAAAGGGAGGTGAGAAAGCCTTTCAGAACGGGGGTCAGGTCGCTGTCCACAGGCTCCTCTTGCTCTTTCCAGGCAAGGGAAGAGACTGGCGGCCCCACTTCCTTAGCTTGGGCCAGAGTAGATTGGGTCAGTATCTGATGGACCGACTGATCTCATTTGCTCTTTGTGGTAGCCATGATGCTAGGAGCAGTGGGCGCAAAGTGGTTCTCCGGGTTTGGTAACACGGTGGCCGCTCACTCTGCACCTGTCCCGATATCCATAATGCAGATACTGTCCTATAAGCGGGCGAAAAGGCCTTAGTCCAGAAGATTACTGGCCCTGTCCTGGTGGAGATGTGGGCCAAGAAGGGAGAAGTTAGCTTGGGCCCCAAGCGAAGACGAGCCTGCTCAATAATAGTTACCTAGCTCTTGGCAAGATGTCCTGGTGTGGCAACTTCCACCGGGCTTCTTCAGGCTGTGCTCCTGGTAGAAGGACGCTGAGGTGATGGGCTCTAATCCAGTGTCCTAGAATGGCCACCTCAGGACCAGCACAGCCAATCATGCAAGACCAGGCCTGGCTGGGGCCAGACTGGGCCTTATCTTTGTAGATCTGTGGCAGTAACCTCTGTTGGTAGGTGGCACCCACCGCGCCTGGATGCCAGTCCAGGGGTAAGCGCCCACCGCAGTGTGAATTAAGTGGCACCCGGGGATCGTTGTGCCCAACCGTGTAGTACGGCGCAGGGCGAGGTTGTGTGTTCTTGGTGGGGGGGCCCTCCAACCACCCAAGGCCATCGGTCAATATGGATGGGTCCCCTCTTCGCGCTGCTGCCAGGCCTTTCTTACTCCACCCCAAACTGGGCCAGCACCATTCATGCGGTCCTCTCCTCCTGCCGCGTATAACAGTGCCGGGGCCTCACCTGTCAGCGATGACCTCTGGGGTACAAGCCAGGCAGCTCCAAGATGCTGATGGACCCGGTCAGAGGAGTCATGCTGTTCAGCCCCAGAGGTTTTCACTGCAGACCTTCTCATGCACCCGGCCTCCCGTGCTCCACGCCGCCAACGTGAATGTGACTTACCTGAGCAGTCCTCTTCATTGCCGCATGGAGTGGCGCTCCGCCTGAGATACAGTCACTCTCACCACCCTGGGATGTGCTGTTGCCCAGAAGAGCGCACCCCGGCATCTTCAGGGTGCCCACAGCATCCCAGATCACCGAGCGCTGCCGACCACTTCAGGCCACTCTGCAGGCCACCGTCACAGTTTGCGGCTCAGTCCGTGCTCACCCACAGACCAAAGCAGTGGCCACCACCATGCCTGAATGTTCACAATGGGTCTGCGGGGGTTGTGCTTCACCAGGCCATCATGCCCACAGAAGTTAGCCTCTGGGAATTGCTGCTTTGTAAGGCCAAGGCAGAGGAGGATTGTGTCAAACGTCTTAACCCACCGCCATCTTGGCCACGCCCCCTAAAATATTTTAATAAGCCTATTGCCATGAAAAATGCTAAAACCATTGCTTTCTGTGTTTCAATGTATGTATGAGACAAGGATTTTAATGTGTGATAATTCCGTGTACCTTTTGATGTGAAATACACCTTTATTCTGTGCAAGTACTCTGTAGGAGGCGGACTAATACACCTAGAAATTTCTCGCTGGGCGATGACAATAGGTTTTCAAACAGCTGGACAGTAAAGCCAAACCTAAAAAGCATGCTGACCCAAAAAAAAAACATAACACTTGTGCATGGAGGAACAATTATGAACAACATTCGTTTTGTTCCACTTCAGAGCTTCAGCACTGCTTGAGAGATTGATAACAGTACCGCTACTTGGCTATGTTGTGAGGTAGGGCTGACCCAGAGAAGGACTGGGAGAGGACAGCCTGAGTTCTCAGTTTTCCTCATTTTTACTCAGTTGTGGGGGTGTATTTAGTTATTCAGGTCACTATGAAGTGGATATTCTTCACAGTGCACCACGCTCCTTTAATGTCATATCAATCACTTGTTTCTTCATCGCAGAATTGCTGATGGTGGGGCATATATCATGTGATTTTCAGCATTGCAGTGTGCCCTGATGAAGCTGTCCATGTTATCACCCTAGAATACTAATTCTTAACCTGTGGTCCAGGCAATCCGGTGGGTCTCCAGAGCCTACCTGGGGTGGGGGTCCACGACTGCTTAGCAAGTCAAATAACGTTAATAGATTAATACATTGTATGCATCTAAAGAAGCAACATTTTTAATTTAAAAACATTCTACTAAGGAGAAGGAATTTGAAATTGGAGGCTAAACAATAAAGTTAGTATAGTCAGATTGAGTTGCGAAAGCAGTGCAAGTGCATCAAACAGTATATATGGATGATGAGTGACTTCAATTGAATTTGGAAAAGCTCCAAACTTTCCATTAAAATTACAACTTTATTTTTTATATTTGTTTGTGAATTGAATAAATCATTTCACCTTTGTGTATTTGTTTGATGAACGTTTGTTTTAGTATTTTTTTTTTGCAGTTCGAAAGTATCCGGCATCCAATGATATCTCAGTAGAGGTTCCTGGATTCCAACAATGGTTCATTGTGGGTCCCCAGGTTCCAGTAATGATTAAGAGGGGGTCCACAGATGTCAATTAGATAAGAACCGCTGGTCTAGAATAATAATCTAATCACAAGAATTTTATAACAATGCACAGAGGTGAAAGCATATTTATAGAGCTATACTAACACGTGACCACAGTTTGAAATTCAGCAGATCAATGTCAACAACATCTTGCTAAGATACAACACAAACAGACACAAGCTTTAAAGACAAGTTCCGAACACCAGAAGTGTACACCCCTTGCCTTTCATACTAATCTCTTGTCCTGCTATCAAGTTGCATTCCATTAAATGACAGCATGGCAGTGCTCTTTAGATGTAATTGCAAATATCATGAGACGTACAAAGCTTAACGGGTTCCTGCATATAAATCCCTTGCATGACGTTTAGCTTCCTGCTATCCACCCAGACAGGACGAGATCTTGAATTCTGGATAAGATTAGCAAATGCAGACACTCACCTGCATGGCCAAGGCACATATTTACTGGGTTTCCAAAGTTATTCCCTCATCATGATATTGTTTCTTGAATTTCTCTGTGTATTTTTGCTCGATGACTACTTTATTCACTCAGTCAGTATCTAGTCCATTTGCTACTCTATTCACTCAGCTGTTGTGTTTGAACATCGTTAATTAATATTTCCAGCTTGCTCCTAGAGATGGACAGCTTCACTTTCCATTTGTTCAGATCCATGTTTCCTGTAGCATGGAGAATCTGGTAGCCTCTATGGGTAGGATCAGAAGAAGTATTTAATATCACCTAAACATGTGAATTTCTGTACAGCAGGGACATTTCCAGCAGTTCCTTGTATCCTCCCATCTACAGATTGCTCACTTGGGGTGAACTGCATATTTTTTTTATATATTTAAGTTTTACATGCAGTGCTAGGCATCACCTAGTGACTACATGAGAGCATTGTGTAGTTCAACTTCTAAGGTCATGAATGGTGTGTAACAGGAATCCCGTTGTCTAAGAGGCATGAAGCCAATTTGATACTTATCACTTGGTGCCAGTTATTTAGCAAGTGATTTAGAGTTTGGTGAACAGGATACTCCATTGTAAAAGCAGAGCAAGTGTGATCTCTAAATCTGATGGACAGTAGTTTGCCAGAGTGCCGAATAAAAGCTCCCCTGCCACACTGACGAACACAGTACCATCTGCGAACCTCTAGATCTGGCCCATAGTCATTAATTGTACTGTGGAATCAACTGCATGCAGCAAATTGCTTTTCATTCACGTCCTACCACAGACACAGGGCCTCATATACGTGGAAATGGTGCAGCATGGTGCTGCAAGTCAGCTTACTGTCCCACATCATTTTGAAATTGCAGGAGTGCACATAAACAACAATAAATTGTGTTTTCCTCTTTCTTAAAAATGCTATTTCTCCCCGTTGTGCCACTTAAACGCCACCTCTATGGTGGCTTAGGAATCTGACACATTCACAGCCGTGTAAATCTGGGAATGCATCAGATTCCATCCGGTTACCTGAGTATTGCATGGGAACACCCACAGCAACACCCATGGAAGGCCCCTTTGACACAGAGTTATGCATGAAAGGGGGGCATATTTACAAGGCCATGAAAAGCCACGCATGGCTTGGACTGCACCGCTGGAGAGTCAATAAAATGATGCTCTTGTGGCACAGTGTGCCGCTAGGGCCTTTTACATGAGGCCCACGTTGCTTATTTAGTGCGCAGAATCAGTTTTACCCCCCATTTCGACGCATTCATTGAATTGGAAAAATGCAACCTGCAAGCCAACCTTAAAATGTAATTAATGTACATTAAGAACACAATGTGCACACATGTAACTCCAAGCAGTGTGGATTGGAAGTTATAGCCATCCCCATATGAAATTGGCCCTTACACAGAAGAATCTGCCTGTCGAGATTTCAAGCGATAGCCTTCACTGAACTGCATTTCTCCAAGAAAAGAGGATCCATTTCAGTAGACCTTATAGTATAGTCTATAGGCGGATCATTCCTAGAATTCCTCCTTGCAACTGTTGTTGAGATTTCTACAGACCAGTGTGATCTGGTTATGATATAGGACAGTGGCAGCCAGCAGTTTTAACGTACATGCACACACCAAAGATTCATTTAAAAAGATCACACACACACACTTCCCTTCAGCCTCACAGGTCCCAGGAGGGTTGGGACTGTTGCCTTCCCTGACCTTAGGTCGGCCAATGAGGGAAGGCAGCAGTCCCAACTTCGTCAGAGAGTGGAATGGGGTCAGTGAGACTGCTGATCCCACCCCACTCTGTGACAAGGTGTCACTGATAGACACAGGGCTTAAACCTGAAGCGCCCAGGTCAAAGTCAATGGGTGACGCTTCCCTCATCACCCGGGGGAGGGCCTCGAGGCACCTTTGTCGAGTCAAGGAGGTCACGCCCACAGGAGCTGTGACCTCTTCAGCCCAGCAAAGTTCAGCTCAGGCACCCAGGAGTCTCGCTCCTGGTTGCCTGACCTGAACATGAAGAGTGTCTGTCAGGCTGACCTTTGTTCAGCCTGACCAGCACTCTTCATGAGGGTCAAAAGGTGGGGGGCGTGGCCCCTCTGCCCTAAAGGACAGGCCGCACCTGATATAGGACACTGCTGTCTGTATTTATCTGTCCGCCACAGGTTTGTAACTGTAGTTTGCCTCCATTAGTGAAACCAAGGGCACGAGTCTTAACAAAAATAGTGGGAGGACTAATTAGCATATGGATTTTACACAGACACAAGAGAGGTCATGTCCCGATTATGACTGTAGTGCGAGGTGTGATCTCTTTGTAATTAACATTATCATTATGTGTCAATCTGAATGTTTCAAAAGATTCTGAATAAAAAAATAGAAAGGGCCTATTTTCAGAAATAATAAAACAATATTTTTTCAATTTGCTTTATGTAAATCTCAAGTATGTTTCCAATGTAATGTGGAAATAATCTTGGAAATGGCTGAAAGTACTAACATTTTAAACATACATTTTGACCTTGACAACGAGATTTTAAACTGCATTTTGCGAGTAAACAAAATATACTGAGTATATTTTTTAATCAGTTAAACTTGCTGTTTCTGTCTGATTGTATCTTGCTTGTGTTCATTTTCCAGCTTCCAATCACACAAGTGTTGTAGTTTTTTTAAGCAACAGAAGGGTTAAAAGTGTGGATCTTCACAGATAAGACATTTAATCATGGTCCCCTATTGTGGTAAATGAAAGTGGTGTTGTCAGTAGCTAACACCCTGAGGCCAGGTTAAACACATACAGGTGACACCTCTCTTCCTCCTTCCATCTTCGGACAAAGAGGAATGGAGTCCTCTTTCTAAAATAGCAGGGGGCCTCCGTACACCCCGGCCCACCCATGTCTTCGGCCCTAATGAAATCTAGGATTCAGTGGGGCATGGGAACACCTCCTATTTCATGTGGGTTCAAGGGAAAGGCTTTCGAAACATAAAAATGAAGACCCTTTGTGTGAACTGCACTGATTGTCTGGCTGCAGGCAGTCTGTCTGGTGCAGATTTAAAGTTGGCAAACCTAATCATAAAAATCCAACAGTCTTGGATTCTCAGGGATTATGCCTGGACTCTTTGCGAACAAAGCACAGGTTTCAAGAAATCCCTACAAGTATATGACTGCTTTTTAGGTCTTGCATTAGCCAAGCCCTTTTGATTTTACTAAAATAATATGTAAAATATCCTTACATAAAGGGACCTACAGCCACCTTTCTTCATCCACTAGTCTGTTCTTTTTTCATTCACATTTTAATTAAGCCCGATACAGTGTACAGCATGGGGCAATGGGTCAGCCTACTGCAGTAACTAGCTAACTTCACTTGTAGTAACTGTATTTAGCCCTTTCACAAGTAGCACATCCGCACACACAATTCCGTTTAGTGCTAGTGTTTTTGTTTTCATTTTATTACTTTAGTGCTGCCTTTGTTTGTAGAGACTGGTGTGACAGCAAGACTTTCGACCAGATAAGAGAACAGAGCACATTCCAACTCTAGCAGTTCCCGTCTCCTGCCAATGCTGCTGAACATTCCTTTTGAAGTGGCTTTTGTTTTTATGACTGCTTATTTTTCAGTTGCTGATTTTTCAATACACCAGCAGCTCACATGAGCAGGCAAGCTCATGAGGGTGCTCTATGTTTGTTACCTTAACAGTCTGTTATTCCGGGGGCGTGGCCACGGAGCTGAACATGGCGCACGCTTAACTGTTCAGCTCCGGAGGGGCCGACACTAATCCGGATCCTGGACGCGCCAGACTGGGCGGTCCTGCATCTAGAGACGTACAAGACGACCAGCGCGGGTGGGCGAGGCCGCTGGGGCGCGGTCTCGGCCCTGGTGCAGACTCCCGGGGGACTCGGGCTGCCCGGAGCTGGCGAGGGCCCGCGGCCCTGTTGGTGATCGGGGCCCAGGCGCGCCGGACCGGGCGGTTTCCCATTCTGAGGCGGAGGCGGCGATCGGCAAGAACAGACGGGACCGCTTGAGCGCAGTCGCGGCCCTGGTGTGGGCCTCCGGTGGACTCGGGCGACCTGGCACTGGCTAGGACCCGTGATCTTGCTGCCGGACTGAGGCTGCGGCCCCGGGTAAGGCCACGCGCTGCACCCGGAGCTTGACGCGGACGAAAAGCCACCGGGACGAAAAATTATCAACTGGAACAGCCGGGGAAAATACTTACCGGTGACGGGCTGGCCTCTCTCTCTGGGGGCGGGGCCTGATGCCCGCCGGCTGCGGGACTGCCTGCGCTGCAGGGGCGTGGGGACGGGGGCCCCCCGGGGCTGCCCGGTGGGAAAGCAGCTGTGTGCACACCCCCCAGGGAACACATAATCGGCGTGGCTGTGGCTGCTACCCGGGGACCCCCGGATGCCGACGACGGGACTCTCTCCATCTGGGCAGTTCAGATTGAACATTGATTGTCCATTGGGGGGCAGAGCAACGCGGAGTCTACCCGCGCCAACCAACATCACCTACCGAGGTTGAAAGCCGGGTGCCACTTTTGCCAGGTACGGGGCCCCCCTTGGCTGGCAGGACCACCACCGAGTTGGGGGTCTGCTGTACCCGCCTCTTCAATACATAACAGCTCAAATTCATAAAACCCAGCAACCCCGGATCAGCCCAAATTGTTTTCTCATGCAAAGTGTAGATGGGTCGTGACCAGGGAGCTGAACACAGCACATGCATGATCGCTTGGTCTTGGAGGGGCCAACAGCAGACCCAGTGGCGGGCGCGCCGGATCAGGTGACCCTCCATCGTGGGGCGGACGCGGTGACCCGCGCGGACGAGCGGGACCGCTGGGACTCGAACGTAGCACTGGCGCGGACCTTCGGCGGGGCCGGACTGCACAACGCTGACGGAGACCTACGACCCTGCCACTTAACGCCCTGGGAGTGGCTGGCGGAGCGCCTGGGGCTCGCCCTGGAGCACCCGGGCCCAGTGACTGAGACAACAGAGGCCTGGATTAGTGGACAAATCAGCAGCGAACAGCATAAGCGCCTGAACTGCGTGCCGGACCCACTGGGACGCCCCTCCCTGCCTGGCCAATGCCCCCCAAGGGCAGACATAAGAACAAAGCCATGGACCCCCCAACACCACCGGGGGACAATGAGTCGACCATACAGAACCAGTCACAAATCAATGTACAAGACACCCTAGACAAGATACTGGGTGCCATTGAAGACACCAAATCCACATTACAGCGCGACATCAATCAGGTGGCGATAGAGGTGGGCCTCCTGAGAGCCGATCATCATAAATTGGCCGACAGAGTAAAAGAAACAAAAGCAACGCTGGCGGAAGTCGTCCCAAAACAAGAAGATGTGTCAGCGGAGGTGACCTCCTTGGCTGGCAGAGTGGCAAAGCTCGAACAGCGAGCTGAGGACGCAGAGGGTAGAAACAGGAGGAACAATATCCGCGTGGTGGGCCTCCCCGAGGGGGCCGAGGGGACGAATATGGTGGAATTTCTGGAGAAATGGCTAAGCACGGTCGTCGCACCAGGATGTCTGACCCCCTTCTACTCACTGGAGCGAGCACATCGTGTGCCATCTAGACCACTTGCTCCTGGCAGGCCACCGTGGGCTGTAATTGCTAAACTCCTGCACTACAGAGACAGAGACATCCTCTTACAGAAAGCCAGGGAAACGGGTCCGTTTAAAGTAGCCAATGGCGAAGCGACACTGTTCCCTGACTTCACTTTGGAAGTCCAAAACAAGCACGCTTCCTTCCTGGCGGTTAAAAGAACCTTGCGAGAAGAGGGGATACAGTACTCGCTGCTCTACCCAGCAAGACTACGGGTGGTCGCGGAGGGAAAGACCACGTTCTTCCAAACCCCAGAGGAGGCATGGGAATGGCACGAAAGGCATGGGACACGGCCGGCGCGGCCTGCACCCGAGAATCGAGGGGCGGGCGGGACCCGCCGAGCCCCGAGGGGGAAAAGACCCAGAGACCGCCTACGACTGACGCCAACGCGGACACAGAGGGAAACTGGCAAGAGAGAGGCCCTGGAGGCGGCGGCCAAGGTGGGTGGAGAGACACCTCCCCGGGAAGGCTCTGAAGAAGAATCGGACGATACGGTGGTGTCCTCGTCTGGTGGCTCCGGGGGCTCGACTTACACGCCAAGGGTGACCCCGCAAACCACTGACGAACTCGCATAGCTCGAACCTGAACTGGCCGCCCCCCCCGGACTTGACTCTCGCCTGTCAGACTTGGTGTTAGGGTTTGTGCACAGCAAAGAGCATGTCCCCTCTCACTGCACTAGTGGGTTCTGTAATAGCTCCCTTTTAAACTTACTATTGAAAGCCTTTCTTGTTATCTCACCTTCCCCCCCCCCCAGGCTTCTGTGTATGTTCTTTAATGTGCTGTTTTGTTTACACATTGGGCCTTGCTTTTACCAAGGCTTCTTTAAAACACTCCTCTCTAGGCCATGTGTTAATTTAACTCATTTGCATAATAACTGAAACTCTGCACACCTTTCAAGATCATGTGCAGCATGTGAGGACCACACCCAGCTCTTCAAACCACACCCAGCTCTGCACACCTTTCAAGAACATGTGCAGCATGTGAGGACCACACCCAGCCTGTCTATAAAAGGCAGCCCCCGAGCCTCACCCAGTGCTTGTGCTCGTCTACCTCCCGCTTACCTGAGGACAGATCCCTCGGCGCTGGCACTCCTGCTCTCTACAGACTTTCATTGGCTTCAATGGGCGCAGCTGCTGGCTCTTCCTTCTTCCGGTTTCCGGTTCCTCCTTGCCTCAGCCTCTCTCCTACAAGCAACCTGCAAAAGAGAAAGAAGACAAGGTTAGACTGATCAGTATCTCTTGCCAGCAACAAGTAAGTGCAAAACTTTTATTACCTGAAAGAACTTTGACAACAATTTCTGGATTCGTGTATAGACAATTTGAAACAAGATACCTTCCACGAACATTGTGATTCAAACTCTTTGTTACAAGAATACTTTGCGGAACTTTGTGAAGCAAACATTTTTTTTATGGAACTTTTAAGAATTGAACCGTGGAAACCATTAACAGCAAGGCAAACAGTAAATCAAGGACTTGCACAAATTACATGCTGTATTTTGACGTAAAAGTACAGTATTTGTTTTATAAAAGATTCTGGAAATATGGGAAAAGTGAGTCTGCTATTGGCAATTTAGGCTTTAGTTATATTAAGATGAATGTTTGATATTGATAATTCTGATAACGGTATTTGTTTAATGTTTTAGAAGCTTTAGAGTAATAGAAAGCACATCCCAGAGCAGTAACACATTCCAAACCTGGAAACTAGAGACCAGGATCCAAGAGGTACTTTTAGAAGAACATTTCTAATAAATAAAGGGATAGTCAGGAAGCCAGTTAGGAATAGGATGTACTTATCTGTTCTTTGTTTATGTTTCATTAGGCACCAGTTTCTACAGAAGTCAGAGAGGGCCGCAGATTTGTGCAGCACTTCAACAGTGGAAACGCAAGAACGCTGTTGTCTCTTTATTTTATTTTATCCACTTCCCCCCTTCCCTTGAGCTTCTGTTCTTAATGCACTGTTTTAAAAACTAGTGTGCTGGAACAAGCAGTTTCAGGGTGGGGTCGGATTGTCTTCAACCTCCATCAGAACTGAACAAGGACTCAGGTGAGCTGGGCTTTGACACTTGGCCGGCGAGTATTGCATTGATGTGTTTGAATAATTTGCAGTGTTGCATAACTTACTGGGCAGCCTACAGTTCCGGAGGTGCCCTGGGGATGGGGAGTTGGGGTTTGCAGTTACGAGTTACATCGGCTACATATGTGAAATGGATTGAACACAATGAAGGTACAAGTTTGTGGGGGAATCGGTCAGGGCCCTGGGCATGCCGAGCCTACACACAACAGGCTTTGAGAATAGGATGGCGGACCACAATATCATAACCTGGAATGTCAGGGGGATGGGTACTCCAGCTAAGAGACATAGAATTCTTTCCTTCGTAAAAAGAAGAGGGGTGCAGATAGCTATGTTACAAGAGACCCTCCTGGCACCTGGAGAGGGAGAAAAGCTAAGACGGAGATGGAGGGGACAGGTGTTTGCCACAGAATACTCAGCTTACGCAAGAGGCGTTCTGATTTGGATTAGGGCGGGGGTCCCCCTAACGATTGATTCCTCCAATATAGACAGAGAGGGAAGGTTTGTCATACTGGAGGGGAAATTACAGGGGCTCCCGTTGATCCTGAGTTGTATATACGCCCCCAATCAGGACCAAACCTCATTCATGACGGGCCTGTCTAGACACCTCACTCGTCAACACATGGGGGAAGTACTAATAGGAGGAGACTTTAACGCAGTGCTCGACATTGACTTGGACAGATCCACCCCCCACTACAGGGGGCAATATCAACCAAAACAGCACAAAAACTAGTTGAGTGGCTAGACACCTGGGGGCTGGTAGATGCTTGGCGGTTACAACACCCGACGACCAGGGATTATTCATTTTACTCGGGCCTCCACCAGGTACACACTAGAATTGATAGGATGGTTTGCACTGCGGGATTGGCTCGAAGTGTGACCCACTCTGAGTACCTTGCTCGCACAATATCGGATCATAACCCTCTATTGCTGACACTGAGGGTATCACAGGACAGACCCCCCATACCATCATGGAGAATGCTCCCGACAGCGCTAGAGGACCAGGCATATAGGGAGGAATTACGACGTTACCTAACAGAACACATAGAAGCTAACAAGGGATCCACCTCCACCAGAGCCATAGAATGGGAGACACTCAAAGTGGTGACGAGGGGTTACTGTCTTGGACAGTCTGTGGGGATAAGACGCATGCTAGAGAGAGAATTAAACGCATTGGAGAGGGTCATTCACGAGGGGGAGCTGAGACAGGGCCCAGCAGTGCAAGTAGATGAAGAGTACGAACGTGCACGCAGAGAGCACTCCCAAGTTGAAGAGCGACTTAGAGGCCACAGCATGCAAAGATATCTGACATCCATACAATCAGAGGAGGGGAGATCCCGTAAACTCCTGGCATGGCTGGTGCGCCCAAACAGAGACAGTGACCCCATTACAAGTGTATTGGACAGGGGGGGAACACGCAGACTCAGCCCAGAATCCATTAATGACGCATTCAGAGATTATTATACCCACTTATACAGGAAGCCCACAGACTTGGGGACGGGGACTCTTGACAATTTCCTGACTCGGATACCCCTGCCGGTACTGAACCTAGAAGACAGTGTCAGCCTAGAGGGACCAGTGACCACGGATGAGACAACTGAAGCAATTGCACAGCTGGCCCCTGGGAAGACCCCTGGCACAGACGGTCTTCCTATGGACTTTTATAAAAAGTATAAATCTTTACTAGTCCCTAGATTGATAGAAATGTATATGGAATCGGCATAGAGTGGAGAACTCCCATGCACACCACGTGAGGCATTAGTAGTGCCACTCCCCAAAACAAATAGTAGGGAGGCATCAGTAACTGACTACCGCCCACTATCAATGCTAAATAGCGACTTTAAGATCCTCAGTAAGATCTTGGCCAACCGGCTATTGCCCCATATGCCCACCCTGATACATCCTGACCAGAACAGTTTCATACCTGGCCGCAGCACCTCTCTGAATCTTAGACAAATTTTATCTATCTTACATATGCCCAACGAATCGAAACCGCCAACCGGGACCATGCTAGCGGTGGACTTTGAAAAGGCCTTCGACTCGATCAGATGGGACTACTTGAGGGAGACAATGTTAAAAATGGGCCTGGGCGAAGGCTGGGTCAGATGGGTGGAACTATTATACTCATCCCCACTAGCGAGGGTCAGGACGGGTAGGACAATCTCCGGTGCTTATCCAGTACACCGGGGAACCAGACAGGGATGCCCTCTATCTCCATTGTTGTTCGCCCTGGCGATGGAGCCCCTGGCGGCCTGGGTACGTGGTGACGGAGCGGGCACAGGGATTCGGTGGGGACCAACTGATCACATTGTCTCGCTATATGCAGATGATATTTTGATCTATCTCAGAGACGGGGCGAGCGGTCTCCCCTGGGCCCTGGAGGCCCTGGAGGAGTTCGGAGAGGTGTCAGGATTACGACTTAACAGTAACAAAACATATGTGTTTCCCCTGACGCCTGGTTATAGATGTCCGCAATGTGCCCAACGGACCTGAAATGGGCCCCACGGACATTTAGATACCTGGGGATTCAGATCTACCATGACCTGGGAGACTTAAAAGAGGGCAACCTTGGTAGAGCGCTCCGATCCCTGAGATCCTCGGTAGGATTTTGGCGCTCTCTGAAGCTGCCAGTGATGGCCAGAGTGGCACTATCCAAGATGATCATGCTCCCCGACTTCTCTACTATTTCACCAACTTGCCACTATTGATTCCCCAGACATGGTTCCGTGACCTGAACGCGCTGCTCAGAGAACTAATATGGGACGATGGACGTAGACAAACTACACTTACGACTATCTGTAGACCACCCCACACGGGAGGATTGGGAGCCCCCGACTTTGAGGCATACTACCTGGCATCCCAAATACAGTGGATATCCGGTTGGCTGGCGGGCCGGGGCCAACTGGACTTATGTACCGCCCAAGGAGTAACGGACACGGCATGGATGGCGGCATGTATAGCAAACAGAAAGATAACCCCCCCCCCCCGGAACAATATAATGATAAAAGTTGCAATGGCATGCTGGAAAAGATGTGCGAAAAGGGTGGGAGTGGGTCCTCCATATTCCCCAGCTTTACCACTGTCGGTGCTCGCCCTAGAACCCGGGGGGAGGGGACCGGGAAACATGGGACTTGGCCCTTGGTTGACAGCTGGAATAGAAGCAATGGGAGGGCTCTTCAAGGAGGGAGTGATGAGGGGATTTGCTGAATTAACAGAAGAGGGTGTTCCCAGGGGGCAGTTTCTACTCTATGGGAGGCTAGTACACACTCTTAAAGCTCACTAGGACACAGTGAATGCGGAACCCGCCACCCACGAGGTCCTGCACTTACTGTTGACATTAGGGGAGGAATCACATCTGATCGCCAAAATATATCGGGCCCAAGTTGAGGCAGCCTTAGACCCCTTACGGTCGCTGAGAGGGCGGTGGGAGAACACGATTGGGCGGGAACCATCTGACTCAGAGTGGAATAGAGTACTGGCCTACCCCCGGATGATATCACGTAACACGCGGTTAAGATACATCCAATACAATTATTTGCACAGGACGTTTCTCACGCCTCACAGACTGTTCCGTATATACAGAGGGGCCCCTGGGACTTGCCCGAGATGCGGAGGAGGAGGGGCGGATTTTGACCACATGGTTTGGACATGCCCAGCGATCCAGTCTGGCTGGAGGGAAATATTGCCCATCCTAACTGAACTGTTTGAGTTGAGACCCACCCCTGAACTGTGCCTGCTGGGCCTCAGACCAGCTGCGCTCTGCGGAAAAGTGAGGGGGGCGCTTCCTGGACCTATCCCTGGCCCTTTACAAGAGACTAATCTCGAGGGGCTGGAAGGCCCCAGATCACCCTCTACTGTCTGACTGGAAAAGGGATTTATCAACATGGTCTAGAGCTGAACTACAGGTCCTAAAAGCAGAAGAAGCCAAGAATATCCGCCAGGTTCCTATAGCCCCGGGGTGGGAGAATTTAATGACGAACTGGGATAGTTTAAATAAGAGGCTGGCAAACCCAGTCTGAGAAAGAAGTGAAATCCAGTCCACACCGAGGATAGGACCAAATGGTGAAAATACATAAACAGGCACCCAAAACAGGCCCAAATCACAAATAGATCACATCAAGAGTAAGGATGCGAAGACAATTAGCCCTCTGAGCCCCACTCCACCGACAGAAGTAGCAAGAAGCGTGAGTGACCTGCCGCCCCCACTGCGCGCCGGTGCGCCCTGGGTTGACCTTTTCTCCTGCCCAAAAACTGATACGCTATCGTACCTTAAACGCTAACAACTATAAAAGCCATTCACACAAAGCCGTAAAGTTGACCTCTCGGGGTCTTTTTCCCCCTTCCTGCTTTCCCTACCTCCAATTAGACCAACATTACTGTCACTCGGAGTTGTATACCCTCTACTTCGTGTTCTCCCTTCCTTCCCTCTTTCCTCCCCCTCCCCCTCACTACCCTTGTCCTCACACCTCTAACCCCCACACCACCCTTCCAAGTTACAAGAAAGAAGGGGTTTAAGTTTATTGATCGATTGTTAATTATACAGAACAGTAAAATGTAGAAAGGAAATACGCTTTAACAAGTAAATGAGCACAATTTACTAAATAAGGAACAAAAAGATTAACAACAATAAAAGTAACAAACAATGAGTAAAAAGTAAAATATAGTATAAAAACGAAATGTGCAACAAATGCGGAAATGCAATATGAACAAGCATGTAACTGTGTAACAACAAAATGTTAATAAAAATATATTAAAAAAAAAAAAACAGTCTGTTATTCCTTTTTCTGTCCTTCTTTCATTCCTTTCCTTTCCTTTCCTTTCCTTTCCTTTCCTTTCCTTTCCTTTCCTTTCCTTTCCTTTCCTTTCTTTTTTACCCCAACCCCCACCACCAAAACAAAATGACTCCGACCCCCCACCCCTAAAAACAGAACTGCCCCGATCCCCACCCCTAAAAAACACAATTACCGCTATCCCACACCGCCCCTAAAAAACGAACTACCCTGACCTCACCACCCCAAGCCCTTAATCCACCCCACCCCTAAAAACTACCAACCCAAAGCTTCCCCAGCCCCACTTACCTGACCGTGCCCCCTGTTGTTCAACACATCCGTGGTTAAGGCAGAGAAAGAGGGTGTCATTGTTAATGCAAGCGTGGTTCTGCTTGCGTTAACAACGTAGTCGTTGTTCAGGAGTTGTTGTTCCAGACGTTCCCCGTTATGGCTTGCTGCCCTTTCAAAAGGAGTCCTTCAACACACAACGTAGTTCCCTTAAGTGTTAGGGAGAACTACTGCAATGTGTGCTTTTTTGAGGCCAAATCAACATTTTTGCCTTTAACAATGATTTTGTATAGATTGATAAGGACCTGGCTTTTTCTGAAAGAATAACGTATTGTAAAAATCAGGACAAAACAAAACAAGAATTGCCAAAAGGCGAGCATTGCTGACCAGGCTTGGAGATCGTCCTCCAATTTAACATCATTGTGGATGTTTCATTCGCACCTCCTCTGCCGTGGCCCATTGAGTGATATCTTTGAACCAGTCAGCATATTCGGGGGGCATGCTCAACCATATTATGGCTGTTCAGCGTTTTGCTATTGTAAGGCCTAGTAGAAAAAATGTCCTGCTAAGTTTCTTACCAGAGGGAGAAGGGATTAGGCCTAGTATCACTTGTCAAATTTCCAGTGGTGCCCTCCACCCAGAGGCGCTACTGAGATTGTCGAGTATCAGCCACCAGTATAGTAAAAGAGCCACACAGTCCCAGATCACGTGTCACGCCGTCAGGCTTCAGCACTGGGAACACGTGTCAGAATGTGTGGGGTAAATGACATGCAGGGTCTTGGGGGAGAGGTAAGTTTGATGAATAAAGTATGTTGTGTAAGTTTAAACCTAGCATTGGAGCTGGCACTGGGGAGCCCCTCATGGATACACACAAATTCTTTCCCTTTTAGTAAGCCCTCCCTCTTAGCTTGAATCGGGAGGGGTCTCCCTGAAAGGTCCTCACGTAATGCCATATACAGATGTTGCACCAAAAGCTGACCACCAGCCATCTCCAGTAACATTGTGAGAGTGGCAGAACTGGGTGGGGCTTCAGGAAAGGTGGATCATAGCTCTCTTGCAGTGGCGGAGAGTTTTTGGTCTTGCAAAAATTGACTCAGGACTAGGTCAAAAGATTCCACCGCAGTGGCATACGTAATAAAGTGCCCCTGTGGGTAGAGATCCCCCAGAGTGTGACAACCTCCGTCCTTCCATCATTGGGTTGAGATGGACTTCGCTATCCTGCAGAAAGGCAGCAGCATCCAGAGAAGCAAGTCCAGAGCATAGGGAGCCTGTTGCAACACCCTTTTTACTGATCCTTCCCAAACACCTGTTACTTGGAGTATCAAATAAGGCATGTCAGGGGGGAACCAAGAGCCAGTCATCACTAGTGTTGGGAGTGCTCCATCCATATGAGAGCCCTTCAAAAGGGTCTTCTCCCAAGAGTCCTCCGTATCTCCGTATCTAGTGAGGAGACAGCATGTTTTAAGTGTGCTGCCATATAATTGAGTTCCATGCAAGGGACCTCGATACCCCCGCGGGACCTCGGTCACTTCACTATGAAGAGACATACTCATCTACGGTTGTCTACTCATAATAAGTCAACTAGCAGGCTGTCAATCATCTTAAAGTATCGACAAGAGATCATAAAGAATGTGCCCTGAAGGACATACAAGCACCTAGGGAACAGTATCATGTTTGCAATAGGTAGTTTCCCCATAAGGGAGAGAGGCAAGTCTCTCCATAAATGTACGAAGGCTTGCAGTCCCTGAACTACGCTCCTGATATTAAAATCTAAAAACGTCTCCTCAGTAGGCGCTCAGCAAATTCCCAAATATCGAACATCTTGTAGTTCTCAGGTAAGCCCTACCAGGGGAGATCTTCGAGGGAAGTTCCAGCCAGGGAGCCCATAGGGTAGAGTTGGGACTTAGAGGGATTGGCCTGGAGGTCTCCCCAAACTCCTGCATCACCTGCATGAGTATGGGCACAGAGTAGGTTGGGTGGCGAAGATATATTAGGGCATTATCTGCATAAAGGGAGACCACATGAGTGGCCTCTCATAGCATAACCCCCCAGGGACTCATTGTTTTACAAAATCTCACAACCACAGGCTCTATCCCAAGTGTGAACAGGAGTGTCGAAAGAGGGCATCCCTGACTGGTACGCCTTCATAGATTAAACAAGCTAAGAACCTCCCCACTAGAGTGTACACCGGCACAAGTGTCATATATTGGAGCCAGATCCATTGAATAAATGTAGGTCCCAACCCGATCTTTCTCAGGACATGCCATAAGTATGTCTAGCTCAAAGAGTCTAACGCCTGCTTGATGTCTAAAAGAGCCAGCACAAACAGATCATTATGACTTTGCGAGGTATGATATAAGTGGGAAAGCTGACTCAGAATATGCAGTGTACTTCTCTCAAGGATAAATCCTGATTGGTATGTATGTACTAGGGATGGAAGGTGCGGAAGAAGGCGGGCCCCTAGATTACTACTGAATATCTTAAAGTCGATATTTAGAAGGGAAATGTGTCTGTATGCTGAGGCTACGGTAGAGTCTTTACCAGGTTTGTGGATCATTACTATTCGAACTTCCCGAAGCATGTGGGGAAGGCTGCCCTTCTGGAGGGCTTCCTCAAAGACCTCTAGGAGCTTGCCAGCCAGGATATCTATATATCTACGATAAAACTCAGCAGGGAGACCATCAGTCCGAGGAGTTTTGACCGTTTTCATCACCTGGACGACAGCAAGAGTCTTTTCGAGTGTAATGGGCTTACCTAACTGATTATGGTCATCATAAGGAAGGCCAGGGAATGGTTTCCAACAGATAGTCTATAATGGTGCACAGTTGGGTTTGTCCCTGGCTACCATAGATGTTGCTTAAATGAGAATGGAAAACTTCATTAATGGCCCTTGTGTGCGAATGGGATGCCCTGCGCAATCGTGTGGAGGCAGGATTGGGGTCAGGGAATTCTTCTGTTTGAGACGGCGGGCCAGCATTGCTCCAGTCTGATCCCCCTCTGTGTGGTGTCTCCAGCGGTGCGCAGTCAAGGTATGTTTTTCTAATCTACACCAATCATCTAAAAGGGTCTTTGGGTCTCATGCCAGTCCTTCAGGCGCTGTGGACGTGAGGGGAGTGTTCTCACTATATCGCACAAAGCCTGTTTGTGCGTCTGTATATCTCTTTCAAGCTGCCGTTGGACTCCATAATTTGTCTTAAGATTGACTTTACAGAGGATGGATTTCATCGCCTCCCAACCTGAAGCCCTACTGCCAGAGGTGCCCCAGTTCTCCTGGAAGTAATGTGTTAGTGTGTCTGTGATTATAGCTGCAATGGGAGAATCTATAAATGCCTCGCGTGGAGTCACCGGAGCAGTATCTATGGTCTACCTGGCATTTTCTGAAGCACCAACAGAACGGGGAAATGGTTTGACAGATATCTAGGCAAGTAAGACATTCCAGAGACCAGAGGTGCCAAAGAATCAGAAACCAGGCAACAATCCAATCAACTGTGGGCACTTGTGGTGGGAGTTTAACAGGAAAATTGTTTGGCCAGAGGTCGATAAGGTGTAATTCACGCATTATGTCACATAATGCTGTTGTCAAGAGGGGTTTAGTGTGCTGTCAGGTTGGAATGCGGTCAAGGTCGCCATCTAGGACACAGTTACAATCCCCCACAAAAAGTTGTATCGGCTGCTAAATATGAGGAGGTGGCCTGCGCCACAATGGTGTAGAAATCCGTACAATAATTGTTAGGTGTATATAAAAGTTGTATCGGCTGCTAAATATGAGGAGGTGGCCTGCGCCACAATGGTGTAGAAATCCGTACAATAATTGTTAGGTGTATATATATATATATATACACGTATATATATATATATATATATTTGTAAAACAGAGCTCTCATCCATCCAGGGTGCCATTTCGGAGTACGTATCGACCCTCAGGGTCCAGGATGTGGTTATGACGGAGAAGGACCACCCCTGGGGCCACCTAAATCAATACCCCTTGGGCCTAGCCGGAGTAGGACGTGGGGTATATCTGTCCTTTGCAACGCTTCTGAATAGAAGGAATGCAATTTTCCCAGATGTTCCAATGCTTCTGAATAGAAGGAATGCAATTTTCCCAGATGTGGGTTTCTTTATAAATGCAATGGATATTTTATAATGTTTCAAGTAGGCATGAACCCTCCTACGTTTCTATAGTTTGGCAATGCTGCGGACATTCCATGTCATGAATTTAGCAGTGTTTTCTGCCATCTACAAATACGGGAACTCTACCCCCTCCAAATATGGAATTGCTGTGTCCCTTCTGGAGGGCGTTTCTGAGGCAGTGATTGTGTCTGTGATGCACAAGCGGAAGATACAACATCCCATATCAACAAAACTCATTAACCCAAAATAAACACCCAACGCCCCCCTCCCCATGAGCAGAAGCACCACATCTACCTACCCAGAACCGTGGCAGTTGGGAGATGGCAACGGCCACCCCATTTTCCCAAAAAGAAACCCAAACTAGATTAAATCAGAAATAATACAAAATGAAGGTATGATCTACTATGCTAGAGATGTGGACGCAAGAGTGGGTGCGAGTCCAAACACACTCAAAGTCCCTCACTGTATCCCACATCTCTCTCCTAGAGCATCCCGTTATGAGAATCTAGGAGTAGGACATGCATTTTACATTGGTATTAACCATCCAAGCTCTTCCAAGCACCCAGCCTGAGTTCAGTGCTAGTCTTTAGTCTCAAATGAATAGTTTCCTTGGCTGGGTGTCACTCCAGCCAGCCCGGTTACAGGGGACTAAGCATTCAATGTAGCGGGCCACAGTCCCAGGGTTACACCGTACTCACTGTTCATCGGGCAAACCCATGAGGTCATTCCATGCCAGTGCTGTCACTAGCTGTGCCTGATGCACGATGGTGACGTTGAAAGGACTCAGTCGAGTCTGGAAACATGTCCATTGATCAGAGCGTTCCATCTTGACACACCTGATTTGTCCGATCGTTGAGTGTCATCAAGGCTTTCCAGATCTCAGGGCCGTTGTCTCGGCCTGTAAGACTCGCAATCCATTCACCACAGCCTATCCCACTCAAATAGATGGCATAGGAGTGCGTTGGGGGAGAGGATGGCCAGGAAAAAGTCAGGATTTTGGGAGGATTTATTGGGAATAAACAGGAGCTTTCAAACAAGCGTCTATTCGCAGTCGCAGCTCGCTTCCCTTATGAGGGGGGTGGGGCGGCGCACGGGGGTGAGGGGAGGAGGTGGTACCCAGGTGCGGGTCTTAAAATTTGTTAAAGAAAATAATAATAAAATACAAGCGTGCCTGCCCTTCGCGCGCCGCTCCTCACCTCCGTCTCCTCCCTCAGGCACAGGCTCCCAGCCTGCCCTGCAGCCAATACTGATGCTGCTTAGAGCAGCGTCAGGATTGGCTGGGAGTGCCCAGCCAGGGCGCACCCTGGCAGACTTGAAGCCTGTGCAGGCTCTCTCCAGCCCAGCAACTGTGATGCTGGGCTAGAGAGAGCCTACAGCGCATGTGTGTTTGGCCGGCCCGAGATGGCTGGCAAACACACATGCACTCTGAGGGGAGTGCACAGTGCACTCCCCTTGGTGCTTGCCCCCCAGTGGCCCCGCCCCTTCCACCACGATGGGATAATAAACATACTCTGTTCCCTTCATGGTGAAAGGTTTGCAGCTTCTGCTGCTGGTGGGAGGGCGACGTTCCTCCACCCATATGGAGGAGCCGCCCCTGTCTATTCAGCCATCTTGCTTGGCCACGCCCCCCGTCTTAATAGCATGTTGTTAATATCTTTACTTGTGAGTTAAGGTGTGCTTAAAGTAGCCATTTGAAATATTAGGAGCAAATGTGTTTAGGGCAGTATGTGTGATGTAATATTTGAATATATTTTCTTGATTATTTGTACAAAGAAAAATTAAAGCTTTTTATAATTGTTCCACGTTGAAAGCACTTAACTAAGTGTCTCTGTTATCAAGTAATGTTCGATAGAAAAATAATTTGCATCTTTTCATATTGTTACCTGATGTTGAGCCCGTAGCTTCCAGTTTTATTTGGTTTACGGTCTGCTTAGTATGTGGAGACTTTTCTGAGGCCAGGTTCTCCTAATCTGTGTCCTTCTCACCCTGTTCTGTGAAATTAACACTGCTCCCAACCCGTTTCTGCCCATCTTTCCTGTTTAACATGGTAGCGCGATGGTAGTGAGCTCATCTGTAAAGTTAGTGAACTAGGTAAGAGGCCAGTTATTGTGGATACCAAATACAGAGATACTTCTTGTGCTTGTACTACGAGACCTTAGGTAACCAATCAATCACTCCATCATTCAATTTGTCAATCCAAGTCACCATTCACAAAAAACGGAATTAAATGTCATCTGGTCAACTACGTTGCACCCACAAATACACTTGTATCGAAAAGGCAGTGCAGAGGGGGTCGCCCTTCAGCACCCTGCTGCATTCCTACTGCAAGGTCAAGGGCTGCTTGGATGAAAAGGAACCTACATGAAAGGTCGGGTGCCTCTACCCCAACGAGGCTGAGCTGTGTGTCGGGCACCCTTCTTCAAGTCTTCTTCATGGGGGAAAACGTCTATCACTGTGATGCTTGACTGTGAAGGTATGAGCTGGAGATACTGCCATTTGGTATTAAGGAGCAGAAGGACATTCATTCTTGTCCCCCAAAAGAGCCCTGTCCTGCATCTACTATTATTCAGGGATGTCTAAGGACATTGGGGTATGTCACTGAAAGCCAGGAGCTGCAGTGCACCACCCTCATACCAGTAGTTATAGGTGTGTCTCATTTTTTACAAACACGTGATTTAGAGTGCTGGGCTAAATCTGGAGGAGTAATAACAGTACTACTCAAGTAAGGGGGTTCGTGGTAATATACGTGGCCTAACCTCTTTCATGATGTATTTGTGCTTACTTTAAAGCAGTCACGTATTTCCAGGCCACGTCACTGATGGGATACAACAGGATCACTCATTTTTGCCTTGAAAACACATCACTCTCTGACCCTACATGAAACTGAGAGAAGCTCTGTGATCCACGCACGATCACTCATTTTTGCCTTAAAAACACATCACTCTCTGACCCTACATGAAACTGAGAGAAGCTCTGTGATCCACGCGAACATCTTGACTTTACTAAGGTCAGATTGTCGTGGTCTCAGTTATGTCATAGTGAATTTGCCCAGCTAGGCATGTCCAGTTTTCTGGGAGTTTATTAGTTCGGTGAAATGATACTGAGTCAGTGTTGGAATTTCCATGTACTTTAATAACTTTGTGCTACGTGTTGCCTGACTGCCCACAGCTGCCTTACAGTTACCCCGTACCATATCAATTTATAATAACCAATTTCACTGTAAGATTTCAATCAGGTGCCCGAGAACTGAAAAAAATGTAGATGGTTTTGTGGCTGCTATTATTGAATGACCTTTTGCTCTACTAGTAGTAAAAGTTGAGTAACATGATTTTGTAATATATTTTGTAATACACATTAATGCCATTGGAACCTGCTTGCCCTTACACCGGTTCAGTTTTTGATGACGTATTTAATTCTCAGTACACCATGTTCATTTATTGATCCCCTCACTGTGCCAACCTTGCATAATCCATCATTTATTCACTGTTATCTGGGTCATATATGCCTGCCAAATATGAACAGAAGCACAGAACTAAGGTTGTTTTTGTGTTTGGCCCTTGAAACAAAAATTATTTATTTTTTATTTTAACTATATGGGAGCAGAGAGCAGGAGAGGTTGCATTATCCTTTTGCTCTGAACACTCTGTAATTGCTTTTATTTTTCACCCGGTATCATAGCACTTTTTTATTCCAATTTGGAAAATCACAGGCTTTGTGGCGACAAAATGCAAGGTTGCACTATATTGTAGGAAAGCATTGCTGGACTTTGCAAATGGCTTTTGTGACTCATTATGAACTGCAGTTAGAAGGGGACCTGAAAGTGGCGTCTCATCCATTCGTAATGAAATGTATGGAGTTTTTTGATTGCATTTATAGTCCGAAGCCATTGATTCGATCTTTCCATCTGAGTTTGGGAGGTATCTTATTTCCAAACGGGACATTGTCCCGGTGCGCGAGCTTTGCCTTTGTGAGTTGTTTTGGCAGACCACGGTTTATCAGGCAGTGGTCGAGTGGAGCAGCAGTGGCTCCTCCGCAAAGAGTAGCGTTGCCCCGCTGGCTTAGAGCCAGCAGCAGAAAAATAAAACCATATTCTATAAGGTTTTATTTCTCTGCTGCTGGCTGAGCCAGTGAGTGCAGGGAGGGACAGGGCTTGGGCATAGAAGAGGGGCGTGGAGTATGCCCTTAACTGCGCATGTCTGTTTGGCTGGCCTTTCTAAGCCGGTGAAACAGACATGCACAGATAGGTTTCTCCAGCCCAACTGTCTTTGACAGCCATTTTTGAGAAACTGCACAGACTCCTTGTGCCTGAACGACTGGCAAACCAGTCCGCTCTGGCCAATCCCCGCGCTGCTCTCATGCCTGGTAATAGCATAAGAGCAGTGCGGGAGCTGCACAGGTAGTCTTTCATACAGTCCCAGGGACTGCTGGGACCAGGAAGCAGAGGAGGCGAGTCGGCCGCAGCATCAGGTAAGTATTTTTTTTTTAGTTAACCCCCTCCTCACTCTCCTCTCCCTCGTGATCCCCCCATGTGCTTTCCTCCCCCACACTCCCCCTGCACCCCTTCCACCTGCCCCACCACTTATACTTTATGTTGGCCGCCGCTGTGGAGCTCCTAAAAGGGAATATCTTTTTTTTAAGCAGCATGTTTGCCTTTAGAGACACAGGGCCTGTTTCTAACTTTGGAGGACGGTGTTAAACCGTTCCAAAAGTGTCGGATATACCACCTACCGTATTACGAGTTCCATAGGATATAATGGACTCGTAATACGGTAGGTGGTATATCCGCCACTTTTGGGACGGTTTAACACCGTCCTCCAAAGTTAGAATCAGGCCCACAGTCTGCTTTAAAAAGGTTTCTCATTTGGGAATACAAATGCAGAGATGGCTGTCATTTGCAGGCCACCATCCTGCATTTGCAGCCAATCGCACGGTGCTTCATTAGGCATGTCAATATGGAACCATCTGAAAATGCACAATTTGTGATACATCCCCTTTGTACATAGGTCCCAGCCCAAATGGCATACCTGTTCTCATTTCAGTTGTGTGCAATCTGCAGATACTGTTGTGTAAAAAGGGATTAGTACATCTCACCTTTAATACCTGAAAATTGTGTAGAGAAAGAGGATAAAGTGAGGAAATCTCTGGACGTTTCTGGCTTGCTTCCTGCTTCTGACATTCTGCAATCTCCACTTATTTAGTAAAATCTGTTGACGCCTCAGTAGTCTAAGCAGTCCAAGATCGCATCCCAGTTCTTAAACAAGCAGAAATACAAGCACAGTTCAAAACGAATGCTGGGAGGGGGAAAGGTGAAGGAAGTAGCTGACACTGCTGGTGGCCATAAATCACGATTGTCTTCTTCTGGTGTCTGTAGGGTGGCAAAAAACATAAAGGTCCCTCGTTAGTTGCAATTTTTTATAGATGTGTTTCCCAGACAGCCAGTTATTTTCAATAGCTACTTTTTCATGCTTCTAGTTCCTTGAAAAAGGAGTCAGGCACCATAGATAGTGCATGGAACGCGTTGGGTGACACCATTCATTCCTCCAATCAGAGTAATATGCTGAAGTTCTAAAATTGCCTTTGCAACCATATATCTCTACCATCCCTAAACCCTATAATTACCATTAGCACCCTATATCACTACCAATCTCTACACCCAAAAAATACCCTTACCACCCGTATACCCTTCCCCACCCCTAACTCCATAAATTACCCTTGCCACCCTATACCCTTACCCATCCCTAAATCCTAAAAATACCCTCACCACCGATACCCTTACCAATCCCTAAATCCTCAAAAAAAACTATGGTGCTATACCCTTTATCACCCCTAAACCTTAAAAATACCTTTACTATCCTCTATCATTAGCCTCCTAAAACCCACCCCATATCGTATGTATATGTATGCATGCATGTGTGCATGTAGATATATATATATATATAGTTATAGTTTCTTGAGATAACTATAACTGTTGAATTTCTATAGTTTTATGTGTGTAAAATATGAACCTCCCTATAATGTCCCAGTAACCTTTTGCTTTTTAGTGATCTTTCTAAGTTTTTTTTAATGCTATTTCCAAACTATAATGTCCCTGTAACCTTTGTTTTTTCAGTGACTATATATTTATATATATCTATATATATATAAATATATTTATATTTGGATAGACTGCATGGTGAAGGTTGTTAACCTCAAGAAAAATATTGATTGAGTCAATATGAGAAACGGCCCAGCTTGTTTTTGTTCTTTCGACTAAAGACCAGAATATCTATTTGCTACCAGCTTGGTGGGATGTTTCCATTTTTTTCAGTTTCTTAAAAGACTTAAAATACACTGCCTGTGAGCCTAAATCTAATATTTTACCCTTTTTTGTTGCTTTCCACCATACCCACCGCATTCAGTGAACCCCCACCTCAATGGCTGTTGGTGAGCAGACCAACTAAAGTATTTAATAAATCTACAATACAGAACTACAGATACTGTATACTAACCTACACTCCTCCTATGTGGTCGAAAAAAGGGCAGAGAAGCAGACAAAGATTTTTGTGCAAAAATGGATCATGCTCAAGTGCGTCGAAAGGAAAAATAAATAAAATATGTTCAGTTACTCCACACCAGTCTGGCTCAGAATCTGCTTCTGAACCTGCTTCTCAATTTATTCTATTTCTTCCATAGCTAGTTGGTCAACGTGGGAGAATTTAATTGACTTTTTAAATGTAACTTTCAGTCTGACAGGTTCTGCTTCAGAGTCTAAGCTTTTTAATTTATTGATCAATCCATGCGTTTTTCTTCTTTTGCCCATTGTGTATGAAAGCCTTAGAACTGGGCAGTTGTTCCAGGCATTGGGGGGTGAGGTATGAGAAAGTGTGACTACCTCCTCTAGCTCTGTAGATGCAAGGGATGCATGCAAGCTAGAGGCCAGCTGAGTGGAAGTTTCTTGTCAGGGTGTGGCAATTGATGAGGCTGTTAAGGTAGGATGGACCTAGATAGTGCTGTGTTTTGTATTTATGTGTTTGTGTGTTAGGAGCTTGAAGAGTGCACATTTGTGGATGGGGAGCTAGTGGAGGTGTCTACGGTGCTAGGTGATATGTGTGGGGTGGAAGTCTGAGTGTGAGTATGGTCACTGCGTTTTGTGTGGTCTGGAGTCTTTGGGTCAGTCAGGCAGTGATGTGACATAGAGAGCTTTTCCATAGTCCAATTTACTGGTGATTAGGGCCAGGGTGATGGTTCTGCCACTTGAAGATTTTTTTGAGGATCTTGACGGTGTAGAAATCGTAGAAGACAACTGCTTTCACTTAACTGGTCATTTAGAGTTGGTTGCCCAACACTATTCCTAGGTTCTAGGCTTGAATGGTGGGCATGGTGTTGGCCCAAGATCTGCTGGCCACCAGGCGGATTCATAGTGAGATGTTCTTGCTAGAGAGTACTACTTCCGTTTTGTCAGTGCTGAGTTTCAGACAGTTGATCTTGATCCAACTGGAGACTTCAGAAATACAGTAGG
Source organism: Pleurodeles waltl (assembly GCF_031143425.1). Lineage (NCBI taxonomy): Eukaryota > Metazoa > Chordata > Amphibia > Caudata > Salamandridae > Pleurodeles > Pleurodeles waltl. Next base: position 620,549,184 of record NC_090437.1, on the reverse strand, counting down.
TGAAGTTGGTCCGGGTGCTGGGTATTTCATCAGAGAGGGAGAGGATGAGCTGGGTGTCATCGGCATAGGAGATGTTAATTTCTGTGGGTTTAGATGATGTTGGAGAGAAGAGCTATGTAGGCATTGAACAGCTTGTTGCTGAGAGATGATCCTTGGGGAACTCAGCTGATGAGGTTGGCAGGGGGTCGAGGTGTAGGGAGCCAGACTGATGGAGTGGGTCCATCTGTGAGGTAGGATGACGTTGAGTGGAGAGCAGGTCTTCATATGCTGGCTTTGCATAGGAATTGAATGAATATGGGGTAAGAGATGGTGTCAAACAGGATGAGGGATGCAGTGTTTCCTTTGTCCATGATCAGTCGGATGTTGTCTGTGGTGGAAATGAGGGTGATTTTGGTGCTGTAGTTAGGCCTGAAACTGAATTGGGTGGAATCAAGAAGTGGTTGTTGTTTAGGTGGTTGGCTATTCATTTGTTGATGATTTTCTCCATGCCTTTAGCAGGGTAGGGCACAGGGGAGAGATTGGTCCTTAGGTCACCATGGTCTTCGTATCTAGTGAGGGCTTCTTCATAAGGGGGAGTATTGTGGTATACAACCGGCTGTCTGGGTAGGTGGCTGCATCAATGTAATTGTTGAATTGAGTTTAGAGCTGTTCTGATGAGATCCAACCCTTTGCTGAAGATGTAGTATAGGTAGGGTCCAATGGTGCTCCTGGGTGGATGCGGGCACATGGTAGCTGAGGTTTCCATCCAAGTGATGGTTGGCCAGGTGGTCATAGCAGGGTTCTGGGGGCTCTTCGGATGGGCAGGAGGACAGCAAGGGAGTATGGATTGGGCTGGGGGACACAATTGTTGTGGATGTTGCTGAAATATTGGGAGAGCTGAGTGCAGAGGTCCTGCAAAAAGGTGATTGTTGTGGTGCTGGTGTTGGGTGAGGTGAAATCCTTCACGATGGTGAAGTTTTCTTTGGTGTTGTTGTGTGGTTTCCAAAGCATTCAGTCAGTGCTGATCGCTTGGTGGGTCTGATTTGCTGATGGTAGAACCTGAGAGCTGATTTTTCGGTGCTTTTGTCAGTTTCATTGTGGGTCCATCTCTATTTGCATTCGAGTTGCGTGCAGGGGTATTTGATGAGTCTTATTACTTCTGTGTACCAACAGGCATCAAAGTTGGTAACGGATGTGCAAGGTGTTCTGGTTGGTGGGATTGGAATTAAATGGCCCATGTTTCTAATAGGATCCTGTTCCACTTTCACTGGGTGGTTTTGGAGGGTACTGTTCTGTGCTGGTGAAGGATGAGCAGGTCCAAATAGACAAGGGTGTGGTCTGGTCCAGGTGAGGGACATGAACTTGTACTCTGGAGTCTCACTGAAACTGGTAAAGATAGGTGTCCAGAATGTATCTGGCAGCATGAGTGGGTTCCTTTACTCATTGGGTCAGCCCGAATGTGTTCATGTCATCCAGGAGATTGTTAGTGCTGGGATCAGTGAGGTCCTGCAGGACCTAGTTGAGGTTACCGAGGAGGATGAAGAAGCTAGAGTTGAGCACCAGAGGGGTGATGAAGTCTACAATGGTGTTGCCGAAGTTGGATTGTAGTCCTCCAGGGCGATAAATGAGGGTGCATCCTGGGGTGAAGTTGTTGTAGAAGATGTACAGTTTAAAGGACTGGTTTACATGCTATCACCAGTGTTTGTGGACATGGTAGAACAGGAGATGTTCTCTTTAATGATGATGGCCAGTCCTCCTCCAGTAGTGCAGACGAAGTCCTGTCTTACGGTCTTGTCAGGGCCAATGTAGGATTGAGCCAGGTTTCGCTCAGGAAGAGTAGGTCCATTGAGAAGTCATGCAGGAGGCTCTCAGACTTCAGTGGCATGTCTGACGAGCAAGTTGGTATTGAGAAGAAGGCAGGGAAGGGTGGGCTGAGAGCTGTGAGAGGTGGGTTGTGAGGTGTATGCTTGTGTGACCACCAGTGTGGAAAAAACTGCCCCTACCCACTAATTGTGGCATGCTTCACCATCGGGCCACTGCTAACACCCTCCTATGTAATCCCACATTGGAGTGGAGCAGAAAAGGTGGTGAACAAAAATTGTCACTCAACAACACAAAACACAAACGAGGACCAAAACAAACAACAGAACATAAAACTGTCTCAAGAAATGACCACTTCCTTAATTTTATTATGGGACTGCCTGGACAGGATTAAAATTGGACACCTGGTGGTAATCTCAGGATGCCATTACCTATTCACCCCAGTACCTGTTTATAAGTCAACATGTTTCAGCTGTTTTCTGCTGCCCCTTTGGGTCACTCGGGCTTCAGAATTTATTTACTTGGAAAGTGGTGCACTACCATTATTCTTTATGACTCCGTCAATATTGTTTATAAGGGTTAGGATACCACCAGCCGCTCGTCCCAGTGTATTTGTTTTAAGAAACGACTTAAAAAGTTTGAAAGTTGGCTAAATGAAAATGCTGAGGAACCTAAGATTCTTGAAGGCAGCTGATTTGGTGTTTGTTGAGGAAAGTAATAAGAGGGGCCCCACCACGTTGCTACTGCCGCTGGATACCAGGAATATTCCAAGAACGAATGAAGATCATGTAATTTGGCCTTTCTTTGGTGAGTTCTGTGCTGCTAGGAAGGAAGAGTATTTCCTCCTGGGGAAAGACAAGTACCAAGCAGGGGATTGATATAGGACACATGGGGTGAAATCCTTCTGAACAGTAATGCTTACAGCTTTCTGAGATCTTGTGGACTTTATTTATGAACCCTGCAAGAGATCTAGTTTGCTTTATTGCTCATGTTTGAGATTCTCACTCGAAAGGAGGTATCTACCAATCAATCAATCAATCAATCAAGAATTTATAAAGCGCGCTATGTACCCGACAGGGTTTCGAGGTGCTTGGGGTGGGGGGGTGGGGGGGGGGGAGGGGGTGCTGCTAGCTTTCGAAGAGCCATGTCTTGAGGAGTCTCCTGAAGGTGAGGAGGTCCTGGGTCTGGCGTAGTGAGGTGGGGAGAGAGTTCCAGGTCTTGGTGGCGAGGAAGTAGAAGGATCTGCCGCCAGAGGTCTTGCGCTGGATTCGGGGGACGATGGCGAGGGTGAGGTTGGCCGAGCGGAGTTGACGTGTGGGGATGTAGAAGTTGAGTCTGGTGTTCAGGTAGGTGGGTCCGGTGTTGTGGAGTGCCTTGTGTGCGTGGATGAGGAGTTTGAAGGTGATCCTTTTTTCCACAGGTGCCAGTGGAGGTCCTTCAGGTGGGGGGAGATGTGACATCGGCGGGGTATGTCGAGGATCAGGCGGGCGGATGCGTTGGAGTCGTTTGATGTCTTTCGTTGGGATGCCTGTGTAGAGTGCGTTGCCGTAGTCAAGTCTGCTACTGACGAGGGCTTGAGTCACCGTCTTCCTGGTTCCTGTTGGAATCCACTTGAAGATCCTGCGGAGCATGCGGAGGGTGTTGAAACAAGAAGAGGAGACGGCGTTGATCTGTTTGGACATGGTGAGAGCAGAGTCGAGGATGACGCTCAGGTTTCGTGCGTGGCTGGCTGGGGTGGGTGGGGGTCCGAGGGCGGTGGGCCACCAGGAGTCGTTCCAGGGCGAGGGGGTGCGTCCGAGGATGAGGACTTCCGTCTTGTCGGAGTTGAGCTTCAGGCGGCTGTTGCTCATCCACTCAGCGATGGATTTTAGTCCCTCGTGGAGGTTGGTTTTGGCGGTGAGCAGATCTTTGGTCAGGGAGAGGACGAGCTGGGTGTCGTCGGCGTAGGAGATGATGCTGAGGTTGTGTTGACGGGCCAGTCGTGCGAGGGGGGCCATGTATACGTTGAACAACGTTGGGCTAAGAGAGGATCCTTGGGGGACGCCGCAGATGAGATTGGTGGCTTTGGAGAAGAAGGGTGAGAGTCGGACTCTCTGGGTTCTGTCGGAGAGGAAGGATGAGATCCAGTTGAGGGCTTTGTCTTGGATGCCGGCTTCGTGGAGACGGGTTAGGAGGGTGCAGTGGCAGACTGTGTCGAAAGCGGCAGATAGGTCGAGGAGGATGAGGGCTGAGGTTTCGCCGTTGTCCATTTGTTGTCTGATGTCATCTGTGGCGGCGAGGAGTGCGGTCTCAGTGCTGTGGTTTCGTCTGAATCCAGATTGTGAGGGGTCTTGGATGGAGTTGACTTCTAGGAAGTGGGCGAGCTGTGCATTGACGATCTTCTCGATGACTTTCGCTGGAAAAGGGAGGAGAGAGATCGGTCGGAAGTTTTTGAGATCGTTGGGGTCAGCCTTGGGTTTCTTGAGGAGGGGTTGGATTTCTGCGTGCTTCCAGCTGTCTGGGAAGGTGGCGGAGTTGAAGGAGAGGTTGATGATCTTGCGGAGTTTGGGGGCGATGGTGGCGTCGGCTTTGTTGAATACGTGATGTGGGCACGGGTCCGTGGGAGAGCCTGAGTGGATAGAATTCATGGTTGTTAGGGTTTCGGCGTCGTCTACTTGGGTCCAGGTGGTGAGGCGGCAGGCGTGGGATGAGTCGTCGGGGGTGGGGTCTGGCGGAGGTGCGGTGTTGAAGCTGTCGTGGATGGCTGCGATTTTCTGGTGGAAGAAGGTGGAGAGATCGTCGCAGAGTTTCTGGGAGGGAGGGACGTCATTGGCGTTAGGGTTGGAGAGCTCCTTCACGATGCAGAAGAGTTCTTTGCAGTCGTGGGCGTTGTTATTGAGGCGTTCTGTGAAGTGGGCGCGCTTGGCGAGTCGGATCCGTTGGTGGTGTTCACGGTTGGCGTCCTTGAGGGTGGCAAGGTTGTCGGGTGTGCGCTCGAGGATCCATTTCTTCTTGAGTTTCTGGCAGGTGCGTTTGGAGGTGGTCAGTTCGGCTGTGAACCATGCTGGTTTTTTCTTTTCTTGGTTGGCGGTGGGTTTCTTGAGTGGGGCTAAGGTGTTGGCGCAGTTGAGGATCCATTGATGGAGGTTGATGGCGGCGGTGCTCGGGTCGGTGGGTTCGGGTGGTGGGTTTTTGGCGAGTGTGCTGGTTAGTTGGTCGTTGGTGACATTTCCCCAGCGGCGGTGAGGCGGTAGAGGGATGCGGTGGTGTTCGGTGTTTTTCTTGAAGGAGAAGTGGACGCAGTGATGGTCGGTCCAGTGGAGTTCGGAGGTGTGGCTGAAAGAGATGTGGTTGCTTGAGGTGAAGAGTGGGTCAAGCGTGTGTCCGGCGATGTGGGTGGGAGTGTTGACCAGCTGACGGAGTCCGAGGTTGAGGAGGTTGGTGGTCAGTGATGCGGTGTTGGCGTCGTTGTTGTTTTCCAGGTGGAAGTTAAGATCTCCCAGGAGGATGTAGTCTGGAGAGGTGAGGGCGTGGGTGCTTGTGAGGTCGGAGACGGTTTCGCTGAAGGGGGCTCTTGGTCCTGGGGGGTGGTATATGAGGGTTCCTCTGAGGGTAGTGTTGGGGTCCGTGTGAATCTGGAAGTGGAGGTGTTCGGCTGTCTTGAGGGTGTCGTCCGTGTGGGTGTGGATCTTGAGGGTGGATTTGTGGGCAATGGCTATCCCTCCGCCGATTCCGTTGGTGCGATCTCTTCTGGTGATCTTGTATCCGTCAGGTATGGCGATGGCGATGTCAGGGGCCGAAGAGTCGTTCCACCAGGTCTCGGTCAGGAAGGCCACGTCTGGGGCGGTGGTGTCGAGCAGGCCCCAGAGCTCGATGGCGTGTTTTCGTGCGGAGCGTGTGTTGAGGAGGATGCAGTGCAGGTGGTTTGTATTGGTTGTTGCTGGCTTCGTAGTTCTGTTGCAGGAGAAGTTGCAGGTGCGGCAGGAAAAAGGTCCTTTGGTGTGCTTCGGGGTGGCCAGGAAGCACTCTGTGGAGGGGCCAGGGTTGAGGGCAAGGAGTTTGCGGGCCGAGTATCGGAAGCAGGAGGTGCGGGGGCGTGAGGACCAGGGGGGGTGGCGCTGGGCGCGGTCCAGGCGCGGACGGGCGCAGACGGGCTTGCCTCTGGCGCGCCAGTGTCGCGGACGCGCAGCGCCAGCCATTAAGAAGGGAGGGGGGAGGGAGGAGCAGCTGGGAGGCGGGAGGCGGGAGGGAGCGGCAAATGGGGGCGCGAGGTGGGTGGGGCCGCAGGGAGGCAGCGGCAGGGAGCGGAGAGCAAGGGGGAGCGCACAAGGGGCGAAAACACGAAAAACAAGGCAAAAAAGTCAGGCACAATTTTTTAAAACAGTCACAATTTCAAAACAGACACAGAAATACACTAATGGCACAGTATACAATCGGGGAAACAGCAATCAGAGGGGCACAACGGGGGCAGAAGCGCAGGAGGCGAGGCGCTTGAAAACAGTAAAAGCGCACTTACAGGACGGCGAAAAGTGGCACAAACAGAAGGGGCACGACGGGGGCAGAAGCGCAAGGAGGCAAGGCGCTGAGAATGAGGAAAAACACATACAGGACGACGGCGGAAAGCGGCACACGGGTCAAGTGAAGCTTACTAGAGCCCACTAGACACCAGGGATGAGGCGCAGGAGGATGCCTGCGGGTGGAGGAGGGCCTCGAACACGCTAGCAGCAGCGTGGGCGGGGGTCAGAGGCAGGAGACAGCAGGTTGGTGCTGCGGACGTGGGGGGCGAGCTCTGGACCAAAAACAGGTCAGAGGTCGCTCACTCGCGACGCGCAGCGCCAGCCATTAAGAAGGGATGGGGGAGGGAGGAGCAGCTGGGAGGCGGGAGGCGGGAGGGAGCGGCGAATGGGGGCGCGAGGGGGGCGGAGCCGCAGGGAGGCAGCGGCAGGGAGCGCAGAGCATGGGGGAGCGCACAAGGGGCGAAAACACGAAAAACAAGGCAAAAAAGTCGGGCACAATTTTTTAAAACAGTCACAATTTTAAAACAGACACAGAAATACACTAATGGCACAGTATACAATAGGGTAAACAGCACTCAGAGGGGCACAACAGGGGCAGAAGCGCAGGAGGCGAGGCGCTTGAAAACAGTAAAAGCGCACTTACAGGACGGCGAAAAGTGGCACAAACAGAAGGGGCACGACGGGGGCAGAAGCGCAAGGAGGCAAGGCGATGAGAATGAGGAAAAAAACTTACAGGACGACGGCGGAAAGCGGCACACGGGTCAAGTGAAGCTTACTAGAGCCCACTAGACACCAGGGATGAGGCGCAGGAGGATGCCTGCGGGTGGAGGAGGACCTCGAACACGCTAGCAGCAGCATGGGCGGGGGTAAGAGGCAGGAGACAGCAGGTTGGTGCTGTGGACGTGGGGGGCGAGCTCTGGACCAAAAACAGGTCAGAGGTCGCTCACTCGCGACGCGCAGCGCCAGCCATTAAGAAGGGAGGGGGGAGGGAGGAGCAGCTGGGAGGCGGGAGGGAGTGGCGAATGGGGGCGCGAGGGGGGCGGGCCGCAGGGAGGCAGCGGCAGGGAGCGGAGAGCAAGGGGGAGCGCACAAGGGGCGAAAACACGAAAAACAAGGCAAAAAAGTCGGGCACAATTTTTTAAAACAGTCACAATTTCAAAACAGACACAGAAATACACTAATGGCACAGTATACAATCGGGGAAACAGCAATCAGAGGGCCACAATGGGGGCAGAAGCGCAGGAGGCGAGGCGCTTGAAAACAGTAAAAGCGCACTTACAGGATGGCGAAAAGTGGCACAAACAGAAGGGGCACGACGGGGGCAGAAGCGCAAGGAGGCAAGGCGCTGAGAATGAGGAAAAACACTTACAGGACGACGGAGGAAAGCGGCACACGGGTCAAGTGAAGCTTACTAGAGCCCACTAGACACCAGGGATGAGGCGCATGAGGATGCCTGCGGGTGGAGGAGGGCCTCAAACACGCTAGCAGCAGCGTGGGCGGGGGTCAGAGGCAGGAGACAGCAGGTTGGTGCTGCGGACGTGGGGGGCGAGCTCTGGACCAAAAACCAAGGTGGTCCATGTAAAGAGGTTGATATTGTTTGTCCTCTCTATAAATCTGAAGCTGGCAAAGTCTTCAGATTTGATTTGTTCTACTTCTGAGAAATATCTATGCAGTCTAAGCCTATTTTGGCTATAAAGGATATTGTGTGACCTTTGAGAGTGGTAAATTGCATACAAATCAATAACCTTAAACTCTAAAGTAGCTGAACCAAGTTTCATTAAGGTGACTGGAGCCTGGGTAGAATTAACCCTGGGTAGAGGAGCGAAGGTTTGAGAAATGTGTCTCATAGGGTGGTGACAAGTGAACTGGATAGCAGCAGGGGTCCAGAAGTTTGAGTATTACGAGCTCGGAAAATAGTGTTGGTGCACTAGAAGAATATTTTGGATTGCTTTTCCTGATGGTAAGATCGGATGTTTTTGACTGAATCATGCCCTCTGGTAAGCATGTGCAGGCTGGAAAAACAGCTTTTTGAATATTATAGAAAGTTGTGAAGCACAACATCAGACTATCAGCAATGGTTTTAGATCTGGTATTGAGCTGGCTGGCCTGGGAGTCATCTTGTTGTTTCTGTCAGCATCAAGCTGCATGGGTTAAGAACAGGAGATAATTTTGGTTGGTTTAACTAGGGCCATGGCTGTATGGAAAAGGCTCGGTTGGATTGTGTAGGCCTCTGGCCTGATCAGTGTCTCTTGATGGTACCATGAAGTGGCTTGAAACAATATGACTATAACGGGGCTTTGTAGTGACCAGGCACAACTTAGTAGTTGAATTTTCTTCTTGCAGAACTTTGGCATGCTCATCCTTAGTGAGGATCCACCTTGAATTAAAGATTGGAAATGTCTCCTTCCTTCCTTCCTGGCTGCCTCATGTGCTGTTGAAGGGGATGAGGCTTTGGCTAGTGTCCTAGGTAATTTTCTCTTCTGTTTCCTCAACTTTTTCAGATGGCACTTAATCATGGATGGTCAGAAAGAACCCAGACTTCCCCTTGATGGCTTTTCTCACCAGGGTCCTCCATAATCACTGCAAGTGGCATAGCTGTAAGTTTATTTCCCAACATGCCATCTTTACCATCAGAGATTAAGCTTTCCATTGAGGTGTATGTTGCAGGTGAATGAAAGTTAGCTGAGCAAATTTGTGTAGAGTGAAGCTTGCTGTTTTTACAGCAAGGTATGACACAATCAGGCCTTACAGTATTTGTGATTGTGTGCTGGCGGCCTTTAGCATAGACCGACTGTTGCTGCCTAAGAAAAATATTTGAGTTGGTCTGAGTGCAGCAGAATTTTGTAGGAAGCAGCTGTAATAAGTCAATGACATCACTCAAGTGTGCAAGGTTGGAGAAACAAGGGCCTTAGGATTGTATTGTATGATCCGTGTTCTCCACTGGTTCAATAATTTGTTTTAGTAGAGTTAAGTATGTTTTTAGGTGTCAAAACTGCTCCTCCAGATATGGTGATTGGTTCACTTGTGTGTCTGCAATTTCGACTAGAGTTGAGCTGATGGCTCCCATGGTGTTGAAAACTGGGTAAGTAGGAGGAGTTTACCTCTTCAGTGGTAAAAGGTGGTAATTGAGGCTTAAAAGGAGATAGTGTAGCTGTGCCTTGGGTATGAGCTGAATTTGATGAAGGTTGAGTTGTTATGAGGCTATCCAACTCGATTAATAGCTCTGAATTGTCAAATAAACTAGGCACTAAATCAGTACAAGAAAGTTGATTGTTAGTTGGCAGTTGCCTTTAATTTGCAAAGAGGTCTGCGTCAGTATTTCCAAACCGTTGATCAAATCAGACTTGTAATTTGAGTTTGAGATGGAGCGCCACTCCTCGAGCCTGTAGCCCACATACAAGGAGAAAAAAAGGGGAGAAATAATGTTATTTCTTAGTTTTGCGCCACTTTAATGCCATCCCCGACGTGGCATAGGAATTTGACTCATTCCCAGTCTTGTAAATCTGGGAATGCTTCAGAATCTGCCAGGTTCCATGGGTGTTGCATGGGAACACCCACAGCAACACCCATGGAAAGCCCCGTTCACGCAGAGTTATGCATGAAAGAGGCCATATTTACAAGGCCATAGAAAAAGCCATGCAAGGTGGCTTTGCATGGCCTTGAATATATGGGCTGTCGCACTGCGCCACCGAAGTGTAAAAAAAAATGATGCTCTGGTGGTGCAATGTGTCGCTAGGGCATTGTAAAAGAGGCCTTCAGTTTCGTTGGTGCATTTGAATTTGTTGTGTGGTCTTTAGTTCACATCCTAAGCAGTAACAACTGCTGTTTAAGTGACTTTCCAAGTGATTTTTTGTTGCTTTATTAGTGCCTGTCGTGCCCGTTTGACCTGTGGTGCCCCTGGGATCTGACGGTGGTTGAGAGGACCGTGGTTGAGAGGACCGCCTTGAGTTTGTTGGTCTCATACAAATTGGAGAATGTTTTTTCCATTGTTAGGTAAGGGGATATTTGAGATATGAGAGATGGGCAGGAACAATGGACATGTTTATCTCCCAAAGTTGCATGAATGGACCAACCAGACCCACAGGGCTTGCTGACTGCACTACAATAGGTTGTGGCTCCTGGGTGCTGGCTGGGTTAGAGACCGACAAATGACCTAGGCCTGATTTAGAGTTTGGCGGAGGAGGTTACTCCGTCACCACGGTGACGGATATCCAGTTCGCTGAAATATAAATCCTAATATATCTTATGAGATTTATATTTCCGCAGACAGGCTATCTGTCACCGTTGTGACAGAGTAATCCCTCTGCCAAACTCTAAATCAGACCCTAAGTTAAATCTAGTGCCATTGGTTGCATGCTTTTGCGATGGACACTGGATGCCGCTATAATCGCTGGAGGTTTATGCTCTATTTTCCCTCTGCAAGAGCTTGCCAGCACCCCAGCAGAATACAAACTACTTTTCTAGTTTGGTTTTAGACCAAGTTGAGATTAATTTGAGACTGGCTGCTGGTGCAGAAGAAGGAAGATGGAAGCTCTGCAATGAGCTATGCTGCTGGATCCTTTATGCCTCAGACCTTGAGCCAACTTGAGCCGCAGGAGTGTAGCTTCGGGCAGTGGGCGTGGATTGAGGTAAAGCACCACGGGTACAGGTACTTTCAGTCAGGTATCACAAGATTTCACTAGGAATTTTTGCATATACGCAGACAAATACGCACACACACTCTCTCCCTCTATGTTTTGAAAGTCCTCAGAAATATTGGTTATTTTACAAAATATTGTGTTTTCTCTCTTAGTACGCCTACCAATCCGCACACCTCTCCTTTTCTACTGCCCTGTAGGCTCCCCTCATGCATTCTCATGAACCCTGAATGAAGTATTTAAACACTATGGGGGGTCATTATGATGTTCGCGCTACCATGACCGCAATGTTGGCCGGGGCGGTCGTACTGCCAACAGGCTGGCGGAGACGACCACCAAATTATGACAATCGCTTTCTTCACAACAGAATACAGCCAATTTACCGCTGGCACCGACAGTGCGGTCAGGCCGCCACAGATGGCAGGAGGCACCTTCAGGCCTGTGGAGACCATCTTACAAGTTGCACACCACAAAGGTTTCCGCTATGGCCGCACCACCACTGAAACCCTGGCGGAAACCAACAGTATAAATGGGGACACACCTTCAGGAAGCCATACCCACCTGGAGCCTCCATGGAACCTGAACTAGACATCTTCCCGCTGCTCCTGCTCGCCCAATGACTCCGGAACCAGCGATGACAACAGCAGCAACCGTGAGTAAAGTCAATTACCTGTCACTGTTGCATAATTCCAAGGTCACGATGCACACACAACATGCACATCCGGTACAGGTGGTGATGGCGACAGATATACGTACTCCTACACTGACACGCACATTTACACATAGCCACATATACACAAGCAGTGACTCAGTACACAGACCATGGGCAATGCATAGTACCAAAACACACACTGAGTCGCAGACACACAGCACCGGCACTGTCAAACACAACAACACACAACACCAGCAAAGTATACAACTACACAACAACCACAACACTTCATAATCACCGTTAACATTCCACAACACCCCCCCCACCTGACAATACAACAAGGCATACGTCACACCAAGCAAACACACCACACAGCGGTTCTGACTTACCAATCACCACACACACACACACAATGCAACAATACAAGGGCACACCACACTCCAATTAACAAATGCCAACACAATCAATACACACAATATCAACAAGAATGAATGTCCCAAACATATACATGCCCAACACACCATACCGAGCCATCACAGAGGGGCAAATGTAAGGCATACACCCATACAAGCAGCCCTGACACAACTGGTAGCACAACCACCACACACAAAACACACTCACACACAAAAGAAAGCAGGCAAGACCTTAACAGCCATGAGGAATGAAAGGCAGGACAAATTTGTAATGTTGAAACCAACGACTGGTTGGCCCAGATGTATGGGATTTTAAAAATAAATAAACAGACAAATAAATAACTAATAAATATATGCCATTAGGCCAGTCCAAATATGATGGTGCAACATGCACAGATGGCATGTCTGACTGCCCCTACTTAACTCCTGACTGCTAAATTACCTCCACGGGTAGGGGCATAAAGTGAGTAGGCAGGCACCTCAGGGATTGGGAGGTTTGGGCTTAGGTCTGGGAGGGGGTTCTTTGGGCTTGGGCTTGGGAGGGGGCTTTGGAGTGGTTTGGGGAGGGTTGGGGACAATTTAGAGGAGTTGACCTCTTGGTGGGGGAGGGGGCATGGGTAGTAGCAGGGGGGCAGCGGAGGACTTGGAGGTTGTAGGACTGGACTTGGGGAGGGAAACTGATCTCTTTGGGGTCACACAGGTGGCAGAGGAGTAGGGAAAAGGGACAACTCTAGGAGGAAAACCTTCTTCGACACACAGGGACAGTCATTGAAAGGGGTTTGGGAGTGGAGGATGAGGGAGTGCCGGTAGGAGGTGTCTTGTGGATGATTTGGGTGCATGTGTGCGCGAGGAATGCTGGTGTGTGCTGCATGTCTGTTGGGTGGGTGAACTGGATAGCAGCAGGGGTCCAGAAGTTTGAGTATTACGAGCTCGGAAAATAGTGTTGGTGCACTAGAAGAATATTTTGGATTGCTTTTCCTGATGGGAAGATCGGATGTTTTTGACTGAATCATGCCCTCTGGTAAGCATGTGCAGGCTGGAAAAACAGCTTTTTGAATATTATAGAAAGTTGTGAAGCACAACATCAGACTATCAGCAATGGTTTTAGATCTGGTATTGAGCTGGCTGGCCTGGGAGTCATCTTGTTGTTTCTGTCAGCATCAAGCTGCATGGGTTAAGAACAGGAGATCATTTTGGTTGGTTTAACTAGGGCCATGGCTGTATGGAGAAGGCTCGGTTGAATTGTGTAGGCCTCTGGCCTGATCAGTGTCTCTTGATGGTACCATGAAGTGGCTTGAAACAATATGACTATAACGGGGCTTCGTAGTGATCAGGCACAATTTAGTAGTTGAATTTTCTTCTTGCAGAACTTTGGCATGCTCATCCTTAGTGAGGATCCACCTTGAATTAAAGATTGGAAATGGCTCCTTCCTTCCTTCCTGGCTGCCTCATGTGCTGTTGAAGGGGATGAGGCTTTGGCTAGTGTCCTAGGTAATTTTCTCTTCTGTTTCCTCAACTTTTTCAGATGGCACTTAATCATGGATGGTCAGAAAGAACCCAGTCTTCCCCTTGATGGCTTTTCTCACCAGGGTCCTCCATAATCACTGCAAGTGGCATAGCTGTAAGTTTATTTCCCAACATGCCATCTTTACCATCAGAGATTAAGCTTTCCATTGAGGTGTATGTTGCAGGTGAATGAAAGTTAGCTGAGCAAATTTGTGTAGAGTGAAGCTTGCTGTTTTTACAGCAAGGTATGACACAATCAGGCCTTACAGTATTTGTGATTGTGTGCTGGCGGCCTTTAGCATAGACCGACTGTTGCTGCCTAAGAAAAATATTTGAGTTGGTCTAAGTGCAGCAGAATTTTGTAGGAAGCAGCTGTAATAAGTCAATGACATCACTCAAGTGTGCAAGGTTGGAGAAACAAGGGCCTTAGGATTGTATTGTATGATCCGCGTTCTCCACTGGTTCAATAATTTGTTTTAGTAGAGTTAAGTATGTTTTTAGGTGTCAAAACTGCTCCTCCAGATATGGTGATTGGTTCACTTGTGTGTCTGCAATTTCGACTAGAGTTGAGCTGATGGCTCCCATGGTGTTGAAAACTGGGTAAGTAGGAGGAGTTTACCTCTTCAGTGGTAAAAGGTGGTAATTGAGGCTTAAAAGGAGATAGTGTAGCTGTGCCTTGGGTATGAGCTGAATTTGATGAAGGTTGAGTTGTTATGAGGCTATCCAACTCGATTAATAGCTCTGAATTGTCAAATAAACTAGGCACTAAATCAGTACAAGAAGGTTGATTGTTAGTTGGCAGTTGCCTTTAATTTGCAAAGAGGTCTGCGTCAGTATTTCCAAACCGTTGATCAAATCAGACTTGTAATTTGAGTTTGAGATGGAGCGCCACTCCTCGAGCCTGTAGCCCACATACAAGGAGAAAAAAACGGGGAGAAATAATGTTATTTCTTAGTTTTGCGCCACTTTAATGCCATCCCCGACGTGGCATAGGAATTTGACTCATTCCCAGTCTTGTAAATCTGGGAATGCTTCAGAATCTGCCAGGTTCCATGGGTGTTGCATGGGAACACCCACAACAACACCCATGGAAAGCCCCTTTCACGCAGAGTTATGCATGAAAGAGGCCATATTTACAAGGCCATAGAAAAAGCCATGCAAGGTGGCTTTGCATGGCCTTGAATATATGGGCTGTCGCACTGCGCCACCGAAGTGTAAAAAAAAATGATGCTCTGGTGGTGCAATGTGTCGCTAGGGCATTGTAAAAGAGGCCTTCAGTTTCGTTGGTGCATTTGAATTTGTTGTGTGGTCTTTAGTTCACATCCTAAGCAGTAACAACTGCTGTTTAAGTGACTTTCCAAGTGATTTTTTGTTGCTTTATTAGTGCCTGTCGTGCCTGTTTGACCTGTGGTGCCCCTGGGAGCTGACGGTGGTTGAGAGGACCGTGGTTGAGAGGACCGCCTTGAGTTTGTTGGTCTCATACAAATTGGAGAATGTTTTTTCCATTGTTAGGTAAGGGGATATTTGAGATATGAGAGATGGGCAGGAACAATGGAAATGTTTATCTCCCAAAGTTGCATGAATGGACCAACCAGACCCACAGGGCTTGCTGACTGCACTACAATAGGTTGTGGCTCCTGGGTGCTGGCTGGGTTAGAGACCGACAAATGACCTAGGCCTGATTTAGAGTTTGGCGGAGGAGGTTACTCCGTCACCACGGTGACGGAAATCCAGTTCGCTGAAATATAAATCCTAATATATCTTATGAGATTTATATTTCCGCAGACAGGCTATCTGTCACCGTTGTGACAGAGTAATCCCTCTGCCAAACTCTAAATCAGACCCTAAGTTAAATCTAGTGCCATTGGTTGCATGCTTTTGCGATGGACACTGGATGCCGCTATAATCGCTGGAGGTTTATGCTCTATTTTCCCTCTGCAAGAGCTTGCCAGCACCCCAGCAGAATACAAACTACTTTTCTAGTTTGGTTTTAGACCAAGTTGAGATTAATTTGAGACTGGCTGCTGGTGCAGAAGAAGGAAGATAGAAGCTCTGCAATGAGCTATGCTGCTGGATCCTTTATGCCTCAGACCTTGAGCCAACTTGAGCCGCAGGAGTGTAGCTTCGGGCAGTGGGCTTGGATTGAGGTAAAGCACCACGGGTACAGGTACTTTCAGTCAGGTATCACAAGATTTCACTAGGAATTTTTGCATATACGCAGACAAATACGCACACACATTCTCTCCCTCTATGTTTTGAAAGTCCTCAGAAATATTGGTTATTTTACAAAATATTGTGTTTTCTCTCTTAGTACGCCTACCAATCCGCACACCTCTCCTTTTCTACTGCCCTGTAGGCTCCCCTCATGCATTCTCATGAACCCTGAATGAAGTATTTAAACACTATGGGGGTCATTATGATGTTCGCGCTACCATGACCGCAATGTTGGCCGGGGCGGTCGTACTGCCAACAGGCTGGCGGAGACGACCACCAAATTATGACAATCGCTTTCTTCACAACAGAATACAGCCAATTTACCGCTGGCACCGACAGTGCGGTCAGGCCGCCACAGATGGCAGGAGGCACCTTCAGGCCTGTGGAGACCATCTTACAAGTTGCACACCACAAAGGTTTCCGCTATGGCCGCACCACCACTGAAACCCTGGCAGAAACCAACAGTATAAATGGAGACACTCACCTTCAGGAAGCCATACCCACCTGGAGCCTCCATGGAACCTGAACTAGACATCTTCCCGCTGCTCCTGCTCGCCCAATGACTCCGGAACCAGCGATGACAACAGCAGCAACCGTGGGTAAAGTCAATTACCTGTCACTGTTGCATAATTCCAAGGTCACGATGCACACACAACATGCACATCAGGTACAGGTGGTGATGGCGACAGATATACGTACTCCTACACTGACACGCACATTTACACATAGCCACATATACACAAGCAGTGACTCAGTACACAGACCATGGGCAATGCATAGTACCAAAACACACACTGAGTCGCAGACACACAGCACCGGCACTGTCAAACACAACAACACACAACACCAGCAAAGTATACAACTACACAACAACCACAACACTTCATAATCACTGTTAACATTCCACAACACACCCCCCACCTGACAATACAACAAGGCATACGTCACACCAAGCAAACACACCACACAGCGGTTCTGACTTACCAATCACCACACACACACACAATGCAACAATACAAGGGCACACCACACTCCAATTAACAAATGCCAACACAATCAATACACACAATATCAACAAGAATGAATGTCCCAAACATATACATGCCCAACACACCATACCGAGCCATCACAGAGGGGCAAATGTAAGGCATACACCCATACAAGCAGCCCTGACACAACTGGTAGCACAACCACCACACACAACACACTCACACACAAAAGAAAGCAGGCAAGACCTTAACAGCCATGAGGAATGAAAGGCAGGACAAATTTGTAATGTTGAAACCAACGACTGGTTGGCCCAGATGTATGGGATTTAAAAAATAAATAAACAGACAAATAAATAACTAATAAATATATGCCATTAGGCCAGTCCAAATATGATGGTGCAACATGCACAGATGCATGTCTGACTGCCCCTACTTAACTCCTGACTGCTAAATTACCTCCACGGGTAGGGGCATAAAGTGAGTAGGCAGGCACCTCAGGGATTGGGAGGTTTGGGCTTAGGTCTGGGAGGGGGTTCTTTGGGCTTGGGCTTGGGAGGGGGCTTTGGAGTGGTTTGGGGAGGGTTGGGGACAATTTAGAGGAGTTGACCTCTTGGTGGGGGAGGGGGCATGGGTAGTAGCAGGGGGGCAGCGGAGGACTTGGAGGTTGTAGGACTGGACTTGGGGAGGGAAACTGATCTCTTTGGGGTCACACAGGTGGCAGAGGAGTAG
Organism: Pleurodeles waltl; assembly: GCF_031143425.1. Lineage (NCBI taxonomy): Eukaryota > Metazoa > Chordata > Amphibia > Caudata > Salamandridae > Pleurodeles > Pleurodeles waltl. The sequence continues at coordinate 620,531,748 of NC_090437.1, read as the reverse complement.
GGAAAAGGGACAACTCTAGGAGGAAAACCTTCTTCGACACACAGGGACAGTCATTGAAAGGGGTTTGGGAGTGGAGGATGAGGGAGTGCCGGTAGGAGGTGTCTTGTGGATGATTTGGGTGCATGTGTGCGCGAGGAATGCTGGTGTGTGCTGCATGTCTGTTGGGTGGGTGAACTGGATAGCAGCAGGGGTCCAGAAGTTTGAGTATTACGAGCTCGGAAAATAGTGTTGGTGCACTAGAAGAATATTTTGGATTGCTTTTCCTGATGGGAAGATCGGATGTTTTTGACTGAATCATGCCCTCTGGTAAGCATGTGCAGGCTGGAAAAACAGCTTTTTGAATATTATAGAAAGTTGTGAAGCACAACATCAGACTATCAGCAATGGTTTTAGATCTGGTATTGAGCTGGCTGGCCTGGGAGTCATCTTGTTGTTTCTGTCAGCATCAAGCTGCATGGGTTAAGAACAGGAGATCATTTTGGTTGGTTTAACTAGGGCCATGGCTGTATGGAGAAGGCTCGGTTGGATTGTGTAGGCCTCTGGCCTGATCAGTGTCTCTTGATGGTACCATGAAGTGGCTTGAAACAATATGACTATAACGGGGCTTCGTAGTGATCAGGCACAATTTAGTAGTTGAATTTTCTTCTTGCTGAACTTTGGCATGCTCATCCTTAGTGAGGATCCACCTTGAATTAAAGATTGGAAATGTCTCCTTCCTTCCTTCCTGGCTGCCTCATGTGCTGTTGAAGGGGATGAGGCTTTGGCTAGTGTCCTAGGTAATTTTCTCTTCTGTTTCCTCAACTTTTTCAGATGGCACTTAATCATGGATGGTCAGAAAGAACCCAGTCTTCCCCTTGATGGCTTTTCTCACCAGGGTCCTCCATAATCACTGCAAGTGGCATAGCTGTAAGTTTATTTCCCAACATGCCATCTTTACCATCAGAGATTAAGCTTTCCATTGAGGTGTATGTTGCAGGTGAATGAAAGTTAGCTGAGCAAATTTGTGTAGAGTGAAGCTTGCTGTTTTTACAGCAAGGTATGACACATTCAGGCCTTACAGTATTTGTGATTGTGTGCTGGCGGCCTTTAGCATAGACCGACTGTTGCTGCCTAAGAAAAATATTTGAGTTGGTCTAAGTGCAGCAGAATTTTGTAGGAAGCAGCTGTAATAAGTCAATGACATCACTCAAGTGTGCAAGGTTGGAGAAACAAGGGCCTTAGGATTGTATTGTATGATCCGCGTTCTCCACTGGTTCAATAATTTGTTTTAGTAGAGTTAAGTATGTTTTTAGGTGTCAAAACTGCTCCTCCAGATATGGTGATTGGTTCACTTGTGTGTCTGCAATTTCGACTAGAGTTGAGCTGATGGCTCCCATGGTGTTGAAAACTGGGTAAGTAGGAGGAGTTTACCTCTTCAGTGGTAAAAGGTGGTAATTGAGGCTTAAAAGGAGATAGTGTAGCTGTGCCTTGGGTATGAGCTGAATTTGATGAAGGTTGAGTTGTTATGAGGCTATCCAACTCGATTAATAGCTCTGAATTGTCAAATAAACTAGGCACTAAATCAGTACAAGAAGGTTGATTGTTAGTTGGCAGTTGCCTTTAATTTGCAAAGAGGTCTGCGTCAGTATTTCCAAACCGTTGATCAAATCAGACTTGTAATTTGAGTTTGAGATGGAGCGCCACTCCTCGAGCCTGTAGCCCACATACAAGGAGAAAAAAACGGGGAGAAATAATGTTATTTCTTAGTTTTGCGAAACTTTAATGCCATCCCCGACGTGGCATAGGAATTTGACTAATTCCCAGGCTTGTAAATCTGGGAATGCTTCAGAATCTGCCAGGTTCCATGGGTGTTGCATGGGAACACCCACAGCAACACCCATGGAAAGCCCCTTTCACGCAGAGTTATGCATGAAAGAGGCCATATTTACAAGGCCATAGAAAAAGCCATGCAAGGTGGCTTTGCATGGCCTTGAATATATGGGCTGTCGCACTGCGCCACCGAAGTGTAAAAAAAAATGATGCTCTGGTGGTGCAATGTGTCTCTAGGGCATTGTAAAAGAGGCCTTCAGTTTCGTGGTGCATTTGAATTTGTTGTGTGGTCTTTAGTTCACATCCTAAGCAGTAACAACTGCTGTTTAAGTGACTTTCCAAGTGATTTTTTGTTGCTTTATTAGTGCCTGTCGTGCCCGTTTGACCTGTGGTGCCCCTGGGAGCTGACGGTGGTTGAGAGGACCGTGGTTGAGAGGACCGCCTTGAGTTTGTTGGTCTCATACAAATTGGAGAATGTTTTTTCCATTGTTAGGTAAGGGGATATTTGAGATATGAGAGATGGGCAGGAACAATGGAAATGTTTATCTCCCAAAGTTACATGAATGGACCAACCAGACCCACAGGGCTTGCTGACTGCACTACAATAGGTTGTGGCTCCTGGGTGCTGGCTGGGTTAGAGACCGACAAATGACCTAGGCCTGATTTAGAGTTTGGCGGAGGAGGTTACTCCGTCACCACGGTGACGGATATCCAGTTCGCTGAAATATAAATCCTAATATATCTTATGAGATTTATATTTCCGCAGACAGGCTATCTGTCACCGTTGTGACAGAGTAATCCCTCTGCCAAACTCTAAATCAGACCCTAAGTTAAATCTAGTGCCATTGGTTGCATGCTTTTGCGATGGACACTGGATGCCACTATAATCGCTGGAGGTTTATGCTCTATTTTCCCTCTGCAAGAGCTTGCCAGCACCCCAGCAGAATACAAACTACTTTTCTAGTTTGGTTTTAGACCAAGTTGAGATTAATTTGAGACTGGCTGCTGGTGCAGAAGAAGAAAGATGGAAGCTCTGCAATGAGCTATGCTGCTGGATCCTTTATGCCTCAGACCTTGAGCCAACTTGAGCCGCAGGAGTGTAGCTTTGGGCAGTGGGCGTGGATTGAGGTAAAGCACCAGGGGTACAGGTACTTTCAGTCAGGTATCACAAGATGTCTGTCAGATTTCACTAGGAATTTTTGCATATACGCAGACAAATACGCACACACACTCTCTCCCTCTATGTTTTGAAAGTCCTCAGAAATATTGGTTATTTTACAAAATATTGTGTTTTCTCTCTTAGTACGCCTACCAATTCGCACACCTCTCCTTTTCTACTGCCCTGTAGGCTCCCCTCATGCATTCTCATGAACCCTGAATGAAGTATTTAAACACTATGGGGGTCATTATGATGTTCGCGCTACCATGACCGCAATGTTGGCCGGGGCGGTCGTACTGCCAACAGGCTGGCGGAGACGACCACCAAATTATGACAATCGCTTTCTTCACAACAGAATACAGCCAATTTACCGCTGGCACCGACAGTGCGGTCAGGCCGCCACAGATGGCAGGAGGCACCTTCAGGCCTGTGGAGACCATCTTACAAGTTGCACACCACAAAGGTTTCCGCTATGGCCGCACCACCACTGAAACCCTGGCGGAAACCAACAGTATAAATGGAGACACTCACCTTCAGGAAGCCATACCCACCTGGAGCCTCCATGGAACCTGAACTAGACATCTTCCCGCTGCTCCCGCTCGCCCAATGACTCCGGAACCAGCGATGACAACAGCAGCAACCGTGAGTAAAGTCAATTACCTGTCACTGTTGCATAATTCCAAGGTCACGATGCACACACAACATGCACATCCGGTACAGGTGGTGATGGCGACAGATATACGTACTCCTACACTGACACGCACATTTACACATGGCCACATATACACAAGCACTGACTCAGTACACAGACCATGGGCAATGCATAGTACCAAAACACACACTGAGTCGCAGACACACAGCACCGGCACTGTCAAACACAACAACACACAACACCAGCAAAGTATACAACTACACAACAACCACAACACTTCATAATCACCGTTAACATTCCACAACACCCCCCCCACCTGACAATACAACAAGGCATACGTCACACCAAGCAAACACACCACACAGCGGTTCTGACTTACCAATCACCACACACACACACAATGCAACAATACAAGGGCACACCACACTCCAATTAACAAATGCCAACACAATCAATACACACAATATCAACAAGAATGAATGTCCCAAACATATACATGCCCAACACACCATACCGAGCCATCACAGAGGGGCAAATGTAAGGTATACACCCATACAAGCAGCCCTGACACAACTGGTAGCACAACCACCACACACACACACAAAACACACTCACACACAAAAGAAAGCAGGCAAGACCTTAACAGCCATGAGGAATGAAAGGCAGGACAAATTTGTAATGTTGAAACCAACGACTGGTTGGCCCAGATGTATGGGATTTTAAAAATAAATAAACAGACAAATAAATAACTAATAAATATATGCCATTAGGCCAGTCCAAATATGATGGTGCAACATGCACAGATGGCATGTCTGACTGCCCCTACTTAACTCCTGACTGCTAAATTACCTCCACGGGTAGGGGCATAAAGTGAGTAGGCAGGCACCTCAGGGATTGGGAGGTTTGGGCTTAGGTCTGGGAGGGGGTTCTTTGGGCTTGGGCTTGGGAGGGGGCTTTGGAGTGGTTTGGGGAGGGTTGGGGACAATTTAGAGGAGTTGACCTCTTGGTGGGGGAGGGGGCATGGGTAGTAGCAGGGGGGCAGCGGAGGACTTGGAGGTGGTAGGACTGGACTTGGGGAGGGAAACTGATCTCTTTGGGGTCACACAGGTGGCAGAGGAGTAGGGAAAAGGGACAACTCTAGGAGGAAAACCTTCTTCGACACACAGGGACAGTCATTGCAAAGGGGTTTGGGAGTGGAGGATGAGGGAGTGCCAGTAGGAGGTGTTTTGTGGATGATTTGGGTGCATGTGTGCGCGAGGAATGCTGGTGTGTGATGCATGTCTGTTGGGTGGGTGAATGTGGGTGTTTATACATCTTGGGGGGAGGGGGTGGAGGAGCTGGGAGTTGCCATGCTGAATGGGTGACTGTCTGTTGGGGTGGTGACTGCAGGTATGGTGGATGTGCTGCATGTGGGTGTGTCCGTGGTTGTGGTGTTTGCGGACATGGTGACTGTGGTGGATGTCTGCAGGTCTGCTATTGTGTTGACTGTGGGGGGAGTCTGCACGGGTAGTGGGTGTTGCTCTTTCTGCAGGTGGGTGTTGTTTGTGTGCATTCTGGTGGTGGGTCTTGAGGTGCTTGTGTTTGCCTGCAGAACCCTTGGCTGTTATGGTGGATGCATGCTTGTCTGTCTTTGTGCTCTGGCTTGGACGGTGAAGAGGGTGTGGGATTGGGAAGATGAAGATGGAGGGGGAACGGATGACAAAAGGTGACTAGCTACCATCAGTGTGGAGGCCAGAGCCTGAAAGGATCTCTGTAGGCCAGCCAGTGCACCGTGAATGCCCTCCTGAAACACATTGCTCTGTTGGACTTGAGTTGCAAATCCCTGGATGGCATTCACGATGGTCAACTGACCCACAGAGATCGACCTCAGGAGGTCAATAGCCTCCTCACTTAGGGCATCAGGGCTGCGTGGGGCAGGGGCAGAGTTGCCTGTGCAGAGGAGACACCCACCCTCCTGGGTGAGCGGGCACGGACTACTGGGTGGGGAGCTACAGGGAGGGCAGTGGTAGTAAGGGGGGTGGCGAATAAAACTGGTGCTGGGGTGGTCCCAGATGGGTTCGCCACCGGCAGGGAGTGTCCACTGGAGGAGGATTCTGAAGATGATTATGCAGAAGATCCGGTCTCCCCCGTGGCACTCCCCTCACCCTCAGGGCCACTGGGTCCCTCGCTGTCAGTGGTCGCAGCACTCCAGGTCCCGTGGCCAGCAGCATCCCCATTCACCTGTGCCCCGTCTCCTTCGCCTGCCAATGCTGATGCACACCAATAGAGTGGGAGGGAGGGACAGAGAAGGAGAGAACATTTGATCATATTCATTACATACACATATGTAAACATGCACAACTGTAGGTAAACGTCTCCAGGCTAGGCTATCACTGTTGACATTACACATATCCTACATCATGGCATAACATGTTACAACTATCCACCCCTCTTTGTCATCCCTCACACCCACATCAGATTCCAAGTAAGTTAACATGACTGGAGTAATCCAATTGAACACCTGTAAAGCCATGTCAGCATGCTACTCATGCCATGGCAGAAGTAGGTATATCAAGCATATTGCAGATCATATCTCTCCATACTCCTATCACCTATTCGAAGAGCAGGTGACTGATCACAACACATCATGCGTCCTGAAACAACACCTGACCAGTCAATCTCAATTAGTAATGTCCCTTGATAGTGTAGACTACCTTATTCACAGACCACACAGCACCTGCCATACATATCACATGGCTGGCTGACCCTATATACATATATGGCAACATGGGTACCTGAACTAATGAAGCCAGAAGAAGTGGGACTCCCATACAGGTGACAACTGATGTGTAGAATACATGTTTGGAGTACAAGCATGGCATGACATTCACACATTCACAGAGGAATATCTGCAGACACAAAACACAGACACACCACATCACTTCATAAATGCATGTGCAGCTACAATGGCCTACATAGCACCATGATACATCCATAGGCAATCACTGAGTTCAGTGTTACAACAACTACACTTCAGGCAGCCACAATCATAGGCCACCTCCCATTCCACCTGAATGTAGTTACAGTTCCAGGACTTGACAACATGAGCAAACCAATATCATTCACTTTATACCTGACATGTGATTACCTGTACCTAACTCCAGAATACACAAATTTCACATGGAAATGACATGTTCACATGATGTACACATGGACCTACGTGACTGTCAGTGCATATACAACATTTCCCATTACAACAAATACCTGCTTTAGAAATAGTGGTACAACAAAACCATTACTTCATGATCACATATGTGATGCAATACCTAATCCTCCCAGACAGCACCTATCAGCTAAGCCAATGGAAGCAATGATTGTCCCACTTCATATGTTGTGCCCCCAAGTAACCATTGAGACATGGTGTAGGCAGCATATTACCATGGTTGATAAGGAATGGGTAGGGCATTGGCACACATAGCATTTACTTAGATTATTGTAAAAGGCTAGCTCTGCCAAGGCATTTACCTCCTCTAGAACCAACCCATTGGGACAGAGATGAAATGCTCACATGTCAATCACATGGAAAAGCATGATTAGTCTAAATACACAAATCAGACACCCAAAGTAGAATGTCCTTTCGCTGCAACCTTCACATACCCTATAGAATGGAGATGAACAGACAATGGGGGTACAACAACAAGCACAGATATGTACTGTCCTACATAGTCCATATCTGTGGTGAATATGAGATGGCATCCTCACATGGAGTCCATACCTGTATCAGTACTAGTTATGTTTGGACCCTGTACCAAATAGGTGAGTCACTCAGTTGCTACAACAGGTGATCAGCACAGATAGGAATGGTCAGACACCTTAGAACCACTAACGCTCATATGCAGTTGGATGTACCAGGTTTGAGCCAATGGGCATGGTGAAACACCAGCTCACATCCATAGGAATGGCAGGATGGGGCAACACATGTGACATTGACATTTGAGCTTCTCCACATGCAGTCAGAATGATGTCTTGATACAGGAGTCCAAAACTTACAAATAGCTAACCATGATGCCAAATCCACATCTCATACACTGGCAAGGTGTTAAAAACTGATTCCCACTATTCTACAAACATTTGTCACCTACTACATTGTCACAAAATCTACAGTGAAACAGCAAACACCATAAAATCAGAGTCAAGTGCCAGGAAACAGTCTGTACCTACCTTCTTGTGGCTGCTGTGCTGCCCTCAGAATCCAATCCACCTCAGGGTAGGCCACCGCCAAAATGCAGGCCATTATGTGGGTCAGGGACCAATGGGCACCCATCCCTCATTGGGAAGACATCCCCAGCTGGGCCTCCATGGTTTTCCGGGCCCAGTGTCTCAGGTCCTCTTACTGTTTATGACAATGGGTGTTCTGCCAGCTGTGGACCCCCAGGGTCCACACTTGCTTGGTGATGGTACACTAGATCCCCTTCTTCTGATGGGCGTTCACCTACATGGATGACATAGACAAAAGGAGAAACTCATGTACACATGACTCATACCAACAGGAGTTGACACTACACAACTGCAACAGCAAGTGAGCACACATACCTATCCTCTCAGCACACACCCCTGTACAGTATGCCACATGCATGCATCTACTCCAGCAACAGTTCACATGGCCGACTCACCATCACACATAACACCAATCACACATGGCTGGGGCATTGGACTCACCTGTTCCTCTGGTGCCTCATATAGCTGTCCATACAGGGGTTGGACCTCCTCCACCAGCTTCTCCAGCTCTTCCTGTGTGAAGGCAGGGGCCCTTTCACCTGCAGGACATAGCATGATGGCTCTCAGAGGCAGTACATAGCAGCTTACATCGTGAAGGTCTTGCTAGCAACAGTGTCAGGAGTCAAGTGAGCAAGACCGCAGAAAATGGCGGTCATGACTACCACGTACAGGACCGTCACCCAGCAGCGGTCAAGGCCATTGGCCCCAGTCCACCATAGGCAGCAATGTTAACCTATGACAAGTTGCACGGCGGTTGCGACTTCCACCAGCGGACTTAGGTCGCTTCCAACTGCTCAGAACAGTAGGTCAGGCACCTGCCATTTTGGGCACAGTGTACTCGATGCATGTACTTAAATAAGTGCGTCAGATACCTATTCTTTCAGATACCTGTGTCACCTAATGTTGTAACTTCATAGTTGTGCTACATAATGGGACAATCATGTGATTATGAGGTGTTGAGCCTGCATATATGTGGATAGTTCTGTGGAGCTACTCTGAGGTACATAGGCATCGGATAACTAAAGGTTGATTTGATTACATATGTGTGATCAGTGCAGGACTTCACAGTCACCCACACATTTTCTCATAGATATGTGTCATATGTCCTAACTGACTTACATTTCTGCCCATGTGCTGCTATTACAATGTATCATGTGCATTTCTATGGTCTGTAATGTTTATGTCAGCACTGTTATGCATCCCCTACACATGTTAGGTGTTTGCTACGATACCATGTGCTGCTGCCGTGTGCCTCCTGCATGACTTATTGTGCATTCTCTCCTCTCAACATAGATATCCTGCGATGAGGGAAATAAGAGAACCACCTGTGTACTATCCACTGGTAAACCCGGCAATCATGGAGGACAGGCATGTCATCCAGATCTATTGTCTGAAAAGCCAGACCATCATGGATCTATGTAGACAGTTGGAGCCAAATCTGATGCCAGGCAATCACAATCCCTATTGCATACCTCCCATTGTTCAAGGATTGTCAGTGCTACACTTCCTGACCACAGGGTAATTCCAGAATACTGTGGCCTTAACAGCAGGGATGTCTCAGCCCATGTTCAGTCTGGTGTTGAGGGATGTACTGTGTGCTTTTTTGAAACACCTGGACAGCTACATCAGGTTTTTCCAAAAAGCGGACATGGCCTATGTGAAAGGTAACTTTTATCAGATTGGACAGATTCCTCATGTGATAGGGGCCATTGATGGCACCCATGTATCTGTGGTCCCTCCCAGTATCAATTAACAGGAGTATTGGAACAGAAAGAAATACCACTCTATCAACATGCAGTTGGTATGTCTGGCAGACCAGTACATCTCCCAAGTGACAGCCAAGTTTCCTGGATCAATGCATGACTCCTCCATTATTCGGAACAACAATGCCCCACACTTGACAGCATGACTACACACAGAGAGGGCCTGGCTGGTTGGCAAGTATGCATTGTTATGTGTTTGTATGTAATGTGACCTGTCATCACAAGCTGCCCATTCGCTGAACCTTCATTTTAAATTGTTCTATCTTCTGTTCAAAGGTGACTCTGGCTATCCAAACCTTCCTTGGTTGTTGACACCTGTGAGGTACTCAGCCATGCAAGGGGAACTCCATTTCAATGAGGCACACGGAAGAGAAGGCGTGTAATCAAGCAAACTTTCGGCCTCCTGAAGGCACGATTCAGGTGCCTGGACCTATCTGGAGGTGCCCTCCTCTACTCGCCCCACAAGGCTTGCCAAATAATCATTGCCTGCTGCATGCTCCACAATCTAGCCTGAGGCGTTGGATACCATTGCTAGCTGATGAGGGTGAGGCAGCTGTACCTATGGCTGCACATGGTGATATGGAAATTGATAAAGAACCAGAGGAAGAAGAAGAAGGAGCAGCTGACTGTAAGACTGAGCTCATCAATCAGTACTTCCAGTGGCAAACAGGTATGTGAGGTGGGCCTTTAAAAGACTTGTCTGTGCACAATCAGAAGAGTATAGTTGATATTACACCTCCTGAGCTTTATCATATGTGATGTAATTATGTCCAATGCCTATGTGTGAGTTGTGGAAGCAGACAGATAGAATGTAAGGTGTACACCTCTAACATGTTGTAGAAACTGATTTCAACATTCACTTCTCTCATGGACTGACCAGTTTTGAGCTGGATTCCCTGTATTTTCCTATTCCCATCTCCTCCCACCCACTGGATGTGGATTTCATCTGTGGGTCTGCTACCTATGGCTTGAGGCACACATTGTCAGTAGTCAATGGTGATTGAGTACAGTTCTGAGAGGTGTACATGACAGATAGCTTGTCAAATGGATCTTGTGAAGGGCCTGAGCCTGGTGCTGTATAGGTCCAATCTGGGCACCTATGAATTAGAGTTCTACTACAATAGGCACACAGTTGATTACCTGTATATGTGCTTACTGTGTCATCATGCCTTCATTACTGATAGTACTCTCTGTCTTGCTCTAATTTTAGATGTCTCAATAGACTATACCCTGGTGTTGCTGTGGATTTCACCCTCACTCTCTGACATCTGTCCAGTGACATTACTATTGTCATGTGTGTCCTGCTGAGGGAACCTCTGTCTGATGGCCATTACACTGCCAGTTCAAATCATGGAGGCATTACCAGACCACAGTTGGGTAGAAGGACAATTGTTGTTTTATCATCATATATACAGTAGCTGCGTTGATATGTGTTTTATTGTGCATTTAAGTTTTGTGACAAGTGAAATAAAAGTGAACAACATAACAAACAGGTGATGAGGGGAGTCATGGTAGATGGATTGATCAGAATAGCTGCTACAACATTTGGCCACGCAGGTCCAGTGTACTTGTACCATGGCAAAATGGAGTTCTGTCTCAGAACAGTCAACAGGGTGTCTCAGTGGCACACAAGGGTGACAGATCAGGAGAGGTTCACTTCCTGGTTGTGGGTGTGGTCTTGGCATCTGCTCAAGCTGGATGTCTGGATGGACGTCCACGTTTGCGGGTGGGGGGTTCTTGAGCTTCAGAGGGAGGGGTGTCTGAGGCTTGGAGTTCCCCTGGCAGGCCCTCCATTCCACAAGCTGTAGAGGGGCAGATGTCACGTTGCTAGTGGAAGGGACCTGATGATGGGTTGCTAAACCACGCAGGGTGTTGATCATGTCCCTCAGCAACCCTGCTAAAGAGGCCATGGTGGCATTGTGTGTCTGCCACTGCTGCATGACCTCCTGGTGGTATTCCCTCTGCAGCCTTTTATTTTCCCCTAACATGGTGTTGATCTGGCCCATTCTGTCAGGGGAAGATTGGTAGGCTTTTAGGACTTGGGAGATGGTTTCCTGGTCAGTGAAATCACTTTGAGGCCCCATTTTCTGGCCCACAGCCTCCTTCCCATGCCCCCTGCCCCTGGCACAGTGTCTCCACTCCCAGTGTTAGCAGGACCATCATTGTCTCTGGTGTGAAGGTCTGACTCAGGTCCCTGTACTGTGGGGCACACAATAGACTGAACAGTCCTTGGGACACAGGTTTGGGGACACCTGCTTGGGTGTGATGTCAGAGCAACAGGGGTGGGGGATTGATGTTGGCAGGGTGAGGATGGGAGTTGTTGACTGATCATGTGTCCCGGATGGGCCAGGTAGGTTGTCACTGTCCAGAGATCCAGGCATGTTATCCTCACTGGGGTCTTCATCCTGAGGAGGGCTGGCAGTGTCTGGTATCCTCTCCATAGAGGCAATGACAGGGTTACCTGTGGATGGAGTGAGACACAGAGTACAGTTGAGAAAGTGTGTTTGGTTCTCTCTTTGTGAGATGCAGACAGTGGCTTACCATGTTTCCCTGCAGTGATAATGACAGATGTTGCATACATGTCTGTGAAAGGAGTGCCATACTCCATGTTGGGTGCTGTCATCAATGATTTGTATTTATGGCACTGCTGATGGGCTCTGTTACTATCTGATACTTGACATGACTATTCAACTTTGCTACCTAGTGAGTAGTGAGTAGTCAGTCTTGGTAGTTGTCACACAATATGGCTGCACATTCACCATGATGATCCATTGGGAACACAGTATGTATGTATGCAAGGATAATATTTCTGTCTCTGGATCTTGTGCATGTGCATGGAGTCAAGCATCTTACTTTCTAACCCATAGTCAGTACATTACAGGCTTGGGGATATGGTTCGGTGTCCATTTGGAATTGTCACTGAGCTGTAGCTGTGTTTTGCCTTGCTTGCCATTGTGGTGTGCGATTGTGTTGCTGTCATTGCCATGTACTGGTCCTCAGCAATACATTCTACTTGGTGTAGGTGGTTCAATAGTCATACATGCATGGAATGTGATGTGATGTGCACATTGCAGGTTTTCGCATTAATGGGTTGGTGCATTGTGGGAGGCGTACTGATAGGATTAGCCTGTGGTACCCATGCCCTTGCCAGGGGCTGTGGGGGCAGTAGGGCTGAGGGGGGTGGTGGCAAGCAGGTAGGTATAGTGGGACATTCAGTGAACTAGTGGTATTTGGGTGGTGAGTAAGCATGCAGGACACAACAATTGTGTGACATTGATGTTGCGGATACTTACCAGACTCCAGTCCCCCAGATGCAGTATATCCAAGACCTTCTCCTCCCAAGATGTGAACTGTGGGGGAGGAGGTGGGGACCCACCACCAGTCTTCTGCACAGCTATCTGGTGTCTAGATGCCATGGAATGGACCTTCCCCCGTAGGTCATTCCACCTCTTCCTGATGTCGTCCCTTGTGCGTGGATGGCTGCGCACTGAGTTGACCCTGTCGACTATTCTTTGCCAATTGATTTTCCTGGCAATTGATGTTTGCTCCAAGCAGTTGTGGCTCTACCCTGACAATTTCATGCACTATGACCCTCAACTCATTATCAGTCAATCGTGGGTCCTTTTGTGGGGTCATGGTTGTGATTGTGTTGACGGTGTGTGAGGGGGTGTTGTGTATGAAAGGGTGCAGTGTTTGGTGATTGATGGAGTGTGGGTGGTGCGTTGTGAGGGATGGATAGTTGTTGTGGTATGTGTGTGCTCGTTATGTATGTATTGTGTTCGTTTAGCTGGTGTATGATGTTTATGAGGTGTGTGTGCCTATAGTGTTAGGGTGCTCTCTCTGTGTATGTATCTGCTGTATGTGCATCAGTATTGTTGTGGGTTGTGTGGGGGTGTGTTATATAGTGGTGTGTGTAGATGTGGAGCCGCCTCTTTCCTGCTCTCCATTGTCCTAGTGGTTTCAGAATTTTGGGTGTTTTTTGGCAGTCTTCACAGTGTGGATCGTAATATGGAGGTCAGATAACTGTCAACGTGGAGGTCTTTTGGCAGCTGCCACAACGGCGGTCTTGCCAAAAGACCACCAAATCCGTAATGAGGCCCTATATGCCAGCCTAATTGTTGGAAAATCTGAAGCTTAACCCTCCCCCGCCACCAATGTTCTTGTCCTCAGTGGATAACCGCAGGTTGCCTGAGGTCACAGTTAATAAGATGGTGGTGCAGCGTGCACTGAGCCGGCCCCGATGGAGACATGTGCGCTCGATCAAAACAAACTGGAGGAACCATGGTTCCATACTGTGCAGGGTTCCAAAGCACAGACTGTAAGCTCCGGGCTAGGGCAAGGTGAAATGACTTGTGACAAGGAACTGGGAGAATAGAAGATTCAAAGAATTGCGACTGTCACAGCAAAGTGCTGCTTATTACAACAGCTCCCTGGTACTAAGGTGTTTCATACCTGCACTGTCTTTGCCAGTTTGGTGTTGATTCTGTTCTGGCTCCCTACCGGCTTGTACTTTTAACCGAATTATTGTACCGGGCTGTCTGCTGAGGTCTTGCAGTGTAGTGACATTATGGTGAGGTTGCCCGCAAGCAAAAGCTGCAACAGCTCTAGCCAACCTCTTCTGCGCACCAGTCCGGTCCCCCACAGCTCAGTTGGACTCAGGCTGCTGGTGTGCCTATGCATCCGTGACCCATACCATGGATCTTGTTATATCCTATGTGAAGTGCCTTCACTAAGCATTCAGAAAATCCACTTGCAGTTAGTAGTTAGTAACAAAGAACTAATTGGGAGCCTGGTAATTCATTGGTAGAACCACTTTTGCTTTGTATGCAAAGCATAGATTGTTTTTTTACCACTTTCAAAATGTGGAGCTGCAAAAAAACTCTTGTCAGTCAAATTAAGAAAATTGAAAAAGAAATGAGTTAAAACATAAAATAGGTTATCTTGTTTCCAGTGGGTGACACTTCTAGGATAAAAACAATTGACCAGTTGGAAGTGCAAGGCTACAGGAAGACCGATTTCAAAATAAGTATTTCGATATTTTCTCCCCACAATAAACTGCAATTAAATTTTTTCAATGAAGAAGAGCCAGTGGCCATATACTCTGCCTTTTAACCCACCGTGATCATTAATTAACAGTGTTCCCCATCCAGAGTGTGTCTTCTTTTGGAAGAAAGAATCCTTTTTTCCCTCACCAATATGTGTTTTTTCATTTGTTTATTTTTTCAGGTGTCTAGCAGCCAATTATTATTCAGGACATAAATTGTCCTTCCTCTGCCCTTTTTTGAATTCTGGAATCTTATGTATTTTGGTGGGATCACAGTGTGACGTAGTCTTTTTCTTCACCTCTTTGTGGCACTGCATCTCAATCATTAGCTCTGTCTGAACGGAAATTGTATGTACAACACCCGTGCTTCTAAAGGGTGATTATTTAAGCTTTCAGGCTTACTTTTCTTTTAAAATTCTACTTCTCGTCCCATGTCATGAGATGAGCGACTCTTGGTTAATGATCAGAACTGTTTTCGATTTGGAATGCTATGAATGATATGCTGTCAAAATGATGGATTAACAAAACCTCGAAGGTCTGTGTTATGGAAAGGAAAAGAACTTGGAAAAAGGTCCAATTGGATTCCTTGGTGCTAGTGAAAAGCTCATCTTCTGATGTGAAAAAACATGTTGGGGGTTGTTATCATCCACTGTGGTGGTTTCATCTTCTAGCATCCCTCTGTGTAAAAGGAAAACCGGTGCTACTGCAGTATAACCAGAATGCAACCTATCATTTGATTTATGTTTGCCTGTCAAATGAAAATTATGATTTCTTAACATTCTGATTATCCTGTCTCTCCAGTAGATAGCTGAACGTGTAGTATATTTGGGCATTACGTTTTCAGTAAGAGGTGAGAAAATATTTTATGTACCACCTGTACATATAACCACAATTGATAATGCAATAGGGCTAGCTTTCATTTGGGGTCTTGAAGACAACATTAAAGAAAAGTCTGCTGTTGTGAAAAACCTCAAAACAAAGCAACTGCTTTCTGTATAAAATGAATCTTTAAGACACATAGTTTAATGTTTGACAGTTCACTGTACTTTAAGAGACGTAAAATAGTGATAGCGTCCCAACTTTGATAATTTACTTACAAGGGGACTCGTTTTCGGCCAATGAACCTTTTGACAGTGATTGGAGGCTACTCAGGACGAGATATCTATTTAACATCTCAAATGATAGATCAATAGTCTAATCAATATTCACAATAACTAATCAATCAACTGATCAACAACATTTATTAAGAATGAAACACACCATGACCTTTCAGCCATAAATAACCACACAAATCTACTAAGATTTTGGATATTTATTCCCTATTAGTTACAATCTACTAGCATATTCGTTAGTCTCAATATCAGTAAGCACATCAACAAAACTACGATATGGCAACTTGAATAAGACTTTATCAAAGCATAGATCATGAACCTTAGAACAAAGCACGACGTCAACATGAATCAACTTTAGCAGAGTATCATTAGTACATTATTCAACAAAGCAAAGATTCAGTCATTTGTCTATTTGCACCCGATTTTTAGTGAACTCCTTAACTAACCTCTAATTAGCATCAGCATGTTGGGCTTCATGCAAAACAATTTAGCAACATGAATTTGGAAAACATCTAACTATGGTCTCTATCAATATATCATCAGATAGTTACCCATCCAAATGGGGCGCATACAGTGTCAGTCTTCGTCCTCAGGACATCAGTCGATTCGCCATCAGCCAGGATAAACAGGTAAGTCTCAGCAGGGTATAGCAAAAGGCTCTTCCCTCATAAGGAGGAGAAGTACGTAACAGGCAGGGAGTAAGCGAGGATGGTTTAAGTAGAAGACAAAGGCCCTCATTACAACCCTGGCGGTCGGTGTTAAAGCGGCGGTAAGACCACCAACAGGCCGGTGGTAAAAAAAAATTGAATTATGATTGTGGCGGAAACCGGCAACATAGACAGCCACTTTAACACTCCGACCGCCACAGAGGTACAAACAAACAGCATGGTGGTCACCGCCAACAGACAGGCGGAAGACGATGTACCGCCCACACCATTACGAGAGGCCAATCCGCCACCTTTTCTGGGGCGGATTCAACACGAACAAAAACACGGCGGAAACTGGACTTGGAAGGGAAAACTCTCACCTCTACACACCCCACGAGGAACCAGGACGCCATGGAGACGGAACTCCAAATTCTACCTGCAATTGTCTTCCTGCTCCTCTACCAGGAGCACGACGACAGCGGCGACGACCACAGTGAGTACTGCACCTACGACACAGGGAAGGGGGGAGGGAAAAGAGAGTGACACACACATGCAACACCCCCACCCTCACACACAACACACCCACCAATGCATGCTGAAACATTACATTTACACCCCCAACACCCCCTGGAAGAACGCAAGGACAAAAGGAAATGAGTTGAACGATTGTAATCAGGAAAAATCCATTAGTCAAAAATATATATATATACACTAGTAACAAATATGTACACCAAGAATTCAAGTCCATGTACTGCACCTACATAGTCCGTGGACCACTGGGCCCAAAATGCATTGGCGAGGCCCACATTCAATACCCGATCCAAACGGAGAGAACACTGCAGGGGCATCAGATCGAAATAAAACAGGCACCTCAGGGGGAAGGGAAGAGGGGGCACCTCAGCCGGATGAGTGCACGACGCGGAGCTCCACGAGGGGGCTCCATGCCCATTGATGTATCCTGGGGAGTGCAACGCCACAGTCTCTCAAGTCTCTCCAGTGGGTGGTTTGCCCACTGATTTATCCTGGGGAGTGCAAAGCCACAATCTCTCAAGTCTCTTCAGTGGGTGGTTTGCCCACTGCTTTATCCTGGGGAGTGCAAAGCCACAGTCTCTCAAGTCTGTCCAGTGGGTGGGTTGCCCACTGCTTTATCCTGGGGAATGCAAAGCCACAGTCTCTCAAGTGGATAACAGTCTCCACTGGTTCTTGAGGTGGCTTTGTGCCCAGAGTGCTTCATCCTGCCAAGGACAGAGGTAGTGGATGTCATTCTCCACTGGTTCCGGAGGGGGCTTTGAGCCCAGAGTGCTTCATCCTGCCAAGGACTGAGGTAGTGGATGTCACTCTCCACTGGTTCGGGAGGGGGCTTTGTGCCCAGAGTGCTTCATCCTGCCAAGGACAGAGGTAGTGGATGTCATTCGCCACTGGTTCTGGAGGGGGCTTTGTGCCCAGAGTGCTTCATCCTGCCAAGGACTGGGGTAGTGGATGTGCTTCTCCACTGGTTCTGGAGGGGGCTTTGTGCCCAGAGTGCTTCATCCTGCCAAGGACAGAGGTAGTGGATATCATTCTCCACTGGTTCTGGAGGGGGCTTTGTGCCCAGAGTGCTTCATCCTGCCAAGGACAGAGGTAGTGGATGTGCTTCTCCACTGGTTCTGGAGGGGGCTTTGTGCCCAGAGTGCTTCATCCTGCCAAGGACTGAGGTAGTGGATCTGACACTCCACTGACGGTGAGGCAACATGGAAGCTGTCCAGGCCCCTGGAACTGACCACCAGCCTTGAACGAACCACTGGGGATGGCAGCCATGTCTGCGGTGGTGCCATTAGCACAGGATGTGGCGTGGCTGCTGGCGGCGGCCTCAGAAACGGCGGTGCTTGTGTCGCTCATTGGGCAGCGGTGCTGGTGGGGTGCTCACTGAGCGTGCTGCTGGCAGCGGTGTCCTGGGCTGCGGTGCTGGTGGGGTGCTCACTGAGCGTGCTGCTGGCGGTGGTGTCCTGGGCGGCGGTCCTGGTGGGGGGCTCACTGAGCGTGCTGCTTGAGGCAGTGTCCTGGGTGGCAGTGCTGGTGGGGTGCTCACTGAGCGTGCTGCTGGAAGTGGTGTCCTGGGCGGTGGTGCTGGTGGGGTGCTCACTGAGCGTGCTGCTGGCGACGGTATCCTGAGCGGCGGTGCCCGTGGCGGCGGTGCATGTGGCGGTGCCGGTGGTGGTCTTGTCCACCATGCAGGTTGGCAGCGACTTCCCTTTCTTTCTCTGGTCCTTCCCCACCTTGGATGGTGGCACAGCTGTCTTGCCACTCCCAACTGTTGTCCTGGCTGAGCCCTTGGTGGCAGGTGTTTTGGCCTTCTCCCTCCGGGCTGTGGGCAACTTCTTTTGTTTTGGAGGTGGGGGAATGTCCTTGGCCTGGCTCCTTGGGACACTGGCTGCCCTGCTGCTTGGCACACTCCAGAAGCCGGTTACTGCTGGCACCACTTTTCCCAGTGAAGTGGTGGCTGAAGTGCTGGGTTGGGACCTGGAAAGGCGGGCCCTAGGGGACGGAAGGGGTGGGGGAGGTGAAGGGAAGAGGTCAAGGTTTGACAGGAAAAGTTTTTTAGACACACTGGGACGGGTAGATGGAGGGGGTTTGGGAGTGGAGGAAGAGGTAGTGGTTGTAGGAGGTGTTCATTTGCTGACTTTGGGTGAAGGTGCATGGGCTGGAGGCTGTGGTGAGGTGGATGGCTGTTGGGTGGGTGTGTGACTGCATTTGTGTAGTTTGGGAGGAGGGCTCACAGACACACTGGGAGAGGACAGAGGGGATGTGTGAATGGTAGTGGGGGTGGTGAGTGCACGTGAGCGGTGTGTGGTGATGGGCGTGCTGGTGATGGAGGTAGTGGCTGAAGATGTAGTGCATGCAGGTGTGAGTGGAGACGTGACAGGGAGGGAGGAGGGAGACGTGGAGGAGGGGGACACAGTGGAGGCAGTGGCTGTTGGTATGTCTGCATGGGTATGATGCTTGCGTGAGTGCCTGTGGGATGTGTGGTGCTTATGTTTGCCAGACCTACCCTTGTGTGTTGAGGTGTGTGCATGCTGGTCTGATGGTGTGCTTGGGATAGACTGAGGTACAGGGGATTGGGTCTGGGTGGAGGAAGTTGGAGGGGGAGGCTAGAGACAGGGACAATGGCTGCCATCAGTGCTGAGGCCAGAGTCTGAAAGGCTTGCTGTTGGGCTGCCTGACCAGAATGAATGCCCTCCAGTTATGCATTTGTCTGTTGCAACTGCCTCTCTACACCCTGGATGGCATACTGAATGGTAGACTGCCCAACAGTGAGGGATCTGAGGAGGTCAATGGCCTCCTTACTGAGGGCAGCAGGGCTGCCTGGGGCAGGGGCTGAGGTGCCTGGGGCGAAGGAGATGCCCACCCTCCTGGGTGAGCGGCCACAGGGCACACGCTGAGGGGCTGCAGGGAGGGCGTGGCTGGTAGGGGGGGTGGCGGCAGTACCTGTAGATGCGGTGGACACAGAGGGGCCCGCCACCACAAGGGAGCTCCCATCAGAGGAGGAGTCGGTGTCGCTGGTCTCAGCTCCTGTCCCCGCCGTGGAGCTCCCCTCGCCCTCCGTCCCACTGGTGAATTCTGAGTCCGTAGTCTCGCCCTCCAGGGCCATGTGGGATGCAGCTCTCTCCTGCTCCGGTGGCACAGCTCCTCCGCCTGATGATGCTAATGCACACAAAAACAGGTAGACCACAAAAAGGGGGAAAAGAAAGTAGAAAGACATGTTCAGTGCATGCAATACCGCTACTCTTGGCAGACACTACAGAAACAGCAGCCCTCTGCACTACGCCATGCACTTACAGTTCCCTAATTAATCACAGGGACATGGGGTAGAAGGCCTGTGCCCGATTGCTGCACACATGGAAGTCACAGGAGCCTGACTAGGGGTAGATGACTCTTAACACTGGTGGGGTGGGGTGCCACATAGCCTGCCTCACGAAGGGACCTTGCCTACAAAACTCGCCCTGGCCTAGGGGAACCCACAGCCCACCTCCCCCACCTAGACACCTCCAATGCGCGCTGAATCAGATGGATGTGACGGTACTCATCCCCTTGTGGCTGCTATGATGCCCTCAATCACCCACCCAACTCCGGATATGCCACCGCCAGGATCCGGAACATCAGGGGGGTCATGGTGCGATGGGCACCCCTCCCACATTGGGAGGCCATCCCCAGCTGGGCCTCCCCCGTCTTCTTGCTCCAGCGGCGAATGTCCACCCATCTTTTCCGGCAGTGGGTGCTCCGTCTGTGGAGGTCCCACGGGCCCAGACGTCCTTGGCGATGGCACGCCAGATATCCTTCTTCTGGTGGGCGCTGACCTACAGGAATAGTACAGGGGAAAAGGTACAACATTAACTGTCCCGACCATCACAGTCATTGGCCCACGTTCCCACCCTTGCCCTGACGCACATCCACTCACCGTCGTTTCATGCACGCCTCATTCCCCCCCATCTCCCATCCACACCACTCCAAACAGGCATTGCCCATACAGCATGCTCACAGTGTACTCACCTGTTTGTCTGGAGGACCGTAGATTAGCGTGTACTGGGGGAGGACCCCATCCACTAGTTTGTCCAACTCCTCCGATGTGAAGGCAGGGACCCTTTCCCCAGACACTTGAGCCATTGTCGCTTCCAGACTGAGGTCACAGCAGCACTTGCAGTGTAGGTCCTCTCCTGTCGAAGATCAGGTATCAAGTGAGTGAACAGAGAGAAAATGGCGGTCACGTCCGCTGCAGTGCGTATCGTCACCGCCGGCGTACATCGTCATTGGCTCCTGGGACCCATAGGGTCCAATGTTAACCAATGCAGGATTGTGCCGCGGTCTTCGACCGCCTACCGCGACGGTGTACAACGCCAGCGCAGTTACCTCATATCCCCTTGTCCCACATTACAGGTCAGGCAGCCGCCACTTCAGGGGGCCACATGGCATTCATTTTAAATGCGTCACACATATCTAGGCCTTCACTACACTCTAAGACAGGCACATAGCGGATTAACAAATGTGTGCAATAAAGTTGTTTATTTCATACCTCAGTCTTGGCTGACCCTCTGATCGCTGTTCTCATCCATAGAGCACGTCCGCTGGGGCAGGTGAGGAGATGGCGGCATCCTCCGGTGTACAGACCGCTGGTGGACCTGTCGACAATGGAAGAGCAACATGTAATAGTCACCTACAGACTTGATCGTGCCACAATCCAGGAACTGTGTGCCCAGTTGAAGCCAGACCTGATGTCAGCTATCCGCCATCCCACAGGAATTCGCCCTCTAGTGCAGGTCCTGTCAGTACTCCATTTCCTGGCAAGTGGGTCCTTTCAAACAACAGTGGCGATTGCATCAGGCATGTCCCGGCCAATGTTCTCTAACGTTTTGTCCAGAGTGTTGTCTGCCATGCTGAAACACATGCGCAGCTACATCGTGTTCCCTCAGGTGGAGGATTTGCCTACAGTGAAAGGTGACTTCTATGCCCTGGGACATATCCCCAACATCATAGGTGCCATTGAAGGGACACATGTGGCCATGGTACCCCCGCAGGAGTGAACAGATGTACAGAAACCAGAAGAGTTACCATTCCATGAATGCGCAGATGGTGTGTTTGACCGACCAGTACATCCCCGATGTGAATGCCAAGTTTCCTGGCTCAGTGCATGACGCTTACATTCTAAGGAATAGCAGCATTCCTTATGTGATGGGGCAACTCTAGAGACACCCTGTGTGGCTATTAGGTGAGGACATGGACCCTATACAGTGTGAATAGTTGTCTGGGTCTGGGGTTGTCCCTAAGTGTTAGTGTGTGTCTAACAGTTGTCCCTCGACATTTGCAGGTGACTCTGGCTACCCCAACCTGTCATGGCTACTGACCCCAGTGAGGAATCCCAGGACAAGGGCAGAGGAACGCTACAATGAGGCACATGGGTGAACTAGGAGGGTAATAGAGAGGACCTTCAGCCTCCTGAAGGCCAGGTTCCAGTGCCTCCATATGACAGGTGGTTCCCTATACTACTCACCAAAGAAGGTGTGCCAGATCATCGTGGCCTGCTGTATGCTGCACAACTTGGCTTTGCGACAACAGGTGCCTTTTCTGCAGGAGGATGGTCCTGAAGGAGGTGTTGCAGCAGCTGTGGAGCCTGTGGACAGTGAAGAAAAGGAGGCAGAAGAAGAGGACATAGGCAACAGAAACACAGTGATCCATCAATACTTCCAGTGAGACACAGGTAAGAAGACCTCACTGCCTCCTACATCTGATAAAATAGTTCGACCTCTCATCTGTCTGTCACTTTCACCCAGTGTATGGACCCTGATTTGTCACTTTCCATTTCGATTTCACAGATGTGGGTCCCACTGTGTGACCTCTGCTATGTTACCTCATGGACTAGAGCTGTGTGACATAGGTATGTTGACAATACAATGGACATTGCTATTTCCCTCAGTTATTGAAAATACACAATTGTGAAAGCACAGACTGACTCCAGATTATTTTGTGATTTAAGGGTGTTTATTAAAGTGATAAATAGTGGAGGGGGGTTTAAAATGGTCAGGGGTGATGGTGGAGGAATGTCCATAGCAGAATCCAGTCTATTTGTCTCACAGGTGCATTGTCCAAAGGGGCATAGGAAGTGGAGCTAGGGCAGTTTAAGGATGGACAGGGTGACAAAGTGGGACAGAAGGATGACAATCAGGGTGCTCTCCTTTCTTGGCGGGGGTCTTAGAATTGTTCTCTGTCTTTGTCCTGGATCCCAGGGACCGCTTGCGGGGTGGTTCTCCATCTGCAGGGGGTGGGGTGCTGGTGTCGTGGTCCTGTGGCTGTGCCTCCTGTCCACTAGCGCCGGCGGAGGTGGTGGGCAGTTCATCGACCAGGCTAGTGTCAGGGGCCCCTTGTTGGGCCACAGTGTCCCTCCTGGTGTTCACAAGGTCCTTCAGCACCCCTACAATCCTGCCCAGGGCGGTATTGATGGATTTGAGTTCCTCCCTGAACCCCAAATACTGTTCCTCCTGCAGCCGCTGGGTCTCCTGAAACTTGGCCAGTACCGTTGCCATCATCTCCTGGGAATGATGGTAGGCTCCCATGATGTTGGAGAGGGCCTTGTGGAGAGTGGGTTCCCTGAGCCTGTCCTCCCCCTGTCCCACAGAAGCCCTCCCAGTTCCCCAGTATTCCTGGGCCTCTGTCCCCTGAACCGTGTGCCCACTACCACTGCCCCAAGGTCCCTGCTGTTCTTGGGGTGGTGGGTTAGCCTGGGTTCCCTGTAGTGGTGGACACACTGCTGCTTGACGTGTCCTGGGGACAGAGGTATGGGCCACCTGGGTGGGTGCTGTGCTGGTGTTTCCTGAGGGGGGAGGCTCTGTGGTGGCCTGTGACTGTGTGAGGGGAACCAACTGTCCCGAGGTCCAGATGGGCCGGGCTGGTCATCTAGATACAGTTGGACAGAGCTGCTGTCATCACTGTGGTCCTCTTCTGTGGGTGGAGTGGACATGTCTGGAACCTCCTGTCTGGTGACGTTGGGTGGGGGTCCTGCAGGGGTGTAAAGGCATGATTATTGCATCTGTGTGTGCCATGGTGTGCAGTGGGTGGGTGACCCTGTACCCCAGTGCTTCCATTCCTGTGTAGGACCTTGTGTGATAATTGTTTAGGGGTCTTTGTGGGTATCTGTAGTGGACATGCATTGGTGATGGGTGTCCATGCTTTGTTGTTGCATGCAGGGCTTGGTGTTGGGATGTGTGGTTTGTGATAGTGGGACATATGTGAGGAGTTGGAGTGATGGGGGTGAGGGTGGGGGTATGTGATAGCATGCAGGTAGGGTGGGGGATGAAGTAGTGAAAGCTTTGACTTACCAGAGTCCATTCCTCCAGCTACTCCTGGGAGGCCCTCAGGATGCAGTATAGCCAAGACCTGCTCCTCCCATGTTGTTAGTTGTGGGGAGGAGGCGGGGGTCCGCCGTGTCTTGAGACCACTGAACGCACCTTCCCCGTAGGTCGTTCCACCTCTTCCTGATTTCATCCCGTGTTCTTGGATGCTGTCCCACTGCGTTGACCCTGTCCACGATTCTGCACCATATCTCCATCTTCCTAGCTATGGTGGTGTGCTGCACCTGTGATCCGAATAGCTGTGGCTCTACCCGGATGATTTCCTCCACCATGACCCTGAGCTCCTCCTCAGAAAACCTGGGGTGTCTTTGCGGTGCCATGGGGTGGTGTGGGTGATGTGTGAGGTGGTGTGTGCTGTGATGTGTGGGGTGATGTTTAGGGGTGTGTGGTGTTTTGTGTGTGGATGTGTATGTGTGATGGTGTTGTGTGCCTCAGTATGCTGGTGTTGTCTTTGCTTTGCTGTCTCTCTGGCCTTCTTCAAATTTTTGGGTAGTAAGGATTTGTGGGTAATGTGGGTGTGTGTTTTATATTGTATTGGGTGTGTGGGAGTGGTGTGTGTATGTGTATCAGGTGTGTGTATTTCGATTTGTCCAATGTGGTAGTGTTTTGTAAATGTGTGTGTATTTTGAGCGCGGCGGTGTGTACCGCCAATGGAATACCGCGGTTGAAAAACCGCCGCGTGGATTCGTGGGTCATGATAGTGTGGGCGTATTCCTGTTGGCGTGATGGTGGAGGTTTTGCTATCGCCAGTTTATCACTGACCTTTGGTGTGGCGGACTTGTGTGGGTGGCTAGATTTTGGCGGGTTCTGAGCTGTGGGTCGTAATAGCTGTGGTGGAATTCTGCAGCCGCGGCGGTGTGTTGGAAACTTCTGCACGGCGGTAAGCGGCATATACCGCCAATGTTGTAATGAGGGCCTAAGTCTCTCAGAAAGACTGAGGGTGATAAAGAATGTCTCGATTATGGCAGGATAATAATCGCAGGATAATGGCTGGTTTCTCCTTGTGTCACGTTGTTATATCAAAGTTGTCGGACAAGTGCCTAATTTCCCATTGGGCAATATTTGGTGCATCATTATCTCTGTCCAATAATCCATTGTACACCTTACTAGAATTTTCACCTAAGACAGTTCTCATGCAGTTTATTGGCTCCTGTGATTGACGTCTTCAACGGATAGAATGTCAGGTAAGAAAAGTTACACTTGTCGCTCCAGTTAGTAGTTCCATTGTCTTTTACCAGTTTAGGCCAACTCGCACCTGTTGTGAATTACATTGTTGCATCCAGCAAGAATGTCTCCTTGAGCAAGTCGGGTCCCATGAGAAAGAATTTACTACAGCTACACACATATCTCTAGCTTCTGGAAAAGTACAGCGTTGTGTCCTTCAGGGAAGCAGCACATTGCACGTTAGAAAACACAGTTAATATGAGACCAGACAGCTAGGCCCAGATCCTTGCTAACTAAGGCCTAGTGAGTAATTTAGCAAACCCTTAATACATAACTCTTAGTGCTAATACAAAATCATACATGAATACATCATTAGCTCCTTATTAGTCAGTTCCATTAGTCATCGTATACATTGCTGGCCACTCCCCGTGGGCACATTTCAAACTTTTGCATTAGTATTACATTTATGCGGTTTCATTAGACATTACATTGCAAGCTTTTCATTGGTAATATTGATCATAAAAGTCACACTCCAACAATATTACCTCATGTTTTCCAATGCAAGCACTCTGTATAAGGTGGAGTAATACACCAAACAGCCAATAGCATGTGGTGAGAGAACCATTAATGTTGGTGGATACAAAGACTGCAAGATGTATATTTTAAACAATGGATAATAATAGATCTTGCAAATAGTCTGCTGTTTAGACAGATCTAAAAATGACTCTGAATTTAGAGAATCCTTCATATAATAAACAGTAGGATATTTTCCTAAATATACATTAGAGGTATACCCATCTGCAGAAATACTTGCAGAATGTATTTTTCATTGAAGCACCACTGAAGCGGAGCTCTGTTTGCATACGTATCTATTCATGTGTGTGTTTCCCTCTTGGATTGTGAATAAGTCATCCACCAAGCAGAATTCATCCATTTATTATGCATTTACCTCATTTCCTGCACAAACAAATATGGTGTGTAACTTGAGAACTGATCATGATTTGTCTCCACATGACAGAAAAAGTTGTAATGCAATAACATTCAGTCAGCCCTGTGGAACTGATAACGCATCCCGCCCTAGATAATTTGCTT
Source organism: Pleurodeles waltl (assembly GCF_031143425.1). NCBI lineage: Eukaryota > Metazoa > Chordata > Amphibia > Caudata > Salamandridae > Pleurodeles > Pleurodeles waltl. The sequence continues at coordinate 620,505,172 of NC_090437.1, read as the reverse complement.
AGTCTAGGACTCGTTTTAGGCCAGTGAATCTTTTGACCCTGATTGGAGACACCTTAAGACGAGATAACTAATCAGCATGTCAATCAATAGATCGGTAACCTCATCAATATTTACAATAGCAAATCAATCAAATTAGTTAATGACATTAAGAGACCCAAAACACCCCATGACCTTTCAGTCATGAATAACCACACACAATTTAGTAAGATTCATGATATTTATTCCCTATTAGTTACACTCTACTAGCAAGTTTATTAGTCTCAATACCAGAAAACACATCAACAATGTCACAATATGGCAACTCGAATAAGATTTCATCAAGGCAAAGATCATAAACATTAGAACAAAGCACCACGTCAACATGGATTAACTTTAGCAGAGTATCATTTGCGCATTATTTAACTAAGCATAGATTCAGTCGTTTGTCTATTTGCGTTCGTTTTAGTGAACCCCTTAACTAACCTCGAATTAGCATTGGCATGTTGGGCTTCATGCAAAACAATTTAGCAACACAAATTTAGAAAACATCTATCTATCATCTCCATCAAAAGAAAGCAGTTGGTACCTAGAAAGGAAAGGCAAACAGACAATTACAATCTCATCATCATATAGTTACCCTCTGCAATGGGTCAGCATACAGAGTTAGTCTTCGTCCTCAGGACATCAGATGGTTCGCCATCAGCCAGAAAACGCAGCACAGTTCGGCAAGATAGGCAATACAGGACACTTCCCTCATAAGGAGGAAAAGTATAGAACAGGCAAGGCAAGGGTAAGGACGGTTTGAATAATCAAACAGCAGAAGTCTTTAAGACAGAGTGACAAAGCAAAGAATGGCACATAATGGCAATGGCAAAAGTGGCCAGGAATGGCTCGGAAGGGCTGATTTCTCCTTATGACACGGGATTATATCAATCTTGTTGTACAGGTTCCTAATTTCCAATTGGGCAAACTTTGGTGCATCATTATCTCCAACCAATAATCAGGTAGTCACCTCATTAGGATAGTCACTTTAGAACAGTTCTCACGTAGTTTATTGGCTCTTGTAATTGACGTCTCCAACGGGTAGAATGTCCAGTACAAATTTACATTCTCGCGGTCCCAGTCAGTAGTTCCATTGTCTTTACCAGTTCAGGCGACTTTGTACCTGTTGCAAGTTTACACTGTTGCATTCGGCAAGAATATCTCCTTGAGCAAGTTGAGTCTCATGAGAAAGAATTTACTACGGTTACACACATCTTCTAGTTTCTGGAAAAGTACGGCTACATGTCCTTCAGAAAGTCAGCACATTGCATGTTAGAAAAACACATTTAATATGAGACCGGTAGCTAAGCCCCGACTCATGCTAACTAAGGCCTAGTAATTAATTTTTAGCAAACTTTTAACATATAACTCCTAACACTAATACAAAATCATACATTAGTACATCAATAATTCATTATTATTCAGTTTCATTTAATCTTCGTATACATTGGTGGCCACTCTCCGTGGGCACATTTCAAACACGCGTTTAGTAAAACTACAGCAATACATTTCCATGCAACATCATTAGGCATTAATTTGCAAACATTTCATGTTAATTTTTGATTATAATAACTACACTCCAACAATCACTCCTCTGATGACACTTGTCATCACACAAATCCATTCTTTAACAATCTTTTACCTTTTCAATTCCTTCATTTCGATTTCTTCTTTCTGTTTCGCCTTTTCATATCTTGCTCTGAACATTTTCTACCTTTTCTTTTCCTCCCTCCTCACTTTATGTTTTGCCCATTTTTCTTTACTTCTTTCGCAAATTTAGCTCAGTACCCATAATCCAAATAAACAAGCCAAAACAATTACTATTCCCTGTATTACTTTTCCCAAGAACCCATGCCAAAGACTACTAAACCAACTTCCTACACGTGCAAATCCCTCTCCAACCTTTTCCCAGACTCCTGGTTCTTTCAGTGCCTTCAAATCTGCACTATCTCTTGTTAGGTTAGTAAGCATACTTCTAATCTCATTACTATTATCCGGTATGAAGGCACAACAGTGGCGCTCATTGAGCATCTTACAGACTCCGCCACTTTTTGCTAAAAGAATGTCTAAAGCAAGCCTATTTTGATGAGTCATAGTCCTCTCCGCAGCAAGTTCGGTATCTATCAGGAGTATAGCCCCTGTGAAGTTTGTCAGCATGTTATCCACAATAGTAGACAACTTTCAAATCTTTATGGAGTTCAAGACAACTCCCACTGAAGGAATTATTGCTCCAAAAATGTCTCCTATTATACCAGCAGCAGTTTCTCTCTTTTGTCTAGCACAAAGTAATTCTGTCACTTTCGGAAACTTCTTTAAATCATCTAGTTGATGGATCTTTGGAAAAACTATTCCCAAATAACATGTCCCATACCATCCCTTTGTAAGACGATAATAAGAACTAAGTCCACAAATATAATAGACCTCTGGGATCGCTTGATCCATTCCATTTAGCATGAAAGTCCATTTATTCTGAAACAAAAACACATGCTTACACTCACTCGTTACCACAAACACATTGTCATAATATGACTTTGGTCGCGTAATGCAAAGCCTACCTACATGTTTCGCATCTACAGCTAACTTCCCTTGTTCCCTAACCCCATTATTGCTATTACTAAGAAATGATCATTGCTGTAAGCCCTTTTCTAATTTCCCCTTTAAAACTCTCCTTCTATCTTCAGTGTGAACTAGAAAGCTCTTTTTCTGCAAGCATGTCAAATTATTGCGGTGCGCATATGAAGTACTAATTGTTATTCTAGGCTCAAAGAATCCCTTAATCAACTTTATGGCATAATATTTAGCTACACTATTCAAATCTTCTATGATGGGCACATAAGAGAGCACTAAATCGCAATTCAAATAAAAATATTGCACTTCCTCTTGATTATAAAAGCGCGTTAGTAGCAGACTACAACTAATCCCGTATGTTAATGGGAAGCTGTGATATGTAACTCCATCTTGGACTGAAAGAGGAATTTGTGTACACACATAACAAGCCTTCGCATCCATTGTGTCAACATACTCACTCAACAAGTGATAGAAAACATTATTAGGCAGCTCCCCTTTTGTAATAGTTTTGTCATGCAAGTACTTGGTATCTTGCTCAAACTTATCCCACGGTGTTAGTGTAGCAGTCTCAGAAACTGTAGCATTGTTAGTTTCACTCTCATCCACCAAACGCATTTCCACAAACAAGACTATAATGAATATCACACAAATAACACCCAAAGCAATACCCAAATATTTACAACGCTTATTCCCCTCAACGTCATCTCCTGACCTAGGCATGATCTGTAAAGAATCAGAAAGTAAAGTACTATAAATGTAATCAACTAATTTGAGGAAGGTTAATAACTCTTTTTCTCCGTAAAGCTTATGCAAAAGTCTCTCTTCAGCAAGTATTTACAGCTTTCTCATTCACTCCCAGTATCTTTTGTCAATCCAGTTAGCAGCTTGTCACAATCGGCTTTTCAAATGTCAATTCAGGTTAACAGTGTCACATCCGATAATTTATCAGTCTCTTTTCTCAGGTTTCCCTTTAACTCAATTTCAACTTAACACAGTCTCTTTTATTTGTAGCCATCTTCAAGTACCATAATATTGACCTGGAACTTCTCGATCAAAACAGAATGCCAGGAACTCTTGTTGCCACTTAGCTGACATTGCATAAGCCCATTCAGGACCTGCGTATCTTCTGTTGGCTATTCTCTTTCTTTTCAACTTGTGGTCACCCTGCAATTCTCCTTCACTCAGGTCTTCTTTCCTTGTGGTATCGACCTCTTCCTCTATTGTTTCATTAATGACCACTTTCCCTTTTTCAGTTTGCGATTCTGGCTACTTATCTCCTCTCAATGTTCTTTTTCCGTTCTGCTTTTCAGGTTGCTGTTCAATGCCCTCCTCTTGTGCTATGGTGTTTTTTCTTGATGGATCTGCAAGTGGCTCGGGAGGAGTCTGAACATTTTGACTTCCCTCTATTTCACCTCCTTCGCCTTCCGGGTCTGTCAGGGGTTCAACTTCAAACCCGTATCCGTCTGCTTCTGGGAGAACCTCTCTTTGGGTCAGCCCTCTGGGTGCCTTAGTTGAGATAGGCTCACTGTCACCCGTCTGGATCTTGTTTGCTGGTTGAGTGACCAAGCCGCCCTCAACGGGCTCTCCTTCAGTCTCAGTTCCCCTTTGATTACTCTCTGGCCCTGAGACTTCCTTTTCTACAGCTGTTATTTTCAACAACTCAAGTTTCTCATCTGTTGGACACGTCACCTTCTTTGTGTGACTGGCATGGATCCAGTTTGGAATTCCCGCACATTTCACAGCAGTAGTAGTTGTCAGTATCACTTGATACGGCCCCTTCCAACGTGGCTCCAAACACGACTTCCTCACGTGTTTCTTGACAACAACCCAGTCACCGGCTTTCAGATTGTGACCTGGATCATTTATTGGTGGCAATGTGGTTGTCTCCACCTGATGAGAGAAAGGGCGGACCACGTCAGCCAGACCCTTGCAGTAGTCCTATACCATATCATCCGTGATATTCACAAGAGCATTTGCAGGCACTGTTGGCAATCTCAAAGCTCGGCCCATGAGAATTTCATGAGGAGACAATCCTGTTTTCTTGTTAGGTGTATTTCTCATTGACAATAGCACTAAGGGCAATGCATCTGGCCATTTCAAATTGGTAGCTGCGCACATTTTCGCCATTCTCGACTTCAAGGTACCATTCATCTGCTCCACTAGTCCTGAGGCTTCAGGACGGTAGCTACAATGCAACTTCAGTTCAATGTTCAGTGCGGCACACAAGAGCTTAACCACCTCATTGTTGAAGTGACTTCCTCTATCTGATTCTAAAGAGATCAGGAACCCGAAACGTGGTATCAATTCTCTAAGCAGCAACTTCGCTACTGTGAGACTGTCATTCCTACGTGTAGGGTATGCTTCAATCCAATGACTAAAGATACACACAGTCACCAACACATATCTCAAACCTCCATAAAAAGGCATCTCGATAAAATCCATCTGCATCCTGCTAAATGGACCTCCAGCTCTCCCAATGTGGCTCAAATTCACCACGGTCCCTTTCCCCGCATTTATCTGCTGACAGATGATGCACCTGTGACAGATTACTTCTGCAGCTTGTCTGAATTTTGGATTGAACCAATCGATTTTGAACAACCTAATCATGGTGTCTCTCCCAATATGTGCTTGACCATGATAAAACCTTGAAACTGTGACAAAAACCATTTTCCCCTCATCTGAAACCCACAAATCATCAGGTCTTTGTACACATTGTATTTTAAGCCAAGAACGTTTCTCTTCTCTGCTGGCGCGTCCCTGCAACAATTTTAACTCTTCCATTGTGTCAACCACCCTCAATGCATAACCTGTGCATGTCTCATTTTCAGTTTCAGGTAACAATTCCCACTGATCTTTGAATGATATACAGTTCAATGCACAAAACCTTGCGACTTGATCTGCATATCCGTTTCCCATTGACACAAAGTCTTGTGATTTTACATGAGCACTGCATTTCACCACGGTAATTTCAAGAGGTAACTGAATCGCGTGCAACAACTCCTTAATTCTTTCACCATTTTTTACTGGAGAACCAGAAGAGGTCATGAAACCCCTCTGTGACCATGGCTGACCAAAATCATGAACAATTCCAAATCCGTATCTGCTGTCAGTATAGATGGTGATTTTCAATTTGTCAGCGGCACGGCATGCCCTAGTAAGAGCAACCAATTCAGCCACTTGAGCAGAATACACTCTTTCGAGCCAAGATGCTTCCAGGATACCGGTGATTGTACACACAGAGTATCCGGCTCTCAGTACTCCTACTGAGTCTCTCAGGCATGAACTATCAACAAAGATAATGTAATCATTTTCTTCTAATTGAGTATCCTTAATGTCGGGTCTCGGTTTGGTGCACAGTTCCATTACCTCAAGACAATCATGTTCTACCTCCTCAGCATCATCAACATCTGTATTCTCATTGGGAAGCAAAGTTGCCGGGTTTAACACAGTACAGCGTTTTAGTGACACATTAGGTGACCCCAGTATAATCGTTTCATATTTTGTTAGACGAGCATAGCATTTGTCATGTGCTGCGTCTTGGTTCGGGTGAGTAGTATTTCGACTGAGTGTGGGACCATTACTGTTAAGGGATGTCCCATCACTATACCTTCACATTGAGTAAGGCTTTGACCAGCTGCTACCACTGCACGCAGACAACCCGGTAAGGCTGCTGCGACTGGGTCCAAAGTAGTTGAAAAATATGCTACTGGGCGGTTTGCACCTCCATGGACCTGTGTCAGGACAGACAAAGAACAAGCATCACGTTCATGACAAAAAAGGACAAAAGGCTTTGTGTAGTCAGGCATACCTAAAGCTGGAGCCCTGCACATACATTCTCTCAGTTCAATGAATGCCCTCATCTCTTTCTCTGACATAGTTAGGGTATCCGGGCCATCCTTAACCTCCTTGACGGTCAACCTCACCAAAGGCTTAGAGATAATTGAGAAGTTGGGAATGCACTGGCGGCAGTAGCCCACCATTCCCAAAAACATCCTAACGTCTCTCTTGGACGTCGGGGGACTCATCTGAAATATGGCCGTCACTCTTTCTTTGGGTATTCTTCTTGACCCCTTCTCAATCAGGTGGCCCAAGTACTTCACCTCTTTCTGACAGTAGTGTAGCTTCTTGGGAGACACTTTATATCCGTTCTTTCCCAAATGATTCAGTAAGGCAATAGTATCATACCTGCAGTCAGCTTTTGTTTTGGACGCAATCAACAAATCATCAATGTACTGCACTAAAGTCTGATTAAAAGGCAATTCCAATGACTCTAAATCCCTCTTCAATATCTGATTGAAGATGGAGGGCGATTCTGAAAACCCTTGAGGAATCCAACACCAACTGTAAACCTTGTCCAAGAATTTGAAACTGAAAAGAAATTGGCTATCCTCATGAAGAGGCACAGAAAAGAACGTTTGACACAGGTCCACGACTGTGAACCACTCTGCATCACATGGAACCTGGAACATGATCACGGCTGGATTTGGCACTATTGGGCAACATTTTACCACTATCTCATTAATTTTCCTAAGGTCTTGGACAATTCGAACTTTCCCATAAGGCTTTCTCAATCCCATTATTGGCAAATTACATGGGCTGCTCATCACTTCTGTTAGGACCCCTTGCTTCACAAAGTCTGCAATTATCTGCGTCACCTGTATAAGGACATCTTGTGCCATGTGGTACCTTGGTACCTGGGGAAACACGGCATTTGGCTTCACATCTACTTTGACTGGTTCTACTCCTTTTATCAATCCTACCTCCTTTCCTGTCAAGTCCCACACCTGCTCTGTGACTGTTCCCTGTAATTCGGTTGGTAAATCGGTCACTGTAAACATTGGAAAAAAGCTTATCAAAGAGTACTCCTCATCTGTGGTCTATGTCTCTGAGATCTGACCATCGTCCCCTTCATCATCACTGTTTGTCTGCACCTCAATTCCCTCATTGGAACAGGTGATCGAACACCTCATCTTACACAGCAAGTCTCTCCCAAGTAGGGACACAGGACTTGAATCACAGACTACAAACCTATGTAATCTCTGAAAGGTACCAATCTCAACCTGAACCGGATCTGTAATCGGATTAGTCAGGAGCTGATTTGCTACTCCTACCACTTTTATAGTACGCCCTGAAAGCGGCAATTTCGGAACTTCTGCACTTCTGACTGTCGAGCGTGTAGCTCCTGTGTCAACCAGGAACGAAAGCTTGTGACCCATCACCTTTCCCTGCACATAAGGTCCTCCCTGATCTACTTCTAGGGACGCTGCAAGCCTGCACTCCTCACTATCAGAGCAGTCATCCGACCATTCATCGTTTATTCCATTCTCACCACGCAATGGGAACTGTTGTACTGCATTATTTTGACTCATTGTTTGGCCTTTGACCTGTTGAGAAAGCATCTCCTGTTGCTGTCCCATCGGAGCTAAAGGCAACTGCATTTGCTGTCTAGATACCATGGGAATCTGCTGTTGTACTTGCTGCACCTGCGCGGGTTGAACACGTGGCATTTGCATTTGTTGCATAGGCTGGAGACCCTGCATCTGAACCATGTTATTCTGGAAGTTCGGATTTTGACCCCTCATTCTTGGACCCCTCACATTTTGAAATACACTGACATCATTGCTTTGTTGAACAACACCATCCTGCACCATCATCGGACAGTCCCACGCTCCCGCATGCATGGCATGGTGACATCTTTTTCATCCCTTGCATATCATTTTGAACCACAACAGTATTCAAATCTGGACCACGGTTCACAAAACCTCCCTGACGTCTGCCTCTCGTTTGCGCCTGAAACATTCAGTTTCCTTGCGGTTGCTGCACCATCTGCTGCACTCCATTTCCCTGCATCCCTGCTTGAGCTGCCTTAATTTGCATCACCATTACCTTCTCTTTCAGCTTTCTTTGCTTTAACTCAATCTCATCACTGCAGTATTTTGCATTTTGTAACACCTCATCAATCGGCTTCACTTGCCAACAGATCAAATGATTCTTAATCATCTGACTAATCTCTGGTCTTAATCCTTCAACAAACCTGAACACAAGGTGATTCATGTCTTTCGGTTCTATGACCTCTGTGCCACTGTAGTGTTTGAAAGCCTTTAACCACCTCTCATAGTAAGCATGTATCAACTCTGCCTTCTTGCGCCGTTTGATCAATTTTCTGCCAGTCTGTAACTTTCGGCGACACTTTCTGCTTCAAGAACTCAATCACCTTATAGTAGTGCTTCATCACCTCAGGAGACGGTGCTCCTGTAGCCCTGTCCCTTGGCGGTTCCGCTGTCGGGCAATCCACACTCCTCTTGCACTCAAGCCACAAATCAGCTGGGACTATAATCTCAAACAACGTATTCAAGTCTTCCCAAAGACGTTTCGCAGGCTTCACAAACCTATCTGTTTGCTGGTACCACTCTATCGGCTTTTCCCTCAACCTGGGATAATCCTTTGTGAATGACAAAATGTCACCTCTAGACCATGGTACATGAACTAGAACCCCTCCAGCTGTCTCTCTCATCTGTAACTTCTTGATTGTTCCCGTGTCTGGCGTAGCTTTCGCCTACTGCTGTTCCAGGCAGTCACTTTTCCTCTAATCTCTCTTCTTTGCCCATCTGCCTTCCCACTTCTCTAAAGCTCCCCAAACTTTAGCACTCTGTAGTATCTCTTTAAGGTGTGCCTTCATCCCAGTAGATCTCATATGATCAAAATCTTTAGGTTTTAAGTCTAACCTATAACTCCTCTTCAGATGCTTAGTATTGTCTAAGTCTATGCCGTTTTTGTCTGCCAAGTTCGCTAACCTCTGGTGCACCACGCTCACTTATTTGGTTATTTTCGGAAACAGATATCTTAATTCTGCTTCAGTGTATGATTCTAACCTGTTCACTCCCATGCTCCCTTCTACTAGCTCAGCTGCTTCCACCCCCAACCTCACAAAATTCAGGTATTCCTCTCTTTCTGATCGCTCTGCTGTCGCAGGAGTAGTCTGTGGAGTGTTAAGCTTGTCTAACCATTCATTCAATTGTTGCGCTGTCAAGCCTTGCAACGAGATATTTCCAGCTTGTACCATCGGAGTTTGCGATGTGTTTGCACTCATTATCTGTGGGGTCAGTAGACCCAAACCTGCTTGTCTCATGGTTTCTAATGGAACCCCAATCGGACTGAAGTCCAACAAGGATCTAGATCTCTCGGCTGTCTGTTCTCCCGGTGTCAGCCCTTGAAAACTGCCTGTAAACCCTCCTCTTATCATCTCTTGAGTCATCACTCCTTGGTCGCATACACTAGGGTTCGCCTGCACATACAGCGGTACCGGCGAGCCAACGGTAATTGGCAAAGATATAGAAGCTGGCGCCTGTTCAGTTTCCAATCCCGGTGGGGCATTGACTCCCATAGCCTGATTCATTGCTGACTTCGGTCCTGTGACTGAAATATAATTCGGAACCACCTGTTGCTGCGGCTGGGGCAGCAAATGTGGAGTAGGCTAAATCTGCCCTAATTTTGATCTCGCGTATACTGGTTCAGGCGGCACCATCAAATTCGTAGTCGTCTCTAATATTGGGACATCAGGGTAGAGCCTCTAAACTGGTGGCGGCTGTCACTGTGTCTGCATCTCTGGTGCAGTGGATACGCTAGCACCATTCTGTATCGGAGCTGATGTGGTAACATTATTTGACTGTACTGTATTCGTGATCCCCAGATTCTGTGTCGAACTTACAAGACCTGCACTAGTACTCGGTCTATTGTCATTTATGGCATATGGTGGTGGTCGATCATGTAACAACTGATTTAGAATCTCATCATCATCAGAATCGTCTGCATCTACCCAAGACTTCTGAGTCTCCTTTTGGTTACTAGAGCCCTTGTCTGTTTTACAAGTGGCCTTTCTTCCCTGTGTTTCGGCCTCTTGAGTTAGTGCCGGAAACATCCTAACTCCGTCTATTATTTCCCTTCTCCACATCTTAGTCTCACTATCCCATCTAGCCTCCGCTAGAGTCTTTTCTGCTTTTCTCATCCTTCTCTCAAATTTCTGCTGCCTCTGTCATATGGCCATTAATTCCCAAATCGCTAACGCCTCAAACTGAGCTGGCCTCGGAGGCTGCTTTTGCTCATTTAATGCTTTATGCAAATTCTCTAGAACCCCGATGTTAATGGTTCCATTCTCTGGAAACGCCAAACACCCATCTTTTTCTGTCAATTTGCACCATTGCTTTAGCCGAAGACATGGCGCAACTCCCTTCTCCTCCATTACGGCATAAGCCGGAGTATCCTCTGGTGGTGTAGGTTCCCCCACACTCGCGGTAATGTACACATCTTCCCTCAGAGCACTCTTTAATGCTTTGAAAACTTCATTTTGCGTCTTTTATTTAGTTTAGAATCTAATCAGGAAGTGACTTTAGTTCCCAGAACACTCTTCGCCTACCTTCTCAACCAACTGCCTCTCACGGACAGCTGCCAATCCGTGTGCGACCCTTCTTACTAGCTGACTTATCCCAGCCCCTCCAATGATGTCACACTCACACACACTGCGGCTGACTTGTGGCTTGTCTTCCTCACTCTCTATCCACACAAAACTAGTGCAATATATTGCGAGCACCTTAACAACAAACTCAAATTTGCCGGTTTACTACAGGAAAGGTAACACAATCGCTTCAGAACTTTACAGAGATTTCACTTGAAGCCTCGGCCGCTACTCTCTCCTTCTCAGATCCCGCACTCGCAAGCAAAATTTGACCTGCAAATTTCACTCTCGACTTGTCAATGGTTCGTGCTAGTGCACTTTAGAACTTTACGAAATCTCCATCAAAGGTTTCCACTCACACACCTTGACTCAAACTCGACTCGTCAACCACGCCGATTGACCTATTAAACCACGCAAATTGCAACATAAACCAAGTGTCTCATACACTTATCAATATACTCCAGTGTCTTAGACCACGCCGGGTCCGTACATCACCAACAATCACGTGGACAATTTTTGAGGACAAAGCGCCACACTCACATGAAGTTCGTCAACTTCCCTACTCTCATACTGCAGAGTACGCCCACTCCTACTAACACATTACCTGGCCTAAATTCTTGCAAACCTTCACAATTCACCTGCGATATGCATAAGCTGAGCAAGCGCAAATTCTACGTCACACATACCTATCACTAGAACGCTGAGAACATACCCAACTCACTTCAGCAGGCTCCGAGATTCCAGGAAAGTCATTTGGGACTTAGGGGCACATCATCTTTCCAATTTGCATTATTTCGAAAACACTTCTAAAACAATGGTCCCTCGTCCTAGGGCCCCAAAGTGCCTAAACTGTCCTCTGCTACCAGAACTGATAACGCGTCCCACCCTAGATAATTTGCTTAGTCTGGGACTCATTTTAGGCCAGTGAATCTTTTGACCCTGATTGGAGACACCTCAAGACGAGATAACTAATCAGCATGTTAATCAATAGATCGGTAACCTCATCAATATTCACAATAGCAAATCAATCAAATTAGTTAATGACATTAAGAGACCCAAAACACCCCATGACCTTTCAGTCGTGAATAACCACACACAATTTAGTAAGATTCATGATATTTATTCCCTATTAGTTACACTCTACTAGCAAGTTTATTAGTCTCAATACCAGAAAACACATCAACAATGTCACAATATGGCAACTCGAATAAGATTTCATCAAGGCAAAGATCATAAACATTAGAACAAAGCACAACGTCAACATGGATTAACTTTAGCAGAGTATCATTTGCGCATTATTCAACAAAGCATAGATTCAGTTGTTTGTCTATTTGCGTTCGTTTTAGTGAACCCCTTAACTAACCTTGAATTAGCATTGGCATGTTGGGCTTCATGCAAAACAATTTAGCAACACAAATTTAGAAAACATCTATCTATGGTCTCTATCAAAAGAAAGCAGTTGGTACCTAGAAAGGAAAGGCAAACAGACAATTACAATCTCATCATCATATAGTTACCCTCCGCAATGGATCAGCATACAGAGTAAGTCTTTGTCCTCAGGACATCAGATGATTCACCATCAGCCAGGAAACGCAGCAAAGTTTGGCAAGACAGGCAATACGGGGCACTTCCCTCATAAGGAGGAAAAGTATAGAACGGGCAAGGCAAGGGTAAGGACGGTTTGAAGAATCAAACAGCAGAAGTCTTTAAGACAGAGTGACAAAGCAAAGAATCTCACGTAATGGCAATGGCAAAAGTGGCTAGGAATGGCTCGGAATGGCTGATTTCTCCTTATGACACGGGATTATATCAATCTTGTTGTACAGTTTCCTAATTTCCAATTGGGCAAACTTTGGTGCATCATAATCTCCAACCAATAATCAGGTAGTCACCTCATAAGGATAGTCACTTTAGAACAGTTCTCACGTAGTTTATTGGCTCCTGAAATTGACGTCTCCAACGGGTAGAATGTCCGGTACAAATTTTTATTCTCGCGGTCCCAGTCAGTAGTTCCATTGTCTTTACCAGTTCAGGTGACCTTGTACCTGTTGCAAGTTTACACTGTTGAATTCAGCAAGAATGTCTCCTTGAACAAGTCGAGTCTCATGAGAAAGAATTTACTACCGTTACACACATCTTCTAGTTTCTCGAAAAGTACAGCTACATGTCCTTCAGCAAGTCAGCACATTGCATGTTAGAAAAACACATTTAATATGAGACCGGCAGCTAAGCCCGACTCATGCTAACTAAGGCCTAGTAATAAATTTTTAGCAACCTTTTAACACATAACTCCTAACACTAATACAAAATCATACATTAGTACATCAATAATTCATTATTATTCAGTTTCATTTAATCATCGTATACATTGGTGGCCACTCTCCGTGGGCACATTTCCAACACGCGTTTAGTAAACGCACAGCAATACATTTCCATGCAACATCATTAGGCATTAGTTTGCAAACATTTCATGTTAATTTTTTATTATAATAACTACACTCCAACAAAAGCTTATCCAGTTGTATGTCACAACAGACAAAATAATATATTCGCAACAAAGATTTCAATATATAAAATATCTTTCAAACAAAATCGATTACAAAAATATAGAACTTAAAAATATTCCATAAACTGAAAATAAATGAAAATAACCATGTAATCAACAACAGACTGCCAGCTAGATATACAAAGAGTTCACACAGTGCAATGCTGCACTGTGTTGCATGAATGGAGAGCAGAACTGCGATTTATCTACTCAGAAGTGGTACGGTGCTTTTCTTAACCTGTGCGGACGCACTTTTGGCTGCCTATAGCGTTTGGGAGAGTTTTATTAATATTACATATATTTATAGGTGAGTTTTGACGTCGCTCATTTATTGTTTATTTTCCTTTTCTGATACTTAGAACAGTTGACAGTATGGATTTTTGTAGATAGTCCATTTAACCTGTAGATCTTCAGTAGGCTATATCTGAATCCTCATCTCCTGTTTCTTCCCTTTTTGATTCAGGTACACTTGGTGTTAGCAGGTGTGTAGCTTCTGGGGTAGTGTTACACCCCCGTAATAAATGTATTTTGTGATGAATAGTTGGGTGCATGTGCTTTAAGTCGGGTAAGGTGAGGTGTCTGTCAGATTTCACCAGGAATGTTTGCACACACAAAAACAAACAAATACTCTCTCCCTCTCCCTGTTTGGAAAGACTTCCGTTGGTTATTTAACAAAATAATGAGCTTTCTCCTATTTAGTACACCAACCAATCCGCATTCCTCTTCCTTTCCACTGACTCTTAAGCCCCTCTCATGCACCTTGCAGGTCGTATAATGTATTTTAACGTACACCTACCAAATCCGCATTCCTCTTCCTTTCCACTGACTCTTAAGCTCCTTTCGTGCTCCCTGCTGGTCGTATAATGTATTTTAACATCATGTGCCTGCATGATTGTCGGGAAATGTGAAGCTAACAGCCTCCCGCCAATCATACTGACCAAGCTATGCCCATGGGTGCTAGACTGAACACCCTCAAAGAAACAGAATTGGAACAAAGAAAAGTGAACTTATATTATGTTCTTAGTTCCCATCTTTGTAGACTGTCCTCTCCTTTTAGTCCTTTCTTTAGGATCGCTTAATTTTGCACTGTCTTCATCTTTATTTCCTGTTATTATTTTATGCTTTTAAGTGTTTTAACCCCATAGATGCGGGTCATGATCAGTGGCTGACGCCAGGGAGAGGGAGGGGTTTGAAAAATCCTCTGGTGTGTCGCTCCGAAAATACCCTCCGGAGACATGCAAGACCTCCAGTGTCTCCCCCTCACCCCCAACCTCCCCTCTGTGATGTCAGTGCACCGAGATGCACGCTGACATCATACTTCGTATTCCCCACCTGAACAGGAACCAGCAGGTAAGGCCGCTTTCTGTTCCAGTGGGGAAAACGGGACCGAAAGGGCCTCCCCACCATTCGGGAAGGCCTTGTTAGAAGGGGGGATTCTCCCCTTTCAAATGAGACCTTCCTGAAATGGTTTCCTCGCCGTGGATCGCAGTGGCGCTGCGATTCACGGCCAGGAACTCCACTAGAGACCAAGGATTACACTTGGAGGGTTGGCACCCTCTGAAAATGTGTCACCCCACCCTCACACCCCCCATATATATACACATACACACACACAAACACATACATATATGTATATATATATATATATATATATATATATATATATATATATATATATATATATATACATTTATAGATATATAGGGAGATCACTCTTGTCAATGAGTGTGTGGTTTCCCTAGAGGCTGCGATCAGCCCCCAAGGAAACCACACCCACATATAAAAGTGATCTCTTTACATTATATATATACACACACACACACACACATATATATATACACACACATATATATATATATATTTATTTTTTATATATATATATATATATATATATATATTTGCCACCAGTTGTCTCGCAGCTCGCGTCTTCAAAGCAATGCACATATTCCAACCAACGCGTTTGAAGTGTAGCTTTTAGGTAGCAATAAAAAAGTCAAGCTAACTCTTGTGATTATGTTACTGCTAGAAAATGATCTGACTTTTGTCTAGTGGCAGTTTTGATGCCATAAAGTAGTGGAGAAGGTTTATATGTCTACTGCAAATATCAAATCTGTATTTTATGCGAATTCCTCAGTGGATTAGTAAAGCCAGCCATTACCTGCACTATAATACAAATGACATGTATTTGCAAGGGGGGCTATGGAGAGATGAAGGGCACTTTTGCTGGGTAGTAGTGAGGGAATCCCAGTAGAAGGTCATGGGAGCACCAGTAATGATTGTCGGACTGGGCGCCAGATGCGCTAAAGACTGTGACGATTGGTATGTGACAAGGTGAAGTAATAGTGTTTCTTTTTTTTTTTTTGTGTCTTGACAGAATGTGCTGATTGAGGGAAGAAGTGAAGGTAAGGTGACCTTTACTGTTGAATGCATCACACACACACACCCACCAGCAATTTTGTGGCTGTCTACGTAGGCTACTGTTTTGAGAGCGACAGTTTAGCCAGTAGCAGAGATGGCGTCTTGTTGGATGACTGCTGATCAAGTCCTAACTCGGGTTATACAGGACAGCTCTGATGTAGGATCAGGTGTAAAAAACACATTAACACCTATCACAAATTTAGATCTAGAGTACATCAGAAAATGAACAATTATGTTCCTAACAAAAAATTACAGACTTTAGCGATTCATACTATTCTAAACATTTTCCCTGAAACAAAAATACAAAAGTGTTACTTTCGTTGTAAGTAGCCATGTAAACATGTTCCAAAATCTACTCTAAGCATGGAGTAGTTTACAAATAGCCAGCTGGCTTTTGAGGTATAAAAAATGACATGCTTAGCATTTGCATCTCTTAATGGGCTAGCTAGACACTATGACGCACTACTGGACTCTCGATTTTACAAAAATAATGAAGAAAATGTAAGCTCCACTCTCAGGGCTACTGTAAAGACACATGGGTTGAACACCTGTACTACTGAGGGCATAGGCTCCAAACCAAGTTCTAAATACCATGGTGGAATGTCTTTGAAAGCACGCTCTATCAAGAGACAAAAATAAACATTGCAATGAAAGGGTAATGTAACTCTTTCCAAATTACACATGGAAAGCACCACCATGCCCAATACCAAATCATAGACATTGTGAGAAAGGAACACACAGACCAAGATTTCTATCAAAAGCAATCTCTTGCTGCAAATTTACAGCCTACAATCTCTGAAGGAAACCAAACCAGTGCATGAAATTATACATAACGAAGTTTGCCTATTCCAAAACTTCCAAGGCTTGGATTACTTGCATATACATTAAACTAACCTATTCTATACATCACTACAAAAAACACCAACCCTCCAAAGCCATAATAACAAGCCTACAAAATAAACTAGGAGTTTTAAACATTAACGTAAACAAATTCATACCTATAATTAATTTCCATACTTTCTGGGTTTTTGAAGTAAAGAAGAACTGTGTGCTCTATAAAATAGTATAAAATAATGTAGATTTATAATGAAATTCAAATGTAAACTAAATGCCCCATCATGCAATGAAATAAAATTATATGATATACAAATTAATTCTTAAATAATTGCTTTTAAAAATTAACACCTACATGTAAAACTTCCCAGAAATAGAAACAAAACACATTGACTCACACAATTTCAAAATATTACAATAAACAATTTCATCAGAGCAGATTTCAAAATTAAAAAAACAAATCCATCAATTCATACAGAAGACACCATTAATTAATTGAAATGCACATTACATCTTACAAATATACCACATACATAACCAGTACACATAATCCATTCCCACTGCATTACAGACTACTTTGTCAGTCAGTCAGTCAGTCAATACATCTTTATTTAGCTAAAATAATCATAAAAGAGCAAAATAATTCAACAATAACCTGTAGATTGCATGACCTTTACCAAATTCATCCGAAAATCATTAGATACAGAATAATTAAAATGCAGCAAGTTCAACAGTTTGTCTACAAACAAGCAAATCCTTTCCACTAGTAACAACATGATGAATCAAAGTAATATGAATTAAGCTGTCCAAAATCATGAGCAAATTACAAAAATACACACACAGCTGCATACAGTATATAGAAAGAACCCTTATCCAGCGAAGGCAAATCAACAAAAAACGAATCCTCCCACATAATGCAGAAATATGATATTCTCTTCCAGAAATATACAAATCAATGGACAAGTACAGTATTATATCAAAAGAAGTCCTCATAAACCAGAAAATAAGTTTAAAAAACACAGCATATTTATAGTCCCCTAGCGCCACCTTGCGCCACATTGGCATCATCATTTTTTATGTTAGTGTGGCCCAACGAGGCCGAAATCCCCGTGCCGTATTTACATAGTGGCGCAATGCATGCACTACACCACTCTGTAACCCTATGGGCTACATTATGCCTGCGCCAGGCATAATGTATGCAAAGTCGGCTCTCCCCCATTAGGAGGGTTGAAAAAAAGGCGCAAGGAAGTCCATAAGATTTACTTGCGTCATTTTTTACGGCACTTTTAACACCTGCTCAGAGCAGGCGTTATAAGGGGGCTTCCATTATTTCGAGTGAGCCCCTATGTATTCTGCAGGAGTAGCGCCAACATTTTGGCACTACTCCTGCAGAGTACATCAATAGCGTCATGAAAAATGATGCTATTGCTCTCTACCCTGCACCAAGGTGCGCTGTATTATAAATATGGTGCACATGTGGTGGCGGTAGGGGGCGCTAAGGGGCGGAGGAAAAGTGGTGCTGCACTTGGTGCAGCACCATTTTCCATAAATCTCCCCCACAGTCTTATAAACTAAACAATATAAAGAAATAATCAGACCGTTTTCTTAGAAAAAAAGTAAGCTGTAAGAAAAAGTCTGTCTTTATAGAAGATAGTGTAAACCTGAAAAGTGAAACATAATCCATTCCCACTGCACTACAGACTACTTAAAAACTACATGTTAACTCTCTACACATTAATAAACTGTAATTATAACACCAAGAAACTAACTTATTACTGTTTACACATTAAATATACTTAAAACCAAAACACACACTGACAAACTACCAACCCTTACCAATTGATTCTTCAGTTATGACTCTAACTCTTAAATTAACTGTAAAGGGGACCCACCTGACCCAGTTCTATTACAAAGATATTAAAATATGTTTCCTTACGTTCAACGGAGAACCAGATACCTGGAAATATCATACTTGAGGATTGCTGAACAGTCAACAATGAAAAAGGCTACAGTTGGCTGAACTGTAAAACCGAAAAGGTGGCACAATGAAAAGAAAAATAACTTTCATTATATTTAATATTTTGGGGAAAAATTAAGTTATTATTTATTTATTGTAAAGATATTAATAATTCTAAATATTTTTGACAGTCAAACTAAGTCATGTATAATTTTTAAATCAAGAAATGATAACAATGTATTGTAAAACATGACTATCATTTTTATTTGGTTGTAGGAGGCTGGTCTGGTTTGTAGTGGGTACAATGGGTACTTACACCTTATACCAGGTCCAGTTATCCCTTATTAGTGAAGTAGTAGTGTTCTAGCAGCTTAGGCTGATAGAGGTAGCTATAGCAGAGCAGCTAAGGCTGAACTAGGAGACATGCAAAGCTCATGAAATGCCACTTATAGTTACACAGTACTTATCGACAAGTAAAGACAATACTCAGTGTTACCAAAAATAAAGGTATTTATTTGGGTGTCACAGAACCAAAAATATCTTAGAGACAATACTCCTTCTGTAGGTAAGTATCATACACAATATATACACTAGACACCAAAATTAGATGAGTAAATAGTCATAGAACAATGCAAACAGTAGGAAATCCTATAGAATGCAATGGGAGAAAATAGGTCTAGGGGCAACACAAACCATATACTACGAAAGTGGAATGCGAATCACAAATTCCCCCCAGGCAAGTGTAGTGTGTGCAGAATCGCTGGGAGAGTAAGATTACAGTAAAGGTAAGTAAATTACCCCACCCCAGATCCCAGAAAAGCAGGAGTAAATTACTGTAAGTTTCCTTAGGACACACTACACCTCGTTTTGGGGATTTTGCAACAGCCAACCAAGTCTGCAAAGAACAACTGCTGGATTATTTGACCTGAAGACCTGCAAAGGAAGGGGACTAAGTCCAAAAGTCAAAGGAAGTTCCAGGAAGGACAGGAGCCCCTGCCAACCCAGAAGAGGGTGCAAAAGAAGAGTCCCCGGTTAGTCAAAGACTGCAGAAATGCACCCTAGGAAGACCCCAGCGGGTTCCTGCATGATGCAAAAAATGTCCCACAGCGTGAAGATTGTTGCAGACAAGAAGATTTTTAAGATTTTGTGTTGGAAGGCGCCAACAAGCCTTGGCTACGACAAAACAAAGTTTTGTGTCAAAATGGCGCTGGATGGACCCAGGAGGGACCTGGAGGCCTCAACTCTGTGTGAAGAGGATGAGGGGGCTCTCAGCACTTTGGAGAGCTCTTAGGATACCAGCCAGCACCCCCAGGAGTCACAGGATCTGGGTTCAAAGGAGGTGCAAAATGTGGTTAATGCAGCACAACAAAAGAAGGTCCCACGCCGCCGGAGAACAACTCAGCGAGTTGTGCATCACAAGATGGAGTGCTGGGGACCTGGGCCAGGCTGAACACGGAGAACTTTTGCAAAGAGTGCACAGAGGCCTCAGGAGGCGAAGAAGACGCAGTACACAGGGGTACCATCTGTCT
This sequence comes from Pleurodeles waltl, assembly GCF_031143425.1. NCBI lineage: Eukaryota > Metazoa > Chordata > Amphibia > Caudata > Salamandridae > Pleurodeles > Pleurodeles waltl. The sequence continues at coordinate 620,484,848 of NC_090437.1, read as the reverse complement.
CGGGGAAGGCAATGTCTTACCTCCTCCAAATTGCATCAGCAGGACCTCAGGAAAGTCTATGTCGATGATGTCCACCCTCTGTGTGCTTAGAAGCACGCTCGTTGCTGTGAGAGGAATCCCAGGCTACGGGTCGTCATCTTGGAAGGTACCTGCTTGAAGTAGGGGAGTGACTCCGTCACTCCACTGGAGATTTCTTCGGTCCTTCTGATGCAGGATGAAGACAGGGAGTCCCCAGAGCATGCACACCATGGAAACAGTTGCAGTTGCTGACTTGGAGCTGAGGTTGCTGAAGAAAAGTGTCTCCTGCAGACACTTTGGTGCAATTACAGCGTTTCTTGGAGCAGGCTGCAGTTGATCCAAGGTCAGAGGAGTCCTGAAGTTGTTGCAGAGGATTCCTGAAGGAAACTTGCAAGCAGAATCTGAAGAGAACCCACAGGAGAGACGCTAAATAGCCCTGAGAGGGGGATTGGCTAACTTATCAGGTAAGGACCTATCAGGAGGGGTGTCTGATGTCACCTGTTGGCACTGGCCACTCAGAGCCCTCCAGAGTGCCCCCACACCTTGCAAAGCAAGATGGCTGAAGTCTGGGACATAGACATACTGGAGGAGCTCTGGTCACCACCCCTGGGGTGGTGATTGAAAGGGGAGTGGTCACTCCCCTTCCCTTAACCGGTGTGGACTGGTTTATGCAAGGATGACACCATCTGTGCCCTTCAAAGCATTCCCAGAGGCTGGGGGAGGCTACCCCTCCCCAGCCTGTAACACCTATTTCCAAAGGGAGAGAGTGTAACATCATGTTCTCAGAGGAAATGCTTTGTTCTGCCTTCCTGGGACTGGGCTGCCCAGACCCCAGGAGGGCAGAACCCTGTCTGTGAGGTGGCAGCAGCTGTATCTGCAGTGCAAGCCTCAGAGCGCTGGTTTGGCAATACTGGGGGTCCATGGTGGAGACTCCAGGATGCATGGAATTGGCTCCCCAATACCACATTTGGAATGGGGGACAATTCCATTGTCTTAGACATGTTACATGGCCATATTCGGACTTACCATTGTGAAGCTACATATAGGTGTTGCCCTGTATGTGGTGCACAGGTGTAATGACGTCCCCACACTCACAAAGTCTAGGGAAAGGCCCCTGAACTATGTGGGAGCACCTTTGCTAGTGCAAGGGGGCCCTCACACTTAGTAACTTTGCATCTAACCTTTAGCAAGTGAAGGTTAGACATATAAGTGACTTATAAGTTACTTAAGTGTGGTGAAAATGGCTGTGGTATAACGTGTCCGTTATTTCACGCAGGCTGCAATGGCAGTCCTGTGTAAGGGTTTGTCTGAGCTTCCTATGGGTGGCAAAAGAAATGCTGCAGCCCATATGGATCTCCTGGAACCCCAATGCCCTGGGTACCTAGGTACCATATACTAAGGACTTATAAGGGGGGTCCAGTATGACAATTAAAATTGGTAAATGAAGTCACTGGCCTACAGTGACACATTTAAAAGCAGAGAGAGCATAAGCACTGAGGTTCTGGTTAGCAGAGCCTCAGTGACATAGTTAGGCACTACACAGGCGTACACATTAGGCCATAAATTATGAGCACTGGGGTCCTGACCAGCAGGATCCCAATGAGACAGGGAAAAACATACTGACATACATGTGAAAAATGAGGGTAACATCCCAAGGAAGATGGTACTTTCCTACATTGGTTCACTGTACAAAGTATTATGAAGAACCCTTTTTTTCCTGATGTATTAATTATGAATTATCTAATTTATTCATAGAACACATACTTATTTTTTGCTCAATTTTAACATTATACATTGTAAATAAACAATATGTGTTTTATTTATTTTAAATCCTAACTTGTTTAACATGTTCTAGTTAAACTATGTATACAGTTGTTTAACGTATATATGTTACAATCAAATGCAATCTTTGCTTCATTTGTATCTATTGAAATATTTCCCTATATATGTATACTTATCAATGTAATCTATGTTTAAAAATCAATTTCATGACAAATTATTAAAATATCATTTGAAGGGGGTCTGAATTACTATTCTAATGCTCATACAACAAACATTATGTAAATTGCACATATTTGTATGCGGGTAAAACTTACTTTATTTCTAGTCCCACAAACATTGGGGAAAGTACTCGTATTTATTAGGGGACCAGATTTACTATTCTTACTCCAGCCCCACAAACATTAGGGAAAGTGTATATAACTGGGATGGGGATCTGGTTTACTCTTCTAACTCCAGTACCACAAATATTGAGGGAAATTCACATAGACATGGCTAGAAGTCAGATTGATTTTTCTGACTCTAGTCCCACAAATATTGGTAAAATTGCATACAACCACTAGGAAGGTCTGATTACTATTTAACTCCGGTCCCACACTCACTTGCTACGTTACTAAACACACCACTGACATTTTCAGATCTGCTACACAACTGCTTACTGGCCTGACTATAACCTGGTTGACTTCCTCATCATAGCCACAAAATACCCACAGTTACAAGTTCACAAGACAGAACAGTACCAACAAACCCAGAGGCGGAATCAATACCCATGCCATGCTCCACCACCTCAGAAAGACCACCAGAAACATTGAATACTTGACCTTCAAACTTCTCATCACTGCCAACTACACCCTGAAAAGCACCTTTGTCTTCCACCCTCCTGGGGAAGTCAGCCTTGAATCATCTAGGGTGGGCCCACTGAATACAGGGAAAATACCTTTTTCTTAAAGGAATTCTCACTCACTGAATATTATCCAGTGAAATGCTTCATCATCAAGTTCTTCCTGGATCTCTGAGGGTCGGGCATGCTGCAACCACATTCCTTACAAAGGAGCACTTTTAAAGGAAAAGGGGGTTCTATATGACGTAATCTTTAAAAATGCCTAGGCAGCGTCCAAATCAGTATTTATTCATGGGTCCATCTGACAAGGTTAAAAACTGTGGGGAAAAGGGCTACTTTGAGTTACTTTCAGTCCTTGGCCCTTAAGTGTGATCAACTAGTTTCTGCCACATACCCCGATCTAGTGACTTTTGTCAGGATCATTATGTACCTAATAATACCCTTTTGGGAAATGATGGCTGGTTGTTTATTTAATAATTCACAAAATGCCACACACATACAAGCTATACTACCATAAAAACCTTTCTTAGTAGGTGGTCCATGTTGCCCCATAGGGATCTCCAGATGGTAGTGTGCCCAGTAGTTACACAGTCATCATGGGTCCCCGGTCGGCCAAAGACTAATTTACCTCCCCTAGAGCCTGCATGCTTTCCTTAAAAAGTGCCCTCTTGTAAGGAAAGAGATCGTACAATGCCGTGACCCTCAGAGGGTTGGGAAGAATTTGATGATGAAGTATGTTACTGGATAACCTTCAGTGAATGAGAGTTCCTTTAAGAAAAATTTATTTCCTCTATATCCAGTGGGCCCACCCTAGATGACTCAAGGTTGACTCTCTCTTGATTGTGACACTGCATACGAGGAAGGTGAGGCACAATCTTGGTTTCCCTCTTCCCTCCCTCTACTTATTCTTCCATTATACCGCCCTCCTGGACCATGTACCAACTTCAGTAGCACCTTTGTGGACTTTATCACTCCCTTGATCCTTGGCTCCAGCACCTTCATTCTCCTCAGCAACCTTAACTACCACCTAGAGGACATCACTGATTCCAATATGACCAGTCATCCAACCTCAGACTCACCCAGTGAGTGGAAGGCTCCACACCCGCTGCCATACCCCTACTGTACCCCATCTTCACCTGCATCAGCAACATCACAGTAGACAAGCCTGTACTAATCACCTGGTCTGACCACATCCTCAGCATACCAGTCGCACACCACCGCAGAGACACCATCACCAAATCTTCATGATGGGACTGGAACAAGCCCGCAGAAGCATCCTGGTCTTCCGAACTCCTACATCACTGCGACGACACAACAACCTCCCCAGATTCATCTCCAGCTTCTCTGCCTGGATCACTGCCTACACAGATAACCTGGTTCCTCTCAGACCCAACAAAGCCATGAACATCAAACCACAAGAAAGCTGGTACACGACAGAGCTCAGGCTCACCAAATGCCACTTCGAGTAACTAGAACACTGATGGAGACAAAGTCAGAATGATAGCGACAACAAATCTGCCATCAGACGCTACCATCAGCAAATCAGAGTCACTAAATTCTCCACGCTCATCAATCGCAATGAAGGCTGCACCAACAGTGCTAAAGAAATGTTTGCCATAGTGAAAGAATTCACCTTTCCTGGCAGCAAGCTCTACCAGTGTAACCCCCTCCGAGAACCTCTGCCTCAGCTGTACTTTTTCTTCAGGAACAAAATCACCATCATCTACAAAAACTTTGTGCTTAGGTCGGACACTTTCACCCTTACAGACAGCCCTTTTGCTCATCTCTACCAACACCCAGAGGGCCACCTTGACCACCAGGCTTACCACCACCACTCAAGTAACTGCAAAAAATCTGCAGTCCATACACTCAGGAGCACCCTTGAGCCTCTGCCATGACTGAGTTTTCATCAAAGAACAGGACCGCTTCTACGAAGCCCTCAGCCCAATCCTGAATGTTTCAGTCATCATAGCCTTCTACCCGGATAGCTGGGAATACACCACAGACTCACCCTCAATAAAACCTCAGCAGACCCTAATATGCTATCCAATTACAGGCCTATCTTACTCCTGCCCTACCTGGCAAAGTAATGAAAAAGATGATAAACAGACACCCAACCACCCACCCACCTACCTCACTGACACTGACATGCTTCAGTCTGGATTCAGACTCAACCACAGTACAGAGACCAACCTCATCGCCGCCGTGGACAACATCCAGATCATCATGGAGAGAGGTATGTCCAGCTTTCTTCTAGGTCTTTCTGCAGCATTCGTCATCCTCTCCCATCCCATCCTTATCCAACAACTGCACAAAGCCGGCATCCAAATTTCAGTACTTCGCTGGATTTGCTTCTTCCTGACAGGCTGCAGCCAGTCAGTCAGCCTGGCTCCTTTGACCTCAGAAGCTGTCAACCTAATCTCTGTAATTCCACAAACCTCCTCACAAAGTCTCACTTTGTTCAATGCCTACATGACCCCACTCACCAGCATGACCAGCACCCATGGAATCAACAACATATTTAAAGCTGACGACACCCAGCTCCTACTATTCCTCTTTGACAAGACGCAAAACACCCAGACCAAGTTCTCAACCTGCATGACTAAAGTCACCAGTTGGTGGCCTGCAGAACTCGTACCCATACCCCTACCAGAAACCAATTCAAAGAACCTTAGAATAGTAAGCAATAACCAATATGCCATGACTTGCCAAATGAACACAGTCTCTGTCTTCTGCTCCCACACACTCAAGATGCTCAAGACGTTCTTCAAATGGCTTCCTACCAACACTCACAGAAACATCATCCAAGTCCTCAGCACCAGCAAGCTAGACTACAGCAACACAGTCTATGCAGGAATCAACAATCAACAGACCAAAAGACTCCAGACTATACAAAACTCATCCTCAATCTCCCATCCTCACTCACATCACCCCACTCCTCAAAAAGCTCCATGGGCCCTCAATCCAAAAACAAGCACTCTTCAAACTCCTCATGCACAAATACAAAGCCTTACTCAACACTCGCCCCAGGTACCTCAGCAACTGCATAAACTTCCATAAACCTACCAGACACCTCCACTTAGCCAGAGTCCTACTAGTACACGCTCACAGGATACACAGAGCAAAATGCCTTCTCCTACTTCACTACTAATCCTGGAATGTCCTGTCCCTGCACACCAGAGTGTTCCCCTCAGTTCTTGAATTCTGCAAGAAACTGAAGACAGGCTCTCCACCTAGCCTTGACCCTTGCTCACCACATACAGCTCCTGCATCAGCGACAGTATACCCTCCCAGGAGAGTTGCGTGCTAAATAAATAACACAAATATTGTGGACAATGCATGTATTGGGATGAGGCCAGGTTTTATATTTTAAGGACAGTCCCAAAAATATTGTGTAAGGTGCATATAAATGGAGGAGTTTTTCATGTCGGGATTGGGAGTTGAGGTTTACTGTTTTAGCTCCAGTCCCTCAAATAGTGGGAAAAGTGCATACAAGCTGGAGGCCTAGGCTAAACAGTCTCAGAACGGTAAAGCTATCATGTCTCATTTTTCCCCTCTTTCTCAGGACCAGACTGTCTCTCTTCCTACTGCATTGAAGTCAGGTTCCCCTCTTGATCCAGCCCCCCCTTCCCTATTATCTCTTGGGGCCCCGGCTATTGGCCTGGTTCTAACGGAGTTACTGAACTCCTCACTTTGCCAGAGGTATTGTCCCTGAACAGTGGAAACATGCCATAGTTAAGCCCTTGTTGAAGAAACCCAATCTGGACACCATGGATCTCAAAAACTATAGGCCCATATCATTATTTCCCGTAATGGCTAAATTATTGGATAAATACATCAACTCCCAATTATCCATGCTCTTGGAAAGTAACAATATCCTCCAACTCACCCAGATCGGGTTCAGGCCTCTTCACAGTACTGAGTCAGCACTGATAGCCGTTATGGAAGAGGCAAGGAAGCGGATAGATCAGGGCCAGATGACAGCTTTGATACTCCTTGACTTGAGTGCTGTGTTTGACACAGTGGATCACCACCTGCTTGTCCATAGGATGAGGGATATTGGAATTAAAGATTCAGCACTCAGTTGGCTCACTTCGTTTCTTGAGGACAAGACATTCCAGGTGCTGGACCGATCGTAGTTTTCCGATAGGTTCAATTGGAGCTGCGGGGTACCACAGTTATCGTCACTTATCCCTACGCTATTTAATATATACCTGACCCCCCTGGAGGAGCTGGTGGAGTCCTTTGGACTTTCACTGGTCTTCTATGCGGATGACACCCAGCTAGTGGCTTCATTCTCCACAAGTGGAGGGTCAATAGGATCCTCTCTGTCTTAATGTCTACGGGCAGTATCAGATTGGATGACAAACAGTATGTTCCAACTCAATGGGGACAAAACAGAAATAAAGATCTTAGGCCACCACTCGGATCCAGTTAATATTCCTATATTTCCTTCCCTTTTGGAGGAACTGCCTCCCCCTAAGAAGTACCTCAAACGTCTAGGAATCTGGTTAGATCCCCATCTCACCCTAGAACATCACACCAAGAAAATCTCAGCCGCCTGTTTTGGATCACAAAGACCATTAAGAAAGGTTTTTTTTAATTCTCCCTCCTCTCGCGAAAAGGCTCACTGTTCAGGCAATTATCATGTCAAAACTTGACGATGGCAATAGTCTGTTCCTTGGTTCCCCAAACTCTGTGATTAGGAAATTACAGGTAGTCCAGAATGCTGTGGCACGCCTCTTACTAGACATTCCAAGGCATACCTCGGCAAAACCGGCCTTGGCCTTTCTCCACTGGCTTCCTGTGGAGCAGCGTATAAAATTTAAAACTTTATGCTTCATTCATAGATCACTACACAATAGGGGTCCTCATTTGTTAAAAACCCTGGCTACTTTTTACAAGCCCAATAGAGTCCTTAGATCCGCCACATCAGCCTGGGCTATGCTACCTAAAATTAAAAAAGCCAGATGGGGTGGCACTACGATGGGATACTTGAGGCCCAAACTATGGAATTCCCTTCCCCTGTGCATCCGACTAATTAGCCATGAACTTAATTTCCAAAAGGCAATCAAAACCTGGCTTTTTTTTATGCATTATTGTCCCCGCCAATGGCTTGTGTTGTTGTCCTTCCAGCGCTGCAAGGCCTTTGGGTAGGCGCTCTGTAAGTTCAATTAACATAACATAACATAACAGAGCATTTCAGAAGAGGTCAGGTTTACAATTCTAATTCCAGTCCCACAGTCAGAAAAGTCTTTATGTTTGGAGGGGATGTCAGATTTACTTTTCTAACTCAAGTGCCATAAAACAAACATTGGAGAAAATGCATATATTTAGGGATCGGTCAGATTTACTATTCTAACTCCATTCTCAAATTTTGGGAACATTTCATATAATTGGAGTAGGGTCATATTTACTCTATTCACTCACAAACAATGAGGAAAGTTTGCATAATTATAGGGGTATAATATAAATTATTCTAACTTGAGTACCAGAAACCTTTGGTACAATTCATATATTTAGAGGGAGGTTAGGTTACGGGGCCATTGTAAAGGACAGATGGAGTAGAGTCCATCATTATGGCAGAGGACAATGCCTCCACCATGCTAATAGTATGCCGCCTCTCAAATGTAAAGATGACTGCCGGCCCAGTGGCCATTATTTTTCCTTGAAAAAAAACACTATTAGGTGGCACCCTTCAAGGTACAAAAAGATTGGTTAACAGCTGCTTTCTATTTTTACTGCCATCCACCAGACGTTTAACGTTTTGTTTTTCAGAAACAAATGCCTAAAGTGGTTGTTTGTATCTGAAAAACAATAAACTAATGACCATTGGTCACTTTTTCCTTCCCTGTCTACCAGGTTTTTTTTCCGACCATGATGGACAGAAATAAAAGGACATCACACCATCCAGCCTAAATAAGTTGGTCAATCTAATGCTCTTCCTTAGAGGGCCCCTACTCTGTCCTACCGTCAGAGGGAGCTTCCCATCGACAGAGCCAAAGGGTACTCCTTCGACAGAAAGCTTATGGTCTGTTTATCTCTAAATGAAGGGGTCAGACTGAGAGTTTGGTATCACTTTCGTGATAAAGACCCTGTTTATCAAATTCTAAATCGGCCTCTAAGTATTCTAACTACACTCTATAAACACTAGGAAAAGTAGAAATATATATTTGATGTAAGATTTAATATTGTAACTCCAGTCCCTCAACATTAGGCAATGTAAAGGTATTTTGGGGCTGATTCACAAAATCACTTATGATTATGGGAAATTGTACTACAGGAGTACTCTTTTACATACTCTGAAATGGCTTAGTGAATTGATCTCAAAACATATAAAATGGGAATGGAATTGCCCATTTAGATCCTATTTACATACATTTAGTACCTACAGACTAGAGTCTGTTTGCTGTTTTACTCATAAGGAATGGGATGTTTTAGAGCCAATTCACAACGACATTTAGGAGTATGTAAGAGAGTACTCCAGATCTTGTTTGGCAACGATAATCTTGCAGAAGTCTCACAAAGTCTTTAAATCATGAAAGTGGTGGTGAAGGTGTATGATGAAAAGCTGCACTTCAGCTGAACACATCTGACTTAATCTATTTCACAGTTGCATGCAGGCCCTACTCCAGCCTCCACAAATCATACTTTCGCTCATAAGGCCTGATCTTACTGAGATCAGCGAGGATCACAGACATCAGAATAGATGCTTGGCAGTTCTTGTTTGGGAAAAAAATGTCTCACCTAAAGTTTGGCAGTATTGCAGGCAGATTCCTTTATCATCTTTATGGGGTTGGACTCATCAACAGCTACCCGGCACCAGGACAAAGAATTCCTGGGGGTAGTGAAGTTGTTTTCCCCTCATCTACTGTTAACTCCCTCCTGTAACATATAATCCTAGTTGGCAAACATGCACAGGAGACCCTGTGAAAGAGTAATAATAGGCGCTTCTTTACTATAAGGACTTTAAACATTTTCCTGGCTTTTCATTTTTTCAAAATATTATTTATCGCGAGGCCCATCTCACTCACCCAGTTAGGCACATACCACTGAAACCCTAAAGACTGTTGTGTTTGCCCCTCCCCAGATTGAAAATATGGCTGACAAAATGCCGCATCAGTGTTGTGGCACAAGTGAGTGGACTGCATCCTAATATTCATCGGTGGCACGCAGTATCACAATACATGGCTAGTACTTAACTAGCAGATGCAGCCGCCTGGAACATTTATCATAAAAATCAAACTGTAAGGGACTGATAAACCAACATTTACTTAGTCACTCATAAGCTTACACTCAAAAACCCTCTGCTCAACTCTGCTACAAATTTTGTTTTTAGTAAAAACAGAATCAAATTAAGGTAACTCTTATCTATCCTTAATACACTTTCAAACACATAAGTGTGAAAACCTTCAGCATCATATCTGTACAATAAATCCTACATCTGTACAGCACGTGTTTCTGCACATCATGCACTTTTTTTTAACTACTGACTCATCACACTCGACGCCTGCCCCCTTGCCTTCAAGGAGCTATAATAGCCCCTTAAGACAGTGCACCACCTGACTTTCAAATTTTGCTACAGTAAAGGGCACTACACCTAATAGATAAACAGAAAGTGGTCTCATTTTAGTTCTTTACATTTAAAACATTTTACTTTAATGTTTTAAACAATTACTGCAATGAACAGTAAACCATAAGCGTGTTGAGTCAGCTTCGGGCATACGCAGCTAGGTCTGTAACTGTAATATCAGCACAGGCACATCTATACATTGCAATTATATTAAGAAAAATTCCTGATTTAACATATATAAATGAACGGACAGTTCTTTAATACTATAAGATATACGTGTGCCCAAAAACACACTTCCGTGGGGAGGGGATAGGATGGGGAGCGGGTACAGACAGCCCGGATGACAAGTAGGGTGTGATATTTATGGTAGGCTACATTGTGGATTTGAAAGCAGTTAGTACGGGATCAATCAAGTAAGTGAAATCAGTCTGAGGATGGTGCCCATGGGCTCAGCAAAGTCAGTTCTCAAGGTGTAATTTTACCTAGCTAGGGGGCCTGTATCTCATTTTCACCTTCAGGCCTGGCATCCCTCATAGCGAGGTCCACCAATACCCCTGAACTGCAGAGCATGGAGGGTCTCCACCTCCGTCCATTTCCACAATTCTCTGGACCATGAATCCAGTTGTGCCCTCTTGGACGATTTCTACCCCATGGCTATCTCTCGCTAGGCAAGCAGTTATGCCAAGACAGAAGATTTATCATCCATTTTGGAAGTTTTCGGCCACTTGTACAGCTCTAAGATGTTTACTTCTAATAAATAGGGATAATCTCTACCAGTTACTTCTCGGGTCAGTGAACATACTGAATCCCAGAAGGAAACGAGAACTGAGCAATGTGAGAACCTGAGTCACCTCAGCAAAGGACCAATGACTTAGTTAGCATTCGTCAGTGATGCTGGAAAATATTTATGCAATTTAAAAAGTATGAGATAGGCTCCTTGTAGTATTTTGAATTGTATAAGCTTAAAGCGAGCGTTTCTCGATACTTTAGAGAGGTATTCTGGCAAAGTTGTTTTCTCTTTCACAGTTAATTGACTCCATAAGTCCCGATCGTAATGGGTCAAAAAGGGGGTAAGGTCCACTATTGACTGCAGCAACAAGGAGCAATAAAGGGAGTACCATTCTTACCAGCCCAACTCTGTTCTGTTTCTATTTAAATTTCACCTGCCTGATGAGCTCTCCATACATAAGGAATTGCCCTCTTGGCATATATGTATTCTGACTGACAAAGATTGTCAAATGTTCACAGCATCTGATTCTCAAACAGGTCATCCAGGATAATCAAACTAGCCTGAGTTCGGCATTCCATAACCACTTTAGCCCCTAAATTACTTCATTTCCATAAAGGTGATGTGAAAGGTGGTGAGTGTGTGACAAAGCCCTGGAGGAATACCAGAATGTTATTCCATCAACAATTATCTTTGTCATACCTCAGAAGGTGCTCTATCAAGAGCAAGTGATTCCATTCTGTTCTTTAATTTGATGATTTAACAGGTGATAAAAAGCATTATTGCCTGAACCTTTGGCAATCATAAAGACCACATTGTCAAATGAAAATCTCTGCATGATAGAATGTCTGGGTAAGATGTCAGAAAGGATATCTCATGCTTCGCAAACATTTGCTTGTAGACGTATTAGCATTCCCTTAGTCTGAATACTTTCTTGTATTGGCATCTAATACCACAATTTTATTATTAAACACTTTGGGGCATTTAGAGTTTGGTAGAATGGGAGCGCCACCACAAATTGGTGGTTCTTTGCCCTTCAAAATCTGGGCTTCTCTGCTCAATTTCCAGTTGGGGAAAGAACTGGCCTTACACTAGAGATGGCTCTGTTGGGTTAACCCTTTGACTCTGCATCTGGTCTTCCCCTAAGCTGCTGGGTGAGAGTAGGAGTTGCTTTACCCTATTCAGGGCGGGATGACCATCCACCCCAGTCCAAAACAATCTGCTCCACCCCAGTCCAAAACAATCTGCCTCACTCCAGTCTGCCCCACTTCAATCCAAAACACACTGCCCCACTGCTTTCCAAAACAGTCTGCCTCTATCCAGTCTGCCCCCCTATCCAAAACAATCTGCCTCACTCCAATCTAAAACCATCAGCCACTCTCCATTCTAATAAAATCTGCCCAACCCTTTCCAAAACAATCTGCCCACTCCAGTCTACCTCACTCAGTCCAAAACGATCTACCCCACTCCAATCCAAAACAATCTGCCCCACTCCAATCCAAAACAATCTGCCCCACTTCAATCCAAAACAATCTACCCCACTTCAATCCAAAACAATCTGCCCCACTCCAATCCTAAAACAATCTGCCTCACGCCAATCCAAAGCAATCTGCCCCACTCCAATCTAAAACAATCCACACTGCTTCAGTCTGCGTCACTCCAATCCAAAACAATCTACCCTACTCAATCTGTCCCACTGCAATCTGCCCCATTCACATCCAAAACAGTCCTCCCAACCCAATCCGCTCCAATGTGACCCACTCAAATCCAAACAATCTGCCCCACTCCAATCTGTCCCATTCCAATCCAAAGCAATCTGCCCCACTCTAATCTGCCCCACTCTATTCCAAAGCAATCTGCCCGACTCCATTCCTAAACAATCTGCCCCACTTTATTAAACAATTATACCCCATTCCAATCCAAAGCAATGTGCTTCACTCAAATCCCCAAAAAATCAGCCGCACTCCAACCAATCCAAAACAACCTGCTCCTCTCCAATCCAAAACAACCTACCCCTCTCCAATCCAAAGCAACCTGCCCCACTACAGTTGAAAACAGTCAGCCTCACTCCAGTCTGCCCCACTCCAATCCAAAACCATCTGCCTCACTCCAATCCAAAACCATCTGCACCCCTCCAAAACAATCTGCCCAACTCCAACTCCTAAGAACCTGCCCCACTCCAATCTAAAGCAATCTGCCCCACTCCAATCGAAGACAGTCTGTTCCACTCCAATACAAAACAATCTGCCCCACTCCAATACAAAACAATCTGCCCTTCTCTAAACTGTTCCACTCAATCCAGATCAATCTGCCACATTCCAATCTGCACCACTCCAGTGCAAAACAAACTGTCCAGGTTGGGAGATGACATGGCCCCAGTGTTGTACGAAGCCGTTCCTCTGGGCTATCAAACCATCACACAAAACCGTATAGGCAAGAGAGGAGGTGGACTAGCTATTATATTCAAACAGGCAATGCACCTCAGTAAAACAGACAACATCTCCATACAAGGTTGTGAAGCCCTCCCCACCAGGTGCCACCCTACTCCAACTTCCTCCTTTAACTTTCTCCTCCTTTACAGACCTCCACCGAACAACTCCACATTCCCAGATGCTTTTCTAGATACAGTCTCAAAACTTATTACACTATACTCCAACCTATGCATTCTTGGGGATCTGGTTAGACAAACCCATTATGCCCCATCCAACAGCTATCACCACTGGCCTAGTCGCATTGAACCTACATCATATTGTACACAATCCCACACACATCGCTGGACACATCCTAGATGTCATTTGTGCTAAGCCTGAACTAGTTACCATTCATAACATCACGCCAATCACTTGGCCAGACCACCTTTTGATAACTTTCCAACATAAAACTCCACAAATCAACACACCCCACAACTACTTACATACATGCACCTATCGACCATGGAGCAAACTCAATTTTGATGACTTAGAAACACAACTAACAGCCAACACAGATCTAGATACAATTAATTCTGTGCCAAAACGTTATGAGTGGCTACAGGAAGCTTTTGATATCCTAATACCACTCAGAAAAACTAAACACGACAAAAGAAAACCAACACCTTGGATAAACACAGAACTTTAAAAGATAAAGCAACAAATCAGAAAGTTGGAGCGGACCTGGCTCAAAACAAACAACAGTCAAGGCAAACTCCAGCTACACAAACTAAACAGAATATGCAAATCATCAATCAAAAAAGCTAAAAAAAAGGTACTACTCAGACAGAATTCAAAATGCTAAATCTACAACCAAGGATTTTTATAAAATTCTCAATGAATTTTCAAAAACCTACATGCATGGAAGGAAGTCATCCCACTACTCAAGATTTTGCAAACAAATTGTCAACTCACTACACAACCAAGGCAGACACATTGGACTCCTATTTAAAAACAGAAGAAAACCATCAGCACCAACCCCTTTCCTAAAATACCCTCCAAGAATAAACCAACCCAGCCTCTACAGTCCTTCCAACAAATATCCCAAGGGGAATGTATGGATTTAGTCAAAGCAAGCAGACCTTCCGGTTGCCCTTCTGACCCTTGCCCACCTCAAATCTTCAAGAATATTTTTCTATCTACTTCTGCTGCCACACCTGTAAGAAAAATCATCAACAACTCTTTAAGTACAGGAACGCATGCATACGACCATTATTAAAGAAAACAAACCTGGACCTGCAAGACCCCAACAACTACAGACCAATCACAAATGGACCTTTCCTGGGCAAATTGATAGAAAGAGCAGCATTCACCCAGATGTCACAATTCATTGAAGACAATTCTATACTTTCAGACTTCCAAACTGGATTCCGCCCAGGAAGAGGCACTGAATTGGCACTCATAGCAATCTGGGATGATCTTAAAAAACACAGTCGACCGCAATGGAGTTGCTGCACTACTTTTCTTTGACCTTTCGTCTGCCTTTGATACGGTTGACCATGACACCCTAATTCAAAGACTCCACGAAGCCGGCATACAAAGGACTGCTCTCAAATGGATTACTTCCTATCTTCAAAAAAGATCTAATATCATCTACTCGCCCCCCTTCTCGTCCAAACCCTACCTCACAAAAGCAGGGGTCCCCCAAGGATCAATCATCTCACCTTTGCTTTTCAACATATACATGATATCATTACCAGAACTGATCAATGATTTTCATCTCACATGCTACAACTATGCAGATGACACACAAATACTATTTAAATTAGAATGCCCCAAAAACATAGAAATCTTCAGTTGCCTCAGAGCCGTTGTACAGTGGATGACCTGGAGCCGTCTCAAACTAAATACCTCCAAAACAGAAATACTCATATGTGGTGACTGGAAAAGTTATGACCCTCTGTGCATCTGGCCTGACGATCTCGGACCACATCCTCAATTATCCAAGGAAGTTAAAAACCTTGGAATCACCATGGATTCCAAGTTAACTATGAATGCCCAAGAGGACAAATTAGCACGAACAAGCTTCATCACCTTGAAGACTCTACGACGCATCTTCCCCCACCTCGGATTTCCATACAAGGTGCAAGCTACTATCTTGCTTGTACTATCCAAACTGGATTATGCCAATGGCCTCTACCATGGATCATCTCTATCTATTATTAAAAAACTACAACCTATTCAGAACTCTGCCGCCAGGCTACTATCACATGTAAAGCCTCAAGCCCACATCTCCCCTGCCTTGAGAGCACTACACTGGTTACCCGTTGCCAGAAGATGCACTTTCAAGCTGCTTTGTATCACCCACAAAGCTATACATGGAACAGGACCACTTTTTATCAGAAACAAAATAACCAAATACATCCAACTAAGAAACGTCTACTCAAGATTGGCACCCCGCCTTAGAACACCACCATTCAAGAAAAAGACTATAGGTGGTACATCCTTCTCCTTTCAAGCAGCCAAACTATGGGATTCATTACCACCAACTATAAGAGCCACAGATAACTTTCTTGTCTTCAGAAAACTGCTCAAGAGTTGGCTCTTTCCTTCATAACCACCATATTCAAACAACTATGGACTGCATATGCCTATGTTGATAAATATTTTGTTTCTGATTATGTGTCTATTTCCAGTTATGTATAGTTCTTTAGAAAATATGTATCGCTACAATGTCATAACAATAAAATACACACACACTCTTTAAACCTGTTTGACTAAGTATATTTACCCATGGTTCTAATTATATATTGTGTGTACATATATGTGTGTGTATTCATGTATGTATGTATGTGTATGTGTGTATGTATGTGTATATATATATATATATATATATATATGTATATATATATATATATATATATATATATATATATGTATGTGTGTATGTTGTTCTGTGCTT
Source organism: Pleurodeles waltl (assembly GCF_031143425.1). Classification (NCBI taxonomy): domain Eukaryota; kingdom Metazoa; phylum Chordata; class Amphibia; order Caudata; family Salamandridae; genus Pleurodeles; species Pleurodeles waltl. The sequence continues at coordinate 620,468,540 of NC_090437.1, read as the reverse complement.
GGCATGTTCGTGGGTCATTGCATGGCTCCTGGGTGGGTTGTTATACTAGATATCTATGAATCCCTGCTCTCATCTTATCACACTTATCCACCCATCATCATATGTCATGTCTCTATCAATCTATCCTCCATTCCCACTCTGACTCATCCCAAATCCATTCTACTACTTTCATCTCCTAAATAACTCTGCCTAAGCTCTTCCCTCTGCTTCCACATCTAACTCACCAAACCTCACTCTACTACCATGACCTCCCAAACAACCCTACTAAATTCTCCCTCATTTATCTCACCCTGCTACTATGATCTCCCTAACCCTTCCACAGACTCTTCCCTCCTCCATCCCCCTTTACTCATCCCAAGCCTTTGGGATGATTAAATGAGGGATATACTCCCAATTGACACTTCTTGATTTCTTTCCTCCTTCACCCCTCCATTACTCCAGTCAATCTAACTAACAAACTCCCATATCCGCGGCTCAAATGAACTCATAATAATACTAAAACTGTACTCATATTTCCCGATACTAATCCATCACTAATTCTTGTTGGGTTCCGGAGTAGCGTGCTACTCGCCGAAAAGCGCTTCGACGCCTCGTCAGGGGTAGTAAGTGCTATATAAATACTATCACAATACAATACAATTCTTCCTACTGGAATCAATGTGCAGGCCTTAGTGGTCCAGGGTAGGGAAAATGCATATGGTCCTACCTGTGCATGTCGAAATTTCCATGTGCCTCATGTCCATTGAATTTTTGCTTTATGATCACAAATGCCTAATTTGGCAGTTTGTTTTCTGAAAACTAAACACTTTTGACACACAGAAACAACAAATATGGAGTTTGCTCGGCAAACGTCAGTGCCTTCAGTGAAGCTGCTTCACTGGTAGCTCAGTTGAATGCAAAGAAATCCCCCCTTGCCTGGTGGACAGATAATCCCTCACCACGCAATTGGAGCACATGGCCTCCCTTGACCTGCAGACCCTCTGGCCACCCACCAGAATATCAGTGACCTAATAGTCTTGGGAGCTACTGTGTGAATGAAACCTATTCTCATGGGTGGATATCTGCATCCTCCAGCTTCCCTTAATTCAGCTGGAAACACTATACGCCTTGGGGCATATTTATCATAGTGTTGCATTGCCCTTGAACCACACAAGGGTGCGCAATGGTGACACAACACTAAATTCTGATTTATCAAGCCACGCAAGGCCACCTTGCAAGGCACTGAGCAACTTGATAAATCTGGAGTAACACAAGGCAGTGCAAACCCTGCCCCAAAGAGGCGTTGCATGGTGTTCCCGCGCATCCACCCATTGATTTTGGTGCATTCTTGATTTACTATTAGTGGTAGACCTGGAAATGCGTCAAAATGCTCTGCCTCCCCAGGGGAGGTGTAACAAGGAGAAATATCTTTATTTCTCTTCATTGTTTCCTCTTTCTATTCATGCTGCTGTCATAGGACTCTCGGTGTAGGAAGAAGACTGCTAGATTTTGGCAGCAGTACCACGGAGTGTGAAGGACTAAGCCTGGTCCCACACTGTGGCTTTCATTATGAACATGGCGGTAATGACTGCCACACCGGCGGTGGCGGTCATTACCGCAAACGGCAGCCAGTTCTCTAGTACCCACCGCCAGGCCAGATTCGACTGCCGGGCCGACGGTAGGCACTTTCGACCTGGCAGTGGAGGCCAGATCGGTGGTGGGATAATTATCCCAGTTCCGCCAGGGATTCCCTGGCGGGATAGCCCGCCAGGTAATACCTGGTGGAAAGCATACAGGTGACAGGAATTCTGATTCCTGTCACCTGTATGTGACACGCCAGGCCTCCCTTGCCACAACCCTCACCCACCCCCCAAGCCCATGGAACCACCTCCACCCCCGAACCCTCAAAACCGTCCCCCATCCCTCCTCCCTCCAATCTCCCTGTAGGCCTCCTCAAATCCCCCCTCACCATCCCCCCACCTCCATACAGGTCCCCCCAAACCCCAACCCCCCACATCCACATGCACCCACATTCCTACATGCACACACACATTCAGACACACATCCCCCCTTAACAAACACCCCCCCATGCACTCACACACTCAACACCCCCCCTCCCTCTCATACAGCACTTACCTGTTCTGTGGTGCTGTTCCGGGAGGGAACAGGCTCCTTGGATGCTGCTCTACCGGCATTGCCGCACCTCCATACACCACCACGCCTATGACTGCATCATTATAGGCGTGGCGGTGTCTGGACTGACGTGGAGGTGAGGGTGGAGCAGCATCCACCTTCTTGCACCGACCGCCAGCATGGCGCATGGCGGACCTCACCACCATCAATGGCAGTGAGGCTCCATGTATCAGAAGATGGCGGGATGCCTGCCACCGCCACTGGCGTTCTTCCGTCGACCCTCAGCATGGTCAGCGGCGGGCTATTCCGCCATGTTCATAATGAGGACCTGTGTGACAGCTGTCAGCCTAACCCTTTTGGCTAGCTAGCAGCACCTCACCAGTACCCAAGAACAAAGGTGATTTGTGGCAGCCTACCGCTTGACACTCTGAGACTCCTCAGGGAAGTCGTGTTGGAACAGATCTGACCCCTTTCTCTCACTTAGACACACCTCATACATGCAAAGACAAACAGAAACAGCATTTGGATCGATGCACTTTATTGAAGCAACTGCATTCTATGTAAAATGGCATGAATTGCGATTATCAGGATAATGAAACACAACACTATTAGTGCGGTGACTAGAAAAGTGATACAGAGGAAAATTCCCACCATACTGTCACAATAGTGAATCTAAAATCCCTACCTGCACTACAATGGTTCTACATGAGAGCAATAGCAGTCTTAGCCCTAATCTGTCCGTCTAGTACATGGAAGGAAGCCCAATCCCTATACCTGTGCCACAGGTAGAGAAGAGGTATGTTGGGCTGCTGAAAGTTCTCCCACACGGGTGAAGAGAAGACACAGAGTTTCAGCAGAAATTGTGACAACAACATGCAGCATAAGATGTCTGGCTGGCTGGATTGTCCCCTCAGATATGGTGGGGCAGTGTTGTGTTTTATAATAAAACATATGTTGGTCTAAGAACTGCCCTGACATGTCACCAAGTATTTTTCTGTGTAGGGTAAACACTGTATTCTTTGGACCGGCAATACCCAGTAAACTATCATGTGCAGCGTTGGGCTGAGCACAGGATGAAAATGTTGTGCAAAGAAATGAATAACAAATTCTGCCTGGAAGAGCAACTGATAAAAATAATAAAACATCTCCACTAAATTGAAGCTTTGCTAAAATAATATGAGGAATAAGAATGACATAAAACTAGGTGAAATGGCACAGGCATCAGGTCCAGAGCTAAAATAATGAGTCAGTGTAAATGCTAAAGTAACCTCACAACACTGCATTCTACAGCACACATAGAAAGAGGAAAATGCCTCTGAAGATTGTTTTTGTGCAGGTAGGTGCCCCTTCCTGCACAAAAACAATCCTGCTTGCATTGCAGGCACCATTGCACTATGACACAAAGGGGCCTGCATTGGTGCTAGTCAGCCAAAAGGGCACCAGTGCAAGAAAAGGACAGGAATGTGCATATAATGTTAATTATGGCACATTCCAGCACCCTTTCTGTTTTCACGCAGCCGAGCAGGGTGGCTTGCTGCTTTGCTCTGCATGAAAGTTTGCTAAATCTGGCCCCTTGTTCTAACTTTAAGGTTTGCATCACTGACTCACAACTCTCTATAAGCTAAATGGGAAAATCTGGTAACAACTTAGTTACAGACATTTAAATCCACATCATCTGATCCCAAGGCATCACCATTATCTTTTACGCTGATGACACCCATCTCATCCTCTCCCTGACGGGCAAGACAACGCTACCAGGGCCAACTTCACCAACTGCATGACCATGGCAGCAGAATGAATAAGAACCAACTGCTTGAAGCTCAACTCCAACATTACTGAAGTTCTGGTATTCAGAAACAGGACCTCTCAATGAAACACCACCCGGTGGCCAACAGAACTAGGACCATCACCAATACCCACAACCATACCAGAACTCAAGGGATCATCATGGACGACAAGCTCAACATGATGATTCAAGTCAATGCATTGAGTTCTGCCTGCTTCCACATCCTACAAGTGCTACCAAAGATATTAAAGTGGCTGCCACAGAGCACAAACCATCCCACAAGCACTCATCACTCATTGCAATCAGACTTGACTACAGCAATGTTTTCTACACAAGAACCTCCAAGCAGCTTCTACATACTCTTCAGACTATTCAGAGTGCCACTGCAAAACTCATGCTCAACCTCCCATGCTGTACCCGCATTTCACCTCACCTCAGCGAGCTTCACTGGCTTCCTATACGCAAATGTAGCAATTCAACCTCCTCATGCACACCTACAAAACCCCTCACAACACTGCACCCAGTAGATACACTTTCACCATCCTGCCAGACCCCTTCACTCAGGCTCACTCTCACTCGCACACACCCCCACATTCACAAAAGCAGAACAGGAGGTTGCTCATTTTCTGACACTGCACCTAAAACATTCTATACTGTTCAATATTTATTTGACCACAGCACCAAGTTTGTTATATTTTCAATAAAATCTGTAAATATATAGATTTTTCTTTCATAAGAATCATTTGTACCTTACTAGTGTTACGGCTTCATATTAATTTGTGCTAAAATGTCAGAATTAGCTGAATACTTGGGTTATCCATTGCCACATATTTCCAATTGCCCTGAGTCTATCACAAATGTTTGAAACCTTATTCTGGTGTGTAACCCTATGAAAGGCAGGTGTGCATCTGGCAGCATTTCTCAGAATTTGGGCACAAAATATGCCATCCTTGCTATCCAAAGAAAATAAACGTAACATAGACAAAATCCAAGTCTGAAGTTTATAGTGTCTACATACTATAGATGCATGACATTAGACAGTTCACAAATATAATTATGGTGCAGTGCAAATGACAAATAGTGCAAAAATAAGATGGAAAATACTGTGCACAGACAGAATATACACGTGTTCAAGCCACTAGGTAGAATTTGTTTTTGTCTAGAAATGAGATTTCTTTAAGTGTGCGAATATAAATATTTTTAGTGGCTTACCTGCAGGTTTGAACAGGATCTACAAAGTGTGGATTGAGCCTGTCTGTATTCAAGGAGATTCTGACTTCAGGTGCACTTCCCTGCCCCCTGCCAAAAATGTATGCTTTACTGATCATCCCTCTAGCTCCCAAGCAACCCTGAGCCCTCCTCTCACACCTGCACAGGCAGTTAAACTTTGTAAAGGGAACTCCCAAGACAACCACTTCCATTTTGTAGACCCAGCTTCTCTGTGCCCTAAACACCAGTGAGCAAAAGACAAAGAATGTGGTAAGAACACAGCCTTTTATGCTGTGTATTCTTGAAACCTTAAAACTGCTGGATTTGTTTGCCTGTGACTGTTTAGATGTCTCTCCTAGTTTTCTCCTATACTGTGCTAAAGATTGAAGAAGGCAATCCAAACCCACACTTTTTTACATGGTAAAAGGAAAAATACAGCTCAGTGGCTAACCAGAGTATGTTTAAAAGACTGCTTAATCTGTTTTACAGTTTAAACTGTGTTTGGGAAGTGTGTCTTAGGGCTTAAGGTTAGAGTTCTGATAGGCTGATAGGTCTGAGGGTCTGATTGGTTCCTAGGTCTAGGGTTTCCATTGAAGTAAGGGATCAGGGTTAGAGTTCTGATTGGTTAATAGGTCTTGGGTTCTGATTGGTTCCTTTAGCTAGGGTTTCTATTGGACAAAGGGCTTAGGGTTTAGCTTTTGATTGGTTGTCAGGGCTAGGGCTGTGATTGGTTGAAAGGGCTAGATCTTCCATTGGCCCTAGCGCTTAGGGCTAGGGTTCTGATTGGCTAGGGTTGGGGCTAGGATTCCCATTGGCCAAAGGTCACCTGACCTAGGGCTGTTTAACCTTAGGGTTCAGAGTGTCTCAGCCTGGGTGTTGTGGCTAAGGGCAGAGAGGACAAGGGCGCTTTCATATTTAGGCCTGTTCATACAGAGTCGGGCCTAGGGCCAGAAATGCTGCCCTTATTGCCATTCACCAACCACCACCTTAACTCATCAAGACCCTAAAATAATTGTAATCACTCTCTGCAAGTGCACTCTACATGTTTACTACAAACAAACCCTGTCCACAGTTCAATGTCTCAAAAACACTGTAAACTCCCACAAAACACACCGATTCACTCTTCCACCCCACCTCCAGACAATGACACCTTCATTCGCACACAAAACACCACTCTGTCCTATACCACTAATAAATCCACATATCACCAACACAACACAAAGCAACATTATACATAATTTTAATCCATCCAGACACACACTCCTTGATCATACAAAACACCAGCTCTACCCGCTACTATCTCCTAACAGACCCCGTTCTGTCACCGGCAAACCCTTCTTCTCTCTTTACAACAAAAGCACAACCAAACAATCATTACACTCCACCATGCATATTAACTCTTGGTGCTATCAAATCTAACACAAGCACTCATAACTCTTCTCCATTCCCTCTCACACACCACATACACTCTTTTCCAAAACACATAAGACCCAACAACATGCCTTCTAAGCCTGTTGGGCAAGGAATATGATATAAAAAAACAACACTATTGTCATTCTCATACAATTTAAACCAGCACTGACACACCTGCTACAAGTTAAAATGATACTGCTCACTCTTCTAGAAAACAAGGTCACAGCACCACCAAAACACAGTCTCTAAACTGCCTACTAATAGATGCTCATTCACTCTCTAAAAACAAGCACCATATCTATGATTTACTCACTGACACACAGCCTGACTTGTTCTTCATAACTGAATCATGGTTGGGAGATGACATGGGTCCAGTGTTGCATGAAGCTGTTCCTCGTCACACTATCACAGAAAATCCTGTAGGCAAAGGAGGAGGTGGACTTGCTATTATGTTCAAGTAAACAATAAATCTCATCAAAGCTGATGACGTTCCCATACAAGGTTGTGGGCCCTCATCATTAGATGCAGCTATACGCCAACTTCCTCCTGTAATTTCTTCCTCCATTACAAATCACCACCTAGTAATGCAACATTCCCAAACACATTTCTAGACACAGTGTCAAACCTTATAACTCTTCACTCCAACCTATACATTCTTGGTGATCAAAACATCTGGTTTGACAAACCCAATATGCCCCATCCAAAAACTATCATAATTGATCTAGTCACACTGAACCTACATCAGATTGTACACAAACCCACACACCTAGCTGGACACATCTTAGATGTCATTTTTGGGAATCCAGAACTAGTTACCTTTCAAAGGATTACTCCAGTCACATGGTGAGACCACCTTTTGGTAGCTTTCCAAAATAAAACACCACAAATCAACACCCCTAAGACCACCTTACTTATATCCACCTATCGGCTGTGGAACAAACTCATTTTTGAATACTTAAAAGATAACTAACATCCAACACAGATCTAGACACATTAAATTAATTCAAAAACGTTATGAGTGGCCACAGGACATTTTTGATATCCTAATACCACTAAGAACAACAAAAGAAAACAAGCACCTTGGACAAATACAGAACTAAACAAGCATTTGCAATGCAATAGTTCTAGTATTTGTGAGAGTTAGAGCTATTGGCGTTGTGAATGACAATGTCTTTCGCCTATGTGTTCTGGTTTGAAGTGTAGTGGATGCATGCCATGTGCCACAGCAATCTTCCCAGGCCTGTTGCCGCAGGAAAGGGCACAACAAGGCTGCCAACTTGGGGGTGTTTTTGCCTCATTCCTACAAACTGGCTGTGACTCCCTAGAGATGCCACCATTTCTATTGTGCATACCTAAATGTTTATAGCACCAAACAAGATACAAAAAAGGTACCTTTATGACATTTAAAACAGAGAACAATGGGGTCAAAGGAGTTAAGAGCAAAGAGAATGGGGAAGCCATATATTTCTGTGTGTTAAACATTTATAGGAATTATTCCTCTACATTGGCAATACCAGCCTAGTTTTTAAAAACATTGACTGTATACAAAGAGGATAACAGAAGAGGCAGCTTAACTGAACAGGAGGCTGCGAATGTGTGCATATTGGTGAAATAGAGCTTCAGTGGTAGATGGGCCGACAGGATAGGTTCCAGAGGTGTGACGTCTGTGACCTTGGGTCACTGTTGTAAATGGAAATTCAGAAGGGCTGGTACTCTGTATTCATTTAAAGCACTGGCTTGGCTTAATAGTCTTATGACTGCCCTTGACTCAGGGCTGGACTCTGTAGAACAGATACATGTGCCTGGATCTTCTGGGCTTTGGCAGTGCCTTTTCGGTGCATGTATTTGTGCACTGGCTGATGGTTTTGAAGTGAGAATTATCTCTGTTGGGTTAGATACTAAAAATTTGAATTCTTGGCCTTGCCATCCGAACCACTCAAAGTACAGCAGGAAGCCTGGGTTTGAACGATAGAGTGTTTTTTCACCTAGACCAGTGGTGCCCAGTGAGGCTTCTACAAGGCTGGTTAATTGACATTTTTCCGGGCTATGAAAAGGATTCAAATGTATGTTTTTTGGGGAATTCAAGGTAGTTCCAGAACCATGTCAGAGTTTCTTGATACCCACATAAGATAAATTACATAAAAATAATTTATATGTAACTGATTTACACAGTGGTTACCCTGCAAGCCTGACATTGCTCCTGCCTGTTTGTTGTCTTATACAAAAAAGACAATAACACTTTGTGTTACATAAGTACAAACAGTAGCTGGTGGCTACAGTTTGTGAAACAGCAGTTCTCCTGTTTAAAACATCTCCTGCCCATGGAGCTTTTACCTTTGCTGTCCATTTTTGACTTTGAGATGTAGTCCTCATGTAGTACCCATATAAACAACATTTATTCCCATAGACACAGGAGCCTGTGGTGAAGCACTGAGAGGAACACCAATAGACAAAGAAGTTAGAAAAGGGCCAATTGAGAGGGTCAGAAACATATTTTCTTGGCATTGATTTTTCATGTACTTGGTAACCACGGCAATCAGAAATAATACAAAGAGTTTACGTCAAATGATGCATGGGAACTTAGTGGAGTGGTTACCTAAAGCCTGGGGTTGGAAGTGAGGACAGCAGGTTAAACATCACTGGACTGTGACAGACAATGTGTGGATCATTATACACAGGAGTCCAGATGGTGATGGGGAAGTGCTCTGCGCCTGTGACAGCGACTGTGGGGGGTATTCGAGGTGGTGCCTCTTCAAAGAGGAAGCAGTGCTATTTAAGCACTGTTTTAGACAGTACTTCCCAAAGTGGCATCTACAAGGTCGCAGTAGCTCTGAGGGAACTGCCATCAAAGCCATAACACCAGTGAACCCTAAGAGGAGGAAGTGATGGAGTTTGCTCCAATTTTGTGCCCTGTGATACGCTGCTCCTCTCACTGTTGCACCCTTGTGTTAGTTTCTTTGTGCTATAGGGTTAGGAAAATGACTACCTCCAGTAAATTGACTCTATTTGAAGAGGCCCAATTTACATCCAAGGGCTGGACGTTTTTTGCTATCAAGCTTGAGGCCATCAAATGCTTGGGTCTGGAGTAACAACTCCTTTTCCACCATTTTGGAGACAACACCTTTAGCCATCTTCTTGCCTAGAACTAACCTATGTTCTTGGTAGGTGACCCTCCGGAGATTATCAAGAGCGTGTGCTACCGCCTAGTGTTAATCTCTACTCAAGTCAGTTGGTTAATGCACCCACTGCAGAGGTCTTGACAGAGCAAGAATGTCACAGATTACAATCCTGATATGGCTTTTTCACCTCTTCATCTCTGTAAAAGTGGATGCATATGAATTATAGCAATTTTGTCAAGAATGCCACCAGCTTTGCAGTGCTAAACTTGTCTTACCAAGCTCTATAGAAAAAGACGAGTTATTCCCAGACTGCCCCAAAGGGCCGGAGCTGCTGATTTTGGAGCTGGGGAAGACGTTTTGAGTCTCGGCGCCGGCCCAACATTCTGTGATTCTGGACAAATCACTCAATCTCCCCTTGCTACCAAAACTGAATGTGTTCTTGTGTAATGTAACCGGTGCTCATGTAAAGTGCGGTAATAGCTTTGTATTGAGTTTGCGCCATATAAAACTGCAGAAAAAATAATAAAGCACTCCAATACCTTTGTGTCCAGTTCTAGCTACATAACTGGAACAAAATGAAAAAAGGACCCTGTGGACATCACAAAGAAACAGCATGATGCCTGAAAACAAGGAAGAGGAGGAAAAAACATGGGGAAAAGTAAAAAATAAGGAGGGGATGCACGGGTCACCCCTCGTGGGCTTTTCAGTGCTCCTGGGACCACCACCTCCCCTAGGCTTATTTTTCATTTATTGCAGGGGCCATGTGCCCCACCTCGCAGCCACACCTTCCCGGGACAAACATGAAAAAAAAGAAAGGGGGTACTTTTCAGATCTCCCCAGCCCTGGGGACTGCCACATCCAAGAGGCTAAATTCACATTTGGAGGAGGCGGCCCCCTCAGAGAGCCAATGATGACCCTGGGGTCCACAACCCCCAGAGCCAGCTCCAGCTATGTCCTGGGGTGTCCACCCCCGGGACACAGCTGTTTGCTTTTGCTAGGTTGGAGCTGACAGGCAATATGCGTGCAGGGAAGACAGATGAAAACATTGCTCCCGGAAGTGGGGAGCTGCTATAAAAAGCAGCTCTCTGCCTCTGGGAGCAATGACGGCTCTTGCAGAATGTGCAGAGCTGGCTAGGACCGCTGGGGCCTTTAGGCTCCCCATGCGGTCCTGTCACTCTCTCTCTCTCTCTTGCAATGAGATTGTCATTGCAATGGTCTCTCCATGCAATGACTTAAAAGCGTCAAACTACCAAGATGTTTCGGACGAATGTTATAGTTTGGATACAGAGTAGAGCAGAGCAGAGTCACTTCCGGCCTAACGGTCAAGGTCCTGTACTGTCACTCAGAAGCCTGAAGGTTCAAATCCTAATATCGCTTGGCAGTGTGCTTAATTATTTTGTAGTGTTTTGACTGTTAAAGCTTCCTAGTGATGCATCATTCACTTTTCTTTCCAATCACATGCTCATGGCCTACAGTATATATTTTGCTGACACATCAATGGTGTAAATACTACAGAGGAGCTATAACTGTTTACCTCCTCAGCTTTGCAGCAAGCCAGCAAAAGAGGGAAAGGAACGTTCATGGTGAGTATGTCAGCAAAGTGACCCATGAGTCAAACAAGGGGTGCATAATTGTTAGTAGATGTGATCAAATTGGTGTGTCTACACTTCAGATTTTGACATGTAGTGTAGGAACTGTTTTATGAATAATGCAAATACTCCTTGGGTTTAAAATGACACTTTGGGGGTCATTGCAAAATTGGCGGTAAAAGCCGCTTACCGCCGTGCAGAAAACCGCCAATACACCGCCGCGGCAGCGGAAATCCGCCACAGCTATTATGACCCACATCTCGGAATCCGCCGAAATTCAGACACCCACACAAGTCCGCCACACCAAAGATCAGTGATAAACTGGCGAAAACAAAACCTCCACCGTCACGCCAACAGAAACACGCCCATGCTATCACGACCCACGAATCCACGCGGCGGTCTTTCAACCACGGTATTCCATTGGCGGTACACACCGCTGCGCTCAAAATACACACACATCTCCAAAACACAGCCACATTGGACAATTCGAATTACACACACCTGATACACATACAAACACCACTCCCACACACCCAACACAATATAAAACACACACCCACATCACCCACAAACCCCTACGACCAAAACTGATTGACGAAGGCCAGAGAGAGAGCACAGAATAGACAACCCCACCACAAAGAGGCACACAACACCATCACCCACACAACATCCACGCACAAAACACCACACACCACTACACATCACCACACTCATCACCACATACACCACCCCACACATCACCTACACCACCCCATGGCACGGCAAAGACACCCCAGGTTCTCCGAGGAGGAGCTCAGGGTCATGGTGGAGGAAATCGTACAGGTAGAGCCACAGCTATTTGGATCACAGGTGCAGCACACCTCCATAGCTAGGAAGATAGAGCTATGGTGAAGAATAGTCGACAGGGTCAACGCAGTGGGACAGCACCCAAGAAATCGGGACGACATCAGGAAGAGGTGGAACGACCTACGGGGGAAGGTGCATTCCGTGGTCTCCAGGCACAACTTCGCGGTACAGCGGACTGACGGGGGACCCCCACCTCCTCCCCCACAACTAACAACATGGGAGGAGCAGGTCTTGACCATTATGCATCCTGAGGGCCTCGGAGGAGTAGGTGGAGGAATGGACACTGGTAAGTCAAATCTTAACTATCATATCCCCCACCCTACCTGCATGCTATCACACACCCCCACCCTCACCCCCTCCCCTATCACTCCAACTCCTCACTAATGTACTAATAACACAAACCACCCATCCCAACACCAAGCCCTGCATGACACAACAAAGCATGGACACCCCTCACTAAAGCATGCCCACTGCACATACCCATAACACCCCCCCAACCATCATCACACAAGCCCCCACACAGGAATGCTAGCACTGGGGTACAATCTCACCCACCCATTGCACACCATGACACACATACATGCAATAATCATACTTTTACACCCCTGCAGGACGACTACCTAATGTCACCAGACAGGAGGGTCCAGACATCTCTACCCCACCCACAGAAGAGGCCCACAGTGATGACAGCAGCTCTGGCCAACTGGATCCAGATGACCAGCCCGGACCATCGTGGGCCTCGGGACAGTCGGTTCCCCTCGCACAGGCACAGCCCAACACAGACCTTCCACCCTCTGGAAACACCAGCACAGCACCCACCCAGCGGGCCCATACCTCCGTACCCAGGACACATCAATCAGCTGTGTGTCCACCACTACAGGGAACCCAGGATAACCCACCACCCCAACAACAACAGGGACCTGGGGACAGTGGCAGTGGGCACACGGTCCAGGGGACGGAGGCCCAGGAACACAGGGGAACTGGGAGGGCTGCCGTGCGACAGGGAGCGGACAGGCCAAGGGAATCCACTCTCCACGAGGCTCTCTCCTCCATCATGGGAGCATACCACCACTCCCAGGAGACGATGGCTACGGTCCTGGCCAAGTTTCAGGAGACCCAGCGCCTGCAGGAGGAACAGAATTTGGGCTTCAGGGAGGAACTCAGAACCATCAGCTCCGCCCTGGGCACCATCGTAGGGGTGCTGAAGGACATACAGAACACCATGAGGGACACCGTGGCACTCCAAGGGGCCCCTGACACTAGCATGGACGATGAACTGCCCACCACCTCCGCCGGCGCTAGTGAACAGGACGCCCCGCCACAGGACCACCACACCAGCACCCCACCCCCTGCAGACGGAGAACCACCCCGCAAGCGGTCCCTGAGATCCAGGAACAGGACAGAGCACGATGGCAAGACCCCGCCAAGAAATGAGACCACCCTGATTGTCATCCAACTGTCCCACTTTGTAACCCCATCCATATTGGAACTGCCCCAGCTCCACTTCTTATGCCCATATGGGCAGTGCACCTGTGAGACTAATAGACTGGACTCTGCCATGGACATTCCTTCACCATCACCCCTTACCATTTTACCACCCCCTCCAATAATTAGCACTTCAATAAACACCCTTGAACCACAAAACAATCTGGAGGCAGTCTGTGATTTTGAAAATGTGTATTAGCTATGACAGTGACAAAATCCGTTCTCAATAGTAATGTCAACATACCTATGTCACACATCACAAGTCCATGAAGGATGCAAGCAGATGACACACATTGGTAACCACACCTGTGAAACCGAAATGGAAATGTACAACTCAGTTACCAAATACTGGTTGAAATTGACAGACAGGAGAGGTAGAAGTGTGAAAGTACTTGTAGTAGTCAAGAAAGTGTTCTCACCTGTGTGTCACTGGAAATATTGCTGTATGACTGAGTCCCTGTTGTCAAAGTCTTCTTCCTCTGCTTCCTCCTCATCACTGTCCACAGGCTCCACAGCTGCCACAACACTGTCATCTGGACCATCCTCCTGGCATTGCAAAGCAAGATTGTGAAGCATACAGCAGGCGATGATGATCTGGCACACCTTCCTTGGTGAGTAGAATAGGGAACCACCTGTCATATGGAGGCACCTGAACCTGGCCTTCAGGAGGCCGAAGGTGCGTTCGATCACCCTCCTAGTCCGCCCATGGGCCTCATTGTAGCGTTCCTCTGCCCTTGTCCTGGGATTCCTCACTGTGGTCAATAGCCATGACAGGTTGGGGTAACCAGAGTCCCCTAATAGCCACACCTGGTGCCTCTGGAGTTGACCCGTCACATAAGAGATGCTGCTATTCCGCAGGATGTAGGCATCATGTACAGAGCCAGGGAACATAGCATTTACCTGGGAGATGTACTGGTTTGCCAAACATACCATCTGTACATTCATCGAATGATAACTCTTCCGGTTCCTGTACACCTGTTCACTCCTGTGGGGTGGGACCAGAGCTACATGGGTCCCATCAATGGCACCTATGATGTTAGGGATGTGTCCAAGGGCATAGAAGTCACCTTTAACAGTAGCCAAATCCTCCACCTGAGGGAAAACGATGTAGCTCCTCATGTGTTTCAGCAGGGCAGACAACACTCTGGACAACACGTTGGAAAATATAGGCTGGGACATCCCTGATGCCATGGCCACTGTTGTTTGAAATGACCCACTTGCAAGGAAATGGAGCACTGATAGCACCTGCACTTGAGGGGGGATTCCTGTGGGATGGCGGATTGCTGACATCAGGTCTGGCTCCAACTGGGTACAAAGTTCCTGGATTGTGGCACGGTCAAACCTGTAGGTGATGATTAAATGTCGCTCCTCCATTGTCAACAGGTCCACCAGCGGTCGGTACACCGGAGGATTCCGCCATCTCCTCACATGTCCCAGCTGACGGTGCCTAGGAAGGACAAAAGCGACCACAGAGTCAAGCAACTCAGAGGTATATACCCACAGTGCACAGAACACGAAACATAATCCAAAAAGTGGTCTGTAAGAGTGTTGAGTCCAGGCCTAGGTATATGTGACGCAGTTGAAAATGAAGCCATGTTGGCCCCTGAAATGGCAGCTGCCTGACCTCTAAACTGGGACAATTGGATGTGAGGTAACTGCGCTGGCATTGTACACCGTCGCGGTAGGCGGTCGAAGACCGCTGCGCAATGCTGCATTGGTTAACATTGGACCCTATGGGTCCCAGGAGCCAATGACGAAGTGCGCCGGCGGTGATGATACGCACCGCCGCGGACGTCACCACCGCGGACGTGACCTCCATTTTCTATCTGCTGAATCACTCGATACCTGATCTTCGACAGGAGAGAACCTATACTGCAAGTGCTGCTGTGACCTCTGTCTGGAAGAGACAATGGCACGTGCGTCTGGGGAAAGGGCCCCTGCCTTCACTGCACAGGAGTTGGAGAAGCTCGTGGACGGGGTCCTCCCCAGTACACACTACTCTACGGTCCTCCAGACCAACAGGTGAGTACATAGGGTGCAAGTTGTATGGGCTATGCCTGGGTGGAGAGTGCTGGTTGTAAGAAGGAAGGGGGCAGAGTTCTGCGAGCATGAAGGACTGTGAATGCATGTGCCACATGACAAGGGCAGGGATGTGGGCCACTCACTTCGACGGTGCAGTTGGTAATGACTTCTCTTCTTCCCCTGTACATGTCATGTAGGTCAGCACCCACCAGAAGAAGGATATTTGACGTGCCATCGCCAAGGACGTCTGGACCCTGGGGGTCCACCAGAGACGGAGCACCCACTGCCGTAAAAGATGGGAGGACATTCGCCGCTGTAGCAAGAAGACGGCGGAGGCTCAGCTGGGGATGGCCTCCCAACATGGGAGGGGTGCCCGTCGCACCATGACCCCCCCTGATGTTCCGGATCCTGGCGGTGGCCTACCCTGAGTTGGATGGGCGCTTGAGGGCATCACAGCAGACACAGGGGGGTGAGTACACTCACATTCAGCTGACTTTGCACGCAGTGGAGGGGTCTGGGTGGGGGAGGAGGGCTGTGGGTTTCCCTAGGCCAGGGCGAGTTCCATAGGCTAGGCCCCTCCGTAATGCAGGCCATGTGCCACTCCACCACACCTCTGTAGAGTGCCAAGTACAGGTATACATGCCCCTGTGTCATCTATGTGTGCAGATGTCCACCATAGCCATGTAGGCCATATCCCAGGAACTGCATCTGTAGAGCCCAACAGTGCGGCGTAGTGCAGGGAGCTGCTGTGTCTGTATTGTCCGCCAACGGTAGCGGTAAGCCATGCACTCAACCTGTCTTTCTTCTGTCGTCCCCCCCCCCCCCTTTTTGTGCTCTCCCTGTTCTTTTGTGCATCAGCATCATCAGGCGGAGGTACAGTGGCACCGGAGCACGAGGGGGTTGCATCCCACATGGCCATGGAGGGCCACACCACGGCAGTCACCGGATCAGCAACCAGCGACATGGACTCGTCCTCCGATGAGAGCTCCCTTGTGGTGGCGGCAACATCTGTGCCCCCACTTCTACAGGTACAGCCGCCACTCCCCCTACCAGCACTGCCCTCCCAGCAGCCCCTCAGCCTTCGCCCTGTGCCCGCTCACCCAGGAGGGTGGGCATCACCTTCGCCCCAGGCACCTCAGCCCCTGCCCCTGTCACCTCTGCTGCCCTCAGTGAGGAGGCCATTGACCTCCTCAGGTCACTCACTGTTGGGCAGTCTACCATTGTGAATGCCATCCAGGGTGTAGAAAGGGAGTTGCAACACACTAATGCATTCCTGGAGGGCATTCATTCTGGCCAGGCTGCCCATCATCGAACCCTGCAATCTCTGGCCTCAGCACTGATGGCAGCCATTGTCCCTGTCTCTAGCCTCCCCCCTCCAACTTCCTCCACCCAGACCCAATCCCCTGTACCTCTGCCTATCCCAAGCACACCATCAGACCAGCCTGCACACACGTCAACACACAAGGGAAGCTCAGGCAAACATAGGCACCACACATCCCACAGGCACTCACACAAGCATCACCCACATACAGACACAGCAACATCCACTGCCTCCATTGTGTCCCCCTCCTCGTCATTTCCCTCCTCCCTCCCAGTGTCGTCTACACTCTCACCTGCATGCACTACCACTACAGCCACTAGGACTCGCACCAGCACACCCACCACCACACCCCGCTCATCTGCACTCACCACCCCCACTACCATTTACACGTCCCCTGTGTCCTCTCCTGGTGTGTTTGTGACGCCCCCTCCAAAAGTACACAAACGTGGGCACACACACACCCAACATCCATCCTCCTCACGATAGCCTCCAGAACATTGACCTGCACCCAAATCATCAAAAGTTACACCTCCTACAACCACCTCCTCTTCCTCCACTCCCAGACCCCCTCCAGCTACCCGTCCCAGTGTTCGTCAGAAACTTTTCCTGAGCAACGTTGACCTCTTTCCCACCACCCCCCACTCCAATTCATAGGTCCCGCACTAGCACCTCAGCCAAAAAATCTCCGGTACCAGTGGTGCCTGTTAGAGGTATGTGGAGTGCACCGGGCACCAGGGCAGCCAGTGTGACACGGAGCCAAAGAACAGCCAGTCCCCCCCCTGTGAAGCACCAGAAGTTGGACAGTGCCCGACGGGATAGGGGGAAGACTCCAGCCGGCAAAGCCGCTCACAAGGGTCCCGGGGGGAGTGTCGACTCAGCTGTGACTCCTCCCAAGGTGGGGAAGGGGCAGAAGAAAGCACCAAAGTCTGGGAAGAGCAGCACGGCGGAGAAGGCCACAATCATCCCCGCTGCCCAGGAGGCCTCCGCCAGCCCGATCGTCACTGGCCAGGACGACACCGCCAGAGTCAGTGCCCAGGAGGGCAGTCCCATTGTCATTGGTCAGGAGACCACCGCCAGTGTCAGTGCCCAGGAGGGCTCCAGCGGCCACAGCCCTGCTGGGCAATGAGGGACCGCCATGGCAAACACCGCTGCACAGGTCAGAAACTGCAAAGTCAAGCACCGCTGAACAGGGGAAGCACCGCTGAACAGGGCAAAGACCGCCATGGCAAGCACTGCTGAACAGGTCAGAAACTGCAAAGGCATGCACCGCTGAACAAGGCAAGCACCGCGGAACAGGGCAAGGACCGCCATGGCAAGCACCGCTGAACAGGTCAGAAACTGCAAAGTCAAGTACAGCTGAACAGGGCAAAGACCGCCATGGCAAGCACCGCTGAACAGGGCAAGCACCGCCAACTCAAGCACCGGTAGCCCATGTGCGGCAGGGGCAGTGACGGAACTGGGACCGTCACGGGGAGAGTGATGCACTCTGGGCACCAGTCTCCCTCCAGAACCAGTGGAGAACAGCATCCACTACCTCAGTCCTTAACAGGATGAAGCACTCTGGGCACCTCTCCCCCTCCAGAACCAGTGGAGAACAGCATCCACTACCTCAGTCCTTAACAGGATGAAGCACTCTGGGCACCAGTCCCCCTCCAGAACCAGTGGAGAACAGCATCCACTACCTCAGTCCTTAACAGGATGAAGCACTCTGGGCACCTGTCCCCCTCCAGAACCAGTGGAGAACAGCATCCACTACCTCAGTCCTTAACAGGATGAAGCACTCTCGGCACCTGTCCCCGTCCAGAACCAGTGGAGACTGTCATACACTTGAGAGACTGTGGCTTTGCACTCCCCAGGATAAAGCAGTGGGCAAACCACCCACTACAGAGACTTGTGAGACTGTGGCTTTGCACTCCCCAGGATAAAGCAGTGGGCAAACCACCGACTGAAAGGACTTGTGAGACTGTGGCTTTGCACTCCCCAGGATAAAGCAGTGGGCAACCCACGCACTATAGAGACTTGAGAGACTGTGGCTTTGCACTCCCCAGGATACATCAATTGGCATGGAGCCCCCTCGTGGATCTGTCATGGTGCTGTCATCCGGCTGAGGTGCCCCCCCACTTCCCTTCCCCCTGAGGTGCCTGTTGTATTTCGATCTGATGCCCCAGCAGTGTTCTCTCTGTTTTGCTCAGGTATCTGATGTGGGCCTCGCCCATGCATTTTGGGGCCAGTGGTCCACGGACATTGAATGGTGCATACCTGCACTACTAATCGTGATGTATATTTTGTTGAATGTGTATATATATCTGTATATATTAGCTTACTGTATTTTTATACATTACAATGGTTGCACTCATTTTCTTTTGTCTTTGCATTCTTCCGGGGGGTTTGGGGGTTGTTACTGTGATGTTTGGATATGCATTGGTGTGTGTGTTGTAGTGGGTGAGGGTCGGGGTGGGGGTGGGGGTGGGGGTGTTGCGTGTGTGTCCCTGACTTTTGCCTCCCCTATGTCACAGGTGCAGTACTCACCGTTGTCTTCGGCGCCGGCGTTGATGATGATTGTACAAGAGCAGGAAGACTATCGCAGGGAGTATTTGGAGTTTCGGCTCCATGGTGCCCTCCTTCCTCGTGGAGTGTTTGAGGTGAGCGTTTTCCCTTTGAAATGGCTGTTTCCGCCGTGTTTTTATCCACGGTGAATCCGCCCCGGAAAAGGTGGCGGATTGGTAGGTTGTGATACTGTGGGCGGTACTTTGTCTCCCGCCTGTCTGTTGGCGGTGACTGCCGCGCTGCTTGTCTGTACCGCCGTGGCGGTCGGAGTGTTAAAGTGGCTGTCTTTGTTGGCGGTTTCCGCCATGGTCATAATTCCCTTTTTTTTCCACCGGCCTGTTTGCGGTCTTACCGCCGCTTTAACACCGTCCGCCAGGGTTGTAATGACCCCCATAGTCCAAAGCCATAACCGGGATCTAGAAGTTACTTTGAACCATTCAGAGGCCAACAACTTTATTACCCAAATCGCAGAGCAGGCAATACAATAACGAACCGAAGGTTCTGTTGATTATTCACCCCTAACTAGGTCATGCAACATAACTGCTGAGGGAAGATTACACACATTTCACTACTCAGTCTGGTGATTCAAAAGTCTAGAAGTGAACCAACGGGGACCAGTAGTGCCAGGTGCATATTTGGAAGTGAGCCAGATGTATGCACCTTTTCACTTTGCAGTTAGAAGCAGACACCACCCTGGGTTTGTGAGGAACTAATGGATCATGGGTCAATTTGGGTGCCTCCTTGGACCAATTGTGCACCCATTGTGTGGGAGACAGCTGAGAATTACGTCCATGTAAAACTTAGAGTTTCTTGTTCGAAGAAACCTATTAAGCATTCAATGGTCAATTTGGTCCTGACATCTTGACAAATGCAAGACACATAAGGGAAAGTAGCTTATCTGCGGTCATTTTCTAACGCACACATGCTTTATGTTAATAGCCTCTCTAAGCTTCTAGCTTCTATCAGGATATTTTACCAGTAGGTAACAGCTACTCTTGGTTGGTAAGAAAAAATAAAGACAATCTGCGATGGATGCAAACTGTCCTGCAATTCAAAACACTGCTGCTTATATAAAAAAATCTATTCTTGTGCCTAAAGGATCACCAAGGTGCTAGGCAAAGTGATGCAGAGAGGAGAACACACTAATACTTCTTGGAACTGAGACAAAAGAAACAACAGTGTACAGTGGTGCAACGAAACTTAAGGGGGGCTTATGTTACACCACTGGCAGGGTAATCAAAATGGTATTTCAATGTAGCAAATTGTGTAACAAGGCATGACTCTTCTGCCTTTGGTCCAGGTAGCTTCTGATGCTGTCTTTTAATGCTTTTATGGGCTCTTGTGATATAAAAATAAATGTTTCGAGGTAGCCAGCACCTGACGAAAGACTTCACAGAGGAGGGCAATGATATGTTGGAGTGAGGATTTGTGCAGGAAAAATAGACTGATATTGGTTGCTTCATTTTAAAACCTTGGTGGTCTTTTAAAGCATTATGAATTGAGCACCAGTGTACATTGCAGTGTCCGTCTTTTCAAACTAGGGGTAGCACAAAGGGTGGTCAGCGAAAAGTCTAAGAAAAGCTAAATGGAGGTCACATAGCAATACAGGTAATGGTGGGGGAGCCTCATTGCTAGCTGTCGCCGACCCCTGAGACTTGATGAGTTATATGGTGATCCTATGGACTTTGATACAGAAGGCAACCACAAGATAGAGCCCAAAGTGTTCTGCAAGACAGTCCACCAAGAGACCTTGCACCTTCGGATGATAGTGACGGCACACTGTAATTTCTACAGGCATTTGCAAACCTTAGCAACTGGCGACTCCAGATGTGGGGCGAATCCATAAGCTTTGTTTTCTCGTGCTTGTTGACTGATGAGGTCTGCATCAAGCTTAGGTATTATCATTGCTGGCTGCCCTTGTTTTCCTGGTGAATTAGCACACTGCCTTGCCTCATAAACGTAAAATGTACTTTTCTTCAATCAAAACGTGTGTGGTCTCATTGGTTTTGCTTGTGGCCTTTATTGATTTGCATGCTCACTTTACTGAGTGTGTGCATGGTAGTGGGATATCCCTGTGGTGTCAGCCTGGAACAAGCACATGGACAACGGGTGCTGGAGAATAAACCTTTATTATATCTCAACAGTGCTCATTTCTCTACAGACCCCGCCCGTTTCCCCGCATGACACTTTATATCCTTCAATCACACTGCATCAAACCATTGTGGCTCACAGCAAGAGGGTGAACAACTAATCCCCATGTGAGTCACAGCAGGACATGGCATCACCAAAGGAGCAACACTACATTCCTCTCTTACCCAAAAATTGGAACAAAACATCCTGCAAACAAAACTAAGAACTACATAACGTCACAAGAAACAGAAGAGTAATAGCATGCCAGGATAGCACAGGGGGACTCCTGCCGGGCTTCTCAGTGCAGGTGCCACTCATCAGTCTGTCAGAAACTCAGCATAGCTCCTGGATGGATTCATGTTGGATCTGAGGTGGTATTGCTCCACCCCGTTCTTGCTGAAAGACTCACTGTGGCCTGATCAGCTGACGATGTCCTTGCTGACGATGGGCACTGAAGCGGAGATCCCCGGCTGATCCCCTAACACTGTGATAGCCTCCAAACTAAATGGGTGGGTGTTTCTGGATGCACGGTCTGGAGAGACATTGGCAGATGGGCCGTTGTCCCACAGTTCATTGCTGAACAAGGTCTCGGTTGACACTCTGGCAGACTGAGTGGTGGGTAGTTTTTAGGTTGAGCGTGTAAGCACTTTGACCTGTTATAATTACTGTGGGCTTTTAACCACGCCCATCTCACATCAATCATGTTCAGTCATTCGTGGGCTTGCCTTTCAAAAATCCCTTGATGTCATTGGTAAATGCTTTACGTTTGTCCCGCCTTGGGGTGGTTTTGTTACCACCTTGCAGACTGACCCTGTTGCATGGATTATTACATGATTGCCAACATGTTTTACAATGGGCAAACTACTTTTTTTTCTTTTTGCACTTTTCATCACACTCATGGCAGCCATGACTCTTTGAAGTTTCATACAGTGAAAACTCTATCAGCGGTATTGGAGTGCTTTTGCATGAATACCAGGTACGTCACAATGTTTATTTTGTCTCTCCTTCACGCTCCGTGGCTGCCACTCCACTTTGAAGATTCATAGAGTGCAAACTTGTTTAAATAGAAAATATTTGCCTTTCTGTTATGTGCCTGGAGTCAGTTCCAACTTGAATTACCCAGGCAAGCGTGTGATTCCTGCAGTGATGGCATGACTGAGGGTTGTGTGGCAGCCTTTGTTAGTGACTCTTGGTTAAACATATTTTCTTCACTCGGAGATGCACTCCATCGGATGGGCATGAACAGTATAAGACGATGAGGCCTTTCAGCGTTTAGGTGTTATATTAAATGATATTGCTGTCTTTTTTCCTGTTAGAGTGACGCTTCAAAGGATGGTGTTACAGGATGGTGATAGTGCTTTCATCATGATGATTCGTGCCTTTACAACCTTCTCATCTCTGTCCGTTGACTTATTCTGACTAGGGAAAAATGAACTTTTAAAATGCAGCCAAGTGCTTTGTAACAGTAGCTTGTCTACTTCAGAGTGAGTGCAGTTTGTAAGTTTATTTGTGCAATGTGGTTTCACCCTGTTCAAATGTAACTCCTTGTGCCCTCATTTTATTCCATTTGGTGAATGTCCTGCAGCACAGAATAAGGCATAGTGTAGTGAGCTTTGACCCAGGACCTGCTGGTTGCATAGCCTCAGAGTACTGAAATCATTCTTGGTTCATACACAAAATTCCGACACCATCACACATGCTTAGTGTGGTCTCTGTGCAAAAGCTGTTCTTGTAGCACCACTGGAAATTAAATGTTCATTCTGGGCAGCTGCTGGTGTCTAGCTTTCAGTGCCCTAGGTTTGTGTCTGAGTGATAACGGCCTAAACAGTGCTGGTGATAACGCGTTCCAATCTAGATAATTTATTCACTCTGGGACTCATTTTAGGCCGATGAATCTTTTGACCCTGATTGAAGACACCTTAGGATGAGACAACTAATCAACATGTCAATCAATAAGCCAGTAACCTCATCAATATTCACAATAGCAAGTCAATCAAAGTAATCAATGGCATCAATAAGACTCAGAAACCACCATGACCTTTGAGCCATGAATAACCACACAAAATTTAGTAAGATTTATGATATTTATTCCCTAGCAAGTTTATTAGTCTCAAAACCAGAAAACACATCAACATTGTCATAATATGGCAACTCGAATAAGATTTCATCAAAGCAAAGATCGTAAAAATTAGAACATAGCACGACGTCAACATGGGTTAACTTTAGCAGATTATCATTAGCGC
Source organism: Pleurodeles waltl (assembly GCF_031143425.1). Taxonomy (NCBI): domain Eukaryota; kingdom Metazoa; phylum Chordata; class Amphibia; order Caudata; family Salamandridae; genus Pleurodeles; species Pleurodeles waltl. Next base: position 620,444,718 of record NC_090437.1, on the reverse strand, counting down.
ATTATTCAACAAAGCATAGATTCAGTCATTTTGTCTATTTGAGTCCGTTTAGTGAACTCCTTAACTAACCTCGAATCAGCATTAGCATGTTGGGCTTCATGCAAAACAATTTAGCAACACAAATTTAGAAAACATCTATCTATGGACTCTATCAAAAGAAGAAGTTGGTACCTAAAAAGGAAAGGCAAACAGACAATTACAATTTCATCATCATATAGTTACCCTCCGTAATGGGTCAGCATACAGAGTCAGTCTTCATCCTCAGGACTTCAGTTAATTCGCCATCAGCCAGGAAACACAGCAAAGTTCAGTAAGACCGGGCAAAAGGGAATACCTCCCTCATAAGGAGGAAAAGTATGAATCGGGCAAGGCAAAGTAAGTGAGGATGGTTTGCAAAGTTCAAACAGCAAAGTCTTTGGGCAGAGTAACAAAGTGGCTGGGCAATAGGAAAAGGCACACAATGGCTGATTTCTCCTCGTGTCCAAGAATTTTATATCGATCTTGTTGTACAGTCCCCTAATTTCCAATTGGGCAAGTTTTGGCGCACCATCATCTCCATCCAATGGTTTACTTGTCGTCTCATTACGATTGTCACCCCATAACAGTTCTCACGTAGTTTATTGGCTCCTGTAATTGACGCCTCCAACGGGTAGAATGTCAGGTACAAACTTATAGTTTCTCAGACTCAGTCAGTAGTTCCATTGTCTATACCAGTTCAGGCGACCTTGTACCTGTTGCAAGTTTACACTGTTGCATTCGGCAAGAATGTCTCTTTGAGCTAGTCGAGTCTCATGAGAAAGATTTTACTACGGTTACACTCATCTTCTAGTTTCTGGAAAAGTACGACTACATGTCCTTCAGCAAGTCAGCACACTGCACGTTAGAAAAGCACATTTAATATGAAACCGGGCAGCTAGGCCCCGACTCATGCTAACTAAGGCCTGGTGATTAATTAGCAAAACCTTAACATATAACTTTTAATACTAGTACAAAATCATAAATTAGTACATTAATATCTCATTATTAGTCAGTTTCATTAATCATCGTATACATTGGTGGCCACTCCCCGTGGGCACATTTCAAACACACGTTTAGTAAAACACAGCGAAAAATTTTCTACGTGGCATTATTATCCATTAATTCATAAACATTTCATGATAATTTTGATTATAAAACTACACTCCAACACTGGTTCCAGTCATGCTGCGTTCTTCACTTTCTTGCCTCAACTTCACTGCCTCCAAAATGGAATCGACCGGCCATCTCTAGTGACTCTCAAACTAATGTATTAAAAATTAAACATAGTGTCCATGTCTTGGTGCCCGTGTCTTGGAGCCATTAGAAAGGAGTGGGCTTTAGTGCTGTTGCTAAAGTGGGCAACTTGGGTACATATTTGGTCTCCCTTTCCCAAATGGTGCATGCCTGTTGCCTCTGTTCAAATGTATTACAACTGTCCATGAGAAACTGTCTGATACAAGACAAGTATAACATTGGTTTGACTTAACGTGTTCTTCTTGCTCAAAATTAATTATTTTGTCTTCTAATCATTATTATAGATGTACAAATCTTGCTGCTAAGATTGCAGTTTTGTGCTTTTACCTGGACTTTTTTTCTTTTTTTTTTTAAGAAGTGCAACTTGGTTGCTATAAAATCTTTTGCTATTGGACAACCCTTCACTCCTTCCCACTTGGCTTGGGAACTTCCTTCGTTAATACCTGCTTGGAGGAAAGGTCTCAAAAGAACTGCCCCTTTTAAAGTTCTTTAGTTCTACGTGCTCTTTCTGACTAGATCATCTCTGGTTCCCCACAATAAGTTAGTGGGGACCCCAAAATTATAAGCCCTTACACCTCTTTTTAAGTTCTCCTATAGCTGGAACTTTTGTTTTACAGCTGGGAGTAGTTTGTGTTTTAAGGACCTTGCTTCAAATAATATTCCAGTGGCCCTGCTAGCCCTTTAGCTATTTGCAGGGCCACTGCAATTATGTGGCAAAAAAGTCCAGTTATTCATTTACAACGCCAATGTCTCTAACTCAAGCAAATGCAAGCCAATTCCTTTGTAAATGCTTGATTGAATTGGGATAAGTTTTGGGTGACTACGTCACCACTCCTCTCTGCTGTCAACATAGTGACTTTGATGGCAGTCACAGTCCATGGGTCTGCTTCAAAAGGCAAATGGAATGTGCCCCCCGGGTGGTGATCTTTCACTAGCACCTTGCCACCTAATTTAATGGTGCTTGTCTTAGTTCGCTGCCGCCTTGATGCATTGGCATTGTTTTGTGCTCTCTGTGTGCTCTCTTTACCATTGACTGATTAGGAAGATTTGGTGGTGCTGCCCACACAGGATGGTGTGGTATAGAGTCAGTTAGCGCTCTCCCAAAACACAGCTGGCTGGGGGTGACTCCAGTGGTGGAATGGGGAGTGACGCAATACTCCTGGAGGAAGCTGTAGATGGCCCGTTCAACATTTTGGGCTTCTGCCACTGCAATACGGATGACTTTAAAAAGAGTCTTTACAAATCGCTCGACTTCCCCTTTAGCTTGAGGCCACCGGTGAGTGATGCCAGGACGCTTGGTACTTTTGGCTTGGAGAAGCTCATCCCACTCATGGCCATAAAAAGGGGGCCCATTATTTGTACACATCTCTCTGAATGGGCCATGTGTCACCATAATCTTTTCTACCTTTCAAATGACTTCAGAAGCTGACGTGGTTGAAACAATCTCTACTTCTAGGTACGAAGAGTAATCTTCCATTACAATCAGCATGTGGGAATCATGAGGGATGCTCCCAAAATCAGCACTAACCTGCTGCCACGGGTCAGTGTGATGACTGGCGCTGGTGGGTCAGGGTGTCTGCTGGCCTGGCAGACAAAGCAGCCCCTCACTACTTCCTCCACCTGATGATCAAGGCCAGGGAACCACATCTTATTCTGTAGTTTTGACTTCACTATCCCTTGGAGGGCACCATGGGCTAACAGAACTGTTTAAGGTCTCAAACTGCCAGGAATGACAAGGCGAGGGCCTCTCAGGAGGCAGCCACCCTCGCTAACTGATAGTTCATGCCAGATGTGGTAGAAGGCTAGGAGCATCGACAGGAAATTGGCTGGGTTGTAAGTGCCTGGTTGAAATTCAACTGTAAAATTGAACTCTTGTAGTTGTAAAATCCATTTTTCAATCCTTGGGGGTGGCTTGGGGGATAACCCTTTAGAGAGGGGAGCAGTGGGTTGTGATCAGTGAGAACTGTGAAGGGTTTTCCATACAGGCACAGGTAAAAATGTTGACACCCCCAATGAATAGCAATGGCCTCTCTCTCGATCTGGGAGTATCATTGCTTGGGATGTGTGAGAACCTTGCTGGCATAGGCAACTGGTGCCCACTCACCACAGTCTTGTTTTTGTGATAGCATAGGGCCCAGTCCCATGGGGCTAACATTGACAGCCAGCTGGGATTCCCAATGAGGATCAAATTACACAAGGGTGGTTTCTGCTGAGAGAGCATCTTTAGTCTTTTGGAATGCTCTTTCCTGTTCTTCACCCCAAGGGCTAAAGGTTTTTGTCAGCTAAGTGGGCCTTTGATGTCAGGTAGATTTTTCATAAACAACCCACAGTAGGTCACCATGCCTAGAAAACTTCTCACATCTGATGCAGATGATGGGGCAGGAGCTTGTACGTCCCTCACTTTGGTGGGATCGACCCCAATACCTCGATCAGAAAACTTGTACCCAAAAACAAATTTCATTTTTTAGGAAGACGCATTTGTCTCGATGAAGCATCAGCCCATTCTCCCTCAGCCAGATAAAGACAACTTGGAGGCAGGTTAGATGGCTCTCAAGCATGGGTGTGTGCACAAAAATATTGTTGCTTACATTTAGGACCCCAGCCAGTCAGTGGAGGACTCCTTTGATGATGTTTTGCATACCTCGGTGGCGCTGGAGATGCCAAAATTGAGCCGGGTATATCTCCAAAGGCTGGTGTGGGTGGAGAACATAGTGATGTGCCAGGAGTCCGGGTGCAGCGGGATCTGGTGGCAACTGGACCGGAGGCCCATCTTTGAGAAACAGTTTGAGCCTGAGAGCTCCCCGATGATGTCATCTATGGTCGGGGTCAGATGTCTTTTTCATTTGATGGCTTGGTTGGGTAGCCTCATGTCCACACATATGTGCACGGCATCAGGCTGTTTTGGCTTTTTGGCCACCCCAATGGGGGACACCCAGGGAGTGGGTCTGGACACCTTCTCAGTGATGCCTGATTGTTCAAGGGGCTGCAACTCATGTTCTACCTTCAGAGGGAGGTGGAAGGCTATCCGTCTGAGCGCTACGGGGGCAACTGAGTCATCATTGTGCAGCTGGAGTGGAGGGCCTTTCAGGCACCCTATGCCATTGAAGAGCACTGTAAACTCCTTGTTAGGTCATCCAGGGTGTATGTATACACATGTACATGTATACTGAATGCAAATTGGACCAAATTCAATATTTGGTTGGTCTGGCAACCCTGTAGGAATCCAGACTCTTCCAGTGACATGTACACCTTGAATGTTAGGCAAGTGGTGCCATGGGTAATGTTATACACAAAAGCACTGTCCAGATGTAGCGGCTGAGTATTCCCAAAGGCGTAGATCTGTACCTTGGTGAGTTGAAGGGCAGGCGGGCTCGGCAGGCTGCAATACACGTCTGCAGCCATAAGATTGATTGATGCTCCACTGTCTATAAGAGCTGACACGAGGGGTCTGTGCAAAGCTACTTGGCATGTGGTCAGTCTCCAATGAGTGATTCTGCTGGAATCAACCGCTGCCGTAACTTCTTGAACATCATCGATGCCGCTGGCTGTGGATTTGGTAGGGGAAACTTCGATGGCCTTGATAGACTTCTTTATGCTGGGCCGCGTCACTCTGGTTGTTGAGTGGCACACCATCGAAAAGTGGTTAAGCTTTCCGCAGGTGCTGCAAGTCTTCCCTTTTGCATGGGGAAGAGTGCCGCCACACCATTTACAGGTTTTGCTTCTCCGCCTTAGCTTCAGACGCTCCCTTTTGTGTGTGCCTGTTCCTTTAAGTATGGCGTTGAAAGGTTCACTTTTGACTGGGATGGGTGGCACTTATTCCATGTGCACTATGTGCACTTTGGACAACTCTGTCGATTGTCCTAGAGTGAAGATGTCCCTCCTGTTCATGTTCGGTTCCTGGAGTATGCACTTGCAGAGTTTAGAGGACGCACACCCCTGTAATAACTGAGCTCTTACTTCATTCTCTGCAATGTTCAGTGTGCATGTGCTGCCTCAGGGTTCGTATATGGCTCAAAATGCGTGGTGATGACATTCTTTAGTGAGGTATGTGTGTGAGGTGTTGCTTCTGTAGCTACTTTGGAGGTTTTGTGAATGTCTGCCCCAGCTAGGTGTAAAAACAGGGGCAATTTATTCTCATCTTCCACGCCAAGGGCCTCAAAGTAGGTCTCCAGGCGCTCACTCCACTCCTTACAATGAGTTGCGTGTGTGGATGGGACTCTGGTTATGGTGAAAGTTTCTATAGTAGGGATGCTGGCCATCATGGCTTGAGGATCTCTGGCGACGGTTCCTTTTGCTGCCGTGTGGTGCTGACATAGCTGCAACAGCATTCTCTAACGGTGCGGACAGTGACCAGACAGCCACAGGTGGCAGAGACACACGATGTCGTAGCGCGACCTCCTCCTCGCCAATGTGGTGTCATCCTGGAACAAGCACACGGACACTGTGTGCTAGTGAATGTAGATTTTCCTAGTAATTTATGAAGGAAAGTTTACATTTTATTAAAGACAGAGTCGAGTATTATGCATTCTTATCTGGCTTTATTAAAAAAGCAGCAGTCAAGAACTACAAATCCCAATGGGCTTAGCAACAAGCTGGCCAATGGGAAGAAAAAACGTAGTAACAATAAGCACCAATATGATAACAGCTGGCACTATAGAGTACACCCTTGACTGCAAGCAGCCCTCTTTTCTTGTGTGAGAAAGTCAACTAGTATCATAAGATACAGGGAACAAAGAACCAACAATAGCGATTACCAGAATGGATGACAAAAGTTCTTGGCAACAGGAGATAAACCATTGAAATAGTTGAGAAACTTGGAAGTTTTGCGCGTAAGAAAACGTGGAGTTCTGAAGATGGAAGGTGGATAACTGTCCGAAGTCATCATGATGTGGGAGGCGGTAATGCTGGATTTGCTGATAGGGAGGGAAAAGACAAACATGTTAATGGTAAATGTGGTGGGATAATACTCGCCTCCGTGTCTTTAATAAAATTAAGACATTCCTTCATAAATTACTAGGAAAATCTACATTTTATGTCAAGACCGGAGCCTCCTATTATGCTAGTTTAAAGCATATCAACTACTAATGAAGCTGCGGTTTGAAAAGGTTTATAATAAAAAGTTCTGTAAACATTGTCATTAGACCAGTCAGCCGACCTCAGAATGTCCTCAAGGGTGGAGCCTATTGAAAAGGCTTTAGATGCCATGGCACCCCTGGAGAAATGGGCTCCAAAAATGAAAGTGTCAAACCCCGCTAGGGACATTACCCATTTAACCCAACAAGCAAGCGTAGCAGAGGACACTGGTTTGTGGGGCTTGCGGAAAGAAATGAGCAGTTGATGGTTGGAGGACATTCTGAGGTTAAGCGTACGATTCTCATATTCTTTTAAACACAGGCCTACACAAAGTTTGGGCTGAGTAGGAAGGAAAGGATAAAAAACTGTGTGTAGATTAGTTTTTGTACGTTTGCGGATATGAAATAACACTCCTGTAGCAGTAAACTGGTGAGAATAAACTTCCAGAGATTTGACATCAGACACACGCTTAATGGAAATAAGACATAAAAGCATAGTTAACTTTGCTGAAAGAATTTTTAAGGAAAGGACTACGTTATCAGCCCATGAAATAAAAAAGTTCAGCACTATAGATACATCCCACAAATGTGTATATTTGGAGGTAGAAGGTCTGGAAAGTTTAACTCCCTTTACGAGACGGCAGACTAACGGATGTTCGCCGATGGGTTTGCCGTTGATATAGTGATGGTGCATGGAAATAGCTGATCTATAGAGATTAACTGTCCTATATGACTTACCTGAACTGGCTTCTGCGGCCAAGAAATTAATGATCAGGTTTATATTTGTTGAAAAGGGATTGATACATTTTCCCACACACCAGCTTGTCCATAGAGGCCAAGCTGATTTAAAGGCTTTTCTCGTTCTAGGAGCCCAGGCGTTGTTAATGAATTCTGAAGCTTCTGTCAAAATAAGAGAGGTTTGTTGGGAAGGCCTGAGACCTTCCAAGCTGAGAGCGTTAGGGAATTGGATAGAATTAGATTGTGAGGGAGGCCTGCTGGATCTAGAAGGAGAGATGGGAAAGAAGGAAGAAGGACTGGAAAGTCTGTTGAGAGCTTGAGTAGAGGAGGAAACCAAACATGAGACTGCCAAAACGGGGTCACTATAATCAAGGTTGCCTTTTGGCGTCTGACTTGGGCTAACACCCTGTAGATTAGGATGAAAGGGGGGAGAGCATAGTTGTTTGTCTGGAACCAATCTTGTAGTAACGCATCTGTTGCCACGGCCAAAGGATCTTGGCGCCAGCTGAAGAAACGTGACAATTGTGAGTTGAGGCGAGAAGCAAAGAGGTCCATGTGGAACGGACCCCATTTGTTGGAGAGGAGATGGAAAATGGAGGGATGGAGTTTCCAATCGCTGGAATCTTTGAGATGACGGCAGTGCCAGTCTGCTATAGAATCTTGGGAGCCTGGGAGGTACTCCGCTTGGAAAGAAAAATTGTGGGATAGACAGAATTCTCAAAAGCTTTTAGCTAGCTGGGCTAAAGGTTTTGATTTGGTTCCTCTGAGATGATTTATGTAACAAACTGCGGAAACGTTGTCCATATGAAGAAGAATGGAACATTGCACTTTGTGTTTTGCAAGACTTTTGATCGCAAAGGAGCCTGCAAGCATCTCTGAACAGTTTATGTGCAATTTGGACTCCTCTTGAGACCAGGTACCTCTAGTCGATATTGGACCACAACAGGCGCCCCAACCTGTTAGGCTTGCATCTGATTCTAATACAAGATCAGGCGCTGAGGGGAAGATGGTTCTGCCGTTCTAGGCGTCTAAATGGTGTATCCACCATTATATTTCTAGGTGAGAGTCTGTGTCTAATTTTATCAGATCGGAGAAGGCATGGCCCTTGGGGAAGGATTTTCAAACATTGAAGGGCTCGGTAATGAAGAGGAACAGGAAATATAGCTTGGATAGAGGAAGAAAGTAGGCCTACTATCCTTGCTAACAATCTGAGAGAGATTTGATCTTTGAGAAGAATGTGACGAAGTTCTGTTTTTTAATGGAAATTACTTTTGATGGAGGAAGATGGAGGGTAGCGGAGGAGGAGTCTATTAGGAAGCCCAAGAACTCTATTCGCTGTGAAGGAATCATTAGAAACTTTTCTGAGTTTATTAGGAAACCTAGCTCAGAAAGAAGAGTACAGGTGAGTTGGAGATGAGAATAAAGAGTTTGTGCATTTTGATTCATGAGAAGGATGCCGTCCAGGTAAATTATTAATCTGATAATTAGAGACCTGAGATAAGTGACAATTGGTTTCATGATTTTCGTAAAACACCAAGGGGCTGAGGAAAGACCAAAAGGAAGGGAAGAAAATTGATAAGTTTTGGATTGCCACTGGAATTGAAGAAATTTCCTGTGTGAGGGATGAAAAGGAATTGCCAGATAGGCGTCTTGAAAATCCAGTCTTACAAGCCAGCCGTGTTGGAGTAAGATGTCTCTGAGATGGATAATAGTCTCCATTTTAAAATGACGATATATCAAAAATTGGTTGAAAGATTTGAGGTTGATTACAGGTCTTACCTTCTTGTTTTTCTTTTGAACAAGGAAGAGAGAGCTCATAAACCCTGTGGGATCGGGTGGAGCGAGTTGAATAGCTTTTTTGTATAAAAGAACATGGATTTCTGTGGAGATGATATTGGTCACTTCCACAGAGAATCTTGGAGGAGGAGGAATAACATTTTGGAATGGGGGAGAGTAGAATTCTATGGAATAACCCTGAACAGTATTCAGCACTAAAGGGTCTGTTGTAATTGAATGCCATTTTGGAAGGAACAAACGAAGGTACCCTCCTACGGGAAGGCCAAAATACTGGCTTACCTTGGGAATTGTTGGTCCTGGCGTATGGTTGTCTGCTGCTGCGGAAACCTCTGGACCTCTGTGGGTTGAACTGGGGTGTGTAATCTTGGATGTTGTAGGAAGAGTTGAAGGAGCCTCTTGATTTCTGCTTACGGTAGGAACGGCCGGTAAAGCGACTCCTGCCTCTACCGGCCCGTGCAAAAACATGTTGGTTAAACACTTTTTTCATGTCCTGTTGGGCCTTGTCAATAGACGGGAAAGTGGAAACGTAACGACTAAGATCCTTAATGAAAGAATCACTGAAAAGTTGGCCTTCTGCTGGTATTCCAGGATCAAGGGTAGCCAGATTTGCGAGCTTGGGGTCTAATTTCAGGAGTAAGCCCTTCTTTCTTTCATGAATGATGGCCGAATTTGCATTGCCCAGGAGGCAGAAAGCCCTTTAAACCCAAAGGGAAAGGTCTGTAGGGTTAACATTGGAGTTGTCAAGTTTGGCTGATTCAGCCAAGTCGAATATACGGGTGAGAGACCCAACCACGTCCAATAACCTGTCCTGACAAGTTGTCCAAGCTTTATCCACCCCTTTTCGGGGATCTTTGCCAAATTTCGAAAAGAAAGTGATTTAAGGTTGATCAATAGAAAGTGTTGAAGTGATGTGTGATGTTAAAGAAGGTCTGGGGCATTCAGACTTTAACTTTGCACAATTTTGTTTGTCAAGGGGAAGACGAAGACGCGAAAAGATGTAATCACCAACGTGGGAAGCAGGAAGCCATGCTGTTGAATTGGGATGGTGCATGAGCGTAGGATCAAACATGGGTATACCTTCCTATCTAAAATAGAATGAGGGTCAGCATTGGATAATTTTATTTTCTTTGGAGGAGTGGAGAGGAAGGGGTGCCAGAGGCATGGGAATGGACTAAGTCGTCCAAATCATCGTCAGAGGCCAATATCTTTGATATTATTATCTTTTGGGGTGCATTATCAATATTCTTCGTTTTGAGTTTGCATTGAGAATGCAGGATCTCACTCTCTACATTAGTGGAAATGTTTCCCTCCTTTCGTGGAGGAATTAAATCCTCAATCTGTGGTGAGAAAGACTCACCTATCAATTGTACGCCATTAGAAGACTTATTTTTTGATATAGGAAACAATTTATGTTTTGTGCTTTCCCTGACAGAATGGGCCAGTAAAGTATTGGACATAATATTTCTGACGGAATTTTCAATGTTCTTTGACATCTTTTTCATAGAAGCTTGTAAAGCTTGTTGTACAGAAGACTGAATAAAATCAGTCAAATCCTGATTAAAAGCTTCCCCATCATCACTGTTATCAGGGGTTAACGGAGAACTGTCAATCTAAATTATAACACAAGAAAAACTGGCAGTCTGGTTAAAAGAACCAGGAGAAAAGGGGTTAAATAACAGGAATGCAAAATATGTGCAGGAATAAGTAAATAGACACACCCCTGAGGCGTGATTCTTGAAGAGAAAACTGTCCGGTGGAAGCCGAGAGTAAATTTGACTGGCGCCCCTTGAAAGGTAATGGGCGTGTTGAGGGCGTGTTGTGGGCGGTGACTGGCAGGAGGTTCGCTGAGGAATGAGGAAGCCGGCAGGAGAGAATGCGTCTGACGCGCAGCGAGGAGAAAGTGGTCCTGAGGCGGTAAATGAGCGCAACGGTTGATACCGTTAGCGCATGCACAGGCAGCTGGAAGAGATGCAAGGGAAAAGGGGGGAGGGACTAGTAGGGGGTGCGAGGAGCAGAAAGCTCGAGGAGGTAGAGCGCACGAAGTGCGAAATAAGACGGAAAAAGACAGAACGTTCCTGCTCGAATAAATACAGTATACAATGCATATATGAAATACTATAAATAAATTTGTAAAAGAGCCATGAAAGAGTACTTATCTTGACTGCGAGCAGCAAGAAAAGAGGGCTGCTTGCAGTCAAGGGTGTACTCTATATTGCCAGCTGTTATTCTATTGGTGCTTATTGTTACTACATTTTTTCTTCCCATTGGCTAGCTTGTTGCTAAGCACATTGGGATTTGTAGTTCTTGACTGCTGCTGTTTTAATAAAGCAAGATAAGAATGCATAATAGGAGCCTCAGGTCTTGACATAGAATTAACCTTTATTATATCTCTACAATGCTCATTCCTCTACAGCCCTGAATGTTTTCCAGCATGACACTTTTATATCCTTCACTGAAGCTGTGTCAGTCAAACCATCCTAGAAGCAAAGAAACAGCAAAGAAACACCATCGTGGCTCACGGCAAGAGGGATGCGCAACTAGTTACCCCGCCCCCCCCCCCCCACCACCACCCCTGTGTCACAGCCAGACATGGCGTCGCCTTAGCGCTAACACTTCAACCCCCTTTCCTGTCCTGAGGATGACAGGATAACAGTATTTGTTCATTGCGAGTAATGCACTTTTGAAATTACCCCCGCAAGCACTTTGTTGTTCATCACTTTCAATTAATTTAATACGATTTAACGTTATTCTGTGCGCCAAAGTCTGTTTAGCTGCAATGTCCTTTAAAACGCGTGTCATAAAACTACCATTTGTCCACAATTTATACATCGAGATATGTTACACAAAACAAGTGGTCAGTGTTCCGATGGAATGCCACGTTTGGTGCCGAATTCAAAAGCGCTGCATGATGTCCAATAAAAATACTCATCTGAGCCATTCGCGCCTATTTGTTTTGGTAAAATATCTTTAAGAGGCAAAATCATTTTAGGTGCTGTGGCTGCCAGCCATGGATTCCTGGAACTGTCTCCTCCAATAAAATATGAGTCTTTTGCATGAACAGAGGCTGAAACACCCTTTCGTTCTCCGTGAGGGACATCGCAGGTTCCGCAAGCAAAGTGGAGGTATTAATAAATAAAATGTGAAAAATAAATGACAAGTATATTTTCTTCGTGGCACCTGGTAGGTAACACGTCATAAACCCAACACATTCTGCGCGGTATTTACCTTGCCTTATTTCTTTGCAGAAGGGTTATTCTAACATGCCTTCATGACAGTGAATGTCTACATAACTGCAGTAAATATTTTATCGTGCTGCATGAATTTAACTCCGTCTATAGACCACCCAGTAGCCCAAAGTAAAGGACAGGTAAACAGTATGGCCAGTGTGCTTGAAATGCTAAGACTGATGTGCAGGCCCTACCAGTTCCAGAGACCATACTCTCATAGAGACAACAGCGTCACGACTGAGAGGCTCAGATACTCTGGCTATCAAAATATACACAAAGCATGTACTCTGGGCCACATAAGCATTAAGCACGCAGAGATGTTTGATGACATGAAACCCTGTGCGCATCCCTAGCATTCTTAAGATGTGCAATGATCGATGCCCAGGCTCTTTCATGTCTAGGTAAATATGTCCTTTTTTTTTTTTATAAAAAGCATAAGTAACCCTTTTAGTCACCAATCTGTTAAAAAGAACAAATACCAAACGGTCACTCGTGCATTGCCAAGTTCTCCACGATAGGTAGACATGTTTATTACTTCAATCCTTTATTTAACACATTGTACAACAGTTCCACTATGCGCATGCTCCCTCTTCCCAATGATTATTATGTTTCTATTTGAGTCTGTCTTTCCCTTTTTTAGTTCATATTAGCAATGCTAAGCAACAGTGTGTATACAAAGCAATAAAAAGAAAGACCATTAGAATGAGAAAAAGTCAGAAAGTCACTGAGATAATTGGTGAAAGGGATATACCATGTGCAGGCATGAATAGACCCTTATTAGGATGGTTCATTTATAAAGCACTGAGTAATCATGCCCTTTTCAGATGGGGCCCCTGCACTACCTTTCATCGGGTTGGAGGATAGCTTCATTCACTTCATGGGCCGCCGAGATTAACTGAATAACAACCAAACTTGTGCAACCAGTCAAATGTAATAATACCATAGTGCAGCCGACCAGCAACACATTTCACTGCACCAAATGTGTGTTGCTTGAATATTTCTTTAAAAATGTGTAAAGCCAAGACGATCTCTTGGAAGTAAGCAAGCACCAATATTCTGAAACAGATGCATCCTACCGGAATGACAGTATGATTAGGAACCCACTACCTTGTGTGATGTTACAGTTACTGTGTATTTGCAAGGCACAACCTTTGCCATTGGATGTTCTACCTCAATAGGTTATTACCGGTCCTGTTGCTGACCAATGTCAAGTATTGTTTTCTAAATACAATACGTGAAAACCTGATTCAGAAAAGATATGTGGTTATATTAAGCATGCTATTCCTATTGCAGGGCAAATCTCCCCTCTTCCCCGCACAGATGCAGGAGCTGAAATTTCACAAGGTCCCTGCAAGTATACTGGCTGTCCCAGAACCAGTGCTTAATTTGTGAATAAAAAATTTCCGGTGCCCAAAGCTCTCCTCTTAAACAGGAGGCTGCTGCAATTAAATGTGGGAACACAGAATACTGAGGCAGCGTAATCCTGAAGCCATCTCGGGCAACTTCAATCCATATAAAGCCACTCCCTGCCCCTTCAGCTCACTCTAGCAGCTTTCTGCTTTCTCCCCTTGTGACGCTTTTTCTTTTTTCCCTTCCTCCGTCTTTCCCATATGTGTCTTTTGCTCGCAGTAAATGCTTGAGGCAGAAGAATAAGCCCCGGCCCTCAAAAATAAATGCTGGTGCTCAGCATCGGAAACAACATGCACAAATTAAGCACTTCCCAAAACTATGTGTGCATGAAGAGACATCAGTTGCAGAGTGAATTAAAAAATCCTTAAAAGGAGTCTTGAAGGCCCCTTTCTCAAGAATTTTCAGGAACTGCAATATTCAAAGGCGGTGCATTTAATGTTGACACACTCGGCTACCCACCGTATAGAGTTCAGAACTGACACTGTGTGCAGGGTTCCATTACTTGTGCTTACTTGAGCTAAACAATGCATAAGATGCCCATGAAGGTGTGCAATGGGAGATCGTGTCTTTGTGTTAAAATTCTCATAATTGACTTTTTGCTAGTCAGTGTATGAGAATTAAAAAAATTGCATAGAGAACGGTTATTAAACATCAAATGTAGCATAGCATTAAAATATTTACTAATCTCCGAATTTAGAGTACTAATTTAAGTGAAGTTCAACAGAGTGTGATAACGTGTTCCAGAACTACCAGTTCTGATAAACACACGAAATAGGAAATAAAAAAAGTAAATGAGAAATAAAAAATTATACAACTGTCCAAATAGCTAAGCATACAATTCACAGCAATCGCTTTATATTATTTGAACATAACAGTCTCATTATATCTAACCTGTATTATACGTTCAGATGTAAACGGTAACAACAGGTCTTCAGCACAGTTCTCAACAAGAAGGGAAGCCTTTGATTTGTATTGTTTCATGATTAGATTTTCGCACTAGCGGCTGGCTTATGTTTAAGGGGTAGGGGCGGGGGTTCTACAACAATTATAAAAGTGAAAAAAAAGTCATTTACCTGCAGGCATCTTCCTCACAGCGTCCTCCTGATTCTGGAAGCTCCAGCGCACAGGACTAGGAAACACCACTAACCAATCCTAACAGTGCTTTCATACTGGTAACCAGCATGAAAGCAGCGTCAGGATTGGTGGGAGTGGGATCTTTCAGCACTCCCTATAATGCTGGAGGCCTGTGCTTTCGCTAACCCAGCTGCCTTAAGATGGCTGAGTTAGAGATGTTTAAAGTGCGCATGTCAGGCTGGCCGTCGCAAGACGGCTGGCCAAAGGGACATGCACACTTTTAACAAGTGCACAGCTCCCTGCTGTCATTCAGCAGCAATTGCCACGTCCATCCTGACACTCGGTTCAGGAAGGGACGCTGAAAAATAAAATGGTAATAAACAAAGTTTATTACTATTTTATTTTTCCGCTATTGGGGTCATTTTTTTGGGGGGGGGATGCTCCTCTGCTCATGTGGAAGGGCCGCCCCAGGATTTTTGGCAACCATAAATCTTGCGTGATCACACTGAAGGAACTGACCGTTTGTGGACACCATCTTTGATGTGGTTTCTTGGTAAATTATTTTATTCTGCAAGAACAAACTCTCAAATTGGGAGCTGGTTCTTACAGCTCTTACTCACAGGGACATTTTAAGGATTTTGGAGGCCCTGTGCCAAATGTATTTGAGGGGGACCCAGAGCGGAAAAGCTTTGCATTTATGTTTCAGTTTCAGCTCTCTCATGCCCTCACTGACAGTGCACAGGCACACTCGTCAAAATTCTAAGGCCCATATTTATACTTTTTTAGTGCCGCATTTGCGTCATTTTTTTATGCTAAAACAGCGCAAACTTACAAAACACAATTGTATTTTGCAAGTTTACGCCGTTTTTGCGTCAAAAAATGACATAAATGCGGCGCTAAAAAACTATAAACATGGGCCTAAATGTGTTTACATCTAATAGTCAGGGGCAGTGACAACTTTTCATTATTGTAACATAGCAGTAGCACACTAATGTTACTACTCTGTGACATCCCATAGTTTCTCATATGTGAAGTCCCCAGTTGTGACCTAAAATAAACTTTTTTATGGGTGTTGCATGAAACATACTCACAACATTTCTCTGCAAAACGTCTGTAATAGACTTTCACACCTCACCCACATTAAAAATTAATTCAAGGAAAGGGGTATATTTAGCAGAGCTGTTTAAGTTCATAAGGGCAAGGCTTTCTGCAGAACAGAGCTGGCTGTTTCAGGGGGGCCTAAGGAAGGCTGAGAGCCCTGAGCTAGAGCCCACTTTACCTATGCCTTAAACACATCTCTGCTTACTCAGGATCCCTATGGAAACAAACCTGAGGGGGAATATTGAGGCCAGAAGGGAAATAGGCTATGTTCATTGTTTGAAGACAAAACAGGTTTGTATTCCTAAAAAGACTTTAAGAACTGCTGATTGAAAAAGGGGAATGAAGTAATGATCCAGAAACTAAACATCTAAGTGAGGTTCAAAAATCCTTGTTCCAGTGATTATTTCTGACCAGTGTCAAATAAATGTTCAGGAAGTGCTCCTGGATCTCAGTGTTCATTACTATTTAGTGTGCAGCTCCAGGCCGGCTTTAGGGCTGGGGCTGTCCTGTGTGACGGTCTTTTTTGGCATCCCCCACCCCATGACCACCTCCTCGGATTCACTCACTACCACCCGGCAAATTGGTCCCTCATCTCTCCAAAGCCACCCTTTCACATACAGTCATTTTTTTTTAAAGTGCTTGTAAAGGCTGGCTTTACTAATCCCATCAGCTATCACATGAAAGGTAGTTCTGTTCTTTGCAGCAGGTACATTAACCCCATCAGTGCGTGCGTCAGCCACTGGCCGATGCACGCTCATCCTCCCTAGTGCGGCCCACGACCAGTGGCCAATGCCAGGGAGCGGTTTGAAATATCCTCCCCACTCCCCATGCTGTGATGTCGCAATTTGTTTTCCCTGCTGGAGGAGGAAGCAGCAGGTAAGGCTGCTTTCTGTTTCGGTGGGGAAAACGGGCCCTAAATGTCCTCCCATCATTCGTGAAGGTCTTGTTTGAAAGGGGAGATTCTCCCCTTTCAAATGAGGTCTTCCTGAAAGGGTTTCCTGGCCCTGGATCACCAGGGATTACACTTGGGGTGGTCCGCCCCCTCTGAAAAGGGGCCGTCCCCCCCACCCCTGGGCATACATATTTTTTTAAATGTTAGTTTACCCCGGGGGCGGGGGCGTGATTCCTCCCCCCAAAGGGTTTAATTTATTTTTTATTTTTATGAAACTGGCAGGGGTTCTCCGTGACCAGGGCTGACCCCCTGTGGGCAATTCTTTTTAAATAGCTGTATGGTTTACCAGGGGGCCACAGTAGCCCTGCCCAGGGAAGCCATACAGCTATTAAACACTATATATAGATCTATATAGAGATATATCTCGATATAGATCTATATACAGATATGTATTTCTCTCTCTCTCTCTCTCTCTCTCTCTATATATATATATATATATATATATATATACATATATATATCATACCAAATCCTTTAGTAAAAAGGAAAAGCCGGGACACCATTGTGCTGCTGTGTATTTATTGAATCTTGTTTACAGCAAAGGAGGTGAAACTGTTTCCTGTGAACAAGATTCAATAAATAGACAGCAGCACAATGGTATCCCGGCTTTTCCTTTTTCCTAAAGGATTTGGTATGATATATTAGGAGTTTCCGGAACCCGGCGGGGACCGCTGCATCTGAGGTTTCACAATCCGGATTACGTATGGCAAGTATATATATATATATATATGTTTATATATATATATATATACATATATGCATATCCGTCAACGAAGGTTGCTAAGTCCTTTCGCCACAGCCCCGCAGACCGGGATGGGGTAGCAACCCCCTGAAATTTCAATCAAATTCTTCTCACTGTAAACGATCAGTATTCCGCCAAGTAAAAGGAAAGTCCCAGTCACATGGAAATTGCTATAGTGAATATTTTAATGGCACACACAACACTCAACGAGTTTCGGAAACAAAGTTTCCTTATTCACAAGCAACAAACGCATGATAGTTTTTGTTTATATGACAGGGCTACAAACTCCAATTATTATTGAAAGTGGACTACAAAGCCTTATACTTGAAGCAGGAACAAAACAATTATGGCTTTAGATGGCTATTTTTAGTGAATTAATACTGACAATTGCAATTTAAACAGTGTAAACAATAGTTCTTTATACTGTAATCATGTCCAAGTGGGTTGAATATTTCCTCAATCCTGAGCAACACTAAGGCAGTTGATATTTATATTACACTACTTAAACTCCAATTAACATTAAAAAATGGATTACAAAACTTATGCTTGAAGTAAAAGCAAAACAATTGCGCCATCTTCGAGTGGCTATCTTTTTGATGAATAATAATGATGACAATTTAAGCAACATCTCTTCATGTTACTCTCATGCCCTAGTGGGCTACATGTTTCCTCAAAGGGAATTGAACCTAATGTTCTTCTATACCACAATATTGGCATTACCATTATATATTTCTCAACTTAAATGAAAAAATCAAATAAGAAAGAAAAAGATTGCAGCCATACTAGACAATTGTTACACATATTGTTTCACAAACATTTGCCAGTAATTATACATATTACTAGGATTACTGTGTGTATTTTTCATTTAACCATATGAAAGTATACAATATCTCTTTTGCCTTCCATCGATCCAATAGTAATCCTGCTTGGAATTCAATTAATGTGTCCATCAATATTTCACCACCACTGAGACTGTGAAAAAAACAAATATAAAACTAACATTAAAACGTTTAAAAACATACTGAAAGATCAGACCACAGACAAACAGTTGGATCATGTATTTGGACAATGTCTCTATAAAATATATCTAAAAATTATTATATATACATGTTTCTCATAAAGAAACGGATACATGTTTTAAGGTAGAATGGGAGATACTAGTCACCTACATGTACTGCCATTTCTTCATCCAAATTAAGACCTATCGGGTAAGTGCGTCAAACCTTATAATACATTTCGACTTCAATCTTCTCAACAGTAAAGTTCTATTGCCTCCTCTTTCACTGATTGCAATTATATCCAGAACTACAAACTTCAATAAGTTAACTTTTTGTGAGTGCAACTCCTTGAAGTGTCTGGCTACTGGATATGTTTTAGCATGATGTACAAGAGCTCGAACATGTTCTATCACCCGTTTATTTGCTGTATGAATGGTACTTCCAATGTAAAATTTGTTACAATGACACATTAATGCATGGACACAGTAATCTGAAAACAAGTTAAATGCTTCCTAATTATATAAGGTTTCGGAATTGTAGGAAAATTTACCCTTTTTGTGTTCACACTGTGCCTACAGGCTTTACATTTACCACAAATATAAATGCCTTCAACAGGATTGTCAATTTGATCTTGTGATACTAAAGTTCTGCTCAGAGAGTCATTTAAAGAAGTACTTCCCCTGAATGTAAATAAGGGATAGTCGCCTACGTTTTTAGAAAATGTATCATCAGTTTTTAAAACTGGCCAAAACTTATTAAAAATCTTTCTCATTTTACTGGTGTTGTTGTGATAAGTTTTAATAAACCTAACTGATTGTTCCATATTATGATTTTTATTCTTCATAAGTAACAGATCATTTCTCTTGACCTGAGAAACTTTTTGAATTGCCTTGTCAATCGTAGATTTCTTATATTCTCTCTGAAAGAATCTCTCAGTCATTGTTTTTACTTCATGATGGAAAGCTTCATCTGAGCTGCAGTTACGTTGAGCTCTCAAAAGCTCTCCGTAGGGAATACTCTGTATTAAATTCTTAGGATGACTGCTGCAGGCATGAAGCAAACTGTTGCCTGCTGTTTCTTTTCTATGTAAGGTACTTGATAATTTACCCTTCTCCTTACAAATTATCACATCTAAAAATTCAATTGATTCCAAGTCAATTCTACACGTGAATTTCAAATTCCAAGAGCTATAATTCAATCTGTTGACATAGCCATATGCTGAGTCAACATCGCCTTTCCCAATATAGAAGATATCATCTATGTATCTTACCCAGAGGGCTACATGTGATTTAAAGAGGTCAATGCTCTTGACTACCTGTTCCCCCCACCAGCCCAAGAAAAGTCCTGCATATGTAGGATCATGTGCGAAGATTCAGTGAAAGAGGATACAGCGATAATACTATTCGCCAAGCTGTGAAGAAAGTTGAGGGAACAGTAAGGTCTGAAGTGCTATACCGTACACAACAAAATAATATACCTGATGAGAAGATTAGGTTTATTACAATCTACTCCAATCAAACGTTTAATGTAAGGCGAGCACTTACTAGGAGTTGGCATATCCTACAAACAGATCAGGATTTACAGGAGTATGTGTGTAATAGTCCTGCATTAACCTTCCGTAAGGGTAGGTCACTTAAGGATAACCTCAGCCCCAATATGGTGCTTAGCAGTATTAAACCTCAGAGTGGGAGATCTGGAATCTCAGGCTTTTTCTGCTGTCATCAATGTAAAGCATGCAGATATAGTAAGGACTCCAAGAATGTAACATGGGGCGCTGGTCAAGATGAATATATCATTAAGGGCTTTTACACATGTAACACAGATTTCTGCGTCTACTGCTTACGATGTCCATGTGATAAAATATACGTGGGCAGTACGATTCACAAAGCAAAAAAGAGAATGCTAGAACATGTAAGAGCCATACGTAACTTTGATCGTAGTTACCCGGTAGCACGACATTTTCATGAAGTACATCAAGGTGATGAAAGACAACTTACATACTTGGTTTGTGATCAGATTAAACTTAATTCACGAGGTGGTGATAGACAGAAAATGTTACGGGTTCTTGAATCAAAGTATATTATTAAATTCATGACTCTGTCTCCCAATGGGTTAAATTTAAGTGAAGAGATGAATACCCATCTGTGAGTTAAATAATGATTTGCTGGAGTTTTCTAAATTTCTTTGAGAGTTTTCTATGATATTATTGTAGTAATTTTGTAAAAATATTTGGTTTTAATATTAACTCTGACACTAGGGCGGTCATTCTGACCCTGGCGGTCAAAGACCGCCAGGGCGGAGGACCGCGGGAGCACCGCCGACAGGCCGGCGGTGCTCCAATGGGGATTCCGACCACGGCGGTAAAGCCGCGGTCGGACCGGCACCACTGGCGGGCTCCCGCCAGTGTACCGCCGCCCCATTGAATCCTCCAAGGCGGCGCAGCTTGCTGCGCCGCCGAGGGGATTCCGACCCCCCCTACCGCCATCCAGATCCCGGCGGTCCGACCGCCGGGATCCGGATGGCGGTAGGGGGGGTCGCGGGGCCCCTGGGGGCCCCTGCATTGCCCATGCCACTGGCATGGGCATTGCAGGGGCCCCCGTAAGAGGGCCCCTAAATGTACTTCACTGTCTGCTGCGCAGACAGTGAAATACGCGACGGGTGCAACTGCACCCGTCGCACAGCTTCCACTCCGCCGGCTTGATTCCGAGCCGGCTTCATCGTGGAAGCCTCTTTCCCGCTGGGCTGGCGGGCGGTCTGAAGGCGACCGCCCGCCAGCCCAGCGGGAAAGTCAGAATTACCGCCGCGGTCTTTCGACCGCGGAACGGTAACCTGACGGCGGGACTTTGGCGGGCGGCCTTCCCCGCCCGCCAAGGTCAGAATGAGGGCCTAGGTGTTTCCTTTGGGGGTGTGTTTTGGTTTTATTGTATTCATTTGTGATACAGGTATTAATATCCAATAGGATTATATAGGGTTACATAGTTGATCATTGGGAAATGTAATAAATAACTTTAGATATTTATTTATATCGTAAATTGGCTAAATTGTAATATACATTTGCTGAGATATTATGACCTATTTAACCGTTACAAGATGGCACTCACTATTACATTTGGATATATATTTGTATGGTGGTTTGAGTCCTTTCTTTATGTTTATGTATGTGTATTTATTTCTGCTGTTTGCAGCACTCCCCCATCCGTGAACAAGGCTACGGCTGAAACGCGTTGGGAGGAAGACCTAACTTTCTTTCAAATATAATTTGTAAATTGTCCGTCTTGTGTCTTGATTTCTTGTCCAAGTGGGTGAAGAAAATTGACTAATATATATATATATTCGCTACTAGTTGTCTCGCAGTTCGTGTCTTCAAAGCAATGCAAATACTCCAACCAAAGCTTTTCAACTGTGCCTTTTAGGAAGCAATAAAAAAGTCAAGCTAACTGTTGTGATTATGTTTCTGCTAGAAAAGGATCTGACTTTTGTCTAGTGGCAGTTTTGATGCCATAAAGTAGCGCAGAAGGTTATTATGCCTACTGCAAGGATCAAATCTGTATTTTATGTGAATAACTGAGTGGATTAGTAAAGACAGCCACTACCTGCGCTATAATACAGATGAAAAGTATGTGCAAGGGGGGCTATGGAGAGATGAAGGGCACCGTTGCTGGGTGGTAGTGAGGGAATCTGAGGAGGAGGTCATGGGAGTGGGAGCACCAATAATGATTGTTGGACTGGGCTCCGGAGGTGCTAAAGACTGTGACGATTGGTATGTGACAAGGTGAAGTAATAGTGTGTCTTTTTTGTTTTTTGAGTGTCTTGAGAGAACGTGCTGATTGACGGAATAATTGAAGGTAAGGTAACCCTTACTGTTGCACACATCACACACACACACACCAGCAATTTTGTGACTGTCTATGAAGGCTAGTGTTTTATAGGGACAGTTTAGCCAGTAGCAGAGATGGTGTCTCGTTGGATGACTGCTGCTTAAGCCCTAACTCAGGTTATAGAGGACAGCTCTGACATAGGATCAGAGACAGCAGATACTGAGACACCATCTGAGGGATAGGACAATGGCGCAGACTCTGGGAGTGATTTTTCAGTAAGACGAGTTCCATCCAACAACTCCTCTTCCAGTGAGTCTGAGGGAAGTGATTTTTTGTAAACAGAATTTATTGAAAAACTGAATAATTCTTTGTCATACATATAAGAATGGAAAAATAAGCACCAGTAGATCCATGTTACATAGAATGAGGTACAACAGCCAGGTAGGTCGCAAATCCACAACTAACTCCGCTTGCTATTGTTCATACAGTCAATGTTGCAATCCCTTCTGTTGGTACATATTCTGAACCATACTCTCCCCTCTCCACTTTAATAGTAGTCATGTATATGTAATATGGGGAAGAGATCTAGGTATGGTTATACATGGTTGCTGTGCCCTTGCAAATGAAGAGTCATGAAACTCAACATATGTTTAATTGCCACCCCCCTCTCATTCAAACTTGCCTCATGTGGGAGTGTTATGTAGTGTCCGTGTGCATGAGATCACGTGAGCCATGTAAGGTGTCCTAGTCTTGTGTCTCAGGGTTCGGCTCTGTTTATTCCGACTTCAATTCTACAGCTATGGGGGTATCAGCTATTGGATGTGTCAGTCTGTGCGGCTCCACTCCCACCAGGAGCTAGCTGTTCCTCCTGTAGCGCTATAGTGATCTGTTCCCAAGCCTCCTTTATCTCGGGGGATCCCCTTCCCCTTTTCAACTCAGTGTGCAGTGCTGAACCTTCACTATCAGCCCATTTCTTGAGTTCCCTTCTCCAGTCCCGGAGGTTGGGGCCACCGGGCTTTTCCAGTTCCTCGTCAACTCTCTCTTAGCTAAGATAAATGCAAGGTCTTGGAACCTGCTAGTGGCCTTATTTTTGGGGGTACGTGGAAACCAATGCAGCAGGCAACAAGCAGGTGTGCGTGCAATTTCAATTTCTGTGACTTTCGCCACCTCCGCCACCACGTGTCTCAATAGAACTCCAGTCGGGGGCAGGACCACAGCATGTGGAGAAAGTCCACAGCCTCTGTTCCACACCGGGAGCAGCCCATGTCGCCTACCCTGAAATGGTTTCACAGTCTCCGTGGGGTTAGGTAGGCCCTATGGAGTACATAAAATTGGATGAGCTGGAATCTGGCGTACCTGGATATTTTTGGCATTCTCTCCAGGATACGATCCCAGTCCGCCTCCACTATCTGAGTCTCCAGACCTACCTTCCACTTTCGTTTCCGGTCATTTAAGGGGGTCGTTGCTACCGTTCTAATGGTCTGATATAGTCTGGTGGCTGCTTTATGAGTACTCCCTGTAGACAGTAAGTAGGTGCTGAGACTGTGAGGAGGGTGTTCAACCGCCCCGATCTCCAGACCCTCCCAACGGAACGGGTGAGCACGCGATGCAGCAAGAAGTGACCCCGTGGAAGATCATATTCCTGTTGATAGTCCTCAAATGGTAGTAAGCTGCCCTCCTTATACAGGTCCCCCATCCGTGTAGCCCCAGCATCTGTCCATGCAAGCAGCCCCCTCCACTTTCCTGCTCTGGGCAACCATCAGAGCCAGGACATTAGTATGTCGGGGGAGTATGGCACAGCCAGTCCCGCCCTCCGAAGGCAACGTCGCCAGCACTGTCTGATAACAGCGACCACAGAGGCTAGAGCCAGTCCCGCACCTGTAGTATTAAAGAAGATTCCCGCCAGCACAGATATGGGGGACACCGCCAGACCACCACTGTTCTCCCCAGTGCCGCCATCCGCCACCCAGCGTACCAGCCATTGCAGCTGGGTGGCAAGGTAATAGGCCTCAAAGTCAGGAACCGACAGCCCCCCTCCGTCCGAGGTCTCTTCAAGGTAGTCAGCGCCACCCTGCGTCTGCCCCCTCCCCATATGAACACGGTGATCGCCGTATCCAGTTCTCTGAACAGTGCGTGC
Source organism: Pleurodeles waltl (assembly GCF_031143425.1). Taxonomy (NCBI): domain Eukaryota; kingdom Metazoa; phylum Chordata; class Amphibia; order Caudata; family Salamandridae; genus Pleurodeles; species Pleurodeles waltl. Next base: position 620,420,380 of record NC_090437.1, on the reverse strand, counting down.
GGTATCCAGAGTGGGAGAGTGGCGAAATAGTACAGCAGCCGGGGCAGTGCCACCATTTTGAGAAGCGCAACCCGTCCAGCCACAGAGAACGGAAGCGAGCCCCAGAATCCGAAGCCTGACCTCAGAGCCCTGACGGCTCTTCCTATATTACATTCCAGAATATCTGGATGAGAATGATACACGCGTATGCCCATACGAAATGCAACAGGGTTCCGATTTCACTCCACCCATTTCTGTCGGTGGATCCCATCCCGCTGTCAGTGGTAATAAGAATGATTTTTGCAAGTTTACCTTCAATCCTGACAACTGACCGAACAACGCGAGCAAAGCCTGTGTCCCCTCTCTCTCCGGGCCATTGTCTTGTAAGAATAAGAGTAAATCATCCGCGTATACTGCAATTGCGTGGTGATAGTCGCCTCTCTATGTCTATTGCAAGGACTGCCGACATTGGTTCCGAAGAGGCTGCAGTATCATTAAGATGACTCAACCGACGTATATTCTAGACAGTACTCCTAGTAGAGATGAACCCCATCTGATTCGGGTGAACCAACTTTGTCATATAGGGCATTAATCTCATTGCTAACACTCAACTCAGTATTTTATAATCCGAGTTAAGCATAGAGAGGAGTCTATCAGTCCTGCCATCATCAGGCGGTTTACCCGGCTTCAGCAGCAGCAGTATCAGAGCCTCTTTTGTCGAAACCCGGGAAGTGTCCCACTACACGTGCCTCATTGTACAATTGCATTAACTTAGGGGCGAGCACCCATGCGTATGTGGCATAGAACTCAATGGGCAAGCTGTCCGTGTCTGGGGTTTTCCCACAAGCCGGTCCTGCAATAGCAGAACTAATCTCTGACAACTCAATGTCCCTTCCCAGAGCGTCTTGCGCCTCGTCAGTTAGGGTCTGGGGTGGCAGTGCTGACAGGAGATCCTGTAACTCAGCTGTCGTCCCGCAGGATGAAGTGGTATATAGGGTAGTTTAATATTTGCGAAAGTAAGAGTTTATATCGGTTTGGTGGTAGAGCTTATCTCCCGAAAGGGTAGTGATCTCCATGATGGGAGTTCCACATTTAGCAGGGTTGGCCAGCCATGCTAGGAGCGCCCCTGACTTATCTCTTTCGGCATGTGACCTCGCCATTTCTTGTTTATAATCGAAGCACCGAAGCGTCTCCGTGAGGTTCGCAACCCTGTCCCTGGCCTTCCGCTCCTCTCCCTGCAACTCTGGGTGATCCGGAGATAGTTTCTCCGGTGACCTAAGCTCCCTCTCGGCCACAACTATGTCCCGCAATAAGGACCCTCTAATCCCCATAGAAGTTGCCATACAATGGCCATGCACTACCACTTTGAATGCTTCCCATAATGTCTGCGATGAGGGGGCAGTGGATTCATTGTCTTCAAAGTAGTGAGTGATGAGCTCCCTAATCTGTTCACGGAATGCAGGGTCCTCTAGTGAGTCCGGTTTGAGTTGCCAAGTAGGTATTTGTGTAATGACTCTTGCAACAGGACCGGATTGTGATCAGATATAGTTTTCCCCAAGTACTCCACCCCCGCAACTGCACGTGCACCTCCTGGATGCTTAAAAAGGTATCAAGCCACACATGCAGGTCATGGGCTGTGGAATAGTAAGAGTATTCTCTGGCCTTTGGGTTAAGAGTTCTCCAAGTATTTATCAGTTGCCACTCTGTCTGCCACTCTGAGAATTGTTTAGCTAGAACGTTCACCGGGGAGTCCGGTGGCGGCGGGTGGGATCTATCGATACCAGGGTTGGCCACACAGTTAACATCTCCCCCGAATAATGTTGTGTGTAGCATGTGAGGTGCTAAAATATTCAATAGTTGGCTAAGGAACGCACCTTGTTCTATGTTAGGAGCGTATACATTTATCAGCGTTATGTCACGTCCTCCCAGGCAGCCGGAAGCGACAACAAAGCGCCCAGCGGGGTCCGTCTGTGTACTAGTAACCGGGAATGGGACTCTCGCCCTTACCCATATCAAGGCACCTCTTGCGTAAGCTGAGTAGGTTGTGTAGAATAATTGTCCCCTACATCTCCTCTGCAGCGCAGCGCCCTCCCCCGCGCTAGGTGTGTCTCCTGCAGCATTACTATATGTACCTCTCTTCTACACAGACAGGAATATAACTTGTACCGTTTGGTCATATTATGCATTCCCCTTATATTCCAAGAAATCACTTTGTACTCCTGTGGATAACCCATTAGTCACATCACTCCGCACAGCTGCCATCCAGTTTGATGACCCAGACCATCGCACCTTGGGGACACAGTCCTTCTACAGGAATGACATTTAACAGTTCCCTTTTTAAACAACAAGAACTCCCTCAACTCCCCTTCCCCAGGACAGGAGACAGAATGATTCCCCATCCAAACTGTTACAAACCAAAGTCAATTTGAAATAGGCGGGCAGAAAGAGATGCCCAAGCCAACTAAAGAGCAAAGCTCACGGCCCGGGGTTGGTTTCCATGTCTTGCTGCAGGCCTCACAAATTGTGTGTCCTTGACGCCTAGATTCCGGTAAGATTTCTGACACTGGGACAGCCCATCAGATGATGCTCTCCGAAGTCCCTGGTGTCACCACTGGCAGTTCCAGGCTCATAGTCACTGAGCTTGCAGACTCTACCTCCGAGCCCTCTGTCTCCCTCGTCGTACTCACGGTGCATGGGCTGTTGTTCCTTTGACTGAAGGAGGCCACCGCGGCTCGTTGTCTCTCTTCATGAGCCTCCTCCGATGTGGGCGCCGTGGTCCCCCGTCTGGGTCCCTTCGTGCCCCAGCGTCTGCTTCGCGGTCTGGGGCCTGGGGGCATCCTCGCTACCGTTGGGCCTCCCTGCTCTTCCGGCCAGTCTCTCGCCTACTGAGGTGTGCGAAAGAATGGTGCTCCACGGCCATCCGCCACTCTCAGTGTGGAGGGGAATAGCATAGTGTATTTAATTGCTGTAGTTGTTTCTTGATCTCTAAGTACGTTGTTCTCTGTCTCTGGACCTCTCGAGAAAAATCAGGGAAAATGCGAATCAAGTTATTTTCTATCCTTATTTGTCCAATCTTTCTAGCCTGTGCAAGGATGTGGTCTCCGTCTCTGTAATGCAGCAGGGGGGCTATCACCGGTCACGGCGCAGCTCCCGGAGGAGGAACCCGCGTGGGCACTCTGTGCGCCCTCTCGAGGGCAAAGAAGCACGAGAGACCCTCCAGTGCCACACTCTCTGAAATCCATTGCTCCAGATATTCAGGTAGGTTGTGCTGCTCAATTCGTTCGGGAAGACCTATTATTCGTATATTGTTCCTCCTAGATTTGTTTTCCGCATCTTCAGCGCGGGTTATTAAGGTCTCTGTTTGCTTCTCCAGTTTAGTGATCCAATCCTCGGCTGCAGTCAGCCCAGGGTTAAGGGCTTCCAACATTCGTTCCGTCGTCGTTACTCGCTCCCCAAGGTGATGTTGATCCTCCCGGAGCAGCCCCAAGTCTACCGCCAGTGAGTCAATCTTTCATTCAAGGCTTTCCCTGGAGAACGTAATTACTTGCATTATGTCTCCTAGCAAGGGTCCCTCAGAAGAATCCTCATCCTCCCCGGTTCGTGGCACCTTGGTAGGGGGGGACGCGGGGCAGCTCCGTTGCACGCCAGCATCACCCATTGTGTCTTTTTTCTTCTCCGTTTTGCCCATCCTGCGAAAGAGGGGGTGCACAGCCCCGGCCTAGTGCAGCCGATCGCCCCAACCAATGTCTGCAAAGTATAGCTGTCCATCCCAACGCCGTGCGCTGTCGTCCGGCGTCACAGTCCGGGGCCAAGGGCCCAGCCAGGCGCCCCCCAACTATTTACTCTCCCCGCTCTGCACAGCCCTGAGGCGGGCAGGGGGAGCCCAGAGCAGCCTAGTCCACAGGTCCCCCCCATTGGTAATGAAGGTGAGCAAAGTCCCACAAGGGTGCACGCCCATCCAGACAACCCAATTCGTGCTCCATGCGTTCTGGTGTCCTGCTCGCCGCTGGCATCCGCCATCTTAGAGTCAGGCGGCCCTGAGCTCCAGCCGCCTCCTCCTCCAAGCATCACCGCTTGTGGCTCAGTGGTCGTCAGATCGCCGACGGTAGACTCACCACACGGCAGGGGTCTGCCCGATGCAAGCTGGTCAAGAAGCCAGGCCCTCCCGCCGCAGCGCTCCCGCCATCTTGGAGTCAGGCGGCGCGCTGCTGTTTCCGACTCTGACGGGTAATCTTCGTTTTTCAGGCAGGCGTCCGCTCATAAGTCCGGGTCCCTACCTCCTCGTCCCCGGGACCCGGGAAATTCAGCCTTTATCTCTGGCAATGCAGTCAGGATGGGCTGCAATCGGAGGGTCCGGGCAGGAGCTCTCCCTTGTGGTTGCTCACTCCATGAGCACCAAGCCACGCCCCCTGATTCTGAGGGAGGTGATGAGGACAGTCCACAGTCTGTGCAGCAGGACAATAGCGGGTTAGCCCAACCTAGAGAGCAGGAGCATGCGGCAGCAAGCACAGAGAGTGTGCTCTCTTTGGAGCTCCCCAATTTAGTTCAGCCCCAAATTCCAGAGCACAAATCGTGTTGTGGAGACATCAAAATTATCTATCACAAAACAACCTGGTTTTGTAAGGCAGGCATCTGCATTTTTCGTCCTGGGCTCGGCGCCTATATGGGAAAACCTAACAGACCCAGACCTTTCTGGAAACTAGACACCCGGGGGAGTCCACAGAGGTGTGGCTTGTGTAGATTCCCCAAAGGTTTATTACCCAGAATACCCTGCAAAGGTGAAATGTTGAATAAAAACTCAATTTGTTCTTGCATTTCTGTAGCACAAACTACAGGAATATGCTGGGATTCACAAAATACCAAAGACCCAGTGCTTCCCCACCTGTTCTGATAAAAATGCTACCCCACTTGAGTGCTTGTACCTATTGCCTGCGTCAGGAATGGATCACCCCACGGTCAACAGTTGCCCTCATGTAAGGACTAATTGACCGTTGTGTGATCCATTCCTGATTCGGGCACTAGGCCTACCCACACAAGTGAGGTACTGTTTTTATCGGGAGACTTGGGGGATGCTGGGTGAAAATAATTTTGTGGCTTCCCTTAGATTCCAACACTTTTCATCGCTGAAATGTGCAGAAAACGTGTTTTTTAGCCAAATTATGAGGTTTGTAAAGGATTCTGAGTGACAGAACCTGGTGAGAGCCACAAAAAATAGGTCTGTTTTCTTTGGGAAAATGTGATGTGTCCATATTGTGTTTTGGGGCATTTCCTGCCGTGGGGACTAGGCCTACCCACACAAGTGAGGTACCATTTTTATTGGGAGACTTAAGTAAATGCTAGGTGAAGAGAAGTTTGTGGCTCCCCTCAGCTTCCAGAACGTTGCAGCACCGAAATATGAGGAAAATTTGTTTTTATAGCCCAATTTTGAGATTTGCAAAGGACTCTGGGTGGCAGAACCCAGTGGGAGCCCCACAAATCACCCCATTATAGACTCCCCTAGGTGCCTTCTTTCCATAAATGTACAGGTTTGGTAGGTTTCCCTAAGTGCCGGCTGAGCTAGAGACCAAAATCTACAGCTAGGCACTCTGTAAAAAACTCCTCAGTTTCCAATAGAAAAATGTGATGTGTCCACGTTGTGTTTTGGGGCATTTCCTATCGCGGGCACCAGGCCTACCCACACAAGTGAGGTACCATTTTTATTGGGTGACTTGGAGGAATGCTGGGTGGAAGGAAGTTTGTGGCTCCCATCAGATTCCAGAACTTTGTAGAATTGATATATGAGGAAAGAGTGTTTTTTAGCCCAATTTAGAGGTTTGCAAAGGATTCTGGATGACAGAACCCAGTGAGAGCTCCACAAGTCACCCTTCTGGATTCCCCTAGGTGTCTACTTTCCATAAATGTAAAGGTTTGGTAGGTTTCTCTAGATGGCGGCTGAGCTACAGCCCAAAATCCACAGCTAGGCACTTTGTGAAAAACACATAGGCCCTTATTATGACTTTGTTGGTAAATTTCAAATACCGCCGCGGTGACTGCCATCAACATACCGCCGTGGAGGCAAACATTTGTCCACCAGATTATGACACATACACACAAAACTGACAGAAAGTAGCTACAACCACAAATCCGCCAGACCCACTGAACGCAATAAACTGTTGGAACTAGCATCCATTACGTTCCACCACCAAAACAACGCCCTCCAAATAATGATCCACCAAACACCACAACAGACGGCGGTAAACCATTGGTGATGCACACCGCCAAGGCAGGAATGGTCACCCAAATACGAAACAATATAAAATTTGCCAGAACAAAAAAAAAATTACTTGACACAAATACACACACACCCCACACACCCACCAACAGCACTATAAAACACCCCCATAACACCCACAGACCTTTGCAGACAGGAGAAGACCACCACACCATGCCACGTCAATCCCAGAGAGAACTGTACACACATAACACAACTACCCATACATCCGTCACGCACCACACACCACACACACTACCACATCACACATCACCCTCTGCAAAACACACATACCATGTCCCCACAAAGACACCCCTGTTTTACTGATGAGGAGTTGCGGGTCATGGTCGAGGAAATAGTCAGTGTAGAGCCACAGCTGTTTGGAGCACAGGTACAGCAGATCCCCATTGCCAGGAAGATGGAGCTATGGTGGAGAATCGTGGACAGGGTGAACACAGTGGGACAACATCCGCACACAAGGGATGACATAAGGAAGAGGTGGAATGACCAAACGGGGACGGCGCATTCCATTTCAGCAAGGTACCAGCTTGCCATCAGGAGGACTGGCAGTGGACCCCTACCTCCTCCCCCACAGCTAACAGCATGGGAGGAGCAAGTCTTGGCAATACTGCATCCTGGGGTACTCACTGGAGTAGCCGGAGGACTGGACACTGGTGAGTCACCATTAACAATCTATCACCTCCTATACTTGCACGCAATCTCACCCCCTCACCCTGACTCCCTTCAGCCCACTCCATCCCACACAGTGCTCCACCCCAATTACCATACCTAAATGTCATACCCACTGCAAGCACATCCCTTCCAGCTCTGCATGCACACCAACCACCAATGTATGCACAGCATGGAGACCTACCAATCCCACAATACATGACCATAAACACCCAAAGGTGGGAGGACAATACCTACACCATTGGGAAAGCTAGAAATGTGGAATATGGCACAGACAAGTACCTTAACACATCACTTGCATCCCCACTGGTGCCCCAGCCAATGACAGTGGTGAGGAGGTGCCATGGCTACCCAGTCCCCCACCAGAAGATGACCCCAGTGATGGCAGCAACTCAGGAGGTCTGGATCTGGATGAACTCCCTGGCCCATCTGGGACCACTGGTCAGTCGGCTACCTCATCCCATATCCAATCCACTACAGACCCCCCTCCGAATCAAACACCACAACAGCCAGCCAACTCCCCCAACCCTCTGTCCCCAGGACACGTCAATCAGTAGTTTGCCCACCTGTACAGGGACCGAGCCCACAGCACACAGGCAAGACAATGAGGGTCCTGGTGTCAGTGGGAAGAGGCACACTGTTCAGGGGTCACAGGCACGGGGCTAGGGACAGTCGGAGGACAGTTGTGTGCCGTGCGAGGACAGGCCCTGGGAACCCACTGCCCAGGAGGCACTCAAAAATGTCCTTGGGGCATACCAACAGTCCCAGAAGAGGATGTGTCAGGTGCTCAACATCATGCAGGAGAACCAGCGGTGGCGGGGGGAACACCACCAAGAGGTCATGCAACAATTGCAGGCCTTGAATACCACCATGGCCTCCATTGCAGGGGTGCTGGGTGATATGGCCAACATCATGCAGGAGTACACAGCACACCAGCGGGTCCCTACCACTAGCCAGTGTACAGATGAGCCCTCCACATCTGCAGCAGCTAGTGGACAGGAGGCCCTGCCACAGGACTCACATACCATCAGTACCTCTCCCCCTGCAGAAGGTGAACCACCCATTCCCTGTGACCTAGACAGACACCAGAGACAGTTCCCAAGATCACCGCCTGAAAATGAGCCCCTCCAGAATGTCCCCCTTGTGTTCCACTGTGTCGCCTTGCTCACTTTGAACTGACATTGCTCCTCTTCCCATGGCCCATTGGACACTGGACCTGTGCTACAAACAGACTGGCCCACTACACTGGACTTTTCCCAACCATCACCTTACTCTATTGCACTTTGCATTGTATACCTAACTTATAAATAAACACCCTTGGACACAACTTGAGTAACAGTGCTTTATCAAAAAAGAAATGTACAATGTATTGAACTTTATTAAACTGCATGATCCTGTGCAAATGTCCTGTAATATGTGAATCCATCCTACAGCAGTCTGTGTACATCACAGTATTACACTGTTGTAACCACACCAACATCTGCAATAAGGGAAGGCATATGTGACAGCCAGTTAGGATGCAAAGGTAGTGGCTGGCATTATACTACAGCCACACAGCACATCACTTAAATGGAGAAATGTAAAGTTCAACAGTCTTACCTGAGTGTCATTGGAAGTACTGCTGAATGATATGTGCCATGTTGTTCACATCCTCGTCCTCTTCATCCTTCTCACTGTCCCAAGTGCCCACTGCTTCCACATATGCATTGTCACCACCCTTTTCCTGCAGATAGGGCACATAGCATCTGAGGGCCAGATTGTGCAGCATGCAGCACACCACAACAATCTTGCAGACCTTCTCAGGGGAGTAGCATAGGGACCCACCTGTCAGATTGAGGCACCTGAACCTGGCCTTTAGGAGACCGAAGGTGCGTTCAGCAATCCTCCTGGTATGCCCATGAACATCATTGTACTTATCCTCAGCCCCTGTTCTCAGATTCCTAACAGGAGTCAAGAGCCAGGACAGGTTTGGGTAGCCGGAGTCAACTGGAAGAAGTGAGGGACAAACATAAGCCTTTCAAAATGCCATGGTTACGACTCCTGTAGGCATACAGAGACAGAGATTGGGTGGGGACTCAAGCTCACCTATGAGCCACACTCTGTACCTCTGTAGCCATGCCATCAGCTGTGAGATGCTGCTATTCCTCTGGACAAAGGCATCATGCCACGATACTTAGCAGTGACGTGCGAGATGTACGGATAAGCAAGGCACACCATCTGAACATTGAGAGAGTGGAAACTGTTCCTATTCCTGTACACCTGTTCATTGGCCCTGGGAGGGACTAAGGCAAGATGAGTTCCGTCAATGGCCCCAATCACATGTGGTATGTTTCCCATTGCGTTGAATCCAGCCTTCACAGTGGGCAAATCATCAACCTGGGGGAATGCGATGTAACTGCACATGTGTTTGAGCAATGCAGACAAAACCCTTCTAAGCACAATAGAGAACATTGGCTGAGACATTCCTGCAGCCAAGCCCACAGTCATCTGGAAAGAAACTGTTGCCAGGAAATGGAGCACTGATAGTACCTGCACAAGAGGGGGAATTACTGTGGTGCAACGGATAGCAGGTAGCAGATCAGGGTCCAATTGTGCACACAGCTCTGTGATTGTGGTCCTGTCCAGATGATAGGTGAGTATGATGTGCCTATCCTCCAGTGTAGCCAAGTCCACAAGGGGTTTGTACATGGGTGTTTGCCTCCTCGTCCTATTCCTCCACAGTGATTGTTGCCTATGTGAGTCAAAAGTCATAAGGGTGTGACAACAGGACCTATGGACACACAAGATCAGAGTACCCAGAGCATGTATGTGTCAGACACTAGAATTGTCTAGGTGTGTACAGTTGACACCAATGACGCACATTTAAATTCAAAACATGAGTACTAGCAGGAGATAAATGGCAACCGCCTGTCCTGTATACAGTGACAGGTTGAAGTGACCTCACTCTGCTGGTGTTATGCGTCATGGTGGAAGGCGGTCTGCACCGCCACGCAATTCTTCATTGGTTAACATGGGGCTCTAAGGAGTACAGGAACCAATGAAGATCAATGCCAGCAGTGACAGTGTTCACCGCCGCGGACATGACCACTATTTTCTTCCTTCTACTTTACTTGATTCCAGACTTTCCACTGGACTACATCTCCACAACCTGTGCTGCTGTGACCTGTGTCTGGAACTTTCCATGGCCCGTGCAACAGGGGAAAGGGTCCCAGCCTTCACGTGCGAGGAGTTAGAGGGGCTCGTGGATGGGGTCCTAACCCTGTATGGACAGATGTATGGGCCTCTAGACCAACAGTGAGTACATCATGGGTAGGTTGCATGCAAAATTGCTGCATGTAGATGTATGTTTTGCCTGGCAGTGTGTCATTTAGGGGAGGATATGGCTGCAGGCAATGTGAATGAAGAGGTCTGGGTCATGTGTGTGCTTATGGGGCAAATGCAGTATATAGGCTATATGTGTGACAGGCGGGATTGTATGGTTCATGGTGTTCTTCTGTCTGTGTTTCCTCTGCATGTCAGCGCCCATCAGAAGAAGGGGTTATGGCGTGCCATCGACAAGGATGTGTGGACCCTGGGTTCCATAGCCAGTGACGCACACACTGCAGGAAACAGTGGGAGGACCTGAGACGCTGGGCCTGGAAGACCACGGAGGCCCAGCTGGGAATAGCCTCCCAACAAGGGAGGGATGCCCGTTGGAGCCTGATCCCCCTAATGGCCCGCATACTGGCGGTGGCCTACCCAGAGCTGGATGGGCACTTGAAGGCAGCACAGCAGCCACAAGGGGTTGAGTACATTGTGTGTGATATTCATCATTTTTTGCCTGCCATTGGATTTGGGTGCAGGGTTCTAGTCAGTGAATGCCCCAATATGCCAGTTTAGCTGTGTGGTCCTGCTTAGGTATGTAGGGTGGTATGCATATTTGGAATTGCTAAGTAGCTAGCTTGCCATGGCAGACAGGGCTTAGTTGGTCCCAGTAGGTTTACAGATGGAAGTGCTTTGGTCATGCCAGCATAGTACCTAGCCAATGGTATGCCACTGTGGTCCATACTGCCCATTCTTAGTCCCAGTGAGTGATAGTGATGTGTGTGCCATCTGTGCTGTTTGTGCTGTAATTGACCCTGAGCTCCCTTTCTACCACCCTCTTCTTTTGCCTTCATGTCCATCTGTGCATTAGCATTATCTGGCGAAGGAGCAGGGGCACCGGCGAGTGAGGGAGCTGCAGCCCACGGGTCCCAGGGGGCAGAGTACATCGATGCCGAGGGGACAAGAAGGACAGAGGGTGAGGGGAGCACCACAGGGGAGACAGGAGCTGATACAACTGACTGATTCCTCCTCCGATGGAAGCTCCCTTGTGGTGGTGGACCCCTCTGGGACCACCCCGGCTCCTTCATCTTCTGCCACCCCCCTACCAGCACTGCCCTCCCAGTAGCCCCCACTAAGTTGCCTGTGCCTGCTCACCCTGGAGGGTGGGTGTGTCTTTCACCCCAGCACCTCAGGCCCTGCCCAGTCAGCCCTGCTGCTCTCAGTGAGGAGGCTATTGGCTCCTGAGATCCATCTCTGTAGGGCAGTCAACCATAGTGAAGTCATCCAGGGGCTGGCATCCCAGACGCAGCAATGCAATGCCTTCCTGGAGAGCATTCACGGTGGCTTGGAGGCCTTACAGAAATGGTTTCAGGCTCTGGCCTCCTCTCTGATGGCAGCCAGTGTCCCTGTTTCTTCGCCCCCCCCTCCAACTACCTCTTCCCAGTCCATGTCCCCTCTCCCCCAACCCATCCATGCACACATTCTGACAAGCATGCACCCAAAACAACAGACAGGACTCACACAAGCAAACAGAGGCACCACACTTCAGTCCACAAGCACACACACAGCCAACACACAGATGCACACACAACATCAGCCACTGCCTCCACTGTCTCCCTCTCCTCTTCCTCCCTCACACTCACATCAGAACTCACACCTGCATGCACAGCATCAACAGTCCCAGATCATGCCACCTGCACAGCCTTGCCCACAGTCACCACAACAGCAGACCCACAGACATACACCCCACACACTACATGTGCAATGGCCACCACCACCATCACCACCTCATGCAGCACACCCACCTCACTTGCAGACACCACCACAGCATCCATCCACACTTCCTGTTTGTCCTCTCCCACCCTGTCTCACCCCCCCTCCAAAGACACACAAATGCTCCCACTCAGGCCCCCAACAGCCATCCCCTCACACATGCACACTGTCCATGTACCTGCACCCAAGTCCAGCACACCTCCATCTCCTACAACTACTCCCTCTACCTCCACTCTCGTACCTCTTCCCACATGCTGCCCCACTGGTCCTAAGAAGGTTTTCCTTTTCCACCTTCACCTCTTCCCTCCCCCACCCCCGTCCTGCCCGAAGAGGAAAGAGCCACCCACCCATCCCAGTACTTCCAGCTCCAAACCGACTCCTGTTCCTCCCCCTAAGTGTACTCCTGCTACTAAAATGAAGAAGGGTGGCACTCCCGCCCCCCATCTCAAGGCTGCTCCTCCGCCCCAAAGCCAGAAAGGCAAGGACCCGCCCCCTCCCAAACCAAAGCCTAAGGACCCCCCTGCGAAGAAGAAACCTCCCCCACTGCCCCTGAGGTGCCTGCCTACCAATACCATGATGCCCCTGCCCAGTGGAGTGACTGTGCTACCAGGAGTCAAGTTGTGCATTGGACGTTGCCCTGTGGCTGATCGCTGAGATTGGACTGGCCAATGGCCCTTTGTTTTTGTTGCCTCAATTGTTGTGGGTGCAGGCCCAGCGAAATACAGAGGTTGGACCTAAGGCATGTGTCCTGGCTTTCTTTACATCTGGCTGATGTTGCTGTTGTTTACTCTGCAGATTCTTCTGGGTGTGCGGTGTGTGTATGGTGTGTGTTGTGCATGTGTGTGTGTGTCACTCTCCCCTCCCTCCCTCCCTTGTGTGGTAGGCGGCTGTACTCACCATCGTCGTCTTCATCAGCGTTGGTGCTCCTGGATGGCCATGACGTGGTACAGCATCTGGACGACTTCCAGTTCTGGTTCCATGGCGGCCACTGACTCCTCTGTGTCCCTGGAGGTGAGTGTCTCCTTTTATATGATGTGTTTCTGCCAGGCTTTTAGTGGCATTGCTAATGCCCCGGAAATCCTGGCAGTCTGCTATGTCATAATATGGTGTGCAGATCCTTGTCTTCCGCCTGCCTGGAGATAGCTACGGTCGTGTTCAGTGGTCGTACCGCACTGGTGGTTGGGGTGGTACTTTGGCTGTCTATGAGAGGGATCACTGCCATGGTCATAATTTGGCGGTCATTACTGCCGGCCTGGTGGCGGTACTACCGCCATTGCTGGCGTGACGGACAGATGACTGCCAATGTCATAATGACAATCATAATTTTTCAATGGAAAAATGTGATGTATCCATGTTGAGATTTGGGGCATTTCGTGTCACGTGTACTAGGCCTACCCACACAAGTGAGGTACCATTTTTATCGGGAGGCTTGGGGGAATACAGAATAGAAGAACAAATGTTATTGCCAATTGTTTTTCTCTACACTCTTGCCTTCCAAATGTAAGGCAGTGTGTAGGAAGGAAGTCATTTTGAGAAATACTGTGTAATTCACAGACTAATACGGGGACCCCCAAATTCAGAGCTCTGCAAATAACCACTGTTTCTAAACTCCTGATCTTGTGCTCATATTGGAAATACAAAGGTTTCCTTGATACCTATTTTTCCACCAAATTAATTGCTGTATACCCGGTATACAATGAAAACCCATTGCAAGGTGCAGCTCATTTATTGTCTCTAGGTACCTAGGGTTCTTGAGAAACCTACAAGCCCTATATATATCCGCAACCAGAAGAGTCCAGCAGTCGTAACGGTATATTGCTTTCAAAACTCTGCTATAGCTGGAAAAAGTTACAGAAGAAAATGTATGGCTCTTTTTTCACCCCAATTTCAATATTTTTTTATCCTAGCTGTTACTTTCTGTAGGAAAACTTGAAGGATCTACACAAATGACTCCTTGTGGAATTCAGAATTTTGTCTACTTTTCAGAAATGTTTAGCTGTCCACGATCCAGCATTGGTTTCACACCCATTTCTGTCACTATCTGGTAGGAGGCTGTAAGAACAAATAATAGTAAATATGGGGTATGTCCCAGTAAAATGCCAAAATTATGTTGAAAAATTTGGTTTTCTGATTCGAATCTGATTGTTCCTGAAAGCTGGGAAGATGGTGATTTTAGCACAGCAAACTCTTTGTTGATGCCATTTTCAGGGGAAAAACCACAAGCCTTCTACTTCAGCCCTTTTTTCCCATTTTTGTTTTTAAAAAAACGAAATATTTGTTGTATTTTAGCTAATTTCTTGGTCTTCTTCAGGGGAACTTACAAACTCTGAGTACCTCTAGAATCCCAAGGATGTTGGAAAAAAAAGGCCACAAATTTGGTAGCTTTTGTGGACAAAAAGGTATTAGGGTCTTAGCGCAAACTACCCCAAATAGCGACAAAAAGGCTTGGCACAGGAGGGGGAAAAGGCCTGGCAGTGAAGGGGTTAAATATATGAAAAATAATAAACTTTATTCATTCTCAAAAACATATTAAAATAAAAATTAATATTAATTACATTAATTTTAACCTAGAATCAATAATGAAAAATGTTATAGTAGAGTAACTCATCAAATTAAATATTCATCAAACAATTTAATAATTAAATTGTATTAATTTAATTGATAAATATTATTGTTTTCAACAAAATGGGGAAAGTCTCACCCTCAGTAGGATTTCAATATTAATTAATATTCAGTAATTGTAATCAAACGTTGCTTTTCAATTGATTTAAAATCATTTCATATTTGTATTGACAGTTTTTTTAAACATGTATTTTTAAAAAACATAAGTACATGCAATTATAAAATAATAACATTTAAATGAATATAACTTTTAAGGATAAAAACAAGTTCTAGAGGTCAAATTAATCTAATTATTTTAATTTCATTTAGCGATTGGCAGTGTGTGATGTGAAACATATTCAAAGGCTGAACCCAAACCTTCCTAGTTTGTAGTATTTACCGTTTTCTTTACACTCTTTCGGTCCCTCTCACTAACTATTAAAGCTCTGAGTTTGTTGGAGTCCAGGTTCATTTTATCACATCAGATAAATAACAATACCTGTTATAAGTTATTTATCGTGTGCAATAAATGGCACGAGTTTCTGGGGAATAACATGCAGATTGTTGTATTCACTACAGCAAAATCTGCATGCTAGGTTAAATATCATACACTTTTCTGGAACATTTAACCTGCTGATATTCAATTGAAGGTGAGATACTTAACACACTTGTTAAATACCGTATGCTTTAAATACCACACAACTCATAATTGTAAAACAACGGCCCACTCTTCATTAGGCCCTAAGTAGTAAACTTACATATGTGGAAGCTAAAGTTTCAACCTTGAGGTTTATGAATTGCATTTTATAGTAAGTATCTAGCACTAGTGCAGTACTACTTTACATTTATTTATTTCTTTATATCAAGTTTTATATAGCGCAAACAAGACCTGCCAGGGTATCACAGCGCTGTACAGGGAGGTGATACATAGATAAGAATAGATGCACATAGTGAATACAGTACATGTGATGTAAAGTTAAGCATACAAAATGAGTAATAGAAGAACAAGAGCATAGTATATATAAAGTAACAGAGATTACATAGTGAAATGGATAATTGCACTTTTGCCGGTTACATGGATAATTGCACTTTTGCCGATAAGTTACACTGCAAGCAAACTTCTGTTTCCTTTTGTGTGTCTGCTTCGCGTTCATGGCGTCTGTCGGCCTGCTTATGTGAAACTCTTTTGTTTTTCAGTTTATGTGGCATGAAAAGTCCGATTAGGAGTTTAAAACGCTAATAGCTCTAACTCGAGCAATCGGGACACCCATTGCATTGCAAATGCTTGTTTGAATTAATGCAGTTTGTGAATCTGCCCTCTGTTTGTGGCTGGGTGCAGGGCTCAATTTGGAAGGAGGGAGACAAGGAAAGGAATGAGGAAGTAATGAATGCTTTATATAGCATAAGTAAAAATTGCAAGGATATTCAAAGACCAGCAATCTTTATTCGAACCCTCAGTACATATTCACAGCACGCAAACCAACCCACATACGCACAAATGCAATCTCACACACACTCACCTGTTAACAGTTATTACTGTGGTAAACTATACATATATGGGTGGATACGAGAAAGCAGTTGTAACACTCTATATTCGTGCACTTTGTATCAGCCTTTTTTCCAAACAAGTCTCCTTCTCTGCCTACTTAATGCCTATCTGCTGACATTATTAAAGATTTTCTCAGGAACCATGCCCACCTGCTTTTAGATCCTCAGGGCTTTCATAGCTAAGGCACAAATATCTTTTCAGCTTCCCATAAATACAGTGATGAAAAATATTTGGCAGTCCTCCATTTTTAGAGAGTGGATTTTGGCAAAGGCAAGGAAGTAGACAGAGCTGTGGAGCTGACACATGAATGACAAATGGTTTTACTATTCAAAAATGAATTTATGAAAATAAGCAAGAGAGTGCTCAATTCATAGGAGGTCGACTTAGAAGCTTCCAAATGTGATACCCAGTTATGTTACAAGAATATTTTTGAGGTTTCCCACCTTATTAGCAGCACGAGGAATGGTTCACATGAATCTATGCATCATGTATGCTTGGAAACACTGAAGTACTGATTCTGTGGCATGCGGCATGAGCTTACAGTGTGTCACTGCTGTAGAACATTTATGAATAACTAACATTTTCACTTGATGTTTCACACCAAATCCAAGTTGACAGAATTGGGGCCAGATTCAGTACAAAGTGGTGTATCGCGGTGCTGCACCACAATTTGCAGCATTGCGCTGCATCCCTTTAGAAACGTAGGGATGTGCCATATTTACTCAAATACGGCATACCCCTGTGTTTCCCCCTGCGCTAAATATAGCTGCCAATGCAGGCATCCTTGCACCATAGTGCAAAGGTGTCTGCATTGAAGGGAATGAATGTGTATGTGTAGGAAGGTGTTCCTTCCTGCACATAAACAATCTACAATGGTGATTTAGCACTTCTATGTGTGCTGCAGAATGCAGCGTACATAGATGTAGCAAATCGTCATTTTTGAATGATTGTTTATGTGCAGCAGGGGACACCTTCCTGCACATACACAATCATTTATGGCCTTTTGCTCTTTTGACCTGTGCTACAGAATGCAGCACACATGCAAAAAGCAAAAACAAGGAGGACTAAAAGTATTCCTCCTCCTTGTGCCATGCTAACGCCACCCCTGGGGTTGTATTAGTTTTTGGCGCTGCCACAGATTTCCGACTTCTTGTAAATCTGGGTCAGCATCAAAAGCAATGGGTGTTGTGGTGGAATGCCACCACCAACACCCATTGCACACACTCTGACGCATAAAACTGCATTGGAGGGACACATATTTACAAGGTGGGGTTAAGCCACAAAAAGTGTTAATGTAGTGCACTGCACTGCGCCACTGGAGCATCTAAAAAATTGATGCTCCGGTGGCGCAAGGGCCTTGCAAATCCGGCCCTTGATATCATAGCAATTGAACCATAGTCCTAATGCGAGTAAAAAACTTGGGTTCCACCCGCTAATTTGATAGTAAAAAAATCAGCCTTTAATTGGGATGAATGGGGCACTCATACCTGTGAGCCAGGTACCACTTCACTTACTGCACTATCCACACGTATGGCCTCGTACCAAATAAATTATGAAGATTATTGACATGCATTGGTGTATTTATTATTTCACAGTATGGACTATAGCTGGTGGTGTGCTGCTTTGAGTCAAAAAAGTTTAGTGCTGTCACATGCATACTTTTTTCTATCCAGCTCCATATTTACGGTGCATAGCCATGTGGTAATACAAATACAAATAAAGTGGCACCATGCACCCTCTGCGTTATTCAAAAAATCAATTTGCTGCACTGTAATTTGAAAAGTCATGCCAAGCAAAGGAAAACAATCAGAAACCACTGTCAACATAGCAAGGAAAGAAAGCAGTGCAAAAGCCAGGCACAAGCCAGGAGGGTGGAAGGGAAGTACTAGGAAGAGGAAATGGAAGTTCACCCACAAGGCATGAGAAAGATCTCCTTGTTACATCTAAACTCCCACATGTGAAGATGGCTGCCCTCTGGAAAGGCATCATTGATATGGTCAATGCGATGGTAACAACACGCAGGACTGTGGAGAAGAGGTGTAATGGTTAAAAGCAAATGCAAAGCAGAAGTTGGAACTGAACAGCATGCCCTTAATGGCAACAGGTTGTAGCCCAGACACCCAGCAGCAGCTGATGCACTTGGAGGAGCAGATGGGGGCATTGATTGGGCCTAAGATGGTTGATTGCATTGACCGCACAGACACTGCTGATCTGGAGCACAGCAGCACAATTCTGTTTAAGTAAACTAGCAAAAAATCATGTGTCAGCAACTGGGTAATGTGTCAAGACAAAGGTATGAAAAATACCAGGTGCCTCACATACACACCATCTTTGTAAGGTTGGCTATTCCATTGTGAGTTAAAAAGCAACTTGTCTGCTGTGTAATAGGCTAGACTGTTGGGGAGTGTGTGGTAACTCCTGCAGGCATGGAAGTTAGGTTTACAAATGATTGGTGCCCCATTTTTGCAATGAAATATGGATGAATTGCAGGTGTGACCAAAGTATGTTGGCCATATTAATTTGTAAAAGGTATACAATGTATAAAATTGTAAGATTGGACAAACAGTTAATTTCGTTGACAAATAATTTCAAGTAATGCTGACACACTGCCCTCTTAGCTTCACAACACCTTCAGCTGAAACACTGTCTGGTTTCTCTCCTCCACAGCTGCTCACACAGTGCTCCCTACAGACCTTGGCCACTTGGCTTATGCCCTGTCTTCTCTGCTTCTTGCCCCCCATCTCACACAATGCTTCTGTAAACATCAGACCACTAATGTGAATTATTGCTGGGGCATGAGCCCTGGGGCCACATAGAAGTTTATGCCTAGTCTGATAGTCCCAAAGGGAAGTCAAGCTGTTTCCTGTGTGGCAGTCCTCAGCTAACGTCACCATGTCATCATGGACCCCATTAACAGGAAATTCAATTTTCATTACTAGCATAATACATACTGAAAGTTGTAGTTTTGGTTAAGCTCAATGAATAAAACATTGCTGAAAATACCTAATACAATGCGCTGGTCAAGGAAAGGTGAAGATGTGTGATGACTAGGTTGTTGTGTCCCTGATGAGATAGACTCATTTGCTAATTATAGAGTACTAGTCTGATGGAGGAAAGAAGAGCAAGAGATAATCTCCACTCACATTTCATGAACTACCTGACAATACAGCTGAAGGTCACATGCTGGCTCATAGCAGATCATCACAACACCTACGACAGCACCTGTACAGGTTGTGTGTACAGATATAAAGGGGTTTAAGCGGTGGGCCTGGGGGGTGGCGGAGGTTACCTGTTTTTTCTTCTATTTGAATGAGGGTTCTGCAGTAGTAAAGAGTCAGGGTATTGTTTTTTTTTGGTATTGTATGGTTTTGATTATCTTTTAGGGTACAAAGTTGTTAGGATCAGGAAATTTCTCTATGTGTATTTTTAGAATGTATGCTTCTGACTTGACTCTCACTCTAGCGCCTTGATACCTGTAATTTGGTGTACGCCTGAGCATTATAAATGTCAGTTCATTCATTCATTAATCTATAAATTGTAAATTCAAGGGGTGAACATGTGAGTCTGTTAGTTGGATTTAATAGGATAAAAGCAGGATAGAAACGGTAAGAGCCTAGAAAGTGTATTTGGGAGATCAGAGTAGTAAAAAGAGGTTTGGGATGAGTCAAATGAGAGATAGAGAAGGGAAGAGTCTACAAAGGGTTATTAGGGAGATCATAATAATAAAATGAGGTTTGGGATGACTGAAAGGAGGGATAGAGGAGGGAAGAGTTTAGAAAGGTTTAATAGGGAGATCATAGTAGTACAATGACTTTTAGGATGAGTCAGAGATTGGTGGTAAAGAATGTATTGAGGCAGGTATAGGATGAGACAGAGTAGTGCATTGGAGAGAGTTAAAGGTTTTTTTCCCTCTACAGTAGGAGTGAAGTAATAAATATATAGATACATAACCATATGGAAATATATACATATATATGGAAAATAATAAAGAGATATAAAGTTGTATTATATAAAGTCCCATATGTGCATATGTGGATAAATTGAAACTCAGACTCTCACGTGTTGCATTTTTATGCATTTTTTTTGTTTATTTATATTTATTTCATATTTTCCCCAATATTTCAATAGTGAAGCACTCATAGATACAATTGTTATGATCATATTTACACATTGTGATAGATAAAACAAAATAAAATAAAAAGAGACCCATGAGCATCTAATCAAATACATTATATATATCTTATCACACACTGCGATAGATAAAATACAGCAGAGACCCATAAACCTATAATCAAATAACGTATATGTAACCTATGCTGTGACCTATATACATGTTAAGCGTGAATAATATATATTTTTTTAACCATAAGCAATATGTACAATTGTTAAGCAGACATATGAGAATATCTATATATTTTTAAACCATACATAGTATATGTATTTGCACAAAGAAATACACATATCTAAATCCATACATATAATCAAACTATATATGCTTCCATACCCAGGCATATGCTGTACATTTGTATTCTGAGAATGGTGGTCATGAAGGAAAGCGCCAACTCTTGAGTAGTCTTCTGAAAATAAGATAGTTATCTGTGAATCTTATGTGTGGGGGTAATGAATGCCAAAGTGTGGCTGCTTGAGCAGAGAAAGATGTACCACCCAAGGTGCCTCTTCTGGAAGGGTAGATGTGGGCTTGTGGCTTTCCATATAGGAATAGTAGAGGCCACTAGTGTAATCAGGTTTAGACAATACAAGAGAGATAGTAGCTTGGACCTTGTCTGGAAATCCTAGATGGGAGAAGATGTGTTGCAGAGTTTTCATAGTAATCAAGCTTGATCTTGCTAACAAATCCACTTGGGCATCATTGACAGCTTTTACTCCATGGCAATTCCAAAGTTTCTTACTACCTTGGATACTTTAGAAGGTGCTCCCAGATCATTATACCAGGCACAGAGTGGGCCATAAGGTTTCCTACTTCCACATGTGAGTATTTCAGTTTTGAATGCACTCAATCTGAGATGGCTCCATGTCATGCACTGATCAATGGCTCTGAGACAACTGAAAGTTTTTGAGTTTCCAATGTCTTCGGGGCTTTCCAGTTTAAGTAGTATTTTTCGGAGGAGTGGGTTCAAATCTCACCTCTCTCACTAATGTAAGAAATTGAGTTGTTAGTTGACTGGGGTGTGAGCCCTGGTCAAGTAGCAATCACAGTCCTTGTCAGGCTAAGGCACAAGTAAACTCCAAATTAACCTATGCTCACCCCCTGGTAGCTATGTACAGTAGTTGTGCAACACTTCAAACAGTAAAACTACACCACACAAACAGTACCCTACACAGGTATAAAAAATTGAGCATAATTTAATAAATAAAACAAGACCAAAGTGACAAAATCCAATCAGTATAACTCAAGTTGTGAATGTTTTAAGAATAAACTGTAGAATAGCCCTAAAAGCATAAAGCACCAACTGGGGATATCTAGTCATACGTTCAGGCCGACCACAATGGAGCACAGGCCAGCTACTGGGACCCAGATAGACCCAACAAACAAAGTATCTTAAATCCAGGTTGCAGGGCGTGACATAGAGCTGCATCAAAGATGCGCTGAACAGCTGGAGTGATGTGTTGGTTCCGATATGCAGTGCAGCTGTGGTGTGAGGACCAGTTGCGTAGTCATTGAGGATCCCATTGACAAGACTTGCAAATGCGAAGTCTGATGTTAGGGATGCAGTGAGTAGCTGCCTTGGTTTAGAGGATCTGTGAGGCTGCACGTGTAGTCTGTGTCATCTTTGAGGCTCCCGTCGACGAGGGATGTGAGGACCTGGACAGTTCTTAAGACAGTGGAGGCAATGTGGGTCTTCGCTTCAAGCCCAATCCACGCAGCAGCAGCAATGATTTGGTTCTACTCAAGGGTGCACCGATCCGGAGAGGAGATGTGTCGGTTCTGCTGGCAAGCACCTTAGGCTCACTTCCAAGGGTCAGGACTGGGGGGGCACCACTTGGCAGGGTAGACTCACAGAGATCAGAGTCCGGATGAAGGTGCAAGGTTGTTGGAAGCCTGTTATGTCAATGCGGCTTCAGATCTGGAGGCCAACTAGCCCTTGGAGTTCCTCTGGGTTCAGGAGATGCAGGTCCAGTCCTTCTTACCTAGGAAAGAGGGCAGCAGGTCAGCACAGCAGGGCAGCAATTTCTTCATAGCTGTAGTCAAGCAAAGTGACAGCCGTTGTAGCATCACAGCAGTCCTTTTTCAAGGCAGAGTAGCTACAGGTCCAGCAGTGTACTGAAGTGGTGGTGTCTGGGGTTCTCCTTGTATAAATAGTTTTGCCTCTGAAGTGGGGAGAATCTTCTAGAGTCATTTTCTGAAGTGCCCAGGTGTCCTGCCTTCCCTGGGTTGGTTCCAGACTAACTACAGGGGGTATGAAGCCCTTTGTGTGGGCACAGGACACAGTTTATTCAAGTGTAAGTGAGGCTGGGACCAGCTCCTCCCTGCCATCCTGCCAGTGATGGCCCATTAAATCACACCAAAACTCCCATTGTGTGTGGATGCCTAGGAGAAATACACAAAGCCCAACTGCCAACAGCCATGTGACCAGGGATAGGCTACAGGCACCAAATGGCCAATGCGAGAAAATGCCACCTATCTAAAAGTATAACAAATGTAACCTGGGACTAGTTTCAGGAGAGCTGATTGCAACTCGATTTAAAAGGTCTGTAACCAGTTCAAACTAATTTCATGTTTTTAGATTAATTGATAACCATTCAAATGTAAGGCAGTATTGGCACAATTACATAAACACAAAAGATAGGCTGGATTTTGTATGAAAAGAATAATGTTTATATTCATTTCAGTTTACAAAATACAAAATTTGTGCAATACGGCGTAGTCTGAAAAAGTGAATCTGACAGTGTAGATGATGCAGTGATCACATACAATTGTACATAAAATAAAATCACAGAATACACTGTTTGTTTCCCAATAGTCACAAACACAGATGGTAGACGTGTGGGATAGCCTGTTACTTATTGCTTCTACCTAATCTAAAAAAAAAGTGAGTCCTTCAACCATGTGAGAAAACTTTGTCAATATTTCGACCTCCATTTATTTATGAGGTCTCCTCAGGACGTTGTTGTCCACCGCTCACATCTAAGAAGTTTAAGTAAATCATAATTAAATCTGAATTTAGCCCTAATTTGTTCTAATAATTACACTCAATTAAATGTGGTAGTTCAAAACCAAATGTAGGAACTACAGCATGCTGTTTATTACCAGCTATTATGTGCCAAGTCACCAATTCCACGTGTTAGCGAATACATTTGTTTCATGTAATCCATGACCAAAGGTGCCCTGATTGGTGACAAAAACAAACAACTGTGAAATGAGCATAACAAATCGCTCTTAAGTCCACCCAACACACACTGCTGCTCAAGCATGTCAATGTGCAGTACCTTGTTGTTGTAGAGTGGCGAAAGTTCCACTTATCATACGAGTAGTATAGCAGTTTGAGCTACTGTGTGAAAATTGAACAACATACTCATGTGAAACCAACACAAATGCATTAATTTATCTAACAAGCCTCCATGATGATGAAGTATACATGTGGTACTTACAAATTTCCATTCTGGTCTACGGGGCTCTCTTCCCATCTTAATCCTAACCTGGTTCCATTATTTGCTGTGGGTATAATCAATATTGTAAAACAAATTATAATCATCATATTAAACTGATGAGAGTCAAGTCCCTCTGTCAGCTTATTAATATAATGAATATATCATGTGTGGAACTCACCAAATAGTCAAGAAGCCACTCTACTGGGCTAAGGCCCTCATTACAAGCGCTGCAGTAAATGACGCCTACCTCCGTGCTGACGGCCACCAAGATACCGTGACCGCGGCTGTATTCCTCTACGGGTATTATGACCCACACTGAAAAATCCGCCACTATACAGACACCCACACCAGTCCGCCAGACCAAAGGTCAGTGACGTACTGGCGATAGCAAAACCCACACCGTCACGCCAACAGGAATACACCCACAGCATCACGATCCATGAATCACAGCAGTGGTCTTTCAACCACGGTAAACCATTGGCGGTACACATCGCTGTGCTCAAAACCACATTTACAAAACTACACCACATTATACAATTCAAACTACACACAACTGACACATATACACACACCACACTCACACACTCACACCACTATAAAACACACACCCACATTACCCACAACCCCTTAGAGCAAAAAAACGAATGCACAGAGAGAGACAAGGCAGGAGCACCCACTCAATCAGAGGCACAGAACACAATCACCCATACACCATTCATGCACATCACAGCATACACCACAGCACATCACCCCACACATCACCCCACACATCCTCACACATATCACTCGCACCACATCCATAGCATCCCAAAGACACCCCAGGTTTTCTGAGGAGGAGCTAAGGGTAATGGTGGAGGAAATCATCTGGGTAGAGCCACAGCTTTTCGGATCACAGGTGCAGCAGACATCCATAGCTAGGAAGATGGAGCTATGGCGGAGAATAGTGGACAGGGTCAACGCTGTGGGACAGCACCCCAGAACAAGGATGACATCAGGAAGAGGTGGAACACCTACGGGGGAAGGTGCGTTCCATGGTAGCAAGAAACCAGGTAGCCGTACAGAGGACTGGCAGTGGACCCCCACCTCCTCCCCCACAACTAGCAACATGGGAGGAGCAAGTTTTGGCGATAATGCATCCTGAGGGCCTTGCAGGAGTAGCAGGAGGACTGGACTCAGGTAAGTCATATCTTTACTATTATATCCCCACCCTACCTGCATGCCATCACATACCCCCACCCTTGCCCTCACTCCCGTCATTCCATCACCTCACATATACCCCACCATCACAACCCACCAATCCCAATACCAAGCCCTGCATGCAACACCAACGCATGGACCCCCATCACAGACCTGCATGGACACCCATCACCACAGCATGCCCGGTAAATCACCACTCACACAAGGCCAAGCTGACAGGAAAATCACAATCATAGAGGGAAACACACCCATGCACAATATGGCCCACGCAGATACAATAAGACTGCATTTGCATCCCCAAAGGACCCATACTCAACGTCACCGCAGAGGAGGTGCCAGCTACATCCAGTCCCCCCACAGAAGAGGCCCACAGTGATGAAAGCAGCTTTGTACGCCTGGATCTCGATGACCAACCTGGCCCATCCGGGACCTCTGGACAGTCGGTTCCCCTGCCACAGTCCCAACCCACCACAGAGCCTCCCCCCTCAGGAAACACCACCACAGAACCCACCCAGCGGGCCCATGCCACTGTCCCCAGGACACGTCAATCAGCAGTGTGTCCACCACTACAGGGACCCCAGGCCACCCCACAAACACAGGATGATCAGGGATCTGGTGACAGTGGCAGTGGGCACACAGTTCAGGGGACAGAGGCACAGGACAACAGGGAAGCTGGGAGGACTGCTGTGTTACAGGGGGAGGACAGGCCCAGGGAACCGACTCTCCACGAGGCACTCTACAACATCCTGGGAGCATACCACCATCCCCAGGAGACGATGGGCCAGATACTGGCCAAGCTGCAGGAGACCCAGGGGCTGCAGGAGGGACAGTACCTGGGGATCAGGGAGGACCTAACAAAACTATACGCCATCCTGGTCACCACTGCAGGGGTGCTGGCAGACATGGGCAAGACCATGAGGGAGGCAGTGGTACAACAACGGGTGCCTGACACTAGCCAAACTGAGGAACAGCCTTCCACCTCCGCCGGCGCTTGTGGACAGGATGCCCCACCACAGGACCAACAGGCCACCAGCACCCCAGCCCCTGCAAAAGGAGAACCACCCCGCAAAAGGGCCCTGCGATTCAGGCAGAAGACAGAAAACATTGCCAAGACCCCCGCCAGGAAATAAGACTCTCCTGATTGTCACCGTTGTGTCCCACACTGTCACCCTGTCCACCTTGAACTGCCATTAATCCCTTTCCTATGCCCCATTGGACAATGCACCTGTGATACCAATAGACTGGACTCTAACCTGAACTTCCTTCCACCATCAGCCCAGCCCCTTGCACCATCCCCTCTACTTATGAGCACCTAAATAAACACCCTTGGAACAAATACCAATCTGGAGTCTGTCAAATGATTCAAATATGTATTAGTAAAATGTTATCAAAGCATTGCAACTCAAAAGTACAGTGAAATATACTTTAGGATGACCTCTGGTGGGCAGCAGTACACATAGCAGGAGCCAGAATGGGGCACAGAGATCTGAAAATGGAGATGGCAAAGGGTATAGTCTGTGGCCATACAGAGAGGGAAACAGGCATCCTTGTACAATGTCCAACAGATAACTGAAATGTTAAGTGAAGTTACAGTGTCTTACCTGTGTGTCACTGGAAGTACTGCCGAATAATATTGGTTTTGTTGTCAACATCTTCTTCCTCTGCCTCCTCTTCCTCACTGTGCACAGGCTTCACCGCTGCCACAAGACCATCTCCAGGTACATCCTCCTGCAGAAAAGGCACCTGGCGTCTCAAGGCCAGGTTGTGCAACATGCAACGATGATCTGGCACACCTTCTTGGGTGAGTAATACAGGGATCCACCTGTCAAATGGAGGCACCGGAACCTGGCCTTCAGGAGGCCGAAGGTTCTTTCTATAATCCTTCTTGTACGCCCATGTGCCTCATTGTAACGTTCCTCTGCCCTCATCCTGGCATTCCTCACTGGGGTCAGTAGCCATGAGAGGTTGGGGTAAACAGAGTCACCTGCAAATATAGAGGGACAACTGTTAGACACACACTACCGCTTAGGGACAACCCCATACCCAGACACCTACTCATACTGTGTGGGAACCTTAGGCTCACCTATTAGCCACACCCAGTACCTCTGGAGTTGGCCCATCACATATGGGATGCTGCTATTCCTCAAGATATAGGCGTCGTGCACAGAGCCAGGAAATTCGGCATTCACATGGGAGATGTACTGGTCCGCCAAACACACCATCTCAACATTCATTTAGTGATAGCTTTTTCTATTCCTGTAAACTTATTCATTTCTCCAGGGGGGCGACAAATGCCACATGTGTACCATCAATGGAACCAATGATGTTGGGGATATGTCCCACAGCATAAAAGTCAGCTTTCACTGTGGCCAAATCCTCTACCTGGGGGAACATGATGTAGCTGCGCATGTGTTTAAGCAGGTCAGACAACACTCTGGTCAACACGTTGGAGAACATTGGCTGAGACATCCCTGATGCCATGGCCACTGTTGCTTGAAAGGAACCACTTGCCAGGAAATGGAGCACTGACAGGACCTGCACTAGACGTGGGTTGGTGGATAGCAGACATCAGGTCTGGCTCCAATTGGGCACACAGTTCTTGGATTGTGGCACGATCAAGTCTGTAGGTAATGATAATGTGTCTATCCTCCTTTGTTGCGAGGTCCACCAGGGGTCTGTACACCGGAGGATGCCCCCATCTCATATTCTGCCTCAGCGGATGAAGCCTATGGAAGAGAACGGTGAGCAGAGGATCATATTCATACTTATATTGCACTAATGATGAATTGTTGACTTTAAAGAAACAGTATGTGAAGTCAAGAGTCTGTTGATGTGCCAATGTCTGCTGTGACGCAGTTAGGTGCCATGCCTTGTGCCCCCCTGAAATGGCAGCTGCCTGACCTGTGAGGAGGGACAAGTTGAAATGAGGTAATTGCGCTGGTGTTGTGCGCCGTCGCGCTAGGCGCTCGATGACCGCCGCACAAATTTGCAGTGGTTATCACTGGGCCCTATGGGTTCCAGGAGCCAATGGCGATGTACGCCGGCGGTGACGGTACGCACCGCTGCGGACGTCACCGCTATTTTCTATCTAATCACTCTCTTGCTACCTGACCTTCAACAGAAGAGGACCTACACTGCAAGTGCTGCTGTGACCTGTGTCTGGAAGTGGCAATGGCTCATGTGTCTGGGGAAAGGGCCCCTGCCTTCACTGCGGAGGAGTTGGAGAAACTGGTGGATGGGGTCCTACCCCAGTACACGTTACTCTACGGTCCTCCAGACAAACAGGTGAGTACACTGTGAGCATGATGCGTGGGCCATGAATGTATGGACTGCTGTGTGTGTAAGCCACATGTAGGGGGGGCTGAGGAGTCCTGGCCAGAGTGCAGCATGTAAGGTGGTCAATTTATGTGCATCAGGGGATGTGTGGGATTTGGTGGGCAATGAGTATGATGGTCCGTAGAGGTAAATAATTCCCCTTTTCTGCTGTCTTTTCCCTGCAGGTCAGCGCCCACCAGAAAAAAGGTATTTGGTGTGCCATCACCAAGGAGGTGCGGACCCAGGGGGTCTTTCACAGGCGGAGCACCCACTGCCGGAGGAGGTGGGAGGACCTGCACTGCTGGGCAAAGAAGACAGCGAAGGCCCAGCTGGGGCTGGCCTCGCACCATGACCCCCCTGATGTTCCGCATCCTGGCGGTTGCCTATCCGGACTTGGATGGGCGCTTGAAGGCATCACAGCAGCCAAGAGGGGGTGAGTACAGAATATGAAACCTGACTTTGTGCGCGTTAGGAGGTATCTGGGTGGGGGATGTGGGCTGTGGGTGCCCCTAGCCCAGGGCGAACATGACAGGGTAGGTCCCTTGTTGGGCAGGCTCAGAATCACTCCTACCCAAACACTGTTGGCAGCCATCTACACCTGGGCAGGGTCCTGTGGGTTTCAAGTGTGCAGCTAATGGCGTTAGGCATTGAACACCATGGGCTGGTGACTGTCTTAGGAAATGGTTGGGCATGGCCTAGTGCATAGGGCTCCTACCTGTGTGTTGTGTACGCCAACGGTAGTGTTGTTGCTGGCATTGACCAAGTGTATCCTGTCTCTCCCCCCCTTTTTGTTTTGTCACCCTGTCTTTGTATGCATTAGCATCATCTGGCGGAGGAGCAGAGGCACCGAAGACGGAGGGAGCTGAATCCCATCTGGGCCTCGAGGCCGAATCCACTGAGGGTGGGGGCACCAGTGGGACGGAGGACGAGGGGAACACCACGACGGGAACAGGAGGGGAGACCACAGACAGCGACTCCTCCTCTGATGGAAGCTACCTGGCGGTGGCGGACACCTCTGTGCCCACCCCAACAACAGGGACAGCCACCACTCCCCCTACCAGCACTGCCCTCCCAGCAGCTCCTCATCGTGTTTCCCGTGCCCGCTCACCCAGGAGGGTGGGCCTCTCCTTCGCCCCAGGCACCTCAAGCCCTGCCCCAGTCAGCCCTGCTGCCCTCAGTGAGGAGGCTATTGACCTCCTGAGATCCCTCACTGCTGGGCAGTCAACCATTCTGAATGCCATCCAGGGTGTCGAGAGGCATTTGCAACAAACAAATGCATACCTGGAGGGCATTCACTCTGGCGTGGCGGCCCAACAGAGAGCATTTCAGGCTCTGGCCTCAGCATGGACACCCATCACCACAGCGTGCCCAGTAAATCACGACTCACACAAGGCCAAGCTGACAGGGAAATCACAATCATAGAGGGAAACACACCCATGCACGATATGGCCCACGCAGATACAATAAGACTGCATTTGCATCCCTAAAGGACCCATACTCAACGTCACCACAGAGGAGGTGCCAGCTACATCCAGTCCCCCCACAGAAGAGGCCCACAGTGATGACAGCAGCTCTGCACGCCTGGATCTCGATGACCAACCTGGCCCATCCGGGAACTCTGGACAGTCGGTTCCCCTGCCACAGTCCCAACCCACCACAGAGCCTCCCCCCTCAGGAAACACCACCACAGCACCCACCCAGCGGGCCCATGCCACTGTCCCCAGGACACGTCAATCAGCAGTGTGTCCACCACTACAGGGACCCCAGGCCACCCCGCAAACACAGGATGATCAGGGACCTGGGGTCAGTGGCAGTGGGCACACGGTTCAGGGGACAGAGGCACAGGACAACAGGGAAGCTGGGAGGACTGCTGTGCAACAGGGGGAGGACAGGCCCAGGGAACCCACTCTCCATGAGGCACTCTACAACATCCTGGGAGCATACCACCATCCCCAGGGGACGATGGGCCAGATACTGGCCAAGCTGCAGGAGACCCAGGGGCTGTAGGAGGGACAGTACCTGGGGATCAGGGAGGACCTAACAAAAATATACGCCATCCTGGTCACCACTGCAGGGGTGCTGGCAGACATGGGCAAGACCATGAGGGAGGCAGTGGTACAACAACGGGCGCCTGACACTAGCCAAACTGAGGAACAGCCTTCCACCTCCGCCGGCGCTTGTGGACAAGAAGCCCCACAAAAGGACCAACAGGCCACCAACACCCCACCCCCTGTAAAAGGAGAACCACCCCGCAAAAGGTCCCTGCGATCCAGGCAGAAGACAGAAAACATTGCCAAGACCCCCACCAGGAAATAAGACTCTCCTGATTGTCACCCTTGTGTCCCACACTGTCACCCTGTCCACCTTGAACTGCCATTAATCCCCTTCTTATGCCCCATTGGACAATGCACCTGTGATACCAAGAGACTGGACTCTAACCTGAACTTCCTTCCACCATCAGCCCAGCCCCTTGCACCACCCCCTCTACTTATGAGCACCTAAATAAACACCCTTGGAACAAATACCAATCTGGAGTCTGTCAAATGATTCAAATATGTATTAGTAAAACGTTATCAAAGCATTGCAACTCAAAAGTACAGTGAAATATACATCAGGATGACCTCTGGTGGGCAGCAGTACACATAGCAGGAGCCAGAATGGGGCACAGAGATCTGAAAATGGAGATGGCAAAGGGTACAGTCTGTGGCCATACAGATAGGGAAACAGGCATCCTTGTACAATGTCCAACAGATAACTGAAATGTTAAGTGAAATTACAGTGTCTTACCTGTGTGTCTCTGGAAGTTCTGCCGAATAATATTGGTTTTTTTGTCAACATCTTCTTCCTCTGCCTCCTCTTCCTCACTGTGCACCAGCTCCACCGCTGCCACAAGACCATCTCCAGGCACATCCTCCTGCAGAAAAGGCACCTGGTGTCTCAAGGCCAGGTTGTGCAACATGCAACATGCAACGATGATCTGGCACACCTTCTTGGGTGAGTAATACAGGGATCCACCTGTCAAATGGGTGGGCCATGAATGTATGGACTGCTGTGTGTGTAAGCCACATGTAGGGGGGGCTGAGGAGTCCTGGCCAGAGTGCAGCATGTAAGGTGGTCAATTTATGTGCATTAGGGGATGTTTGGGATTTGGTGGGCAATGAGTATGACGGTCCGTAGAGGTAAATAATTCCCCTTTTCTGCTGTCTTTTCCCTGCAGGTCAGCGCCCACCAGAAAAAAGGTATTTGGCGTGCCATCACCAAGGAGGTGCGGACCCTGGGGGTCTTTCACAGGAGGAGCACCCACTGCCAGAGGAGGTGGGAGGACCTGGCCTGCTGGGCAAAGGAGACAGCGGAGGCCAAGCTGGGGCTGGCCTTGCACCATGACCCCCCTGATGTTCCGCATCCTGGCGGTTGCCTATCCGGAGTTGGATGGGTGCTTGAAGGCATCACAGCTGCCACTCCCCCTACCAGCACTGCCCTCCCAACAGCTCCTCATCATGTTTCCCGTGCCCGCTCACCCAGGAGGGTGGGCATCTCCTTCGCCCCAGGCACCCCAAGCCCTGCCCCAGTCAGCCCTGCTGCCCTCAGTGAGGAGGCTATTGACCTCCTGAGACCCCTCACTGTTGGGCAGTCAACCATTCTGGTGTTGAGAGGCATTTGCAACAAACAAATGCATACCTGGAGGGCATTCACTCTGGCGTGGCGGCCCAACAGAGAGCATTTCAGGCTTTGGCCTCAGCATGGACACCCATCACCACAGCATGCCCAGTAAATCACCACTCACACAAGGCCAAGCTGACAGGGAAATCACTGAAAGCACTGATGGTAGCCCTTGTTCCTGTGTCTAGCCTCCCCCTCCAACTTCCTCTACCCAGACCCAATCCCCTCAAACCTAGCCTATCCCAAGCACACCTTCAGACCAGCATTCCCCAAATCAACACACAAAGGTGGCTCAGGCAAACATAAGCACCACACCTCATCTCACATGCATTCACACAAGCACCATACCCATGCAGGCACACCAACATCCACTGCCTCCACTGTGTCCCCCGCCTCCTCTTCGTCCAGCTCACTCCCAGTATTGTCTCCACTCATGCCTGCAAGCACTACATCCTCATCCACTACCTCCATCACCAGCACGCCCATTACAACACACCCCTCACTGGCAGTCACCACCCCCACAACTATGCACACATCCCCTGTGTCCTCTCCCAGTGTGTCTGTGACCCCTCCTCCCAAAGTACACAAATTCAAGCAGCCACTCACCCAACAGCCATCCACCTCACAAAAGCATCCAGCCCATGCACCTTCACCCAAACTCAGCATAAAGACACCTCCTACAACCACTCCCTCTTCCTCCACTCGCAAACCCTCTCCATCTTCCCACCCCAAACCTTTTCCTGTCAAACTTTGACCTGTTCCCTACCCCCACCCCCCATCTTTCCTGGGGCCAGGGTGTCCAGAACCCAGCCCAGCCAGCACCTCAGCCACCAAGTCGCCTTCCAATGTGGAACTTGCAACTCCCAGAGGCTCAAATGGGGCACCCGTCAGGAAAGCTAGTGTACCACCAACCCCTGCAAAGGATCAAACCATTCCACCACCTGCCAAGGTGAAACAGGGGCCAGCATGCTGCAAGAGCAAGGAGCCCGACCCACCCAGCAAGGCCTTCTCCAAACCTCCAGCTGACAGAGCCAAGGGCACAACACAATCTGCCAAGGGGAGGAAGGGGAAGAAAATCGAAGGCAAGGCACTTCAACCGATGGAGGATGCATGTGAAGGCCTGGTGCTCACCAGCAGAACTGCCAGCCCCGCCACCTGCACAGCGTGCAGCACCACCAGCAGCCCTGCTGCAAGCACTGCCACCTGCACCGCCGCTGCCACCACTCCTGTCAGCAGCAGTGTCCCCAGGGGCAGCCGTCCGTGGCTGCAGGAGAAGGGCTGGAGCGTCCCTCCACCACTTGCAGCACCAGCACTTGCACCACGGCCAGCACCGCCAGCATCCCTGCCACAACCAAGGCCTTCTCCAAACCTCCAGCTGACAGAGCCAAGGGCACAACAGAATCTGCCAAGGGGAGGAAGGGGAAGAAAATCGAAGGCAAGGCACTTCAACCGACGGAGGATGCATGTGAAGGCCTGGTACCCACCAGCAGAACTGCCAGCCCCACCACCTGCCCCACGTGCAGCACCGCCAGCAGCCCCGCCGCAAGCACCGCCACTTGCACCGCCGCTGCCACCACTACTGTCAGCAGCAGTGTCCCCAGTGGGCAGCCATCCGAGGCTGCAGAAGAAGGTCTGGAGTGTCCCTCCACCACTGGCAGCACCAGCGCGTGCACCACGGCCAGCACCGCCAGCATCCCCGCCGCAAGCACCGCCGTAAACACTGCCACCTGCACCGCTGACAGCAGGACCACTACCAGCACCAACAGCCCCAGTGGGCGGCCTTCCGCCGCTGCAGGAGACAAGCTGAAGCCTACCACCACCACAGGCAGCACCCCCACCAGCACCAGCACTACCACTACTTACCAGCCTTAGCCGCCGCAGGATGGAGTCTAACCCTGCCTCCATGAACTATCATGCTACCTGTTCCCTGCAAATCTTGCGCCTCAGACACCCAGGTGAGGGAATGTGTACTGGCACACCCCAAGTAGTGCATCACTGAGCACCAAGCCCCCTCCAGAATCAGTGGAGACATGCATCCACTCACCCCCTCCTTGGCAGGATGAAGCACACTGGGCACAAAGCCCCCTCCATAATCAGTGGAGAAGCCATCCACTTGAGAGACTGTAGCCTTACACTCCCCAGGACCAAGCAGTGGGCAAACCACCCATTTGAGAGACTTGAGAGACTGTGGCTTTGCACTCCCCAGGACCAAGCAGTGGGCAAACCACCCACTTGAGAGAGTTGAGAGACTGTGGCCCTGCACTCCCCAGGATATCGCTGTGGGCATGGAGCCCCCTCGGGAGCAGTGGCGTTCTTCCATCTTCCGGCTGAGGTGCCCCCGCTTCCCCATCCCCCAAGGGTGCCTGTGTGTTTTCGACCTGATGCCCCTGCACTGTTCTCTCCGTATTGAGGCAGGAGTCAAGTGTGGACTTGGCCCATGATTTTTGGCCCAGTGGCTCACGAACATTTGTGAAAGACAATGTACCGACTTCTGTATATGTTGTATATTTGTGTAAATACTGTTTTTCAAATTCTATAGTATATCTGCCTATTTCGAAAATATCACTGGTTTGACTCAATTCCTTTTGTCTTTGCATTCTTCGAGGGGTTTACGGGGTGTATCTGTAATGTTGTTGGATGTGTTTGTGTGTATGGTGTTATGGGTGAGGGAGGGGGTGGTGGTGTTGTGTGTTGCGTGTGTGTGTTACTCTCTTTTTCCTCCCCCCCTCCCCTGTGTACTAGGTGCAGTACTCAGTGTCGTTGCCGCTGTCTTTGGTGTTCCTGGTAGATGAGGAGGTAGACCAGCATCGGCATGACCTGCAGCTCGGGCTCCATGGCATCCTGGTTTTTCAGTGAGTGTCGAGCGGTGAGTGGTTTCCTTCCAAACACTGTTTCCACCGTGCTTTTGATGGCTTTGGTACCACCCCGGAAAAGCTGGCGGACAGGTGGGTTGTAATGTGGTGGGCGGTACAATGTCTTCCGCCTGTCTGTTGGTGGTGACCACCGCGGTGGCAGTCGGAGTGTTAAAGTGGCTGTATATTTTGGCGGTTTCCCCTGTGGTTGTGATCCCATTTTTTTTACCGCCAGCCTGTTGCCAGTATTACCGCCGCTTTAACAGCACCACCAGGGTTGTAATGAGGGCCTAAGTATTTAAACTCCTAACCTGCACTTCTCTCACTACTATCTCAGCATTGTCCAAACGTACTGAAGACGCAGCAGACGTGCAGTCATTATCAGTCTGCGACCAACTTAACCGCTAGATCGTTCGCCCCAGCCACCATCTTTGGGGTGCTTAAGTTCAAAAAAATATATAGAGAAAAAATTAAGAGAAAATCTCTACAAAAGGCACAGGGACCCTATCTCTAGAATGTTTAGCAGAGCAGGTCTTTAATAAATAAAACAAGACCTTCTGAATGTTTAAAGAATAAACAGTAAAATAGCCATAAAAGCATAAAGCACCAACGGGGATATCTGGTCATATGTTCAAGCTGACCGCGATGGAGCGTGGGCCAGCCACAGGGACAGGTCTTTAATTCATGTCACAATCCTCTGTGAGTTACTGTACGACCCTATCTCATAATGTGTAAAAAGATTTGTAAAAAATTGGCTTACTAATTCATGTTGTCACTCATCTATGAGTTAATGTAAGACCCAATTATCAGCTGTGTAACCTCTAATACATCTCATCTGAGGATCCCATTACCTAGTAGACCTATGGCCAATTCACCTGTCGTGTTAGAGTGAAAAGTTCTACCACGTCATGTTCACATCACAATGAAATTCTACATCCATATCAAATCATGCATGACGGAACTATGCACCAACACATTGGACATCAGGTGGTCAGGAGTGATATATCCTAGCTAAGCATGGAGCTTAATATATGATATCAGCAATATCAAGGATGTTTAAGAGTGCTCCTTCTCCCCCACGTCTTATTCAACTTATGTGTAAGGCAATTTGTTGCTTAATAACTGGAATGTCTCTCCAACATAGATCAGCACACATGGACATTGAATGAAATAAATTACCTTTCATGTATTGCAGTTTGAGAATCCTATCAAAGTAAAGATTTATTTCATTCATTTCTTATTCTTTAGTGTCCCCAGTGAAGTCACAGACTGATCAGTTAGCACATCTGTAGTGTTCTATCACAGCAGGGAGACCCCACATGCTACTGCTATTATTTTTCTTTGTTCTGTTCTATAAGCCCTGACAACATAATCTTTTATATTTTTGTTTCTTTTGAAGGCAAATAGCAGTGGTGCTGTCCATTTGTCCATCCCATGGGCATATTGGGTTGTCAATGTTGTGTATCCACCTTTCTAAAAGTGGCATTTTCAGAACTGTAATTTAAAATATGACTTAACAATAAGTAAGGATTTTACATTAGGATTCGAGAAACACCAAACTTGAAGGGTTTATCTATTCTCATTTGGAAGTTACACTTATAAAATGGAATAAAGTTACTCCGATGTTGTCCTATGGGAGAGATAAGTATTGCAAAACAAATGTAATAGTTTTTCACTACCAGTACTTGCAAAATTTAAAAGTACATGTTCAACTTTTTAAATACACTGCACTCTGCCTTTGGGTCTGTTTAGGGCCTACCTGAGGGGTGACATATGTTTTAAAGGGAAGGTTTGGGCCTGGCACAAGGTTTACTTTGCCGGATTGGAATGGCAGTTCAAAACTGCGCACAGAGGCTCTGCAATGACAGGCCTGAGACATGTTTAGAGGGCAACTTATGTGGGTGGCACAGTCAGTGCTGCAGGCCCAGTGGCATTTAACTTACAGGCCTGGGCATATGTAGTGCATTGTTGGAAATGACCCTTTTTGCAGTTTTATGCCCAACCTTTTTGCCTTCTTCCTCCTATTTCTTTCTGATTTGTTTTTGATGGTTTATTGTCTCTTCACACTTTACCACTGCTGATCAGTGCTAAAGTGCAAGTGCTTCCTATGTAAATTGTATTGGTGATTGGTTTATCTATGATTGACACATTTGATTTACTAGTAAGCCCCTAGTAAAGTGCACTACATGTGCCTAGGGCCTGTAAATCAAATGTTACTAGTGGGCCTGCAGTTCTGGTTGTGCCACCCACACGAGTAGCCCTGTAAACATGGCTCAGACCTGCCACTGCAGTGTCTGTGTGCGCAGTTTTAAACTGCCAATTTGACCTGGGAAGTGTACCCACTTGTTAGGCCCAAACCTTCCCTTTTGGTACATGTGAGGCACCTCTAAAGTAGGCCCTAAGTAGCCCCGTGGGCAGGGTGTAGTATATGTTAAAGGTGGGACATGTACTGATGTGTTTTACATGTCCTAACAATGAAATACTGCCAAATTTGGTTTTCTCTGTTGCAAGGTCCATCCCTCTCATAGGTTAACATGGGGACTGCCTTTAAATATCATTAAAGTGTAGTTTCCCTTTGGGAGCAGATGGAGATGTAGAGTTCGGGGTCTCTGAACTCACAATTTAAAAAACACATATTTTTTGTAAAGTTGTTTTTTAAGTTGTCTGTTTGAAAATGCCACTTTTAGAAAGTGGGCAATTTCTTGCTTAAACCATTCTGTGCCTCTGCCTGCTTGCGTATTCAACGTCTGGGTCAGACTGGCAGTCGGGCTGTTGTGAATTCCCTCTAGACAGTGAAACAAAGGGAACTGGGATGTAGCCTTCATTTCCTGATGGACCATCTGGGTTAGAGTGGAGGGAGGCGTGGTCACTTACAACTGAAAGGGCTGAGCCTGCCCTCACACAATGCAGCCTCCCACACCCTGGTGTGTTTCTGGGGCCAGGCCTGGGCAAGGCAGGATCTTGTCAACAACATAGACTTTCCTTTGAAGTTTGCCTACTTCAAAGGCAGAAAGGGATGTAAGTAGTGGACCCAAAACCTCAGACTTAGAATCCTTCTGGATCAAGAGGAACCTCTGCAAAGGAGAAGAGCTGAAGAGCTGGAGGAGGAGTACTACCCCTTTGCTGTGTTGCTTTGCTGGGTTGGCCTTCAGTTGCTGCTTCTGCCTTAAAAGAGAGCAAAGGGTGAACTTTGCTGTGTATCCTGTTTGAGAGAGTTCTCCAAGGGCTTGGAGTAGAGCTTGCCTCCTGTTGGAAGTCTCAGGGACACCAAAGACTTCAGTTTCATCTGCCTACAGCACTGGGAACTGTGTGTTTTGTGCTGTTCAGGAAGAAAAGCCACCACAAGGCCACAAAGGATGCTGCTGGTCTGCACCGTGACCTGCTGATGCCACACGGAGCCGCACTGCCCTGCTTCACACCCCAACCCTGATCTCACTGACGCCACCATCTGATGACGCCACTGAGCCACTGCTTGCTCCGTGACCTGTGGGGCCCGCACTCCGGCATCGCCTTGCTCACACCGCAGCCTGGGCTTTCCCGACGATGATGCTCCTGCTGACACTGGCGCTGCTGCCTGCACTGTGGACACCACTCGTGAGGTACACAAAGCACTGTCGTGTCCCACACCGCAGCCCCGGTCCACTGATGCCAGCACCATCAACTCCAGTTTCGTCACCAGTCATCCCTGCCTGCATCACAACCCATGGACACTGCACTGAGGCCATCCCACACCACACCACCGACTTGGGGCTTCCAACGACAGTGCTTCAGCAATGACGGTGATGCTGCCTGCACTGTGACCTGGTGGCACTGCACTTTGCACCGCTCTTCTACACACTGCAGCCCTGGTCTCACCTACACCGCTGGACGCCATCACTGAGCCGCTGCCTGCACCGTGACCTGTGGGAACCGCACGTCGCATTGTCCCTCTTCGCGCCCCAACCCCAATGCCATCCACGCCAGTGCTCCGGACTTCATTAGCCTGGAGTTCGATCTGCAACACGTGTGACTTCAAGGGCCTCACAACCCCTGCACTGACCGTCGGACCCGACACCGCAACACCAGTGATGCCACTCTCCAGATCTCATCGCGAGGATCACGACACCCTGCAATTCCAAAGGTACTGTTTGTGAGTCTTTCCAACACCGTAGCTGGCCTGCGACGCCACGACTGGCCTGAACTGTTGGTCTTATTGGTCGCGATGCCGTTATAGCCCCTGGTGGACCTATCAGCTTTAAGGAACTGTCTTTTTAAGTAATGTTTGCAGAATTCATATATTTATTACTGTATGTTGGATTTGTATCGTATTTGGTCTTGTTTTATGTAGATAAATAATGGCTATTCTTCTAAAACCAGTGTGGTATCCTTTTGTAGTGCTTTCACTTATTACTGTGTGTTATGTGCAATTGTGTTTACATTGCTTCTGAGATAAGCCTGACTGCTAGTGCCAAGCTACCAAGAGGGTGAGCAGGGGTTATCACCACCACGACGCCACAAATGATGCTGCTGGTCTTCACTGTGACCTGCTGATGCCACACGGAGCCGCACTGCCCTGCTTCACACCCCAACCCTGATCTCACCGACACCACCATCTGATGACACCACTGAGCCACTGCTTGCACCGTGACCTGTGGGGCCCGCACTCCGGCATCGCCTTGCTCACACCGCAGCCTGGGCTTTCCCGACGATGATGCTCCTGCTGACACTGGCGCTGCTGCCTGCACTGTGGACACCACTCGTGAGGTACACAAAGCACTGTCGTGTCCCACACCGCAGCCCCGGTCCACTGATGCCAGCACCATCAACTCCAGTTTCGTCACCAGTCATCCCTGCCTGCATCACAACCCATGGACACTGCACTGAGGCCATCCCGCACCGCACCACCGACTTGGGGCTTCCAACGACAGTGCTTCAGCAATGACGGTGATGCTGCCTGCACTGTGACCTGGTGGCACTGCACGTTGCACCGCTCTTCTACACACTGCAGCCCTGGTCTCACCTACACCGCTGGACGCCATCACTGAGCCGCTGCCTGCACCGTGACCTGTGGGAACCGCACGTCGCATTGTCCCTCTTCGCGCCCCAACCCCAATGCCATCCACGCCAGTGCTCCTGACTTCATTAGCCTGGAGTTCGATCTGCAACACGTGTGACTTCAAGGGCCTCACAACCCCTGCACTGACCGTCGGACCCGACACCGCAACACCAGTGATGCCACTCTCCAGATCTCATCGCGAGGATCACGACACCCTGCAATTCCAAAGGTACTGTTTGTGAGTCTTTTAAACACCGTAGCTGGCCTGCGACGCCACGACTGGCCTGAACTGTTGGTCTTATTGGTCGCGATGCCGTGATAGCCCCTGGTGGACCTATCAGCTTTAAGGAACTGTCTTTTTAAGTAATGTTTGCAGAATTCATATATTTATTACTGTATGTTGGATTTGTATCGTATTTGGTCTTGTTTTATGTAGATAAATAATGGCTATTCTTCTAAAACCAGTGTGGTATCCTTTTGTAGTGCTTTCACTTATTACTGTGTGTTATGTGCAATTGTGTTTACATTGCTTCTGAGATAAGCCTGACTGCTAGTGCCAAGCTACCAAGAGGGTGAGCAGGGGTTATCACCACCACAAATGATGCTGCTGGTCTTCACTGTGACCTGCTGATGCCACACGGAGCCGCACTGCCCTGCTTCACACCCCAACCCTGATCTCACCGACACCACCATCTGATGACACCACTGAGCCACTGCTTGCACCGTGAGCTTTGAGCCCCGCACTCCGGTATCGCCTTGCTCACACCGCAGCCTGGGCTTCCCCGACGATGATGCTCCTGCTGACACTGGCGCTGCTGCCTGCACTGTGGCCTGTGGACACCACTCGTGAGGTACACAAAGCACTGTT
This sequence comes from Pleurodeles waltl, assembly GCF_031143425.1. Classification (NCBI taxonomy): domain Eukaryota; kingdom Metazoa; phylum Chordata; class Amphibia; order Caudata; family Salamandridae; genus Pleurodeles; species Pleurodeles waltl. The sequence continues at coordinate 620,379,697 of NC_090437.1, read as the reverse complement.
GTGTCCCATACCGCAGCCCCGGTCCACTGATGCCAGCACCATCAACTCCAGTGTCGTCACCAGTCGTCCCTGCCTGCACCACAACCCATGGACACTGCACTGAGCCCATCCCGCACCGCACCACCCACTTTGGGCTTCCAATGACAGTGCTTCAGCAATGACGGCGACGCTGCCTGCACTGTGACCTGGTGGCACTCTACGTTGCACACTCCTCTTCACACTGCAGTCCTGGTATCACCTACGCCGCTGGACCCCATCGCTGAGCCGCTGCCTGCACCGTGACCTGTGGGCACCGCACGTCGCATTGTCCCTCTTCGCACCCCAACCCCGATGCCATCCACGCCAGTGCTCCTGACTTCATTAGCCTGGAGTTCGATCCGCAACACGTGTGACTTCAAGGGCCTGACAACCCCTGCACTGACTGTTATACCCAACACCGCAACACCAGCGATGCCACTCTCCATATCTCATCGCGAGGATCACGACACCCTGCAATTCCAAAGGTACTGTTTGTGGGTCTTTCCGACACCGTAGCTGGCCTGTGACGCCATGACTGGCCTGAACTGTTGGTTTTATTGGTCACGATGCCGTGATAGCCCCTGGTGGAGCTATCGGCTTTAAGGAACTGTCTTTTTAAGTAATGTTTACAGAATTCATATATTTATTACTGTATGTTGGATTTGTATTGTATTTGATCTTGTTTTATGTAGATAAATAATGGCTATTCTTCTAAAACCAGTGTGGTATCCTTTTGTAGTGCTTTCACTTATTACTGTGTGTTATGTGCAAATGTGTTACACATTGCTTCTGAGATAAGCCTGACTGCTAGTGCCAAGCTACCAAGAGGGTGAGCAGGGGTTATCTGAGCGGGTATCTCCCTTATCCTGACTAGAGTGAGGGTCCCTACTTGGACAGGGTGCAAACCGACTGCCAACTAGAGACCCAGGGCCAGATGTATCAAAGGATTTTACCCATTCTGTGCCTATGGGAAAAAGCTTTCGTACATATGGCCCCCAATTTCTAACATGCACTTTACTAGGGACTTATAAAAAAAAATTGAATATGCCAATTGGGTATTGTGGTGAATCCATTTTAGTTTCCCCTTGGGACACAGGAGTCAGCTTAGCCTTTGGCTTGCAGGCCTGGGTCCCCGTCACCGAGGGACCTTTTACCCTCCTAACTTGCTTTATTTTATTTCATTATTTATTTAAACTTTCGCCAGCTGCTTACATTTTATAAGAAATGTTTTTTTATTTTCATTATCAGTGCCATTCTGAAAAGGCGTAATTATCAGCATCACTATCAGTTATACACATAGGTATTGTCATCATATCCCTTTCCCACTTATGTGTGATAAGAACATCATGCACACTTGTTAGAGATTGTTTATACAATTGCCGACAACAAGTCTGGCACATCATCAGTTGTTTAGAAACATATCTGCGTCAGGGATCCTACATGATCTGTATAAATACACCTCAAACAGACAAGGTCATAAGAGGGTTTCTTTCAGATGCCACCTATGTTGCACATCACGTTTCTGCAGAACTCAGCCTTTGTGTCTTCATGGAGTCTGGCCTAGAGACCTCATTCCAAGGTAACAAGAATTGTGGGGCACTTCTCATGGACATGATACTGGCAGACTAGGTTTGTCATACCTAGCTCTCTATAGGGTACAGAATTAGACTTTCTTGGTTAGAAATTTTACATCTCATGATGATTGTAGGATGGTTAGGGGTTTTATATTCACAACTCTCATCTTTACAATGCTGCTTCTGTTACTGTTCATTATCCTAATCATTGCACCACATGCATTTTATCGTAGATTGCAGTCTTTTCAATAAATATATTGAAAACTCTCCTGCTTCTCCTTCATTGCCTGTGTGTATGAGACTTGTTGCTAATTAGAGCTAAGAGGTCTAATCTAGAGTCCACGAGTAAGGCTGCCAAAAATCACCTTTGCTTTCTGAGTTTTGGTAAGGTACTGCTTGTGAGCCGGCAGTGTTGGGCCAACAGTTGCGACTTGTTGTAGGAGTGACTCAGTCACCTACATACAAAAGTGCTGTCATCCCTAAACCAGCAGTCTTGCATAGGAGTGGGAATCCAAATACAACAGTATAAGCCAATTCTATCATGTTTTAGGGGAAGAGTATAAGCACTTTAGCACAGGTTAGCAATTGTAAAGTTTGCAGAATCCTAAGGCCAGCAAAAACAAAGTCAGCAAAAGCAGGAGGTCTGAAGGCAAAATGTTAGGGGGAAACCATGCCAAGGATGCCAGGCCTAACACAATTTGTGTCATCTACATAGTTATAGCACAACTGCCTCGACTTATATTGAAATGATGTATCCCTGTCTGTAAGTGACTAAAGATCACAGTGTAAACATAGAAAGTCTGAAAGTCTGTGGTGCTAAAGAAGACAGTTATCACAAAACTATCTTGCAGCATATGGAAACAGCTCAGCTCTTAATTGCAAATGGGACCACTTTCACATCTGTTGTTTTTCCAGCCCAGTACCAATTGCACATGTTAGGCAGAGGAAGAAAAGGATGCATGTACCATTGAGCATAGATGCAGTTTCCATCATGACAAGTTATGGCCACAAAACAACGAGGACTGGCAAATGATGTTGCGTATGACTTGATACACATAGCAGAAATATATGTGTTACCCTTGCAAATGGCTGCATGAACAGTATTTTGTACTGATATCCATATGTGTTATTCAGTGCTTTGCATATTTACATACCAATGCGTGAAGCTACTTTCAAATCCGACATAGACACAGGCTTTGTATACCAATGGAAATATCACAGCCATTGAATGATCATACAAATGTGGAAGTCCTCTGCAGACCTCCATCTGTGCTTTCACACCTGTATCCAATTGGTGCCCTAATACTGGTTACCAAATGAAACGTGTATTTTGTATAGACGTTGGTCTTTGTTGCCTAGATTGCATGAAGTACTTATTTAATTCTTACTCTTATTTAGTCTCTCCATGCCATCACTGCTATATCTAGATCAGCGTTTCCAAAACTGTGAGTGGGAACTCACTGGTGGGTCGCAAGTTGAATTTTAATGGGACACAAAAGTACTGGTATACATTTAAGTAATATTTATGATGATTAGCCATGTTTGTGCATTAGTACAAAGGTGCAGAACAACATCCATAAGTCTAGTTTTAAAAGAAACCTTTGCAATTATTCCCAAATACGACTCCGGGGTGAATCATCCTGTATTAGTTGCTGCTGTGTTTTTTTTTAAACTTTCAACAGAGAATGTGTGTGGTCATACACAAAAATCATGTATGCATGATTTTCACACATAATGTGAGAAATAAGGAAGTGGCTTATTGGTCAGGGATGCTTACTTTGTATCTGGGAACAAGGTACGCGTCCAGGTATTGGCTCATCATTCTTTGATTTTGGGCAAATATATATATATTTAAAACACAAGAATTGATATGAGGCCCTACCCCATACTCCACTGCAGAAGGGGTTTCTCAAATTTGCTAACATCACTGGTCTCAACACCAAGATTTTTCAAAGGTTTTGCCAGTTTAGTGACCTCATGCCACATGCTTGCACCCCACTCTAAAAAGTGTTCCAGAATCCAGTGCAGTTCACCAACTGCTAAATTTATGGATAGATCATTATCTTGCCTGCACTCCGATATCCAATGCCATGGTCAGTGTTGTGACTTTTGCAGACAATTGCTGTTGTTACATTAAAAACATTCCCCTTCATGTCCATTAAAGCAAAGTCGGTCTCAAAAGTTTCACGTTCTAAAAATTGGGATGCGATTTGAAAAAGTTTGGGGAGCACTGATTTAGATGTATGCGAATGGTTTTATATTTCATTGTAAAGTGCCTGAATGATTTTTTGAAGCTTTACTGTATAGATCCTCAAAATAATGTTATTATAATAAGAAATGTGTGAGAAGGCACAACATAAGTCAGTTCCAGTCCTGCATTTGTTGCCATATAGGATGTGCAATCTGAGAAATTGAATTTATCTTTGCCAATTACCATCACCCCACTATGAACTATATGTGAATGAGACAGAGCAATAGAACATGACTGACACATTGTTCGCTTACCCGTATTTCACAGTATTCAGAATCTTAATGAGATGCTTATCACCCCATCAGTATAGCTTCACACTTGTTATATACAAGTAGCACTTACCATCCTATTGTGAAATCAGAACAATCTGAGAAAGGCAAAAAGATGCACAAATGTGATAAGAAATTGATTTGTGATGTCTGTGTTACAAAGTCTATCGACTTTGATGCCATTGGCAATACCACGGAAAAGCCAAATCAGAAAGGTAGCCCACATTACATCACAATCCAGTGTATGTTGGTGAGAGTTGGGCTTTATACAAGTAACAACTGCAGAAGGAATTTACACATGGCCCACGCACTCTACCACAGAGAAAGAGTATCACTGAGAATAGGGGGACAAAACATGTATCATGCTAAAGGCCCGCAATTCACACGCTGCAAGACTTGTTGCACTGCTGAATTTACACTTCTAACATATGAAAATCAGTGCTATGTTGTCATTAATACAACTAACAGCAACAAGAGGAGGCTTCCTATATGTTTAAAAAAATATGGCTCTTCGAGTGCCATCCATTTTCTGCATTGAAATGCTTTGTTTTTTCAGTAAAAGACAAATTGTGAGCCCAGTTAAAATTAATATAGACCTCGCTATCCTTGTCTGCCTATGACTCATATACAAAACACATATCTACCTGCTTGGCAGCTCACTACTGTTGAACCAGAGACTTGGAAATACATAATTGTTAATCCCTTTCATTAAAATCCCTGCTTACTACTGGACCCCTAGTCAATGAACCTTTGAGACAAGTGAGAAGGGAAAGAGCTGCAAATCAAAAACACTGATTATTCTCACTTCCTTAATGACATTTTCTTTAAAAAGTCAAGGATGAGTTTTGAATTCTATTTGTAATCTTTTATTGCATCTTTAGTTCATTAATATCCTTATTATTAAATCAGTTAAAATCAATAGAAATTACAAAACAATTGATATAGGGTGTCCCATTGAGATCTAATCTGTATTCTTGTTTAGGTTTGAGAATACTAAAGTTCAGTAGAACCCTAAAGAGTTCTTGTCTCAGATAATAAGGCATATAGGGGGTGATTCCAACCCTGGTGGTCGGTGATAAAGCGGCGGCCAACCCGCCAACAGGCAGGCGGTAAAAAAAAATGAATTCTGACCCTGGCGGGAACCGCCAACACAGACCGCCACTTTAACACTCCGACCGCCAAGGCGGGACAAACAAACAGCGCAGCGGTCACCGCCAACAGACAGGCGGGAGACAATGTACCGTCCACTCTTTCACAACTCACCAATCCGCCACCTTTTCCGGGGCGGGAGCCCCGCCGATAAAAACACGCCGGAAACAGACTACGAACGGGAAAACGCTCACCTATACACACTCCACGAGGAAGGAGGACAGCATGGAACCCGAATTGAACATCCTACCAGCTATTGTCTACCTGCTCATCTACCACGAGTACAAACTCCGGCGCAGACGACAACGGTGAGTACTGCACCTACGACACAGGGGAGGGGGGACGAGAAAAGGTTTACGTGCACACACATACGCTACACACCCCCCCCCCAACTATCTACACACCAATGCAGAGCAACAACTCAGAGTGACACCCCCCAAACCCCCTGGAAAAATGCAAAGACAAAATAAAAATTATTATTTAAGTTTATGTATAAAATAGGTTCATTGAAGTCATGGAAAATTAACTATATGAAATATAAAAATGAAAAATATGAACAGTGCGAAAGCTATATACATAGTCAATAAGTCCTGCTCAGTTTGTCAAAGTTCCACAGTCCGTGGGCCAATGTCCACAAACACATGGGCAAAGCCCACACAGGAGACCAGATTCCATTGGAGAGAACACTGCTGGGGCATCAGATGATAAAACTGCAGGCACCTCAGGCGGAAGGGAAGGGGGGGCACCTCAGCCACATGAGTCCACGACGCCAGATCCACGAGGGGCCTCCATGCCCACTGTGCCATCTTGGGGAGTGCAAAGCCACAGTCCATCGGATGGATACCCGACTCCACTGGTATTGGAGGAGGCAGAGTGCCCAGAGTGCAGCGTGAACACCAGCTCCACACAGAACCGGCACTGTCAATGGGCCAGCGGTGCTTGACAGGAAGGGCCCAGCGGAGCGGTGCTTGAGACGGCGGGGCCCAGCGGAGCAGTGCTTGAGACGGCGGGGCCCAGCGGAGCGGAGCTTGAGACGGCGGGGCCCAGCGGAGCGGTGTTTGACAGGAAGGGCCCAGCGGAGCGGTGCTTGACAGGAAGGGCCCAGCGAAGCGGTGCTTGACAGGAAGGGCCCAGTGGAGCGGTGCTTGAGACGGCGGGGCCCAGCGGAGCGGAGCTTGAGACGGCGGGGCCCAGCGGAGCAGTGCTTGAGACGGCGGGGCCCAGCGGAGCGGTGCTTGAGACGGCAGGGCCCAGCGGAGCGGAGCTTGAGACGGCGGGGCCCAGCGGAGCGGTGCTTGACAGGAAGGGCCCAGCGGAGCGGAGCTTGAGACGGCGGGGCCCAGCGGAGCGGTGCTTGACAGGAAGGGCCCAGCGGAGCGGTGCTTGACAGGAAGGGCCCAGCGGAGCGGTGCTTGACAGGGAGGGCCCAGCGGAGTGGTGCTTGACAGGAAGGGCCCAGCGGAGCGGAGCTTGAGACGGCGGGGCCCAGCGGAGCGGTGCTTCACAGGAAGGGCCCAGCGGAGCGGTGCTTGACAGGAAGGGCCCAGCGGAGCGGAGCTTGAGACGGCGGGGCCCAGCGGAGCGGTGCTTGACAGGAAGGGCCCAGCGGAGCGGAGCTTGAGACGGCGGGGCCCAGCGGAGCGGTGCTTGACAGGAAGGGCCCAGCGGAGCGGTGCTTGAGACGGCGGGGCCCAGAGGAGCAGTGCTTGAGACGGCGGGGCCCAGCGGAGCAGTGATTGACAGGAAGGGCCCTGTTCAGCGGTGCCTGTCTTTCACGGCGGGGCCCTGTTCAGCGGTGCCTTTCTGCACGGCGGGGCCCTGTTCAGCGGTGCCTTTCTTCACGGCGGGGCCCTGTTCAGCCTTGCCTGTCTTCACGGCGGGGCCCTGTTCAGCGGTGCCTTTCTTCATGGCGGGGCCCTGTTCAGCGGTGCCTTTCTTCACGGCGGGGCCCTGTTCAGCGGTGCCTGTCTTCACGGCGGGGCCCTGTTCAGCGGTGCCTGTCTTCACGGCGGGGCCCTGTTCAGCGGTGCCTGTCTTCACGGCGGGGCCCTGTTCAGCGGTGCCTGTCTTCACGGCGGGGCCCTGTTCAGTGGTGCCTTTCTTCACGGCGGGGCCCTGTTCAGCGGTGCCTGTCTTCACGGCGGGGCCCTGTTCAGCGTGGCCTTTCTTCATGGCGGGGCCCTGTTCAGTGGTGCCTGTCTTCACGGCGGGGCCCTGTTCAGCGGTGCCTTTCTTCACGGCGGGGCCCTGTTCAGCGGTGCTTGTCTTCACAGCGGGCCCTGTTCAGCGGTGCCTTTCTTCACGGCGGGGCCCTGTTCAGCGGTGCTTGTCCTGTCTTTCAAGGGAGCCAGACCTGGCCAGGACTCCCTGCTTAGTCGCCCTCCAACCGTGCGGTTGCTGGCCCCTCCTGTGATGGAGTCCTGGGCCCGTGGGTGTCCTCCGTCACACCCGGTATGGGGCTGGTGGGGCCCTCCTGGTCCGCGCGCCTGCTGGCTGACTTCTCCGCCCTGCTGCCCTTGCCCTCCTTCGATGAGGCTTTCTGGCCCTTGCCTCCCCTTGATGTTGTGGCAGGTGACGGCCCACCACTACGCTCCTTGGTGGCAGCTGTGTCAGCCTTCTCGCGCCGGCCCTTTGTCTTCCGGGTTCTCTTCCCAGGGGGTGGGCTGGCTGTCCCCATGCTGCTGGCCGATGTATCTACACTCGGAAAAGGTGGACTCCATTACCCATGCACAATGGTCGCCCTCGATGCAGGGCTGGTGGTGGCTGAGGTGCTCTTAGGACTCTTACCAGATGGAGGGGGTGGGTCAGTGACTGGAACGAGCTCAAGGTTGGAAAGGAACTGCACTTGGGAAGGACAGGGACGGGTAGGTGTAGTGGGTATGGGAGTGGAGGAAGAGGATGTGGTTGTAGGAGAGTCAAGTGTGCTGTCTTTGGGTGCAGGTGCTTGTGACGGAGGCTGTGGTGAGGTGGATGGCTGTTGGGTGGGTGGCTGCCTCTGTTTGTATGGTTTGGAAGAGGGGGTGACAGACACACTGGGAGAGGACAGAGGGGACGTGTAAATGGCAGTGGGGGTGGTGACTGCACGTGTGCGGACTGTACTGGAGGGTGTGCTGGTGATGGAAGTACTGGCTGATGGTGGTGTGCATGCAGGTGTGATTGGAGATGTCACAGGGAGGGAGGAGGGAGACGAGGAGGAGGGGGACACAGAGGTGGTAGTGACTGTTGCCATGTCTGCATCTGGATGTTGTTTGTGTGAATGCTTGTGGGATCTGTGGTGCTTATGTCTGGATGAGCTGCCCTTGGGTGTTGAGGTGTGTGCAGGCTGGTCTGATGGTGTGGATGGGATAGGCAGAGGAACAGGAGACTGGGACTGGGTGGAGGCAGTTAGAAGAGGGAGGCTGGAAACCGGGACAATGGCTGCCGTCAGTGCTGAGGCCAGAGCATTGAACGATCGTTGATGGGCAGCCTGACCCGAATGAATGCCCTCCAGGTATGCATTGCTCCGATGTACCTCCCTTTCTACACCCTGGATGGCATTCAAGAGGGTAGACTGCCCAACAATGAGTGTCCTGAGGAAGTCAATGACCTCCTCACTGAGGGCAGCAGGGGTAACTGGGGCAGGGCCTGAGGTGCCTGGGGCGAAGGAGATGCCCGCCTTCCTGGACGAGCGGGCACGGAGCGAAGGCTGAGGGGCTGCTGGGAGGGCGGGGCTGGTGCGCTGGGTGGCGGCTGTACCTGTTGTGGCGGTGGGCACGGATGTTGCCGCCACCGCAAGGGAGCTCCCTTCCGAGGACGTGTCGGTGTCGCTGACGTCTCCACGGGTCCCCGTTCTGGAGCTCCCCTCGCCCTCCGTCTCACTCGTGAACTCGGTGTCTGTAGCATGGCCCTCCGGGGCCATGTGAGTTGCAGCTCCCTCGTGCTCCGATGGCAATTCTCCTCCGCCTGATGATGCTAATGCACACATGCACAGGAAGATAAAGAAAATGGGTGGGGGGAGAAATAAAGACAGGTTGAGTGCATGCATTGGCAACACCGTTGGCGGAGAGGACAGACACAGAAGCCCCCTGCACTACGCCACGCAATCGGGGTACACTACTCAGTACTTGTGATTAGGCCTACAGGTCTATGGACAACAAATGCACACATGGGTGATGCAGGACCATGGATAGCTGTACTTGGCACCCTACAGAGGTGGGGGGCGGGGGCACAGGGCCATGCCTAAAGGAGGGGACTAGCCTACAGAAAGCGCCCTGGCCTAAAGTCACCCACAGCCCTCCTCCCCAACCCAGACACCTCCACCGTGCGCAAAGATAGCAGAAGGTGCTGATACTCACCCCCTTGTGTCTGCTGTGATGTCCTCACGCGCCCATCCAAATCGGGGTAGGCCACCGCCAGGATCCGGGACGTCAGGGGGGTCAATTGGTGGCTGGCACCCCTCCTAAGTTGGGAGGCCATCCCCAGCAGAGACTCGGCGGTCTTCCTGGTCCCGCGGCGGATGTCCTCCCACCTCTTGCGGCAGTGGGTGCCCCGTCTGTTGTGGACCCCCAGGGCCCGGACGTCCTTGGCGATGGCACGCCAAATCTCAATCTTCTGATGGGTGCTGACCTATGTGACATGTACAGGGTGGGAAACGAAATATCATCACTTTTCTGCATGGTAGATGTGAGTGGCCCCCCTCCCCAACCTTGCCATGTGGCACATGCTCTCATCTGTCGTGCGTTGCACTCCTCATTCGCTCCCCTCCCCACCATCTTACATACACTCCACTCAACACAGGCATAGCCCATTCAACGTGCACCCAGTGTACTCACCTGTTGGTCTGGAGGACCGTAGAGTAGCGCATACTGGGGGAGGACCCCATCAACAAGTTTCTCCAACTCTTCAGAAGTGAAGGCAGGGGCCCTTTCCCCAGTCGCAGCAGCCATAGTATCTCCCAGACCGAGGTCACAGCAGCACTTGCAGTATAGGTCCTCTCCTGTGGATGATCAGGTCTCGAGTGATTAAGCAGCTAGAAAATGGCGGTCACGCCCGCGGCGGTGCGTACCGCCGCGGTGCGTACCGCGACCGCCCGCGCACATCGTCATTGGCTACTGAGACCCATAGGGTTCAATGTTAACCAATGCGGCTTCGCACCGCGGTCTTCGACCGCCTACCGCCACGGTGTGCCACGCCAGCGCATTGACCTCACAGATCCCATTGTCACACTTCACAGGTCAGGCAGCCGCCATTTCAAAGGCCCACATGGCTTAATTTCTACTGCATCACACAGGCCTAGGCCATGCATTGCCACTCATACACGCCTTTCACTGCATTGCGATTCATTTACCGTGCAAGCTGTTTGAACGAACCTGTGGCTTGCTTGACTCTGTACTCCATGTTTTCCTTCCTAGGCACCGTCCGTTGGGACTTGCGAGGAGAAGGATGAATCCTCCCGTGTACCGACCGCTGGTGGACCTGTCGACAATGGAAGAACGACATATTATACTTCGTTACAGACTTGACAGAGCCACTATTCATGAACTGTGTGCCCAGCTGGAGCCAGACCTGATGTCCCCCATCCGCCAACCCACAGGGATTCCCCCTCTGGTGCAGGTTCTGTCAGTACTCCATTTTTTGTCAAGTGAGTCTTTTCAGACAACAGTGGCCATGTCATCAGGGATGTCTCAGCCTATGTTTTCTAAGGTTTTGTCCAGAGTGTTGTCTGCCCTGATGAAATACATGCGGAGATACATTGTTTTCCCTGAGGAGGATGATTTGGCTACAGTGAAGGGTGATTTCTATGCCCTTGGACATATCCCCAACATCATTGGTGCCATTGATGGGACCCATGTGGCTTTGGTACCCCCCAAAGGCAGTGAGCAGGTGTACAGAAATAGAAAGAGTTATCAGTCGATGAATGTCCAGGTGGTCTGTTTGGCAGACCAGTACATCTCCTATGTGAATGCCAAGTTCCCTGGGTCAGTGCATGACGCGTATGTTATGCGAAATAGCAGCGTCCCCTATGTGATGGAACAGCTACAGAGACACCGTGTGTGGTTATTAGGTGATTCTGGTTACCCCAACCTCTCCTGGCTATTGACCCCAGTGAGGAATCCCAGGACAAGGGCAGAGGAACGGTACAATGAGGCCCATGGGCGAACTAGGAGGATAATAGAAAGGACCTTTGGGGTCCTGAAGGCCAGGTTTTGGTGCCTGCATATGACAGGGGGATCCCTAATGTACTCACCAAAGAAGGCCATATCATCGTGGCCTGCTGTATGCTTCACAATCTTGCATTGAGACGTCAGGTGCCTTTCCTGCAGGAGGATGGTCCAGATTGTGGTGTTGTAGCAGCTGTGGAGCCTCTGGAGAGTGAAGAGGAGGAAGACGACGGGGACGACCCGGACAACAGGGATACAGTTATCCAACAGTATTTTCAGTAGCACACAGGTAAGATTCACCCACGCCATTTTACATTTACTTGAGGCCTCCTGCGTCTCTACTTTCTGTGTTTCCCACCATTTCCTTTTAGCTGAATTGTGACTTTCACTTCACTTTTCAGAGCTGTTTGACCAACTGCGTGACACCTGCTTTGTTTGCCCATGGACTACAGCTTGTTGTCATTGGTGTGTTGTCATTACAATGTAACAGAACATAAATGCACCGTTATGTGTGATACATAATAGTAAAATAAAAGCAGACTCCTGAAATTGTAAGTGCAATAGGTGATTTATTTTAAGTGCTACATATAGGTACAGGATAGTAAAACGGTGATGGGTGGGGGTGGAGAAATGTCCATGGCAGAGTCCAGTTCTCAGTTGCACAGGTGCATTGTCCATATGCCTGTGGAAGGATGGAGCAGGGGCAGTTCAAGGTTGGACAGGGTGACAATGTGGGACAGTGGGATGACATCAGGGGGTATCTTATGCTGGCGGGGGTCTTGCAATCCTACTCTGTCTTCTTGTGTGATCTCAGGTTCCGCTTGCGGGGTGGTTGTTCTTCAGCAGGAGGTGGGGTTCTGGTGGCCTGACGTTGTGTGGGGGCCTCCTGTCCACTGGCGCCGGCGGAGGTGGTAGGCTGTTCCTGGCCTGGGCTAGTGACAGGGGCCCTTTGGGGTGCCACATGGTCCCGCAATGTGGTGACTATCTGGTTAAGGGCCAGGACGATGGTCCCCATTGCGGTACCGATGTTCCTCAGTTCCTCTCTGAACCCCATGTACCGTTCCTCCTGCTGTGCCTGGATCTCCTGGAACCTGGCCAGTACCGTCGCCATCATCTCCTGGGAGTGGTGGTATGCTCCCATGATGGTGGTGAGGGCCTCTTGGCGAGTCGGTTCCCTGGGCCTGTCCCCCCCCCTGTCGCACAGCAGCCCTCCCAGTTCCCCTGTTTCCCTGGGCCTCTGTCCCCTGGACGGTGTGCCCACTACCACTGCCCCCAGGTCCCTGTTGTTGTTGGGGTGGTGGGTCAACCTGGGTGCCCTGTAGTGGCGGACACACCGCTGATTGACGTGTCCTGGAGACAGAGGCATGGGCCTGCTGGGTGGGAGCTGTGCTGGTGTTCCCAGAGGGGGTTAGGTCTGGTGTAGCCTGTGGCTGTGTGTGGGGAACCGACTGTCCAGAGGTCCCCGATGGGCCAGGCTGGTCATCAGGGTCCAGGTCGACAGAGCTGCTGTCATCGCTGGGGGCCTCTTCTGGGGGTGGGATGGACATCTCTGGACCCTCCGTGGCGGTGTGGTGGCGTTCGGGTCCTGCAGGGGTATAAGGGTATGGTTATTGGTTCTGTGTGTGGCTTTTAGTGGGATGGATGGGTGTCCATGCACCCAAGTGCAGGCATTCCCGTGTGGGGGCTTTTGTGAGGGTGGCTTGTGGGGGAGATGGTTATGTGCAGTGTCCATGCTTTGGTGATGGGTGTCCATGCTTTGTGGTCGCATGCAGGTCTAGGTGTTGGGATGGGTGGGTTGTGATGGTGATACATTTGGAAGGAGTTGGTGTGATGGGGGTGGGGGTGAGGGTGGGGCTATGTGCTGGCATGCAGATGGGGTGGTGGTGGGAAGTAGGAGTTAAGATTAGACTTACCAGAGTCCATTCCTCCGCCTACTCCTGCGAGGCCCTCAGGATGCAGGATGTGCAAGACTTCCTCCTCCCATGCTGTGAATTCTGGGGGAGTAGGTGGGGGTCCGCCGCCAGTCTTCTGCACCGCAATGTTGTGCCTTGATACCATGGAACGCACCTTCCCCCGTAGGTCGTTCCATCTCTTCCTGATGTCCTCCCGATTGCGTGGATGCTGTCCCACCGCGTTGACCATGTCGACTATCCTTTGCCATAGCTCCATCTTCCTAGCAATTGTTGTATGCTGCACCTGTGCCCCGAAGAGCTGGGGCTCTACACGTACTATTTCCTCCACCATGACCCTGAGTTCTGCGTCAGAGAACCTGGGGTGTCTTTGGGGTGCCATGAGGTGGTGTGGATGAGGTGAGGGATGTTGTATGTGTTGTGGAGTGTGGTGAGTGTGGTGGTGTATGGTGTTTTGTGCGTTGTAATTGTGTGGGTGATGTTGTGATTAGCCTCTGTGTGATGGTCTACTCTAAGCAGTGCTGTCTCTCTCTGTCCTTGATTCGAAATTGTGGAAGTAAGGGTTTGTGGGAAATGTGGGTGTGTGTTTTATATTGTATTGGGTGTGTGGGAGTGGTGTGTGTATGTGTCTCAGGTGTGTGTATTTCAAATTGTCCAATGTGGTTGTGTTTTGTAAGGGTGTGTGTATTTTGACCGCGGCGGTGTGTACCGCCAATGGAATACCGCGTTTGAAAGACCGCCGCGTGGATTCGTGGGTCGTAATGGTATGGGCGTATTTCTGTTGGCGTGACGGTGGAGGTTTGGTCATCGCCTTTTTTTCGCTGACCTTTGGTGTGGCGGACTTTTGTGGATGTCGGGTTTTTGGCGGTTTGCCAGTTGCGGGTCAGAATGACCGTGGCGGTTTACCGCGGCCGCGGCGGTGTTATGGCGGTCTTCTGACCGGCGGTAAGCGCCTTTTACCGCCGAGGTCAGAATGACCCCCATAATTTGCTAGTCAAGTATCTCTCGGAGATTTTCAGTAGAATCTCGCAGTGATAGGTTCAAGCAAGATAAAGTCAGTCTCAGAATGAATCAAAGACATCAGCAAAGAAAATAGAGCAAAAAGTGTCGGAGTCAGAGGGCTCTAAGAGAGTCTCTGAGAAGTGTCTGCTTGCACAGAGAGTCTGAGAAAAGAGCCTGGGAACACATTTTAAAAGTATTATACAAAGAAACAAGTTACAAAACATGAGTTAAATGGGCATGAAACAAGCACTGATATTCTGTTTATTCATTTGTTTGTTACAATAGGACATTTGCATCATGAAATGCTATATTTATGGCCATGGAACAGGTCAAAACTAACAAAGAGGAAAGGACAAGTAAAAAAGAAAGAAATAGAAATGAAATAGAAATTTGTCCTTGTTAGCATCTCAGCCAAGTACAGGTCGTCATGCAGACTTCAAGTGCAAACCCCATGTTTAAAAGCAGTGTTTAGTTAAGGCCTACAAATACTTTCATACTGGTTAAGTAATATAGGCCCTCATCACAACCCTGGCGGTCGATGTTAAAGCGGCGGTAATACCGCAAACATGCCGGCGGAAAAAAAATGGGATTATGACCATGGCAGAAACCGCCAACATAGACAGCCACTTTAACACTCCGACCGCCACAGCGGTAGAAACAAACACCGTGGCGGTAACCGGCAACAGACAGGCAGAAGACAAAGTACCGCCCACTGTATTTCAAGATGCCTATCCGCCACCTTTTCCGGAGTGGAACCAATGCTATCAAAAGCACGGTGGAAACAGTACACAGACCTCACTCACCTCTCGACACCCAATGAGGAACCAGGACGCCACAGAGCCCGAAATTCAGGTGTTACCTATGTTGGTTTACCTCCTCTTCTACCAGGAGTACGAACGGTGGCGGCGGCGACTACGGTGAGTACTGCACCTACAACATAGGGAGGGGGGAAGAAAGAGAGTGACACACACACACACAACACGCAACACCCCCACTCTCAACCTCACACACAACAATATACACACAAATACTTGCATCAACATTACATATTCTCCCCCCAACCCCTGGCAGAACGCAAGGACAAAAGGAAATTATAGTAACGATTGTAATCATGAAACATCCATTAGTCAAAAGTCAAAATTCAGTATCTACAAACATGTACACCAACTACACAAATCCGGATAGTGTACCAATCATTGTCCGTGGACCACTGGGCCCAAAATGCATGGGCGAGGCCCACACATGATACCTGACTGGAAACGGAGAGAACACTGCTGTGGCATCAGATCAAAAATACACAGGCACCTCAGGGTGAGGGGATGGGGGACACCTCAGCCTGATGAACGCACAACACCACTGCTGCACGAGGTGGCTCCATGCCCACTGCTGTATCCTGGGGAGTGCAAAGCCACAGTCTCTCAAGTCTCTCCAGTGGGTGGTTTGCCCACTGCTTTATCCTGGGGAGTGCAAAGCCACAGTCTCTCAAGTGGATAACAGTCTCTACTGGTTCTGTTGGGGGCCTGGTGCCCAGAGTGCTTCATCCTGCCAAGGACTGAGGTAGTGGATGTGATTCTCCACGTGGTTCTGGAGGGTGCATGGTGCCCAGAGTGCTTCATCTTGCCAAGGACTGAGGTAGTGGATGTGATACTCCACTGGTTCTGGAGGGGGCCTGGTGCCCAGAGTGCTTCATCCTGCCAAGGACTGAGGTAGTGGATGTGATACTCCACTGGTTCTGGAGGGGGCATGGTGCCCAGAGTGCTCCACGTGCAGTGTGGCCGGTACAATTCCCTCACCTGGGTGTGCGTGCCATGAGATTGGCGAGGTTCAGGTAGCATGATACACCATGGAGACAGCCATACCCCACGCTGCTGCGGCTTTGCCTTCCACCTGCAGGTGCAAACAGTGATAGAAGTCATGCCTCATGGAAGCTGCCCAGGGTCCAGGGACTCTCCTCCAGCCTCAGACGACTGACCACTGGGGATGATAGCCATGTCAGCGTTGGTGCCAGTGTCCGAGGACGCTACGGGCCGGTGGCGGTGCTTGCGGCGGTGTCTGTGGCGGCGGTGCTCGAGGCGGTGTCTGTGGCGGCGGTGCTGGCGGCAGTGCATGGGGCAGCACCTGCTGAGGGACAAAGCAGGACGTCTCCTGCAGCCTCAGACAGCTGCCCACTGGGGAAAAGGTTGGGGACTGTCGCTGAGGCTGTTGACGTGCCGGGTGCGGTGCAGGTGGCGGTGCAGGTGGTGGTGCAGGTGGGGGTTGTGGTGGCGGGGCAGCTAGCGGTGTTCGTCGCCGTACAGGTTGGCGTGGTCGTGGACAGAAGGTGTGACACTGGTCCCTCAGTCGGTGCCACCATGCCCTCTCCTGACCTGCTCTTCTGCTTTTGGCCCTTCCCCACCTTTGATGGTGCCGCAGTTGTCTTGCCACTATCCCCTTTTGTTTTTGCTGAGCCCTTGGTGGCTGGTAGTTTCGGCTTCTCCATCTGGGATGTGGGCACCTTTTTCACCTTGGCAGGTGGCGGAATGTCCTTGCCCTCGCTACGTGGCACACTGGCAGTCCTGATGGGTGGCGCACTCAATAACCCCACAGTTGCTGGCACCACTGTGCCTGGGGATGTGGTGTCTGAGGTGCTGGGCTGGGACCTGGAAAGCCTGGCCCTAGGGGAAGGACGGGGGTGTAGGGAAGAGGTCAATGTTAGCCAGGAAGAGTTTTTTAGACACACTGGGACGGGAAGATGGAGGGGGTTTGGGAGTGGAGGTAGAGGTAGTGGTTGTAGGAGGTGTACGTCTGCTGAATTTGGGTGAAGGTGCATGGGCCGGAGGCTGTTGTGAGGTGGATGGCTGTTGGGTGAGTGGGTGCCTGCGTTTGTGTACTTTGGGAGGAGGGGTCTCTGACACACTGGGAGAGGACACTGGGGATGTGTGAATGGTAGTGGGGGTGGTGAGTGCACATGAGCGGTGTGTGGAGATGGGCGTGCTGGTGATGGAGATAGTGGCTGAGGATGTAGTGCATGCCGGTGTGAGTGGAGACGAGACAGGGAGGGAGGAGGAGGACGTGGAGTAGGGGGACACAGTGGAGGCAGTGGATGTTGCTGTGTCTGCATGGGGATGGTGCTTGTGTGAGTGCCTTTGGGATGTGTGTTTCTTCTGTTTGCCATGTCCACTCTTGTGTGTTGATGTGTGTGCATGCTGGTCTGATGGTGTGCTTGGGATAGGCTGAGGTACAGGGGATTGGGTCCGGGTGGAGGAGGTTGGAGGGGGGAGGCTGGACACAGGGACAATGGCTGCCATCAGTGCTGAGGCCAGAGCCTAAAATGCTCTGTTGGGCTGCCTGGCCAGAATTAATGCCCTCCAGGTATGCATTTGTTTGTTGCAAATGCCTCTCTAAACCCTGGATGGCATTCACAATGGTAGATTGCCCAACAGTGAGGGATCTCAGGAGGTCAATAGCCTCCTCACTGAGGGCAGAGGACTGACTGGGGCAGGGCCTGAGGTGCCTGGGGCGAAGGAGATGCCCATCCTCCTGGGTGAGCGGCCACGGGACACACGCTGAGGGGCTGCTGGGAGGGCAGTGCTGGTAGGGGGGGGCTGGCGGCTGTACCTGTTGATGCGGTGGGCACAGAGGTGCCTGCCACCACCAGGGAGCTCCTATCAGAGGAGGAGTCGCGGTCACTGCTGTCTGCTCCTGTCCCCGCCGTGGAGCTCCCCCTAGCCCTCTGTCCCACTGGTGGCTTCAGACTCCTTTGCTACACCCTCCAGGGCCAAATGGGTTGCAGCTCCCTCCTGCTCCGGTGCCAATGCTCCTCCACCTGATGATGCTATTGCACACAAGAACAGGGAGACCACAAAAAGGGGGGGGAGACAGAAGAAAGACATGTTCAGTGCATTCAACACCACTACCGTTGGCGGACACAACACACATGGAGCAGCCCTCTGCACTACGCCATGCACTGACCGTTCCTAGAAATTTCAGCTGACCATGGGGTACGAGGTCTAAGACCAATTGCTGCACACCTGGAATTCACAGGAGCCTGACTAGGTGTAGATGGCTCTTACCACTGGTGGGGTTCGGGTGCCACATAGCCTGCCTCACAAGGGACCTTGCCTACCAAGTTCGCACTGGCCTAGGGGAACCCACTGCCCACCTCCCCCACCCAGACACCTCGTAATGCGCGCAGAGTCAGCTGAATGAGAGTGTACTCACCTCCTTGTGGCTGCTGTGATGCCCTCAAGCGCCCATCCAACTCCGGATAGGCCACCACCAGGGTCCGGAACATCAGGGGGGTCATGGTGCGACGGGCACCCCTCCCACGTTGGGATGCCATCCCCAGCTGGGCCTCCGCCGTCTTCTTAGTCCAGCGGCGCAGGTCCTCCCATCTTTTACAGCAGTGGGTGCTCTGTCTGTGGTAGACCCCCAGGGTCCAGACGTCCTTGGCGATGGCACGCCAAATACCCTTCTTCTGGTGGGCACTGACCTAGAGGAATGGTACAGGGGGAAAGGAAATTACTTACCCATCCGGACCATCATACTCATTGCCCACCAGTTCCCACCCATTCCCTGACGCACATACACTCACATGCAGGCCTCAGCCCCCTCCATGTATCTTCCATCCACACCACTCAAAACAGGCATTGCCCATGCATCATGCTCTCAGTGTACTTGTCTGTAGGACCATACAGTTGCGTGTACTCGGGGGGGACCCCATCCACTATTTTCTCCAACTCCTCTGAAGTGAAGGCAGGGGCCCTTTCCACAGACACCCGAGCCATCGTCGCTTCCAGACACAGGTCACAGCAGCACTTGCAGTGTAGGTCCTCTCTTGTTGAAGGTGAGGTATCAAGTGAGGGAACAGACAGAAAATGGCAGTCACGTCCGCGCCGGTGCGTACCGTCACAGCCGGCGTACATCGTCATTGGCTCCTGGGACCCATAGGGCCCAATGTTAACCAATGCAGAATTGCGCCGCGGTCTTTGACCGTCCACCACGGCGGTGTACAACGCCAGTGCAGTTACCTCATATCCCCTTGTCCCACCTTACAGGTCAGGCAGCCGCCATTTCAGGAGGCCACATGGAATGGATGTTAACTGTGTCACACCTTTCTAGGCCGGGAATATAGACAGATACCGGCACATTGCGGATTAATAACGTTTCTGCAAATAACAAATTGTGATACCTCAGTGTTGGATGACTCTCTGCTCGCTATTCTCCTCCATAGGGCACATCTGCTGGGGCAGGTGATGAGATGGCGGCATCGTCCGGTGTA
The DNA here is from genome assembly GCF_031143425.1 of Pleurodeles waltl. Taxonomy (NCBI): domain Eukaryota; kingdom Metazoa; phylum Chordata; class Amphibia; order Caudata; family Salamandridae; genus Pleurodeles; species Pleurodeles waltl. The sequence goes on along the minus strand of NC_090437.1, from coordinate 620,360,124 downwards.
CAGACCTGTCGACAATGGAAGAGAGGCACATCCTAGTCACATACAGACTTGATCGTGCAACAGTCCAGGAACTGTGTGCCCAGTTGGAGCCAGACCTGATTTCATCTATCCGCCATCCCACAGGAATCCCCCCTCTAATGCAGGTCCAGTCTGTACTCCATTTCCTGGCCAGTGGGTCTTTTCAAACAACAGTGGCCATGGCATCAGGGATGTCCCAACCAATGTTCTCTAATGTGTTGTCTGCCCTGCTGCAACACATGCGCAGCTACACTGTGTTCCCTCAGGTGGAGGATTTGCCCACAGTGAAAGGTGGTTTCTATGCCCTGGGACATATCCCCAACGTCATTGGTGCCATTGATGGGGCACATGTGGCATTTGTACCCCTCCGCAGGAATGAACACGTGTTTAGAGACAGAAGAGCTACCATTCGATGAATGTGCAGATGGTGTGCTTGGCAGACCAGTACATCGCCCATGTCAATGCCAAGTATCCTGGCTCTGTGCATGACGCTTACATTTTGAGAAATAGCAGCATCCCTTATGTGATGGGGCAACTCCAGAGGCACCGTGTGTGGCTAATAGGTGAGGGCAAGGTCCCAATACAGTTGACATAAGTGTCTGAGTATGCGGCTGTCCCTAAGGGTTAGTGTGTGTCTAACAGTTGTCCCTCGACATTTGCAGGTGACTCTGGTTACCCCAACCTGTCATGGCTACTGACCCCAGTAAGGAATCCCAGGGCAAGGGCAGAGGATCGCTACAATGAGGCACATGGGCGAACTAGGAGGGTGATCGAATACACCTTCGGCCTCCTGAATGCCAGATTCTGGTGCCTCCATCTGACAGGTGGCTCACTATACTACTCACCAAAGAAGGTGTGCCAGATAAACGTGGCCTGCTGTATGCTGCACAACCTGGCTTTGCGACGGCAGGTTCCTTTTCTGTAGGAGGATGGGCCAGATGGTGGTCCTGTGGCAGCTGTGGAGCCTGTGGACAGTGGAGAAGAGGAGGCAGAAGAAGAGGATATCGACAACCGAAACAACATCATCATGCAATACTTCCAGTGAGACACAGGTAAGAAGATGTCACTGCTTCACACATCTCATACTATTGTTTGAGCTAGAATAAGTCTGTCATTTTCACTCAGTGTATGGACCCTGACTTGTCACTTTGACTTTCCATTTCACAGATCTGGGTCCCACTTTGTGCCCTCTGCTCTGTTTACTGCTGGCCTACAGCTGTGTTACATTGGTATGTGAACAAGTAAATTGACATTGCTATATTCCATAGTTATTGCAATTACACATTTGTGAAAGCACAGACTGACTCCAGATTGTTTTGTGATTGAAGTGTGTTTATTCCTGTGCAAATAAGTGGAGGGGGTTGTAAAATGGGCTGGGGTGATGGTGGAGGTATGTCCATGGCAGAGTCCAGTCTATTTGTTTCACAGGTGCATTGTCCAAAGGGGCATAGGAAGTGGAGCAATGGCAGTTTAAGGATGGACAGAGTGACATAGTGGGACAGATGGGTGACATTCAGGGGGGTCTCGTTTCCTGGCGGGGGTCTTGGCAATGTTCTCTGTCTTGTACCTGGATCTCAGGGACCATTTGCGGGTGGTTCTCCATCTGCAGGGGGTGGGGTACTGATGTCCTGTTGTTCCTGTGGCGGTTCAACCTATCCACTGGCGCCGGCGGAGGTGGAGGGCTGTTCATCGTCCAGGCTAGTATCAGGGGCCCCTTGTTGTGCCACTGTGTCCCTCCTGGTGTTGAGAAGGTCTGCCAGCACCCCTGCAATGGTGACCAGGGTGGTGTTAATGGACTTCAAGTCCTTCCTGATCCCAAGGTAGTGTTCTTCCTGCAGCCGCTGGGTCTCCTGAAAATTGGCCAGTACTGTTGCCATGGTCTCCTGGGAATGATGGTAAGCTCCCATGATATTGGAGAGTGCCTCGTGGAGTGTCGGTTCCCTAGGCCTGCCCCCCCCGGTTGCACAGCAGTCCTCCCAGTTTCCCTGTTATCCTGTGCCTCTGTCCCCTGAACCGTGTGCCCACTGCCACTGCCCCCAGGTCCCTGATCATCCTGTGTTAGTGGGTTTGCCTGGGTTCCCTGTAGTGGTGGACACGCTGCTGATTGACATGTCCTGGGCACAGAGGGATGGGCCCGCTGGGTGGGTGCTGTGCTGATGTTTCCTGAGGGGGTAGGCTCTGTGGTGGCTTGTGACAGTGGCAGGGGAGCCGACTGTCCCAAGGTCCCAGATGGGCCGGGCTGGTCATCTTGATCTAGGCGTGCAGAGCTGCTGTCATCACTGTGGGCCTCTTCTGTGGGAGGACTGGATATCTCTGACACCTCCTGTCCGGTGACTTTGGGAAGGGGTCCTGTTGGGGTGTAAATGCATAGTTATTGTATCTGTGTGTGCCATTGTGTTCAATGGGTGAGTGACCCTCTACTCCTGTGCTTGCATTATTGCTTGGGTGATGGGTGTCCATGCATTGGTGCTACATGCAGTGCTTGGCTTTGGGTGGGGTATCTGTGGGTTGTTGGGGTGATGGGAGTGAGGGTAAGGGTGGGAGTATGTGATGGCATGCAGGTGGGGTGGGGGGGTAAGGTAGTAAAGATTTGCCTTACCAGAGTCCAGTCCTCCTGCTACTCCTGCAAGGCCCTCAGAATGCAGTATTGCCAAGACTTGACCCTCCCATGTTGTTAGTTATGGGGGAGGAGGTGAGAGTCCACCACCAGTCCTCTCTACAGCAATCTGGTGTCTGGAGACCACGGAACGCACCTTCCCCCGTAGGTCGTTCCACCTCTTCCTGATGTCATCCCGTGTTCTTGGATGCTGTCCCACTGCGTTTACCCTGTCGACAATTCTGCGCCATAGCTCCATCTTCCTTGCAATGGATGTCTGCTGCACCTGTGATCCGAAGAGCTGTGGCTCTACCCAGACGATTTCCTCCACCATGACCCTGAGCTCCTCCTCAGAGAAACTGGGGTATCTTTGAGGTGGCATGATGTGGTGTGGGTGAAGTGTGAGGTGGTGTCTGTTGTGATGTGTGAGGGGATGTGTTGGTGTGTGTTGTTTGAGGTGCGTGGATGTTCTGTAAGTGATGGTGTTGTGTGTCTGTGGATGCTGTTGTTGTTTTAGGTAGTGTCTCTCTCTGGCCTGTTTCAAATTTCTGGTAGTAAGGGTTTGTGGGTAATGTGGGTGTGTGTTTTATAATGGTGTGAGTGTGTGGGTGTGGTGTGTTTATGTGTATCAGGTGTGTGTATTTTGAATTGTCCAATGCGGTTGTGTTTTGTAAATGTGTGTGTATTTTGAGCGCGGCGGTATGTACCGCCAATGATTTACCGCGGTTGAAAGACCGCTGCGTTGATTCGTGGGTCAGGATAGTGTGGGCGTATTCTTGTTGGCGTGATGGTGGAAGTTTTGTTATCGCCAGTTTATCACTGACCTTTGGTGTGGCGGACTTGTGTGGGTGTCTGTATTGTGACGGATTCCGAGCTGTGGGTCGTAATACCTGTAGTGGAATTCCGCGGCCGCAGTGGCATGTTGGCGGTCTTCTGCATGGCGGTAAGCGGGATTTACCACCAGGGTTGTAATGAGGACCATAATGTTTTTATTCTTATAAAGGACTCTCTCTCACCACAAATAGGTTAAACATCATGCTTGCTTAACTGTAGAAAAAGTGCCTCTTTTTGACATGGTGTCCCCCCACTTTTTGCCTGGTATCTGATGTAATTTCAACTGAAAGTGCACTAGGTTCCTGCCAACCAGGTCCCCAGTGCCAGATCTCTTTCCCATAAACTACACAGTTGTTTCCCCAATTGGCCAACCCTTTAGCACTTCCTGCAAATACCTAGGAAATGGTACTCCTGGTACTTAGGGCCTGGGGTACTAAAGAGGGTCCCTATGGGCTGCAGCATGAATTGTGCCAACCTAAGGGACCCCCTCACCAAGCACGACAGACTGCCATTGACGGCTGCTTGTCTTGGTGCAGACAAAAGTGAAAACACAACATGACATACAGCCTGTGTGTGATGTCCCCTAACACTGCATGCCATTTATATAAGTCACCTCTCTATCAGGCCTTACAGCCTCAAGGCAGGGTGCGTCATATTACATGTGAGGGTATAACTGCATAATCAGACATGCCCCTGCCATGTCTTTGACAATTCTCAGATATTGTAAGTGAGCAGGGAAGCCATTTTATATACATGTGCTAGTCACTGGTCAATATTAGTTCCCCAGGTACATGATAGATTCACTGAAGAGAGGGGTGTATGGTATCAAACATCTCATATTGGTGAACCCACACTAATGTCAGTATTGGATTTACCTCTACATGCACTCAGAGGGCACGCTATGATGCCCCCTGAAACCCTACCAGCCTTGGGTGTGCTGTCTGACCAGTTTCAGCCAGCCTACCCACTGAGACACCATTCTGAACCCCTAGGGTGAGACCCCTTTGCTCTTAGGAGGTCCAGAACAACAGCCTGTCTGGGAAGTGGGTGTAACACCCCCTCCCGCAGAATGACCTGCTGATTAGCTTTCCTAAGGAGGCAAGCCTCAAAGGACTGCCGCCTTTGAAATGTGAATCTTGCTTCCCTCACAGACGATGGTGTCACCTCCCCTGTCCAGAGCCCATTTGGCACCTGAACAGGTAGGAAAGTTAGCTAGCCAGGTAGCTGTGTCACCCCAGGCTAGTACCACCCCTAGGATGGGCTACTGCAAGGTGGACATGATTTTTAAGAAGTAGCCGTCTTGGTGATGGCTTACTTAGGATTTCTGGGACTAGGTTATGCCCACTTTCCACAGGAAGTGGTCATGTAGAGGTGTAGTGGCCCCAAGGGTCAGTAGCCCATTGACTACTATTCTACACACCCTAAAAAGCCTAAATTCAGTATTTAGGGGAGCCCCTGGCACCAGAGAAGCAGATCCTGATAATCTAAGAAGACAAGAGCAGAAGAGGAAAAAAGAAGCAGCTGACCTGGTACCAAACCCACTGGCCTGTCTGCATCCCTAGTCGAAAAACTGCACCAAAGTTGACTCGTCCTGCAGCTGTGACTCCAGAAACTCAGGAGGACTGGCTGTCTTCAATAAAGACTCAAGACCTCCTGTGAACAGCAGACCTGTTCTCCAAAAACCTCCAAAGAAGGGGCTCTGAAACCTCTGGAACCGCCCAAAGCTGTCACCACTGCATCGCCATCTGTGACCCGAGGTGAAGTGGACCACTGGTACCAACAGGGTTCCCCAGCTCTCCAGAGTCCGAGTCCATCATAGTTTCCCCCCTCCTGGAATCCCCAGAGCCGCCTTCAGCCTCTGCAGCCTTTGCATGCAGGCCCCCTCTCCCGCAGCTTCTGTGGTGAGAGAAGCCCGACGAAGACCCCCAGTCCCTGAGCTCAAGTCCACTGTAATTTCACTCCTCCTGGGCTCCCTGATGGTGCGTGAACCTCTAACCACAGGACCCCCAACTGCAAGTGCTCCTGAACACAGGAACCCAACACCAAAGGACACCTCTGCACCAGTACCCCTGACCTGGTAAGAAGAGGACCAAAGGTGTACCGAGCACCCTACATTTGTAACCTACTTGTTGGTTGTCCTCGCCTGGCCTCCTAGCCAGAGCCTGCAGCCCTTTTCCACTGAGGCTGATCCCCATTGAAATACATTGGGCACCCAACGCCGTACTACACCTCTGCACCCAGCCACCCCTGTGCTGCGCGGAGTGACCTGTTGGTGTTGTCCTGACCCTTGCCCAATACTCACCTTAAATCTCGGAGACTGGTCCCATAAGTCGTCAAACAGTACCTGGTTGCAGAACTTGTTTTTCCTCCCATAGGAAAACATTGCAGAACTCAGAAATTACACTGTGTCCACTTTTTAAAGTAAAATGAATTCCTGTTCAAAAACGTACTTACCCAAATTATTTTTCTCTGATACCTAAACATATATAAAGATACTTATTATTTTTATAAATTGGTGCGGATCTCCTTTTTGAGTCATGTGTCTCATTTACATACTATTGTGTGTATTTGTTAATGTCCTGGTGCTTCTCTGTGTTAACCCTAAAGCTGATCGACCATGCTACCCCTAAATAGAGCACTTTGGGATTGCAGAGCAAGCCCTGTCCACTCACTGAGGAATCCCTGGACCCTTTATATGGTATTCACAGACCACATAAATGGCCAGCTTCCGACAATAACACAATATATACATTAAGTCCCAGATTTATCAAGCCTTTGTTTTGTCCTTGCGTTGCACAAGGAGACGTAAGGTAAACACAGAGGATTCTGTAATATTTATAAAGCTAGGCAAGGAGCAACTTGGGACTCCTTGTGGGAGTTTGTAAAGAAATGTAACCCAATGCAGTGACTTGCACTGCATTACGTTACATTGCAAGCTGGGAGACGATCCATGGATGGAGCACGAGCATTTGAGTGCATACATGGATCTTGGTGCATTTGCTGATTTATTAAAGCTCTTAAACCTACAAATGCATCAAAATGCACCACCTTCACCAGTGAAGAATAAGAGGAGAAATATCTTCGTTTCTCCTTGTTATTTTCTCTTTCGATGTGTGATACATTCCACATCACACATAGAGAGAGGAAAATACCTCTACAGATTGTTTTTTAGGAAGTTGCCCCAAAATGAACTTGAGGATACACTTTGTGTTAAGAAGTCGTGATAAATGCAACAGAACTTAAACAGCAGTACAAGCAGCTGCATGCCAAATGTACTTTCGGTGTAAGATTTTTCCCCAAATTTACTCTTAATTGTTCAAGCGGGCATAATCATATTATTGGTAATTCTGCATTCAAGAGTAGTGTGGAACTGAGTACTCTGGCATATTTGAAATTCCGCTCAATCATGGGCCATCTGAAGGTTGTGGTCAAGGATAAATACAGCACAAATAATCTTATTGAAATGAATAATAGCCTTACAGAAATTTAGGAGTCTATAAAGTCCTTCAAAGAGGGCCAGACAAAGAAAACAAAATCATTGTTGGATGTAGTCAAAGGCCTTTGCAGTACCATGAGGCAAGCTATACAAACCAAACCCAAAACTCCTTTGCCAGAAACCTTGCTGCAGCCTTCAATGCCTTTGCCAATATCTAGGAGGGAATGCGGCCCAACCCCTTAATCTCCGGTTTGTCTACCAGACGGCGCCACACCTGTACTAAGGAAGAGCGAGAGAGGGGTCTTAGAAAGTCGCTCTGTCTTAATAACAAGACATCAGTGAAGCAGACTGTGCTAATATCTTCCGAGTTCTACAATTGTATGCATGCAACATTGTTTACATCCTTCTACATTCCTGCATGCTGAAACAACACCATTGACATTCTCAATGATGCCTGTTGACAAGACAGCCTTCTCATCCGTTAGAAGGATACCTATCTTGTCAGGTCTTTGAAACAAATCATCTCCTTCTCAGTGAACTTCATTATCCGCCCGACATCTGTGGTCACCCAGTCCTGGCAATGTTTGTGTTTATGTTCCTTTATCACTGTTTTTTCAAATCACTTGAAGAAAAATCAATAGTAAAAACACAAATCTGTACACCTATGTCAAACCTTTGGGTCTCTTCATTTTCTTCACCATAACCAGGCCTCTAAAAAGTATACACCATTGCTTAATTTGAACAGCTTGAATCACTAGACACCAGATATATGAGAGCAAATGTAAAGTAGTGTAATCTAGGGCACTCATCTTTAACCTTTTGTATAACCAGCGCTACTTAGAATCACTGAAGATATTTGTGGGCCACTAATGGCTTTGAACATTGTTGCAGTAGTGGCTACATCAGAATAGTGGCGATGCCTTGCAGTATTACTAATATTGACCACCCAGACGTTTGTCAAAATGTCACTTGACAAAATATTGTCATGTAAAAATGTCATTTCCAGAACACTGATAAACATAATACAATGCAGCTATATAGATATATGAAAAGTAGTGATTTACTATTACTATCTACACATTTACATACCTTGAAGATATACATCGTAGAGCTAAACAGATGTGGTATTAAGAATGTAAAGGAAACTATGTTTACCTATGCATAATTGCTTTCTTGAAGTTGTGTAGTCGATATTCTGCAAACAATATTTTAGCTGACGGGTATTAAAAACGTGATACTGTAATAGAAGACCAACCACTGCAACGCATAAGAGAGGGTTACTAACAGCAATGTCAGGATGAGCTTTATCAATATAAAATGCCTCTGCCTCACTAATGTATTAACAGCCTTAGCAGTAAGTGCCCTCGGGTTAGAAATAAATACCAACAGCTATAATCTCCAAAGCTCAATGTAAGCACTTTTAAATATGTTGTTTCAGTCAATTTGTTTTTGAACATCAGCCTATCGGGTTTCTCAAAATACATATGTTTCTATCAAATATGCACTCTCAATTTTTAGATTATCACACTGAAAGAAAAGCTTGTCTTTCTCTGAAAAAAACCCTAAAAAATTAGTTTTCATGGATGGCCCCCAAATGTGAGCTCATGATTTTCCTAGTACAAATGCACCATATTAAAATATTCAGCATCACATGCCTTGGATGTGCATAATAATTCCAAAACTGCATTCATTATGCCAAGGATCCTCATCATTATGGCAGGCCCACAATTGTGTCAGTCATTGGCATTATTAATATAAGGGTGGCCATGATTATGTAATGGAAGTCAAGGATAGATGACACTATACAATGATTAGTCCAAGGGTGCCCAACATATGTTAAGATTTACAATTATTTAAAAAAATATATTTTTGTTGCAATGTTCATTAACCAACAAACCAAGGCAATACAATCTTGTTTGTCGTACATCAGTGTCAAACAAAAAGATCCGTTCAGGCACAATTGGATGATATAGTATGTACATTATTTCAGTGAACACACAGGAGTGGTGGATATTGGAAATATTACCTCATAGGTAGTGATACTAAGGACTCTTTGTGGGGTGACAACCACCCATCATGTGGACTGAGTTAATGGCAAAATTGTGTCTTCTAAGGATTCCATCCCATACTGAAGACTCCACCATCCACAGATCTTATGGATCTTACGAGGGCACTCTTTACTACTGTATGTCACCTCTTTCACTGCCTTGTAGAGATCTAGTCCCCTTTGCCATTTCCGCATGGAAGGCACTTCCAGCACCCCCAGTATCTGGTGAAGTCTCTCTTAGCTACAACCATGGCTAATGAGCAAAAAATCAGCTTGAAGCATGGTATATCCACGTTATTTGGAATCCCTAGTACGACAAATTGTGGTTCAAGTGATAGGGGAACCTCATGGATGGCTGAAAGCTCTCTAAGGATTGTGGTCTAGTATGTTTTGATGTGGTAACAGTCCCAAATCATTTTAATAAAGGTACCTATTACATATTTGCAGCATAAGCAATTTGGATTGGCTGCTCTACCCATAGTGTGCAGTTTTTGGTGAGCATGATTTTAAACTGACGTGCTTTAGTGGCCAATACTCGCGGAAGCATCAACTCTGCTTCCCAGTCAATCTCTATAAGTTCCCCCACATCTCCTTGCCACCATGGACACAGCTGGTCCAGAGTGTCAGGCATATTATTATTGAGTGTTCTAGATATGGGGGATATTGCTCCTTTGCCTAGTTCTTCCATAAGTCATCTTCCCTCTAGTCGGGCATAGCCAGGCAGTTCCATCCCTGTCAGCCTCTCTACTTGCCAAGTGTGTCTCATTCGTGCATATTTTAGGAATAGGGAGGGGTGCATGGCGAATTTCTTTTGCACTGTGAAAAAGGGCATACGATCTCCATTATCCAGGATGTCTCCAACCTTAGATATCCCTATGGCATCGCACTGTTGAAAGTCTCACAGTTTTGCGAATCCGTGGAGCCTAGTCCCCTTCCAGAGGGGTGTTTCTTTAGTGATTCCATGAGCCCCCTCCAGCATGGTTGTGGCTTTCATCCAGGCTGCTATCGCCACTTCAGTTGCCTGAGGCAGTGTCTGGGCACCCTTTCCTCCATACAAGTAATGCAAGTGTGTTTTGCATTCCAACATGGATCACTCGAGATGAAATGTTGGGTGATCTTATGGGGCATAGATCCAGTCATTGATATTGATCAGGTGGGGTGCCCAATAGTAGCCCTCAATACGTGGGAGAACGAGCCTTCCATTGTATGCATTCTGTTGGACCGTTTTGAGCTCAATTCTTGGGTGGCCTCCATCTGACAGCAAGTGCCTCAGTTCTCCATTGATCTGGTGAAATATTGTTTGGGCCACTGGCTAATAAGTATTCTGTAGTACGTAAAGAAATTTGGGGGGACTAATCATTGTAAATAGGGCGCTCTTCCCATCAAGGTGAGCGATAGTCCCTTCCATCTTGCAGCATCAGTTCGGAATTTTGAGAGAGTTTTCCCCACATTTGTTCCTGCACGTCATTCTCTACTCATTGTAATAAAGATCCCCAAGTATCAAAAACCTCCTTCAGTCATCCGGAGCCCCTATGGGAGTGATGACTGGGCCAGAAGCCCATTCAGTGCATATAGCACCAACTTTTACCAATTGATCGTATAGCCCGAATGGGCTCCGTATTCACTTAAGGGTTGGAAAAGCTCTGGGATAGTGGCCTCAGGGTTGGTGACGTACAAGAAGACGTCATCAGCATATAGCAATATTTTTTCCTCCTGATTGTCCATCTCAGACATCAAGATTTACAATTATGACCCCGGCGGTCAGTGATTATGTGGCGGTAGTACAAACCACCACATAATGACATTGGCGGGTTGGCTTACCACACCGACCGCCATGGCAGTAGCAGCTGCTGGGCCAGAAATAACAGTCTCCATCCCGGCGGCCGCTACTGTACCGCCGGCGGCACTTTGACCCTGCCTGCCGACATGGTTTTTGCGGCGTTCGTAATGCCTCGATTGTCGAGACGGGGCCACTTGCCTGAAAAGCAGAATGTCTGCAGGGGCGATGGTATGCCCCCGACCTCCTGGAACACCTCTCGGCACTTCCTGGTGGACACAGAAACCTCGGCAGGTGCCCCAAAAGGAAAGGGGGAGTGGAAGAGAAAGAGACAAAACACTACCACGTCTTGCCGGTCCAGCCAGGCACCCTGTATCTTCGGGGGGCAAGTCGTTGTTGACAGAGTGATAGTAGAGTTAGTTCACTCAACTTCCTTGAAACTGAATCTCTCTTTCTGATATGGGCACAGGAGCGGTAGAAGAACACCAGGATGTTCCATCACTTTTCTTGGATAATAACTGGTGGCACAATTACTAACACTGTATTACCAAAAACCCAAAATGAGTACCGTAACAATAAGCACTGGAACACTAGGGCTGGCTTCACAGAGATTCACTGTTGCACACTACAATTAGAACTGTGGTTGCACTTAACATGCACAAGAAAGACAAACAAGGGCATTAATTATATCACATAGAACTTTCCTGCATGCGTAAGGTTAAACTAAAAGGAACAAAAACAATCCAAGAAATACAAATGCCCACTCTGGGTTTAAACAATTAGGGTGGCACAGTTTGATTTGGTTTCACTGTGTGTGTGTGAAAAACCCTTCAAAAGCAGGCATGAATGTCACCATTTAAATCCAAGAGTTATGCTATTAGAGAAAGAAAAGTCACATTAATTCTCTTTTAAAATTGCACTGTCACTTTTTGTAGTACTTAAGCTTAACCAGATTTCCTGAAGCACATTTAGGCAAGTAACTACAATAATAATGTAGAATGTTCAGGAATACATTTGTCTCTTCAAGATAAGCCAAAATACAAGGTCTGAAATACACCAGCTATTCTAGGAAAGCGCGGCGCTCAAAGAACAAACTCCCTGGAGAATACTAGTCACTGAGCTGCAGTCTTTTACGGAGTGCTGGAGGAATGCCTGGTGTCAGCTGGTACAGGAACGAAGAAAAGAATTGCCTCAAAAGTCCCGAATACGAGGATGACAGCAGGGACTGGACTGCCAAATCAGATGCTGAGATCAGGAACCAAAACAAAGCCAAGCAGGAAGGCATGCTTCACTCTGCTATTTATAGCCAATCAGGAAAGCAGTGGATGAGTCACCACACCCAATTAGAAGCACATGTCTATACCACACCCAATTAGAAGCACATGTCTACACCTGCTCACATTAGCAAACACACATTGGTAAAACAAGCATTGATAAAAACCAATTGTGTAACACAGCACATTATGTTTACTTAGAAACATGAAGTTTTAACCAAGAACAGAGATATGATTTAACCCTAATCCCTGGGGATGCTGACAGATAATGCAGGAGGCACCTTGGGGATTCCTGACAAAAACTATGGCGGTAGGCACTACCAGTGACAGGGAATTCGTTCCCTGTCACTGGTAGGAGGCCCACCCACACCCCCTAACATACCCCAGAGGCCTCCACCTCCCCTCCATCCACGCTCCCCTTTCCAATTCCCCCATACACGCACACTCGCAGACACATACCACGCATTCACACACTCCCCACACAAGCATAAACGCATTCATACATGCATGCATTGATTCATTCACTCACACAACTGTACACACATTCATACTGACATGCAGCCACGCATTCACATTTCCATTCATACATGCATTCTCACACATACACACACACAAGCAAACAACACTACACACATATTCGCATTCACACACACACTCACTCACGCATTCATGCACACCCCCCCCCCACACACACACACACAACACCCCCATCCCCCTCCCATGTCGGAAACCCAACTTACCTGGATCCAGGGGGTCTTCTGTCAGGGGACAGGACGGGGCGCTGCTACCGCCAGTAGCGCCTGCCAGCAGAACACAGCCAGGCCGTATTATTTGACATAATACGTCTGGCGGCGGTCTACTGGTCTGGCGCTGCTGGTGGTAGCAGCGCCACCTTAACACCGTCCGCCAGAATGGCCAAAGTCGGATTTCCGCCCTTCTTGTGGTGGAAATCTGGCTGTGGTCATAATTTGGCAGACTGATGTTCGCTGTGGCGACAGTCTTTTAGCGGCCATCGCCGCGGCGGTAGGTTGCATTTACCACCATTATCATAATTAGGGCCAGTGTCTTTCAAGGAGGGATATGAATCCAGCCACATACACAACACTTACACAATAGAGCACATATCCATACACATGCACACAAAAATATTTAAACAAATGCAGAAAATATATGCACACACCATTCCCACTGTCTGAGACAAAGAAGGCCCTACCTGTCTCCACTTTTAATCCAGCCTCATCTCTCTCTATCTACACGGTTGCTACTGCATGGTTCTCACTTGCTTCCACTCTGTCTCCGGCACTCCCACACTCCGGTTATTCCATTCTGGCTATTGCTGGTGCTTCTTTTCTGGACCAGTTTTTGAAACATATTGAATGATTGAGAGAGAGAGAAAGAGAGAGCGAGAGAGAGAGAGAGTGAGCGAGAGCGAGAGAGAGTGAGAGACTTTCAGTGTGACAAATCTCCATGTGACTTTTCTAAATTTTCTAAATTGAGAGTGTAAGCAGCTGCCCACATTGCTGGTACTGCAGGCTGTCACAGAATATATTAGAATGCAAGCATGTCGTCCTGCTATTGGCCACTCCAAGGCCATGGAGATGTGTAGCTCTGCCTTTTTCAGTAAGGCTGGACCATCTGAATCATGTAGTGTGCTGGGCTGCACTCCAGGGAACTACTTCCAGGATACTAGTGAGCCACCTGTTGGAAATCTCTCATCTGGGGTTGGTTTGTTACTAACAATAAGACAGGTACATGCAAACAGACAGTCAAGATGGACTGCTGATCTGACGTCAAATCATATATTATCACCTGTAGATTATGATTGAAGTTGATGTCATGTGGAAGCCGTTATGTCCATGTTTTTGCTGATGGTGCATCCTGTAGCTCCTTCTCAAACAGCACACTTATCCACCTCAATCACCAGGCTGACACCTCTATTTGTTCACAGGAAGCACTAGGCTGGATTCTACTGCATCTGGCAGCATCATTCACATTTGCTGAGTTGGAGTACCTATCCTCCTAAAACTTGAGTGAAGCAACAGGATCATGATCTCAACTCATATTTCACAGTGAGCACTACCACACACATTAATATGCATTCACCATTTCCAGGGGATGGCAGATTGCCATATTTCAATGTTAACAGTCAATGCCCATCATTGTGCTCAGCCTACGGTTATTTATTATTCAAATTATTCGACTTCATATGTAGAATTTCTTACATGTGCTTTGGACATATGAGACATTGGTGCAGTAAATGTGCAATGATCGTGTGACTATGGAACTTCATGCACCAGCTACGGATGTTTACACTGTTGGTCAGAGGCAGACATAGACCAGGTCACATAAGTCATGATGAGGCCTGAAAAGTTCACTTGAAAATGTTGACGTGTGTAGCACATGAGTAGTAATGACACATTTTCACTGGAATAACAATAACAAATGTATTGCTCTCAAACTGTTACTCTGCTCACAGACATAATGATGTCTCCATTTGTACTCATAGAACATCTTGAGGCTCTATGTGCCTGTTTCAACACCTGTATCAGAACATCTTTAAATCTTGCTTATTTAAAAACAAAATCATTTTATTGAGTTTTCAAAAAACATTAACAGATTTCCATCACGCATCATTAGATTGTTGACAATGCCAGGATTGCCAAGAGAGCAAACCTACAGATCTCTAATGATCAGTAATAAACATACGGCAGTGGTAGTGCTTATAGAAGAAGCCCCAGGAATAGTGAAGGAGTAGTGAGTGCACCATGGTGGGGGTGAGAATCAACATGTGGCAGAACCGTAGATTGTCTGTCATAGTCAATAGAACAAAAGAAAGAAGGAGGGACGGGGAGGAAGGACTGAGATCAGGGGCAGCATATCGGAGTGGCTGACTGGAATGGGTGGATGGTGTCTGGGTTGATGGTGTGGGACGCCTACTGAGAGACGGGCCTAGTAGGGTGAACCACTGTATTACATATGATGGGGAGAGGAAGGTGAGGTGTCTTGGAGGTGTCAGAGGGGTGACAGAGATCTTTAAGCCAAAGGAGAGAAGTCATCATTCTTTGTGTGTTGTAAGAATTGTGCCAGTAAGCTCACCCAGGGATGAGATATCGTAAATGTCTCACCTCCTTGTAACTGAGGGCTTCTTCCATTTATGCACTGTGCTGTACCAGGCTTCCAATATTGAAGGTGTGGAACAGCGCCGCTGTTGGGTGAGTGCATGCTTTGCAAGTAGAAGTGCCAGAGAAAGGAAACGGGTGCTGCCCTTGCATTGTGTCCAGCTCTTAAAAATACCCAGCAAGCATGCCTCCCAAGTGTATATGTCAGGCAGTTCTGTGACCTCACATAGAGTGTTGTGTACAGTTTTCCAATAGGGTTGTAGGGTCAGACATGACTATAACATATGTTGGAAGTCCACGTCAAGCATCTGGCATCAGAGGCAGCACACATGAGCGGCAGGTAAATGGTGGTTTATTTGAGCAAGTGTGAGGTATGCCCTGTGTAAAATGAAACATTGTATGTTCTTGAATCTGGAGTTACAGGATACCTTTTGAGGGCATTCTAGGGCTTGCATCTACTCCTTGTCATTTAGTTCCCTCTCATAGTTGTCATCCCATTTTGTCTAAGGGAATCTAGAGGGAGCAGGGACTGGTCTCTGCTGACTTTATAGAGCCTGGTGATTAGGTGCCGGCCACCCCCCATTACTAGTATGGTCTGCATGACAGAGTGGATGACATCTGTGGTGTTCCATTGGGTGTAGCAAGTAAAAGTTAACTTTCTATGAAGAAGGAACTGGCCCGGTGGGATGTTATAATCCGAAAGTAGTTGGTGTAAAGTGACTGAGCCGTCCAAGATGTTAATTCTTGGTGTGTGTTGGTGCCTGTGAAGCATGGGATACCTACTAGGGGGAATCCTGAAGCATATAGCAGGGCGCCATATGCTAAACGATATGTGTAAGATAAACATGTCCAGTCCACCGACACTTATAGTGTGTGTGTAAAGGGAGGTGCGCATTTCAGGAGCAGGAAGCTACGCATTCATGACAGTAGAAGGACTCAGTCCTCACCACTTGTCTCTCTCATGTACTGCCCAGCAGTCCATCTTGAGAGCCACTGCAGCTGGGCTGCGAGGTAATGGGCATTGAACAAGGGAGCGTTCAGCCCTCCGCAATTTATTGGTAGTTGGTAGAGCAACTTGATGTCATGCGGTGCCACAAATAGGAGTGCCCAGTAAGGTATCTAATTCTCTAATGAATGGGCTTGGTGGGACTACAAAAGGATTGGCAAAATAATACAATAAGCATGGCAGGAGAATCATTTTGGCTAGGGCTATTCGACCAACAGGGGCTAGGGGGAGCGATTGCCAGAATTGGATTTGTGGCCTGATTCTGGGCATAGCTGTGTGGAGGTTGCCTTCGAGGAGGTCTGGTGGGGTGTAATGTAGGCAGATCCCCAGGTAATGGAGTGCTGCTTCTTGCCAGTAAAGAGGCGTGCCACCCAGGTGCACAGGTATCTCAGGCTGAACTGGTTTGTGGAGGTATATGTCCGATTTCTCCCGATTTCATATCAAGGAGTGGTCTGAGGCGAGATATCAGAGATATATCAGTAGGTCATCAGCATATAGTAATACAAAATGGGTCCTATTGGCCAAGGGGATGATCCAGTCATCTCCCTTCGCTTGTAGGCAAATGACCAGAGGTTCCATTGTATGACCAAAAAGCAGAGGCGACAGGGGACATCCCTGTCTAGTCCCTCGGCAAACTGGAAAAGTGGCAGAGACCAGGCGGCCCAGCTGTACCCTAGAGAATGGGTTGGTATACAGTAGTTTGGTATAGGCTTGCAATCTAGGGCCCACCACTATAAGGGCAAACATAAGAAAGAGATAAGGCCACAATAGCGTATTGAATGCCTTCTCCAGGTCCAATATTAGGCCTGCAGCTTGCAGGAGTTGTCCTTGCATGCAATCCTGGACATGAAAGAGGCAACAGATATTTTGAGTGTGCTATGTCCAGGGACAAACCTGTTTTGGTCCATGTGGACCAATTCTGGCTGAACACGGGCGTAACGGCCAACAAGGATTTTCCCCAGTATTTAGTAATCTGCACCCAAAATTGCAATGGAGCAGTCCGACGATAATTGTGTGGGTTCCATGCCCAGTTTGCACAGGGAGTCCAAGACTCCCACATGGAAAGTGGGAGTTACCCTGCTGTTAAGGCTGCCTCATACATCGATGGCCAGATGGGGGGGCCAGAAGTGTTGAGAAATTCCAGGGGTAGGCCGGGTAGGCCAGGTGCCTTATTGCAAGCAAGGTCCAGGAGCACATGTGCTACATCTTCTGTGGTTACTTTGGCCTATAGGGCTTGGCTGGTAGCAGTATGAATCCGGTGCATTTGGATTCTATTGAGGAAGCTGAGCGAATGCTTCTCGGTTAGGTCAGATGGGGCACTATAGGTCGTTGAGTAGTAGTTATAGAAGGCTTGTAGTATCTCCTCCCATGCATGGGTGGTTACGCCACTGGGCAGCTTAATCTTAGTGATAGGGGCAAGCGTGAAATCTTGCTGCACCAACCAGGCTAAAATGTGTCTGGATTTTTTGCTTTCTTTGTGGACTTTTGCCACATGAGAGGAGAATTTGAAATGACTGAAGTGTTCCAATAGCTCAATGTGGGACATTTTGGCTGTTGACAATTCTAGGAGCAACACAGGGTCACGGTCTGTAGCTTTCCCTAATTCAGCAAGTTGGCATTCGGGTGTTGAGATCTGCTTATCTAGCATTCTCCTAATGCCTCCTATCTGCTTAATACAGTCACCCCTGATTACCACCTTGAAGGCGTCCCACTTGAGCATTCTAGTGGATGCAGTGTTATGATTTTTGTTTAAATGAGGACTAATGCGGGTGGCCTGCTCGTTGCAGCAGTCTGGGTCTTCCAGGCAGTCACGTTGGAGTTGCCAAATTGGAGTTAGTTGTCTGGGAGTTGTCCAGCATAGGTCAATAAAGTGTGCATCATGGTCAGAAACTATGCAGCCTAAATAGTCAGTGTGGCATATCTGAGGTACTAACAGAGTTGAGCAGAGGAAGAGGTCTAGGCGTGCGCATAATTTGTGAGGTGATGAGTAAAAGGAGTACAGTTGGCCGTAAGATTTTGGGATCACCAATTGTCCTGTAGGGACCAGTGGTGCATCCAGTTCTGGAAGCACACTGCTTGTGCATATGGGAGGGAATGTGGCTGGAGTGGGATCTTGTGAGGTCGGGATCAGTACACAATTATAGTCCCCACCTAAGATCCAGGGGAGTGCGGTCTTGTACGATAGCTCTGCAGAAAGGGTATCCCAGTAGCAACCCTGATTGGTTTTCTGGGTGTATATGCTCCCAAGGAGTAATGGTCAGCCATCTAAGTAACCGTCCAGAAGTACGTAGTGTCGCTCCTTATCTATGATGGAATCTGGCACTTGAAAGGGAGTTCGTGGTCAGATCCAAACTAGGATTCCTTGTGAATAAGCTGAATATGTGGTGGTGTGTAATGTGTCTCTCCAGCACCAGGGGAGGCGCTCAAATTCTTTCTTTATAGTATGAATTTCCTGCAATGGGACTATCTGGGCTTGTTAATGTTTTATATAAGAATAGACTGTGTGTCGCTCACACGCTGTATGCATATCACGTACATTCAGCGTAATGAGGCAGAAGTCAGTGTCCTTAGGGTGCAGAAGATTGCACCTCTTCTGTGTATACGTGATGCTCTCAGAGGCGATTACCACTGCCTCCCACTTATGTGGGTGGGGAGGGAACTTTTGAAGGGTGGTGTGGCCAAGCCGGTGAAGGGAGTGGGGATCAAGAGAAAGCTGGCACTCATATAAACAGTCCCCTGTCCAAACGGGGACTCCAATACCTGTGTTGAGTAGGGTTAATATAGTTGCGTCCACATCGAACTCAACTGCCCCAGGTAGAATACGGGGATAAGCTTGCAGCATCCGCCAGATCCCTCCCATCTCATGTGTACTGATTAGAGCACCGATGTGGGGAAGAAAGATCGTGGGGAGGTTGGCCAGTTGAGTATCTATTGGTGGGTGTTAGCTGTTGCATGGTGAGGCAACAAAGTAGTGGCCGCTAAGGAGTCTACAGTGCCCCAGAGTTGGTTTATGCAAGCCTGGCAGGTGTCCCTCTTTTAATGATATATGGGGTAAGTTGCAGAGGCCCAAGTTGCTTTCTTCTACTTCATACAGTCACATGCACTGGTGTGATTCTGGGAAATGGGGAGATGATTGGCTCCCCGCCTGGTCTAAGGAGAGACCGATAGGCTCCTGGTAGTAAGTAATAACGAAAGAGGTGGCTGGAAAGGAGTGGACAGCCCAGACCCCCATGGTCTGACACAGACAAGATAGAGTGCAGGCTACCCCTGGCCTCTACAGCTGCAGATTATTGTTGTGGAGAGATCGCTGTGAGTAGGCCCAGAGGTGTGCAGGGTGGGGCCGTCCGGTACGAGATCTCTGTGCAGATCAGCCCTCACATGTGCACTGATTATGGTGCCTTTGCAAGAGGGTAGAGGAAAAGTTCCAAGGGCCCATGGGAGGCCCCTGTGCAGATTACTGCAGGTGGAGAGATTGTGTCCTGCCTAGAGGCCCCACACTCTATGTTTTCAGGGCCAGTGATAAGAAGCCACCTCGCTTGCACCGAGTAGAGCGCCGATGAGAGGTGAGAGGGAGGAGGCCCCAGGACTTCGTGCTAGGTTGCAGTTTAAATCCTAATGCTGCTCCTCACCTGGGATCTCAATGCAAGCGAAAGTCCTGGGCTGCGGTGCAGGTTCTGCGAGGCCCCAGTCAAATGAGAGAAGGAGGAGGGCCTCAGATCTATGGGATGGGCCTCTGCTGAATTCACAGGTTCTCCCCTATGCACCGAACTGTGTGCCTCAATATGGTGGAGAGTGCAGGGGTGGCAGGGAGCAGTGTCATTGGCTGGTTCAGCTGGCTGCAGCCTCAATGCTGCATCTCTGTATGGGTGTCGGGCGGAGGCATTGGGGCCCAAAGAGGGAGTTACAGCGCCCTACATAGGTCCGGGCAGGCCTAGGCAATTCTTGCTAGGGTGTGAGCAGCTGTCCTCATGAGAAGGGGGGGTCCTCCCTGTAGTTCATCAAGGGCCCTTTGGCCCCACTGATGCCTTGGTGTCCGTTTTGTGTAGCAAGTGGGCTTGTTCACAACTTCCAGACTGCTGCGCCCCCCCGCTCCTCTGAGAGCTGTTAGAGGAGTGGTGTTGGGGTCCAGGTTTAGATCTCTGGTTCCCACAGGCCACCCCCAAATTCACCCAAGACCCGATGGCAATGGATGTAAGGGCCGGCGAGCGGAGCCTCAAAGGTTCACGTCTGCCATCTTGGCTGGCCAAGCCACACCCCCATCTCTAAATCTTGCTTATGATGTTGCCAGTGCCTGTCAATGTGTTGTGTGTATTGATGACAGTATAGCAGTCTCAGATTTGTGAGAAGAGTAACTACTCACACAGTCAGACAAGAATACTCTGGGCTGTGTCCTACACATCTTCTCACACAACTCAGTTTAACACACTGGACGTCATGAAGATCGTTATATTATCAGTGTGACATTCACTGATCTTACTTCAGAATTGTGTATGAGTCACACACATAAGCAAGCAAGGCCCGATGTACTATGACAAGTTGCAACTAGAATCTGCAATCTGAACAATGAATGTTTGTGGCCTGTCTCATGCTTAGCAATGCAGACAGCGTAATAATAGGTTGCACGGCAAATTGCGCATAGTGGTTAGCACAATTACCGTCCTAATGAATAAGTCTTATGCACCTTGCAATCTGCTACCCACTACAGTTGGCTGCGTATGCGATGATGGTGAGCTGCAGGGCACAGCAGTCAGTCCACCATTCCTGCTTTTACATTCCCAAACTTGAAAACTTAATTTTATGACAGCATCTGCTTCCTTAAAGGAACTGAAAATGCTTTCAAAATAAATGTGTTTTCAGTTTATAAAGACGTGCGGGACCAGTCATTGGATCCATGAACCAGTACTCCTCCGAAGGACACGAACAAGATTGCCAAGAAGGAAGATTTCCGGCTTCCCTTTTGCTAAGTGTGTAATAACACCTTCTTCGAAGTGTTGTTGACTTGTCAGTGGTATGCGACCCGACCCCCAATTCCTGTGACAAATCAATTATTAATTGCAACCAGAATTCCAAATAGGAAGTGGACACCTCTTTGACTCCCTCTCATTTCAGAAATTTTTAATGTCTGACACTATTTATAGTTGTAGTTGGAAACACATTTTCCACCCTCAAAATGACATTTTTACATCCCAAAAAAGTGTTTTGCATACTTAAAGTCAGAGATGTTGGGAAACAGACTTTACTACGTTTCTAATATCTGGTTCAAAGTGATCAATGGTTGATGGTCTTAACAGCAAAGACGACAGATACACCATGGATCGCTTTTCTGCATTATTGTGTCACTTGGCACCTCTTTTTGTGGTGCAAAGACATATTTTCCATTGTGCATGATTCAATTATATCCTTTTACTTAATCAAGAATTGCAGCATTTGTGACCCAGTGCCTCACTAAGTTAAAATCTATGCGTGAGGTCATCATGCTGAAAAAGTTGTCCAAGGTCCGTTCTGTGGTAATCTTCTTTGTGGCTGGTTTTGAAGAGGCTGTGTTCTGGTGCTGATGAGAGGTTTTTGGAGGGGCTAGCATGCCTGTTTGTCTTTCTGATTCTCGTCTACATTCTTTTTATACCTTGTGTACTCTATTTCCATTTTCTTCACTGTATCCGCAGTGTATTGCTTCTATGTGAAGTTGGTGTGTTAGTGTGTTTTGCTTGCATTGTGTGTGTTTGTTTACCCTTGTTTCTTGTTATACAGGATGACTCATGGCCTTGTAATGTATGGGTACAATGTTGTTGTTTTTGTTGTCCTACAATACCAAAATGCATTACTTTAACACAATTTAATGGCAAAAATTGCAACAACACCATACAGCCCTAACCAAAGCTTGCACCCAAGAGTCACACGAGTCAATATATGTCCTGTATCCTGTAATGTGGACTGTGAAACATATATTAATTAATGAAACAGTCTCCCTGCACACATGCATGAACAGACCAACAAATACTGGTTTTCAGTTTTCTGTGGATGCTTCAGGAGATGAGGCTAGGTTACTGACAGACTTGCAATTCAAAGTCTTTTCAAGCCCACACAAACATTAGTCAGTCACATCGGCAGCAAGAAATTACATTTTAGACATAAGAGAGATTTATGTTTCATCTCCACTTACCAACCAATATCCTTTCTGAATACCGCCTGCTCTCAATGTTAATTCATAGTGGAGTGATGCTAGTTGTAGGAGTCCAGGGTACTTGGCTACAGTATCGCATTTGACCTGCACACAGATGGAGTAAGGTTGCTTGCGATTACAATAGCAGCGGCTGGTCGCAGCTGGTGGCACCAAAGTCACATAGGTGCAGTCCAGTGTACCCAGTAGATGTGGGAATCAGGTTATCTAGTAGAAGCCTCGCTTCTCCTGTGCCTGTTCAGATCCTGGCTTTGGAAAGCAGAGATGCTGAGGAGTGAATTTCCAAATGGCGGCAAGGAAGATGGCAGGAATGAAGAGAGTTTACTGTGGGAGATGAGTGATATTGTTGAGTGATATTGTGACACGTTCTCCTAAATGACTCACAACCATGTAGGTGGGATCCTACCAACAGCTTGGCATGAGTTGGTGCGCATTTGACCTGGATGTAGTGGGTTTCAAACTGGCCCAGTTTGTTTTCAATACAGCCTCATGTGTGGTTCTAAAAATTCTGGACCCATGTAATTTACTTTGCCACAGCAGTACGATTTTAGTATCAAAAGACCGATAATGACTAGTACACTAAGCATGAGCATTTTCGCTCAATTCCAGCAGCGTTTTCACCTCGAAATCGCCATTTTCGTCCTGCACTCGTGGCTCCCATTTTATACACGGCAGCCAATTTTAAAAGTTGCCCTCACATAGGCTTATAATACAGTCAGATTTGATTCCAAGGAAACGTACACCTTGATTGACTTTTCTCTGACCTGGGCAAGCTGGAACCATTGCCTCAGGCCAAACCTGTTTGGTCAGTCCCTCTCCCAGTGGCCGAATCAGATAGCATCAAGGCACACCATGCCATAAAACCCTTATTATCGCTCACACACCCTGCCTAATCTTGCTCACACCTGCACCTGCTCTTTTCTTCTTCTTACTTTACGAGGGGGAGGTGCCCGTTTTTATTGGGGGTCCACACTTATCTGATGTAAAATACTAGGCCTTGCCGGGTAATTTATTATGGGTTGGATGACATGAAATATGAGGTTTCATCATGACACTGCTTTTTCCTTTGTAGTGAAAACATGTGAATGACCAACCAAAATGTCAAGAATGTTTGCCTGAAGCTTAAAAAACTGTATATAAGGAAATCTGACTTTGCATTGAAACACAGTCTCCTGAGAACATACAAACCGTGCTGTTGTACTTCTAGGACGCTTGTTACTTGGCTGCAGCCAATAAATTCGATCTTTGACTTCACCTAGAAGACTCTGAGTTTCTGTGGTCTGAATCAGGAAAGTACCCGAGGTCTTTGGGTGTACCCTGGCACCGCTGGGTTACCGGATCAGTACCGGTTCTGAAAAACCCAGTACCTCACATGGAGTCTGTAAAAGGAAATGTTGGCTTCATCTTTCGGGTCACGGAGTGTGACCAACTGAGTGTGAACCACTGCTTGAAGATCATCTCCTTTCGCTCTCTGTCTTTTTGTTTTGTAAAGTTCGTTTGGTAAGGTTAACAAACGTTTGACATAAGTGCTGACTTTGGCAAGGTTAACACACTACAGAGATGTTTCCCAGTATGAGGCCTGCTGTCTTCTGCTCATTTATATAGAGCTGGTGAGAGTAGCTCTGAATTTTGCACCTGCTCTTAAATTATATCATTTTTCAGCGTAATTCAACATTTGCACTACTTAACAGGCCGCTTTGAATGGGTTCTGCAAGATGTTAGCCCTGGTTCTGCCCAAATATGCCCACAATGCATACATTAAAAAGTTTTCGAGTAAGCATGGTGAAAGATAGTTATGGTGCCATACATGTATCTAAATCTGACATAAAGACGCGTTAGCACTTGTCAATAGATGTTGCTGTCTTGATTGCACGGTACTAGCGCGCCTAGTCCTTAGTAAGTAAACTTACAAGGGGACGCGTATAGGTCGATGAACCTTTTGATTCGCATGGAGTATCTTAGCTAGGCTAATGGCAGTCACACTAATGATTAATACGCCATTGAATAAACAGTAGTCATCTTCAACAATAAATATGACACCCCATGACCCTCCGGTCATGAAAAACCACAACTCACTATACGTTTTAGTAGTTTTATTCCCTATGAATTACAATACTAATTCATGAAAATTAGTTAAAACTTTATTTGAGTCAACAAATTTGTGTTAATTGATTAGAAGGTGCCACAAACATAACCTAATCAAAACTTGCATTAGAGTACATTCTAAAGCAGTAGCATAAGTCAACAATCAAATCAGGAATGAATAAGTCAATATAAGTAGCAGAGTTCAGCAAATCAGTTCGTCAATAATTTGTCTCTGTGTTATCAATGTCATAAGGTAAGAACCTCACCTAACCCAGCTTAGCATCAGCATGTGGGACTTCATGCGAAAACTGTTTAAAACATGAATTTGGAAAACATCTAGCTAAGGGAAGAAAGATTATTTAACAGCTCAGTTGGTACCTAGAAAGAAAGGTACAAAAGTTAATTCAGTCACATTGTCTTATCTACCTATCCTCGGTATGGATCAGCATCAAGTCAGTCTTTGCCCTCAGGTCATCAATCAATCAGCATCACCTCAGGCTCTCAAGAGCATGAGCCCAATGGCAGAATCTCAAATCGCCTTGACATCTCTCTCCATCTGTCTCATCTGAAGTCTGAAGTTTTCCCTCTCTGTCACAGCATTATATCAGAGTCACCTAGACTATCCCCCAATTCCTAATTGGTCAATTAATCACATGATTTTACTTTGTCCAATAGTTTTTATAATTCAAATCTCTGAATTCTAATATTACACAGTTCTCAGATTGTTGATTGGTTTACTTTGCAATGTCCTCATCATCCGGCTCGTCAGGTATCGAAAATGTTGCATCTTCTTCTCCAGTCAGTGTCTCTATTGTTCAAGTCCTGGGAAAGTACGCTTTGAGTGCTTTACACAGTAGTTGATACATTCTAGTTCCCATCGTCTCCTGTCCGTCAGTTCACGCAAAGGTTTCAGCTAAGCAATTTTTATTAAACAATAAGCAGTTCACGGTTAGTCTGATTTGTCAGCATCTTTCACTGAACGTTAATATTCAGCTTCTGCATGAGGCCTGGCAAAACTAGGCCATGACTTGGGCTAAGTTAAGCTGTACAATATAATGCAAAACGTAAGTTATATCTCTCAATATGACATACTACCATGTTATTCTAATACATTTTCAATATTTCACATATGTTGGTTGTTCTTTTAATATAATTTGTGAATCTTGGCGACCACTCTCTGAAGTCACAATTTCAAACGTGCACATTAGTAAGCATGGTGAAAGATAGTTATGGTGCCATACATGTATCTAAATCTGACATAAAGACGCCTTAGCACCTGTCAATAGATGTTGCTGTTTTGATTGCATGGTTTTGTGTGATGCCAGCATGGTGCATGGGCTTAGTAAATCTGGCCCCCACTTGTCTTGCAACATGATCTTTTTAAGTTGTAAGGTGTTTCCGAGTGATAGCCACACCCCTTACTGGGATGACTGGGAAGTGCCCTGCTGTGACATCTTAACAAACTGAATGTATGTTGCTGAACATCTCTTTGAACTTTAGAACCAATCTTAAAAATGTATTGCTAAGTTAGTTATTGCATGCATGTGCAAACATGTTGAACATGCTGTGTAAGGAAGCATATATGCAGAATGTGCTCTCATATGTGTGTGCTTAGCTGCAGGAAGTGGTTAAGCCTGGGATACCATGGGTGTAAGTGTGGTATTGAAAGTGGTACATTGTCAACTTATTGGTCCTTGACATTGTGGTGGATATGCGTGCATGAGTGTTTGGTGAGGTGGAGCTCGTATTGTGCTGGGACATACATCTTATAGTAAGAGTAGAAGGTAGTACGAATGTTCCTTTTTTGTCTGTACTTCTGGTTTTGAGCTCCTGTCTTGCATGTGTGAAAACAATGTAGAAGTGGGAGAAGCTGCTGGACTGGCTGAGTCATTTTCATTCTCCTGGGATTATAGTAATGGGCTCCAGTTATGGGTAAAAACAAGGAGGTGGTGGGACAATGATAAATGTTGGGGAAGGAGGGTATGATAAATGGAGGATGAAAGAGGGAGAGTGAGAAGCTGAGAGGAAGAAGATACATTGAGTAGGCTGCTGGTGGATGCACTGAGTAATGTTCTTCTATCCTGCCTTGAGCTGTTTGTGCTGGCCTTTTGACCTGAGGTCCTGGATCTTGAAGGCTAGCTCTTGAGACTGGTGCTACTGAGTATGGAATACAAGCAACCCAGACTAGTTTTGGCCTATTTTGACCTCTTCAGTTGCATGCAGCTTAGTTTCAATAACACAGTGAGCTGTTGCACTGGCACTTAGTCACCATCAACTGACCATCAACCCCACTTTACTGGTGCTCAGATGCACAATGCCGCCATTCAGGGTTTGTCAAGCCAGACTGTCCATGCTTCTGCCTTTATGCAGGCAATCTCAGCCAGACCTTTACTGCCCCTCAGAGAACTCAACTGATCTTCAACTGGCCACCCCTAGAAACCCCCCTAGAAACCCTTAGATAACCATCACACAGCCAGCACAAACCCCTGGATGTCACACCCTTGTCCGTGATCTGAGCTTAAAGGCACCCAGTCTCACTATTCCATTATGATTATGAGGGCACTTCAGACCTTCGTTAGTTCCTCTTAAAGCCAAACTACAGACACCTAGATTCCTTGGGCCCTCTCTTAGAGCTTCATACTAGCCTGTGGCATGTAAGGAACCCCCTCTTTGGTCCAAGAATACTACAGGTTATTCAAAGGGGAAGTCATCTGACATTGCCCACCTTCCTTAGGAAGTCAAAGATCCACCTAAATTGAGCACTTTAGGCATTTGAAGCATTTGTGTCATGAGCTCTCCTTTGGATCCAATCAAGTCTTGCAGACAAATTCTTGTGAGATCTAATCTAGACTGAGATAGTACGTCTTGGTTGTAGCCATCTATTTAAAATGTTTAAACCGGTCACTAAGGTGCCACCTCACTTTGACTTGAGGAATATTTGTGGAGCAACTGCTTGCCAGGGTGCTGGATCACTTTGAACCTGGTTTCTTCTTCTACTCACTGATTTAGAGATCTCGAGTTCCCAAAAGTAAGTCACAGAATTCCTGAAAAGAAGATCAATGATTGCAGGAGAGATCATTAGTAGTAAAATGAGGCTTTAGTTTGAGCCAAGGGGGGAGAGAGGAGGGAAGAGTCTAGAAAGGGTTACTTTGGAGATCATAGCAGTAGAATGAGGTTTGGGGTGAGTCAGAGAGTGGAGGTGGAGGATATATTAAGAGAGGTATAGGATGTGCATTGGAGGGATTCAAAGCTTTTTTTTCTTCTTCTACAGTAGGAGTGAAGAAATATATATATATATATATATATATATATATATATATATATATATATATATATATATAAAGGATATACATATATTAGGAAGATAATATATCAAGATATAAAGTTGTATTGTATAAACTCATATGTTCAAGTGTAGCTGCACTTAAATCCAATTTATTTGTGTATTTTCATAAATAGTTCTTTTAATTCTATATTTACCTCAATATTTCAATAGTGAAGCACTTGTAGATGAAATGGTTATTATAATACTCACATACTATGATAGACAAAAAAACAGAGATTGAGAAGCATATAAACAAATAACATATATAAAAAATATGCAGTGGCCTATTTAGATGTTAAGCATAAAATAATATATATATTTAACCATAAGTTCTATATACATTTGTTAAGCAGACCTAAAGAATATATGTATATTTTAAAAAACATAGTTATTATAAATATTTGTATAAAGAAATACGCGTATCCAAATACATAGATATTATCAAATTAATTATAAATGTTAAAATACACAGGGAGATGCAGTATATTAGTGTTTGAGTATGGTGGTTATGTAGGAAAAAGCCAACTCTTGAGTAGTCTTCTGAAGAAAAGGTAGTTATCCATGGACCTTATGTTTTGGGGTAATGAATTCCATAATTTTGCTGCTTGAACAGAGAACAAGGTACCATCTGTGGTTTTTTTCTTGCGTGGTGTGATTTTGAAGCTAGGTGCCAATCCGGAGTGGAGGTTCCTTTGTTGAATGTATTTATTCCTGATAAATTGTGGTCTTGTTCCATGTATTTCTCTGTGGGTGATAGAAAGCAGCTTGAAGGTAGATCTTTTGGAAACTGGTAACCAATATGCAGCCCTCAAGGCATGGGAGATGTGGGTTTGTGGGTTTAAATGTAGGAGTTGTCTGGAAGGAGAGTTCTGCAACTGTTGTAGTCTTTTCATAGTTGATAAAGATAATCTGTGGTAGAGGCCATTTGCATAATCCAATTTAGACAGTACAATAGAGATAGTAGCCTGTACCATGTTTGGAAATCGCAGGTGGTGGAAGATGCATTGCAGAGTTTGCATAGCAATGAAGCTTGATATTGCTAATTTGTCCACTTGGGCATTTATTGATAATTTGGAGTCCATGGTAATTCCAAGGTTTTTTATTTCCTTAGGTACTTTAGGAGGTGATCCCAGCTCGTCAGGCCAGTCGCAGAGTGGGTCATCTTTTTTCCAATCACCACATGAGAGTATTTCAGTTTTGGAAGCATTCAATTTGAGGTACTCCATGTTGACAACTAAGCAATGGCTCTGAGGCAACTGAAGATTTTTGAGTTTCTAATATCTTTGGGGCTTTCAAGTTTAAGAAGTATTTGTGTGTCATCTGCATAGTTATAGCATGTGAGCTGAAATTCATTGATCATTGCCTGTGTTGACTTTATGAGATGTTGAAACGCATGGCTGAGATGATAGAGCCTTGAAAGACCCCTGCTTCTGTGAAGTACAATTTGGATGGAAAAGGGTGGAGTGTGGATGACACCTGTTCTGTTTGGAAGGTAGGATGTTATCCAGTCAAGAGCAGTCCCCTCTGTGCCATCTTCATTCTTTGTATTACAGTCTCATGGTCAACTGTGTCGAAGGCAATGGAGAGGTCTAAGAGAAGTAGTGCAGTGATCTCCTTCCAGTCTACTCTGTTTTAAGGTCATCCCAGATGGTGATGAGGGCAGATTCTTTGTGTCCCTTCCTGGGTGGAATTCTGTTTGGTAGTCTGAAAATATGAAGTTATCTACAATAATTTGGGACATCTAGGCAAATGCTGCTCTTTCTATCAGTTTGTCCAGGAAAGATCTATTTGTAATCTGTCTTTAGTTGTTGGGGTCATGCGGGTCCAAGTTTGTTTTCTTTAATAATGGGCATATGTATGCCTTTTTCAGGTCTTCTAGAAAGATTCCCATAGTTACAGAATTATTGATAATTAGGACGAGCGCAAGTGTACAACCTCTTGTATACTTTTAAGTATATTTCTTCTGATGGGCTTCCAGCTATTTCATTTGTTAGTTTCAGTGTCATTTAAAAATCCTTGCTTGCTCGTTGTCAGTCATGCCTCTTTGCCACTCCTTCTTTTGTGTGATAGCAGAGACCAACTACTGTATAATTATGCTTTGTCCTGTTTATCTAGTCTGCAGAGGACTTCTTTTTTACTTTGCTTCTTGCTCCTGTCCAGGGAAGCTTCCCTTTTCATTTGCAGGGCATTCTTGCTCTGGGCTTAGCTATAAACCAGGCTATAAATCAGGCTACTATCTTGGTCACATTTGGTCTTTGTGGACTCTCTGCACCCTCTCTCAGCTGCACCCTCTCCTACCCTTCATTGACTTTGATTTTCCTTATCAATTCTACCAGAGCTCCACAATCCTTAGAGATAGTGCCCACTTCTGCTCCATACTGGGATACCATTCACAGCTCCATCAGTGCATCTCATTTCACATACTCCAAGCCCTCAGCTGTGCCAGTGCCAGAACCCCACAGATCACCTCACTTCTTCCAGTCAGTACACTCTGCTACTCCAGTACTGGGACCTCGGGTGCAGCTCTATCAGTGACCCTCAGTTCACACCCTCGAAGTCCTCAGCGGTGCCAGTGCCAGGAACTTCACACATGCTGTCTGCCAGAGCACCTCAGTTCTTTCAGTCACTCAGTACACTCTGCTGCTCCAATACTGGGACCTCTGGCGCAGCTCCATCAGTGCACCTCAGTTCTAACCCGACAAGGTCACTTCCTTTCCTATACTGGGACCCCGCTCACATACAACTCCGTTACAGCAGCTCAATTCTAATATTCAGTCCCACTGTCAAGCCAGTACTGGACCCAAAAGAGCATAACACAGCTCAGCCAGGGCACCTCAAGTCACTTTTGATGGGAACCATCACAGCTCTGCCACAATCCATTAATTGTAACATTCAGTGCACATTTCTTCTCAGTACTAAGACTCACACACATGCCCTTCTGGACTCCTCACTTCTGTGATTCAGAGGCAATGCCACTCCCATGCTGGGCCCCACTCGCAGCTTCACCAGGGCCCCTCCAGTCTAACACTGGGCAACACTGGCACACCAGTACTAGGTTCCACACATAGCTCCATTAACATACCTCCCTTCTGGCCTTGTGTGCCTGTTACTATTCCAGTACTTCAGCCCACATAAAACTTGTGTCAGTGCACCTCAATCCTAACCTGCAGCGCTCCTTTATTCCAATACCAGTAATTACACGGTTCTCCGTTTCTCATTCCTCACCCACTGCCTTTCTGTTATTCCAGCACGAGGCAGGGACACAGCGCTGTCTATAACCCCCAATCTTGATCTTGAAATGCCCCAATATGGCCCTATTGGGGTTCATGTACACCTCTCCTAATACATCTCCTGCTGTTCTGCAGTACCCCCTGCTGTTCCACACTCTGATATGTGTTTGAGGGCGTGGGGGAGGCTATTAAATATATTCTTAGCTGTCATCTTTGTTTGGGAGGGTCTGTTTCACCTATCTCACTCCGTTCTTTCCTTTACTCTGCTTACTCTCAATGTTTTCTTTCTCCCTACCTTTCTCTTTCCACCTCGTAAAAATCCACACGTTAACAGTTTTGCTTTTTCTTTCAACTCTTTATTTCTACTTCTTTCTGTTTTTTTAGTTCCCTCTTCCTCTTGCTACCTCCTCTTTCAAACTCAAA
The DNA here is from genome assembly GCF_031143425.1 of Pleurodeles waltl. Lineage (NCBI taxonomy): Eukaryota > Metazoa > Chordata > Amphibia > Caudata > Salamandridae > Pleurodeles > Pleurodeles waltl. The sequence continues at coordinate 620,328,776 of NC_090437.1, read as the reverse complement.
AAAACTTAGTTATTTCTTTCCTTGTTTAGTTCTTCTCTTTTTTCCCCATCAGGCGTTCATTCGTTCACTGTTTTTTTCCCTCCCCTTCATTCTTCCTTTGGCTTTTATTTGCTCTTTCCTTTGACTTGGTATGCGTCCTTTCACTTTTTTTTTGTCCTTTCTTCCTTCCTTTCTCTGGTGTTTTTTTCATCTGTCAGTTCACGTTTTACTCTAAATCCCTCTTTTTCCCGCCTGTATGTGGAAGCCACAAGTTACTTGTCGGGACCAGAAGTGTTAAAGTGGTTTTCCCATTCTGTGTCTCTGGGAAATGTGTCACCATCTCTCTTTTTTCCTCTATTGTTAGTTTTTCTCTTTCTTTTCACACTTCTTTCATTATTTTTTCTTCTTTATCTTTCATCCGCTAGTTTCCTTCCCTTTTTTTGTGTCTCACATGTTTGCTCTTTTTCTTCTCTTAGTTGTGCTATCATTTTCTTATTCTTTCTTTCTTTCCCTTCTTCCTTTTATTTCTTTGTGACCCCTTCTGTTTCTTCTTTTTGTCTGTTGTATTCCTTTCGCTTCCCTTTTTCTGCCCCATCCGCTTTCTCTGCTGAGGTCTAGTTATCAATGGAGTAACGGGTGCAGTGACACCTGGGCCCAGATACCTACGGACCTCACTCAACTCTAAGTACTGCTCTGTTTTCCTACCAAAATTCCGGTCAACCATTTTCCTTTCTTAATCCAGGGGTCAAGACACCGTTACTAGGCCACTTGTCCTCTCCATCTTTACTCCCAACTCCCTCTTTCCTTTCACCATCCAACCGTCCCAAATCATATTTTTGTTATGGTGCTTTGAGCATTACACTATAATGCCAAATGTTTATTTCTTAGAAAGGTTTATATGCTAATTGTATATGTTTTAAGAGAAATAAGATAAATGGAAGTGTTTTAGTTAAATGCTGGGCCACTGGAATTATATGGCAGGAAAAGATGAAATTATGAGACAGTGTTGAACACTTTGTGTGGCAAAAAAAGTCCAGTTATGAATTTACAATGCCAATAGCTCTAACTCAAGGAAATGAGAGACCTATTGCATTGCAAATGCTTGTTCTTCTTGCTGGTGTGGCAGCAGAGGTAGATAAAAGAGTGTATTTGAAGATTTCTGATGGACAAGGATCAGAAGGGTAGCCGTCTGACCTGCTTGCTTTGATAGGATCCATAAATTCACTTTGTTATAGTTGTTTGAAGGAATGCAGAGTTCGGGTTAGCCTACTGTTGTAGGGGATTGTTGGAAATGGGATGGTGCTGGTGCTTTTTCTTTATTTTAAATATGAGTTCAGTGAGTCTGCTTTGGTTATCTATTGATTTGCTAGTTTGTCAGTGAATAGTTGTGCATTTATGTTTATGAAATTCAGTGAGAGCTTTGTAAAATTCTTTACTTGCACATTTACCATATTTAATTCTGTCTGAATAGTACCTTTTTTTTCTTTTTTGATTGTTGACTAATATAGTCTATTAAGTTTTTGTAGGCGAAGTTTGTTTTAATTGCTGTTTGTTTTGAGCTAGGTGCATGGGAAATTTGTAATTTTTTGTTTTTGACATTTTTTTTAGTTTTGTATTGTACTTGTTTTCTTGTGTCCTGTTTTGTTTTACTTACTAAGATATCAAATGCTTCATGTAGACACTCATAACGTTTTTGAACATAATTTATTGTGTGCAGATCTGTATTGAATGTTAGTTGTGTTTCTAAGTATTCAAGCTTGAGTATATTCTACAGTCTATAGGTGGATGCATGTGAGGTGGTCTTAGATGTGTTTATTTGTGGTGTTTCATGTTAGAAAGCTACTAAATAGTGGTCTGACCATGTGACTTGAGTAAATCTTTGAAAGGTAACTTATTCTGGATTTGCAAAAATGACATCTAGTATGTGTCCAGGTTTGTGCTGAAGGTTCAGTGGGACTAGGCCAGTGATGATAGTTTTTGGATAGGGAATATTGGGTTTATCAAACCAAATGTTTAGGTCACCAAGTATGCGTAGGTTGGAGTGTTGTGTTATAAAGTTTGAAACTGTGTCTAGAAATGTTTCTGGGAATGTTGCATTGCTAGGGGTAGCCTTAAAGGAGGAGAACGTTAAAAGAGGAAGTTGATGTAGGGTTGCATCTGGTGATGAGAGCCTTACAACCTTTTATTGAAACCAAGTCCAATTTGGTGAGATTTATTGTTTGTTTGAATATAACAGCTTGTCCAATTCCTCTTTTGCCTATGCCATTTTGTGTGACAGTTTGACAGCCTGGAGGAACGGCTTCATTCAACATTAGAGCCATGTCATCTCCCAACCATGACTCATTTATGAGGAGTAAGTCAGGTTGTGTGTCAGTGAGTAGGTCATAGATTTGGTACTTGGTTTTAGAGAGTGATTGGGCATTTTAGAGATTGTGTTTTGGTGGTGGTATGACTTTGTTTTCTGGAAGAGTAAGCTGTGTTCTTTGAACTTCTAGCAGTTGTACCTTTAGTGCCGATATTAACTGTATGAGGATAGGAATAGTGCTGTTTGTCTGTACCGTATTCATCGTCCAGCAGGCTTAGAAGGCATGCTGTTCGGTCTGTATGTGTAGGTGGTGAAGATGGTGGTTAAGAGTGAGTTGGTGAGCTGTGTTTATTTTGTATAGTAGCCTTGTGTAATAGACATGGGGATACAAAGTTGTGAAGAGTGGCATGTTGTTTATTTTGTTTGCGTCTGTTTATGGTGGATGGTGGATGGGTTAGGTGTGGTAGGGGAGCATGTAGGCCATGTTTTAAGGCTTTATATTGTGCAATGGATGGAAGACGGGTGAATGAGAGTTGTTGCGTTGGTGTATTTGTGGTAGATGTTGGTGAAGATAGAAAAGGTAGGGGTAAAGATGGTTTAGGATGTGTATTCTTTGCGTAGTCCTGAGGGTGGAATAGGGTATGTGTTTCCAATTGATGACAGAATTTATTATGAAGTTGTGTGTGTGTGTGTGTGAGAGAGAGAGTGAGATTTTAATGTGCTGGTGTGTGTGTTATGGTGTGTTTCTGTGCAGTAGTCAGAGGAGATATTGATATTGTTTTCTGTGGCAGATTTTTTATGTAAAGTACTGATGGTGATTGGAATTTGAATGTTAACTGGGTGGTCATGTGTTTTGGAAAATAGTGTATGTGGTGCATGAGAGGGTTGGACAAGAGTTATGAGTATTTGAGACAGATTTGATAGCTGGAATAGGTTATACATGTGGTGGAGTAGAGTGTAAGGAGTGCTTGGTTGTGTGTTTTCGATAAAAAGAAGAGGAGCCTGTTGGTGGATGGTATGATGGAGACAGAAAGAGCTCTGTTAAGAGCAAGTAGAAGGTAGAGCTGTTGTATGAACAGGGAGTAATGTGTCTGGATGGATGAAAGTTATGTATGATGTGGCTTTGTATTGTGTTGATGATGCATGGATTTGTTAGTGTTAGAGGACAGAGTGGTGTTTTCTGTGAGAGAGAAGGTATCCTTATAACCAACCACAGCCCTAGCAACCAATTTAGAGGTAAACCTGAAGTCCTAGGTCCAATAGAAACCCTAGCCCTATCAGCCATTCAGAACCCTAGCCCTAGCAGCCAATCAAAACTCAAACTCTAAGTCCTAGGTCCACTAGAAGCCTTAGTAACCAATCAGAGCCCTAGCTCTATCAGCCAACCAAAACTATAACATTGAGCCTGGCCTTTAATAGAAAGCCTGGACCTAGAATCCAATCAGAACTCTAGCCCTAGCAGCCAAACACAACTCAAACCATAAGCCCTATCTCCAATAGATGCCAGTCAGAGAGTAGATGAAACAGCCAGTAAGAAAGATATATAAGGAACATAGGACCTTAAGAACATGCTGATGGGTGGGGGGCAGGGATGTGCTCTTCAAGTCAGAATCTCCTTGAATACAGGATCAATCTCCTCTTTGTAGTTCCTGTTCAACCCTGCAGGTAAGGCCCACATCTAAAGCCTCTAAAAATACTGCTTTTTGCACACTTAAACAAATCACTTTTTCCAGCCAAAAAAGGGTGCTCCATACACTTTCCAAGCACAGTAGAAACGATAAAGCAGGTTAAGCAGTCTCTTAAACACACTCTGGTTAGCTTCTGAGGTGTAGTTTGCTTTGTAATAAAGGATGGGGTTGATTGCTTTCAATTGGCTTCAGCACCGCATAAGGGAACACTGGGAGAGAACTTAAAACAGTCACGGTTAGAAAAAAACAACAGTTTTACAAGTACAAATTGTACAGAAACCAAGAGGTAAATTTTAAACAGTCACAGTTATAGGAACAACACAGTTTCATGGTTTCAAGAATGCACAGTCTGTGTTCTTACCACCTTATTTGCCTTTTGCTCACTGGGCTGTTTAGGGCACAGAGAAGCTAGGGCTATAAAATATAAAATTGAGGGGCTGGGTTCTTTCACAAACTTTAAGGGCTTGTGCAGGTGTGAGAGGAGGGCTCAGGGTTGCTAGGGAACTAGAGGGCCAATCAGCGAAGCACAGGATGGTGGGCTGGGGTCAGAGAGGTGCTCCTCAAGTCAGAATCTCCCTAGGAAAACTAGGTCAGAAATTTTAAACAGTCATAGGTAATAAATGCAGCAGATTTCCAAGTACAAATGAGAATCAAGAAACTGAACAAGTGATTTTAACTTGCACTATTGCAGTCTACAGTGTTGTGGTAAGGAGGACTTCCTAAATATGTAAATGATTGACAACACAAGCTGGACTGGGTCAAAGTAACCACAATATTTAAGGAGGGCATTCTGAAATACTGCAAAGGAACACATCACTCCCTCAGCTCTGTTATTATTGAAATCATTAGTTACAAAAGGTATCATCCTGTTCTAGTGCTATCAAACTACAACGGTACATGTTTGAGTATGTTAACGCGTCCTTTTATGATAATTAATTTCACATCAGGACTCATTTTAGGCCAATGAATCTTTTGACCCAGTTGAGAGACACCGTAGGACGAGATAGCTAATCAATATATCAATCAATACATCAATAATGTCATCAATATTTATCACGACAATGCATTTCACTTTAGTCAAAGTCATTAATCAATTCAATGACCCTACCATGACCTTGCAGCCATGAATAACCACACCAGTTTAGTCGAATTTTATGAGTTTTATTCCCTATTAGTTACAATCTAAGAGCAAATGAGTTAATCTCAACACCAAGAAACACAATAGCATAGTCACGATATGGCAACTGTGATAAGATTTCAATAAAGCGAGAATCACAAACATTAGAATGTAACACGGCATGAACATAGATCAAGTTTAGCAGTGTCAATATCGCGTCAGTTCAACAAAGCATGCTCTTGGTCGGTTGTCTATTTGCATCAGTTTGGTGAACACCTGTCCTAACCACTGATTGGCATTAGCATGTTGGGCTTCATGCTAAACAATTTAGAACACTAATTTGGAAAACATCTGGCTAAGGTCTCTGTCAAAAGCAAGCAGTTGGTACCTAGAAAGGAAAAGCAAACAGACAAATTACAAATGCATTGTCATAATTACCCTCCAAAGATTTGGTCAGCGCACAGGTTCAGTCTTCGTCTTCAGGACATCAGTCAAATCGCCATCAGTCAGAACTCAGCTCTTGGGGACAAAAGGGCACTTCCCTCATAAGGAGGTAAAGTGTAAATGGACAAATTAAGGGCAAGGATGGTTTTAATAAAATCTCAAGTCACCAAACAGAGTGACAGAGTTTCTGGATAAAATCAATAGCATTCCCTAACTCGCCGAAATGACCTTTCTTTGACATGGGTTTTTATCCCTTTTTCGTAGTACATTCCCCCAAAATTCTATTGGACATTTGCTATACCCCACTATCTTTAACCTATCATATAACGCATTAGGTAATCCTAATCTTCACCCCATATTGGTTTACAAGTCTTTGATTGGTCTTCGTAATTGACGTCTTCAGAGGTGGCACGTCCGGTGTTACTTCATCCCTTGGCAATTCTTTGCACATCTTTTGGTCAGCAGTTTCATTGTCTTACCCGGTTTGAATGTCCTTGTACATTACATTAATCTACACTGTTTCAATTCATTTGAACATTTATTCCATGGGTATAGAAAATACGCCTGAGAACGGATCTAATATGGTTACATTCACCTTCCAAGTTGAAGAAAAAGAACACGCAGGGTCATGGCCCCTTGTGAGTCAGCACACTGAAAAATAGAAAAATGCACTTAATATGAGAGCCAAGCAGCTAAGCTGCAGCTCATGCTAACTTAAGGCCTATGAGGTTTTCAATACAGATTTAATAAAGCAAATGTTAGTATAAGCTCATTTGAACGTAACATGAACATTTTGATCATCATTATTAGTTTGCGTATACATTGGTGGCCACTCTTCGTGGTCACAATTCAAGTGCACGTTTAAGCAAAATTGCTATTACTATAGTTTCTGTGCGGCATCATCACACATTAATTCATAAACATTTCATGCTAATATAGATTATATAAGCTACGCTCTCTCAGTCCCTCCTCTGATGACGCTCGTCATCACACAAACCTTTCCCTTTGACCTTTCATTTTTAATTTTTCACCTTACGCATAATGCGCATTTCAACATCTCGTCCTTTATGTGAACTTTCCCAAATTTCATTGAACATTTTCTCTCTTTCACTTTCTTCATTTCTTCTGGTTCTTTTTGTCCAATTTCTTTTAATGTTATCATTAATTTTGCATGCTCCCCATAATCCTGATAGACAGGCCAGAACAATTAATAGACCCCCTAATATTTTTGCAAGTACCCCATTCCAAATATTGCTAAACCAGCTCCCTACTCTGGCAATTCCTTTACCAAATTTTTCCCACACTCCAGGTTCCTTCAATTCTTTCAAATCTGCACTATCTCTAGTTAGGTTAGTAAGCATACCTCTAATCTTTTTACTATTGTTCGGTATAAATGAGCAACAATGACGCTCGTTGAGCATCTTGCAGACTCCGCCACTCTTTGCTAAAAGAATGTCTAAAGCAAGCCGATTCTGAAGAGTCTTAGCTCTTTCCGCAGCAAGTTCAGTATCCATCAGGAGTATTGCCCCTGTAAAATTTGTCAGCATGTTATCCACAATAGTAGACAACCTTTGAATCTTTATGGAGTTCAAGATAACCCCTACTGAAGGAATTATGGCTCCAAATATGTCTCCAATGACAGCAGCCGCTGTCTCTCATTTTTGTCTAGCATGTTGTAATTCAGACGTTTTAGGTATTTGCTTTAAGTCATCAATCTGGTAAATCTTTGGGAAAACTATTCCCAAATAACATGTCCCATACCATCCCTTAGGAAGACAGTAATAAGCATTAAGTCCACAGATGTAATAGATCCCAGGGATCGCTGGATCCTGTCCATTTAACATGAATGTCCATTTACTCTGAAACAAAAACACATGCCTGCATTCACTCGTTCCCACAAATAAAGTGTCATGCTCAGATTTTGGCCTATATATACAAAGCCTCCCTACATGTAATGCATCTATGGCTAATTTGCCTTGCGTCTTGATTGCGGTGTAAGCATAATCATTTGCATATGTGCGTTTCTCTAGCGCCTTTTCTAATCTTTCCTTTAATGCTTTGCGTCTATCATCAGTATGATCTAAGAAGCTTTTCTCTACAAGTGTCAATAGGCAGGTCAGAATGTTGCGGTGTGCATAACCTGTCCCAAATGTAAGCGTCGGTTCAAAGAAGCCTCTAACTATTTTTATACTATGCTCCTTAGCTAACTTGTTCAGAAACTCAATCACAGGCACAAAAGAAAACACAACATCCAGATTTGAATAGAAGTATTGAACATGCTCTTGATAATAGAATCTTGTTAATAGCAAGCTACAGCTTATCCCATAAGTTAACGGAAGGCTATGGTAGGTGACCCCTTCTTGCACTGATGAAGGAATCTTTGTACACACATAACAGTTTTTCGCATCCATGGTCTCAATGTACTCATTCAGCAAGCGATAGAAGACATTAGTAGATAGTTCCCCCTTTGAATTAGTTCCCTCATGCAAGTGTCTTGCATCCTGCTCAAATTTTTCCCACGGTGTTAATGTTGTAGTCTCAGGTTTTGAAGCAGTGTTAGTTGCTTTCTGATCCAACCACGGCATTGCCACAATCACTCCCACAATTATTATTACACACACAATACCTATTATAAGACTCAACCAACCACACGCCTTACTCTTTTTGCTACTACCTCTATTATAAGCCATGTCTGTAAAGAATCAGATAGCAGAATAACAAACAACTTGAGGACGATACAAAACCTTTTTTTTTTTTTCTTTGATGCAAAAAGTCTCTTTTTCTCTGCGTATATTTGCAGCGTTTCACTCACTCCAGGACCCCTTTGTCAAATCAGGTTAGCAGCTTGTCATAATCAGGTTTCTCAAAGTCAAATCAGGTTATTAGTGTCTCATCCGGTAATTTATAAGTCCCTTTTCTCTAGTTTTCCAGTTTTCTTTGTAACAAAGTCTCTTTCTTTTAATCACTTCAGGTACCGTAGTATTGGCCTGGTACTTCTCGATCAAAACAGAATGCTAAGAATTCTTGTTGCCATTCAGATGTTGTTGCATACGCCCATTCAGGACCTGCGTACCTTCTATTTGCGGTTCTCTTTCTTTTCAGTCTGCGTTCACCTTGCAATTCTCCTTCACTTAGATCATCTACTCAAGATGTATCAGTCTCTTCTGTTATTGTTTCACCTGATACGCTTCTTGCTTTTGCAGCCTGTTTCTCTGGCCAGTTATCTCCCTTATGCGTCTTCTTCCGATTTGCCTTTTCAGGATGCTGAACAGCACCCTCCTCTTGTAATATGGTGTTTTCTCTTGATGGACCTGCAACTGGCTGAGGGGATGCCGGAGTACTTTGGTCTCTTTCTATTATTTCCCCTTCTTCTTCTTCTTCTTCTGGATCTGTAACGGGTTCAAGTTCTAACCCGTATCCGTCTATTTCTGGGAGAACCTCTCCTTGATTTAGTTCTCCTGCTGCCTCTACTGAGATAGGCACACTGTCACCTCTCTCGAACTCGTTCACTGTTTGAAGGACTAGGCTGTTCTCAGTGGGCTCTCCTGCAGTCTCAGTTCCCTCTTGGCTGTTTTCTGGCCCTGAGACTTCCCTCTCTGAAACTGTTGTGCCGGAAACTTCAAGTTCCTCGTCAGTTGGACACGTTACCTTTTTTGTGTGACTGGCATGTATCCAATTTGGAACTCCTGCACATTTCACAACAGTGCTTGTTGTCAAGATTACTTGATATGGCCCCTTCCGGCGTGGCTCCAGACACAACTTTCTCACTTGCTTCTTGACAACCACCCAGTCACCGGCTTGTAGGGTGTGACCTGGATCACCGATCGGTGGCAATGTGTTAGCTTCTACCTTGTGAGAGAAAGAGCGAATCTCATCAGCCAAGCCTTTGCAGTAGTCCAATACCATATCATCTGTGATATTCACTAGAGCATTTGCAGGTACCGCGGGTAACCTCGTAGCTCTACCCATTAGGATTTCGTGTGGTGATAGTCCTGTCTTCTTATCAGGGGTGTTCCTCATTGACATCAGAACTAAAGGTAATGCATCTGGCCATTTCATATTGGTAGCTGCACACATCTTTGCCATTCTTGATTTCAAGGTACCATTCATTTGCTCTACTAATCCTGATGCTTCAGGGCGGTAGCTACAGTGCAGCTTCTGTTCAATGTCTAATGCGGCACACAAGAGTTTAATCACCTCATTGTCGAAGTGTCTGCCCCTATCTGATTCTATAGAGACCGGAAACCCGAACCTGGGTATTAGTTCCTTAAGCAGTAGCTTCGCAACTGTGAGTCTGTCATTTCTACGTGTGGGGTAAGCTTCAATCCAGTGACTGAAAACACACACAATCACCAACACGTACTTCAATCCTCCGCAAACAGGCATTTCAATGAAATCCATTTGCATCTTGCTAAATGGACCACCAGCTCTTCCTATGTGGCTCAAAGTTACCACAGTCCCTTTTCCGGCATTCATCTGTTGACAGATGATGCACCTGTGACAGGTAACCTCTGCGGCATGTCTGAACTTTGGCTTAAACCAATCGATTTTGAATGACCTGATCATTGCATCTCTCCCGAGGTGAGCCTGTCCATGGTAGAGCCTAGTGAATTGTGACAGAAGACTGTTTGGCAAAACTAATTTCCCCTCCTCTGAGACCCACAATTTGTCTGCCCTCTGTACATATTGCATTCTTTGCCAAGAGCGTTTTTCCTCTTTGCGAGCTCGACCCTGTAGTGTCTTTAGCTCATCTAGTGTATCGACCACCCTTAATGCAAGGTTCAAGCATGTGTCATTTTCAGTTTGCGGTAACAATTCCCACTGATCCTTGAACGATATACAGTTCAATGCACAAAACCTTGCGACTTGATCTGCATAACCGTTTCCCATGGACACAAAGTCTTGTGACTTAACGTGAGCATTGCATTTCACCACGGCAATTTCAAGAGGTAACTGAATCGCATGTAACAAATCCTTGATTTGTTCACCATTTGTCACAGGAGAACCAGAAGAGGTCATGAGACCTCTCTGCGACCACAATTGGCCAAAGTCATGTACAATTCCAAATCCGTATCTGCTGTCAGTATAAATAGTGACTCTCAGATTTTCAGCTGCGTGGCATGCCTTAGTAAGGGCAAATAGCTCTGCCACTTGTGCGGAATACACTTTCTCGAGCCAGGAAGCTTCGATGATACCAGCTATGGTATATACAGCGTAACCGGCTCTCAGCATTCCGACTGAGTCTCTCAAACAGGATCCATCAACAAGCATAATACAGTCATTTTCTTTTAACTGTGTATCTTGAATATCAGGTCGTGGCTTGGTACATAGTTCTGTTACCTCAAGACAATCGTGCTCAACTTCCTCTTCATTATTAACTTCAGTATTCTCAGCAGGAAGTAGAGTTGCCGGGTTTAACACAGTACATTGTTTCAACGAAACATTAGGTGACCCCAGTATAATTGTCTCATATTTGGTAAGACGAGCATTTGTCATGTGCTGAGTTTTGGTTCGAGTCAACAAAATTTCAACTGAATGTGGAACCATTACTGTTAGGGGATATCCCATGACTATGCCTTCACACTGCGTAAGGCTCTGACCAACTGCTGCGACTGCGCGCAAACAGCCCGGTAAGGCTGCTGCGACGGGGCCAAGGTAGCTGAAAAATATGCTACAGGGCGATTTGCACCTCCATGGACCTGTGTCAAGACAGACAAAGAACAAGCATCACGTTCATGACAAAACAATAGAAAAGGCTTAGTGTAATCAGGCATACCCAAATCTGGTGCCCTGCACATGCACTCTCTCAATTCCATGAATGACTCAAGCTCTTCCTTGGACAAAGCGATGGTATACGGTTTATACTTGATCTCTTTACCTGTCAGTTTTATCAATGGTTTTGAGATAATTGAGAAGTTGGGTATCCACTGGCGACAGTAGCCACCATTCCCAAAAACATCCTGACATCTCTCTTTGTTGCTGAGGGGTTCATTTGCAAAATGGCTGTTATTCTTTCTTTCGCTATTCTCCTGGACCCTCTTTTAATTAAGTGTCCTAAGTATTTCACTTCTTTCTGGCAGTACTGCAACTTCTTGGGTGACACTTTATGTCCATTCTTTCCCAAATGATTCAGTAAAGCAATTGTGTCATACCTACAGTTATCCCTTGTCTTGGATGCAATCAGCAAGTCATTAATGTACTGCACTAGGGTCGAGCTAAATGGCAGCACTAAGGATTCTAAGTCCTTTTTCAATATCTGATTGAAGATGGACTGTGACTCAGAAAACCCTTGAGGAATTCTGTACCAACTGTAGACCTTGTCCAGGAATTTGAAACTGAATAAAAACTGGCTGTCCTCGTGAAGAGGTATCGAAACGAAAGCTTGTGACAGGTCGACAACGGTGAACCATTCAGCGTCACACGGGACCTGAAACATAATCACTGCTGGATTGGGTACTATGGGGCAACATTTCACCACAAACTCGTTTATTTTTCTTAAGTCCTGCACAATTCGAACCTTCCCACAAGGCTTTTTCAGACCCATTATCGGTGAATTACATGGGCTGCTCAACACTTCCTTCAGGACTCCCTGTTTCACAAAGTCTGCAATTATTTGTGACACTTGAATAAGAACATCTTGTGCCATGTGATATTGCGGCACCTGGGGAAACACTGCATTTGGTTTCACTTGTACTTTAACTGGTTCTACTCCTTTTATCAATCCCACTTCTTTGCCTGTCAAATCCCACACTTTCTCTGTCACCGTTCCTCGTAACTCGGCAGGTAGGTCAATCACTGTAAGCATCAGGAACAATGTAATCAAGGGGTAATCTTCATTTGTAGTTCCTGTCTCTAACTCTGAGAACTGACCATCATCCCCTTCATCTTCACTGTTTGTCTGCACTTCGATTCCATCATTAGAACAGGTAATCGAACATTTTGTCTTGCATAGTAAGGCCCTCATTCTGACCCTGGCGGTCTTTTCGCAAGACCGCCGAGTTACCGCCGCGGTGAAGACCGCCGACCGCGGCGGTATACCGCTGTGCGCATTTTGACCGCTGGGAGCGTTCCGCCGGAAAACCGCCAGCAGCCACACTGGCGGTCGGCGGGAAAGTGGAGACTGGTCAACCTCCACCGCCACGCCAGCAGAACACCGCCCACAGAATTACGACCCACATTTCTGTGTGGCGGTCTTCTGTTGGCGGTCTTCTGTTGGCGGTCACCTCCCCATGGCTCCTGTCACCTCCCGGAGGACCAACGCACAAGGTAAGTTGATCGTCCGTGAGGGGAGGGGGTGGGGGGGTGTTGTGTGATGTGTGCGTGCATGGGGGTGTGCGTGTGAGTGTGTAGAGGGGGTGTGTGAGTGCGTGCATGCGGGCGGGGAGTGCTGCTGTGCCTATGGGCAATGTGTGTAGTTCGGCGGGTGCGCATGTCGGCATCTATGTGTGCGGGTATGTGTCCCCGTTGTGTATGTGTGTGTGTAGGGGGTGTGTATATGTGCATGTTGGGGGTGTGTGCATGTCGGGGTGCGTGTATGTGCATGTCGGGGTGGGGGTGGGGAGGGGGTTCGTACCACCTCTGGGGGGTGGCAGGGGGGTGGAGGGTGTGGGGGGAGGACTCGGGGGGCAGTGGGGGGTGGGGGAGACCCCTATCAGTGCCAGGGAAGGAATTCCCTGGCCCCGATAGTGCCTACCGCCATGGTTCGCATGGCGGTTCCCGACCGCCAGAAACCGCGGCGGTAAGCAGGGTCATGATACCGTTGGCGGTCTTGAGTCGACCACCGGACCGGAGTGCGCAGACTCCAGCCCGTCGGTCATGACCGCCGTGGCTGTCGGAGTGGGGAAGTGGCGGTCGGTCGCGGCGGTGACCGCCGCGGTCAGAATGCCATTTTTAATACCGCCGGTCTGTTCGCGGTCCGACCGCCGCCTCTCCGCCGACCGCCAAGGTCAGAATGAGGGCCTAAGTCTCTTCCCAGTAGGGATACCGGACTCGAATTGCAGACTACAAACTTATGCAGTCCCTGGAAGTTGCCGATCTCAACCTGCACTGGATCTGTAATCGGATTTGTCAAGTACTGGTTTGCTACTCCGACCACCCTTATGGTACGCCCCGAAAGTGGTAATTTCGGAACCTCTGACTGTAGAGCGTGTAGCTCCGGTATCAACCAAGAATGAAACTTTGTGACCCATTACCTTTCCCTCTACATAGGGTCCCCTCTGATCTACTTCTAGGGACGCTGCAAGCCTGCACTCTTCGCTATCTGAGCTGTCATCCGACCACTCCTCATTCATTCCATCCTCACCACGCAATGGGAATTGCTGTACTGTATTATTTTTACTCATCACCTGACCTGTGACCTGCTGAGGAAGCATCACCTGTTGCTGTCCCATCGGAGCCATTGGTACTTGCATTTGCTGTCTAGGTACCATGGGAACCTGCTGTTGTACTTGCTGCATTTGCGCCGGCTGAACATGCAGCATTTGCATTTGCTGCATGGGCTGTAACCCCTGCATCTGTACAATCTTATTTTGGAAGTTCGGGTTTTGATTTCTCAATTTTGGACCTCTCATATTTTGCAATGTACCAACATTAGTGCTTTGTTGAACGACACCATCCTGCACCACATTCGGGCATTCCCAATTCCAATGCCCCACGCCCCCGCACGCGTGACATGGGGACATCCTTTTCATCCCTTGTGCGTCATTTTGAACCACAACAGTATTCAGGTCTGGACCGCGATTCACAAACCCTCGACCTCGACCTCTCGGTTGTGCCTGAAACACACCATTCACTTGCGGTTGCTGCTGTATCATCTGTTGAACTCCATTTCCCTGGATACCAGTCTGCGCAGCCCTTATCTGCATCACCATCACTTTCTCCTTCAACTTTTTCTGCTTCAGCTCAATTTCGTCACTACAGTATTTCACATACTGTAACACCTCATCAATCGGCTTCGCTTGCCAACAAATCAAATGATTCTTAATCATCTGGCTAACCTCTGGTCTCAGCCCTTCAACAAATCTGAATACGAGATGGTTCATGTCTTTCGGCTCAATGGTCTCAGTACCACTATAATGTTTGAATGCCTTTAACAACCTCTCATAGTAAGCATGTATTGATTCCTTAACCTCCTGCGAGGTCCAGTCGATTTTCTGCCAATCAGTCACCTTCGGTGACACTTTCTGCTTCAAAAACTCAATCACCTTATGATAGTACTTCATCACCTCCTCAGAGGGAGCTCCGGTCACCTTATCCCTTGCCGGCTCCTTTGTCGGCCAGTCTACCCCTCTCTTGCACTCGAGCCACAAATCAGGCGGAACAATGATCTCAAACAAGGTATTCAAGTCTTCCCAGAGACACTTTGCAAGTTTCACGAACCTATCTGTTTGTTGATACCACTCGATTGGTTTCTCCCTCAATCTGAGATAATCATTAGTAAAAGATAGGATGTCTCCTCTGGACCGCGGCACATGAATTAAAACACCACCAGCTGTTTCTCTCATGGATAGTATTTTTACAGATTCCGTATCGGTTGAAGCTTTAGCCTGACTCGACCCCGGACTGTCACTTTTTTCCTTATCTCTTTTCTTTGCCCATCTGCCTTCACACTTTTCTAACGCTCCCCAGATTTGTGCACTTTGAAGTATTTCTTTTAAATGCGCTTTCATTCCGGCAGACCTCATATGCTCAATCGAATCGAAGTCTAACCTGTAACTTCTTTTCAAATGTTTAGTGTTTTCAATATCAATGTTGTACTTGTCTGCCAGGTTCGCTAATCTCTGATGTACCTTGCCTACCTCTTTAGTAATCTTAGGACACAGATATCTCAGTTCTGCTTCTGTGTATGATTCTAACCTGTTTACCCCCATTGTTCTATCCACTAGTTCAGCAGCTTCCACCCCCAGTCTCACAAAATTCAGGTACTTATCTTTCCCTATTCTTTCCGGATCTACTGCAGTCACTGTAGTCTTCTGTGAAGCATAGGTCTTCTCTAACCATTCATTCAACTGTTGTACTGTAAAACCTTGCAGTGAAATGTTCCCTGCATGCATCATTGGCGACTGTGAAGCATTCGTACTTATTGTCTGTGGGGTTAACACCCCTAGCCCTGCATGTCTCATTGCATCGAATGGTGCTTCAACTGGGCTAAGGTCTATTAAAGACTTTGGTTTCTCAACCGCTTGTTCTCCTGGGGCCATTAACTGAGGGGTTCCTATAGACCCTCCTATTAGCACATCTTGGGCCATCACTCCCTGATCACATACACCAGGCTTACCTTGTGCATACAATGGCACCGGTGGACCAACAGTAATTGGTAACGATATTGCGGCAGGTGCCTGACTTGGTCCCAAACCTCGTGGAGGAGGGACCCCAAAGGTCTGATCCAGTGAAGCCGGGGCAGGTATTAATGGAGGACCTGCTACTGGATTATATCCCGGTATCAGTTGTGGCTGCGACTGGGGCAGCAATTGCGGAGTTGACTCAATCTGAACTAACCTCGATTTTGTATATATCGGGTCTGGCGGCACTATCAGATTTGTAGTAGTCTCTAGTACTGGGACGTCTGGATAGATTCTCTGTATCTGCGGTGGAGGTTGCAACTGTATCTGCATGTCTGGCGCAGTGGGTACACTGACACCATTCTATATCAAAGCCGTATCACTAGTCTGTGCTGTATCAGTAACTCCCTTCTCCTGCGTCTGGTTCCCAAGACCCGCACTAGTGCTCGGGACATTGTCGCTTACCACATAAGGTGGTGGGCGATCATGTAATATTCAATCCATAAACTCTTCATCGTCTGAATCGTCTTCCTCTTCCCAAGGTCTCTTAGTCTCTTTAGGCTTACTAGAGTCTTTATCTGTTTTACAGGTGGCTTTCTTTCCCTGCGTCTCTTCTCCCTGTGTAATTGCTGGGAACAATTTCAACCCATCAACTATTCCCCGTCTCCACATTTTGTTCTCATTATCCCACCTAGCTTCTGCATAAGTCTTTTCTGCCCTTTTTATTCTTCTTTGGAATTTTTCTTGTCTATGTTTAAGAGCCATTAGATCCCAAATCGCTAAAGCCTCATACTGAGCTGGCCTCGGAGGTGGTTTTTGTGTACTTAACATCCACCTTAAATTCTCTAGCACCTTCGTATTGAACGTCCCATGTTCTGGGAACGCTAAACTTTCTCTGTTAATTTGCGCCACTGTTTCATCCATAAAAAAGGCGCGACACCTTTTTCCTCCATAACTATATAGGCTGGAGTACCCTCAGGCGGTGTAGGCTCCCCTTCACTCGCCATAATGTATACATCTCCTTTCAGAGCACTCTTAAAAGCCTTGACAAAATTCATCTTTGCGTTTTTTTCTTATTTGCATTTAATCAGAAAGTGACTTTAATTCCCAGGACACTCTTCACCCACCTTTCTCAACCTATTGCCTCTCACAGACGGCAGCCAATCCGTGCGCGACCCCTCTTGACAACTGACCTATCTCAGAGCGGCACCACTGACGTCACACTCACACACTGCAGCTGACAAAGTCTTGCGGCTCGTCCGCTCCTCACTGGATTCACACCAATCTAATGCAAAATTACTGTGAGCACCTTTATCAACAACACAAATCTGCCGGTTTACTACAGGAAGGGTAACACATTCGCTTCAGAATTTTACAGAGATTTCACTTGAAGCCTCGGCCGCTACTCTCTTCTTCTCAATTCCCGCATACGCAAGCATAATTCGACCCGCAAATCCTACTCTTGACTTGTCAATGGTTCGTCCTAGTGCACTTTAGAACTTGCCAAATCTCCATCAAAGGTTTCACACATACAATTTGACTCAAACTCGACTTGTCAACCATGCCCGATTGACCTATTAAACCGCACAGATTACAACATAAACCCAAGTGTCTCCTACACTTGTCAATCTACTCCGGAGTCTTAGACCACGACGGGTCTGTACATGAACAACCAACCACGTGGATAATTTTGAGCACAAAGCGCCACCCTCATATGAAGTACGCCGACTTCCCTACTCATTCTGCGGAGTACACCCACTCCTTCTAAAACAACATTTACCTGGCCTAAATACACACAGATTTCACAATCACCTGCAAAAAGGCATAAGCTGAGCAGGCACAAAACCCTATACCACTCACGCTATGACGCCGAGAACATTCCCAACTCACTTAGGCAGGCTCCGAGATCCCGGGAAAGTCATGGTGAATTTAGAAACACATCATACCTCCAATTTGCATTATCACAGAAAAACTATTTAAACAATGATTCTCCGTCCTAGGGCCCCAAAGGGCCAAACCGTTGCTCTGCTACCAGAACTGTTAACGCGTCCTTTTATGATAATTTATTTCACATCAGGACTCGGTTTAGGCCAATGAATCTTTTGACCCAGTTGAGAGACACCGTAAGACGAGATAGCTAATCAATATATCAATCAATACATCAATAATGTCATCAATATTTATCACGACAATGCATTTGACTTTAGTCAAAGTCATTAATCAATTCAATGACGCTACCATGACCTTGCAGCCATGAATAACCACACCAGTTTAGTAGAATTTTATGAGTTTTATTCCCTATTAGTTACAATCTAAGAGCAAATGAGTTAATCTCAACACCAAGAAACACAATAGCATAGTCACGATATGGCAACTGTGATAAGATTTCAATAAAGCGAGAATCACAAACATTAGAACGTAACACGGCGTGAACATAGATCAAGTTTAGCAGAGTGTCAATATCGCGTCAGTTCAACAAAGTATAGTCTCGGTCGGTTGTCTATTTGCGTCAGTTTGGTGAAAACCTGTCCTAACCACTGATTGACATTAGCATGTTGGGCTTCATGCAAAACAATTTAGAACACTAGTTTGGAAAACATCTAGCTAAGGTCTCTGTCAAAAGCAAGCAGTTGGTACCTAGAAAGGAAAAGCAAACAGACAAATTACAAATGCATTGTCATAATTACCCTCCAAAGATTTGGTCAGCGCACAGGTTCAGTCTTCGTCTTCAGGACGTCAGTCAAATCGCCATCAGTCAGAACTCAGCTCTTGGGGACAAAAGGGCACTTCCCTCATAAGGAGGTAAAGTGTAAATGGACAAATTAAGGGCAAGGATGGTTTTAATAAAATCTCAAGTCACCAAACAGAGTGACAGAGTTTCTGGATAAAATCAATAGCATTCCCTAACTCGCCTAAATGACCTTTCTGTGACATGAGTTTTTATCCCTTTTTCGTAGTACATTCCCCCAAAATTCTATTGGACATTTGCTATACCCCACTATCTTTAACCTATTGTATAATGCATTAGGTAATCCTAATCTTCACCACATATTGGTTTACAAGTCTTTGATTGGTCTTCGTAATTGACGTCTTCAGAGGTGGCACGTCCGGTGTTACTTCATCCCCTGGCAATTCTTTGCACATCTTTTGGTCAGCAGTTTCATTGTCTTCTCCGGTTTGAATGACCTTGTACATTACATTAATCTACACTGTTTCAATTCATTTAACATTTATTCCATGGGCATAGAAAATACACCTGAGAACGGATCTAACATGGTTACATTCATCTTCCAAGTCGAAGAAAAAGAACACGCAGGGTCATGGCCCCTTGTGAGTCAGCACACTGAAAAATAGAAAAATGCATTTAATATGAGAGCCGAGCAGCTAAGCTGCAGCTCATGCTAATTTAAGGCCTATGAGGTTTTCAATACAGATTTAATAACGCAAATGTTAGTATAAGCTCATTTGAACGTAACATGAACATTTTGATCATCATTATTAGTTTGCGTATACATTGGTGGCCACTCTTCGTGGTCACAATTCAAGTGCACGTTTAAGCAAAATTGCTATTACTATAGTTTCTATGCGGCATCATCACACATTAATTCATAAACATTTCATGCTAATATAGATTATATAAGCTCCGCTCTCTCAAGTACAAAGGTACATTTTTTAAGTGTTTAGTATATTTTATATGGAACAATAAGTAGAAATGATGCAAGTGAATTATGTTATTCCATCCCACTAGCTCCAACTGATGATTAATCAAACAGCAACAGTTTGGGTCAATCTTTCAGTCTGACAGGCCGTCTGTGGTGGTAACTTGTCGCTATAAAATGCAAAGTTCCTACTTACTGCATAAGTCCTTTCCAAAACCGATCAGTGAACTTGTCTGAAGATATTGTTGTCTAAAAATGTGATCCTAAAAATTCCAGCTAGATCAACTTCTTCCTATAGTTTTTTCAACAGTACCAAATACCCATCTTTATAAAATAGTCAGCTACTACTAATTATGTTGTAAAACCATTCAACTTGGGAGTTTGACTACAAAGTGAAAGTGAAAATACAGAGGCTCATTTACAAGCCCCTTGCGCCACTGTAGCATAATTTTCTTTGATGCTACGGGGACAGAACCAGTCCACCACACAGCACCACATTTACAAATTGGTGCAATGGTACCATTGCACCAGTTTGTAAAGCCTTGCTCCACATTATACCTGCACCAGGTATAATGTATGCAAAGTAGGCATTCCTCCACAAAAGGGCCGCAGAAATGCACAGTGAAAGCTGCAAGATTTCTCTGCACCATTCTGCACCGTCAAAGCCTAATTTTTTTAATGACTGCTCAGGGCAGGCGTTAAAGTGATGCTGTGCTGTTTTCAATGGGCACCCCCTAGCATTGCTGGACTAGCGTCAAAATTTGACACTAGTCCAACAATGCTACGGTTTAGTGTCATATCTGCCTCAGAATTTCTGACACAGCTATGGACATGTGCGCCACAGAGCACTGTACTGTGAATACAGCACTACCATGGCATCTTTAGGGAGCGCAAGAAAACTGGAGGATCGATCACGATGCACCAGTTCCTTGTAAATGAGGCCCATAGTCCATAGTTTCCTAGGTGTAGTCAAAGTGTAAGTAAGTCTATAGGTTTGGAGTGATCTGTCTTAGCTTGAGCACAAATATTGCATTCCTAAATATATTTCTTTACACTATCTTGTATCTTGAACAACCAAAATTATCTCTTGACCAACTCTAACATCCTCCATCTTCTGGGACGACATGCTGCTGGGCAATTGTAACACTATTCCAGGGCTTGTTGACTTAAAACCTCAGTGGGTAGGTATAAGACTCATGCTGAGAATAAGAGAACTTTTTTTCATGCCCAAAAGTAATTATACCTCTTGTCCTTGCCATGCACAGCTAATTACCCCACATATTACATCATTCATGACATGTTCTATAACGTCATTGATAACATTACTGCAAAATCTGAAATTACATTATTGATGACAAAACTGTGCATGGTGGGCACGTATTACAGTTACTATAGGGTACGAGTTATAGTTACTTGTGGTTACTGTAAGTGGTGAATTTAATATCTATATATATATATATATATATATATATATATATATATATATAGACACATATAAGAAATACCGAGGTCCATTTTTGCATGTTTCAACAGGATCACCGTTCCCATCAACCAAAGCCACCCTGCAGGGTTAGGTGCTCCCAGTGATAGAGTAGTTGCTGGATTCATTTAATTTGAGGAGCGAATGACCCGCTCTCCTCGGTGCAAGTCTAAGCATTTAACCTGGAATTTTCAAGCACACAGGTGAGCAAGGGATGAGAGAGGAGTATGGTAACTTCTTTCGGAGACTACTGATTCTGCAAATTTTTTAAAGGCACTGAATGGATTATGGCAGCATGCAAGAGGAGTGCAGTTTTTATGAAACATAAAACTTAGAGGCATAATTTCACAGGTGGCCACGTTATCTTGCAGAAAGTCATATGTCAGCCTGAATTTAAAAGGAAGTGCTCACTACGCATTGCGGACACGCCAGGAGACATGGCACCCTGCTAATTGATACTGGAAAATAAAATGTGTGATGTTTCAGCAGTTGGGCCTCGCACTTCTTTTCTTTTCGGGTGTTTCAACAGGATTTCCGTCCCCATCAGCCAAAGCCGCCCTGCAGGGTTGGCTGCTCCCAGTGATGGAGATAGTTGTTGGATTTTTTTTAATTTGAGGAGCATGACCCACTCTCCTCGGTGCTAGTCAAAGGATTTAACCTGGAATTTTCAAGCACACAGGTGAGCAAGGGATGAGAGAGGAGTATGGTAACTCCTTTCGGAGAGTACTGATTCTGTACATTTTTAAAGACACTGAAAGGATTATGGCAGGATGGCAGGATGCAAGAGGAGTGTGATTTTCATGAAGTATAAAAAGTAGAGGCGTAATTTTGCACGTGGCTATATTATGTTGGAGAGATTATATATGCACCTGAAAAATATAAACAACAAACTTGATTGTGGCATTTGGACACTATTTTAGCTTTATTTTGATAACACACTCTGATTCAGAAACATGCTTAATTCAGTCAGTATTACAGTTGCATGTCAGCCTGAATTTAAAAGAAAGTGCTCACTATGCATTGTGGACTGACTCAGCTGTGATCAAGACTGTGCTGTGAAAGCCTAAACCCGTCAGGAGGCATAGCATACTGCTAATTGATACTGGAAAATAAAACGTGTGATGTTTAATCAGTTGGGCCTCAGCATTTCTTTTCTCTTCGCATGTTTCAAAAGCTGCCTTGCAGGGTTGGGGGCTCCCAGTGATGGAGTAGTTGTTGGATATATATATGTCCCTATGTAACTGAACTGCCCTCATATTTACGAGACACAAATGATTTTCTAGCCAAGATTCATAATATTCCATGGCAATCTAATTTTTTATTGGTTACCATGGATGTGACCGCTCTTTACACCTCCATCATGCATGAATATGTCATCCAGGCCTGTAGACATTTTTTAGGTACTCGCAAAATTGAATTTTTTCAACATACCAATATGCTTGTAACCATGCTAAGATTCTGTCTCACTCACAATGCCTTTTTATTTGATAATCAGTATTATTTGCAAAAACAAGGGACAGCAATGGGAGCTTCATTTGCTCCTACATATGCAAACCTATATATGGGCTGGTGGGAGAAGGAGATAGCTTGGTCTGATTCTAACAGCAAGTATATGGAACAAGTGATATTATGGGTCAGATACATTGATGATCTTTTTCTCATTTGGGATGGTGATGAACATTTTCTGGCTCAATATGTCAATACATTGAATAATAATGAGCTTAACATCCACTTAGATTTAAAATATAGTGCACAGACTATAGAATTTCTTGATGTTCAGATTACTGTCCATAATGACTATTTACAGACAACTATATTTCGTAAACCTACGGCCTGTAATTCTATTCTGCATGGAAACAGCGGTCACCCTAAAGCTTTGAAGTGGAGCATTCCGTATAGCCAATTTTTACGGGCTCGTAGAATTTGTTCTGATGATGAATGCTTCAACACTGAAATTGCTACTATGACACAGAGATTTCTAGAAAGAGTTTATCCCTTAAAGATTTTAAAAGATGCCCATTTGAGGGTGTTGAACATGTCTAGAGAAAAACTTATTTTCAAATCTGGAGGCACTAATGGTGATGGTCAAGATGATAGATCTCCGCCTAGACTTTTTCTCGAATTTAATTCCCAACATTCCCAATTGAATAAATCATACAAAAAAACTGGCATGTTCTGAGACCTGATTCTTCTATTAAAGACAGCATAGGTTTACATCCTCAAATTACATATCGTAAAACTCAGTCATTAGGTGATCATCTCACTAGAAGTCTATTCAGTTCCAAAGCTAATCTATCTTGGCTATCTAAGAAAAGTCTTGGTTTTTGGAAATGTGGTCACTGTAAATCTTGCTCATATGCACAAAATACCCATTCATATACCACTTTTGAGGGGAAAATTTGTGAAATAACTGATCGCATTACCTGTGAAACTGAAGATGTTGTATATGTTATTGAATGTGGCTGCCATAAAAAATACGTAGGCAGTACCATTCATAAACTAAAAGTGAGGTTTCTACAACATCTTAGAGCAATTAAAAACCATGATCCATCTTATCCCTTAGCTAAACAATTTTGGAATGTTCATGAAGGTAATTGCAGTTCCTTAACATTTTACGGTATAAAAACCATTGCTGCCAATCCCCGGGGGGGGGTAACAGAACTGCCCATTTAAGACAAACTGAATCTAGAATGATTCTATTATTAGGTACTGAAAACCCTTGGGGTCATAATTTGGATGCGGAACTTCATGTACATCTGTGAAAATTCAAACTTCTGCAGTCTCTAACCAGAAGCAATGAAATTCCTTATACATTAAGTAACAATTGACATCGCAATGAGAGTTTTCATGGGATTCTGTAATTATTAACATTAGTTCCGGACTAGGATATTGTTTTCCAGTCAATATATATATA
Organism: Pleurodeles waltl; assembly: GCF_031143425.1. NCBI lineage: Eukaryota > Metazoa > Chordata > Amphibia > Caudata > Salamandridae > Pleurodeles > Pleurodeles waltl. The sequence goes on along the minus strand of NC_090437.1, from coordinate 620,304,910 downwards.
TTCATACAGTATATAGAATTTTTCTTTTTTCTTTTTTTACACCTAATTCATTAGTTTTGCTCTTAAATAGCACTTTTGGGGGAATACTAAGCGGTCTCTATATGTATATCCATGTCCTTGGATTAAATAGATTTTTTCCTTTATACTTTTACATTTACAGAGATCCTGTGTTTGTGTCATAAATATAACTTTTTCAATTGATGTAATACCTATATTTAGAAGATTTTAACCCTTTTAGTGGATTATCTAAATATCAATTTACATATAAATTTAGCATTATTATCATGATGAATTGAGATATTCAAATGTTGGTATCAATTATGATAAGATTTTCGGTTATCTGCATATATTAACTTAGTATTTATCTCTTTTATACATCTCCTTTATCATCATTCTTTATATATACAGATTGGAATCATTTTATCTATTTATAGCATGAATATACTAATTGTATTTATAAATCGAGGATGTTTACATCATAGTGCATACAGTTATTTATATATAATGCATTTGGAACAGTAAACTTATAATTTGATATTATCTACATAAGAAAATATTTACATGTGGGTTGTTCTTTTCTCTATACTTTTTCATCAACAATTGAAAGAACATTTATTTATAAGTAAGAATGTTACAATATGATGCCACAGGGGACTATATAAAACATATGGAATGTAATGTTTAAAACTTCAAATCCAACCCAAGCACTTGGACAAAAAGTTGATAGTTTGAATTTAAGACTGTCATGTTACAAAATGGCCGCTCCTTTTGCACATTTCTTTAGCTATGTTGTTAAAAGCAAAGAAGGACTATAGGATTTAAATAGTCAGGTGTAAAAATGTCCGCCAATGTCCAGTTGAAGGCTGTTGCCGAAACGCGTTGACATTTGGCTGGGACAGCGTGTGTTTGTTGTTCATTGTGGGCACATTACGGATTTTGCATTGAATGAAAATTTTTGGGAAGTGCCATTTATTTATTTTTGCCTTTTATATGAACTCTTTCAATAAAATGGAGCCGACGATTTTGCATATGAGTGATTTTTAATTATTATATTCACTCTCTACTTTCCACGAGCTTATTTGGATATTGTGCAGCCTTTTGGTGTTCTATCGAGTTGCATCGTCTTTTTGAAAATTATGTATATATATATATATATATATATATATATATATATATATGTTTTGTGTCCAAAAAGATTTACCGCACTCCAACAAGTTCCCAATGTAGCGTCTTTATTCAGAACTTCAGCAACCACCAACATATTTCAACTCCTTGAGAGTCTTGCTCACATGGAGGCTCATTGGAGTGAGCAGAGGTGTGTATTAAGGGGTTAAACACAAATTCCCTCAATCCAAAATGTACTAGTCAGATAAGTAAACAAGAAATTCAATTTCTCGGTCTATTGGTGTAAGTACAGGATGACAGGTTACATACAGTACTGTATAGGAAGCCCACAGCAGGGAATTCATTCTTACATGCCAAAAGTTCTCACCCAAGTACCTTTATTGACAGCATACCATATGGAGAGTTCAAACGCATATCAAACGCAACTGTTCGGGTCCTAGGACGTATGAGGAGGCAGAGAGGGAGGCTTTGAGGAGATTTAGGTCCCAAGGATACTCCAGCAATTTTTTACAACAAGCTGTCAACAAAGTACATCAGCTGGATAGTCAGAGCCTCTTAACCAATAAATAAAATTTTGCCTCAAAGCAGGAGGGAAAGGCCGTTCTACACCTTACATTGAGTGTTTCCTCAAAAAACAGCATTTGTCTGGAGTCTCCTAACATTTTACGTCTACTGGTTGGCTCCCTCCACACTCTGAGTTGATTGTGGGGTTCTCTTGTCGCTGGCATCTTTCCTCTTGACATGGCAGCATCTACGACAAGGGGAAAACCAATATAATCATGAATCAGGTCAGTGCAGTGAGCCTGCAGTGCCAATGAATTCTACAATACGAATTGCACAACTATATAGAGACTATTAATAATGGACACAAGCTGATGATTCAGTCCTTTAATTCTATACAACCTTGTAAGGATTTGCCATGTCAGGATTCCCTAGATTACCATAACCGCTTGCTGTGTTCCCTTCAAAAGGGTAAATACTTGTTCTACATGCCCCTTTCATTTATTGGGAATCACAGATACAGGGAGACAGGGTCTTCAGACTGAGATGTGTGTTTTCTGAGAAGCCAAATCCAAAAGAGTTTTTGTCTTCTCTTCCTCTACAACCACTCCCTCTCTACCGCCTGTTACTTTAAGGCATAATCCACAGACACCTATTTCTATTTGGGTGTTAGGTATTGTTCCTAGAAGATATTGAGATGACTATATTCGATCCTGCAGATCCGAGGTCCAAGGTGAGTGGAGACTTGACAGGCATAACTATAACACATAGAAGAATGTTGCTCCAGGGTTGGAACATCTTGGACAGGCATTGGTGACTGCTCAAAACATATTTTCAGCTTAAATGGTGTGAGATATGTGTGGTGCACATAAGTGAGGTGCATAGATTTTAGATGGGCATTCTTGAAACTTTTACTAACATCCCCCATAGAGGCTACACATTTGTAGTCCATAAAGCTGGTGCCAGGCTGCTTACCTAACAACCCTTAGAAGTATTTAGGTCTTTGTTGTGAGCGATCATATAGGATTTATATACATTGATGATCATATGACAACCTCCTCGCCGCATCAAGAATGTCTGCAGAATTTAATCTGTTTCAGGTTACTCTTCGGATGTGCCCCACAAAAACCTAGCTGTCCTATCCAATATGGCATGTGTTCAAAGCTACCCCGCACGTATGATGTTAGCAGAGTTTGTAATTTTCTTGACTCAGTAAATGCCCAGCAGGGACCACAATAGCAGTTCAGGGCCCAATACAACTGGCTGACTGATTTTCTGAAGACACCTATGTCAACAATGTCTCGCTACTTTCAACAAGCAAGGCATTCTATCAGTGAGAGGCTGTCTTCTGAAGAGAAGCTCCATTATAATTAACCTCCCTATGTAGATCCCATGTACTGTGATTCGAAAGCGTGAATTGTGGTTAGCCACTGCACAGCATGATGCAGCCACAAAGCAATATATATTTTTTCAAAATTGGAAACACTCAGGCCTCCTTTACCTTTAGGAAGATACAATTTGGTTAATGCTATGCTGTGTCTGTCCTTTCCCCAAATCAGGTCTCCCAGCACTGTATTTATATCCCCAAGAAAGCAGCTTGTGACTACAATAGGTATGGAGAAGAAATAATATACAGATGCAGCAAAGGAATCAGTATGACAGTGGAAACCCTGCACATGGGTGGCAAAAGAAATTTCCTCTGAAAGGCTGCAGATGCCCTAGTGGCTGCTAAAGCCTTATCTAAGTCACCTTAGATTAAGTCAGCTTGTTTCTTGTAAATGTTGTCCCAATGGTATTTAATTGTATGTGCAGCCTACTCAAGAGTGCCCATATCTAATGTGGTAAGTGCTTGCACTGTAAGGTCTGTTTAGAGGAAAATACCCAACATATTTTTGTTTACTTTCAGCCCTGAGACCCTGCCAAATTCTCCCAATGTCCTCCGCAAAGATACTGGATGGCCTGTACTAGCATCTGAAGGGATTCCAACACATCATCTGCATATAGTGACATGGCATGAGTATGGCCTTTTACTACTAAACAAAGTTGTTCTCTCATTTACTGCACAAACAGAACAACAATGGCCACAATGGGCAACCCTCCCTTTCTCTATTTGTATCTGATCTAATGTATTTCTTCCAGTGTAATTTACATTGTGGGAACAGCAGTGAGGAATTTGATCCATGAGAGGGCATCGTTTTCAAATCCAAATCTCTTTCAAGACCAGGATTGTGCAATTGTGCACATCAAATGCTTTTTCTAAAGCTATGGTTATCACTGCTACATAAGCTCCGCAAATGACCAATGACATGAAATAATCTCTGAATAATGGTGGTTGTACTTCTTTTCAGACCAATTTTGATCTACATGAATAAGTTTTGGGAAGACTCTATGTAATTTGTTAGATATGGCTTTGCCCAGGATTTTATTGTATAGATGTAATATTGAGAGGTGTTGATTAGAAGAGTGAGCTAACTGATCTCCAATCAGTTTTAGTATCATCACAATAATCGCTTCTTTAGTGATGGGGGAAAACACCTTTCTAATGAGTATCTAAGAAAATCTCATTAAGTTGTTGCGATAGCACAGGTAGGTAAGCCCAAAGAATTCTTAAGGTACTGCCTGGTACCTTCCTTGCCGCCAATTGATCTATTGCTGAGTTAATTTCCCCAAGAGAGAGAGGTGTGTCAGGTCATCAGTAAGATCGGATAAAAGAAGTACATATTTATTACTTAATTGTAACATATTTACAAAATGTATTGTTTTTATATTTTGTAGCATTAATTTATATTTATTTATATTTGTAACTATTTTTAATAATTTAATATAATTTAACAATATTTCCTATGGGGTTTTATTTCAAGTATCCGCCTCCATTTTTTTCTACAGAAGTGTGTTGCAACACCTGAGGTTGGCTGTATATAGTGCTGAACTTACTACAAAAGTGTAAGTTACTTCAAAAGTGCAGTTTCTGAATACCAAAAAGTAGTAAGCTTACTCAAAAGTGTACGCTTACTCAAAAGTGCAGTTTGTGAAGGAGGGCACAGTGTGGAGACCAGTGTCATTGTTTTCTCTGTTATCCTATTCCCCTTCTCCTGATTCTTCCACTGGCACTGATATTATAGCTTATGTGGTCACTGCAGAGGACAGTGAATGACGGAAAACAACATCACTTCCATTGTGTTCTGTAAACAAGGTGCCCGGTGCTGCTTAACATACTAGGGCAGTAACAATTTGTGAATGCAAATCATGTGTCAGTGAAATCTTGGCAATTTGATGAGTAGCTTTTATTGCTCTTCTAACTGAGGTGCAAGCCCTTGGACTTTAATGTAGGGGCGGAGTTTCACTCTGTGGAATTTTGCTGGGTTACTTAAAAACTCTGCGAGATTCCACGGAGTTCCACCAATGAGCGGAAATGTACATGTTGTGAAGCTCATGCTGCAACTTAGCACCAGTAGCCTGAACATCACTGAAAAATCAGCGTGAATGGCACCATGTGGTGCGCCGGAGGGCAAGACCGTTAGAGCTGATTTTGTTGCCTCTCAAGTACAAAATCTACTTGAGCAGCAGCAAATCTACTTGAGAAGTAGCCCTCTCACTGCAACCACTCACGTCTGCCCATGATCACTCACGTTAGAAAATTAAACTAGGAGATACCAAATTTCACTTGCATTTCTGAAGCCCTGTGGCGAAAACTTCTGCCATGTGGAGATTGTCAGATTTCGTCTGGAGCTCCTCATTACAACAGTAATGCAGAGTCAATCAATTCTGCCAATTTTTGCAGGTAAAATTAAACATTCCACCCGCCCCTACTTAAGGAAGAGATTTAAAAACATTTCGTGCTGAGTTTGCATCACCAAAGTGACACAAATTGCAGCAAAATATTTTTGGGATTTATTTTCCAGCACAAAGCATGTTTCACACTGGAAAGTTGCCTCAAAATAATGCAAAGCAGAGCTTTGCAATGCCTTGCACTACCCTGTATCAAGGGGGTGTTTCATGGGTGGTACATGGGCATTTCCATGTAACCACTCACAGTTTTGATGGAAAACTCCATTATTAATAGCAGACAGTTTTTTGCACCAAATACTAATGCCACACTCAACTGCCATTAAAAGGAGAAATGCTTTAATGTCTCCTAACATTTAGGATTTTGCATGTGTCATTCATTGCACAGTACACATATGAAGTGGGAAACGTTTTCACATTTGTTTAGGCATAATATTTAGTATTGGAAGGGTACCACTCCAGTATGAAACCTATCCTAGACTTCACACACACATTTATGCACTACGGTGCAAAGGTATGTGTGGTGCTCTGCAGCATAATTGTGCGCCAGTGCTAGGGAGAGAGCTGGATAGTGCTAGATCTCTGTAGATATGATGCTTTCCTGCTCTATCCTTCTCATGCAAGGCAGTGCAGCAACTTTGGGTGCTGAGCCACATTAAATTACATGTTTCTGAATTTGGGCCTAAATGTTTTCAGGGGTGAGATGTATGTAATGTATGAAGAGTAAAGTGCTGCTTTACATGCTATTAATGGAATGAGGGTGTGTTATTGAAAGATGTTAACAAAAACTTGTGGTTTTTCAAGATCCCAGGATCCATCTTTCCTTCTTCTTTCTAATGATGTAGAGGTTTGAAGAATATATGAACAAATGTCTCCTTTTTAGGTTGTAGCCTACCAGACAGCACAGCTCTCTGGTTTGCCAAAGACACCTTGGGAACTTTCAGAAAATTGACCAAGAAATGTATTCTCTCATTGAGTACCATTGGCTTTGTGGTTTGTAACTCACACTTTCTGGCTTTCCGTCTGCGGGCTTTATTTGCTTTAGGCTCTGCAGGTTCAATCCCCCCTCCCCCGTTTGCCTAAACCGTTTTTACTGTATTCTTCTGGAAACTCTCTTTCTGTAAACAGGTCTTTAAATCTTGTTCTTATCTTGTCACATTTGCTGTGCATTCAAAGACACAGGTCAAATGTCAGGCTCTCTCTTCCTAAGAGCTTGTTATTTATTTTTCTTTCTCTGGCTCCAGAGTGAAAGGGATCATGTGACAATGTACCCATGTAAGACAAGAAGAGGTGTTAATTTTTTTCTACCACATGGCAGAAAACAATGAACAGTGCTGATGTGTCAGAATTTGTACAAATGAAGCACACTTTCTTTGTTATTCCGAAGTGTGGTGTAAACAAATATTTGAATAAAATCAAAACACATCAATACACTAGGTGACGACAAATGCACACGTTATCATTTATGTGCAGTAAAACAGTATTTCGCTGCAAATGTACTGGTCATTTCATTTGCACTGTATTTCTGTAATGGCACTGCACTACCCCTCCATGCATACTCCACACTACGCCACTCCACTGAATCTAACCCAATCAACTCCACCCCACCCCAATCCACCCCACTCCACCCCAATCCACCCCACTCCACCCCAATATGCTGCACTACACTCAATTCTACCCCACTCTGTTCCTTTGTATCCCAGTCTACCCCACTCCACTCCAATCCACCCCACTACAATGTACCTCTATCCAACCCACTCCACCCCAATCTAACCAAATCCAGTCCAATATACCCGACTCCAGAGTACTTCGCTCCACTCCAATGTGCCTCATTCCAATTTACCCCACTCCACTCCAAACTCCACTGCAATGTATCCAACTCCTCTCCACTCTATTTACCCCATTCAACTCCAATCTACCACACTCTAATCAACCTACCTCAGTCCACTCTACCTCACTCCACTCCAATCTATCCAAATCTACCGCACTCCACTTCACTCCAATCTCCCCCACTTTAATCTACCACACGACTCTCAAATCTATCCCACTCCACTCCAATCTAACCCACTCCACCCCACTCCACCCAATCCACCCAACTGTGCCTCAATGTACCCTATTCCAATCTACCCCACTCCAATCTACCCCTGTCTACTCCACTCCAAACTACCCCACTCACATCATCCCTCTTCATTCTATCCCACTCCAATCTACCCCACCACTCCAATTTACTCCACTCCATTCCAATTTACCCTACTGCAATCCATCTAATCTACCCCACTCTACCCTACCCTAATCTACCCCAATACATTCCTACTTAGTCTACCACACTCCACGCCACTCGACTCCACTCCACTCTGATCTATGGAGCTCAACTTCCCCACTCCACTCCACTCCAACCTACCCCACCCCACTCTATCCCAAGCTATCCCACTCCAATCTCCCCGCTCCATTCCCTCCAATCCACCCCACTCCACTTCACTCAAATCTAGCCCATGCCACTCAAATGTACCTCACTCCAGTCCAATGTAACCCACTCCACCCCATTCCAATCTACCCTACCTCATTCCACCCAAAAGTACCCAATTTCAACCTACTCCATCCGATCTGCCCCACTCCAATCAACCCCTCTATATTCTACCCCATTCCAATCCAATCTACCCCACTCCAAACGATCCCATTCCTATCTACCTCACTCCAATCCAGCCCACTTCACTTCTACTCCACTCCAATCTATCCCACCATAATGCATCCAATCTATCCCACTCAAAATGACACCGCTGCACTCTAATCTACCCCACTCCACCCTAATCTACCCCACTCCAATCCAGCCCACTTCACTTCTACTCCACTCCAATCTATCCCACCATAATGCATCCAATCTATCCCACTCAAAATGACACAGCTGCACTCTAATCTACCCCACTCCACCCTAATCTACCCCACTCCAATCCACCCCTCTCCACCTCAATCTACCCCTTGCCACTCCAATCTACTCCTCTCCACTCCAGTCTACCCCACCTCACTCCAATCTACCCCACTTCACTCCATTCTAACCCAATCTACCCCAATCCACTGCACTCCACTCTTCCCCAATCTACCCCACGACAGTCTACCCCAAAATATCTCACTCCTCTCTGCACTGATCTACCCCACTCTGATCCACCCCACCTCAAACTCCACTCCACTCCAATCTACTCCACTTAAACCCAATCTACCCTAATTCAATCAGTTCCACTCCAGTTTACCCTACTCCAATCTACCTCATACTACTCCAATCTACCCCACTAAAATCTACCCCACTCTAGCCTACTCCAAAGTACCCCACACTACTCCAATCTATCCCCACCATTCCAATCTAACCAACTCCCCTAGTCTGCCACACTTCACTCTACCCAACTCCAATCTACTCCATCCGATCTGCCCCACTCCAATCAACCCCTCTATAATCTACCCCACTCCAATCCAATCTACCCCACTCCAAACTATCCCATTCCTATCTACCTCACTCCCATCCAGCCCACTTCACTTCTACTCCACTCCAATCTATCCCATCATAATGCATCCAATCCATCCCACTCAAAATGACACCGCTGCACTCTAATCTACCCCACTCCACCCTAATCTACCCCACTCCAATCCAGCCCACTTCACTTCTACTCCACTCCAATCTATCCCACCATAATGCATCCAATCTATCCCACTCAAAATGACACCGCTGCACTCCAATCTACCTCTCTCCACCCCAATCTACCCCTTGCCACTCCAATCTACTCCTCTCCACTCCAGTCTACCCCACCTCACTCCAATCTACCCCACATCACTCCATTCTAACCCAATCTACCCCAATCCACTGCACTTCACTCTTCCCCAATCTACCCCACAACAGTCTAACCCAAAATATCTCACTCCTCTCTGCACTGATCTACCCCACTCTGATCCACCCCACCCCAAACTACACTCCACTCCAATCTACTCCACTTAAACCCAATCTACCCTAATTCAATCTGTTCCACTCCAGTTTACCCTACTCCGATCTACCTCACACTACTCCAATCTACCCAACTAAAATCTACCCCACTCTACCCTACTCCAAAGTACCCCACACTACTCCAATCTATCCCCACCATTCCAATCTAACCAACTCCCCTAGTCTACCACACTTCACTCTACCCAACTCTAACCCGCCCCACTTCACTCCAATCTACCCCACCCCATGCAATCCGCCCACTCCAATCTACCCCACTCCTATCTGTCTCACTCCAATCCACCCCACTTCACTCAAGTCTACTCCACCCCAATCTACCCCACTATAATCTACCAAATCTATCCCACTCAAATCTACATCACTCCACCCTAATCTACCCCACCCTAATCTGCCCCACTCCACTCCAATCTACTACTCTCTACTCCAATCTACTCCTCTCCATTCCAGTCTACCCCACTCCACCCCAGTTTGCCCCACTCTACTCCAGTGTACTCCCCCCTCCAATCTACCCCACTCCACTCAAATCTACCCCATTCCACTCCAATCTGCCCTACTCCACTCCAGTCTACCCCAGTCTACTCAATCTATCCCAATCAACTGCACATCACTGTTCCCCAATCTTCCCCACTTTAATCTATCCAAATATATCTCACTCCACTCTACACCTATCTACCGCACTCTGATATACCCCACTCCAATCTACCCAACTCCATGCCAGTCTACCCCACTCCACCCCAATCTACTCCACTTCACCCCAATCTACCACAATTCAATCTACCCCACTCCAGTCTACTCCACTCCAATCTTCTCCAATCTATCCCACTCTAACCCACTCCAATCTACCCCACACCACTTCAGTCTACCCCGCACTACTCCAATCTGACCCATTCCACCAGAGTCCATCCCTCTCCACCCCAATCCAATCTACCCCACCTCACTTCACCCGAATCCACCCTACTCCAATCTACCCCACTCCAATCTACCCCATCCTATTATACCCCACCTCAATATACCCCATTCCAATCTACTCCACTCCAATCTACTCTACACCATTCTACCCCACTTCATCCCATTCCACTGCAATCTATACTACCCCACTCTACCCCATCCCACTCTACCACACTCCAATGTACCCCACTCCAAACTATACCACTCCAATCATCCCTCTTAACTCTACCTCACTCCATTCAAATCTACCCTACTCTAATTTGCCCAAACTACAGCACTCCACTATATTCTACCCCACTACAATCCACCCTTCCCCAATCTATGTCACTCCACTCCAATCTTGACTCCACTGCAATCTATCCAACTCCGCTCCACCCCACTCCTCTGCAGTATACCCCAATCCACTCTACCCAATCTACCCCACTCCAATCCACTTAAACTACCCCACTCCACTCTACCCCAATCTACTATACTCTTTCTATTCATCCCAATCTATTCCACTCCACTTCACTCCACACTACCACATGTGACTCCAATCTGCACCTCTCCAGTCCACTCTAACCCACTTCCCCCACATTTACCTAACTCCACCCCACTCTAGTCTACCTTACCCCACTCCACTCAAACTACCCTCCTCCAATCTACTGCCTGATTCCAATCTAGTCCAATCTACTCCACTCCAGTCTACTTCACTCCATTACAGTCTACCCAACCCTAACTCAATCTACCCCACTCCAATCAAGCCCACTCCACTCCAATCTACTGCAATTTACCCCACCTCTATCTATTTCACTCCAATTGGCCTCACACCACTCCAATATACCCCACTACAATCTACGCACTTCACTCTAATCTACCCCACCCCACCCCACTCTAATCTATCCCACACTGATCTACCCCGCTCCAATCTACCCCAATCCACTGAGCTAGACTCTTCACCACTCCATTCCAATCTACCCTAATATATCTCAGTTCAATCTACCCAATTCCACTCCAATCTACCCCGCTCCAACCCAATCTACCACACTCTACCCCAACCTCTCCCAATTAATTCTTCCCCACTTCAATACACCATACTAATCTACCTAACTCCCGCACTCCAATCTACCCCAACCCACCCCATTCCATTCTATCCCACTCTACCACCAATCACCTCTAGGCCAATCTACCCACTCCATTCCCAATCTGCCCTAGTCAATCCTCCCGCAGTGTATCCCACCCCATGCCATGCCACTAACTTTTAGCCATGCTGAGCAACAGCCACATTAGTTTACAACATGGCTAAAACACAATTTCATAGGCGAGACCTATTGACTTTGCCAATGTTTGTTTGCTTTTGTTCCATCACCTCTTTGGTATTGATCCTGATGGCATATTAATGCAACACTGAAATTTATAAAGATATTTGTTGTATTGCGATATTGGACGTATTTGGATAGTGAAATGGCAATTTACACAGCACTGTTATACTGAATGAGCAATATGGATTGTGACTTGACAATAATGCTTTACGAACAATAGAATGTAGCTCTCGCCCAACAATAATGCTTTAGAAATCAGGTAATGTGGTTGTATTCTAGCATGATATTGCTGCCCCCTCAATGTAATTTTTGCCAAGACAACGCTATTTCATGTAAGCACACATAGTAGACACTGCCATGATCATGTTTGCTAGCTATATTAGCAGTTGCCATTAATGTGTGAGACCTGAGCTTGTATAATGAGTAACCTGCGTGGGTGTTCAGTACTCTGGGAAGCATCCCTAGGACTTTTGTCAACGCATTTGCACAGACAACAATATCCTTTCCAAATGAGTAATTCTGATGTTTTTGAGAATATTGATCCCATCTACATGTTGAACAATAGTTTGCTATCGGCATCCGACGTAGGCTTGAATATTTAGCATTATATAAAGTTAGCAGCAAAAAAAATGTGACTGACTCTTGACTGCTACCTGTACTGTTTGTAGCTTACTGCGGTGTATGAGTCAAGCTGCACAGCACTGATTATACTCAACAGAGCCCAACCATTTTAGGGTTGCTTACAGGGGCGGCTCCTGTAGGGGCAAAGCGGCAGGATGGGGGCACAACCACATAAAGAAATTTTTAAGAAAGAACCTTACCCCCGGCCTGCTGCCTTGCATCTCTTCTGGCTCCTGCTCCAGTAGCTGCAGGCACAGGCTCCCAGCCTGCCCTGAGACCAATCCTAATGCTGCTCTCAAATGAGAGCAGCATTAGGATTGGCCAAGGTGCCCTGGATTGGTGGAGTGGGAGCCTCTGCCTGCTTTCTCCAACCCTGCAACACAGTGCCGGTTCAGACAGAGCCCAGTGGGCATGTGTGGTCGGCCGGCCCAAGACGTCCGGCCAAACATACATGCACAATGAAGAGAGTACTGTGCACTCCCCCTCCATCCCTGTCATGGCCCGTGGCCCTGTAACCCTGAAAAATAAAAACGATGATAAACACTGGTTATTATCATTTTTATTTTTCGTTTTGCAGCTCCTGTTGCTGGCCCGGGGCGGGGTGACGCTCCTCTGCTATAGCAGAGGAGCCAGGCCTGATTGCTTATGTTCTTGGCCAGAGGAAACATGGCCTAGGAGTTTGGGCTGGACTGTCTCTATGACAGCGGGAAGAAGGCTGGTTTTCCTATGATTGTTCCCTGGCTGTAGTAGCACAGTGGGGGAAATATGATACACTGAAAATTAACTGGAATAATTACTGGTGGCTGGGATTTACTTAGGAATCCCCCCCTCACTTTTTGTTTTCAGAGGCTTTATATCTTGATACAGAATGTAAAACCAATAATATTGTTCTTAGCACAGGATCCTATATGGATATTTACTCAATGTTACACTGTGTATCATATAGTCACTGCATATTTCATGGCACAAATGTTTGTTTGCTTTACGGTCTTTTTGTGCGTCTTGCACACAATTTCCAAACAGGCACATATGCAATATTTTAGTTAGGAATAATATTTCTTTTGGGTACTGTGCAAAAACCTGTACTGCAGTATATTTCCAAAATGTTCTTTGTGGGGCAGCCGGCCCAAACCCACTGTCGAAAGACTGGCTCAATTGCTACATTCCCTTGCACTGTGTAATGTGGGAAGGGGCTGTACATTTTTTCCAGGACTAGTTTTGGTTCCCATTCTGGCCATGGAGTGGGTGGAGGTAGGAGCGAGAGAGAGCGCATACAGGGCTGAGAACTAACCGGCTTACATTGCACATTTCTTCTGCACTGCCTGTGGCTCGAGATAACACAGGTGTAACCTACTCTTTTGCAAGACCTACAGTGGAAGTAAAAAATGATGGGAAATTGCAAGATTTAATGCACAGAATGGTGCAACCAATGCGCATAAAAATTGAGATGAATATCTTTGCACATTCAAACCTATAACAAATCGCTGAGGAGCACACAAAATACTTGTAACCGACCCAAGGACCAGAACAATCTTCCTGCATCAATAATCCTTCTCCTTCCTAAATCATTGAGACTAATGCTCTTGCTGAAATTAATATGACTTTCTTCTTCTAGAGTTGTAATCTATTTCTACATCTTTTACCCTCACCTTATCTTCAGCCTTACACAAAACGGTGCCTGCAAAGAACCATCCCACATAATAACAACGAACCCCACACAAACTCCCCAATGCATTCTCTGAAGATGCCATTAATGAGCTTTTTTATATTCCACAATCCTACCAAACCTATAGTCCCAGCCAGTATCTTGTCTATCATCCCTATCATCACTTGTAACAGAAAAGCAGATCCTCGACCGAATGTAAACAACATCAAAGCAAGTCAGGTTCTTACTGCCTTCAATGAAAAGATGAAAAAGTAATAATGCACTTTTACTTGCCTGCTCTACAAGTGCAGGAAGTAGTGATTCTGAATCTTGAGCCTGGCTTTCTGTTTTTTCACTGAGCCTTGGCTAATAGCCTCCCCACTGCCAGTGCTCGATCTTTTAATTGTTCCTGAATATTTGTTCACCTAGACTGTGAGAGGTAAATAGGCAAGGGTGTTATGTTAATGCTGTGTTAATCAATAGATCATCCATCAACTGCCAATGCCTGAAAATCTACCAATTTCCCACCTTTCAGTGCCACTTGGTTGAGGTCTGTTCTTCTGAACCAAAGTCCACTCTATCCCATATTATATATCACACTTTAAACAATAACCTTTCGTTTAGTCAACACCTTCGGGAATTAATTGCAGAAAGAAACATTTCCACAATTAACAACATCTTAGTAGACTCCAGCTTCCACTGGGGGACCTCCTCTAACCTTGCTGTGTCTTAACTGCCCCTCTTTTTGTGGGATAATGGCCTCAAACACTTCTGCGTACCCATCATTCTTGTGAAAGGATCCATCCTTGAACTACTTATGTCCCACAAAGCATTATTAAATGCCAACCTCCATCCCAGTATACTGGTCAGACCACAGTTTTGCTCCCTTTTTCTGTTCTCTGCTTTACAACTTAAATTAGAGCTCAAACAAAAAAGCAAAGATTAGGAACATGATCTACAAAGATGTTAACTTTAATGTCCTTAAATTTGTGATCTCCCCCAAAATCTCCACCATCCCTACGGAGCTGGATTATAGTTGGAGTTTAGAAAACTATAATATTGTCATGTTTGAAACTGAGCTGCCAAAGAACTTGCACTGTTGAAACTTAAAAGACACAACAATAAGTCAAATCAGTTGCTATTTTAAGAACTACTAGAGTAATGGAAATCCCTTAGAATCATTAATTGGATCTGGCATCACAACTCCTCATACTGGGATCTTGAATCTTTCCAACCCAAATGGAAGGAACAAAAAAACTCTTATTTGAAGCATAAGCCACCTGCTACACAGAGGACATCTTTGCAACAAAAAAAGGGGTTGTGGAGCTCTTCGACGGTGTCAAAAAAATATAATACACAAACCACACCTGACATATTATATAACATAGACACTGTGAAAATTTCTCTCAATTCTTTGGAGAGAATATAGCAAAGATTGAGCTTTCCCACCATCTGTGAACTCCCTCCACTACTTGAGGGACACTTTCTTTCAAATCTTTCGAAGAATGCTCCTCTTTGAAAGATATTACTCAAATTTACTTGGTCACTACATGCAAAAATATTAAACCTTCCTAGGATTTTGTGTGCCCAAAGTCTACGAAAACTGTAAAACTGGCCAGTGTAATCAAATCCTCATTGACTAAGAGATTTGTGCCTGGCTGCATGAAAGGTGGTCCGCTAACCCCCTCATCAAACAAATGAGATGCTGACCAGGTGACATCAATAACTTCCAACTAATTTCTCGTTAATATTCTTGAAAGTTGGCCACGAAGCAGCCAATTAACCACATTGACTCAAGCAACCTCCTGGAATACTTCAAATTAGACTTCAGGTCTGGCTACAGCACTGGGGTTGCTATGCTACAAAATAGTAAATAAAGTGCTACACATTCTAAAGAATGGTAGATGTTGCCTTCTTGTTCTGCCATACCTGTTGGCATCAATGGCACAGTGCTGTGATTGGATGAATAATATCTCATCAAGTCATCTCAGCAGGTAAAACTATCTAACTTTCTCTCTAGCCTTTCCTCTCTTATACAAAGAGTACCCAAAAGATCAATCAAATGCCTTATGCTGCTAACACTTTACATATAGCCTCTCTGCTTCCCTTGAGGCAGTCTAACATCTCCTTTCACCTCTAGGAGGGGCACATCAAGTTGTATTTGAAAGTCATATCTATTTCCGCTAAACATTAATTGACATTCAGCCCTGGATGCCTCAGTATCATCTTAAGGAGACCCCCCAAACATTGAATTTATCCTGCTTTCTCCTCCTAACTGTAACACCCGAGTACAAGTCTGGTTTCAGACCTCAAAGATCTGAGCCTGCAAGACTTCTGTTGTTGGAAATGCCAAATAATGGTGGTTTATCATGAACAAGTACCTGAATCTGCTCTCTCACATTAATGCCTAAGGCAAAGATGTACATTATCAGATAAAACTCCTCAGGAATCTATGGTCTGATACATGATTATGACTTTAAGACTTTAGTTCAGTCCTAAGTCCTAAGTCCTCGAGGCTTGACTACAACAACTCCCTGAGTGTACCTAAAATCGACCTCACTCCCCAAAAAGATTCCATGAACGTTGTTGCACAGATGTGTCAGATCTAACAATATCTCTCTAATCTTGATTTAGCTGAACCCCTTCCTAGAGAGATCAAAAACATATTCATGCTTACCTGTATCCCCATAAAATTCTGCATGACGAAAAATCCATCTACTTGTCATGCAAACTAATCTCCTTCAATTAGATGGCAATCGTAACTTCTTATGCAAGATCCTGCGGAACGAGGAGTTACGATTGGCTCCCACTTGAACCCCTTATCCCCAAAAACTCAGACACACCAAAGCAATTCTCTGGAAGTACTCAGAAGAGTTGAAATAGCATTGTTTGGCTTTCAGGCCGCCAACAACATTTTCAAATCCTTTTTAGTGTCCGTCCGCAAACGTTTTAATGAAAGTATGACGATTTGTATTTCATAAGGTCCTCAAACCACCCACAGAGACCTTGGATCCTTCCTTGTGCCCTGCCTTTTCTGGTTGTTATTTAATACTTATCCCCGCTATACACTGTAAGTATACACGTTGTTACCTGTACCTATTTGCAAAGCGCTCTGGTGCCCTTCAGATGTGATTCGCACAATGTTAGAATATAAATGAATAAATAAATAAATAATCGTTCACATGTCCCCCTTTTCTTCCTTATTCTTTCTCAGCCACACGGATACCACTAGGTGAGAGAGTTATCCAAGTAACAATCAATAAAGAAATATTTCGGCATTGTGGCAAATTAAGCTTGTACTAGTGGGCACACGTATATATGAGAGAAAGAGAGAGGGAGTAAGAAACAGAGAGGGAGGAGAGTGTGAGTGACAGAGAGGCAGGCCAAGTGAGAGACAACGTGACAGAGAGGGAGGCAGAGTGGAAAAGTCAGTTTGATAGAGAGAATGAGTGAGAGAGACAGAGGCAGAGGCAGACGGAGATACAACGAGAGAGACAGAAAGAGAATGAGTGGGAAAGGGAGAGAAAAAAGGGAGGTTAAATAAAAAAGACAACGGGGGTAACAATGAGCGAAAAGAGAGAGACTGGGAAGGAGACAGAGAGAGAGAAATAGAGCGAGAGTGAGGGAGACAGGGAGAGAGAAAGAGGCAGGCGGGAGAGAGAAAGTGTGTCTGTGCTTCTTTATGCTACAGAAACAAGAGCGAAGAAGAAAGAGATGAAAAGCGGATATGCAGAGGGTGAATGGAGAAAGACACAAGGAGTGAACATGCAATCCATCGTTAGAGCTCCACGTGTTCTCTTTTTATAATTCCACACTGGTTAAAAGTTGTATGAACTCTACACATTCAAGAAACCATTGCGGAAAGAGGTAAACTGAATGAAGGACCCGAATTAAGGCAATGCCCTGGTAAGAGTAGTGCCTTTTTATTTTGTCGAATGAAAGAAGAGAAAAAAGTTTCTTATCGGTGTGCTGAATTGAGGAAAGTCCATCTCATCGCTACTGTTTATCCAAAGAATTCCTTAGGGACGTGACAGCTGAAGTGCAGGAGTCCACGGACTGACCTTTCACCCTCTGAACAAGATAAGCAACATTATTTCAAGTGCCAAGAGGAATGCGATACACTTCACCTTTCCCCTGAGCAGGTTGTTGCCAGATATATTACAGCAGGCACTTCCTGTAGGGTCATCCAGCACGACACAAGGCGCTGTGACAATTTTAGAGAGAGTGATTTATGATACGGTAAATGATAAAACAGGAAACCAGGGAAGGCTTCAAGTCATGACCCTTGCACCGCTATTACTACTTTCACTTGAGGGAGGGAAAGGGTTCTCTATACCTTTTAGCGTTAGGAGTTTTTCATACACCTGCACTTAGCCTTATTTGCATTCAAACACCCAAGATGATTACAGCGATAAAAAAAAAACGTTTTGTGGTGGCACGTTGTCTAGTTTGTAAAACACATAACTAGAATGTGACAATTTACAAAATAAAAATAAAAGCATTGGCAATGCCAATTGGTGTGGCTTTAAAGGAATGTCGTATGGTAATGTGAAGCATTGGGAAGTAAGGGCCAGATGTAGCAAACGTTTGCGAGTCGCAAACGGGCCGATTCGCTACTTGCGACAGTGCAAAATCAGTAATGGGATGCAAAAAGCCCATTTCCGACTCGCAAAAAGCGATGGGACCCGTTTGCGAGTCGCATCCGTTGCGACCCCATTTTGCGACCCGCAAATACCAAGTCGCAATTTGCGAGTCGCAAACCTTATGCAATTGCAACTCGCAAATTGCGACTAGTCGCAAAAAGCCCAGTTTGCATGTCCCATTTACCACTAACTCAGAGCAGGTGGTAACCATTACCAAAGTATAAAAGGAGACCCAGAAGGCATCTGGGTTACTCAAGATGGCGGAGATATACCTGATAGCAGTGAGGAGGAGAGTCCACGCAGCCCAGCAGAGGAGGAGGAGGGGCCACAGACAGGAGAAGATATATAGAACAAGGCAGACTCTTTTTCAGCAAACTGAAGAGGAGATCTATGACAAATACCGCCTCAGCAGCGCAGCCATACTAGAATGAATCAATTTACTCAAACCACAGCTAGAACACCAGACTCTGCGTGGCTGCGCCATCCCTACGCATGTGCAAGTGCTATGCTCACTGCACCTCTTGGCCTCAGGGAGCTATCAGGGGGTCATTGCTGTGGCAGGTGAGATATCCCAAAGTGCAGTGTCAAGGTTCCTCAGGGCCTTCCTAGATGCCTTAGTCACGCACATGTCTCACTTCATATACTTACCAAGGAATGAGGCAGAAATGAACAGCACCAAGCTGGACTTTTACCGCATTGCCCACTTTCCCCATGTCATAGGGTGTGTAGATGGGACACACATTCAAACATGCCCCCCTGCAAATCTGGAACACATTTTCCACAACAGAAAGTGTACCCACTCACTCAATATACAGGTTGTTTGTGACGCCCATTATGTCATCACCGACATTGTAGCTAAGTTTCCAGGCAGTACCCATGACTCATACATTTTTAGGCATAGTGGGATACATCAACGCCTGGAACGTGGGGAATTCGGAGACGGTTACCTCCTAGGTAGAGCCACAGACACTTGCAGACATACACACAGGTCACTGTGCACGACAATCTGGACTTCCTAACCGTGTACTTTTGTGCCCAACAGGTGACAGTGCATATGCTCTCAGGCCTTGGATCATGACTCCGTTTTTAACACCCAGCAATGATTCAGAGAGGCAATACAACAGTGCACATAAGAGGACCAGGAACCTGATAGAGCGCACCTTCGGACTCCTGAAGGCAAGATTCAGATGCCTCCACCGCAGTGGAGGTGCCCTCCAATACACCCCCATTACCGCATTCAAAGTTGTGGTCGCATGCGCCATCCTCCACAACATAGCCACCCGACGTGGGCTACCTCTCACCCCTGCAGACCCAGATCCTGATGATGAAGAGCAAGAACAACCACATCGCCATCATGGGGATCGGAGTATAGCTAATCAAGGCAGACTGAGACGGGACCACATTGCAACACAATATTTTGGACGGTACGTGTCAACTCCCACCATACTCACCTATTAACCAAATACTCCATTTGTTAAGTGGAACAAAAATAACTATTTAATCAGTGTATTAAAGAAACTATTTACAAGTATAGATTGTCCATGGGCAGGAAAATGCCAACCAGTCATGTTGCACATTAACGCCATGTGCCACATTTAATGGTCCTGGGTGATCTCTAAGATCTTCTGCCCCTCCTGCCAGCCTGGCTGGTCCCTGCTGCTTCCGTGGTGCTCTGCCTACCACTCCTGAGCACCCTGCTGTCAGTGGCAGAGACACTGCTCACTGTTGAGCCCTCCTCACTGTCTTGGGGTGTTTCCCCGGTGGCCCTCGACATTTCCCGTGTCTCCATCAGTTCGATAATGTGGGTGAGACGTCCCAGGCCCCTGGCCACATCCCCAGCGAAATGGCCCATCTCCACTTGCAGCCCAACTGTCCTCCTCGACAGGCCTGTGGTATTCATGGCGAGCCTGCCGATGGATGTGGCCATCCTGTCCAGTCTGTGCATAATCTGCCGATCTCTGCGCCGCCCACCCTCTGCCTGGGCCAGTAGTCCTCCCGCCAGTTCCCTCATGGCAAGGGCAAGGTCCCCAGTGTTCCTGCAGATCATGTCCATCCGTGTGTTGAGGTGCTGCATGCTGGCATGGTTGTTTCGCACAAAGCGGTGCAGCACACCACTAATTCTGCCCAAAATTCTATTCTGCAGGCGCTGACCACGCAGCAGATGTGCCTCACTGGTGGTTGGAGGAAGTAGCCCGGATGCAGACTGCAGCCCAGATGGTATTGACCTGCGACGCCTGCGCAGCGGTGGCTGCCCTGTGCTTCCACCTGTCTCCTCCCTGCCTGTTGCTGGGGCAGCCTCTTGCGGAATTGTTGCAGCAGGTGTGGCTACTGCAGGGATGCTGCTGACCGTGCAGGTGGGGGTGCTGGCTGGTCCTGGGGTGTCCTCATGGGCCTGGGTGCTTGGGGTGTTGGTGGTGTCTTGCTGGAGACCTGTGGGACATGGGGAACAGACTGTCATTGTATACTATCTATTGCACACTTCCTTATAAACATTTGCCTATGAACTGCCTACTTGACTACATTTCCCATAATGCATCATTCTGGCATTTGCTACTCTGAAATGGAGCTATTTTGGTTGTGCATGCCCCTGTGTACATAGTGGGTGGGGGTATGGCATTGATAGGGGTACAGGCATATCACATGGTACTCACCGGTTGATGTGCTGGGCTCTGAGGTGTCCAGGTCCCCAAATCCAGACACTGCCTCCTGCTCCAATGTTTCTTCCACCCTTTCTTCCAGGGGTGTGGGTGGTGGCATAGACGATGGTCCCCCTCCTGTGCCTCTCATCTCCCGGAGCCTTTCAGCCACCCTCTCCTTGGTCCGGGAGCGGAGGTCATACCACCTCTTCTTGATGTCCTCGATGGTCCTATGGCTCACCCCCAGGGAATTGATCTTGTCCTGAATGGCCTGCCAGAGTTGTTTTTTTGTGGCCTCAGGGACATTCTGGGCTGCTCTCCCAAACAAGTCATCATAGTGCTGACAGCATTCCTCTGTCAGCACCTCCAGCTCCCTCTCTGAAACTTTGAGCTTCCTCTTTCTTGGGGTTCCCTCCATGGCAGCTGCTGTTTGTCCTGTGTGAAATTCAGCAGTTATAAAAGGGTGTGGTCCTCTCTCCTCCCAGGTGTATTTGTAAACTTCCTGGCTGTGATGTCATCATCATGTGCCAGGAAGTGTTTCCAGAGTGTTCTGCTGTGGTTTCTGGAGTGTTCTGCTGCACCTGTAAGCAATTTTCAAGGTAATCGCAATTTGCGACACCTACTTGCTAATTGCGAGTTCGTTTTTTGCACACTCGCAAAAAGCGATCTCGCAATCTGCGGACTCGCACACTGCGTTGCGAGTCCGGGTGCGAGTCGCAATTTCGGAACTTTTTTTTCCTTGCATTACATCTTGCGACTCGCATCAACTCGCAAAATGCGAGTCGCAATTTTTTATTTTGCTACATCTGGCCCTAAATGGCATGGAAATAAATATGTATTTGTGTGGAAGCAAAGAACTGTAGAATAAACGTGGTGCAAGTTAAAAGGTCTGGTGAAAGTTATACTGTCAAGCCAGACTTAACCTCCATATCCATTGACTGCCCTCCACCCATCTGTGTTGCTAAAAGAATTATCTAGTTACCCCAAGCACGTTAATTGAACTAAAATGTTATGTGTGTGCCCTCGAAAGTTCAAGTTCAGGCAGCTGAATAATTAAACAAAATGAGCACAGCTTGTGAAGGGCAACACCTTTTTTTGTGGAACCACACAACCTCTGCACAATCAGAACATGTACTCCTGGCTCCGAACACGTAGGTGGAGCCAAAGCCCCTCTCTAGGGATGCTCATTTAATTGGTGACAACTACACTGTCAAGCCAGACAGTAAACAGTTGTGTCCTTTTCAGGCCTGGCATAATGAATCCTGCTTGTGATCTTCATTATGCCAAATCCTTTGAGATGTTAGGATATAGGACAATGTCTAGCTCTGGGATTGGTTGAGAAACGGCCTTGACTAATAAAAGTCAGTCTAGTTTTCAGGCTGTTCGCAATTAATATGTGTGCAGTGAATTTACTAAGAATTTCACTGCAAATAATTTGCCTATTTGTTAGTTATTAGAAACCCCATTTTACTTTTTTTGTTTCATTTACCTCAGCCCAGCCCATAATAGAGGTATGCAAGGATGGTCAATCTTAAATGAACTTTAGCTGTTTCACCATACTAATGCGAAATCTCTTGTTCTCATCATTATTGCTGTTAACAAGGAATTTGTTATTATCGAAATTTTAATATGAGCTGGATCATGTACTACCCAGGGAAAGGCTAGATCTTAAGAACTCCCCCATAATTGGGGTCAAATCCACCCTGGCACCATCATCTTACAATGGGATGAGGAGGTCAATGATAAAGCATGCCACACTATGAGAGTGGGGCCACCATAACCAACATCAAGGGGTCCAATAACCTGGGGACATAGATTAGGACTAGGAACTACCTGTTCTGTCAATAGATTCACCTCACTCGTGATTTATGATGTGTCTCAAGAGGAAGTGCGGTATCTAAATCCTTCCTTTCTCTCAATGTGATGTGATGATCAAACCTAACATTGCCTGTGTTTTAGATCTGGAGAATGGGAAACCCATTCAAATAATGCAGAATTCAAAGTTCAATTGACCTACCATGGCTTGCAGTTGGTGGAGTGTGACCTTCCAGGTCTCTAAACAGGCTCTCAATGACTCCCTGAAAAGAACCACCTTGTCTCTAGGCAACCTGCAAACACCTGTCACTGAGTCAAGCTTGATTCTTAGGAAGGTGGTATTTGTGACAGAGCCACACTTTTTTCACCCGCTAAAGGGACTCCAAAATTACTCAGCATTTTCATAAACGCATGATGTGCTTCTGTTCACAAAGATGAATTGGAGGGGCCTATAAAGAAAATAATCTTCAAGATAATGTGTAACCCAAGGGGAACAAAGATCATTGAGCTGGGACTAATACAGTTTCCTCAAACAGAACCATCCGAGATTGCCTACATTCTGTTTGCTCCCTATGGTTTATAAAAATAGCAAATCAACCCTGGATGACCCATTATTGCAGCTTAAGAGGGCCTTTTTGAAAATGTTTCCAAGTACATAGACACAACCCTACCATCATAAATAAAGGACAAGGCCGACTTCCTGCACAGGATTTATGACATGAAATGGAAGGATAGAATGTATATGATGACCTTAGATGTGTCTGCATTGTATACTAGCATTAGGCACTCAGATGGGTTGGCAGCAACACCACACTTTCTGAGAACGAGAACCATAAATTATGTACAAAACAATTTAATGATACTTACCATGATGGAATGGTGTTTGTCTAAAAACTTTTTCATGTTTGAAGAGGAAATTTTCCAACAGCTTAGAGGGACAGCTATGGGCACCTGGTTCACCCTCAGTTGTGCAAATTTGCATATAGGCTAGTGGGAGGAGCAGGTGCTCGGTGGCAGCAACATGGAACAATGGAGTGACCATATTATTTTATGAATCAGATTCATAGATAGTCTATTGTGTTATGGAAGAGCACCAGCAGTGAAGCTAGCCAGTTTGAATGGGAAATCAATAGAAATTACTTGAACGTACAGTTCACTAGTAAGATCAGCAACATGGGAATACAATTTCTAGATGTACTGGTGAAGGTAGCAGAGCTAAATTGGTTAATACTTTCTTTAGGAAACTCACTGCTGATAACACTACTCTGCACACAAGTAGCTTCCACCTGTGTCTCTCATTAAAAGTATTCCGTTTGGTGAATTCTATAGAGCAGGGAGGGTGTGCAGTACAGAGGATGAGTATACACTGGTGGAAAACAAATCATAGTTCGCTTTAAAGAAAGACGGTACCCATTTAACATCCTGAGGGCAGCCTCCAATAGAGGCAAAAAAAGCAATAGGGAAACCACTCTTAACATGTAGAAAACCAAAGACAGGGAATCCTACACATAGATTCATCATTACATACAGTATGGTGCACCCTAAATTGTGGCATGCCTTACAAAAACATTGGCACCTCATTCAAAGTGACCCACTCATAGAAAAGGTTGTGACTAGCTGCCCGCAAATCACATTTTAAAGAGCCAAAGCTCTTCGGGCCGCCTAGTGAAAAGCACCCTTACTCCAAGAAGCCTAAAAAGCACATGACTGACATAACATATAAGATCGGTTTTAATAAATGCTTGTTGTGTAAAGCTGGTAAGCAAGAAGAGAATGTCACACACATTAAGACCCCATTGAATGTCAAAATCAAAGTAAGGGAAAGATCACATGTAAAAGCAAGTTCATGGTATATGTACTCAAATGCCTCAAACTATATACAGGATGCACCACCTTACCAGTCCACAAACAGATACTCCAACACATCATGGCAGTAACTAACAAAGATCACAGATACCCTGGAATGACACATCAGGCACAGCTGTCAAGATCAAATCCCCAAATATATAAGAGGAGAGAAAAAAAAGGAACTTAAAAAGCTAAACACTAAATAAATCCTCAATATGGACAGCAAAGAGCTGCAGGGCCTCAACGCAGATGAGGAACTGCATACATGTTTAGAATAGATGCTTGTTACCTATTAGTAGAACCTAACACATAGAAAATAGTCACTAGGGTATTGAATTGAGGCAGTATCCTCATTATGAAAAGCTCTGGATGAATTGTACAGAGTAAAATGTTTGATTTGGTTTTGCACATTTGGACAACATGGTCGTAGCATCTCACTAGATTCAATATACTTTTGTATCAGTGTGTATGAAATAGGCCCTGGGACGAGTATGTCAATGCTGTGAATTGGAAAGATGTGTATATAATATTAATGCCTACTATTGGACTAAATGTTCATAGTATAGTTCCTGGAAGGTGGGGTGCTATGAATTAACTGAGTTGACCCAATTGTATTGTTTCACCATATAGGATCTGACTGAAATGAATCATTAATTTATTGCTATGGAGAAAAGTTAAGGATTACACAATGGGAGATTCTGATGTCCCCTGTGATTGGTAATTACACATTTTATATGTGTTGAACAATGTGATACTATTTTGTATTTCAGTAGGACAATGAGTCATTGATATGCAAATTCATCACGGTTTAATTCAGTTTATTATTTTGCACTATTATCATGGTTTCAAAATATTAGAGTGGGATTACCTGAAAAGCTATGTTATAAGAAGGCCTCTAGTTGGATGCAAGAGGGTTAGTCCCCTTTCTATTGTCAGGAAAATAGGGTGATAGCATACTCTTTAAATGGGATTGTATCCAATATGGTTGTATAAAGTTGTGAACAAAGTTGTATGGACACAAGCGAAACGTGTTGACTGTCATTTCCAAATAAACAATTTTGGTCACCTTCATGCCTGGAGTGCCATGTCCATTCTTGAAGGAAGGATGGAGTTGTGCATATGTGGCACAATAGTGGACACACCTGACCCATGGCACCAAGGTTACAGGGACGGTATAGTTAGGAAATATAATTTAAAAAACAGAAAAATTCACTCAAAAAACATAGGTTACAGAGATTTTATAGCTAGCCTCACATTGTAAACAGACAAAACCATAGAAATTCACTTGTTGTAGTTAGAGTTCTCTCAAGTAACTATAACTCGTGCTCTGCCATGCACAGTTTTTTCGTCAAAACTTTTACTGTAAATATTACATTGATATTATCAATGATTTTATCTAATATGTCATGAGTGCTGTAATTTGTGGGGTAATTAGCAGTGCATGCCAAAGGCGCAAGTTATTAGTCGCAGGTCTGTGTGGCCCCCTCCCCTGGCTGATTTTGGCCCCAGGGACCCCATCCTCCAGGGCCCAGCCTTTTTAAACAATGTTTTGGGGGAGGGGGTCACGTGCCCCCTCTCCTGGCTGATTTCAGCCCTGGGGACCTCAAGCCCTGGGGCCTGGCCATTTCACTTGGGTCTCCCCAGAGCACCCAGTCACAATGTTGGGGACCGTGGGGGGAGCCTGATGGTCCCAGCTGTCTCCCCACCTCCTGCCAGAGCCAGCATTCCTGTCACGGAAAGGGAGCTGCTAAACATGCAGCTCCCTCTCTATGAGAGTAATTGTTTCCTCTGTTCCCCTGCCTGCATCTCTGTGGGCAGGGAAACAGAGGTAACCGCTGCTTCCAGCTGTTTGACAGCTTTCACTTGCTGGAACTGAAGTATTTGCACTGATTTGGCAGGAGCTGTCAAAGCCAGAGCAAACAACTTCAGCCCGGGGGCGGGCACCCCAAGAAGATAGCAGGAGCCGGCCCTTGTGGGTGGTGGTCCCTAAGGCCATCTCTTACTCCTTGAGGGGGGTCACGCGGCTCCCCTCCAACTTAAACAGCCCCAGGGAGGTGGTGGTCCCCAGGGCTGGGGGTCTGAAATGGACTCCCTATCTTATTTAAATTGTGCCCGTGGGAGGTGGAGTCCCCCAGGGCTGTGGGAGGGCCAGGCAGGCCCCCCTTATTTACTCAACCTTTCTGCTCCAGGGAGGTGGCTGTCCCCGAGGCTGCGGAGGGGCCAGGTGGCCCCCTCCACATTTGCTCAAACATTCTGCCCTGGGGAGGTGGCAGTCCTTGGGGCTGTTGCGGGGGCTGGGCGGTCCCCCACATTTCCAAAAACATGAGCCCCGTGGAGGTGGCAGTCCCCAGGGCTGTGGTGGGTAGGGCAGGCATCTCCCCCACATTCAAAGTATCAATGCCCAAGGGCCTGGACCGCCTGGAGGCTACAACTCAACAAGCACAGGAGCCCATGCTTGTTTTCAAAACAATTTCAGCAGATCTGTGGCTCTACAACGTCTCCCACCGAGACGTTTTTAAAAAAAATGCTTTTTTGCTCTTGGGGTACCTTCCAGCACCAGAGCTGATTGGTCAGGGTGCCAGCAAAAACAAGCTGTTTTCAAAGTACAAAACCACTGAAATTCACCAGTTATAGTTTTTCTCAAGTAACAATCACTTGTCCCCTAAGGTAACTATAATTCTCACCCTGGCCATATACTGTTAATTACCCCACATATTACATTACTCATTGCATGATCTATGACATTTGCAATAATATTATAGATGAGAAAACGGCGCAGAGAAGCAAGAGTGCGGGCAGGGATACAGAAGTCTGCGCCCAACTGGTGAGAACATTTTGAATGCTTCCGTCAAGTGGGAGCAGACATGCCTTCTGTTCCCACGCTCTTGCGAGCAGGGAAGGTATGTCTGCTCCCACTCTGTGGGAACTCCAAAAAGCTCCTTCCCAATGGGAGCATTACATGCCTTGCCTGGCCACATTCCTGCGAGCACGGAAAGTATGGCTGCTCCCACCCAGCAGGAACTTTAAAAATGCTCCACCCGGATGGGAGCAGACATACATTTCCCTGACCCGGCACATGCTAATTTGGATAGCAAAACTACTGTGTCCCTGGGGTGGGCTGCCCGAGACACAGTAATTGATTCAGCCCTGGGGGATGGGGTCCCTGGGGCCTTAACATGGTCAGGTAGGGGGGCTGCTTGCCCCCTCTTTACATTTCAGGCCCAAATAAAATTCAGGCCCAAATTTATACTTTTTGGTGTAAAACTGCAGGAATGCAGTTTTGCACCAAAAAGTATAGCCAGCCGGGCACCGTATTAATAGAATGGCGCAAGCTGGTGCTAAACTTGGGCTAGTATCTGAAACAAATGCTATCTGGGTCAGGGTGGTGGTAGGGAAGGAGGGCGTTGTGCGTCAAAAAATGAAGGTAGTCTGGTTAGAGGCAAAAAATGCCAGTAACCAGACTACCACCATTTCCTGCCGCACAACCATCAAAAACATGACTCCTGTCTTATGAAAGAAAGGAGTCATGCCCAGCACCCCAGTGGCCCGCACTGTGTCCCCTGGGCATGGCCATTGCACCCCGTGCCATGCAGGGGGCCCCAAGTTAGATCCCCAGATAGCAAAAAATATGTAAAAAATACTTACCTGGGATGGGGTTCCCCATCCTCCGGTGTCCCTCTGGTGGAGGTGGGGGTGTTCCTGGAGCTTGTGGATGACACCTGTGGACCCATTCCATGGAAATAGGTCCACAGGTCCCCTAACGCCTGATCTGACCCAGGCGTTAAATAATGGTGCTATGGTGCTAAGCAAGCTTAGCACCATTATTTAGCCCCTCCTCCCTCCCGTGCGTCATTTTAGCATGAGGGGATAAATATGGGGCTGTGGGGATAGCACCATTTTTTGGATAGGAGCACCTACCTTGCATCTCCTTGACGCAAGGCAGATTCACTCATCCACAAAATGGTGCAAGGTTCTATATTTTGATGTTAGACGTGTCTAACGTTAAAATATAAATATGGAGTTACGTTTTTGCTGAATTTGCGTTAAAAAAAATGACGCAAATTTGGTGCAAAAGGAGTATAAATATGTGCCTTGGTTTGGCCCGGGGATATGGTTTTCTGGGCCTATTATTTCTGTGGCATCCGTTCCCAATGGATGGGATCCCTCTGGCATATTAAGGCTTGGGGAGGGGACCACATGCCCTTTTCCCTTTATATTCTTTATGGCCCAAGTGGATGAGATCCCTAGGACCTCTTAAGCCTCTGGGAGGGGGCTACACGCCCCTCCCCCCTTTAGATTATTGTCAGTCCAGGTGATGGAATCCCTGTGGCCTCCAAGAGGCTTGGGGAGGGGGGCACATGCCCCCTCCCCTAAATCTGTTATCCACCAGCCCCAGGCCTTGGCCCAACTCAAGGAAGAGTAGCGCAGGAGGCTGCATTTTGTTTTAATTCTGCAGTTTTTTTTTTATCAGTATAAATAAATAAGCTTTATTTCGGCTATAAGCAATAAAAGCAGTATACATTCACTAAAACAGCAAAAGATACATATTATCCTAAAACATATTTACAACACATAAAATCATAAATGAATGACTTACAATTCATGAAGGTCAGTAATTAACTTTTAAAATACCCCTTGGGAATAATCACTCTAGCGATTCATTTTGTAGATTTAGATTCTTGGCAACAGTAACCATTCTATCACAGGCAGGGTCCCTCTACTACATACTAGCCACAATAAATGAGCTCTTACTATAGGGCTAGAGGCTGCTGTTCACTAGAGGAAATAGGGCACAAGCCCTATTACATTCTCAGCCTTTCAGCCAATGACCGAAGTACAAGAATTGTCATTCTCCAGTTGATTTGCAGGCCCTATGAAAATTCATGGCAAAATAAAAATATATAAAAAATTGGCCCTGGAGGAACCCCATCACCAGGCATAGAGGGTCAGGGTATTCCTACCCTGCTCTTTATATTTTTCTGAACCCTTTTCTTAGGACTTGGAACTGAGTCCAGAGTCCTAAAAGGGCTGCCGCCACATCCTTGTTGATGTCGTGGCAGACAATCAGATCTCACCATGTCGTCTGTGGGCCCCTCGGATCCCCTGCGGTGTGATATATACCAAGTTTTGAGCCTTACTTGCTCAAAAACTACTGAATGGATGTACACCAAATCACAAAAAGCACTCTTTCTGGAACAGGATCTAGCTTTCTGACAAAATTGGTGTAAATCTGTTCATCTGTTTGGGCTGTAGTTGTGTCTACAGTTCCTATGGAAAAATGAATGGGTTATGGGACCTCCCCTTTTTCTCTGCCCTAGCTTGATGAATCACCTCAAATATTCCATGCAGAAACTAGGCAAAAAAAGATAACTTTTTTGGACAATTTTGTGAAGATTCATCAAATGGTGCCAAAGAAATTGGCAACACACAACAGGAATTTCTTATGGAAACAAGATCCTAGCTATAAATGCCTAGAGGTGACCACCACTGGGTAATATATATCTATGGGCCCCTTTCCCCAAGCTGATGATCAACCACAGGGACCCCATCCCTTGGGGCTCAATAAAGCTGTGGTGTCCCAGGAACCCTATCCTTTGGTACACTGCTGGTATCATCCCGGGAAAGTGTGGACAAAGTGTTGGCAGAAAACTGAACTTTGCTCCCTCCTGGTCAAAGCAATAAAAAATGCTGCTCCAACATGGGTGGAAGCAAAGGAAATGTGCTGGCTCCTTCCAACACCCAGTATCGTGTTAGCTGGGGAGCAGGCAGGGACCACTCATTTATTATTCCCTGTTCCCCAAAGAAGTGCCCCATAACTCACTGTGAGGGTTTTTAAAATATATTTTTGGAGCCCTGTGATGTTCCTAGAAGGAGAAGGGGCACCAGCAAGCCTTTTGTAATGTTGTGGGGGCTGCGGTGGGTGCAGCAGCCCCCAGCCAATTTTTTAAAAAACTGTAATTCTTGTGCATCATTAATTCCATGACACCAGGAGTGCTAACTACATTTTTTAAAGCACTCCTAGCTAAAGCTGTATGCTCTTCAGCTGGAGTGCAGAGCTCTCTTGTGGTTGATTCTATGACTGCACTTTGGAGTCTGAAAACTACAAAAAAAAGGCTCAAATATATATTGACTTTTATGTTTAATGTTTTATTAAAGACTGCTCTGAGTAAATTCATGAAATATATATTTAATAGCAATTATTGATGACCATTGGACAAAGAAAATAGGTGTTCTTAGTATATGGTAAAATGCTGAACTGTTCATAAAGCCAATCTGCCCACTATTTTATATTTTGGTGCTTTGGCCTGTTGGGAACCATGGGAACAGGGGTTTGAGTGCCTCATCCTGTTCACAACCCCCCCTCACCCATAGTGGGTCGGGGCAGGGCCCGGCAACCACCCCCAACTATCAGCCTGCATCCAACCCCTGAACAGAGGACCTGGCACCCAACCCCACCCTATACCCAACTCCCCTGCTGCACATGCAGGAGGTTGCTGGGCGCCAGCGGGGCTGAGTGCAGGACCTGGCTGCAGGCCTTGTGGTAAACCCCATGCCATGCATGGGTAAAGGCCCTGTGCATCATGGCACTGGCTGCCCATGAGGGGTTGGACACAGGCCCTGCTGCCACCCCAACAACAAGTGGGGATGGAATTGGTTGTCCATGTGAGACTCTATTAAAAGTAGCCTTCAAGCAGAGGGGAATACGGTCCTGTAGAGAAGCAGTGATCGCTTGCTTTAAGCCTTTTGATTATACTTGAATGCCAGATTTATAAAGTTTAAATGTTTGACATCTAAAAAATTATTAAAAGTTCATCAATTAGTATAAACATAATACATGTTTCTGCCCGCTTATGAGTCGCGAAATTATGAGGATCACTGTCGTTTTTTAAGGCTCCCCCGTACAGTATCCATGCAAGTCTTTTTGCTTTCTTGAGTATTAATTTAAGTGTAAATAAATTTACAATTTAATTTAAAAAAAAATTCATGATAGGATGATGTCGATTTTGTAAAAGTTTTTTTTTAAGATCCTCTATAACATACTTGGAGTTGCATGTGCAAGATGAGGGGAGTGGGAAATTGATGCACTTTATAGCAATTTTTATGTGGGTATGATTTTAACATTTTCAGTCATATTTAGGAGGTTTTTGTTAGTAATAACTATTAATGATAGTATATTTGTTATGAAATGTATAATTGAAGAAAATCACGGTTAGTTATATTAAACTTATATGTTATAAATCTGAGAAGAACTTTTAAACTATAATGGATGGTTTTATTTGCATGGAGTGAGTAGTATTTTTAAAAATGCATTTAATAAACTTGAACATGTTGAACATGGCTGTCCATGTGGGTTGGATTCAGAGCCTGCAGCCAACCCCACGCTGCATGTGGCCAAAGGCTGTGAATGGCATGGGATTGGCTGCTCACCAAAAGTAGGCATGTGAAGGTTTAGTGGTGCCATCCTTCTATGTCCTCCCTGTTTCATAGAGCCCAACTTATCCTTTTTTGGCAGAGAATAGACAATCTGGGTGTTCTCACACTAGCCTCCCCTCCTCACTCACCTTGCTGCAATTTGCTAGACACTTTGGTAGCAGTTCCAAATCTCTGACACTGAACAGCAGCACTCTAATTGGACTGCCTGCTGGAAGGCAGTTTTATAGCCCAAAGATAAGAGCAGCACAATGGAGGCCATGTAGCAAACCAAGGGTACTTTGAAAATTAATATGATATCAACCCACAAGAGATACTGTAAACAAAAGGTAAAATAATGCAATTTCTGGGTTAAGAAACAATGTGTGAAACTCTCACCTAAATTGAGTGATGATATGAAACTCTTTAATCTAACTGGCAAAGCTGCTGTAAAAGGCTGAAAAGTATGCTGTCAGCCTCATGCCAATTGCAGGAGAAAGCAAACTGCTGAAAGCATAATTGTGAGATATATGAACCTCGGAGAAAGTAGCATGGATGATGCACTGAATACAGATAAGAAGTGGACAGCGTTAAAGCTTCCTTTACCCATCATCTAAATTAACTCTCAAAAATTAAATGCTTACAAATTCATTTAAGTGGTTTTTCAAAGAGCACAAATATGGATTGTGTGATGTTGACTAGAAGAGACAGTAATTTAAAGAAAGGAATGGAGCTAATACCCAATGAAGAGTTCAATCAATCAAATCAATCAATAAATTTTTTTTTATAGAGCACACTACTCACCCGTGAGGGTCTCAAGGCGCTTGGGGGGAGGTCAAGGGGGGGAAAGGAGGGTCACTGTTCGAACAACCATGTCTTGAGGTTCTTTCTGAAGAGCAGGAGGTTTTTGGTTTTGCGAAGGTTGGTGGGGAGGGAGTTCCAGGTTTTGGGAGCGAGGTAGGAGAAGGGCCTGCCTCCTGTGGTGGTGCGTTGGACTGTGGCTAGTGCGGGGTCAGCTGTTCGGAGGTTGCGTGTGGGAGTGTAGAAGGGTTGTATAAAATCCTTTGCCACTGGCATGATACCACTCAATGGGGCCCACTAGAAGTTTGATAAAGGAATTCTTTCTATGGCCTCTCTCTTCATTTCCATAAAGGATGCATAGCAGCACAACTAGACCACCTGGTATAAATGGTACTGTATTAGATTGTATTTGTATATTCGTAGCACTTTCCTTCCTCTTGCAAGGGCTTAACCACATTCTGAGTGGACAAGTAAGAATCTACGCAGTTTGTTTGCAGCCTTGCCTATGGGCAATATTTCTTGAGGTCATGCATAGGGATTTGGAGTGTGGTAGGAGGCTTGTTGCAATACAGTATTGTATGAAGCTTGTGGCAAAAGAGTGTGAGACATAGAGCAGTTGTATATACAGAGCAGTAGATCAAGATTCATTTCAAATCTCAATAAAAAAAGGCAGAGTGATTGGCTATCCAAAAAATCCAAATGCAGCTCACACCATTAGGTATCCAAGACATCCAAAAATGTTTTTTCCTGGTGAAAAATTGGTACACATTTCCTTGTTAAATATAGGTAACATTTTTCATGCAAACCATACTTAGCATGATTGCTGGTATGATTGTCTCTATTGCACAGACTGTGTGAAGGGACACATGGCAAATCATTGAGACTAGCTGGAGTGAAAATATAGAAAGCTATATATTTTTTGCTACCAGGATATTCTGTTTATTCTGTTTTTTGAGGATTTTTTAATAAATAGAAATGCAGCAGCCAATTTATTATGGATAATTGTGACAATAATTAACATGCCCCAAATAAGCAGTAAGTTATCAGTCCTTATTAAATTGGTGACACGTAGTAATTACCCCTCCACCTGCTGCTGCATAGGAATCTTACTATCAGGGGAGTATTGTGTAATCATCACATTTGAATAATGTATTTATGCATTCCAGTTTTCCAGATATTGTGTAGCAAACACCTATTCAGCATGGTTTTGTGGAGTGATCACATCATCAGCTATGTTCTCTGGACTAAGGCAAAAGCGGGGCCTCTGTGGCAATTCCAGATGGTGGGTCTACTTATTTTTCTAATAGTAATGCTGCTTCCTCTTTCTTACTATGCTCCTCTAGTGTAAGATGACTAATTGTGAGTAGGGATTTGAGAACCAACTTGCCTTTTCCTCTTAACCCTGCTGCCAGGTGGCTGCAGAGTGTTCACTTCTTACCTTTGAGGGCATATCCGATCTGGGAGAAGGCTCATGAAGGAGGCATTGTTGTGGCCTATTAGGTGTACAGCAACTGAAGTCACAAGGCCCAGTAAACAAGACCCACATCTAGGCATACCCATCACACTTAAGGCATCATAATGAGAAAAACAAAAAGCTAATGAATGAAATAATTGAATTAATTTTAGTCACTGATAAATATTCTGGGCCTCATTTTATGCAATTGTGGTTCCTCACTGTGCCCGTACAGTGACTAGCCTTATGCAAATCAGCCTAGGCCTTACCCCAGATGGCCTAAGTTGTTAGGTTACTTTAGGGGTCTTCAAACTGGGGGGGGGCTGGCCAAAGGGGAGGGGCCAGGTTCCGGCCATTTGAAGCATT
Source organism: Pleurodeles waltl (assembly GCF_031143425.1). NCBI lineage: Eukaryota > Metazoa > Chordata > Amphibia > Caudata > Salamandridae > Pleurodeles > Pleurodeles waltl. The sequence goes on along the minus strand of NC_090437.1, from coordinate 620,270,026 downwards.
ATGCTAATAGCAGGGCTTTGTTTTAAATTGAAAAAATGAGCAGCAGTAAACACTCTGTAATGGGCCATCACTAACATGTATTGTCATTTATATCCAAGCTGATAGTATGTGTCAAAGGGGAAAACACGCCAAATACTCTTCAAACCCCACACCCCTCACTTATAATAATCACACTGTGGATACTCTTACATGTAGGTAAGACCTGCCTGACCAGAACGGTATGTTCGCAATCATGTATTTGATGGCATCTTTAAAACAGTAACAGAACGTAACTGCAATGTTTAAATAAGTGAAGACATATTTAAACAGTGCCAATTTAATAGAATAATTGTGAAAAATTCAGAGGGGGAAGTCAATGCTTTTTTTTCCAATGGGGGCGCTACAGTAAAAATGTTGAAGACCGCTATGTTACTTGCTGGAACAGGGCCATGACTATTTTGCATTTGTTTGGTCCTTGTCTGTAGAGGCACAGAGGCACAGAGAGCAAAATATAATGCATTACCTCCCGTCCCTCCCTCGCCTTCCTTTTAACCAATGAGGCCTCCCGCCTCCCCCCTAGACCCTCCCTTCCCCTTTCAAAAACCCCCCCCACCCTTATCCCCTGTTCTTTTGTCTAGCCCACGCTAGACGGTTTTCTTTCCCTTTCTTACCTGCAGGGCGGGGCCTGGAGGTCGTCGATGGAGGCACTCCTCGGGACGCGGTGCTCCGCGAGGAGTGCTACGGCTGGGTCACGTCTTGAGCGAACGGCATGGCTGCTCGAGAGGCGTGTACTGGGGGCCGGCTGACGGGGTCAGCCGGCCCTCTGTGGCTGGGGCGTTAGTTTCCGGGTTTCCGCGCCGCGGAGCCGCGAGGACTGAGGAACTTCAATTTTTGGATGCTGGTCAGGTAGGACGGGCGTTCTGCCCGTGGTTTTTTGGATTTTTACAAGGATTGTAACCTTTTTAGGGTTTGGTGGAGCCCTGTTAGGGGAGGACCAGGGTCCTATATGTAGGATAGTGTTTTGGAATGTAAGACAGTGTTGTTTTGGTTACCATGCCTAAAGCTCCAGCAAAGAGACGTGGTTGTCTCTTCTTCCTCCTCGGAGGTGGGAGGGGAGGGTAGCATTGCTCTTCCTGTGAACCCACAGGTACCTGACAGGGGTACTCCCCTCATGTCTGGTGAGGAGGTGCAGGATATGGTTGAATTGGCGGTCACCAGGGCACTGCAGGCTGGCGTGGCCAGGACTGTTCAGTCTAAGCGTGCGCACTCATCGGTAGCGGCAAGGAAATCCTCATCGGAGAGTGAGGATGAGGCCCCATCAACGTCATCTGGGGGGAAATAGGTTTCCAGAAGAGGTAATGTGGGCAGTGATGACACATGTTCGGGACAGTTTAGGTTTCCCTGTGTTTCAACCTACAAACTCAGAGTCTCATTTATTTCCTCAAATATCAGACGCCTTTTATGCTTGCCATGCCTTTCCAGGGACCTGTGAAGGATATGGTGTTTTGTGAGTGGAAGGATGTGGAGAAGGCTCCGGTTCCGCGATTCCTTCAGAAACTTTACTTACTTGAGGGTGAGGGGGTTTTTCCTCCTTCAATACGCCTGGACTCTATTCTGGCTACTCTGATTGGCAAAACGGCAGTCAATCCGGAGGATTGTGTGCCTACGGATGCCACAGACCGTAAAGTGGATTCAGGTCTTAAGAGGGCTTTTGCTGCGGAGGATCTGGCGCTGAAGGAAGGGATTTATTCGGCTTATGCGTCACAATCATTGGTTCAAGGCTTTGATAGACTGGCGGTGGCTGTCCAGGAAGGGGCGGAATGTTCGGAGCTCCTGGCTGGTATGGAACAGCAGGCCAGATTATTGGCGGATGTGTCTTCAGATATAGTCCGTACTTCGGCTCTGGCATCTGGGTCTTTGATTGGGGCTCGTAGGTCCCTCTGGTTGCGTTCATGGAAGGCTGATCCAGGGGTAAAGGCGGCCTTGTTGAGACTGCCGTTTGAGGGTTGTAACTTGTTTGGAGAACTATTACCATCCATACTTTCCATGGCGTTTAAGGAGCGGAAGCATGCCTTACCTTATAAAGGGGTTTCTTCTTCGGGTAAAGGGTGGAAGAAGCATTCCAGTTCTTCTCCTACTAGGGTTGCTAAATCCTTTTCGTTTGGGAAACGGCGTTTTCATCCGCGTTTTTCACCTATGAAGTCTACTCCTGGGACCCGGGGTGGTTTCAAGAAGGGGTCCTGGCATTCGCTGTGGGCCTGGCAGAGGGCCGGTTGGGGGATGACTGTGTCACTTTCTTTCAGCTTGGGAGGCCAGTGTAACCGATCATTGGGTACTAGACATGGTGACCAATGGTTATGTCATAGATTTTGTGGCGGTTCCTCCAGATTCCGGGGTGCATCCCACACCTCTGCCTTCTGAGGGGTCTTGGAGTGGAGCATTATGGGACGGAGTGCGGGACTTACTGGTCATGGGGGCCATTTCCCACGTTCCGCTAGAGGCCCGAGGTCAGGGCACTTATGCGGTCTTGTTTCTTGTGCGGAAAGTTTCAGGGGGATTTCCACCGGTGCTCAATCTGAAGGAGGTGAATACCTGGATCAGGACAGTGCATTTCCGCATGCTGTCCATTCAGACTATTTTTCCATTGGTCAGGCAAGGGGATTTTCTGGTGTCACTGGATCTGCAGGATGCTTGCCCACACGTACCGGGGGCATGGTCCTCTCAAAAGTTCCTGAGGTTTGCTGTGGGGCAGGATCATTTCCAGTTTTGCGTTCTGCCTTTCGGTCTGAAATCTTCTCCCCGAATTTTCACGAAGGTGCTGGCTCCTCTAGTGGCTTTGCTTCATTCTGAAGGGGTGTTTCTGCACTCTTATATAGACGACATTTTGATTCATGCCCATTCACGAGACCTTTTGCAAAGGCAGGTGGCCCAAGTTCTGGGGGTCCTGCAATAAACACGGGTTTTTGATCAATTGGGGGTAATCATGTGCCGTCCCAGGATCTGGTTTTTCTAGGGGCTCGGTTTCAGCCTATTCTAGGGTTGGTGACTGTGTCCGAAAATAGGTTGGATGCTCTCCAGGCTTTGGTAACGAAGGTATGGTTACTGTCTGCTCCCCGAGCTCTTCTATGGTTGCGACTGCACATTTGGCGTCAGTGATATTTTGGGGTTCTTGGGCACGTTTCCATCCCCTGTGCTTGGTGACGTGGTTCTTGAGTAGGTGGGCTCCAGGGTCCGGTTCTCTGAGGGACGGGGTTCCAGGGTTCGGATTGATTCACAGAGAGTTGCAGTGGGGGTTGGATGCAGACCACCTGAGGGTAGGGGTGTCTTTGTCACCTCTGAGACCCATGGTGGTGACGACGGATGCCAGCCTCTCCGGTTGGGGGGCATGGATGGGGTCAGCTCAGATTCGGGGGTTTTGGTCCCCTCAGGAGGCGAGTCGGTCTTCTAATTGGCGAGAATTGCGGGCTATATTCCTGGCTCTGGTCCATTTCCAGGATTCCCTGAGGGGATTGGCGGTTCTGGTTCGCACAGACGTCTTAGTGGCCGTGGCCTATGTCGTTCGGCGAGAGTGGTAAATGTTCGGGCGGATCTACTGAGCAGAGTGTTTCCTTCCTCTCAACTTTTCTCTCTCCAGAGGTCTCTGTTTTCGGCATCTGGTTCGGCTTTGGGGTCTTCCAGTGCTGGATGTGTTTGCGTCAGTAGAGAATGCGATAGTGGGGTGCTTCTGCTCCCGGTTTCGGTGTCCCCAAGCATGGGAGGTGGACGGGATGTCATGTCCTTGGCCGCAGGGCCTTTTTATATGCGTTCCCTCCGTTTCAACTATTCAGGGCGTTTCTGTTAGGTGCCAGTGGCTTTGAGTTCTACCTTGCTGGCTTCATGGAGACGTTCAACTTTGCTTTCTTATGGTGGACAGTGGAAGGTGTTTTCATCTTGGTGCTTAAGTTGTGAGTTGGATCCTTCCTGCGCTTCTCTCTTTGAGGTGATGCAGTTCCTGCAGGACGGTGCTCGTTTAGGGTTGTCAGTGGCTTCTCTTCGGGTACTGTGGGCGGCTATTTGGGCATTTAGGGACCGTGGCGTAATCTTCAAGTTGAAGGGCGATTGATGCCTGGATTTTTTCAGGGGCTTATTAATTTATTTCCTCGCCCGGTACGTTCTGTTCCCTCATGGGATCTGTCCTTGGTGTTGGATGTGTTGACGGGGGCCCCTTTTAACCCATTGGGGGACTGTGATTTGCGACGTCTATCTTTGAAGACGTTCTTTTTGGTCACCATTGCTTCGGCTCGTCGGTTGGGGGAATTGGGGGCATTGGCATGTTCCTTTCCTTTTTTGTAAGTTTTTCCCGGTAGGGTGGTTCTGGTTCCGGTGCCTTCCTTTATTCCAAAAGTCAATTCTTCGTTCCATTCCAGGCAGGCGGTCATCCTTCCTTCGTTTTGTCCGGATCCCTCATCAGGGGAGGAGGTCCGTTTGCATTCGTTGGATGTACGTAGGGTTTTGTTGGAGTATCTGCGGGTGGTGGCTCCTTTTCGTACAGGGGATTCTCTGTTTGTTACTTTTGGTCCGGCGCGCTAAGGTGAGAAACCTTCCACGGCTTCCTTGAGTCGGTGGGTTCGATCTTTGATTCTGTTGGCCTATTCCTTGAAAGAGGTGGTTCCTCCTCTAGGGATTCAGGGGAGGTCTTCCGGAGGCATGGCGGCGACGGTGGCAGAGCTTCAGGGGACTTCAGTGGTGGATATTTGCAGGGCCGCCACTTGGGCTTCTCCTTCGGCGTTTGTGCGTCATTATAGGCTGTCGGACTTGGGTGGTTTGGAGTCGGTGTTTGGTCACCGGGTCTTATCCTCTATGAGATACTGTTTGGGATGTTCTTGGTGCAGGATATTAAATAAGGGTCTTGCAACTCGATGTCCGTCTCCTGTGTGTTTTTCTTGCTATGTCTCATTGGTTAAAAGGAAGGCGAGGGAGGGACGGGAGGTAATGCTTCCATTTTCTTACGATAATGGCATTACTCCTAGTCCTACTCCCTCGCCTTCCTTTTCCGTTCCCTCCCACCCTCCCGGTACGGACTGTCCGAGTTGCGGCTTGGGCTTGGTTTTTGTACAGGAGGGGATAAGGGTGGGGGGGGTTTTTGAAAGGGGAAGGGAGGGTCTAGGGGGGAGGCGGGAGGCCTCATTGGTTAAAAGGAAGGCGAGGGAGTAGGACTAGGAGTAATGCCATTATCGTAAGAAAATGGAAGCATGACACCACTATATGGAATTCAAAATAGTGTGGGGCCCAAATATTAAGACCTAGATATCAAGAACCGAAATATAATGAATGTAAGTGTATATAGGCATCTATAATATATATATTTACTACAGTTAAATTCACATATGTAACATATATATATATATATATATATATATATATATATATATATATATATATATATATAGTGCATAGTTGTGGTTCTTGGTATTCAAACCACAGTATGTTGGCTCCACAAAATTTTGTACTCGATATTCTGACATACAGCCGCATGGAATACAGCTCAGAACACTAACCAGTGGCTCAAAATTAATTCAAGCACTCCAGCATCATATTTTTTGTAATGGGAGCGACAGCTTTTGATAGCAGTTGAAGTGTCACAGGCTGCTCTTTTTAGTATAAGCTTAAGTGCCAGTGTCCAAAGCTCTGCTGAGAAGCCCGTGACCGGTGCTATTAAATGTCGGTGCACTGTTACGTCGGCTGCGTAGTCTGGAATCCACCTCAGGCCTCTTTAACCAATGCCAGACGCTCCCTGCTCCTTTATCTCACTCTCGCCGGTGGCTGCATTCTTCCATTGTTTCCATTTTTCTCTTCCTCCTGCTTTCCTCTTTGTTTATTTTCCCCTCTTGCTCTCAGGAAGTGTCTAAGGAGGTAAGGAGGTAAGACAAGTGCTGATTCCCAAGTGCTGTGGCCCCCACGGGCAATCACCGGCTCAAATTAAGCCTTATCCACAGGACTTGGAGGTGGGTAGGAACTCCGAGTGTTAGGCACCAGAGAGTACCCACTAATGCGCTAACAACGGCAATTTCCATCACACCCATTCAGAATTTAATGCTAAAAGCAGAAATGTTCCATACCGGCACTGAAATAGTTCAGCTGCTGTCAGTGAAAGAGAAGATGGCTTTATTCAATTACCAAATACACAATGTTCCCTAAATGATTTATTTTGCTAAAAATAATAGACTAGTATTAATCTTCTTTCTCTTTCTCTCTTTATCTTATTTTTGGTCATAAGAGAAAAATAACTATTTCAAATAAATGCGAAACTCACATTCCAGAACCCCTTTGAAATCAGTAGACAAAGTCAGTTACATATTGGGCTTCTCGCCTTCGTTCTGCAGGATAAACACAAGTGAGTACACTCTATAATAAATAACTCTGTACGTATTTCTAGTAGAAAAACAATAAAGAGAATGTCCGGCCAGCATCTAATTCCATTGCGATTTGAGGCGAAGGGTTCTATAAAGATAAAAGGTAACAGAACACCATATTATTCTGCAAACCACGGGCGGTTTATGCCAAAATACATTTGAAGGAAGTGAACTTGCAATGTTCTCTCAGTTCGCAGTTACACTATTCCTTTTCCTCTAGCGCCCAACATCACCGTCTGATTCTCGCGCAGAACCTCTTGGCAAAAGTTGAATTTCGGTTTTATGTGTTCATTTACCGGCAGTGGAAGCAAAATAGCGACCGCAGAGCTGTGTGTTATGATTCTGCATGAATACCGGAGGAGGCCACCTGCCTCACAGGGCGCCATCTCTAGAAACAGCGCGCTAAGAATCACGCATTGTTTTCTCCTCTTGGAAGCCCTCCTTCGGAGTGAGCACGTTTCATACCGACAACACCGTTTTTCCTGGCAAAGCTGGAGTCAGACTTTGTTTTCTCAAATTCAATTATATACTTTTGACCCAAAACCTGCTCCAAACCAATGTGGTGACTTTCAGATGAGTTCTTCTTATTGCAACGAGCGGTCCATAGTCAGGGCATGTTTGTTTAGTGGAAACCTCGGTGTAGTGTATCGGACAGAAACAGTAGTGTTAGGCACAGATAATCTAACACCCCAATGCATGCCTTTTGTACTGTTCCGGTATTTATACAGCGCATAATATCTCTACCGAGGCTGTAAAGCGCTTTGATGATATTTGGCCAACTGGGAAGCCCTTTGGAGTGCATGTTTGGAATGGCGTGAATTGTAGTTATTAACACTCTGTTACCTCCTGCCGGACGACTGTCTTATCTGTTCCTCTAAGGTTGCAGGGAGGCAGACCATTTAGTCCCCATTAGTGCACTACAGCAGTTTTACCTACAAGGCCTGTCTCCTCAGAGAAGCTTCTCTTCTTCTCGAGTGGGGCTAGGTACCTCCTGGATTCTCAGGTTGGTATGTGGGTGGCATCCTGGTAGTGAGGCAGTCGAAGGAGAAGCAGGCAGACCCTAGGGTGTAGGCTGTATTTATGTGTTGATTTCAGTCAGGTGTATACTGTTATTACTTTTCAGAGATGGCAGTTTAGTTGGCAGAGATCTCCCCTAAAAGGAGGAATGTAGAAGTCCAACTGTAAGGTTACTTGTG